>NC_139565.1:63379565-64579565 GCF_965112155.1 Podarcis liolepis
TAACGAAAGGAAACTTCTCCCCCTGCGACTCTCCTCTAGAACTCCTTTCTCAGTCTAGCCTGCCTGGCATCCTCTCTCTCAAATGTTCCCCAGCAGGCAAAAGCATTTCTGCCATGAAAAACTTCCCCTCGCTATTGACTGATTTATTATTATGACTGCTGAGGTTTCGATTATGCCGCGGCTTTCTGCAGCCCAATTGAAGCCTCCCTGGCAGGGTTATTTTAAACTATTTCAAGTGTATTATTTTTGATTGATTTTATTTGACACTGTTTTTATTTTTGCCTCG
The DNA here is from genome assembly GCF_965112155.1 of Podarcis liolepis. Classification (NCBI taxonomy): domain Eukaryota; kingdom Metazoa; phylum Chordata; class Lepidosauria; order Squamata; family Lacertidae; genus Podarcis; species Podarcis liolepis. Next base: position 63,379,852 of record NC_139565.1, read on the forward strand.
GCAAAGTGTAACCTTCGGGTCAGCACTCAGGGCCAGGCTCAGCAATCTATGGATTATTTTCCTTTTGTATTCGGCTCTAACTTCCCGCAACTGAAAGGAAATAAACCCTTTAGGACCCCAATTTGGAGTTGGAGGTAGCACTCTTCCCATCCCTCACGGCACACCTGAGATCCGGCTGAACAGCTGCATTTATCCATGTTAACAAACAAGTGTAGCATTAACAGGGCAGCCGTAGCAGACAAAATCACAAAGTTGTCTCTAATTTCAACCAAGTGCCATAGAAGGCCAAAATGTGGTAGTGGAAGTCTGCCTTTCCACTGGAAAAGGGCAACCAAACTGACCAAGGGGCTGGAGCAGTTCCCCAAAGAGGAAAGTTTACAATAATAATAATAATCTCAGAATTTGAAGGTACCCTAAGGAACATCTAGTCCAACCCCTTGCAATCAGTGGCGTAGCGTGGGGGGTGGAGGGGGGCCCGGCCGCACCGGGCACAACATCTGGGGGGGGGCGCGCTCGCACTCTCAGCTCTCTGCCCCTACCTGGCTCACTCACTCTCTCTCACTGCAGTGCTGGCTGTGCGAATCCGATCCGAGCCGCCGGGTCGCCGCCCACTGTGGAGGGGGTGGGTGCCAGGCGTGCGGTGCGGAGAGAGAGCGAGGGACTATCTGGGGGAGGGACGGTGCAGCGGCCGCCCAGCGCAGCACTGAGCACGGGAGAGAACCACACCAGCCCAGCCCAGGCAGCAGCAAGAAGAAGCTGGCAGCGGCGGCAGGTTAGGGGTTAGGGGGCGCAAATTACTTGCCTTGCCCCGGGTGCTGACAACCCACGCTACGCCACTGCTTGCAATACAGGAATATGCAGCTGCTCAGGGCCAGATATAGGTTTGATGAGGCCCTAAACTCCTGAAGGTAATGGGGCCCTTTCTATGTCCAGCTGTCCTTTGTCAACAACAAATGGTCGCTGGTTTTGTGTGTGTTGAATATATGCTCTATGGTAATTTATGGAGCTAATAGGTATCTCAAGCCATTTGCACATAACACAATATGTATTTTATCAAAGTAATTGATATAGAAATGAGCAAACCAGTGGTATTTTATGGAGTAGGCTAGCAGGCAGGGCCCGTTGCTTACATCATAGGAGCCTACACAACACAAAACACTGTTGCTGTATGTAGGTTTTATTTTATTTTATTTTGGTAATGTACATCCAGTTTTTTCCCCTTTAAATTTTTTTGGGGCCCCCAAGAGAGTGGGGCCCTAAGCTAGAGCTTGTTTAGCTTATGTACATTAATCCGGCACTGGAGCTCTTCCATACAGGGATCAAATTTGCAACCTTGGTGCTATCAGCACCAGGCTCTAACCAGCTGAGCTATAATTCGTTTAGAGAAAAGACAAGTAAGAGGAGACATGAAAGAGGTGTGTAAATTTATGCGTGGGGGTAGAGAAAGTGGATAGAGTATTTTCTCTCTCTCTCCATCTCTTGTAACACTATGCAGTGGTGCCCCGCAAGACGAATGCCTCACAAGACGGAAAACCTGCTAGACGAAAGGGTTTTCCGTTTTTGAGCTGCTTCGCAAGACGATTTTCCCTATGGGCTTGCTTTGCAAGACGAAAACGTCTTGCGAGTCTTGCGATTTTCCCCCGCTTCCCCCCCTTTTTCTAAGCCGCTAAGCCGCTAATAGCCTTTTAGCTGCTAAGCCGCTAAGCCTTTAATAGCCGCTAAGCCTTTAATAGCCGCTAAGCCTTTAATAGCCGCTAAACCGCTAATAGCGCTAATCCGCTAAGCCGCTAAAAGGGTTGCTTCACAAGACGAAAAAACCGCTAGACGAAGAGACTCGCGGAACGGATTATTTTCGTCTTGCGAGGCACCACTGTAATTTCTGAACTTCCAAGAAGCATCTCACCATGGTGAGAACACGATGTTGTGCTAGATGGGTCTTTGGCTTCTATTATGCTCTTCTTATGCTATTTGGGCTTTATTCACAAGTGATTCAAAGATGAGCCTGTGAGAGAAGGTCCCTTCTGTGTTCCACAAAAATGCAAACCCTTTGAGAGCATTGCAGCATAAACTCTCCACCAGGTGGCAGCAACAAATTTGGGTGCAGTGCTTCAGTCAACCATTTGACCTAGCAGATTTGTACTCCAACCAGCAACTGGCAGCAAAGAGTCTCCTATTATAGCTCACTTTGGTGCCTGCGACGCACGCCAATCAGAAGTCCAAACGAGATCCCAGCTTCTTAGGGTGGTGCACAACCCTCCCCTCCTAGCAATGACTTCAGCCAATCACAGCCTGGGCTCTGTGACTGGCAAAAGTTGGCAAATACCTTCTTCAAGTATGTAGGACAGCAACAGATAAATTATTATACAGTGGTACCTTGGTTCTCAAACTTAATCTGTTCCGGAAGTCTGTTCCAAAACCAAAGCGTTCCAAAACCTAAGGCGTGCTTTCCCATAGGAAGTAATGCAAAACGGGTTAATCCGTTCCAGACTTTTAAAAACAAACCCCTGAAACAGCAATTTAACATGAATTTTACTATCTAAAGAGACCATTGATCCATAAAATGAAAGCAATAAACAATGTACTGCAGTCAGACAATCAATCAATCAGTAGCTGAACTGGGTTCCACACTGTCACACACACACACACACACACAAAAGAGCCACAAAAATGCAAAATAAATAGCAAAAACAGACCACAGTGTAACGCTCAAAATGGAAGTGTGGCACTCAAATCGGAAGCGTAACACTCAAAACAGAGCATGTTCAGCTTCCGGAAAAAGTTCACAAACCGGAACACTTACTTCTGGGTTTGCGGTTTTGGGGTTCCAAGTTTTTTGAGTACCAAGGTGTTTGAGAACCAAGATGCAGATCTGAAGAAATCCATCTGCTCTTCCATCCATACCCTCCAACATTTCTCCATTGATCTCTTGCACACATAAACGTCATATGCACATCTACACCTGTCACCTTGAGCCAGTTATAGCCTCTCCACCGAACCCACCTCGCAAGATTGTTGTAAAGAAAAAAATGTGCCAGGAATCATGTACAACACCTTCAGATGGAGTGAAATAAAATTTTAGCCATAAAGTGCTTTGAGTCCCTGTCAGGGAAAAGAAGGCAGGTAATAATAATAATCATCATCATCATCATCATCATCACCATCATAATAATAATCATAATAATATTAATAATAATAGGAACTGTGAGAATGATCAGGAAGATGCCAGAGAGGAAATCCTATTGAATTCAGTGGTACTTACGTCTGAGTAAAATGTTTAGGATTGCAGTTAAGACTGCCCACATAACTACTCACTTACCAGGGAGTAAGAAAGGGGTTCATACACCCACTTCACCATTTCCTTCATTTGGCGCAGGTAGTTTAGTTCCCAGTTTCCCCAGTTTTCCCAGTAGTGATTTATGGAAGTGAGAGCTGGACCATAAAGAAGGCTAATCGCTGAGGAATTGATGCTTTTGAATTCTGGTGCTGGAGGAGACTCTGGAGAGTCCCATGGACTGCAAGAAGATCAAACCGATCCATTCTGAAGGTAATCAGCCCTGAGTGCTCACTGGAAGGACACATCCTGAAGCTGAGGCTCCAAGACTTTGGCATCCTCATGAGAAGAGAAGACTCCCTGGAAAAGACCCTGATGTTGGGAAAGATGGAGGGCACAAGGAGAAGGGGACATCAGAGGATGAGAGGGTGGGACAGTGTTCTTGAAGCTACCAGCATGAGTTTGACCAAGCTGCGGGAGGCAGTGGAAGACAGGAGGGCCAGGCGTGCTCTGGTCCATGGGGACACGAAGAGTCGGACACGACTAAAAGACTAAACAACAACAACAACTTCCAAGACAACAATGCCCATTTACACCACAAAGAACTCATAACCCACCTGCTCTCAGCAGCCAGAAACACCATAACCAGACACTGGAGAGACCTGTCAGGAGTAAGCATGGACCAATGGTACCAAATAGTATGGGAAACAGCCCTACTAGAAAAATTAACTAATAAACTGAAACTGACACGGGGACAAACAGAAGAAGACGCCTTCACCCCGGGTATGGCTCCCCTTTATCACATACACAGCCCAACAGGACAGTGACAATAATCCACCAACAGCATACAAATCAATATGGCTAACCTGATCCGAAACACCCACCCACCTCACCCACACACGAAAACAAAGATCACCACAGCCAATCACAAGCAAACAATCACACCCTAGGCCAACCCCAACCTCTCTCACCACCAAAGGAACACAAGTGAACAACACAAGCAACGCTGACACCAAACTCTACATACATGAAACATAATAGAAACACCGCCACCCGACCCCACCCCTATCCATCTTCCCTCTCTCCACCCCCCTTTCTTTTTCCTTTTTCTTTTCTTCTCCCCCTAATGCCTCAACAAATGAAACGGATTTGTAAAAATGTTACATGAAAAAAAAATACGAGGCACTACACTTCTGTAAAACAAGAAAATCGTGAATAAAATATATATTAAAAACAACAACAACAACAACAACAAGTTTAGTTCCAGTGTCAACATGACTCTGTTTTTGCACATACACATGCACACCACTTTAAATTGTTCTCCAGGATGTGGAGGGGAGGAAAGGGAAAACTGGGTCATTTGGGGAACTCAGAAACTGGGATGGCTTCTGTAATTCTGGGACTGTCCCTGGAAAACCGGGACAGTTGGAGGGTATGTTCCATCTTCACACCCAAAGACAGAGACTGGTCCAAGTCTGACTCCCTTTTCCTGACCCCACAATTCCCAGCACCCCTGGAACGGGCTGGAACAGGTTCCTGTCCAGGGCCCCAAGCAGCCAGGTGCTGGTGAACTTAGTAGCAGACCTATGGTGAAGCAGACTTTTGTTAACGGAGAAATCCGTGGGCTCCCTTGGACAAAAAACAAGGACACCAGCCAGAAATACCAGAGCAAAACAGCAGCCAGTAGGCTTGGTCTTTATTGAAGACTGTCACGACAGGACTCCCACCTGCCACCAGGTGGAATAAGATGGAAGCCCCCGAACAAAAGAGAACCCAAACTTTTATTAGCTGCTAATCCCCGTGTTTTGGATGCGGGTGGCGCTGTGGGTAAAACCTCAGCGTCTAGGACTTGCCAATCGCATGGTCGGCGGTTCGAATCCCTGCGGCGGGGTGAGCTCCCGTCTTCGGTCCCAGCGCCTGCCAACCTAGCAGTTCGAAAGCACCCCCAGGTGCGAGTAGATAAATAGGGACCGCTTACCAGCGGGAAGGTAAACGGTGTTTTCGTGTGTGGCTCTGGCTCGCCAGAGTAGCTTCATCATGCTGGCCACATGACCCGGAAGTGTCTGCGGACAGCGCTGGCTCCCGGCCTATGGAGTGAGATGAGCGCACAACCCTAGAGTCTGTCGAGACTGGCCCGTACGGGCAGGGGTACCTTTACCTTTACTAATCCCCGTGTATTTATCTACTTGCATCCGGAGGTGCTTTCAAACTGCTAGGCTGGCAGGCGCTGGGACCGAACGACGGGAGCGCACCCCGCCGCGGGGATTCAAACCGCCGACCATGCGATTGGCAAGTCCTAGGCGCTGAGGTTTTACCCACAGTGCCACCCGTGTTACACTCCCCCAAACTACATCACTGATACATCACAGTTACATCATGAAAGGGGAGGTCTGGTGGCAGTAATCTGAGCATCCTGGACCCTGCCCCGTGGTTCCCCTTGCCCTCCACCAAACACCCATCAAGTGACACAAAAGAGATATTTACATTTCCCTCTTTCCCAGCCAAGTTAATCCCACCCTTTTGTCTTCATCTGGGTTTCGTATTTCTGGAATGGCTACCTGTCTGGCACTCAGGTATCAGGATGCCAGGGATTATCACTCAGGCAGAGGGGCTGCTGAGTAGCTGAGCTCACATGTCTATATGAATTTCTGAAGTTTTCCCAGTGAGGCAGTACATAGATAACGTTTATCAGTGAATTCTTACATTTGGTATCGTGCAGCAAAGGCCCTTTGAATAGATAGGAAGAAACTGTGATGAAGTGTTTTGTGGGGACAAATCACAAAAGTCACAAAAACGATTGTGCTGATTTTGGTAGTGGGCTGCATGTGCATGATATCTGCTGGAGGGGCAACCCCCCCCTCCATACATAAATTCCTGCAACACTTTGAAGCTCCACCTGACATCCAAATCAGGCTCCTTTGTGTCAACGCACTGTGAGTTTCTTGCAACAATCCTGAATTTCCAACCTCCACCACTTGGCAGCATCTGGTTTTCTCTACAGCTTTACAAAAGTGACTGCAAATGATAATTAATAACACTGAAAAATGCCAGTTCACATGGAGTTTTTGAACTTTTCACAGCAGAAGCAGTGAGTTTTCCGTGTTGATACGGAAGGGGGGGCATGTCTTCTTCACCTTCTTCTTCGCTACAATATATCCATTTATTTCCAATTGTCAATGTCAAAAGGGACTAAAATCTATAAAATTCATAGAAAATCAACGTGCCAATTTGCTCAATTTCTCTAGGACCCCATGACACCTCCCCTGTCCTCCATAATCCCTCAAGCAAGGTATCAAGACCCTAATCTGGTCAAATCGCTCTGCCAAGCCCTTCCTCCGGGCGATGCCAGGTGACAGACTATGCATACATGGACCATTGTCTTCTCAGGATGTGCTTATCTGCGCATATCTCCAGCTCTGCATATTCCCCCCTCCCTCCTCCATATCTCCAGCTCTCTGCGTATTCCCCCCTCCCTCCTCCATATGTTAATCCGGTGTAACCCAACCTCTTCCTAATGTATTCGTGATGTAATCTGTGTAACCCAACCTCTTCTTAATGTATTCATGATGTAACTGGGATGTATTTTGCACTGTATTCTGGGATATGGAGGGAAATTTCAAAAGTTCATGTCACCCCTTTCTCGCTGTTCAATCTCGCCTTGAACCTGTTGCGCAATAAACTTGGATCTTCTGCAGTTTGCTCCTGTCCGGCTGAGCTCATTTTCTTCCGCAGGGACCCGCGGACCTAGTCCGACGAGCTGGGTGGCAGAGTAGCCCCGCACCCAGATTTTAGCCATAACAGTGTAGAAATTCAACCTGTGCACGAAGGAACTGACTAACAAGAGTTCAGGTCGACCCTGTATTTATTTCTGCAATGTGTGCTATGCAAAGTTGTCCTTTAAAAAGCTTTGCTGGGAATTGGAAGAAGTGATCCCAGGCGTGTTGACTTTGACATCGCTTCCCCTGTGTGCCATTGGGCTTACTTGGAAGTAAGCGGGGAATAGGATAGCAGCTTTCCTGCTCTGTTTGGATGCTGCCTTCGCACACGATCTTTCCGAAGTCGCTTGAATTCCGGGTCCTACGCACCTTGCCTCCAAGCAAGACTCCCAGTCCTTTCATCCAGGGGGCCAAATGCAATTTCATGGGCTTGATCGAATAGTTCCTAGAGGAAATTAAATTGGCTGGAGTTAAATGGGTTGAAACCAGTGATCCTTCCCCTTCTTCAAAATCTATGAATCTTGGTTCCTGGAGCTCCTCCATTGTTTATACTACTGTTGGCAGACTCCAAAGGCAGACAAAATGCATCTGCAAAAAGTAATTAATGTGCTTTCGATGGCTTATAATATTTGAACTTGGATAAAAATGAGGACAGTGTAAAAGGAGAGGTAGTCAAGTTCATATTGGGTAAGTTTAAATATATATATATATAAAGTTTACTTTGGTTGGTGGCTGACACTTTGATAATTTCCCACTTCATCTTTCTTTGTTTCTTTCTTATTTCTCTTTCTTTCTTTCTTATTTTATTTTGCAATATTACATTTAATTGGTACATTTTTAATCATTCTTTGCAATACATACTATACATATCTATATCTATCTATCTATCTATCTATCTATCTATCTATCTATCTATCTATCATAGAATCATAGAGTTGGAAGAGACCACAAGGGCCATCGAGTCCAACCCCCTGCCAAGCAGGAAACACCATCAGAGCACTCCTGACATATGGTTGTCAAGCCTCTGCTTAAAGACCTCCAAAGGAGGAGACTCCACCACACTCCTTGGCAGCAAATTCCACTGTCGAACAGCTCTTACTGTCAGGAAGTTCTTCCTAATGTTTAGGTGGAATCTTCTTTCTTGTAGTTTGGATCCATTGCTCCGTGTCCGCTTCTCTGGTGCAGCAGAAAACAACCTTTCTCCCTCCTCTATGTGACATCTTTTTATATATTTGAACATGGCTATCATATCACCCCTTAACCTCCTCTTCTCCAGGCTAAACATGCCCAGCTCCCTTAGCCGTTCCTCATAAGGCATCGTTTCCAGGCCTTTGACCATTTTGGTTGCCCTCCTCTGGACACATTCCAGTTTGTCAGTGTCCTTCTTGAATTGTGGTGCCCAGAACTGGACACAGGTGAGGTCTGACCAGAGCAGAATACAGTGGCACTATTACTTCCCTTGATCTAGATGCTATACTCCTATTGATGCAGCCCAGAATTGCATTGGCTTTTTTAGCTGCCGCGTCACGCTGTTGGCTCATGTCAAGTTTGTGGTCAACCAAGACTCCTAGATCCTTTTCACATGTACTGCTCTCAAGCCAGGTGTCACCCATCTTGTATTTGTGCCTCTCATTTTTTTTGCCCAAGTGCAATACTTTACATTTCTCCCTGTTAAAATTCATCTTGTTTGTTTTTGCCCAGTTCTCTAATCTGTCAAGGTCGTTTTGAAGTGTGATCCTGTCCTCTGGGGTGTTAGCCACCCCTCCCAGTTTGGTGTCATCTGCAAATTTGATCAGGATGCCCTTGAGTCCATCATCCAAGTCGTTGATAAAGATGTTGAATAAGACCGGGCCCAAGACAGAACCCTGTGGCACCCAACTAGTCACTCTTTTATCTATCATCTATCTATCTATCTATCTATCTATCTATCTATCTATCTATCTATCATCTATCTATCTATCTATCTATCTATCTATCTATCTATCTAATCTATCATCTATATCTACAGTATCTAATCTATCTATCTATATCTATCTATCTATCATCTATCTATCTATCTATCTATCTATCTATCTATCTATCTATCTATCATCTATCTATCTATCATCTATCTATCTATCTATCTATCTATCTATCTATCTATCTATCTATCTCTATTTTCCATATTTGTGCCATTGTGACTTCCCTCCACTCGTGCTCAGCTTCCATTGTTTTTCATTCCTTTTATATTGTGTTAAAGAAAGTTATTTACATATGCCCCATTAATCCCTTCTCATCTTTTAACCTTAGCTTTCCGAACTTCGGTCAATGCATATCAACAAGTTTGTTCTGGAACAATGTTTTGTCATGTCTTCTTCCACATATTCCAAGGGTAAAGGGACCCCTGACTATTAGGTCCAGTCGTGACCGACTCTGGGGTTGCGGCGCTCATCTCGCTTTACTGGCCGAGGGAGCCGGTGTACAGCTTCTGGGTTATGTGGCCAGCATGACTAAGCCGCTTCTGGAGAACCAGAGCAGCGCATGGAAACGGCGTTTAGCTTCCCGCCAGAGCGGTACCTATTTATCTACTTGCACTTTGACGTGCTTTCGAACTGATAGGTTGGCAGGAGCTGGGACCGAGCAACGGGAGCTCACCCCGTCGCGGGGATTCGAACTGCCAACCTTCTGATTGGCAAGTCCTAAGCTCTGTGGTTTAACCCACAGCATCACCCGCACCCCACTTCATGCTTCTGACTTCCTCATAAAAGAGCTTTGCTGGACCAGGGCAAAGGCACATCAGCATCCTGTTCTCAGAATTGCCAGCAGATGTTTTCGGGAAGCCGGGAAGCAGGATCTGAATGCAAAGTTGCTTCTCCCCTCCACTTAGCCCAACGTGCTAACTTGCACGACAAATGCCTTTCTCCCATTTCCTCTTGGCACCGACCATAAGCAGACACCCCACATAAATAAATAGCGCTGAGTGAGGCCCCAAAAGCGATGCATGAGAAAGTCTCTTGCAGTCTTCAGAAGTGTGCAAAGTCATTTAAAGTTCTGCATCTGAAAGCATTAAGAATACCCAGGGTGATCAAAGCCTGGGAGGAAGGCGGAGGACAGAAATCCACACAATGCATTTCCTTGCACATCCCTTCCCAATTGCCATGTTAGCAAAGCATTCCAGGGCTAATTTGGAGATATTTATCCTACATATCGGCACCGAGCCCAGGAAAACTCCATATGTGCGCCGGTTCCCTTCTTTCCCTGCCCCCCAGCACCCGCCTTCCAAATCAGTAATTATCTGCGGAAGGGAAGATCGAAATCCTAATGCCATATGTTCATTACAGATTCCACTAATGAATATATATCTTCCTGTCAGGCCCATGATGAATGGGGCTCGCTGCCTGACGAGCTTTTGAAACCCTCCAGATGAAACAAACAGACTTCGCAAATGTACCTTTTCCCGGTTCCCAACAATGCAGTCAGACAGACTCCCCACAGACGGGAAAAGGGGCAGAGAGAAAAGGTTTCGGCTTGGTCTCACAGGCAGAGAAGTCTGATTCCCTCCCTGTGTGTGAAGGTCTAGGGGAGTGGGGTTTCTCTGCCCAGTGGCACTCCAAGTAAAGCACAGATTAACTTGGGAGTATGGGGTGGGAGCCTGGGACACGGGTGGCACTGTGGGTTAAACCACAGAGCCTAGGACTTGCCGATCAGAAGGTCGGCGGTTCGAATCCCTGCGATGGGGTGAGCTCCTGCTGCTCGGTCCCTGCTCCTGCCAACCTAGCAGTTTGAAAGCACATCAAAGTGCAAGTAGATAAATAGGTACCGCTCCGGCGGGAAGGTAAACAGCGTTTCCATGCGCTGCTCTGGTTCGCCAGAAGCAGCCTAGTCCTGCTGGCCACATGACCCAGAAGCTGTACGCCGGCTCCCTCAGCCAAGAAAGCGAGATGAGCACCACAATCCCAGAGTCGTCCGCGACTAGACCTAATGGTCAGGGGTCCCTTTGCCTTTACCTTTATGGGGTGGGAGATAAGTTTCACCGGATTGCCACACCCAAGAATCCACAAATGTGCTCACCAGCTCACCAGCGACAATAGCCTTTTATACATATGAGAGCCATATTCAAATAACTGCCCCATGGAAGAATGGAGCAAGCTTGTATTCTGCTGCTCCAGAAGGGAGCACCTAAGCCAGTGGATTCAAAAGACAAGAAATGAGATTCTGACTCAGCTTTAGGAAGAACTTTCTGATGGCAAGAGCTGTTTGACATTGGAACGGTCTCCCTCGGAAGGTGGTGGCCTCTCCTTCCTTGGAGGTTTCTAAGCAGAGTTTGGATGGCCATCTGTCGGAGATTCTTCAGCTGTGATTCTTGATGACTTGGAGTGCCTTCCAACTCGACGAGTCTACCATTTCATTTCCTGGGCTCTGTGCATGGCATACTCGATCAATCAATCAATCAATCAATCAATCATTTTATTTATACCCCGCCCTCCCCAGCCAAGACTGGGCTCAGGGCGGTTAACACCAGATATAAAAACAATTGATTAAAATACAACTTAAAAACAAGTTTAAAATACAACATTAAAATGCAGCCTCATTCCAGCAGAACTCAAATCAAAAACTTTTTTGGGGATGAAAACATCAAGTCTTCACCAAGGCCAACTATCCAGACTGGTCCTACGTGGACGAAGAAAAAGCCAGGGAAGTCCCCAAATAGGAGTTCCATCACAGAAGGAGAAAGAAAAATGGAAAGAGGGGGAGGGGATCAAGTTGATTCCAAGCCAAAGGCCAGGCGGAACAACTCTGTCTTACAGGCCCTGTGGAAAGAAATCAGATCCCGCAAGGCCCTGGTCTCAAATCTTCCATTCTTGGGCAAGGTGATTGAGCGAGTGGTTGCTGAACAACTCCAGGCACGCCTGGAAGAAGCGGACCATTTGGATCCCTTCCAGTCGGGATTCAGGCCTCATCACGGGACTGAAACTGCCTTGGTCGCACTGGTTGATGATCTCCGGCGGGCTAGGGACAAAGGTGAGAGCTGTTTCCTAGTTCTGCTGGATCTCTCAGCGGCGTTTGATACCATCGACCATAACATCCTTCTGGACCGTCTTGAGGGGCTGGGAGCTGGGGGCACTGTCATACAGTGGTTCTGCTCCTTCCTCCTGGGCCGTGTTCAGAAAGTGGTGGTGGGGGATGAGTGTTCAGACCCTTGGGCTCTCACTTGTGGGGTGCCTCAGGGTTCCATCCTCTCCCCCATGCTTTTCAACATTTACATGAAGCCGCTGGGAGAGATCATCAGGGGGTTTGGACTGGCTGTTCATCAGTATGCCGATGATACCCAGCTCTACCTCTCTTTTAAATCAGAACCAGTGAAGGCAGTGAAGGTCCTGTGTGAGTGCCTGGAGGCAGTTGGAGGCTGGATGGCGGCTAACAGATTGAGGTTGAATCCTGACAAGACAGAAGTACTGTTTTTGGGGGACAGGAGGTGGGCAGGTGTGGAAGATTCCCTGGTCCTGAATGGGGTAACTGTGCCCCCGAAGGACCAGGTGTGCAGCCTGGGAGTCATTTTGGACTCACAGCTGTCCATGGAGGCACAGGTCAAATCTGTGCCCAGGGCAGCTGTTTACCAGCTCCATCTGGTACGCAGGCTGAGACCCTCCCTGCCCGCGGACTGCCTCGCCAGAGTGGTGCATGCTCTGGTTATCTCCCGCTTGGATTACTGCAATGCGCTCTATGTGGGGCTACCTTTGAAGGTGACCCGGAAACTACAACTAATCCAGAGCGCGGCAGCTAGACTGGTGACTGGGAGTGGCCGCAGAGACCACATAACACCAGTCTTGAAAGACCTACATTGGCTCCCAGTACGTTTCCGAGCACAGTTCAAAGTGTTGGTGCTGGCCTTTAAAGCCCTAAATGGCCTTGGTCCAGTATATCTTAAGGAGCGTCTCCACCCCCATCGTTCTACCTGGATGCTGAGGTCCAGCGTCGAGGGCCTTCTGGCAGATCCCTCATTGCGAGAAGTAAGGTTACAGGGAACTAGGCAGAGGGCCTTCTCGGTAGTGGTGCCCGCCCTGTGGAACGCCCTCCCATCAGATGTCAAAGCGATAAACAACTACCTGACATTCAGAAGACATCTTAAGGCAGCCCTGTTCAGGGAAGTTTTTAATGTGTGATATTTTAGTGTATTTTTGGTTCCTAAGGAAGCCGCCCAGAGTGGCTGGGGAAACGCAGCGGGGTACAAATAATAAATTATTATTATTATTATTACTCATGAGACAGAGCGTTCCACCAGGCTGGAGCCATCACTGAGAAGGCCCTGGCTCTGGTTGAGGCTAATCTGACTTCCTTAGGGCCCGGGACCTCTAGGGTGTTGCTATTTATGGACCTTAAAGGGTGGGGCATACTGGGAGAGGCGGTCCCGTAAGTACGAGGGTCCTAGGCCGTGAAAGGCTTTAAAGGTCAAAACCAGCGCCATAAATCTGACCCTGTACTCCACATGGACTGATGGACTCATCTGCCAGGCTCTGCTGGTTGGCTCCTCCTCTCTGGCCTTGTGTCATGTAGCCAGATGGCAATTTGCTGTACACTCTTATTGCTCTTTATCTTAAAGACCCAACTCGGGTCTGTGGCTTGAGGCCAGAGAGGCATCCGGCCAGCATTGTTTGCTAAATGCAGTCGCATCTCGTCCTGGGCGAACACAATCACCTTTGCAGAAAGCTAATCTATAGATGAACAGTCCCTTCAGTCCTTGAGAAGCTGGACTCGAGCCAGCCGTGGATTAAGTTGTTTTCTCACCTCCTGAAACTCTGCCGGAAAGAGCTGCCACTCAAGGGCTCGATGCTGCTATTTGCTCTAAAGCAGAAAGTGAACCACTGGGCTGGTTTGAAGAACTCGGCCGTAAATGGTAATGATGAAAGGTGAACCAAGGACACATCGCACCCACAGAAAGTCTCCTGCACTGCCTGGACATTGGGGGTTGTATCCAGCTAATCGTGCGTGTGGAATTTCTGTGAGCACAATGGAAGCTTTCTTCCCTCCCTCCTCATGCATGCCCTCAAAATCCACTCTGGGGTTCCTCCCAAAGTAGTGTTACAAAAGTCGGGTGCCTCCCTCCCTCTGCTGAGTGGTGGCAAGAGCCCATGGGGATCCAGGCACTTGCCCTGGGTCTGTGTTCCTTTGTAGAATTGAGACATGGCAGAGCTTTATGAAATATGGTTTATTCACCTATTTACACCTTCAATCTGCATGGAGGGAGTCCAAATCTTACAGCACGGTCATTTCAAGAGGGGTTTTGACCCCACAGTAGTGCAGCTGTGGAGTCCGGCATCTCTCCCAGCCAGCCAGCCTTCAGCCAGCCTGCCCAAGATGGACCCCACTTTCTTCCTTCTTCCTTCTTCCTTCATCCAGCCAGATGGGTGGTGAAATATACTCGGAGTCGAGTGTGGATTTCATGCTCTTTATTCAGCTCATAGTAGTGAGGAGGAATGGAAGTTCCCCTGAAATGTCTGCTTTATATACATTATTTACAGAATGGGCCCCACGTGATTGGCTAATTCTGGGATTCTCCTGTAGGCCAATCAGGTTGCGGATTCACTTCCACCTGGAGTTGGATTGGGTGGCTCCTGCGGACCAATCAGACTGTTGCATTCTGGATCCTATTGTTCTAGCACCAATCAGACTGCTGCATTTGGATCCTATTCAACTCAGTACATAACAGGTGGGGTATAAATAATAAATTATTATTATTATTATTATTATTATTATTATTATTATTATTATTCCCAGAACACTCTGCTAAAAACTTTCTTTTCCAGTCACCTCACACCCAGTTACCCTGGCAACCTTCCAAGCCCCCTGTCTCTGTTCACACCTCAGGGCAAGCAGGAAAGGACAGTTCTCTTGCATTTCCAATTGCCCGCAATGGCACTCTATTGTTTCTTAATGGCCTTAGCTTGGCCAGGTCATTTTTTTTGCATAGGCTAGCTCAGGAATTCCTCTGCAGCTTGCATTCCCCCCCTTCACATCCCAAATAATTAAAAAATCCTACCATTTTTTAATTTATAGGGTTCAGGGGTCCCCCCAATCTATAACAGCAGGTTGGGGGTGGTGGAGGGAGGAAAATCTCCATTTTTCTGTCCAAAGTCATTCTGCACACACAATTCTTTAGCTGCATGCAACCCCTAGACTGCAATTTTGTGGCCACTAAACTTGGAGGGAGCCGCACTGAGCTTCATGGCATTTACTTCTGTGTCAACTGCACGGCAAGACAATATATCTCTTCTGCATGAACGGAGGATGACAGCAGCACTGGTCTAATCAGAGCTGCTAACAGATACTAGAATGTACAACAGGCATGTATTGAAAGTGTGCAAAAGGATAACGACCACAACACATTTTCCCCATCCTCCTGATAAATGCAACAAGATGGTTAATTCCTGCTGGATCGAGGCCAAGTGGTCCACGTAATCCAGCATCCTGCTTCCCACGATGGCCAGCCAGATTGCCCCAGGGATCTTTTCAGCAAGGCGCAAGGGCTCCAGTGTTCCCACCGGCTGTGGAGAAAATGTGGTGTCTTTGTTTGACCTCCAAGCTCCTCCTGCGACCTCCTGCAGGCTGCAGAAATCTGCTCCAGTTTACCACCCCCCTGAAGGCAGCCAAGGCTGTACCTGAACATCTGGTTTGCAGGGAAGGTGGAATGAGAGCAAGGCCAGCCTGGCTATTCACTGCCAGGGCCTGGCTTGAAATCAGAACGTAGGAAGTTGCCTTCATCTGAGTAAGACCCTTTCCCCATCTAACGCAATACGGTCTAGATCAGGGGTCAGCAAACTTACTGCGCCTCGGGCCTGTGTCTCCAGCGCCGATCGTGTGGCAGGCCAGAGGGCGGAGGAGCATGTGCCCATACGCGTGCGCACACACTATTTCTGGCACACTTCTGGGTCGGAGGAGCACCGGAAAGAGCTTGTGTGCATGTGCACAGGCCTCCTCCGACCTGGATGTTAGGTTTCTGTTATGTGTTAGGTTTCTGTTATGCCACTGTGCAGTTCTTGGAGTCACAAGACTCTGTTGACATTCCAGACTGTTGGAAGTCTCATGGGAGACGGATGTTGAAGGTACTGGTTTCCTGTTTCTGTGTCCTGTTGTTTTTTTCTGTCTCTCACAGAGAGCAGACACATATTATTTCTGTCTTGCGTAGTTAGAATGCAATGCAGCACATATTTCTGCCTCCTTCTGCTGCTGTCTGAGTATTCTGTGCAATGGTGAGCATGCCTGAAGTCTCATTCATAGAATCATAGAATCATAGAATCATAGAATCATAGAATCATAGAATCATAGAATCATAGAATCATAGAATCATAGAATCATAGAATCATAGAATCATAGAATCATAGAGTTGGAAGAGACCACAAGGGCCATCGAGTCCAACCCCCTGCCAAGCAGGAAACACCATCAGAGCACTCCTGACATATGGTTGTCAAGCCTCTGCTTAAAGGCCTCCAAAGAAGGAGACTCCACCACACTCCTTGGCAGCAAATTCCACTGTCGAACTGCTCTTACTGTCAGGAAGTTCTTCCTAATGTTTAGGTTAGGTCGTTAATCACTGTCAGAGGAGAGCCTGGATGGGGTTCCGAAGATACGGCCGGTGGAGTAGCCATTACAGCTTGGTCGTATGGAGGCTCCGACAAACTTACTGCGCCTCGGGCCGGTGTCTCCAGCGCTGATCGTGCGGCGGGCCAGAGGGCGGGGGAGCGCGTGCCCATACGTGTGCGCAGACGCTATTTCTGGCGCACTTCTGGGTCGGAGGAGCACGGGAAAAAACTTGTGCGCATGTGCATGGGCTTCCTCCGACCCGGATGTGCATAGGAAATAACGCTTGCACATGCGCACAAGCTATTTCCAGTGCTCCTCCGACCTGGAAGTGGGCAGCCGTGCAGCACAGCGCCGGTAAGAGCGGGTGGCGGCAGTGGGCGGCAGGGGTCGCTGCGGGCCGGATGGGCCTTATCTGGCCTGCGGGCCTTAGTTTGGGGACCCCAGTATACACTAACTGGCAGAGGCTCCTCCAGGGTTTCAGGCAGAGGAGCCTGTGGGATAGCTTAGTGGGGAGAGCATGTGACTCTTAAACTCAGGGTCGTGGGTTGGAGCCCCACGTTGGGCAAAAAGAGTGTCATGGTCCCTTCCGACCCTACAATTTTAAGATTTTTCTACTTGGAAATGGCATTGGGGGTTGAGCCTGGGATCTTTGGGAGACATTTTGGAGATGTTGATTTTGGTGTTATTGGTATTATTTTTTTGTATATTATTTTTTAGATCTTATTATGACTTATGTGGGGATAGCTTAATTTTGCTGTGTATTATGTGCTCTACGTGGGGCTACCTTTGAAGCTGGCCCGGAAACTACAATTAATTAAAAATGCAGCAGCTAGACTGGGGACTGGGAGCGGCCACCGAGACCATATAACACCGGTCCTGAAAGTCCTACATTGGCTCCCAGTACATTTCTGAGCACAATTCAAAGTGTTGGTGCTGGCCTTTAAAGCCCCAAATGGCCTCGGTTCTGTATACTCGAAGGAGCATCTCCACCCCTAGCATTCAGCCCGGACACTGAGGTCCAGCTCCGAGGGCCTTCTGGCGGTTCCCTCACTGCAAGAAGTGAAATTACAGGGAACCAGGCAGAGGGCCTTCTCGGTGGTGGCGCCCGCCCTGTGAAACATCCTCTCATCAGATGTGAAAGGAAATAAACAACTACCTGACTTTTAGAAGACATCTGAAGGCAGCCCTGTTCAGGGAAGCTTTTAATGTTTGATGTTTTATTGTGCTTTTAATTCTGTTGGGAGTTGCCCAGAGTGGCTAGAGAAACCCAGCCAGGTGGCGGGGTATAAATATTATTATTATTATTATTATTATTATTATTATTATTATTATTATTATTATTAGTTTTTATTTGTTCCTTATCACTACTGCTTTGGTAATTGTGTGAATCTTTTCATGCTGTAAGCTACCTTGAGAACGGTTTCAACTGTGGAAAGGAGGCAAGCCAACCTAGTTGACTTTAAAAGAGGTTTGGGTACTTACTGATACAATAAGATCATATTGTACCAACCACACCATATTAGCAGAACTTGAGTGATACTTGTAAACACAACAAATACCGTTTGTGGAGTAGATGGGAACAATATTAAAGAATATAAAACTGTGAAAAAAACAATAACAGTATAAACAGTACAATGAGAATGACTGGAAGACTTGTTTTGTCAGAAGTCTTTTTTATTTAAGTGTTTCTTTAAGTATTAATTAGGAAGATTAAGGTTTTTTATGCACATAAATCTGCTTTTTCTTCTTTCTTTCCCCCCTGTATTTTCTTTTTTTCTTTTTTCTTAATAGTTTTTTCTTTAATTTTCTTTTTGTAGTATGAGATTGTAAATTCTTTGTAACGTAAAGGGACCCCTGGCCATTAGGTCCAGTCATGGACGACTCTGGGGTTGTGGCGCTCATCTTGCTTGACTGGCCGAGGGAGCTGGCGTACAGCTTCCGGGTCATGCGGCCCGCATGACTAAGCTGCTTCTGGCGAACCAGAGCAGTGCACGGAAACGCTGTTTACCTTCCCGCTGGAGCGGTACCTATTTATCTACTTGCACTTTGACGTGCTTTTGAACTGCTAGGTTGGCAGGAGCAGGGACTGGGCAATGGGAGCTCACCCCGTCGTGGGGATTCGAACAGCCGACCTTCTGATCAGCAAGTCCTAGGCTCTGTGGTTTAACCCCCAAGCGCCACCTGTGTCCCAGATTCTTTGTATATGTGTGTAATTTAAATTAATAAAGATTATTTAAAAATAAAAATAAAAAAATAGAAGAGGTTTGGGGAAATTCATGGAGGAGGAGAGGGCTATTGAAGTCTACTAGCCAAGATGGCTCTGCTCTGCTTTCGCAGATGGAGGCAGCAATGTTTGTGAATACCAGCTGCTGGAAACCATGGAAGGGAAATGTCAGGGAACTGACATTGGAGGGAGAGGCGAAGGGGAGGCTCCCAGATGATGCTGGCAAAGGACCCAGCAGCAGGGGGCGAAACAGCTCAGTAGAGGGGGAAGCCAATCAGCGCAACACCGGGGATAAAGGGAGGCAGACGGGGGAAGTGGAGAGAGGGCTCCAGGACTCTTCGCTGGACATCAGTGAGGAGAGCCCAGGTCCTCCGCTACCCACGCCTTCCCTGCGCAGAAGACTCCCGCGCAGTGAGAGGAGGAGGAGACTGGGGGTCAAACAACTTTTATGTTGGAAGAGGTTCAAGAAACGCCCACTGACGGATTCTGCCAGTGACTGAGGCAGCCACAATCAGAAGGGCTGTGCAGTCAGAAAGGTTTAACAAGGCAAATTAACCGAGAAAGGCACCAGCTTACGCACGAGTAACTCATACCTATTACAGGAAAGAAGGCTCCTGTGCTCAGATCCTGTTTGTGTGTTTCCCATAATGAACATCAGGTTGGCCACTGTGAGAACAGGATGCTGGACTAAATGGGCCCCTGCCTCTCCTTACGTTCTGATCTCAGAAATGGCTCCTTGTCAAGCTTTCCTTCCCTTCTCTCGGAAACTTGGGCGAGAAGCTCGGCTCTGATTCATTTGCTTCGTTCACAATTTCATTAAAGCCAGACTTCACTGCCAATTAGTTCAACCAGTTCATTTTAGGCCGAACTAATGAAACGACAGTAATTGAAGCTGATGTTTGGGGCCCTGATTAAAATGTGAGCTTGGCGGATTAATTTGCACCAAATTCAAGCAAAAGTCGCTCTGGTTTGAAGGGACTCTGGCTCTGTTCCTTTCCGACCCCAGTGCCGCAGTAGCAGGGGTACCTTCTGGTGCTCAGGATTGTGGGTGCCCGCCATCGCAATAGAGATGTGTGACGTAAAACACACGTGTGCATGTGACGTTGCATGTCTGCATTGTGGCGGCCGGCGGTGTCAAATCCTCTTTCTCCTATCTGCAGGCAGAGAGGCAACCTTTTCTGTGGGGAGGGTCTTGGACTTGGAGGCAGAGAGTCTCCCCAGAAAAGGAAAAGGGTGCCTCGCTTGCTGGCTGCAGAGGGCAGTGCTGAAATGCGGCCTAGGAACCTCGTACCTACGGGACCGCCTCTCCTGGTATGCCCCGCGGAGGATCTTAAGGTCCACAAATGACAACATTTTGGAGGTCCCAGGTTGCAAGGTGGTTAGATTGGTCTCAACTAGGGCCAGGGCCTTTTCAGTACTGGCCCCAACTTGGTGGAATGCCCTGTCCCAAGAGACTAGGGCCCTGCGGGACTTGACATCTTTCCGCAGGGCCTGCAAGACAGAGCTGTTCCCCCTGGCCTTTGGTTTGGTCTTGATCTATGGGCTACTTTTAAAATGAGGCTGCATTTTAAATTGCATTTTAACCTGTATTTTAAATTGGTTTGTTTTCCCCCCTATTATGTTTTTACTGAAATTTTTACTGTTGTTAGCCGCCCTGAGCCCGGCTCTGGCCAGGGAAGGTGGGGTATAAATAAAATTCTTCTTCTTCTTCTTCTTCTTCTTCTTCTTCTTCTTCTTCTTCTTCTTCTTCTTCTTCTCCTCCTCCTCCTCCTCCTCCTCCTCCTCCTCCTCCCCCCCCTCTCTCTCTCAGAGTAGTGCCGCCTGGCACCTGCCAGCTTTTTTCATTGACTTTGTGGGTTCCTGACCCCCACAATTATATTATTGCAGCTACCCAAGCACCCATGGCCCCCTGGAGTTGGCTCCTATGTCTAATAGAGAAAAAAATCTCTGGCTCTTGAAGTCACTCCTGTCGCTGAAGGAGAGAACTCTTTCACTGAACATTTCCTGAAATGTCGAAACAGCAACGAATTACTAGTGTTTGCATCCATGACTGAAAGGCACTGTGTGAGAAGCGATTAAGCAATTGCTTCCATGACCAGGTCATCCTGAATTTGCAAGGAGGCAGGGAACTGTCCATTGCTTGCTTGTCAGGATGCTTATCAAATCCAGAGGACTTAAAAAAAGGATGCTAGGGTCAAAAACTGTGTGTTCTGCTCTTGAGAGTGCAGGGCTCTTCTTGACCACAGATGAGGAACCCAGTGGCCCAGTGATAGCTGAGGGTGAGGGGAAGCACAGCCCAAAATATCTGGAGTGTTAACAGGAGGCTGGCCTAGACTTTATGCGGGAGAAATTTGGAGAAGCACATCTTCTTATGGGATTAAGCAAGTTCACGAAGGGTAGACATGACCTCAAATGGTTGAGGGAGTTGGGTACTTTTAGCCTGGATAAGAGGGGACTGAGAGGTGATAGGATACCTATCTTCAGAAATCTAAAGGGCTGCCATGTTGCCACATGGAAGATGGAGCAAAATTGTTTTCTCCTTGTGTGAATGTTCAGGGATGCAAGAGAGGATATATTGTTTGATTATAGCCTTTCCAACTTGTGTAAACAAGTTCATCATTTTAGCAGAGTAACATTCCCCTTTCTAAACTCACAACGGATGTGTTAGCTCAGGCTCCCTAAAGCCTCTATAATAACTGTTCTGGTATTTCCCCCTTATAGATAAGACATGACACAGTCTTCCATAAAAGTATAAAAAGAGTTTACTCACATTCTGAAGGCAGACTTAGCTTAGAAAAGTTACATACACCTGGAAACTGTCTCATAAGGAGACTGTCCCTTTGTCCTCTTTTGCCAAGAGAGCATCTTTGGCTAAGCAGATGTTGCTTCTTCGAAAGAGAGATGGCTGCCCTGCCCTGTGCTTTTGTCGTTACCTGCACAGGTGAGGCCACGCCCACCTCTAGTCACATGCAGAGGAAATCTGTCCCAGCCCAGAAGGAAACAGGAAGTTTACCTGCTGGCTGGACAAACATTCCTCCCCATGTGTAAACATGTTCATTCTAGGAATGTTGTACTTGACTGCTCTTGTGTTTCACATCCCACAGGGTAGGACCTGAACCACTGGATTCAAGGAGATTTCGACTCAACATCAGGAAGAACTTTCTGGTGGTAAGAGCTGTTCAACAGTGGAATGGTCTCCCTCAGAAGATAGAATCATAGAATCATCGAATCATAGAGTTGGAAGAGACCACAAGGGCCATCGAGTCCAACCCCCTGCCAAGCAGGAAACACCATCAGAGCACTCCTGACATATGGTTGTCAAGCCTCTGCTTAAAGACCTCCAAAGGAGGAGACTCCACCACACTCCGTGGCAGCAAATTCCACTGTCAAACAGCGCTTACTGTCAGGAAGTTCTTCCTAATGTTTAGGTGGAATCTTCTTTCTTGTAGTTTGGATCCATTGCTCCGTGTCCGCTTCTCTGGAGCAGCAGAAAACAACCTTTCTCCCTCCTCTATGTGACATCCTTTTATATATTTGAACATGGCTATCATATCACCCCTTAACCTCCTCTTCTCCAGGCTAAACATGCCCAGCTCCCTTAGCCGTTCCTCATAAGGCATCGTTTCCAGGCCTTTGACCATTTTGGTTGCCCTCCTCTGGACACATTCCAGTTTGTCAGTGTCCTTCTTGAACTGTGGTGCCCAGAACAGATTGTGAACTCTCCTTCCTTGCAGGTTTTAAAGCCGAGGTTGGACGACCATTTGTCATGGATTCTTTATCTGAGATTCCTGCAACACAGAGGGTTGGACTAGATGACCCTCAGGGTCCCTTCCAACTCTACAATTCCACGATGACTAAATGCAGGCTGCCTGCAAAGAGGTAAGTGCTGGTTGCTGTGGAGATACAATAATGGGCAACTCTCGTTTGGAGGCTCTCGGGGGCATCTGGTTCCCTTCTGTCGGGAGACAGATTGCTGCCCGCGATGGCTTTCTCTCTGCTCCAGGAAGCCCAGTCCAATTTGTTTACACACGGAGGGCTTAATCAGAGGCTAGAAAAATGAAAGAGAGAACAAAGCGCCTGTGGCAGATAATTAGGAGCTTTTGAAATCCTCTTTGGAAGACAAAGCCTGGCCGTTGTCTCAGGAGCCCCTTCAGACTGATGTGTTATTGTGGTTTTTTTTTTTGCAGGTGTATTCTGTAGAGTTGCATGGATGCAATAGCAGTGGCTTAGCAGCGTGCTTGTACTTGACTGTCCACATATTATTCCTTTTTATTAGTTGTCCTGTGATGTTCCCCCCGTGTGACTCCATGATTGCCTTATGGAGGCGCACACTAGCATTATATATATATATATATATATGCTTTCGTAGATTTTCACGGGTACAGGAATGCAGGTTTTGGTGTCTTCGGGTGTCTTCCCGTGTAAGAGTTGGGGTGTCTAGGCGACGTTTCGACGAGGTCTCACTCGTCATCTTCAGGCTGGTGCTTTCGGCTTCTTGTTACTGGAACAGAGCAGGATCTATACACGAAGCCAAGCCAGAGCACAACTAAGTGCAGTACAGCCATCTTCTCAAAAAAACTCTTCACAAGCTCAAGAGGTCATGACACGAAAGCTTTAGCAACTAATCCACACTTAATGACCCACCTAAGTGGTACTCAGAATATCACTCAAGAAATCACTCAAGATATCCCTCAAGTAATTAAGGAACAAAAGAAGAAAAGGCACACTAACCTGGGAACTTCCTCTCTGCCCAGAACGTTGGAGGCTATACACCACACCCCCTCAACAGTATTTATAGGAACTCAAACACTGAGATCCTGCTCTGTTCCAGTAACAAGAAGCCGAAAGCACCAGCCTGAAGATGACGAGTGAGACCTCGTCGAAACGTCGCCTAGACACCCCAACTCTTACACGGGAAGACACCCGAAGACACCAAAACCTGCATATATATATATATATATATATATATATATATATATATATATATATATAAAACAAGAAGCCGAAAGCACCAGCCTGAAGATGACGAGTGAGACCTCGTCGAAACGTCGCCTAGACACCCCAACTCTTACACGGGAAGACACCCGAAGACACCAAAACCTGCATTCCTGTACCCGTGAAAATCTACGAAAGCATATATATATATATATATATATATATATATATACAGTGCCACAATGAAGAGGAACATAAGGAGAGGCTGCTGGATCAGGCCAAGGGGGTCTCATCTAGTGCAGCCTCCTGTTCTCATACTGGCCAGGAAACACAGAAGCAGGATTTGAGCAGGAGAGCACCTCTCCTTTCTTGTGCATTGCAGCAACTGATAGCCATTGATGTCTCTGACCAAGGAGGCCAAGAAAGCCATCAAGGAGATACTGCCCAACTGTCCTGTTTTGAGTGGCACATCCTGGATTGACGGAAGTCTCCCTGGCTTCTGATCCCTATCTCATATTTCGCTGAGACCACAGATCTTGAAAGATCTACACTGGCTCCCAGTATGTTTCCAAGCACAATTCAAAGTGTCGGTGCTGGCCTTTAAAGCCCTAAATGGCCTTGGTCCAGTATATCTGAAGGAGCATCTCCACCCCCATCGTTCAGCCCGGAGACTGAGATCCAGCGCCAAGGGCCTTCTGGCAGTTCCCTTCCTGTGAGAAGCCAAGTTACAGGGAACCAGGTATAGGGCCTTCTTGGTGGTGGCACCTGCCCTGTGGAACGCCCTCCCACCAGATGTCAAGGAGAACAACAACTACCAGACTTTTGGAAGACATCTGAAAGCAGCCCTGCTTAGGGAAGTTTTTAATGTCTGAGGCTGCCTCAGAGGGAAGGAAGGGGCATTGCCCAGAGGTTTTCACAGCTTCAGATTGGCTGCAGGAGCTGCACCGGTTTAGTGTGGGGACTGACAGCAGGGTCCGCAGAATTCGTGGGCTGGATGCTGCCCCCTGGGCTCGTAAATCCGGCTGATTTACGAGCCCGGTGGGCTGCATCCAGCCCCCGGCCCGTAGTTTGCTGACCCCTGATCTAGCCTGAGCGACTTCCTGGGCCATCAAACACCTAGGTTTGGGCCTTGGCAACATAATCTCACCCCCTCCAGAAGCCCCAGCCCTGGGAGTTTACGTGATGGATATTGGTCACAGAGTTTGGTGCTCTCCTCTGAGAAACAGTGAGTAAGAGGTGCCATGACAGAAGTTTATGAAATGATGAATGGCACGGACAGCTCCTGATGGTGAGAGCTGTTCAACTGTGGAACGGACTTCCTTGGAAGGTGGTGGACTCTCCTTCTTCGGAGGTTTTTAAGCAGAGCTTGGATGGCCACCTATCAGGGTTTATTCAGCTGAGATTGCTGCAGTGTAGGGGGTTGGATGAGACGCGCCTCAGGATCCCTTCCAACTCTACCATTCTATGATTCTGAACATCCCTAGACTGGACCTGCATAATGTGTGATCTCCCAAGCCT
Organism: Podarcis liolepis; assembly: GCF_965112155.1. Classification (NCBI taxonomy): domain Eukaryota; kingdom Metazoa; phylum Chordata; class Lepidosauria; order Squamata; family Lacertidae; genus Podarcis; species Podarcis liolepis. Next base: position 63,405,074 of record NC_139565.1, read on the forward strand.
CTTCTGCACAATCCTGATACAATCTGGACAAAGCAACTCCCCTGCCCTTGCAGGAGAAGCCGCTGGGAGATCATGCCCCACAATCTGGTTTGAAGGAAGGGTTGTGCACACCACACCTGCCCCAAATCCACACCTTACTCCCTTGCTTATCCTGGAATCCTCAGGGGCCCAGAACCTCCCCTTTGTGCAAAGTGGAATGGAGCCAGCGCAGCCTCTCATCCCCCTATCGTCTCCTTGAGCAAATCTCATTACAGGCAGCCGCTAATTGAATCCAAGCTAATGGGGATGCGGCTGATTAGGAGCCTGGTGGTGTCCTCTGTTTTCCCTGGGATCTTGGGATGGCTGTTATCCCTTCACTCACTGACAATCGAAACCAGGGCCGGGGGCCAGGCAGCGCTTTCCATTTTCATTGTTGCATTAGTGCCCCCCCTCCAGCCCCCCCTCCTGAGTTTGCAGAGAAAACCTCGCAAGTCCTGGTGCCAGGCGTCATTTCTCCCTGGCGTGCCGCCACCAGGGAAGCTTTTTGCACATAAACACACACACACAGACCTAAGTGCAAAATTGCTTGCTTCCCAAATAGCCTTAGTCCAGCGGGCAGCTGGAACGGAGGAGAAAGGGAAGGTTTCACCAAAGGGGAACTTGTGGGTTTAAAGCAAATGCCCCCAAAGGACACAGGTCTCTTAGGAACATCTGTGGAAGCAGGGGCGTATGAAGGGGGGCAGGGGGACAGTCAGCTCCAGGTGCCACCCTGGGCGGGGGGGGGGTGTGTGTGACAAGATGGCCCGCTGCCTCCCTTGAGAGCCAGTGTGGTGTAGTGGTTAAGAGCGGTAGATTCGTAATCTGGAGAACCGGGTTCGCGTCTCCGTTTCTCCACATGCAGCTGCTGGGTGACCTTGGGCTAGTCACACTTCTCTGAAGTCTCTCAGCCCCACTCACCTCACAGAGTGTTTGTTGTGGGGGAGGAAGGGAAAGGAGAATGTTAGCCACTTTGAGACTGCTTCGGGTGGTGATAAAGTGGGATATCAAATCCAAACTACTACTACTACTACTACTCTCCTTCTCCTTCTCCTTCTCCTTCTCCTTCTCCTTCTCCTTCTCCTTCTCCTTCTCCTTCTCCTTCTCCTTCTCCTTCTCCTTCTCCTTCTCCTTCTCCTTCTCCTTCTCCTTCTCCTCCTCCTCCTCCTCCTCCTCCTCCTCCTTCTCCCCCAGCTGTAGATCGGCCGAGGGTACGGGCTGACACTTGTGCGCAGTCTCTACGGACACTGCGCATGTGCCTCTGGGTGGTTCGTCCCGGCCCGGGTACCAGAGAGGCTTCCTCCGCCACTGTGTGGAAGATGTGCTGGGATGAGACGAAGGGAAGTTTTGGAAGGAGAGCAACCACTTTGCAAAGGACTTATGGGCCGATGCACACTGCGCCCCCCGCACCCACCTTCCTCTGCCAGTGTGGCTAGTCCAACCCTCTGCAATGCAGGAAACTCAGCTCAAGCTCCCATGGCAGAATGCCGTTCAACTTCTGCTTGAGCCAGTGTGGTGTAGTGGTTAAGAGCAGTGGACTCGTAATCTGGGGAACCGGGTTCGCTTCCTCGCTCCTCCACATGCAGCTGCTGGGTGACCTTGGGCTGGTCACACTTCTCTGAAGTCTCTCAGCCCCACTCACCTCACAGAGTGTTTGTTGTGGGGGAGGAAGGGAGAGGAGAATGTTAGCCGCTTTGAGACTCCTTCGGGTAGTGATAAAGCAGGATATCAAATCCAAACTCTTCTTCTTCTTCTTAAAATACAAACAGTATAACAACTAAAATCAAATTCAAAATGAGGGATAATAAGACACCATAGAGGAATTTCTGCATATGAATGAAACCCACTTTGCATTTTAACCCGTCCACTTTTGCCACTGGCCCCGCCCACCAATGGCTGGTGGCCTGTGGAAGCTTGCCAGGAAAGGAATGCAGTCCCCTAGCCATGATCTGTGCAGAAAGCGTGGATCTGCTGGATCTGTTTCATCCTTGCCAGCTTCTTGAGGTTTTCTGGGCTTCTGGGAGAGAAAGGCAGAGGTGGATGTGGGGAAGTGTGACCGGTTCTCCTGCGCTGGGTGCCGATCTGAGAGGGCGTCACAATGATGACTCAGAACAGTAGATGAGAGGTGGGGACAGGCTGAATTTTGGCATTGCACCAGGTGCTGCTGAAATCTGAAAGCCCAAAGTCCTCCGTTGAGGAGGGCCAAAGTAAGAGAGACTGGAGGCTGCCCAACAGATCTGATTGCCTTGCTGGAAGGAATTACGAGCCAGAAGAGAATGCGAGTCCTGTCACATTGCGGGGCTTTTATTAAAATCTTGTCAAAATAGCAATCTCCAAATGAATTCAGATTGGCTCAGGCAGGAGCACTCGTTGGGTGGGGAAATAAATGGCTGAGGCGGCTCTTATTGCAAAGCTGCTTTTGGAGCGAAGAGCTATTCTTGTGCCTCGCCGTAGGATGAGTTCATGGGTGCACCAACATGTGAATCACCTACATGTAGATGGATTGACCCGATGGGGACTTCTTCCAGGTGTCTGCACATTCTGGGAGGAAAGGGGATTAAGGCAGGTTTAGAACTGGATCAGGAAAACAGCCCTGACTACGAGAACAAATCAGCAGTAACTGCTGAGTTAATTGCTGGTGTGGGACTCTATCCTTTCAAAGAACATTGGGGCAGGTATTTTGGGGAATTGTCCAGGCCTTAAGAACATAAGAAGAGCCTAATGGATCAGGCCAGCGGCCGATCTAGTCCAGTATCCTGTTCTCACAGTGGTTCTGCAGATGGCCCATTGAGAACCCAGCAAGCAGGATTCAAGCACAAAATCACTCTTTCCTCCTGTGGTTTCCAGCAACTGGGATTCAGAAGTATTTTTGCCGCCAACTGTGGTGGCAGAATTATTATTATTATTATTATTATTATTATTATTATTATTATTATTATTAAAAAATTCTTTCCAGTAGCACCTTAAAGACCAACTAAGTTAGTTCTTGGTATGAGCTTTCGTGTGCATGCACACTTCTTCAGATACACTTAGTTGGTCTTTAAGGTGCTACTGGAAGGAATTTTTTTATTTTGACTATGGCAGACCAACACGGCTACCTATCTGTAACTGGAACCATTATTATTATTATTATTATTATTATTATTATTATTATTATTACTCACCCTCCCTGGCCAGAGCCGGGCTCAGGGCCACCAACACCAGTAAAATTACAGTAAAAACATAATAGGGGAAAAAGACATAGGAGCCAATTCCAGGGGGCCATGGGTGCTTGGGTAGCCACAATAATATAATTGTGGGGTCAGGAACCCACAAAGTCAATGAAAAAAGCTGGCAGGTGCCAGGCGGCACTACTCTGAGAGAGAGGAGGAGGAGGAGGAGGAGGAGGAGGAGGAGGAGGAGGAGGAGGAGGAGAAGAAGAAGAAGAAGAAGAAGAAGAAGAAGAAGAAGAAGAAGAAGAAGAATTTTATTTATACCCCGCCTTCCCCGGCCAGAGGCGGGCTCAGGGCGGCTAACAACAGTAAAAATTTCAGTAAAAACATAATAGGGGGAAAAACAAACCTATTTAAAATACAGGTTAAAATGCAATTTAAAATGCAGCCTCATTTTAAATGTAGCCCATAGATCAAGACCATAAGGGGAGGGAAACATAAGGGTCAGACTGAGTCCAAACCAAAGGCCAGGTGGAACAGCTGTGTCTTGCAGGCCCTGCGGAAAGATGTCGAGTCCCGCAGGGCCCTGGTCTCTTGTGACAGAGCGCTCTACCACATCGGGGCCAGTACTGAAAAGGCCCTGGCCCTAGTTAGGACCAAGCTAACCACCTTGCGACCTGGGACCTCCAAAATGTTGTTATTCATGGACCTTAAGGTCCTGCGCGGGGCATACCAGGAGAGGCGGTCCCGTAGGTACGTGGGTCCTAGGCTGCAGAGACATCCTGGCTAGTAACCATCAATAGCCCTCTCCTCCACAAATTTCTCTAGTCATTTCTCTAGTCTAGGTTGGCGGCCACCCCTGCCTCCACACTTTTATTATGTGCTGTGAGAATAAGTCCTTTTGTTTCATCTGCCCCAAATCTTCCAGCGTTCAGCTTCATTCAGATTTTTCTTTGGCCTTTCCAGCTGCCTCAGACTCTGCGGCTTGTGAAGAAACAAAATCACGAAAACATGAAACTGCCTCGTTCCATCGGTCTTTGTTGTGACAGCTTGGCTGTGTGCACGGAAGCCCTGACAATCAGCTGATCATCTGGGCTTGCAAGGCACTATTAAAAAAATGGGTGCCTGACACTGTGGTGATGTAATCTGATTGACAGGTAGGCAGCCCTGCTCACCTGTCCGCTTAGTCCTAGGACGGTGGTGGGGGAGATAAGAATCCAGTTCACCTACCCTGGCATCGTTCCGAACTGCTGTGAGGTTGTGTTGGGATGTTGTTGCTTCTTTTCCCAATGAAACAGAACTTAACCTTTGAAGGTGAACCAGAAACTACAACTAATCCAGAATGCGGCAGCTAGACTAGTGACTGGGAGCGGCCACCGAGACCACATAACACTGCTCTTGAAAACCCACATTGGCTCCCAGTACGTTTCCAAGCACAATTCAAAGTGTTGGTGCTGACCTTGAAAGCCCTAAATGGCCTCAGCGCAGTATACCTGAAGGAGCGTCTCCACTCCCATCATTCAGCCCAGACACTGAGGTCAAGCACCGAGGGCCTTCAGGCAGTTCCCTCCCTGTGAGAAGCAAGGTTACATGGGACCAGGCAGAGGGCCTTCTTGGTAGTGGCACCCGCCCTGTGGAACGCCCTCCCACCAGATGTCAAAGAGAAAAACAACTACCAGACTTTTAGAAGACATCTGAAGGCAGCCCTGTTTAGGGAAGTTTTTAATGTTTAATAGGTTATTGTATTTAGTGTTTTGTTGGAAGCTGCCTAGAGTGGCTGGGGAAACCCAGCCAGATGGGCGGGGTATAAATAATAAATTTTATTATTTTTATTTTAATGAAATAAATAAATGGATAAAGTAAGCATCCCCTATCTGCCGTGTTTAGGGAAGCTGTTGGCCACATATACCCACACACTTGCTTGCCTCTCACACTCTCCGGGAGAAGACATGACAGCCCCCTTCAAAGATCTGAGGGGCTGTCACAGAGAGGATGGAACAAGCTTATTTTCTCCTGTTCCCGAGTGGAGAACCCAAACCAACGGATTCAAATTGCAAGAAAGGAGATTCCAACTAAACATTAGGAAGAACTTTCTGATGGTAGGAGCTGTTCGAAAGCAGAATGGACTCATTCAGCAAGTGGTAGACTCTCCTTCCTTGGCTGTTTTCAAACAGCAGTTGACTGGGAATCTGTCTGGTATTCTTCAGCTGTGATTTCTGCATTGTCTAGATCAGTGTTTCCCAACCGGTGTTCCGCGGCACACTAGTGTGCCGTGAGACACCGGCTGGTGTGCCGTGGGAGGGAGGCGGGCGAGTCGGGCGGCGAGACGCGGGGCGGCGGCGGCGAGCAGCGGCCGCCCAGCGCGGGGCTCTCGCCGTCTGCCTGCCTGGCTGCCTGCCTGACGAGCAAACCCCCGGCGCAGGCGCCCCGCTTGTTGACACGGGAGGGGAGGGGGGAGAGGAAACGCTGCTGGTGTCGCTGCTCCTCGGCGGCGGCTCCTCCTCTCAGCCCGCCCTGCCTATATTTGCACCAATCCCCGCCCACTAAAGCATTCGCGCCTCCCAATGGGAAGCCTTGCCGGGCGGCGGGTGCTGCTGCCTGAGAGTTCTGAAGCCACGCCCACTTTCCCAGAGACTGGCGGTTCTGAGGGATCCAGGGCAGGGCCGGCGCGCGCGCGCTTCTTGCTGCCCGGGCGCTTGCTCTAATCCCGCCTTCCCTGGGAGGGAGGGATGGCGGTGGCTGCGAGCGTCCGGGGTGGGGCGCGCGCTGGCTCTCCCTGGCGGCCCTTGTGCCTGGCGTTCTATCAGTGCGCCTCCTCTCTCTTTCCCCACCCATCCTCCACGTGCTGCGCTCTAACCCGGAGTTAGAAGCAAATTAGAACACGTGTGTGGTGTGTTTTTTGTGCTGCTCCTCTTTTTTTAGGGCTTTTTGGCGGCTTTTGGGACGGCGTCGAGGGGTGGCCGCCTCAGCTGCCGCCGTCCCTCAGTCCCTCGCTCTGCTGCCTCCTCCTACCCCGGCAAGGGGGAGGGAAAAAACTTTCACTTTTGTGCGTCCCTCCCGGCGTGACGCTGCGCGCTGACGTCACGGGGCGGGGCTTTAATGGTGGTGTGCCGCGAGATTTTTTTCCGGTAAACAGGTGTGCCGTTGCCCAAAAACGTTTGGGAAACACTGGTCTAGATGACACCCTGTTCCCTTTTAAAACGTGGCTCTTTTTTGGTGTGTGTGTATCAGTGGGTTCTTGTTTTTAATTCTGATTATATATGTTGTGATCTTTTCTGTGAACCGCCCTGAAACCTCTGGATATAGGGCAGTTTATAAACTCAATTAATAATAATAATAATAATAATAATAATAATAATAATAATAATAATAACCACCCTTGGGATCTTCCCTAACTCACCAATTCTAGGATTCTATCATTCCTGTTTCGCTCAGGATGCAAAGCAACCCTTTCCTTGGCTGCAGCAACACCTGTGAGTATCTGCTGGGATATGATGCGAGGAGGAGCAATCCGCCTCCTTTTCCTTGTGGCTGCCCACAGCTTCAAGAATTTAAAATTGGTTAATCACTTGCCTATTAACTAACAGATTAATTAAGCAATTAATGTTAACTTGTGTGCATGCCACAAAACCTAATTAAGCTTAATTACACTTGTACGTATTCATCCCTTGCTACCCTGTACCTCTCCATCCCCTTCCTGTCTCTCTCTGTCAAGGCTTAGATTGTAAACTCTTTGCAGGCAGAAACCGTGTATTTTGCTCATGTAACTGCGCAAAGAACCATTTGCATGGATGTCCATTGTGATGATTAAGAAAAGTAACCCCAGAATGCAAATGAACGTGACTTAAAAGGTGACTTAGAAGCTACAACTAATCCAGAATGGGGCAGCTAGTGCTGGGATCATATAACACCGGTTCTGAAAGACCTACATTGGCTCCCAGTATGTTTCTGAGCACAGTTCAAAGTGTTGGTGCTGACCTTCAAAGCCCTAAATGACCTTGGCCCAGTATCTCTGAAGGAGCATCTCCACCCCCATCATTCAGCCCAGACACTGAGGTCCAGATCCAAGGGCTTTCTGGCAGTTCCCTCCCTGCCAGAAGTGAGGTTACAGGGAACCAGGCAGAGGGCCTTCTCAGTGGTGGCTCCCTCCCTGTGGAACACCCTCCCATCAGATATCAATGAGATAAATAACTACAGTCGTACATTGGCTCTCGAACAGAATGCATTCTGGGAGTTCGTTTGACTCCTGGAACCGTTCGCAAACCAAGCCGCGGAAACTGTGCCAGATGTTCGGCTTCTGAAAATCATTCAAAAACCGGAACCCTCACTTCCGGTTTTTAATTGTCCGGGAGCAGAAATGTAGAAGTTCCAAGGCGTTCGGCAACCAAGGTACGACTGTATACTACTTTTTAGAAGACATCTGTAATAGGGAGGTTTATAATGTTTGGTGTTTTATTATGTTTTTATATGTTTTGGAAGCCACCCAGATGGGTGGGGAATAATAATAATAATAATAATAATAATAATAATAATAATAATAATAATAATAATACAATAGCACCCTGGATTATTCTGAGACTGGAACTGGAGGGGAGAAAGAGGGTGTCACACAAGCAGGTAAACAGAACAGGTAAAGGGGGGGAGGGGTGGCTCAGGAAACAAGGCTTATGGCATCACACACATAATAGACTTCCCAGAATCAATTTGATGATTTGTATGGACCTGGGAAGTAGATGAAAGGAGCTGAATTTGCAGCCACAGGTCACAGACATAACTGACGTCACTTGGGAGATAATGATCCTGAGGACCCAGGACTAATGGGATGAGGGGATTTTGGTGAAAATGTAGACATTAGGGAGTAAAATAATCCATATTTATGAATAGCAGAGGGAAACAGGAGCCTGGTGGAGACCCTGCTGATAAGCGAGACGATGGAGAGAGCGAGGGAGAGAGCATCAATCAAGGCGGAATGAGGAGTCCTGGTGGAAAGAGACAATGAAGGCCACTCAGAGCTTTGTCAGGAGGATGTAAGGGAGGGCTGGAGCGGAGGCTGAGAGGAGCGATAAGGAAATCAGACACCAGACAAATGGATGTATCAAGGTGTCTGAGTGTTGTCATGTTATGACTGCTATTGTTATCCGCGGGAGATCAAATCCATCAAAAGCAGGACCCCGTTTGGGATTAGGACCAGCCTTGGCAGAGCTGGCCCAAGATGTTTTGCTGCCTGAGGCAGAGGGTGAGATGGGCTCCCCCATTACATGTTAGAATAGGGTTACCAGATGTCCCCGCTTCCCGGGGACAGTCCCCAGATTTGCAAATCTGTCCCCAGAAAAATTCCGTCCCTGGAATGTCCCCAGATTTGCAAATCTGTCCCCGGGAAACATTGCAGCGGCAGTCAGCAGACCGGAGCCAGCCTGGTAGCACAGTTGGCTCTGGCTGGCTTCAGGAGCTGTGGTGGCGCCCGCCATTTTTCCTCGCCAGAAGTCCCCATATGATGTGTCTTGTGCGCATAGGATGTGTCTTGTGCAATCTCCTGCCCGCTTCCCTCTTTGTTTTGACAGGTCGGGGGAGGCTCGGGAGTTGCGGCTGGCTGTTTCCCAGTTTTTTAAAAACTCTGTTCATTTATTTCACAGGGTGCGAAAGGGCTTTGCACCTTAAACAATATGCATGTGTGCCCAGGGCCTCTTGCCTCACCATCTGCACTACTGACTCCCTGTTGCTACTCAGCTTCAAAAGAAAAGAAAAGAAAAGAAAAGTGTCCCTGGATTCATTGAAAAAAAATCTGGTAACCATATGTTAGAACATAGAAGAGCCCCCTGGATCAGGCCATTGGCCCATCCAGTCCAGCATCCTGTTCTCGCAGTGGCCAAACAGATGCCTTTTGTAATGGGAATTGGGGTTGCTTGTGCGTAAACTGCAAACTGCTCCAACCTTTCCCTGGTTTGACAGCCCTTACAACGCGACTGTCTCAGTCACTGGCAGAATCCGTCAGTAGGTGTCTCCTAAATTTCCTCCAACATAAAAGTTCCTTGACTCCAAGTCTCCGCCTAGATTCTCTGCGCGGAAGCCTTCTGCGCAGCATGGGCGTGCCAAGCGGAGGTCCTGAGCTCTCTCCGCTGATCTCACTGGAAGAGTCTCGGAGCCTCCTCTCCGCAGTACTCTCAGCCTCCCCTTTCTTCCTGGTGTCCCCTGGATTTCCATCCCCAGAGGAAGCTCTCTCTCTCTCCTTGCTTGTCCCCTCCCCTGCATCATTGGAGAGCCTTCCCTCTCCTCTTGCCTCTGATGGCAGTTCCCTGACACCTTTGGAAGATCCACGAGCAGGATTTGAGCAGAAGAGGTCTCTCTCCATCTGTGGTTTCCAGCAGCAACTGGTAGTCCGTGTTGCCTCCCAACTGTGGAGGACAGAGCCGAGCCATCCTGGCTCGTATCCATCCTCCATGAACGAGGCTGAGAACTTACCCAAATTCCAGTTCTGGAATGGACTCCCACAGGAGGTTGTGGATTCTCCTTTCTTGGAGGTTTCTAAGCAGAGGTTAGGTGGCCACCTGTCATGGATTCTTTAGCTGAGGTTCCTTCATCGCAGGGGGTTGGACTAGGTGCCTCTGGGGGTCCCTTCCAACTCTATGATAGGTGTGCAGCATCCCCCAGCACACCTGAGGTCTGCAAGCTAGTTTAGGGGGTGAGTGACCCTGCCCACCTCTGCCCTCTGCTTCTCCCCTCCAACGGAGTGAAATGGCCAATACAATAGTACCTGTTGGGAATTCCATTCCATCCTTGCTGCAGATATGTGGGGTTGTTACATGTCACATGCCTGTTTACGTTCCAGCACAGATCGCTGGAGTCCCTTGAGCGGAACATCCGCTCTGTATTGCTTTTGTTTTCTCCCTCTCCGAGAAGAACGACAAGGAGAGAAGCCATGTTTTCTTTCTCCTGATTTCTCTTCAAGAAATGTAGCCTGGTATCCATGCCTCGAGCCTGCTCTGTTGTGTGCTTACGCTGCTGAGTAATGTGTGCCCTGCATGCACAGCACATGAGTCGTGGACGCACATCGGAGGAGGATGACTGATGGATCTCCGAAGTGGCAAGGCTGAGAAGGGAGGCACTCCAGCTGCGACCAAGCCAGCTGGCGTTCCATCCCACGGATCCGACAGTACCTCGTTGTGAGTCCGCCCCGTTTAGCGTCCATTTCGTGGAACGTCCGCAGCAAACCCAAAAGTACCAGAACAGGTTACTTCCAGGTTTGCTGCTTGCGCATGCGCAAAAGCACTAAATTGCACTTCGCGCATGCACAGAAGCGCAAAACCGCTCACGCGCATGCGCAGAGCAGCGCTTTGTTGAGCATCCCTTTCATTGAGTGTCCAGGGCTCCGGAACGGATCCCAGACTCAAAACAAGGTACCTGTGATGGCCTGGGACTTGGGCTCGGACTCGGAACCAGAGGAGTCTCAGTCTGCACTGGATCCTTTGCCTCAGGCATCACCTGAACCAAGTCTGGGTCCTGATCCTGAAGAATCCCAGTCTGCACAGGTTCCCCTGCAACAAGCACCAGCTGGGCCCAGTCAGGGGCCTGATCCTGCCCTGGCTCGAGATATGGAGATTCCCTCAATGCCTCCAGCTGGGACATCACTTACAGCTGCTCCACTACCGGTTGGGTCAGGGGAGGCTGAGGCGGCCCCTGGGTCTAGTAACCCACCGGCGTCTCCCAAGCTGCAGAGACCCAGGTCTGAGAGACGGAGAGACCTGAGTACTCGTAGGAGGAGTGCTCGCCTTTGGGCAAAACAGGGAGGTGAGTCGTCGGGGGATCAGGACCGGCCGTTACCCCGACAAAGATAAAAGGCTGTTGGACCCTGCCCCAGGTTGCGGGAGCAACATTGCTGTATGCCAGATCCTGCCAGAGATCCCATACCTGTCCTTGCCTGGTTTCCTGCCTCGTGTCCTGCCTTGACCCTGTCGGACTGACTCCTAGTGGAACCTTCGGATTCTGTACCGGACCTGGACCGCATTTCACGGGTTACCCCCGGGCCCAGCACAGAACCACTGCAAATGCCACCCGAGGCAGTTGCCTCCTTCTGCCCAATAGTCGTACCGGCCCTGAGTCTTGGGAGCATCAGAGCCCCCTTCTCTTTGCATAAATGCTTACCCCTGCACCATTTTTAGGTTTCGCAAAGCATTTTGGAGGGGGAGATGATCAACCCTTTCGCCAGCTCTCATTTCCCTGCCCCAAATTATTTCCCCCTGCCTCAAAAGCTGCTTCCACCCCAAACCTTCCTACTTTGGGGGTACTGTGGGGGCAGCTGTCACTGGCGCCTTCCCTTCCTTTCTTAAGCGAAGCCTGGAAACAATGTCAGCCTTATGGAGCATTGGTTAATTCACTTACAGAAAAACCATTGCTGCAAGAGGCAATGTCATTTGCTGGTTTGCCTGAATTTAAATGGTCGGGGGGGATTTGATTGGTCAGAAGTCTCAATGGAACGTCCATATTCTGAGGCAGTATATCTGTGATTTGCTGGTGGCAAACAACACCAATGGATGCTGCTTAGGAGCTTCACAGATGGAACTGGTTGACCCCTGTAGGACACAGAATACTGGATTAGATTAACCTTCAGCTTTATTCAGGAGGGGAATTATTGTTTCTTGGCAGCCTATCTTACTTAGGTGAGTCATGCATTGTTAATCTCAAAACTTGATTACTGCAATATTCCTATATGTGGGCTACCCTTCTCCGGAAGCTCCAACTGGTGCAAATTGCGGAGACTAGATTATTGATGGGGACAGATCACAGCCGGCACATAACTCCAGTGCTCAAAAGTTTGCATTATCTGCTCATAAGTCACAGGAAGAGGTTCATGATCCTTGCATTAGTTCGCAAGTTCCTGAACAACATGGGTCGAAGACTTTATGGAGGGGGCAATTGTCCTGTTTTGGGAATTCCCATTGGCCTCTGGTGAGGACTGTGGGAGATATAAGATACTGGTTGAGAGACCTAGCAGGCCTCTTCTCTGGTTATTTTTTATTCTTAGGGTAACAAGAATTGAGTTTGACTAGATGCAGCTAAATGTCCTTGAGCTTTGTTTCAACTGGGGATGAAGACTGATGAGTCATGCCAAAAGTGTTCTGGGTTTAGAGGAAGGATTTGAAAAGGGAGGGAGCTCCCTGAAAGGGAATTGGTTGGGGGGGAAGAAGGGCCGACTCTTTCAAGAAGGCAGGAGACAGATCTTTGCTGAGCGGAGCTAGAAAAAACAAGGTCAAAGGACAGGGAGCTACTGAGCTAGGAGGATGGATCCTCATCTCGCTTTATTGGCCGAGGGAGCTTCCGGGTCATGTGGCCAGCATAACTTAAGCCGCTTCTGGCGAACCAGAGCAGCGCACGGAAATGCCATTTACCTTCCCACTGCAGCGGTACCTATTTATCTACTTGCACTGGTGTGCTTTCGAACTGCTAGGTTGGCAGGAGCTGGGACTGAGCAACAGGAGCTCACCCTGTCGCGGGGATTCAAACCACCAACCTTCTGATCTGCAAGTCCTAGGCTCAGTGGTTTAACCCACAGCACCACCTGCGTCCCTAACCTATACATAAATTCCTGCCACACCACCTTGCAATTATCTGGACAATGCATTGCCCTGCGTTGGAAAAGCCACCTGTCTGTTAACAGGCTCCTTCTGAACGCCTTGGCCCCTAGTCCACACGATTATGATCACCCTTCCAAAACCGGCTGCAATCTTTCCTTGGGAGAGATCCTCCCCCTCCTCTCGTGGTGACCTATTGCCACCCAAAGAAAACCCCCCAGGGGAGCAGCTCAAGTATGGAAAGCAAATGATGAAGTTGAGGCTCATGAGACACCTGGGGCGTTGCTGTAATTTGGGCTGTCTAAATGTTAATCAGAATAATGACGCCTGTTGAGACAGCTGTTTTAAAGAAGGCTGTGATGTCGGAGTAAAAATTGCAATAAAAGTCTATTAGAGCTTCCCCATTAGGCTAATGGCATTCGCTGCTGAAAGCCCCCTCCTGCAGACATCCGTATTAATGGACTTATTACAGGAAATAAAATCCACGGATGAGCATTACAGCATGGGCTGATTAATTCGGCAAGGTAATTCTCTTTTTCTTTTTCTTGTTTTTTTTAAAATAAAAATTATTTAATGAGTGCACTTTTTTGAAGCGCCACCTCTTTTCCTTGTTCAGGTGGTGTCAGGGCACTCAAACGATGTGTGCGCCTGTGACAATTGCCAGGTTATTTAATTAACAAATGAAAATTTCTGCCTCGGATTTTATATTGAAATAAGAATGCAAATCTGCGTGGAAGGAAAGAGAAGAAGGAGACACTCAAAACACACCCATCCCATCTGAAGAAGTGTGCATGCACACAAAAGCTTATACCCAGAATAAACTTAGTTGGTCTCTGAGGTGCTACTGGACAATTTTTTATATTTTTTATAGATTTTGATTGAGTGCTCACTGGAAGGACATATCCTGAAGCTGAGTCTCCAATACTTTGGCCACCTCATGAGAAGAGAAGACTCCCTGGAAAAGACCCTGATGTTGGGAAAGATGGAGGGCACAAGGAGAAGGGGACAGCAGAGGACGAGATGGCTGGACAGTGTTCTCGAAGCTACCAGCATGAGTTTGACCAGACTGTGGGAGGCAGTGGAAGACAGGAGGGCCTGGCGTGCTCTGGTCCAGGGCGTCACCAAGAGGCGGACACGACTAAACGACTCAACAACAACAACCACAGGATGATCCTTCGACACGTTTTATCCAACAGCTGCAAATGAAATGAATTTAGTGATTGCACCGTTGATGCTCAAGGTAGTTCTAAAAGGCACATTGAAATGCAGTTTTTAAAAGCCTTCCCTCGCCCTGATCTGCTGTCTGTGGAGAAGCAGGTGACTTTTCTTTTACAAGCCGCTGGAAACCAGCTCTGCATGTTTCGGACCATTGTGGTTCCCCAGGTGTCCTCATCCCTTTTCTTCCTTAAATACTCCTTTGATTTACTTCTCTCTTGGCAGATTTTAATTACCACTCCGCTCCCGTTGTCTGAAAAGAAGAAGCAGCAGCCAAGAGATCCATCATCGTAAAAAAATCTGAGGCGCAGGAGGGAAGGGAGAATAAATATTAACTAGCTGCAGGGGCAGGAGGAGACATCCACGCTTCCCGCGATGGTGGCTTCAAGCTGTGGCTTGATCTGTAGGATCTTGAACGGGAAGCTCCCAGGATGGGGCTGTGCTCTTGAGTAACCTCCTGCCAAGGTCAGAGGGCCAGGAGGCAGCTGGTGTGGGAGGCCTGGACGCACAAGCCAAATTCAGTCTCCAACTGATGTTCTGCCATGGTGGAAAAATGCCAGGGGAGAGGAATTGCCACCTTCGCCGCCTCTTGACGTGGCGTCTTGGTCCTTCTCATGATGATCCATGATGCAAACATGACCTTTGGGACCTGCTTCCATTGGCACTGAAGTTTTTAACTGAAATATATTCGGAGTCGAGAGTGGATTTCATGCTCTTTATTCAGCTCATAGTGGTGAGGAGGAATAGAAGTTCCCCCAGAATGTCTGCTTTATATGCATTATTTACACAATGGGCCCCACGTGATTGGCTAATTCCGGAATTCTCCTGTAGGCCAATCAGGTTGCGGATTCCCTCCCACCTGGAGCTGGATTGGGTGGCTCTTGTGGACTGCTGCATTCTGGATCCTGTTGTTCTAGGACCAATCAGACTGCTGCATTCTGAATCCTATTGTTCTAGGACCAATCAGACTGCTGCATTTTGGATCCTATTCAACTCAGTACATAACATTAACCTTGCTAACTTTCTGTAGGATTGTGCAGCGATTGGGGTCTGTCTGAAGAGGGGTGTGGGGCTCAACAGGTGTGTAGGAACCAAAGAGCACCAGACGTTCTATCGAGGGTCCAGCTGACCAGCTGCTGTTTGGTGCTCTGCCATCTCCTGCCAACAATGCCCGTCGTTCGCTGACATTGGCCAAACAGGGCAACCAGTTTCTAGGAAGGCAGGTCCGCAATGCGAATTGGCTCATGCGTCACTAACTATATGGACCTTTGTTGGCAAGGTGATGTCTCTGCTTTTTAAGATGCTGTCTAGGTTTGTCATTGCTTTTCTCCCAAGACAGAGCAACTCAATCCGATGCAGGAATCCTGCCCACAGCTGCCCAGGGTGAATTGAAACCACCCACCTTCTGGTTAACAGTCAGATGCCCTGACCCATAAGCGCATAAGAAGAGCCTGCTGGATCGGACCCATGGCTCATTTTGTCCAGCGTCCCGTTCTCACAGCGGCCAGCCAGATGCTTGCGGAGCATGAAATCTCCTAGGAAAGAGGGGTGTTTGTACAGGTGGTACATAACCCCAGTCAAGCTCGCAAAAATCTACCATTTGCCCGAGAACAAATGTTGGAAATGTAAAGAAATTGAAGGTACATTCTTTCACCTTTGGTGGACGTGCCCAAGGATCAAGGCTTTCTGGGAGATGATATATAATGAATTGAAAAAGGTATTTAAATATACCTTCTTGAAGAAACCAGAGGCCTTTCTCCTGGGCATAGTCGGCCAATTGGTGCTAAAGAAGGATAGAACTTTCTTTATGTATGCTACAACAGCAGCAAGAATATTTATTGCAAAGTATTGGAAGACACAAGACTTACCCACTCTGGAAGAATGGCAGATGAAAATGATGGACTACATGGAATTGGTGGAAATGACTGGCAGAATCCGAGACCAGGGAGAAGAGTCGGTGGAAGAAGATTGGAAGAAATTTAAAGACTATTTACAGAAATATTGCAAAATTAATGAATGGTAGAATGATGTTGGATTGAAGTTAAGTGGTTTCTAGCTGTAATGGTATAAAAGAATATGGAAAAATTGGATTTTTAATAGGTAAAAATTTAATGCTACAATATATTAAGATTAAAGAACAGGATAATAAGGAGGGAAAGGAATTGCTGAACTAATAAATTGAACTGGAATACAAAAAAGGGAGGTATGAGGAGGTCCGGGAAACAAGTAAATGAAAGATAAGTGACGAAAAGATGGAATTATTTTTAACTGCTTTTTATTTTTTATTTTTTATTTTTCATTTTTCATTATGTAATACTGTGAAAACTTTAATAAATATTTATTAAAAAAAAGGAAAGAGGGGTGTTTGGATGGTGTAGCTTGGTGACGCCACCCCAGGCGCCCAACCTTTTGCTGACCTGCGGATCTGAGCCTTTGCGCATGCCATTTCCCGCAACCTGCAGCCCGCGGGGGTCCCAAGCGACGGGGATCCTGACTCTCCACGAAGGATCTTTTTCTTCTCTTTGCACTTTCGTTTGATCTGACAACGGGCTCAGCGGGGGGAATCCCCCAGCCCCTGAACAAGGAGGGCGAGATAAAAGGGAATCCAGGCCCAGCCAGCACATTTTTTCCACTGCTCTCCCCCCCCCTGCAGCCCCCGGAACCCCGCATCCCATTTTCTTGGCAAAGGAGAAGAAAAGAGCAGGAACACATTTCTCTTTTCAAAGCCTGATTCTTTAAATATTGAACTCAATTCCCTGATTGTTGGCATGCTCAGCCCATCTCTCCCTCCTTCCTTCCTGAAGCCTGCATAATGCCTAAACATTTACAGCTGAGGGCTTTTAGGATTTTTTTTGGGGGGGGGGATGGGAAACAATGGGGTGCTGTGTGTGGTGAGGGCAGGGAAATCACCCTTATTCTTTATGAAGTTAGCTTTCTTTGGAGCCCTGCAGGATCAGGCCAGCGGTCCATTTAGACCTGCGTCCTGGTCTCACTGCAGCCAAGTTGATGCCCCCAAGGAGAAACCCCCCAGGAGGATTTTAGCTGGGCCAGGGAGGTGATCAATGCCTCCTCGCGAGAGCGCGTGGCCCTGGCTGCCTGAAAGAGGTAACCGTAAAACTGCTCCTCAAGAAACTCTACATGAACTGGAAAATCTAAGCAGCTACCGGCCAGTTGCTAATCCCTCCTTCTTGGGCAAGGTTCATGAGTGAGTGGTCATGGAGCAGATTCAGGCGCTCTTGAGGAAACTGATTTTCTAGGTCAATTTCAATTGGGGTTTGTGCCTGGTTTTGGCATGGAAACTGCTTTGGTAGCCCTGTATGATGACCTCTGCCAGGAGAGAGACAGGGGAAATGAGTCCCTGTTAATTCTCCTCAACCTCTCAGTGGCTTTTGATACCATTGACCATGGCATCCTTCTGGAGCTACTGTCTGAGTTGGAGGTAGCTTCTGGTCCTACTTGGATGGTTGTTGTTTAGTCGTTTAGTCGTGTCCGACTCTTCGTGACCCCCTGGACCAGAGCACGCCAAGCACTCCTGTCTTCCACTGCCTCCCCCAGTTTGGTCAAACTCATGCTGGTAGCTTCGAGAACACTGTCCAACCATCTCGTCCTTTGTCATCCCCTTCTCCTTGTGCCCTCCATCTTTCCCAACATCAGGGTCTTTTCCAGGGAGTCTTCTCTTCTCATGAGGTGGCCAAAGTATTGGAGCTTCAGCTTCAGGATCTGTCCTTCCAGTGAGCACTCAGGTTGTTACAAGAGGGTAATTCTTGGGGAGTGCTCTTCAGCCCCGTGGAGCCTTCAATGTGGGGTTTGCCAGGATTCAGTTTTGACCCCCATGCTGTTTAACATCTACATGAAACGATTGAATGGGGTTATCCAGCGTTTTGGAGTACACTGTCAGGAATATGCTGATGACGCACAGCTCTACTTCTCCTTTGCATCTGCAGGTGAGGCAGTGAAGGGATGGACCGTTGTCTTGCCTCAGTTATGGACTGGATGAGAGCCAATAAACTGAAGCTCAATCCAGATAAGGCTGAAACACTGTTAATGGGTGGTTCACTGGACCAGATGGGTGGGAGGTTGACTGCTCCTGATGGAGATACAGACCTTCTGAAGAAGCAGGTGTGCAGCTTGGGGGTACTTCTGAATCCAGTGCTGTTGCTTGAGGCTTGTGATGGCCTGGGACTCGGGCTCAGACTCAAAGCCAGAGGAGTCTCAGTCTGCACTGGATCCTTTGCCTCAGGCATCATCTGAACCAAGTCTGGGGCCTGATCCTGAAGAGTCCCAGTCTGCACAGGTTCCCCTGAAACAAGTACCAGCTGGGCCGAGTCAGGGGCCTGAGCCTGCCCTGGCTCCAGATGCGGGGATGACCTCGTTGCCTCCAGCTGGGCCATCACTTACAGCTGCTCCACTACCGGTTGGGTCAGGGGAGGCTGAGGCGGCCCCTGGGTCTAGTAACCCACCGACGTCTCCCGGGCTGCAGAGACTCAGGTCTGAGAGAAGGAGAGACCTGAGTACTCGCAGGAGGAGTGCTCGCCTTTGGCGAAAGAGGGAGGTGAGTCGGCAGGGGATCAGGACCAGCTGTTACCCTGACAAAGATAAAAGGCTGTCGGACCCCGCCCCAGGCTGTGGGAGCAACGTTGCTGTTTGCCAGAACCCGCCTGTGATCCTGTGCCTGTCCTTGTCTGGTTTCCTGCCTCATCCCTGTCGGACTGACTCCTCGCAGAACCCTTGGATTCATGACCGGACCTGGACCACGTTACTCAGGTTACCCCCGGGCCCAGCACAAGGCTCAGGTGGCCTCGGTGCCATGAGGAGCCTTCCGTCACCTTCGGCTGGTGGCCCAGCTGTGCCACCCTATCTGGACAGGGATTCTGTTGTCTATGCTCTGGTAACTTCTAGGTTAGATCACCGCAACACATTATACGTAGGGCTACCTCTGTAGATGGTTCAGAAACTTCTCTGGTTCAGCACCTTCTCTTTGTACCTTCCACACAAGAGCTCCAGAGGGTGGCAACACAAGAAAGGGCCTTTTCTGCAGTGGCTCCCTGTTTGCGGAGGGGGGTTCATCTGTCATCTTCATTATACATCATTACTCACCAGGCAAAAACATTTCCCTTCAACAAGGCCTTTGGCTGATTAATATTCTACAGCCCTTTATATATATTGGGAGGGTATTGGTTTGGTTTTGTATTTCTTCTTGCTTTTATTAAGTATTTCGTGTTCTCAGTTTGTATTTTTCTGTTTCGAACCACCCTGTGATCTTCAGATGGCAGTGTACAAATTTGACAACAGAAGCAACACCACCACAAAAACTTTGCTTCCCCCTCTCCGAATCTATCCCAACGCTTGTCTCTCTTGTCTCCTTCGCTGGTTCTGCTTCGACCACCTGCGGCTGAATCAATAGCTGAAGGTCCCACATTTCTTGCTCGTCACATGCCTAATGAAGGTTTTTCCTCCAGAATGCAACATTGTTCAGAAATCTGCAATATTACCCTCGCGTCAGGCACACTGCTAGGTTCTTGATGGGCAGGTTCACACCTGTCAGTTCTGATGTTCCCCACCTGCGGCGTCAGATAATGAGAAAATTTCTCGGGAGGAAACAAATAGAGAGGCGGCTGGGTCTTAACCTATGACACAGGATGACAGGCGCTTCATTCTTTGTGGCGTAGCAGATGGACATAAGAATATAAGAAGAGCCTGTGCTGGATCAGGGCAGTGGCCCGTCTAGTCCAGCATCCACAGTGGCCAAACAGATGTCTGTGGGAAACCAGGGAGCTGAACATGAGCAGTTCCGTAGTTTAACTACATTAAGAAGGACTTGGCTGCACTGGCTGCCCGTCTGCTTCAGAGCCAGGTTCACAGCCCTTGAATTAATTCACAAAGCCCTGAACACCTTAGGTCGAGGACACCTCAGACATCGCCTGAACCCTGATATCCCAGCGCGATCATCCACAGGAGCCTCATTGGTCATCCCCCAAGTTGGCGAGGCTTATTTATATATATTGGAGGCTTATTTATATATGTTGGAGGATGGATGGCGGCTAATGGATTGAAGTTGAATCCTGACAAGACAGAAGTACTGTTCTTGGGGGACAGGGGGCGGGCTGGTGTGGAGGACTCCCTGGTCCTGAATTGGGTAATTGTGCCCCTGAAGGACCAGGTGCGTAGCCTGGGAGTCATTTTGGACTCACAGCTGTCCATGGAGGCACAGGTCAATTCTGTGTCCAGGGCAGCTGTTTACCAGCTCCATCTGGTACACAGGCTGAGACCCTCCCTGCCCACAGACTGTCTCGCCAGAGTGGTGCATGCTCTGGTTATCTCCCGCTTGGACTACTGCAATGCACTCTACGTGGGGCTACCTTTGAAGGTGACTCAGAAACTACAACTAATCCAGAATGCGGCAGCTAGACTGGTGACTGGGGGCGGCCGCCGAGACCATATAACACCGGTCTTGAAAGACCTACATTGGCTCCCAGTACGTTTCCGAGCACAATTCAAAGTGCTGGTGTTGACCTTTAAAGCCCTAAACGGCCTCGGCCCAGTAGACCTGAAGGAGTGTCTCCACCCCCATCGTTCTGCCCGGACGCTGAGGTCCAGCGCCGAGGGCCTTCTGGCGGTTCCCTCATTGCGAGAAGCAAAGCTACAGGGAACCAGGCAGAGGGCCTTTTCGGTAGTGGTGCCCGCCCTGTGGAATGCCCTCCCATCAGATGTCAAAACGATAAACAACTACCTGACATTCAGAAGACATCTTAAGGCAGCCCTGTTCAAGGAAGTTTTTAATGTATGATATTTTAGTGTTTTTTTTGGTTTCTATGGAAGCCGCCCAGAGTAGCTGGGGAAACCCAGCCAGATGGGCGGGGTACAAATAAATTATTATTATTATTATTATTATTATTATTATTTGATAACAACAGGAAAGCAAGTTTTTTGTGTCATCAGCCCAGTCCTGTAGAACTCTCTACCACTGGAGATTCAGCCACCACCTTCTGTGCCAACTCTGAAACGCCTGTTGAAAACTTTTCTATTCCCCTAGGTCAGGGGTCAGCAACCTTTTTCAGCCAGGGGCCGGTCCACCGTCCCTCAGACCATGTGGTGGGCTAGACTATATTTTGAAAAAAAGGAATGAACAAATTTCTATGCCCCACAAGTAACCCAGAGATGCATTTGGACACATTCTACTCATGTAAAAACACGCTGATTCCTGGACTGTCCGTGGGCCAGATTTAGAAGGGGATTGGGCCGGATCCAGCCCCCATGCCTTAGGTTGTCTACCCCTGCCCTAAGCATAAGCAAGCCCATGCAACTTCCTTTACAATGGTTAACTGCTGCTCTGCTTTTAACTTTTTGCATGGTTTATACGGTTCTGTGTTTTTACTTCTGTAAACGGCTTTGATGTATTTTCCGTGACACAGCAGTATACAAATATTTTTCTAAATAAACAGAGTCATCTTAATCCTCTTCGGAAGCTGCACAAGTCCAAAGACTTTTGCTTGGGCAGCGGGACACCTCTTCCCTCCCTTTACTTTACAGCTGTGCTCCTGCAAAAATCTGTCGTGAGGAGAAGTTCTGCTGCACAAGAAGAAGTCCTTGTGTGAAGGGGGAGACTTGGTTGGAGGCAAACCCCCCTCCCCCTGGTTTTCTGTTGTTTCTGTTTTATATTGCCAAATGTCTTGACCTTTTCTTGGTAAAAGACAGGATATGCATCACCACAAGACAATGCAATGCATCTCTCAAAGTAAGGAGCCCGTAGTTCTAGTCTGTTGGCTGCTGTGTGCAGCCAGGATCACAGGTATTATTCCAGGGCATCCCACATCTTGGGATAATCCTGAAGACGAGAGGACTATTTGGGGCTGTCATGATATTGAAGTCGCCTCCGAGGTAATGCACATCTCAAAAGAGTCTTCCATGGCATATTGGATGCTTGATACATAGACGTGCCACTGCGAGGCCAAGCAGTGGATCTGATTTAAATCCTCTCCTTTCACAGAATCTGAATGAGGCTTTCCCTGCAATGCCTGCTTGCAAATTGGTAGTTTCTTCTGAGCTATGTAGCAGTTCAGGTGTAGCAAAAGCTATTTTCAAAGGTAGCCGGGATGCTTTGTAAAGGGTTTTGCTTTTTACCGATCACATCAGGTTCTGCAAGACGTCTCCAGCAGAGCTTGCAAGTTTTAAAAGCAAACGGTTTGCAAAATTCAGATTCAAAATGCGCACCCCCCCCACTATGGCCTTTATGCAACAAAACAGGCATGTCATTTGCATGCTAATTAGCAAAGCGGCTAATTCTGTTGGGGAAGGTCAACTTGTCCAGATTATTGTACTCTGGCTTGCAGGAGCATGGGAATAAAGAAAGGTCCATGCAGATTTGGCTATTCGAAAAGATCTTGCTGACATGTGAGGCTAAAGTGTAAGCTGTAGCCAGTCTCCCAAGGGGAGTCCATACCCTCCCACATTTCTCTGATGAAAATAGGGAAGTCTCATTCCACAACAATAATTTTACAATTTATACCCCACACATCTTACTGGGATGTCCCAGCCACTCTGTGCTGCTTTCAATATATATAAAACCGTAAGAAAACTTCCCTATACTGGATTGCCTTCAGATGGCACAGGGGTCGTATAACTCCATACCCTCCAACATTTCTCCAATTAAAACAGGAAGAACATGAGGAAAAGTGGGACACTTGGTTTGGGAGTCCAGTCAGATAAAGCTGGCGTGAACTAGAAATGGGGAGATAAACTGAGTTCTGTCTGCATTTTGTTGCAAACCTGCCTCATTTGCACTTCCTGAAATAATATGTGAATCGAAACTCTGTTTTCCTTCAAAACCTGCATATCTCTGAACTTTGCAGTGCAGTTTGCCAAAGAAAAAATGTGTACAAAAATGAAAAATCAGGGGGAAGTGTGCAATAAAAGGAGCATATTAGTGAAAATAGCATTCAGAAACAAACCGTATTAGGGTAAATTGCTTGCACACACGGACACACACACACACAAGCATATAACAAAAATGTTGAGAAATTTTTGTGGAGACTTTAAATATAAACATCACACAAATGTAGCAAACTCAGTGTAGGAACTTCAGTTTCCAGAGTGGTCTAACCACCAATCTCTGTTCACAGCGATCTCTGGGAATTGTAGCTGCGAGAGAAGAAAACAGGGGTCTCCTAACAACTCTCGTCACTCTTAATGAACTACAGCTCCCAGAATTCTTTGGGGGAATGTGGCCTAAGTCACTCTGACCCATGTCCCTGGAATGCTCCGATTTTAGAAGGAAGAAACCGCCATGTCTTGTGATGTATGCTTCTAGGAGAATCTCCCTCCTCAGCCCACATTTCAGGAAGGATGTTGCAATGGTGAACTCTCACATCTGAGCAAGAGGGATTGCCAATGATCACAATCCACTTAGCCTTTCAGGTCAAAAGGTGGAGAGGTGACTTGGCCAGTGTCTCCATCCCTGGCCTGGTGTCCTCCATAGCCCTTGACATCTGACCCAGTCAGCTTGTTTGACTTGCAGATCTCATTGCAAATAAGGTTGGCATTCTCCACAGTGGAAGCGCTTGGCTGAGGAACAGATGGCAGGTGGGGGCACAGGAGACAGAAATTCCCCACCACGCCGAGGGTTTTTGGCCAAGACAGATGACTTCCTGTAAGGCACAGAAAAGGTATACCGTAGCGGAGATGAAATTTCCCAAGCAAATCTGGCTGGATTTAAAGTGAAACTCGCTTCTGTTGTGATGAGCTTCCTGTGAATGGGTTTGCTTCTTTCTATAAGAGACTTACCCAGTTTGGAAGCCTCCGGATATTTTGGACTCCAACTCCAGTCAACCTCAAACAGCGCAGCTGGGGAAGGCTGATCTGAGTTGCTCCTCACCTCTCTCTCCCTGACCTAGCCACTGTGATCCATGCGATGGTCCCCTCCAGACTTGATTATTGTAACTCTCTCTACGCGGGGCTGCCCTTGAAGCTGACCCAGAAACTCCAGTGGGTGCAGAAGACTCCTTACGGGATTTTTGCCGTGGGATCACATTCACCCAGGGCCTTACCAGCTGCACTGGCTCCCAGTGGAGTACAGGATCAGGTTCAAGGTGCTGGTTTTAACCTTTAAAGCCTTATACAGCCTAGGACCCTCGTACCTACAGGACCACCTCTCCTGGTATGTCCCACTGAGGACCTTACGGTCTTCAAACAAAAACATCTTGGAGGTCCCAGGCCACAGGGAGGTTAGGCTGGCCTCAGCCAGAGCCAGGGCTTTTTCGGCAGTGGCCCCGATCTGGTGGAACGCTCTGTCACAAGAGACTAGGGCCCTGCGGGACTTGACATCTTTCCGCAGGGCCTGCAAGACAGAGCTGTTCCACCAGGCCTTTGGCTGAGGCACAGTCTGACCCCCTCCTTCTGTAATCCTCATAGAACTCTAGCCCAATGGTTGCCATTAATTTTATTCTGAATTGATTTTTAAAATGAATTGATTTTAGAATGTTGTGTTACTGTTATTGTTGTTAGCCGCTCTGAGCCCGACTTTGGCTGGGGAGGGCGGGATATAAATATTATTATTATTATTATTATTATTATTATTATTATTATTAATATTATTATTATCAGAGATCTGTAGAGTTGGAAGAAAATGTGCTTTAAAGGCATAGTGGGATGTGAGCCCCATGTTGGGCAGAAGATTCCTGCATTGCAGAGGATTGGACTAGCTGATCCTCGTGGTCCCTTCAAACTCTACAACCCTATGATTTATATTACCATTGATTTCCTTACTTTGCCTTTACTGTACCTGTCAGGGAACTGACATTGGAGCTAGAGGCGGAGGGAAGGCTCTCAAATGATGCTGGAGAAGGGCCCAGCAGGG
This sequence comes from Podarcis liolepis, assembly GCF_965112155.1. Lineage (NCBI taxonomy): Eukaryota > Metazoa > Chordata > Lepidosauria > Squamata > Lacertidae > Podarcis > Podarcis liolepis. Next base: position 63,429,874 of record NC_139565.1, read on the forward strand.
AGAGAGGCAGCTCCGCAGATGGGGAAGCAAATCAGCGCAACACCAGGGATAAAGGGGGGCAGATGGGGAAATCGGTGAGAGGGCTCCAGGACTCTTCACCGGACACCAGCGGGGAGAGCACGGGTCCTCCGCTACCCACGCCCACCCTGCGCAGAAGACTTCCACGCAGAGAGAGTAGGAGGAGACTGGGTGTCAAACAACTTTTATGTTGGAAAAGATTTAAGAAACGCCCACTGACGGATTCTGCTAGCGACTGAGGCAGCCACGAAGTGAAGGGCTGCCCAGACTGAAAGGTTTAGCAAGGCAACAAAGCCTGGAGAGGCGGCAACTTACGCACGAGCAACCCATACACATTACAGTACCATTACCAATAATTCACACATTCTGCACTCCATCGTTTCTAGCCTTCAGATCCCATCTTTCGGGTGCTGAGCAGCTGGTCTTTCTGAAGAAAGGCCAAGTAAGCAGAGTTGTTGACTTTCCCCTTCTGCCTTTCTCCATGACCTGCGAATGGGGAAAGCTGCTTCTTTTCTCTTGCGGGGGACCATTCCTCCCGAGGAACGGAATTTGTTTTAACCAGGTGCTTAATTCTGTCCTCGAATCGATTTATCTCCTTTGAAGCAATTCATTTTCCCCCTATGAAGGGGACATGGTATGATGAAGAATTGACACCATGTAATAGCTCAGAAATGCCTCCGACTGCCAGCCTCCCCCCCCCCCACGGCGCAGAATGAAATGGTTTGACTGCCACCGCCGAATTCTCCACCAGATCCAATATCCTTCCGCAGATTTGTAATTTGCCCATTAACATTCTCCTCTGATTTCATTGCGCCGTGTGGCCTTCGGAAATATGGCCGGAGGCTAATGGGAGCCAAACTGTTTTTTATTTGTCTTGGCTATAAAATTGATATCTCCGTATTAACTTTGCAGGGCAATATCTGTTTATGTAGCGTCATAAACCTGATGGTGGGTTTCACAATCTTGTTAAGCATTTCTCTTTTCGACTGTAGGAACACCTTCCCAGAAAGGCAAACAAGGAACCCAAACGTACAGCTGACAGCAGAAATGGCAAACCTCCCGGAAGAAGGGTGTTCGATACTTTTGCTTCCATGGAATTGCAAAGTTGAGATTTGCAGATTCCTTATTGGATATGCACACAATGAGCAGCAGCACATAGCAAATGTCTGTCTTATTAGGATCAGCAGGACTGTAATCCTTTGTGCCTCGTTTCCTGGGAGTAAACTCCATTGACTGTGTTGGCGCTGACTTCTGACCCCATGGGTTGCACTTGTAAAATGCATGGAGCTTTAACAAAAGGCTGAAATGCAAACCATCTTGCGAAGCAGTTACCACTGGTGTGAAGAAGGAACCCCAACTGTGCTGGTCCTGTGGGTTACCCAAGAGGCGAGGTCCAAGTCCAGTCCATGGTCAAAGGTGCAACGTGGAGGCAGTCTGTAGTAGCTGAAGCTGGGTGCAGGGCAGGGAGTCGGGTGAAGTCAGGAACAGGCTTGCAAGCAGGGAGCCAGGGCGGGTCAGGAGCTCAGGCAGGAAAGCAGGACAGGGTTCAGGCAGGAACTAGCAACCAACAATGTTGCTCCCGCAACTTGGGACTGGGGCTGGCTGGCTTTTATCTGCCCCGAGGCATAGGGTGCCCCCCGATCCTCTGGTGACTCGCCTCTCCTGGCCTGGAGGCGAGCACTCCATGCAGGAACTTAGTTCCCTCCGCCTCTCTGCCCTGAGCCTCTGCAGCTCAGGAGAGGCTGGAGGGCCACTGGACCCAGAGGCAGCCTCACCTTCCCCTGACAGGGCTGGGAGAGGAGTACCTGTAGGCAATGGGTCCTCCATCACCTCTGGAGCCAGAGCAGACTCAGCTGATGCCTGCACCTGAGGACCCAGCACAGGTGAGGACCCTTCAGACTCATGCCCCAGCCCTGGCTCAGCTGGTTCTGGAGGCGGGGAATCCTGTGCAGGCTGGGATTCCTCAGGTTCAGCCTCCGAGTCCGAATCCCAGGCCATCACACCATCAAAGGAAAGGAAAGGAGTATCTAGCCTCTGCTTGATTCCCTCGTCATTCTCTAACTTCCTACCTGCTAATCTGCCACAGTGTAGCTCAGTGTATCCTGCACTGACGGACAAGGAGTCCCCGAGGCTTCTTTTTCCAATCTTACCTGGAGATGCTGGCACTGAATTTGGTTCTTCTGCATGTTCAGCACATGGTCTATCACTGAGTTATAGACATCCTGCAAAGGTGGTTTGACCATAATTGGTTTATGAAACTATTTTTGGATGCCACCGTAAATTCCTTGCTCCCCCCCCTTTATTTCAACATTTCACCCATGTGCAAAAATGGACAGAATTAAAACTGGACCTTCAGTATTTGGAATACTGCTTTAGTTTTGAAATTCAGCTGTGAAAGGCAGTTTCGAAAAAGCAAAAACCTATGGCTTCCTGGTGATTGGTTAGGCAATAATAAATAATGGTGCAAATAAACAGGCCTTTAGAGAGTATTGATCAGTGCTAACTGTGAGCATCACGTAATTGATTGGGCAAAAATAGGTTATTCAGAGGCATGACTTGCGATAATGAAGTCTGGTTGCGTAAGAGCATGCAATATGTTGACAATGCAAGGATGTGTCTAGGTGTTATCCCACCCCCACCCCCAATCTAACACCAGGGAGATTGTCCGCCCATAGCTTCAATTTAATTATGTCTTCACACTCCATTGTGAAGCTGTTGTGTTGTGATGCTGAAGCAAGCTGTTGCAAAATGGAAGTCCCAGATCAATATTTCTTGGATGGAAATAGTATGGAGAAGCTATATACGGTACCTATGTCCCCACATCCTATTTCTGCAAGACTCAACCTGGAGAAGTGGTCTTTGCTAAATGTAAAGAAATATGCAATAATAAGAGTACATTCATTTGTAAAAAAGGAATATACAACAGGATAGACAGGAAGTTCAAAGCATTGGTACATACATGATTTTGGAATAGTTTTTTGTCCTTGTCTCCCCCTTTTTTCTTTTAGTATATAAACTTTGTATAAAGGTAAAGGTAAAGGGACCTCTTACCATTAGGTCCAGTTGTGGCCAACTCTGGGGTTGTGGCACTCATCTCGCTTTACTGGCTGAGGGAGCCAGCGTACAGCTTCCGGGTCATGTGGCCAGCATGACTCAGCCACTTCTGGTGAACCAGAGCAGTGCACGGAAACGTCGTTTACCTTCCCACCAGAGTGGTACCTATTTATCTATTTGCACTTTGATGTGTTTTCAAACTGCTAAGTTGGCAGGAGCAGGGACAGAGCAACGGGAGCTCACCCCGTCACAGGGATTTGAACCGCCAACCTTCTGATTGGCAAGTCCTGGGCTCTGTGGTTTAACCCACAGTGCCATCCGCGTCCCTATAAACTTTGTATACATGTTGAAAATTATAGTATAATAAGCCTTGTGATGTAATACGATAATGTTTACCGATGTAACATAAGAACTTTAATAAATAAATAAAATTCAAAAAAAAAAAGGAGGTCTTTGCTTGAGATCAAGTCAGATAAAACGAGGGAAGGAATCCACCAGCTTCTGCAATCATCCATTACACTGTGAAGCAGTCTTGCCACCAGAAAGTTCTTCCTAATGTTTTGACAGAATCTCCCTTCTTCCAATTTGAATACTTTGGTTCAGGTGATCCCCTGTGGAGCCACAGAAAGCAAGCTTTCTCCATCTGCCTTGTGACAGGCCTCCACGTATGAAGTATCTTTCGCATCAACATGACAAATTAAATAGTTTTTAGCGCTGATTCTCTTCTTCCCCCAAACTCCTAAAACGCAATTCATCTCAATACCTGTTTGCAGAATCAAAGTTGATTTTGTGTCATTTCTTTTTACCAAACCGACACAAATCAACGTGAAACCCGTTTATTTCTGTGTTTGTTATTTATCTATTTAAGGAGTTTGTTTGCTGCCCTTCACACGCATTTAACCTAGGGAGGTTGGCAATAAAAAACTGCAATCAAACACAATTTCCTCCTAAGTGCAAATACTGAAAAGGGGAAAAGAAAAAAAGAAAACTCACAAGGAATCCAAAAGTGCTTTCCCAGTTCAGCTTCAGAATCAATTCAGATGGCAGATGGATGACTCAATTAACAATGCTTAAAACAGAGCCACCTTTCTGTCAGATCTAAAAAGTTTTTCTTGTTTTAAATGCCCAGTTCTGGAGAATAAAAAACAACAATGTAGAAGCCAGGTGATCTTCCCAGGGGATGGCGTTCCATAACCACTGGGGTGCCACATGGTTGAAAAAGGCCTCCCTCTTGAAAGGGGGGAAGGGTTTGTTGTTTAGTCGTTTAGTTGTGTCCGCCTCTTCGTGACCCCCTGGACCAGAGCACGCCAGGCCCTCCTGTCTTCCACTGCCTCCTGCAGTTTGGTCAAACTCATGCTGGTAGCTTCGAGAACACTGTCCAACCATCTTGTTCTCTGCTGTCCCCTTCTCCTTGTGCTCTCCATCTTTCCCAACATCAGGGTCTTTTCCAGGGAGTCTTCTCTTCTCATGAGGTGGTCAAAGTCTTGGAGCCTCAGCTTCAGAATCTGTCCTTCCAGTGAGCACTCAGGGCTGATTTCCTTCGGAATGGATTTTGACCAAACTGCAGGAGGCAGTGGAGGACAGGAGTGCCTGGTGTGCCCATGTGGTCACGAAGAATCGGACACGACTAAACAGCTAAACAACAACAACAATACATAAGATGAGCCTGCAGGATCAGGCCAATGGCCCATCTACTCCAGAATCCTGTTCTCATAGTTGCTGAGCAGATGTCTGTGGGAAACTCATAAGCAGGATTCAAACGCAAGAGCAACTCTCCCCTCCTGTGGCTTCCAGCAACTGGACGCCAGAAGCATTGCTTGATGGCAGAGCATGGCCATCAATGGCCCTCTCCTCTGTCAGCTTCGCCTTTGAGCCAGTGCCAGCGACTGGGCTCCACCTCTTCTGCCCTGACTGGGCTAGGCGAACTCAGAAGCACTTCCAGAGACCTTCCACTGTGGGAGAGCAGGTCTAAGTGCAACGGACCCACAACTTTGAGCTGTGAGCACCAAACTCAGCACCAAAGTCAAAGTATGAATTACACAAATGAAAACTCTGAAGCATAGAATCATAGAATCATAGAATCCTAGAGTTGGAATAGACCACAAGGGCCATCGAGTCCAACCCCCTGCCAAGCAGGAAACACCGTCAGAGCACTCCTGACATATGGTTGTCAAGCCTCTGCTTAAAGACCTCCAAAGCAGGAGACTCCACCACACTCCTTGGCAGCAAATTCCACTGTCGAACAGCTCTTACTGTCAGGAAGTTCTTCCTAATGTTTAGGTGGAATCTTCTTTCTTGTAGTTTGGATCCATTGCTCCGTGTCCGCTTCTCTGGAGCAGCAGAAAACAACCTTTCTCCCTCCTCTATGTGACATCCTTTTATATATTTGAACATGGCTATCATATCACCCCTTAACCTCCTCTTCTCCAGGCTAAACATGCCCAGCTCCCTTAGCCGTTCCTCATAAGGCATCGTTTCCAGGCCTTTGACCATTTTGGTTGCCCTCCTCTGGACACGTTCCAGTTTGTCAGTGTCCTTCTTGAACTGTGGTGCCCAGAACTGGACACAGTACTCCAGGTGAGGTCTGACCAGAGCAGAATACAGTGGCACTATTACTTCCCTTGATTTAGATGCTATACTCCTATTGATGCAGCCCAGAATTGCATTGGCTTTTTTAGCTGTCACATAACTTCTTTTTTCTCTTACAGCTACTGCAAACTGAAAATAAACTATAAACTAAAGGAGGCTACTGGACTGCATGAGTGTTACAGTTTCTTATGCAGTGATCTTATCTTTACATCTGAAGGAGCGTCTCCACCCTCATCGTTCTGCCCGGATGCTGAGGTCCAGCGCCGAGGGCTTTCTGGTGGTTCCCTCCCTGCGAGAAGCAATGCTACAGGGAACCAGCCAGAGGGCCTTCTCAGTGGTGGCGCCCACCCTGTGGAACGCCCTCCCATCAGATGTCAAAGAGATAAACAACTACCAGACTTTTAGAAGACATCCGAAGGCAGCCCTGTTTAGGGAAGCGTTTAATGTTTGATGTATTACGGTATTTTAATATATTGTTGGAAGCCACCCAGAGTGGCTGGGGAAGCCCAGCCAGATGGGTGGGGTATAAATAAATAAATAAATAAATAAATAAAATAATAATAATAATAATAATAATAATAATAATAATAATAATAATAATTTACACAAGATAACACTCAGAGTCCCACAGAGTCAGGCAGGAGCCGAAGAAGCGATGAGCAGATTCCGCCCCTTCCTTTCTGAAAACATGATGAGATTCTTGCAATGGGAGGGGGTGAAAATATCCACATCCTCCTCCATGAATTTGTCTAATCCTCTTTTCAATCCATCTAAGTTGATAGCCATCACTGTCTCCAGTGGCAGGGAGTTCCACAGTTTAACGATGAGCCGCACAAAGAAAGCCTTTCTTGTCAAATGGATTTGGATGGATTAATAGAACCGTCTCCAGGAATGAAAGCCACAGTGCCAAAAAAGCTATTCCCCTCTCCGCTTGATATTTTAGTTTATTACCAAAGAGAGTGAAATACATATTTTGGACTCCCTTGCAAAGATTCTCTGACTGCAGAGAATCTCCCGGAGGAGGAGGGTGCGCTGCCAGGTTCCTCCGCTTGCCAGACTTTCGAACGGGCGGCCAAAAAGTCACAGGTGTGGACCACATGAGCAGGTGATGGTGATGGAATATCTGCCACCCCCAACCTCCGAAATGTGCTGGAGAGTTGAAACTGAGGCAGCTCTCTTCTCGAGATTCGGTTGCTAGATGCTGTGCAGGTAAATAAATATTGTGGGAAGCACAGATGTTGCCGCTGATCTCACTGGAAACATGTAGGAATAATCTTGTCTGCTGCAGATGTTCTCCAGAGAACGAGGAGATACATCGGTTTTGACCTGTAGTTGGATAATTTCACCAAGAAAGAACAACAACCCTCTGCACCTGAGCCCCTGAAGCCTGCACAGAATTTGTTTTACTTATTTATTATTAAATTTATATCCCGCCCTTCGTCCCAGAGGAGCGCAGGGTGGCAGGCTAATATCTTCAGTTAAAAAGAGGAGCTTTCTGCAAGCCGCCAGACTTTCCTTGAAGCCTGACCCTCTAACCTGCTGAGCTTTTCTCCTGAGCCGCCGAGATGGTTAAAATGAAGCTCAGCAGGAATCAATACACCAGGCCTTGCAGGGATGCACCGAGGCAAAACTCAGAACCACAGAGCTGCCCGTGACATGAAACAGATCAAAGGAGGATGGAGCCAACATCCAAGCGCGTGGTGAGCGAGGCTTTTAAAACTGCAGACGGAAACAGGAGGACATAGAAACTCAAGAAGAATGTGCTGGATCAGGCCAGTGGCCCGTCAAGTCCAGCATAAGGCCTGGAAACGATGCCTTATGAGGAACGGCTAAGGGAGCTGGGCATGTTTAGCCTGGAGAAGAGGAGGTTAAGGGGTGATATGATAGCCATGTTCAAATATATAAAAGGATGTCACATAGAGGAGGGAGAAAGGTTGTTTTCTGCTGCTCCAGAGAAGCGGACACGGAGCAATGGATCCAAACTACAAGAAAGAAGATTCCACCTAAACATTAGGAAGAACTTCCTGACAGTAAGAGCTGTTCGACAGTGGAATTTGCTGCCAAGGAGTGTGGTGGAGTCTCCTACTTTGGAGGTCTTTAAGCAGAGGCTTGACAACCATATGTCAGGAGTGCTCTGATGGTGTTTCCTGCTTGGCAGGGGGTTGGACTCGATGGCCCTTGGGGTCTCTTCCAACTCTATGATTCTATGATTCTATGATCGTCTTCTCACAGTGGCCAAGCAAAGGCCCCAAATGGAGAACCCGCAAGCACCAAAGCACTCCTCCTTTCTGTGGATTCCAGCAACTGCTATTCAGAAGCATTGCTGCCTCGAGCTGTGGGGGCAGAGCAAAGCCATTGCGTGGCGAGTTCCCGCCTCCCCCCCATAGAAATAAAGACACAGGACACAAGAATTTAGGTTAATGGGTCAAATTAGGCCACAACTTTATTGATTACAGGAATTGAGTGGTATTGGCTTAGGCATTGGTCCTACCACTAGCTGGCCTGGCCGGTGAGGGTTAACCACCAGTGGGAGGAGTCCTGCCGAGGTACGTCAACTAGGGCCTCCCCCGGGGTCACCCCGTGGGGGCGTGCTGTGGGCCCACACCTCCATAGGCTTAGGACGAGGCCACGCCCCCGGAATCCTTTACCGGACTACCCTTTATTTGGGAGAAGGCGATGGCGCTCCCTCTCCCCCCTTCATCTGCATAGACTGTACCCCCACCAATGCCTACCGCCACTTGAGCCCAGGCTTGCCGCCAATACCCTCAAACCTGTAAAGGTAAAGGTACCCCTGCCCGTATGGGCCAGTCGTGACCAACTCTGGGGTTTCGTGCTCATCTCGTTTAAGAGGCCGGGAGCCAGCGCTGTCCGGGGACACTTCCGGGTCACGTGGCCAGCGTGACGAAGCTGCTCTGGCGAGCCAGCACCAGCGCAGCGCACGGAAACGCCATTTACCTTCCCGCTATAAAGCGGTACCTATTTATCTACTTGCACTTAGGGGTGCTTTCGAACTGCTAGGTGGGCAGGAGCTGGGACCGAACGACGGGAGCTCACCCCGCCACGGGGATTCGAACCGCCGACCATACGATCGGCAAGTCCTAGGCACTGAGGTTTTACCCACAGCGCCACCCGCATCCCTAATAACCAATCCCTAATCCCTAGAGTGTAACCAGTCCCTAATTCCTAGAGTGATATCATTCAGCCAAACGTCATTTCCAGCATCAGAAAAATGCACGCCACTATCTCTGTAGAGGGTAAGACGCAGCCGAGGATTCCCTGCTATCGCATGGGGCTGGAGCCAGCCCCCGCAAGTGTGGGGAGGGGCGTGAAGCCCGCAACCCCACCTCCTCCCTAGCTTGGAAGTGTCTTTGTGGCTAGGAATGATAATAATGATGATGATGATGATGATGATGATGATGATGATGATAATGATAATGATAATGATAATGATAATGATAATGATAATGATAATGATAATGATAATGATAATGATAATGATAATGATAATGATAATAATAATAATAATTAATAATAATAATAATTTATTTATACCTCGCCCATCTGGCTGGGTTTCCCCCACCACTCTGGGCAGCTTCCAACTAAAGATTAAAAATACACTAAAACACCAGTCATTCAAAACTTCCCTAAACAGGGCTGCCTTCAGATGTTTTCTAAACGTCAGATAGTTGTTTATCTCTTTGACATCTGGTGGGAGGGCGTTCCACAGGGTGGGCGCCAATTCCGAGAAGGCCCTCTGCCTGGATCCCTCTAACTTTGCTTGAGGGCACAACGAGAAGGGGACGACAGAGGACGAGATGGTGGGACAGTGTTCTCGAAGCTACCAGCATGACCAAACTGCGGGAGGCAGTGGAAGATTACGACTAAACGACTAAATAACAACATCAAATCTTACATTTTGGAAATGTACATCCAATTTTTTTCTTTAATTTTTTGGGGGGCCTCCAAGAAAGTGGGGCCCTAAGCTATCACTTGTTTAGCTTATACATAAACCTGGCACTGTGACCTGCCTTTTCCTAAGCCAGACCATTGCTCCAGTGCCAGAGCCAAGGATGGGTGGAACCAACTAATTCTAGGTTGTGTATTTACAGCCTCTACCCCAAGCAGGGACACAGGTGGCGCTGTGGGTTAAACCACAGAGCCTAGGACTTGCTGATCAGAAGGTTGGCGGTTCGAATCCCCGTGATGGGGTGACCTCCCATTGCTTGGTCCCTGCTCCTGCCAATCTAGCAGTTCGAAAGCACGTCAAAAAAGTGCAAATAGTTAAATAGGTACTGCTCCGGTGGGAAGGTAAACAGCATTTCCGTGCACTGCTCTGGTTCGCCAGAAGCGGCTTAGTCATGCTGGATACATAACCCGGAAGCTGTACGCCGGCTTCCTCGGCCAGTAAAGTGAAATGGGCTCCGCAACCCCAGAGTCGGCCACAACTCGACCTAATGGTCAGGGGTCCCTTTACCTTTTTACCCCAAGCAGAAACATCACCTTGCTGAGAAAGGTCCATATAGTTAAAGCTATGGTTTTCCCAGTAGTGATACATGGAAGTGAGAGCTGGACCATCAAGAAGGCTGATCGCCGAAGAATGGATGCTTTTGAATTCTGGTGCTGGAGGAGACTCTTGAGAGTCCCATGGACTGCAAGAAGATCAAACCTCTCCATTCTTAAGGAAATCAGCCCTGAGTGCTCACTGGAAGGACAGATCTTGAAGCTGAGGCTCCAATACTTTGGCCAACTCATGAGAAGAGAAGACTCCCTGGAAAAGACCCTGATGTTGGGAAAGATGGAGGGCACAAGGAGAAGGGGACGACAGAGGACGAGATGGTGGGACAGTGTTCTCGAATCTACTAACACGAGTTTGACCAAACTGCGGGAGGCAGTGGAAGACAGGAGTGCCTGGCGTGCTCTGGTCCAGGGGGGTCACGAAGAGTCGGACATAACTAAACGACTCGACAACAACAAAAGAAAAAGCTAATCACATTGAACAGTAGACTCACAAAAAAGAGTAGCAGATTGAATTCAAGTGTGCCAAGCTTTGGGGGGGGGTTGCTGGGGGGGGGATGAGGGGCGGAGTAGCTTCTCCCCTCCCTGCCGAAGCAACTTCCCTTATCTCCTGGAACACCCGGACCCAGACTCAGTGGCAGGTGAGCAAACAGAAGTGGCTTTTCGGTTCTCTTCTCCCCGTTCTTTATTTTGGAGATTCTCCACGGCAATTTCTGCCAAGTACCCGTAAAACTCCTGGCCAAACATGCCAGCGGGCAGGAGAGGGCCAGCGAGCCGGTGGGATGCTATTTATAACCCAGATGCCATTTAAGAGATAAGCTGAGGGAATTTAAGCAGGATTTAAGCTAAGCAGTTATCTGTGACCGGCGGACACAGTGTGCATTACGTTAGATTTACCGGAGAATGAGACGGGGAGGGAATTTGAAAAAATAAAATAAAAAGGGACACCTGTTGCCAAAGCAACCATCTAGAAACACGATGGCATTTTGGCTGCTATTAGCGCTGTGGCGAACAGCTGCGATTCTCCCCCCAGCCTCTCCCCCAAGGTCCCAGGAGTGACAGCAGCATAAATTTGTCTTCCATCTCCATTTGGAAGAGGGAAAGTGTTTGTTCAAGAGCCACTGTATATCCGTGTGGATTCTTTCAACATGTGCTCCAACCTCCCTCCATCCTAAGTCTTCAGTGCGAACTGGCTGCAGCCTCCAGTAACCAACAGCAGTGAAACCTGACTTTGTTCCAGGTACATTCTTTCACCTTTGGTGGACGTGCCCAAGGATTAAGGCTTTCTGGGAAATGATATATAATGAACTGAAAAAGGTATTTAAATATACCTTCCTTAAGAAGCCAGAGGCCTTTCTCCTGGGCATGGTCGGCCAACTGGTGCCAAAGAAGGACAGAACATTCTTTATGTATGCTACAACAGCAGCAAGAATACTCATTGCAAAGTATTGGAAGTTACAAGAACTACCCACCTTGGAAGAATGGCAGATGAAGGTGATAGACTATATGGGACTGGCAGAGATGACTGGTAGAATCCGGGACCAGGGAAGAGAGACAGCGGAAGAAGACTGGAAGAAATTTAAGGACTATCTTAGGAAACATTGTAAAATTATTGAATGCTAGAATGACGTTGGTTTAGAAATTATGTGGTTTCTAGCTGTAATGATTAAGTAAACAGAAAACAAAGGCTAAAAATTTAAACGGACAATAAGGGAGAGGATTTGCTGAATTAATAATTGGAAATTGGAATACAGAAAGGGGAGGTATGAGGAAGTTGGGGAAGTAAGTTACAAGAAAATAAGGGATTAAAATTATACTTGTTTTTGTTTTATTTGTTTGTTTGTATTATTGTTTTGTCTTGCTTTTATATAATCTTTGAAACTTCAATAATTTTTTTTTTTTTTTAAAGAAACCTGACTTTGTTCCTTCCACCTCTTTCCGGGTGCATTCAGTTTGGAGAGAGTTTGGCATGGCACACAAAACTCAGAATCCTCACCACTTTCCCAACCAACCCCATACACCTCTGCAAGCTCAGAGTAGGGTTGGTGGGACTTGTGATGTGGTTGATGTGGTTGGCATCTGTCTGTCTTGGGAGACAATGGAAGAGTACACCTTCGGGGGTGAAGTCAATAATAATACTAATAATAATTTATTATTTATACCCCGCCCATCTGGCTGGGTCTCCCCAGCCACCCTGGGCAGCTTGCAACAAAGTATTAAAATACAGTGGTCTGTTAAACATTAAAAGCTTCCCTAAACAGGGCTGCCTTCAGATGTCTTCTAAAAGTTTGGTAGTTATATTTCTCTTTGACATCTGGTGAGAGGGCGTTCCACAGGACGAGTGCCACTACCGAGAAGGCCCTCTGCCTGGTTCCCTGTAACCTCGCTTCTCGCAGGGAGGGAACTGCCAGATGCTCCTTCAGGTATACTGGACCGAGGCAGTTTAGGGCTTTAAAGGTCAGCACCAACACTTTGAATTGTGCTTGTAAACGTACTGGGAGCCAATGTAGGTCTTTCAGGACCGCTGTTATGTGGTCTCGGCGGCCGCTCCCAGTCACCAGTCTAGCTGCCGCATTCTGGATTAGTTGTAGTTTCTTGGGATAAACCATCCATTGGAGAGTTACAGAGACTGATATGGGAGAGACATGTTTCATTGCAGCTGTAGTCTTGTGGAGGGGGAAGGAAATATTGAAAGTCTTACACGTTTTGCCCATCAGTGTGACCAGATCGGGGAGTCTGCAGCCTGGGGCTATGGACAAGCTGAGACCTTTCCAGTCCACATATCAAATTGAAATGGATTGGCAGCTGAATCTCACTTCAGCATTAGCAACAGGGTAGCCTCCTTCTCTGAACCTGGGAGCAGCAGGACTCATGGAAGAAAAAGCCCACAATGGCTATTGGCCATGATGGCTATTTTCTATTGCCACTGTCGGGGACAGTATGTCTCTGAATGGGAGTCAGAAGGGCTAAGAGTCTTGCTGTGCTCAGGTTTTGCCTCTGGGTTTCCAACTGGCCACAGTGGGAACAGGATACTGGGCTTCTGGGATTGGACTGTTAGAATTCCTGCTCCATGATTGCAGTCATGGGATTGTTGTCTATCACATGATGGTGTATGTTTTGACTCCACAAAGTGGGAAATGACGGAGACAGGATGTTTGTGTTACTGTGTTCTGTGAAGTGGGACTATTGTCCTTTGTTCTTTCTCTCTTTGCTGTCTGATGCTAGAGCATAGCTGTCAACTTTTCCCTTTCCTTGCGAGGAATCCTATTCGGAATAAGGGAATTTCCCTTTTAAAAAGGGGAAAAGTTGACAGCTATGTGTTAGAAAGAGAGAGAGCCATGTTGCAGTGTTCCGTGTGTGTTCATATGTAAATAAAGTAGATTAGCCAAAATGCTGAGTTGCTGAGGTCTGTCATGCATGATGCACAAAGTCTGCGGATCCCTAAGTGTGTTGGTGTCGGTTGGCATCGGTCGCTGTGATGTTCGGGCACAAGAAAGTTTATGAAGCTCCCGAACGACCGACCAGGAGGGAGGGAACATGCCAGTCAGGCATGTGTCTCTGCCAGGGTCCTACTCGAGTGTAGGCTGAACTCCTGACATGAACAAGATGAGCTTTGGTTTCCTTTCCCACTCCACAGTTCTGTGATTCAACGATCTCTTGCAGTCATTTTGGCAATGCCTCCAGATGGGATGGAGCGAAACAGGCCTTGCTCCAAATCTGGCCGGCTAAAGACTTTGCTCCAACAGTGATCGCATCGTCCCTCACGGGTGATTTGAACTCGGCACTCTTGCCAAAAGCACCAGGTGGGAGACACCCCCTGCTGGCCCCAGACAGGGGCAGTTAGAGCTTCTTCATCAAGGGAAGGTCACCTTGGTCTCCAGGCTGCGCTCTTGTCTGGCTATGGCACCAGGGGGAAATGTAACTCTGGATGTGAAAAGACCGAATCTTCTTTGCAATGTCAAAGCGCACCCTCCTCCCATCCAGAAGCCTTGAGGGATGGAGCCCAGAGCCGTGACTTTTGAAAGAGGGTGTTAAATGAGATGCACAAGCAACAGCAAGCTGGAGAAAGCCAACAGTTCTTCGCTGATAGCTTTGTTGGCTTGAGGGGGGACGACGAGTGCATTCTCACCCCCGCTTACTCTTTATTTACTGAACTGCTCTGCCTCCAGATTAACTCCGCTCTCATCCTCCTTTATTTGTTTCAGACCACATACTAAATCCCAAGCAGGCTCAGTAGGGAGCTTCGTGCAAAAACAAAATAAAATAAAAATAAAGACTCCGCGTGGTGGTAGGGAGGGCAGGGGGGGCGGGGGAGAAGGGGCTTGACGAATGGCTGCAGCATTTGGGATGCTTTCGCTTTTAAGCGCAGGGAAAAATATAGCCCAGGAAAGTCAGTTAATTGCAAAAGTGCTCTCTCTCTCTCTCTCTCTCTCTCTCTCTCTCTCTCTCTCTCTATCACAGGGCAGCAATTTGCTTTGAGAGCAGCCGCTCTCCAGAACAGCCATGGAGGGAACCTGCCAATTTATAAGCACAGCATCAGAGTGGTTGACTAGCACAGCCAGGACCCAGCCCTTTAGGATTTGATAGGCAGGAGGTGTCCTGCCAGGTGTCACAGCAAGACCATCCCTTTTGGGGCAGGGCAGGTGAAGGCAAGGTTGGTGCCCGAACGGTTGCTCAGCAGCACTACTTTAGAATCACACAATTGTAGAGTTGGGACACCCAAAGGTCCTCTAGTCCAACCCTCTGCAATGCAGGGATCACAGTGAAAGAATCCTTGTCACACAGCCACCCAAGGCGCTGGCCTCTTCTTCAATGAAGTGTTATAAGAAAAAATTGCTCCTTTCCCCCTTATGGGGTATTCAAGAGCCCGTACAGAGTCCTTAAGTGGGTTCCCTATTGGTAGGAGAAAATAACAGAGGCCAACCAGAGAATATTGAGATGCAAAGCGTCTAGTAAGCCTGATCTTTATTGCAATGGAAAAGTACTGTTGCAACAGGGGCCCCACTCCCCACACACAGGAGGGAGGAGAGAACCCAGAACATTGGTGCGCAAGCCCTTATATAGACTTTTGAAACTGCCCACCCTGTAGCTCAAGACACCCCCCCCCCAAACATTATACATACATCACAGGAGGGGGCAGTCTACAGCAGAAATCCTGTCTGCCAGGATACCTGATAATGGTCACTGATTTTGAAATACTTGTACAACTTGTATACAGTGAGATTACACGAGCACCCCCCACTCAGCTCTCTTAGCCTTAATTCCCCTCGTTTACTGACGCACACCCACCAAACCCAAAAGTCAGTTGCCCTGTTGTTATCTTTTCATTCTGCAGCCTAACAGCCCACAGATAGAAGCTGTTCTTTACCCTGTTGGTGCGACTAATCATGATTCTACATCTTCTGCCCGAGGGCAGGAGATCAAGAAAGTGCTGGCCAGGGTGTGAATCATCCCTGAGAATTTCCCTCACTCTCCTGAGGCAACTTTCTTTGCCTGGGCAGCCTGGCCATTCTTTTGTGATGGTGAATACTCAGTTCCTGAATCCAGGTCACAGGCTGACCCTATGCATACACAAAGATGCCCTAATGACAGGTAAGCAAAAGACAACGGAGAGGCTTTCCTATTTCCTTCCTCCTTGCAGAGAAACATTTGTGGTCAATTTGGGAGAGGCAAAATGGTTTGGGAGAGTCAAAATGACTTCAGGATTGCTCCCCTGTACTATTTCAGACACACGGTTTATATACTTATGTATGCGTTTGCCTTGTACATTTATGAACATTTATTTTATATTTGAGACCTTAGAATTCTTATAACAGAAGGTTTATAATGAGAGATTAGATGATCATCTGTCAGGGATTCTTTGCAGAGGGTTCATATCTTGGGGTACTTTCCAAAATTCCAGTTCTTTGCTTCAACTTTTGATTTAAAACCCCAGATGAATTGATAGCACAGTTCTCCAGAATTTGTCTGATCCTCAGATTTACCGGTAGCTGGCAACCCAAAATCTGCAGTGATGCAAGGTGGAGTTAGCCGTCCAATCAGGAAAACATCTGTCACATCTGGAAGAGCATGCCCACTGTTTACAAGATGATTCCAAAATCACTGTTACTGCAAGAGTGACAAGAAACCAAGCTATTGCATGTTTTGTTCCTGGTGACCCCGAGAATGCCCAAACGCAAACCACCACCAACCTTGGATCCACCAGATGTTTTGGACTACAACTCACATCAGCATCTGAGCTACAGCCCCAAACATCTGGAGGGGCCTGACTGACAAAGGCTGCCTTGATATTTCTCTGTGCTTTTTCCGTGTTGTCCTTGGAATTGGTTTTCAAAAAGACAACTGAACAAATAGTGTGAACCTGCCAGATTATTTAACAGGATCTCGCAATGATTCCTTTTTTCTCCTGCTTGAAATCAAGGCTGCTTAGTAGCCTTTAGTGCTGGAATGTCAAAAGGATTCTCTCCCTCTGTTAAGAACTGGAGCGGTTGCTGCAAAACTGGCATCCGTGCCGTGTGCATGCCCAGGAACAGCCGCAAGGGGGAGAGATCGCTGGGCGAAAGCAGCTCCATCCAGGAGGGATGGAAGGCTTGAACGCCACTGGAAAAATTTCTCGAACAGTGCAAAGTTCCTGTGCCAAGCAAAGCCTGTGGGCAAAGCCTGACAGTGGATGGGGAAAGTTCTATAGCTTGGTGGTGGAACAGCTGCAATGCGTGCAGAAGGTTCCTGAGTTAATTTAGTGTTACTTTAGTGTATACCCAGTCCTGTGGAATACACTGCCACTACGCATTGACGCGGGTGGCGCTGTGGGTTAAACCACAGAACTTAGGGCTTGCCAATCAGAAGGTCGCCGGTTCGAATCCCTGTGACGGGGTGAACTCCCGTTGCTTGGTCCCTGCTCCTGCCAACCTAGCAGTTCAAAAGCACGTCAAAGTGCAAGTAGATAAATAGGTTCATCTCTGGTTCATCAGAAGCGGCTTAGACATGCTGGCCACATGACCCGGAAGCTGTACGCTGGCTCCCTCGGCCAGTAGAGTGAGATGAGCGCCGCAACCCCAAAGTCGGCCACGACTGGACCTAATGGTCAGGGGTCCCTTTACCTTTACCTTTAGCAACAGGGAGTCAGTAGTGGGGATGTGGGGCAAAAGACCCTGGGCCCAAGCACACATGCATATTGTATAAAGGTACAAAGCCCTTCTTTAGCAAACTGCGAAACATAAATGTGCAGAGTCTTTTAAAAAACTGGGCAACAGCATTCCGGACGCCCATGACGCCCACCCATGACCCCCGAGCCTCCCCTGATCTCCTTCCCCCTTCCCCCTTTGTTTTGACTGATCAGGGGAAGCTTGGGGGTCACGGGTGGGCAGCTGTTGCTCAGGAGGGGCCAGCCTGTAGTGCAGTTGGCTCAGGGTGGCTTCAGGAGCTGCTCACTGCTCACTGCTGTGGTGCAGGAAAAATGGCGGGCGCCACAGTAGCGAGCAGCTCCTGAAGCCAGCCCGAGCCAACTGCTGCTGCCACATTTCCTGGGGTCAGATTTGCAAATCCAGGGACTGTCCCCTGGAACCAAGGACATCTGGTAACCCTAGGCCAAAGCCCCCCCCCCCAGTCTAGCATCCTGTTCTCACAGTAGCCAACCAGATGCCCAACCAGATGATTGTCATCTCCTCCACGAGGTTGTCCAATCCAAGTTGGTGGCACTCTCTGTCTCCCATGGGAGCGATTCCATCCTTTGACCATGTGCCACAGGAATTACGAGAGGGATAAAAACTTTCCCCTCTCTATTTTCTATACATGCTATACATAATAGTATAGACTTCTATCATGCTGCTGCTAGCTCTCCTTCGCTGTAAACTGATCAGTCCCAAATGCTGCAACTCTTCCCCCTAGAGAAGTCATGATCATTTTGACTGCCCATCTCTGAACCTCTCCTAACTCTGCAATATTTGAACTTAGGGCACCAATGGCTGTAGCCTTTCTGCAAGAATCCGCATTACTTTGTAACCTTATTAGCAGCCAATATATACAGTCATACCTTGGGTTGAATATGCTTCAGGTTGAGCATTTTCAGGTTATGCTCCGCGGTGACCTGGAAGTAACGGAACGCGTTACTTCTGGGTTTCGCTGCTCGCGCATGCGCAGACGCTCAAAATGACGGCACGTGCATAAGCAGTGAATCGTGACCCGTGCACGTTCAGACATGGGTTGCGTTCGCTTCTGGATGTGAACGGGGCTCCAGAACGGATCCTGTTCACACCCAGAGGTACCACTGTAGTTTTCTGTAAATGAGGTGCAATTTGCTTTTACTTCTAAGGCTTCAGCAGGACTGAGGAGGGTGAGTGAGTGATCAAACTCCTTGTAAGTCTTCATCCAAGGGGCTTTGTAGATGTCGTTGCAAAACTGCAAACAGCTTTCCCCCTCCTGTTATCAAAGCTCCAGCATCTCCCATTTTCTCAGAAGACAAGAAAGTCATCAAACCACAGGAATATTCCCAAAGCCCTGGGACCATCTGGCAGTCTCCAAACGCATCTGCTGCTGATCTCATTAATGCAAGTGTGGGAAGAAGGAATCCCTCAGCCATCCGCTCGGAGAATGATGCCCCACCCCAAGCAACAGGAGAAGAGAGAGGGACGTGGCTAACTTTGCTAATGACATGGGTGTTGCACTGCAGAGAAGCCTTCGAGGCTTTGTGATATCAAAAGAGGAACATCCCTTTGATTTGCAAATCCTTCGGATTAGCAACAAATTCCAAAGCAACTGTAGGCTAACAGAACCTGAATCATCCTTGGACTCTTGTTTGCGCCACGAAAGCTGAAAGCCCCCGTGCCCAAGAGAGAGGAATTGGCACACTCAGGTGGGCACAGGTACAAAACATCTGCACAGGAAAAACCCCAAAGAGGCCAGAATGGGAGGATGTGGAAGAAATTCTGTAACTATGCAAGAATGAAGCCTGTAGATTAAACAGGTAAGGAGCAGTTTAGGAGAAACGCAACGCTGCTTGTTGCAGTGAAAAACAGCTCCAGGTAAGGTGCAAGGAGGACTCTGCCTGTACAGTAAAGAAAAAGGGGGCTGAGTAAGTGTTTTCAAGATAGAATGAGAGATAGTGGAGTAACAGGGTGGCAAAAGCTGGTTGGAGAGAGGATGAAACAGCCAAGACAATGCATTTCCCCACTATATGGAAAGTATGAAAAGCTCTTGCAGGCTCTTTGGACTGTCTCCTGCAATGCATTATGGAATAAAGCCTGAAATATTGGGGATTTAGTGTGAGCCTCCCGATTGAATCCCCAAAGGGAATTCCCCCCCCCCCCAGGGAACCATCCTAGACAGGTTTTTTTTTTAAAAAAAAAAGCTAAAGGACCCCTGGACGGTTAAGTCCAGTCAAAGGTGACTATGGGATTGCAGCACTCATCTCGCTTTCAGGCCGAGGGAGGCAGCGTTTGCCCACAGGCGGCTTTCCGGGTCATGTGATCAGCATGACTAAACTGCTTCTGGCGCAATGGAACACTGTGATGGAAACCAGAGCACACGGAAATGCCATTTACCTTCCCGCCACAGTGGTACCTATTTGTCTACTAGCACTGGTGTGCTTTCGAACTGCTAGGTTGGCAGGAGCTGCGACAGAGGAACGGGAGCTCACCCCGTCGCGGGGATTCGAACCGCCATCCTTCTGATCGGCAAGCCCAAGAGGCTCAGTGGTTTAGACCACAGGGAACCAACCTAGACAACTCCTGGCTAACTCAGCGGCATGGGATGCTGAGAGCTGGAAGCCCTCTTTGCACATGACTTGCACACATGAATAGGGGTGCTGTGGGTCCGTGCTTCTGGTCCTGCCCCAATGTGCATGGCTCTCTGCCTCCCCAGTCCTGCTCTTGACATCCATGCATCAAGTCCCAGACATTCTGCAGGTTTCCAGAATCTAGGGGGGCTCCGTGTGAAGAGGCAAACTTAACCCTGCTCCAAATACAGATAGGTAGCCATGTTGGTCTGCCATAGTCAAAATAAAAAAAATCCTTCCAGTAGCACCTTAAAGACCAACTAAGTTAGTTCTTGGTATGAGCTTTCGTGTGCATGCACACTTCTTCAGATACACTATAGATACACTAAGGAAGTGTATCTACACTATAGATACACTTAGATACACTAAGGAATTTCAGAAATAGACTGGAAAGAGAAGCTGTTGAATTGCAACTCATTACCAAACTTAAAACCATGGAGAGACCTGGTTTGAACAAAGACATTGGATTCTTATCTCATTATACATGACTTAGCCATTTTTCACCTTCTCACCCCTTGCCTTTTCCTGTAAGACCTATTGCAGTCGTTAAGAGTCGTCAACAAGCTCATCTCAGCTATCTGCCAATCTCCCATTCCCACCACCCTTCTGAGTAATACCCCTCCCCACCTTCTCTCTATATAGAAGGATCTGGCAACTTCTGTTTCAGTGTATCTGAAGAAGTGTGCATGCACACGAAAGCTCATACCAAGAACTAACTTAGTTGGTCTTTAAGGTGCTACTGGAAGGAATTTTTTTATCCTGCTCCAAATGTCCACTTAACACAAGAGAGGAGCCAGACCTGAAGCCAGCAGTCATATCACATTAATTTTAATTTGTTTCTCTCAAAATCTCTGCTCTGGAATGGTTGTTCTGATTATTTTTTTCAAGTTGTTTTTTTTGATGCATTATTGATCTGTGTTTTATTGGGACTTTTAATCTTTCTTCTTTATTTTTGTGCATTGCACGGTGGGCTAATAGTATTGGGTAGCTGAAAATGGAATAAAAGGAGCCCCGGGCAGTTGCTGCTGCTTGGGGTAGCCAGATGGGCCAGTACTCTCATCTGGTGTTGCAAATTATTGACACTGGAGTGTGCGTCTTTTGGACCTCCAAGAGCAGTCAGTATTAGAGAGGTAGGATCTATGGAGAAGCATTGTCCCTGGAAAGACTGGTTTTGTGTGCCTGGGTGTGTTCTGGAGCTATCTCTGTAATCTAAGCTGTAAAGCGTGGCCCTTTAGCAATCCAAAAAACTGATCCCACTATCTGCTTTAAGGACTCTGTCTCAGGAAATATTCACGTGTCCATGTAGCTCAATATTGTCTACACTGACTGGCAGAAGCTCTCCGGGGTTTCAGGCAGAGGACAATCCCAGCCCCATCTGGAGATGCTGGGGACTTATTTATTTATATGTAAATAAAAAAGTATATTGCTGTATCGTAACAATAGATCCAAGCAGTTTACAGCAAGAAGAATATCAACCACGCAATAAAAACCATTTTTTTAAAAAAGAAGAAGTTAAAAACAGACATCAATTAACCATCGGGAAGGATATCTGCTAAATGACCTGCGTAGACCTGGCAGAATAGAAAAGTTTTTGGTAGACATTTCAAAATTGGTGCAGAAGGCGCTTGATGAATCTGTTGTTGTTGACATCCATCTGTCTCAAGAAGCAATGGAGTCTGCCTCCAGGGGAGAAGTCAAACTGCAATGTTAGCAGCACCAAAGTAGCTCCTTGGGATGCAAGCCTGGGCAGTGTGTCTGGAGGTCCTGGGCTGCCCAGTCGACAAGACCCCCTCTTGGCCTCTCTGACGGGATCCAAAAGGAAAGTAGAGCTAGATGTTTGGCATTAGCTGGGCTGCAGGAGTTGTGGGAAAGAGGCGTACAAGGCGCCATCCAACCCTCTTAGGAACTCCACTCCAGATTTCTGTAGGGTTTACTCCTGAGCCTAATCTTATCCCAAAGATGTCCTGCAAAGCAGTGGATGTTTAGGATCAGAGTTTTCCTTCTCCTGGAGTTTTCCTTCCCAACTTGACAAGCCCCTCACTTGCCTCACTACGGAATGTGCAGAAACCAATTTTGTCTGCTCAATCCACCAGAGCCTGCCAATCTGTTACGGCGTGCTTTCGAACTGCTAGGTTGGCAGGAGCTGGGACCGAGCAACGGGAGCTCACCCCGTCGCGGGGATTCGAACCGCCGACCTTCTGATCAGCAAGTCCTAGGCTCTGTGGTTTAACCCACAGCGTCACCCGCGTTCCCTGTGACTCCCTGTTGCTACTCAGTCTACAAAAAGGGGGGGCGGGGAGTGTCCCTGGATTCATTGAAAAAAAATCTGGTAGCCATACTTTGGCCTGATTCAGAAGGTTCTTCTAACATTCTTATGACTCTCTCTGCTCAGCATTCCTCTGCTATGAATCCTACAAACCAACTCAGGATGAGGATTTTGGTTTTAAAAATAAAAACACGGCAGAAGGAAGTAGGGATAGAACTTTGCTCAACATGCGGCATGAGCCTCACCTTCTCTAACAAGTGGATATTATATATATTTTGTCACTCGATAATTCCAGCATCAAGCAGCGACTGGCTTATGAATTGAGGTCAGTTTCACCCATGTTCTCATTCCCCAAGTTAAACACGCTGCAGAACTCAATTGCTCACTTTTATAATTAGAGATCTAGTATCGCCATTCTGGACAAACAGCCAAATGACGATCTTGTTACTCCGTTGACCTTGTGCACCCCTGGAGCGGTGATGAAAAGGCAGCGCTTGTCAATGCACCCATTACATTGATGAGTCTCAGCCCCATGGCAGGTCCTAATGGGAGGAAGAAGAGACACACAACCCGATACCTATGAATAGCTCACAATCAGCAATGCCTGATTGGGGCGTGTGGGATGGAGGCCCTCTCTGGCCTATGCACAGAGCAACATGTGAGGAGGGGAGAAGAGGGTGGTGCTCAGGAGCCAGTTCCGGGAATGATCTGCGCTGGGTCAGGCAGAAGGTTGACCGTGGAGAATAAAAGGAGAGAGACAGAACCATCAAAAGTATTCTGAATTAGTGTGATTATTTGTCAATGGATACACTCAGCTCTGACTCCGGTGTTGTTAAATATGTTTCTGGGTGGAAATTTAGTTCTCACTCAAAAAGAGCTGTCAAGACATTTATTCAGTTGTAGCTCAGAGTGGGAATACCGTAAATATTGAGTGGCGGCACCAGAAAGTTTGTCGCTGTGAATGTGGGAAAATAAGCAGAGCCTGCAGGATCAGGCCGATGGCCCATCAAAGGCAGCATCCTCTTCTCACAGTGGCTGACCAGATACCTGGGGGAAACCTGCAAGCGGGAACTGAGCACAAGATCAACATCTAACCCAGCGTCCTGTCCTTACAGTGGCCAAGCAGATGCCCATGGGGAAAACCCAAAAGCAGGACATGAGCGCCAGAACTCTCCTTCCTCCTGTGGCTTCTAGCGACTGGTATTCAGAAGCATTGCTGCCTCCAAATGTGGATGAAGAGCACAGGGATCCTGGCTAGCAGCCATCGATAGCCATCTCCTCCATGAACTTGTCTACTTCTCTTATTTTGTTGCTGTTTAGTCATTTAGTCGTGTCCGACTCTTTGTGACCCCCTGGACCAGAGCACGCCAGGCCCTCCTGTCTTCCACTGCCTCCCACAGCTTGGTCAAACTCATGCTGGTAGCTTCGAGAACACTGTCCCACCATCTCGCCCTCTGTCGTCCCCTTCTCCTTGTGATCTTTCCCAACATCAGGGTCTTTTCCAGGGAGTCTTCTCTTCTCATGAGACGGCCAAAGTATTGGAGCCTCAGCTTCAGGATCTGTCCTTCCAGTGAGCACTCAGGGCTGATTTCCTTCAGAATGGAGAGGTCTGGTCTTCTTGCAGTCCATGGGACTCTCAAGAGTCTCCTCCAGCACCAGAATTCAAAAGCATCAATTCCTAGGCGATCAGCCTTCTTTATGGTCCAGCTCTCACTTCCATACATCACTACTGGGAAAACCATGGCTTTAACTATACGGACCTTTGTTGGCAAGGTGATGTCTCTGCTTTTTAAGATGCTGTCCAGGTTTGTCATTGCTTTTCTCCCAAGAAGCATGGTCATCCCCACCTCCTGTGGGAGTGAGTTCCATAGTTCGACTATGCGCTGCATGGAGGTGTGCTTTTCTTTTATCTGTCTTGGCAGTGATGTAGCAAGGGGGGCACAGGGATGGTTGCCCTGGGCACAAAACTGTTAGGGGTGCAAATCTCAACACCAGCTTCTCCATGAGAACCAGGAAGTGACCTCTCCACCTCTTCTGTTCTTCTCTCTGTGGCTTTAATGTCCTGGATGATGCAGCTGTTGAATGTGCATGCGTACTCCATCCGTTTCCCTCTCTCCCACCCCGGATACTGGCAAGCCACGCTATGCCACTGTGCCCCAGATCAACCAACATGCAGCTTCACTGGATGTTCATCTGTTCCAGTGTTATGAGACAGGAAGGGAAACCTTTATCCATCCACTCTCTCCATGCCATGTATCATTTTACAAGCTTCTACCCTGTTGCTTCTTACTTGCCTTTAGTGGAGCTAAAAAGTCCCAGATGCTGCAACCATTCCTCATAGGGCAGTCGCTCCATCCCCTGGATCATTTGAATTGCCTTTTTCTGAATCATTTCACTTCCAGGCCATGATCTGCGGCGGGGCAGGGATATGAAAAGGCCGTCTCCCAGAGTGCTTGAAGCCCCCGCAGCTCTTAGGTTGACTGTCTAGTCTCCCGTGACCCCATGGTCTTGCCCTAGAAACCCCAGAGCAAATAAACAAGCAAAGCACAATCTAAGTCCCAAAAGAAAGTGGGGGGGGGGAATGCCATCAGGAGGGGGAGAGACAGCAGAGGAAATTGCTACTTAAGTACATGCCGCTTTGCGGATTAACAAGCCGGGTTTGGAAGAAGCAAGAGGCAGTGGGAATGAGAGGCAGGAGGCTTTGCAAGAAGCTTACGGCAAGCAGGGGGCATGCAGACACTTTCGCTGAGGATCAAAGCCCTTCCAGAGGAAATACAACCTGATGTTATTTTTCTTGGCAGGAGACTCTCCCAGAGCTGTTCAAATCGCAGTTCTCTCTGGGGATCAAGGGTACCTTGTCAAGGCCTCGTGGGAAATCTCCCAATCTCCTCTTAGGCGTAAACAACATGCTCCCTTATGGATCCAACAGTTGTGTAACATAAGAACGGATCAACGTGGTGGTGGGGGTCTCATCCTATTTCAGGCCCCCTTTTTTATATGGTGGGAACACAGCCTCCCCCCAGAGCCCAAATGCCATTGCTGCCTTCAAGGTCTTGATAATGCCAACAGTGAAGGAACCAAAAGAATCATGGCTGCAGCAAGGGGGGTGTGTGGGTCAGAGTTAGGGTGGTGGCTGGAGGTGGCTGGTACATGGATGGCAGCTAACAGATTGAGGTTGAATCCTGACAAGACAGAAGTACTGTTTTTGGGGACAGCGGGCGGGTATCTAAGAGAAGCCCAAACAAGCTTCCCTAAAACCTCAGCGGAGCCACAGAGAAGGTCCTTTCCTGCCTCCCAAGTGTCAGAGACCAGGCTGAGGAGTGATGCTCTGATGAGGATCCTGACTAGGATCCTGAAGCTGCTCAGGAGCAGTGGGGCAGGATAGATTTAGTACAGTGGTTTGCAGAGGGGCATAGTTCTGAAGACAAAAGTAGGGAAGAACTTGGGGGGGGGGGTGAACAACGAGGTGAAGAAGAACTGGAATAGAGAGAGCTAACAGCCTATCAGTCCAAGGTCATGTAGAGCAGATAAGGTGGCTACACAAAAAACACGGTGGTTGCGAGATCAGGTGACTAGGGGGGAAGTGGGTGGGAACCTTAATGGGGAGCACCTTCATTCCGATAATGGATGCTTTGTTTTATTGCTGTCATCATTAAAAACTATTTAAATGGTAAGAGACTCTTTTCGCTTTGTCCTGCTTATCTACAGGCAAGGAGACAAAGGAGAGCCCCTCCACAAGATCTTAGTCAGTGTGCAATTATATAGGTTTGTATGGGAGAAGAATGTCTTTTAGGAATCCTGGTCCCAGGCGAGCAGGATCCTTCCAGAGGGTTGCGCACCATCTCTATTAGGGGCCATAGCCAACCCCTCTATAACAAAGCTGAAGTCCCTGAGCCTCCTTTGGGCTCTTCACCCGAGGCAGACCAATAACAAACAGGTGTATAATTTCCACTGGGGGGTGGGGAGAGAGACGAAGCTACGAGTGGCGAATTGGGTTGGGGGCGAGGCAGTTGTTTTTCAGATGACAGCTCCTGGCTTGGAATCATCCCCTGAGTGGAGATGCTGAGATTGAACAAATAAAACCTGAGGATGATTGCCTTGTTGTCGCTGGCCCATTGAAAGAAGAACGGCTCTCGGATCAATAAGAGAGTCATACATGGTAGTTTTGTGGGGGAGAAAAAGTGAGTCTCCTGACGCGGCGAGGAAGGTTGGATGGGCTTGGTGGGAATCATATGTCAGCCTCGTTCTAATTGTCTCACTATCGACCACAGATGGTGCTGCAGCCAGAGCGCTCAATTCACGGCAGCCTCAGCACTTTGCTGCCAGGGCCGCCTTAAGCAATCCGGCGCCGTGGTGCAAAGCTCCACCCCCCTTTCCCAGAGTTGTTGACTTTTTTTAGGGCAGGGGGAGGCGGGCAGCTGCTGGAGGGCAGTTCCTCCAGCAGGGAAGAGGCGGAGGCTAAACATGGTGCCTCCCAGCTCAGCTGGCCGCTTTGTGCCACGGTGGCCTCGGCAGGCAGCACACCGAGCGAGCGGGTCTTTGCCGAGCGAGCGAGGGCGCTGTTCCCGCTGAGCTTTGACTCGTTTTTTCCCTTTAGCCTTCTGGCACCCCGCAGAATTTGGC
The DNA here is from genome assembly GCF_965112155.1 of Podarcis liolepis. NCBI lineage: Eukaryota > Metazoa > Chordata > Lepidosauria > Squamata > Lacertidae > Podarcis > Podarcis liolepis. Next base: position 63,456,711 of record NC_139565.1, read on the forward strand.
GCCTGCAGGCTAAAAGGGAAAAACTGAGTCAACGCTTGGTGGGAGTGGCGCACGCACCCTCGCTCACTCAGCGCGCTTGTTTGGTGTTCCCAGGTGTGCTGGTCCCGAGGGTTAACCGCGCGGCGAGGTCCAGGTCCGGTCCGAGGTCAAGGGTGCGGTATGGATGCTGTCCGTCAAAGCTGAAGCTGGGTCCAAGCCAGGGAGTCGGGTGAGGTCAGGAACTCCAGCAGAAGAGCAGGACAGGGTGCAGGCAGGAACAGGTTACCAACAATGTTGCTCCTGCAACCTGGGACTGGGCTGGCTGGCTTTTATCTGCCCTGAGGCATAGGGCAGCCCTGGTCCACAGGTGACTTGCCTCTCCTGGCCTGGAGGCGAGCACTCCTCCTGCAGGAACTTAGTTCCCTCCGCCTCTCTGCCCTGAGCCTCTGCAGCTCAGGAGAGGCTGGAGGGTTACCAGACCCAGAGGCAACCTCACCTTCCCCTGACAGGGCTGAGAGTGGAGCACCTGCAGGCAATGGGTCCTCAGTCAACTTAGGAGCCAGAGCAGATTCAGCTGGTGCCTGCACCTGAGGACCCAGCCCCAGCTCAGCCCCTTCAGGCTCAGGCCCCAGCCCTGGCTCAGCTGGTTCTGGAGGCGGGGACTCCTGTGCAGGCTGGGATTCCTCAGGTTCAGCCTCCGAGTCCGAATCCCAGGCCATCACACCAGGACTCTCGCCCTCCAGAACTTGGCGCCCCGGCGTCCCACACCACTAGCCTCTGTGGGTAAGATGGGCCTTTTTGCCGCCTGCAGACATGTGATTTTTGTGTGTGTGGTCTCCGTCCCACCTGCCTCCCCTGCGACCTGGCACAAAAGGGCTTCTGTCCACACAGGTGTCTTTTGTAACCGACACATTGTCACATTGTTGAAGCTTTCAGAGGCATCAAGTTTGAATGGCACATCTCGGCTTCATGATTGCCAGCGCTTTGGTTACGCAATCTCACCTCTTGGCATGCAGCGAGAGTGTGCCCCTTCCCGGTTTTATCAGATGAGAAGATATTGATGGATGGAGGGCTCTGAATGGCAAAGAGAGAGAAAAAAATATCTGGAACCTGAAATGGTAGGAATGAATCCTGCAAAGGGTTAAACCAACATTTGTCAGACCTTTGTGCACTGACTTGCAATTCTTCAAAGAAAAAGTCCTTACAAAAAATTGTCAGCCTTTTATTCTACATTTCTCCTGAATAGGGGACTGACAACCACAGAGGTTGTGGACTCTCCTTCTTCAGAGGTTTGTCAACAGAGGCTGGATGGTCATCTGTCAGGGATTCTTTAGTTGTGAATTCCTGCATTTTCCGGGGGGTTGGACTAGATGACCCTTGGGACCCCTTCCAACTCTACAGTTCTGCGATTCTAATACACACAAATGTCTGTGTAATTGTCTCTAATATGCACATTCCCCCAAGCCATTTCCCCTAATTGTATAACGCATTTCTTTGCATATTATTGTGACTGATATAAGCTCGCTTTCCTGTAATATGCCCATTTTTGTAGACATTTTGGGGTTTGGGGGTTTGTAGAGCTGCATCACAAAATTCAGAGAAGTGGGGATTTTGAAGGATTGCTGTGTTTCAGTTTGCGTATTGTTTGGGGGAAGTGCAGATTAGGCAGCTTAGCATTAAAACGCGAAACCGAAATGAATTCCTCCCCGCTTGTTCCCCAGCGCTGAAAATCTGTTTTCCGCAATCAATCATGCAAAAGTTCCTTGCATGCAGCTGGATGCATACAGTCTACTGCTGCACGGCCTGGGGGGCCAATAATTCTTCTATAGTGGCATCACATAGGGAAATTGAATCTCTCATCCTTCCTAAAAGCAGAAACTAGAACGAAGCATCAGCTCTCCACCAAATCAGGTGGGAATCGTGAGGAAAGTGTGATGCGATTCAAATCTATCCGTGCCTCGGCTAATCTCCCTCCCCAGACTTTTGCATGCACTCCTTCCATATTTCCGTGTCCTGCTCCGTGAGCCCATGATGTAATACTGCAGCAAACAGGATCAATCTAATCCCCAAATGTATTTTCGTCATCACCGTCACCTTCATTCTGTTCAGCACCAACCACTGCGTTGTGAAACGTGCGGAGAACCCAGGCGCTCCCAAAATACCTTTGCAATGTCCCAAAGGTTCAAAAATTATAAATGTGGTTGGAAGAGTGTATATCATTCAGAGGAAATTTGAAGTGGGGGGGGGGGAATTATTGAAATGGCAGGTCAATGCAGCCGAGAAAAGGAAGTATAGCTAAAGTGGGTAAGCCTTTTAAGAGGGGTGTGCACCATATGGGGGGGGGGCAGAAGCTGAAACAGGGCAATTCTTTTTAAAAAATAATTTTTTATTCGTTTTTCATATAGAAAAGCATACAGAAAAGAAAAAAAAAGCAAAAAAGGTTCTCTGGAGCCTTTTGACTTCCCTCCATGGATTCCATTTCTAAATCTTGTTCCTGCATCCTTTACTGCAATCTATCTGTTATATATCCATAGTGTCCAAAGTTTGTGTTACTTTTCAAGTGTCATTGTTTTCCTGCTGTTACCGGAAAAATCCGAGGGCTCCCTTGGACAAAATAAAGACACCAACCAGGATAACTTGGAGCAAAACAGCAGCCTGTAGGCTTGGCCTTTATTGAACTGTTGCAACAGGGTGCTCCCCTCACTTGCAAGAGAGAGGAAAGACCCAGAAAGATGGTGTGCAAGACCTTATAAAAACTTTTGAAATTCCCACCCTCTAGGTCAAGCCCACCCCCAGAAACATCATGCATACATTACAGAAAGGAGGGGTTGACATCATGCATACATTACAGAAGGGGTTGACATCATGCATACATTACAGAAAGGAGGGGTTGAGGGAGGAGTTGTGGTGGTAACCTGAGTGTCCTGTCACCTGGCTTTCCCCCTGCCCATGAGTCACTTCCAGGAGACAAAGGGGAGTTGGCAGTTTCCTGCCCCCAGAGGGAAGATCTGATCATTGTCCTTTGTTTCAGTCCATGCTGAATCCACTCCCATATGCAAGTTCTTTGTGATTTTGATTGTCTTCTGTCTGGGATCATCAGGGTTGGCATAGCAATTGGACAGGGCTCCTGTGGATGTGCTGGGATGGTGAAGGGATTATGGCTGACCAGAACCAAGCCACCCCCCTTTGATAGTCCTTGGCATATGGAGTAAAATAAAAAATGGAACAGTGCAAATCCAATGTATGGTTGATTTTTCTATGAATTTATAACAGAAGTGTGGTGTATGTAGTGTGTGAGTGTGAGTGTGTGAAGTTTGTACAAACTGAACGATTGGGGTGGGGGGTGGGGTTCCTGCTACAGTGCCAATGATTTCAACTGTTTACAGTGGTCTCTCAAATATGTTAAGAAGTTATTCCAGTCTTTCACAAATACTTGGTCTTCTGGGTTTCTGATCTATCCCGTCAGTCTTGCCATTTTGGCATATTCTGCCACTCTATTCTGGTCGGTACTTTTCTTCTTCTTTCCATCTCTGGGTTAAGAGCATCCGTGCTGCTGTTGTTGAATACATAAACAGTCTTTTCTTTTGGTGGTTCCATACCTATAATTCCTAACACAAAAAGCCTCTGGTTTTTTGACAAAAGTTATCTTATTTCCCCCCCCCCCCAGTTCATTATATATCATTTCCCAGAATGCTTTTACGGAAACAGGGTGATTCTTTGGTCTCCTACCTCCCCAATCAAAGTGTGATGTCAATATTTCCCCACCATAAGTGGGGTCTGCACGAGGTCTTCTTCCACCCTGTTTCTGTGCTTTTCAGTGCCAGATTTCCCAAACTGGTGGGATCAGGGGTTGAATCTTTCAATTTTCAGCAGAGCCCCGTGCAAGGTCAAAATTTGGCACCCCTTACCTCTTGCTTTCTGTCTTGCTCAATTCACTATGTCATAACTCCTGCAGCGCCCCCTAGGCTCGACACCCAGTGCGGCAGAACAACTCGCGTTGCCCTAAATCTGCCTCTGGTGGGATCCTCTGTCAGTAGTTCATTCTCTCATTGCTGCATCATGTGATCCTTATTTACATTCCATACTGCTGGAGTGTGGGAACGGAAACTCAGATAAGGGAACTTCCGTTCTTTGTCCTTTTGTCTTTCTGCTCTTTGTTCTCTGCTTTCAGATGAAGAAGATGTCTGTCAGACACTGCTCACACCAGCCATGTTTTGTTGTTTTAGGTAAAGGGATCCCTGACCATTAGGTCCAGTCGTGACTGACTCCGGGGTTGCGGCGCTCATCTCACTTTATTGGCCGAGGGAGCCGGCGTACAGCTTCCAGATCATGTGGCCAGCATGACTATGCCGCTTCTGGCGAACCAGAGCAGCGCACGGAAATGCCGTTTACCTTCCCACCGGAGTGGTACCTATTTATCTACTTGCACTTTGGCGTGCTTCCGAACTGCTAGGTTGGCAGGAGCAGGGACCAAGCAATGGGAGCTCACCCCGTCGCGGGTATTTGAACCGCCAACCTTCTGATTGGCAAGTCCTAGGCTCTGTGGTTTAACCCACAGCGCCACCCGCATCCCCTTTGTTGTTTTAATTTGCTGCAAATTAATAAAATTTCATGATGCCACATGCCTACATAGCCTCGCTTCCTGCATATCTCTGCTAAGCATGCATACAGCTCCACTGGATGTATGTTGCAGTTCTCCTGCACACAGGCCATTGTACACACATCCCCTAGGGGAAAGCTGAGAGGCAATGGGGCTGCAGGGTGCACTGGAGATATAAATGTCTCTCAGACTTTGAAAAACTGGTGTCCTAGCAGTTCGAAAGCACGTGGGAATGTTGAGGATAGTAGGAGAGGATGTATTGATTAAATATTATCTTTCCTCACTCATGCTAGTGAGCTAGTAGCAGAGCACATTTCCTTGCACGTGGCTGGAAGCTAATGGATGGATTCGTTAAAATCATTTGAGTTAAGCAATCCAGTCTGGCTTGTCCAGATTGGATTGTTCCTGGTAAATCCCCTTTAGTTCCCTCTTGAAAGCAATAATGACACAACAGTCTTCTATTAAATGTAATGATAAGGTTTACTTACATTCAGTTCACAGTATGATTCCGAAGGCAGGCTTTAGCTTGCAGTTACAGTTGCAGAGAAAAGTGTGGCTTCATCCTCTGTGAGGGATGAGCCCATGTGCTGCTGGCTTAGAGCCAGCAGACAGCAAAAGGCATCAAGAGAGTTCAGAAGAGTGAGAGGAAGATGGCTGCGTGATTAGGGTCTGCCAGGGTCATGCCCATCTACCTGGTCACACACAGAGGGAGGATGCTCCAGACCAGGTGTGACAGGAAGTCCTCCTGGCTGGAGCAACATTCCCCTGTGTGTCCACTCTGGGCAAACAGGAAATGTTGCATTTGACTGCTTACGTGATGTTGCATCCCACAAATCTCAACAATTTCATCCAATTAATTAAACTAATACAGTGGCACCTTCGGTTGTGCATGGGATCCATTCCAGAGCTCTGGTCGGATCCCAAGGAATTCACAACTGGAGGTGCCTGTTCTGCGCATGCACGTGGCACAGTAGAGCGCTTGTGTAGAGTACTTCTGCACATGTGCACTCAGCGAAACCCAGAAAAATACTTCCAGGTTTGCCGTGTGTGTAACCAGAAGGATACGCAACCAGAGGAGTACATATCCAGAGGTACCACTGTAGCTTTAGTTGAATTTTGAATAAATGTGCAATTTGACATAAGTGTTTTAAACTCTATCATGTTAAGAGTCTTCCGCAGTGGTTCATGCAAATTGCCATTCTGAATGATGCTTTTTAAAGGGTAAAGGGCACCTGGGATGAATTTCTGGACCTCCCAGAAGTTTGGGAACCGCTGCTCTAGATCCATGGGCTTTGCAAAACATGAAACTGTCCGAAATGTTGACTGTGGAGCGCTGAAGCAATCTGGATTTTTTGCTGGCTGGTTGGTTCATGCAAAGCAGCAGGTGATTTTGTTTTGAAGCTAAATGATTAATAATAATAATTATGAGATCCTCTGCTTTAAAAACAAATAAAAACCCAGAGCTGTTGTGGGAACTCTGCAAGAAGAATCCTAGATACCCTCACATCACAATGTCTCTTAGAAACCCCCAAAAAACTATTATTTGGAGGTCTGTAAAGCCCCAGGCTCATTAGAGGTTCCCAGAAAGAAAAGCTTGCGTGAAGCTGCAAAGATTTTAAAGATGTACAGGCAAGAATACACATAGCTTGGATGCCTCTTAATTATTTTAAGATAAGAAAGGGACAACCCCCACTTCTCTCTCTCTCTCTCCCCCCCCAAGGGATTATGGAAGAAAGTGAATCCCTTTTAATTTTCACATATAAAGATCCAAGACTTATCTGCAATTTGGCAAGCTTAATCCATTCTGGGCCCTATGTCTAATTTGACCAAAAGGGGAAAATATCATCACTGTTTTTAGATTTGTCATTACAGCGAATTGGGGAGCATAGCTTATTTTCATACAGAGCAGCTCAGAACCTGAATTATGGATCATAGCGAAGAGACCATAGAGCAAGTCTTCAAATCTTCAAATATCTGAAGGGCTGTCACATGAAAAATGGAGCAAGCTTATTTTCTCCTGCTCCGGAGGGCCGGATCTGAACCAATGGATTCAAATAGCAAGAAGGGAGATTCCGACTAAACCTTAGGAAGAACTTTCTGACAGTAAGAGCTGTTTGAAAGTGAAATGCACTCCCTTGGGAGGTTGTGGACTCTCTGTCAGGTGTGCGTGCAGGGGCCAGGCCCTGTGACCAGTAGGACTCTGCAGGACTGGGGCCTTCCTAAGTTTGTTCTGGAGAGGCAAGGTGTGGCCGCACAGGTGATGCCGATTGGTAGCTCACAGCACCTGGTGACAAGAGCTGGGAAGGGTTATAAGGTTAGCATTTCCCTTCAGCTCTTGGCCACAGCAACACGTTCCCTGTCTTGCTGCGTTTGACTCCGTGACTCCTTGCTTCTTGATCCTCGGACCCCTGACTTTGTGACTCCTTGCTTCTCGACCCTCGAACCCCTGACTCCGTGACTCCTTGCTTCTTGATCCTCGGACCCCTGACTTTGTGACTCCTTGCTTCTTGATCCTCGGACCCCTGACTTTGTGACTCCTTGCTTCTTGATCCTCTGACCCTTGACTTTGTGACTCCTTGCTTCTTGATCCTCGGACCCCTGACTTTGTGACTCCTTGCTTCTTGATCCTCGGACCCCTGACTTCGTGACTCCTTGCTTCTTGATCCTCGGACCCCTGACTTCGTGACTCCTTGCTTCTTGATCCTCGGACCCCTGACTTTGTGACTCCTTGCTTCTTGATCCTCGAACCCTGACTTCGTGAGTCCTTGCTTCCTGACCCTCAGACTCTTGGCTTCCTGACTCCTGGCTTCTGAACTCCCGTTCCTGCTCCCACCCCGCCATCTTGCCCCCGGTCCCGACGTCCCCAGCCAGGACTACGATCACCCGTGAACCGGACTGTGACACTCTCCTTCCTCAGAGGTTTTAAGCAGAGGTTGGATGGTCGTCTGTTAGGGATGCTTTAGTTGTGCATTCGGGGTTGGACTAGATGACCACTGGGTCCCCATCTGACTCAATGATTCCATAATTCTAATATTGTTATTTATATATATATATTTAATATCACCCTTCATCCGTAGAGCTCCAGGCAGGTCACAACATGCAAGATAAGTCATAAAATGCAAGATAAAAACACAAAATACTTAGTCAAAACACCCCCAAACCCCACCCGCTAAACAACTGTAGCTGGAAGCTTCAGTATTCAAAGCAGGAACGGGAAAGTAAGAGCCAGAGGCAAGGAGCAACATATTCTACCCCCCCCTTTTTTTATTAAGGTGATTTCAGTTAAAAGTGATACAGAAAAAAAAGGAAAGTAAGAGGGAGAAAGACAACAACAAAGATACATATAAAAGCAAAAATGTGCAAAAGAGAGAGAGAGCAATATATGCTACCGTATCGTATCATATTGAGGCAAGGAGCAAACATTTCAACAGGAGAGCATCTGTACGCTTTCATGCACATAATTCCAATCAGTCGTTTATGTTGTTGATTTTATCTGGTTGAAAGAAAGAAATCTTTCCGACTGCAAAAGCAAGTCGCCCGAGGAAACGGTGCATAATTCAAGGTTCCGGGTTGGAGCGAGGGGCGTCGGACTCCGACGAGGCGATCTTTGAAGTGCCTTTCAACACCGGTGACGCCAGATACTTTTAAGAGGGATTTCAAGTTAAAAAGAAGAACCTTCTTTTTCCCCCCCTCAGCGAAATAAAGATTGGCAGCGATGCAGAGAGGGGTTACATGAATAATTGTCACAAAGCAAGAGGCTTAATGAGCACGGCCTGCTCAGCTTATCAAAGAACGCAAAAAAGTGTCAGTGTGTAATTACCTTGATATGAGGGAAGGGGCCAGGGCGCAGGAGCAGAGCATGCCGCTCGCATGCAGAAGGGGCCCAGCCGGAGTCTGTGGCTTCTCCGGCTAAAAGCGATCTCAGGATGGAGAGATGGAGGAACTCCACTCTGAAAATAGGAAGGGCTGCTGCCGGACAGAACTGACCACAGGGCTTAGGGCCCTCGTATCTACGGGACTGCCTCTCCTGGTCTGCCCCGCAGAGGACCTTAAGGTCCATGAATAACCATCGTTTAGAGGTCCCGGGCCCTAAGGAAGTCAGACTATCCTCCACCAGGGCCAGGGCCTTCTCAGTGGTGGCTCCGACCTGGTGAAATGCTCTGTCCCATAAGACCAGGGCCCTTCAGGATTTAACTTCCTTCCACAGGGCCTGTAAGACAGAGCTATTCCGCCTGGCCTTTAATTTGAATTCAGCCTGATCTTTTATTTCCCTTCTCTTCCCTCCCCCTCCCCTTTTATGAAGATTACCTGCTCTGAGACCCCACAGCTAATTCTCCCCAGGTCTCCTCGCTGGCCCAAGTAGGACCAATTCAGCCAGCTAGCCCTGGGGATTATCTAATGCTTATTTCCCCTAAAATGATTTCTGAACTTTGAATTTTATTCTTATTCATGTTTTTATACTGTATTTTGAGACTCGGTTGGGTAGTGATAAAGCAGGATATCAAATCCAAACTCCTCCTCCTCCTCCTCCTCCTCCTTCTTCTTCAGCAGGCCATATCAGGGCCCTGTGGGGCAACCCTCTGTCCCACCCGGTCCTGTTGCTGCCCCCAGACAAAGCAAGCTAGCCTGTTTTCCTGACAGATGAACAGAGGGGGCTCCACATTAATCAAACATCTGGAGAGCCTGGCAAATGGCCATCTTCATTACGCCTGGTGCTCAAAGCCCTCCACCCCCTTCCTTGTGTCATGGTCTCTGTGTGGAGACTCCTCTCTGTCTTCAAGCTCAAGCAACTTCTCAGTTTCCCAGGCTCCTTGAAAGGGCAAGGAGGGAGTCCCTGAGCTGCAGAGAGGAGACCTACAGTAGATCATGCAGAGATTCGGGTTTCTTGGTCATTGCTGAGGGCCAGCCCTAGCCCTAGGTGCTGATATTCAGTTGCTACAGTCAGTGCCAAACTTTTAAAATTGAAGAAAGGTACCCCAGCATCTTTAAGAGCACCAAAGGTGGTTGGGGTGGACACCTCTGGGAAAGAGCTGGAAGAGGCTTCTCTGGCTCCAGGTGTCAGGAGTGTGTGCAGGAGCCAGGCCCTGTGACCAGTAGGTCTTCGCAGGACTGGGGCCTTCCCAAGTTTGTTCTGAAGAGGCAAGGTGCGGCCTCACAGGTGAGGTCGATTGGTAACTCACAGCACCTGGTGGCAAGAGCCGGGAAGGGATATAAGGGCAGCATTTCCCTTCGGCTCTTTGCCACAGCAACACGTTCCCCGCCTTGCTACGTTTGGCTTCTTGCTTCCTGATCCTCTGACCCTTGACTTTGTGACTCCTTGCTTCTCGACCCTCAGACCCTTGACCTCGTGACTCCTTGCTCCTCGACCCTCGGACCCTTGACTTCATGACTCCCTGCTTCTCGACCCTCGGACCCGTGGCTTCTGGACTCTCGTTCCTGCTCCCACCCTGCCATCTTGCCCCTGGCCCCGTCCTCAGCCGGGACTTCGATCGCCCATAGACTGGACCGTGACACCAGGCATGGATGAGCCTGGCCCCACCTTAGCCTTGAAAACATGGCAACCTAGTCAGCTTCATTAATGCTTCCCTTTCCTACCCTTTACATTTGTCCCTGCCAAATTTCATTCCCCAGTTGTCCTGTTTATGGAGGTCGTTCGGTGTTTTTAGGCTGGCTTTCAAAGCCAGGCTGGCCAAATGTGGGGGTTCTCCTCCCTCTAAAACCAAGGGGGTCTCTGGTGGGGGGGCGGCAGTTGTGTGATGGCTATACTGTTCCCCAGCTCCTTAAGCTTCAACGCTGCCAGCAAGATATGGGAAACAATTAGATTGCAATTAATACACGGGAGGTACGTCAAGATAATTAGCCATGAGTTTAACGGGATGGATGTGACGACCACATTCCCTGCTAATTGATGTTTAGTTAATTTGCCAGCGGCTGCCTTGTTAAGCAGTTATGAATGGTGTAAGAAACCCACTGCAACTTGCAACATGCAGAAGGGGCCGCAATTATATCCGGCTGGCTTTGCAGTCGTCGGGTTCATCATGGAATGTGGCAATTCTACAACTCTCTCATTTATGTGAAGTTTCAAATCCATCCTTTCATGTACAGTGATACCTCTGGTTGTGAACGGGATCCGTTCCAGAGGTCCATTTGCAATGTGAAAAGCCCGCAACCTGAAGCGCCGTATCTGCGCAGGTGTGCGGTGCAATTTGGTGTTTGTGCACATGCGTGAAGTGCAATTTAGCACTACTGTGCATGCACGAGCGGCAAAGCCCGGAAGTAACCCTTTCTGGTACTTGCGGGTCACTGTGGGAAGCAATCTGAAAGAATGTAAAATGAGTTATGACTGTATTCATTTAATTCATGGCATTCTAGTCCCACCAAGCAGTTTTGGGAAACAGTGTTCCATGCCACCCCAGTCTCTGAGCGGTGAGAGACTCCAAGGGTTCCAAGCTCCTGCCCAGAGTTTGGTTTCATTGGCATCAAGGTCAGTGGAGACTGTGATGTCTTCAGGATCACAGAATCTTAGAGTTGGAAGGGACCCTGGGGGTCATCTGGGCTTTCAAGGTCAGCACTTTGAATTGTGCTCGGAAACGTACTGGGAACCAGTATAGGTCTTTCAAGACCAGCATTATGTGGTCTCGGCAGCCACTCCCAGTCCCCAGTCTATCTGCCGCATTCTGGATTAGTTGTAGTTTCTGGGTCACCTTCAAAGGTAGCTCCACGTAGAGCACATTGCAGTAGTCTAAGCGGGAGATAACCAGAGCATGCACCACTCTGGTGAGACAGTCTGCGGGCAGGGATGGTCTCATCCTGCATACCAGATGGAGCTGATAGACAGCTGCCCTGGACTCAGAATTGACCTGCACCTCCATGGACAGCTGTGAGTCCAAAATGACCCCAAGGCTGCACACCTGGTCCTTCAGGGGCACAGTTACCCCATTCAGGACAAGGGAATCCTCCACACCTGCCCTCCTCCTGTCCCCTCCAAAACAGTACTTCTGTCTTGTCAGGATTCAACCTCAATCCGTTAGCTGCCATCCATCCTCCAACAGCCTCCAGACACTCCAGAATTCCTAGTTTACACCCCCAGAATTCCTAGTTTACACCCCCAGCACAGTCGGAAACAAAACCCCTCATTCCTCGCCTCTCTCTGTGGCTGCAGTCATGATCACCAAAATGCCACCACTGATGTTTCCACCTCGACCCAGATGGTGGCGGGTGGAAGTTAAAGAGAAGGGAGGAGGGGGCTGGTGCTGTCTGGAAGCAGGTACTGGGGTGAAGCATGTCAAACTGGCTGGGAAAATAAGCAGAGCTATTTTGGAATTGTTCGGAAATGGCTTGGTTTATTTTCCAAGTCAGCCCAGTTAGAGCCCAGAAGAAATCGCCCGTTTTTAAGCAGTGATTTTGCTTGCGGAAGATCCACAGAAAGCTTCCTAGGAACCCCAAGGTCACAAAGGACACTGTTTCGGACCCCCCACCCCCGGCTTCTAGCGATATCACCAAGCTTGCTTCAGCCAGCCACCCAGGAGCAAAATTCTGCTTTTCTGCCCCGTACGGAAAGCAGGCTTCATAGTCAGTCCGCCCCCGACTCTTCTTTTCTTCTGTTTATCATAATAAGAAAGTGCTGTTGGGAAAAAAAAAAAGCTTTGGGTTTTTTGCAGTATTCCCCATTGTGGGATCTCTGGGGCCCAAGACAGCTTTGACGGCCGATTGCGGCGGTTTTGTTGCTTGTTAGATGAAAAGTGAAGGGTGAAGACAAGCCCATGAATCATTCCTGTTTGGTTTGGCTCGGGAGAAGGGATGTGTTTAGAAATGTTTGATTCCCTTCCTCCTCTGAAAGCCTTTCTTCTTCCACCCCGTTTGCTTTCTTAAACTCGTTTCTCTCCCTCTCCTAGATTACCCTGAATTATTCCAAGATGGCAAAACAGGCAAACTCATCTTTTTCTTGACTTGGCTTCCTTCGCAGCAGATGTCGAATGAAAAAGTCTGGCTTTGAGAAAGGGACTTCTCCATAACGGCTGGGGAGATGAGGGCCTGGCTGCTCTGCGGGCAGAGGGAGAGAGCTGGGAACTGCAGCTCCTTATCCTTGTCTCTGTCCCAGGAAGAAAAGAATGTCTTCTCCTTGCCCTTTCTAGGAGACGTTTTCTGAGTCCTCATTTCCTTCCAGGGACATCTGCTCTGAGTTTGCCAAGGCTGAGCTCCCGCTCTTCGATTTGTCTCTGCCTTTCTCGCCGGAGAAGCTGCAAGCAGGGAAGGAAGGAAACATTATCTTTTTGTGCCATGCTGCGTTGAGCTAGGGGGTGTGCTGGGGCTTTGGAAAGCAAAGGGGCTCGGAGTCGAGAGTGGATTTCATGCTCTTTATTCAGCTCATAGTGGTGAGGAGGAATGGAAGTTCCCCCAGAATGTCTGCTTTATATACATTATTTACACAATGGGCCCCACGTGATTGGCTAATTCCGGGATTCACCTGCAGGCCAATCAGGTTGCGGATTCACTTCCACCTGGAGCTGGATTGGGTGGCTCCTGCCGACCAATCATACTGCTGCATTCTGGACGCTATTGTTCTAGGACCAATCAGACTGCTGCATTCTGGATCCAATTGTTCTAGGACCAATCAGACTGCTGCATTCTGGATCCAATTGTTCTAGAACCAATCAGACTGCTGCCTTTTGGATCCTATTCATAACAGAATGCAAACTCAGGGGTTCATTGCCCTGAGCCCCTTATGAGCCGAGCTGAAGGCTGGCCCAGTTCCTAATGAACCCACGGCCACTATCTTGTTTTCTAACATAAATACCAATAAGAACATCAGAACACCAGAGGAGCTCCCTGGATTGGGCCAATGGCCCATCTATTCTATCTCCCTGTTCTCACAGTGGCCAACCAGATGCCAGCTGGAAAGTGGCAAGCAGGATTTGAGCACAAGAGCCCTTTGCCCTCCTGTGGTTCCCGGCAACTGATATTCAGAAACTGTGCTGGGCCCAGGGGTAACCCGTGACAGAAGGTCCAGGATCTGTCCAGAATCCAAAGGTTCTGCTAGGAGTCAGTCTGACAGGGCCAAGGCAGGACACGAGGCAGGAAACCAGACAAGGACAGGTACAGGATCTCAGGCAGGATCTGGAATACAGCAATGTTGCTCCCACAACCTGGGCCAGGGTCCAACAGCCTTTTATCTTTGTCGGGGTAACGGCCGGTCCTGATCCCCCGGCGACTCACCTCCCTGTCTCACCAGAAGTCGAGCACTCCTCCTGTGAGGGCGGGGTATAAATACAATTTTTTATCATCATCATTATGTGTCTTTTTGTGCTGCTTTATCATCAATCATCAAATTTTAGAATTGGAAGGGACCATAGCGGTCATATGCCAACCTCCTGCAATGCAGGAATTATAGGTGGCTAGCACCCACCCGGAAGTGATTTTGTGTCAGGCATCCGCAGGACTTTCTCAAAATTCCAGATCTCTGAGAGTCTTTGTTTTAAGCTTTATAATGGCTGCAACGATTGTTGGGGCAAGGAAATAGATGGACCGAAATTCACTATATCTTCAGGAAAGGCTAATGAAACATGTGGAGCCGGCAGTGATGGATAAACAGACAAATACAATCCAGAAAAGAGAAAGCATGAGATGGAATATAATGTATGCAGAGAGACGGGACTGTTTTGTGGACTGCTTGAAAGCACTGTGCGGAAATGAAAGGCTAGGAAGATATTTGTTTACCTAGATTGGGTATTTGTTTTCCCCCCCTCTCTCTCTTCTGTTTATCATTGTATTATAATGCAGTTCTTTTCCCTTTCTGTAGTTTAATGAAGAAGAAAATTTATTTCTTAAAGGAATTCCAAATGCGCCCACAGTCTGGAGACCCCCGCTCTGCTAAGATAGCCACCACAGCTCCATACAAGAAAAAGAATGAGAAGCAAAGATGCAACAATGCATATTGCAATGGTTGTATAACCCAACTGTGTTATCTGCTGAATGGTTGACTCATGTCTTGGGATGATTTATTTGATCGCTATTGCAATAATGTATTGATTTTCAATTTCCATGTCCTCTTGGGAGCTGTTTTGAGTATTCTATAATAAGAAAGCATGGGACCAAATAATAAGAGTAGAAAAAGGATGCAGCTCTGTGCTGTAACTGTTGCAAGTATTGCTGGCCCCTTAGCCCAACCCCTTCCTCCTTTAACCACGCCCACTTTAGCACCACTTCTTTTTTACAAAAAAAATTTTTAATTGGTTTTTCACAATTTGTATAAACACAAACAATACACAATACAAACATACAAACACATAAACAAACATGTATAATTTCGAATCCTTTTTTCTTAAACCTTACTTCGCCGACTTCCCCGTACCTCCCCTTTCTGCATCCCAATTCCCAAATTTGTTTCAGCAAATCCTCCCCCTTGATTTTATCTAATTTTCCCTTGTTCTTTTCTTTTACTTAATCTTTTACAGCTGTAGTCCCCTTTTTTCTATAACCTCAACATTTTAGCACTCATTAATTTTACAGTATTTCTTAAGGTAAATTTTAAATTTCTTCCAATCTTCTTCCGCCGTCTCTTTCCCCTGGTCTCGGATTCTGCCAGTCATTTCAGCCAGTCCCATATAGTCTATCACCTTCATCTGCCATTCTTCCAGAGTGGGTAGATCCTGTGTCTTCCAATACTTTGCGATGAGAATTCTTGCTGCTGTAGTAGCATACACACTTTAGCACCACTTCTGCTCAGCTTTGGCTGCACATCTTCTCTAAAGAAACTGCCTATTTAAATCCAATATAATATATCGTGGGATGCCTGGAGAATGGGTATCATGAGGGCACAAAGACTGGATGTAGTTCAGCGGCCAGAACTTGGAGAGCCAGCCCTACAGTGTGAAGGCGTTTGGTGTTTATGAGATTTGGCTTTAAAGGGTAATTAAGACAAGTTAATGGAGAAGGGGAGGTCCTTCAGTGCCTAATTCATAAAGATCCTATCACCCTTTATATATTGAATCCATAGCTCATTTTGTAGAGCATGAGACTCTCAACTACAGGGTCATGGTTTGAGCCCCATGTTGGGTGAAAGAGTCTTCATTACAGGGAGTTATAGAATTGTAGAGTTGGGACCCCAGGGGTCATCTAGTCCAACTCCCCCCCCCCCATACAGGAATCTCAGCTAAAGCATCCATTATGGCAATTGAAATTGACTCCAGATGGGGGGATTCCCTCGTTACCTCCAGCTGGGCCATCGCTTACAGCTGCTCCACTACCGGTTGGGTCAGGGGAGTCTGAGGCGGCCCCTGGGTCTAGTCACCCACCGACGTCTCCCGAGCTGCAGAGACTCAGGTCTGAGAGAAGGAGAGACCTGAGTACTCGCAGGAGGAGTGCTCGCCTGTGGGCGAAACAGGGAGGTGAGTCGCCGGGGGATCAGGACCAGCCATTACCCCGACATAAATAAAAGGCTGTCAGACCCCACCCCAGGTTGGGGTATCAACATTGCTGCATGCCAGATCCTTCCTGAGATCCTGTACCTGTCCTTGCCTGATTTCCTGCCTCGTGTCCTGCCTTGGCTCTGTCAGACTGACTCTTAGCAGAACCTTCAGATTCTGGTCTGGTCCTGGACTGGTTTTCACAGGTTACCCCTGGGCTCAGCACTCACATGTTCCAAGTTCTTAGGTCCAAGAGGCTGGGGAGATGGCCTGCTTGAGGTGTGTGTGTGTGTGTGTGTGTGTGTGTGTGTGTGTGTGTGTGAAGGTGCAGGCACATAGTTTAGGGCTGCATACCCCCCAAGAGCCCCATTTTAAGTGGGACATCCCGGATCACAGAAGCCAATCCCAGCTTCTCCTTGAATCCCAGAATGTCCCATTTTTGGGGGTATGGTGCTCACTCTGCCGCAAGTCAGCAGTGCAGCTGGTCTGAAAAGTGCCAGAGCGGCAGACCAGAGCCCCAGCCTGTCTGGCAATCGTCAGCAGGGACACGCCAAAGCGCTTTCTGGTTCACTGCTCTGGTATGACCCTGCTGAAGATCGCCACAGCATAAAAGGCTGTCGGACCCTGCCCAAGGATGCGGGAGCAACATTGCTGTTTGCTAGAACCTGCCAGAGACCCTGTGCCTGACCTAGCCTGGTTTCCTGCCTTGGCCCTGTTGGACTGACACCTCGTGGAATCCTTGGATTCGGGACCAGACCTGGACCGCGTTGCTCGGGTTAAGCCCCGGGCCCAGCACAGATGTGGATTTTTGAAGGAATGTTTAGTGAGACTTTTCATAGTGACCTACTGACAGACACACTGATGGCAGTGAGTTTTTTCTAGCTGGACCATTTCTGCACGTGAAAGTCATAGTCTTAGAGTCAGAATGGACCCAATGTTGCATCTAGTCCAACCCCTTGCAGTGCAGGAATCACAGCTACGGAACTATTCTGGCCCCTTTCGGGCTGGGTAGAAATATTCTGTGCCTGCGCAGAAGGCAACAGACCTTTGCCCACGTGCAGTTACATTGCAGGCTCCACGTCTCACCCCAGCTGCTTTCTCCCATCTCTTCAGCGACTCTGCGATGAGCAAATCTCCCTCTTTTGCATTTCTCCCCGTTGTGCATATATTAAAGGCCTCTGTCAGGGAATGTGATATGAACTGTAAAGCTCATTACTTAGTAAAACTCCTATGGAGTTAAAATAATGAAGTTAGTAATGAGATGATAATAATGAGGATAAGAAGGGAACAAAGGAGGGGGTTTAGCGCGGCTGAAGAGTGGCCCTGTCAGGCGGCGAGGCGAGGCTGCTTCCTCACGCGGTAGATTTTGGGTGCCGCTAAGGTTGGCCAAGTGGAAGGCTGCCAGCAGCCTCTGCAAGAAGAGCTCGGATCTGCCTGTCAGCTCCACACGTGACTCCCCCTGCAAGGAAAATAGCAGCGGGAGAATCTGTGAATTCCAGCTTCCCTTCTTTTTTACCAATCTGAAGTTTAGTTTGCCTCATTTGTGCACTGGTTTTCATCGCCTTTCTTTTCCTTTTTTAAACGTTTTCCTGAAATTCCACCAGCAGTCTGTGCGTGTTTCTCCTGATGAAGAGATGAGTTTGGATTTGATATCCCACTTTATCACTACCCAAAAGAGTCTCAAAGCGGCTAACATTCTCCTTTCCCTTCCTCCCCCACAACAAACACTCTGTGAGGTGAGTGGGGCTGAGAGACTTCAGAGAAGTGTGACTGGCCCAAGGTCACCCAGCAGCTGCAGGTGGAGGAGCGGAGACACGAACCCGGTTTCCCAGATTACGTGACTACCGCTCTTAACCACTACACCACACTGGCTCACTGGTGATACAGACACCGACTGATTGGCATCCGCCACTTCTGCGCATGCACGTGACATCATTTTGTGCACCTGCGCATGCACGAGTGGCGAAACCCGGAAGTAAGTGCGGAACTTTTATGGCTTTGGTTTGCACTGATTTTGTTTTATATGTTTATGTATAGTTTCCATTTATAACAAATAAACATTCCAGCAAAGAAATTGAAACAATTCTCACGTATCGAACTTCGATTTCCCTCCCCTTTCTTTCAGAGCTTCCATGAACTTACTCTCTTTCTTCTTCTTCTTCTTCTGCATATCACAATTAACTCTATTTATTCTTTCCCTCGTCTATTTCATACATGTTTTAGAAACTGCAAGTTTTACAGCAACCCTGCTAGTGTCTTAATTTGTTTACAATTTGTCTATAAATATTCAATAAAGAATTTCCATGTACCGTGGACGCTCGGATTGTGAACGGGATGCACGTTTGAAACCCGTAACATTTGCAACCCACACCTGCGCATGCGCGGGTTGCAATTCGGGCCTTCTGCACATGCGCAAAGCATGATTTAGCGCTTCTGCGCATGCACAAAGTGTGATTTAGCGCTTCTGCGCATGCACGACTGCCGAAACCTGGAAGTAACCTGTTCTGGTGCTTCCGAGTTTTGGCGGTCCGCAAACCGAATAAACACAACCTGAAGCATCTGTAACCCAAGGTATGACTGTGCTGAATTTTTTTGCTGGCCAATGGGTCACCTAGCCCAACCGCTGCAGTGGGTCGTGCCCATTATTGGCACATATCTTTGGGGATCCCCTTTGTATTTTATAACTCAGGCTTCCAGACGCCTCTGGTCAACTCTGGCCATCTTGCGTTGAGTTTCATGTCTTCCCTTGCTTTCCGACTTGTTCAATATGACAGAGACTGCTTTAAACGGAAGCACATCTCGCTTGAGCGCAGTGCAAATAGACAGATCCCCACACTACACATTTCACAGGAGGGCTTTTAACTCGGCATAATTAAAACCAAACAACAGTAGCCCCCAAAGCTGAGGAGGTATTTATACAGACTAATAGCTCTCAGGTAGAGTTACACACGGACGTCTGGCTGGAGAATGATATGGAGGACTCTCTCGTGTTGCGACTTAATCCGGGTTGAGGAGCAAGAGCGTCATGGCGGAGGGGAGAAGAAGGAAGGGGGGGTGTTTTGATTTTTTTGGGGGGGGATAGGGAGCAACAGGCACCTGTAAAGCTCTTGAAAAGTGAGCTCTGATGCCCAGGCACTGCTTCTCTCTCTATGAGAAAGATATATACAGTGGTACCATTCTGAAACCAGCCCTGAGTGCTCACTGGAAGGACAGATCCTGAAGCTGAGGCTCCAAGACTTTGGCCACCTCATGAGAAGAGAAGACTCCCTGGAAAAGACCCTGATGTTGGGAAAGATGGAGGGCACAAGGAGAAGGGGACGACAGAGGATGAGACGGTTGGACAGTGTTCTCGAAGCTACCAGCATGAGTTTGACCAAACTGCGGGAGGCAGTGGAAGACAGGAGTGCCTGGCATGCTCTGGTCCATGGGGTCACGAAGAGTTGGACACGACTAAACGACTCAACAACAACAACCTTGGTTCTCAAATGCCTTGGTACTCAAACAACTTGGAACCCAAACACTGCAAACCCGGAAGTAAGTGTTCTGGTTTGCAAACTATTTTCGGAAACCGAATGTGCTCCGTTTTGAGTGTTACGCTTCCGTTTTGAGTGTTACTCTGAGGTCTGTCTGTTTTTGCTATTTTGCGTTTTTGCGGCTCCTTTTGTTTTTGTGGCTGTGTGGAACCCAGTTCACCTACTGATGGATTGATTTTGTGACTGCAGTAGACTTTTTATTGCTTTCATTTTATGGATCAGTGGTCTCGTTAGATAGTAACATTCATGTTTAAATTGCTGTTTTAGGGGTTGTTTTTAAAAGTCTGGAATGGATTAATCCGTTTTACATTACTTTCCATGGGAAAGCCCCACTTGGTTTTGGAACGCTTTGGTTTTGGAATGGACTTCCGGAACGGATTAAGTTTGAGAACCAAGGGACCACTGTGTATCTATATTTGCACTTTAGGAGAGAATTCCAGTTTCTAGGACAGTGCTCCACCTCAGTTCTTTTGATGGGGTGCCTTTTTAAAAAAGTTTTCTTTTAAATTGATGTTGAATATAGAAACAAACATACATTCATTGCAGTTCCCTCCTGGTCCCCCTTGACAACCCCAGCTATGTCTAGTTGCATTAGTAATAATAAAACGAAACATCAATTCAATAGCTGCCAATTTAAAAAGTGTCGTTCCACAGGTTCCTGTGGGTCTTGGGTGGTTTATAAGCATGTTCTTCCTTTGTTGCAAATGACAGAATAAAAGTGGACACTTTGCAAAGTTTCCTAGACTCTTCTGTTGTCTTCTTTCTCATACCTTCTTTCCCATCAAGTCTTTATATAACTTTATAAAGTTCACATTCAGTGTCCTCCAGGGCCCAGCAACAGCAAGGCATAAGGTGCACAATTAAGTCTCTGTTGCAAAAATCTTGTGCTGATGAGTCCCTTATGCCCCTGAAATTTTGTTGCCCTTTATCAGGGACAGAGACTTTAGCATGGCAGACCCTGTCCTGTGGTTTGCCTTGCCAATAGGAACGCCTTGCCCATTGGAACATGGCTTTAAAAACAGCCACTAACTTGTTTTTACTGGCATGTTACTGGTGTTTTCAACCAATTTCATTTCATTTTGGATTTCATTTGTTTGTTTGTTTGTTTGTTTGTTTGTTTGTTTGGAGCATCTGTACCCTGTTCTTCAGCCAGAAAATCTCCCACAGCAGCTTAGATACAGTCAAAACAAGATAATCCCTACTCCGCAGATTTACAATCTTAAAAAAACAAAACAAAACAAAAAAACACGGCACAGAAGGGAGAAGGGACAGGGAGGGAAGAGGAAAATCAAAATCTCCAACCACAGTTTCTAAACAGCTGTTCTGATAATAAGCAACTGCCCCAGTTCAGGGACAGGATGAACAAAGCTGATGAATCTCTCCCACTGAGGAGGATAATAATAATAATAATAATAATAATAATAATAATAATAATAATATGCACTGTGGGGAGAAATGCTGTTTATACATGTTCATATTTCTGCTTTGAAAGAGATAATATTCTGTGGCTGTGAATGTTTGAGGCCTCATGCCATTGCAATGCTGGAAGCCTCTATAGCACTAGTCCTTGGTTATAGGTTATGGCGCAGGAGAAACTATTACTTTTACATTTTATTTGCTGGGGCCTGGATCAGGCCAGTTCAGTCTGTTTGGCCTGAGTGGCATCAGACTCTGATGTGTCAGAGGTTCCCGTCAGTTGGCAGTTAACCATGGCTTAGGGATTTTGGCACTTGAGGAGAAAGGCGTTTGAGGAAGAAAACCGGAGAATAGTGGAGAGGGCAGAAAAATCACGTCTTATACATTTATACTCTGTGTCTTATTAATACATGTCTGGTAAAGATTTATTGAGGAAATTCGAATACCATTTGAACTGTGTAAAAAGGAAAACTGAAAGTGGCATGAACTAAGATGATGATGATGATGATTATCATCATCATCATCATCATCATCATCATCATCAACAACAACAACTAATTTTTACTTATACCCTACCCTCCCCAGCCAGAACTGGGCTCAGGGTGGCTAACACCAATAAAATTACAATAAAACATAATGGGGGGGGGGCAGTTAATTAAGATACGGGTTAAAATATGGGTTAAAATACAATTCAAAATTTAAAATGCAGCCTCATTTTAATAGTAGCCCATAAATCAAAACCATAAGGGCAAGGCGGTGGTCCAAAAGTTCGTGATCGACCATATCAAAGGCTGCTGACAAATCTGAAAGAATCAGCAGTCCTGACCCGCCTCGATCCAGCTGTCTATGGAGATCATCTGTTAGAGCGACCAAAGCCGTCTCAGTCCCGTAACCAGGGTGAAAGCCAGACTGAAATGGATCCAGAGCCAATGTTTCATCCTGAAACTTACTAAGCTGTTCGGCAAATGCTCTCTCTCAATTACCTTGCCCAGGTACGGAAGATTTGAAACCGGGCGGTAATTGGATAGATCTAAAGGATCTAGAGATGTTTTCTTTAAGAGCAGACGCACCACTGCTTCATTCAACTCCACCGGAAATGTCATAAGGAAAGGTAAAAAGATGTAGAGCTAGATATGATCTGCAGAATGATTAGATAACACCTTGTGTCTTCTTCCAGACTTGGTGATGAGTGCAAATTGCAGATGTCTTTGTGATGCCTGGGAACGATGAATGGGAAGAGATTGGGACCTCCTTCCTCAAGTATTTTGCAAAATAAAAAAGCCATGATTCACCTACTTAAAGCCCATGACTCATCCACAAAGATTTTCTTTGAAAGGGCTGAGGAGATTATGTATTCGAGAGTTAGTTCCCCAGTACAAAATGTGATGTATAAAGTGTGCCTATTGAAATGGCTAATCAGCAAATGAACAAATTAGCCACACACACAAAAAAGCTAAAAACTCTCCTTCCTTAATAAGCAAAATTGGCTTTGGGTACATATGTCACAATCCCAGGGTGTGCTGAATTCATTGCCAGCAGAGTTTTACAGTAAACTGGATGGGGAAAACAATTTCCTCTCCAGAGGCCACATTCTCTGATGGGCAGCTTTGGAATGAGGTACAGTGGAGACTGCAGTGTTATTATGAAATGGAGGCAGTGAAAGATTTAACTTTCTTGGGCTCCATGATTACTGCAGATGGTGACAGCAGTCACAAAATTAAAAGATGCCTGCTTCTTGGGAGAAAAGCAATGACAAACCTAGACAGCATCTTAAAAAGCAGAGACAACACCTTGCCAACAAAGGTCCGTATAGTTCAAGCTATGGTTTTCCCAGTAGTGATGTATGGAAGTGATAGCTGGACCATAAAGAAGGATGGTCGTCCAATAATTGATACTTTTGAGTTATGGTGCTGGAGGAGACTCTGGAGAGTCCCATGGACTGCAAGAAGATCAAACCTATCCATTCTGAAGGAAATCAGCCCTGAGTGCTCACTGGAAGGACAGATCATGAAGCTGAGGCTCCAATACTTTGGCCACCTCATGAGAAGAGAAGACTCCCTGGAAAAGACCCTGATGTTGGGAAAGATGGAGGGCACAAGGAGAAGGGGACGACAGACGGCGAGATGGTGGGACAGTGTTCTCAAAGCTACCAGCTGCGGGAGGCAGTGGAAGACAGGAGTGCCTGGCGTGCTCTGGTCCAGGGGGTCACAAAGAGTCGGACACGACTAAATCATAGAATCATAGAATCATAGAGTTGGAAGAGACCACAAGGGCCATCGAGTCCAACCCCCTGCCAAGCAGGAAACACCATCAGAGCACTCCTGACATATGGTTGTCAAGCCTCTGCTTAAAGACCTCCAAAGTAGGAGGCTCCACCACACTCCTTGGCAGCAAATTCCACTGTCAAACAGCTCTTACTGTCAGGAAGTTCTTCCTAATGTTTAGGTGGAATCTTCTTTCTTGTAGTTTGGATCCATTGCTCCGTGTCCGCTTCTCTGGAGCAGCAGAAAACAACCTTTCTCCCTCCTCTATGTGACATCCTTTTAGATATTTGAACATGGCTATCATATCACCCCTTAACCTCCTCTTCTCCAGGCTAAACATGCCCAGCTCCCTTAGCCGTTCCTCATAAGGCATTGTTTCCAGGCCTTTGACCATTTTGGTTGCCCTCCTCTGGACACGTTCCAGTTTGTCAGTGTCCTTCTTGAATTGTGGTGCCCAGAACTGGACACAGTACTCCAGATGTGGTCTGACCAGAGCAGAATACAGTGGCACTATTACTTCCCTTGATCTAGATGCTATACTCCTATTGATGCAGCCCAGAATTGCATTGGCTTTTTTAGCTGCCGCGTCACACTGTTGGCTCATGTCAAGTTTGTGGTCAACCAAGACTCCTAGATCCTTTTCACATGTACTGCTCTCAAGCCAGGTGTCACCCATCTTGTATTTGTGCCTCTCATTTTTTTTGCCCAAGTGTAATACTTTACATTTCTCCCTGTTAAAATTCATCTTGTTTGTTTTTGCCCAGTTCTCTAATCTGTCAAGGTCGTTTTGAAGTGTGATCCTGTCCTCTGGGGTGTTAGCCACCCCTCCCAGTTTGGTGTCATCTGCAAATTTGATCAGGATGCCCTTGAGTCCATCATCCAAGTCGTTGATAAAGATGTTGAATAAGACCGGGCCCAAGACAGAACCCTGTGGCACCCCACTAGTCACTCTTCTCCAGGATGAAGAGGAACCATTGATGAGCACCCTTTGGGTTCGGTCAGTCAGCCAGTTACAAATCCACTGAGTGGTAGCATAGTCCAGACCGCATTTTACCAGCTTTTTGCCCAAGTGTAATACTTTACATTTCTCCCTGTTAAAATTCATCTTGTTTGACAGATGACTAAACAACAACAACAACAACCTGAGCCTTTGATGGAGAGGCTCAAAGTAAAACACCCTAAGAGGCTCCTACTTTTCCCATAGCCACAGCCTTGGATTCAAGCAGAAATCAGGCATGGCTCTTCTTCTCAGTCTTACCAGCCTGCTGGCCTTTGTCTTTCTAACTACCAGGCAGTTGAGAGAAAGGGGGCCACAGATTTGTTGTCTTGCACAACTACTGCTGCCATATGTCCTCCTTTTCCTGGACACGTCCTCCTTTTCAGGATTAAAATTTATATCCAGGTGGATTTTTAAAATTTGGCAAAATGTCTGGGGGTTTGGTTTTTGTTTTGTTTACAGTAATCCAAGAATTTCTTAAAAATAAAAACAATGCAAAAAGTCCCATGTGTCGCACTCCCACCCCTCGCCATTTTTCATGAATGGAATAGGAGCACATGGCCTCTTCCCAGGGGTCAATGAGGAGCGGGGGCTGTAAGCCAGTGTTGTGGCCACATGAGCATATCAGGCTTCAGGGAATCAGCTTCCTCCTCCATGGCAGTAGATAAGCAGAACAAAGGAAAAGGAGTCTTTTTACCAGTTAGAAACTTTAATAATCACAGTGAGTGAACACACCTCCTAGAAATGGCGGTGCTCCCAATTAAGGTTTCCACCCCCTTAAAGGTAAAGGTAAAGGGACCCCTAAACATTAGGTCCAGTCATGGCCGACTCTGGGGTTGCGGCGCTCATCTTGCTTTATTGGCCGAGGTAGCCGGCGTACAGCTTCCGGGTCATGTGGCCAGCATGACCAAGCCACTTCTGGTGAAATGCCATTTACCTTCCCGCCGGAGCTGTACCTATTTATCTACTTGCGCTTTTACGTGCTTTCGAACTGCTAGGTTGGCAGGAGCAGGGACTGAGCAACGGGAGCTCACCCCATTGCGGGGATTTGAACCGCTGACCTGATCGGCAAGCCCTAGGCTCTGTGGTTTAACCCACAACGCCACCCACGTCCCTTATCCCACTCCCTTATGTCCCTATTAATCTACATCACTTCTACATCTTGTAATTTGAGTTTGTACCCTCTTGTGCTTTGTGTACTTTCTTCTGTTCTGCCACTTTCTGAGCTCTTCTCGACCATGGGGAGAGTGGAGGAATGCTGCCCAGAGACTGTGAATCTGTTAACCCTCTCTTTCCCAGTGTTTCTTCTCCTAGTTGTTCCCCACCCAGTATTTCCCAGCTTCTGCCTTCTGTGAAATGCCCCTCTGCAAACCACTGTTCCAAATCTATACTGTCCTCCTGCTCCTGGGAAGATTCAGGATCTGGATCCAGAGCAGGGGGAGGGGAGGCTCCCACCATTCCTCCTCGGCGCAGCCCTCCTCAGCACAGTCCCTGACAGAGCATTTGTTGCAGCGCCCACAGCTGTACTCTGGCGGGCTCTTTAAAGCTAAAAACATTGCTACTAGCAACACATCACAGCTCCTATAGCCTACTTATAGTAGGGGTATTTAAAATGAGAGTCATCTTCACGATCTGTGGTTAAAAGTAGAAGTCAGAAATTGTGTCCTCTTTTTTGCTCTTCAAAATACGGCAACCCCTAATTTGACCCAAGGAGGGGAGGAAGAGACTTGGGGTGCTGAATTTCTTATGTTGGGGGAGAAACCGGAAGGGGCCACTCCCGGATTCTGCAAGTGACTAAGATGGACATGAACTTTTTAGATCTGTACTGTAAATAGTTTGCACAATAAAACCTGTAAAAGGCAGGTCGGAGTCCTACCTGGTTACTCACAAGCAACCACCACACAGCGTCTGACACTTAGATTTTGAACACTTGCTGGGTCCAGGAATTCGAAGGGTTTCGGCAAGCAGTCTATCCCCCCCCCCAACTCATAGTACTCTATTCTATTCTCTGTGGGGTGGCTGCAGCCTCACAGGTCCCTAGGCTTTCCCGCTGCATTCATGCGCTGAGGGTGGGCCCAGGAGCAGAGTGGTCAGCACATGGCATTGCCTAGCGCTGCCACTGGGGGCTGCAAAGGAACGCGCAGCGAGAATTTCCGGGAGATGGCTCACCCAACGTGCATCTCACTGAGCCTGTCTCTCCTGCGGGCCTCTCTTGGTTCCTTCACACCAAGCAAACCTCAAGAAAGAGTGCTGACGTATTGAATTAGTTACGAGCGGCATAATTTGCCCTGGCACCTCCATTGGATCAACTCCGCCCTGCGCTCCCTCCCCGAGTGACAATAGGCATATCCTGTCCTGATTGAACGCGAAGACTTCAAACAAAACTCGGCGGTGAAAGCTAAGATCCTGGGAGCTTTTTTTGCTCTCCCCACCACCCTCGATTCCTCGCCCGGCTTCACCGCAATGAAAACATGTTTTATTAATTTTGTGTGCGCACACAGGCACAAAAGGATGTAAGAAAATTGTGGTTGCATTGCCTTCTCGCTCCCTGTTGAGTAAGAGGAAGGGATGAAATATGCTGACAAGCACCACATGTTCTCTGAGCGCAGCGCTGGGCTCCTTCAACACCCCCTCTGGCACATGGGATGCTCAGGGGACTGCGGAGCTGGGAGGTTTCCAGAAGCCATCTAGACTGTCCTCGAAAAGACGGCAAGGAGACAGGGGCCCAGGAATGTAGACAGAAACACTGTGCACATATGTTGCTCATGTGCCAAGCTTTCGTTTCTTCATTGCTTCCTCTAGGA
This sequence comes from Podarcis liolepis, assembly GCF_965112155.1. NCBI lineage: Eukaryota > Metazoa > Chordata > Lepidosauria > Squamata > Lacertidae > Podarcis > Podarcis liolepis. The sequence continues at coordinate 63,483,709 of NC_139565.1, forward strand.
AATCTACGCTCGCTGCATCGATTGGCAGGTTTCATGACCTCTGGATGGCCTCAAGATGACCTGAATGTCCCCCATTGTTGATTACAGAAAGGGGAAGAGGTATGTGTGGTCGTGGGCTGCTATTCAGAGCCCCATACATACTCCAACTTGCACTGAAGCTCCTGCACAAGTGAGGTTTCTCGTTCACTTCTATGGAAGAGGCTCCTCTGCATGAGCATCTCTTAGTAAACATGGAGCTAGTTCCTTTATTGTAGTGCTTGGGGACATCCTTGATGGGTTTTTTTTTGGGGGGGGGGATACCTGTGCACATCAGAATCCCATGCAACTACCATACTTTCCAGCGTATAACACACCCTCTTGTATAAGACACCCCCTATTTTAAAGGTAAAGGTAAGACCGTCAAGTCCAGTCATGACCGACTCTGACATTGCAGCTCTCATCTCGCTATATTGGCCAAGGGAGCCAGCATACAGCTCCTGGGTCATGTGGTCAGCATGACTAAGCCGCTTCTGGCGAACCAGAGAAGTGCACAGAAACGCCGTTTACCTTCCCACTGGAGTGGTACCTATTTGTCTACTTGCACTTTGACGTGATTTCGAACAGCTAGGTTGGCAGGAGCAGGGACCGAGCAACAGGAGCTCACCCTGTCGTGGGGATTCAAACCGCCGACCTTCTGATCGACAAGTCCTAGGCCTTGTGGTTAACCCAAGCACCACCCGCATCCCTCCCCCCTATTTTGGGGGACTAAAAATTAAGAAAATGGGGCAAGATTGCCCAGAGTTACAGTGGTACCTCAGGTTAATAACTTAATTCGTTCTGGAGGTCCGTTCTTAACCTGAAACTGTTCTTAACCTGAGGCACCACTTTAGCTAATGGGGCCTCCTGCTGCTGCCATGCCGCCAGAGCACGATTTCTGTTCTCATCCTGAAGCAAAGTTCTTAACCTGAGGTACTATTTCTGGGTTAGCGGAGTCTGTAACCTGAAGCGTATGGAACCCGAGGTACCACTGTATTGAGCTTTTTGGGGAGGATTGCTCAATGTCATTGACCTTTTTTTGGGGGGGGTTTGCCAAAATTCACTCACCTGTCTGACCTACACACACGAGCATCAAAACAGCCTCCTAATGTCTGTCCCCTCGCCAATTGCCCGCCCAATTGCCACAGCGACAGCCAATCAACACTTCCCTTTGCCACAGCCACCAATAACACGCTGCTGACAAACTCTGGCTCACAGCACCAGCCAATCCCACGTCCCCCCTATGCACTATCCATGTATAAGACGACCCCCTATTTTAAACATAATTTTTCAGTAAAAACACATAGCCTTGTACATGGAAAAGTATGGTACATTTTTGATGGAGAGAAGACAGTGCAAAAGGTAGAAACCTGCATGCATTTGTGACCTGTGGGGGAATCAAGATTCTGGAAGTATTTCAAGGGTTCAGGTTGACCGAGAAATTGTGTTGCTTGAGAAAATGCTTGAGCTGAAATTAATCCCTTTCTGATCCATAAGACCGTGCCATTAAATTCAACGTGTGCCGCCTCTGGATTCTGAAATTTCAAGGACAACACTACATTTTCTATGGCAAAGCCCATTTGCTGGCTGTGAAGGCTTTCCAGTCTTATAAATAAACGTGGACAAGGTGCAGATGAAATTCCAGATGCTGAGAGAGTAATACAACCGTTCTGGGGGTTCTTCCAACCCCACAGAGCTGATATTGAGGTGTCCGGGGGATGGGGGAATGGAGGAAAGTCCTGTTGTGCTAGCAGACACCTTATCAGGACTAGTGAGCTGAATCTCACCCTGAAAACTTCATTTTGTTCTCAAGAATTTGAGTCCACTTTTGAGGCTTTGCTGAACACTGGACTCGAGAAGTTCATAGGTACCTAAATTTCTAATTTACGTGAGGTTTTGTTCCAGGATAAGAAGAAAACAGGGAAGCCTCTTTGCCACTGAATTACAGGGGGAAAGCAGGGGAGATATCAGGTGCAGGTGGCACTATCCTTCCACCAAGGAACTGGAAGAGTTCGATCAATTTAGTCTGAGAGTTTGTTTGCTTTTAAGAAACCCCTTCCCTTTTGTTTCTAGACTAGTATGGATGCCCTGTCAGGGCTGGTGGGAACTGAGGTCCAAGACATCTGGGTGACACCTAGTCAAGAAAGGCTGTTTCAGCCTTTTAGTAGAACTAAAACCAGTGGTGGACCATTTGCCCAAGCTGCCCAGGGCGGGCAAGCTCCCGATGGGGGCATGGTGCGGACAGTGCCCTCCCAGGCGTGGGATAGCTGCTCGGGTGCCCGGAGGGGTGTGCGCACCCTGAAACTGGGGACAGAGTGAGCCACCCATGGTGGACATTTGGCGCTCTACCCGCCCACGACTCCCAAGCCTCCCCCAAGCTGTCAATACAAAGGGGGAAGGGGGAAATGCCACTGGCAAAGTGGTGTAGCTCCTGCCCGTACCCTGACGGCTCGGGGTTGGCTTGGGAGTCGTGGGCAGGCGGCCCACTGAATGTCACCCCCCCCCTCAGTAAGGGCACTTGGGGTGTCCTGCCCCTGCCGCCCCCCTTCCTACGCCCCTGACTAGAGCCACCTTATAGAGTTTGGAAACAGCCTGATCTACTTCAGATCCACTCTTCCTTAATGGGCTCAGTCTGATTCAGTAACTTGCCTTCCTTTGGATTTCCTTCAGCTTTTCTGCGCACACTTTGCCGTGATCAATCTCGCTCCTGTCTTCTGCATCCTCCCTAGTTTGTCCACAAGCCGCCTCTCATTTGGGATGGAATCATTTAACATGCAGCAATTGTAGGGCACCTGAAACTAGGACTGCCTGATGCAGGTGGAGAAATGATTTCTTTCTTTCTTATATACACACATACGTAATTTTATTTCTATGTCCCTTTCCCACAATTCCTGCACAAGGCTATTCTTGTTGTTGTTGGCATCTGTCTGCCTCGGGAGACAAAGGAAGAACATGCCTTTGGAGGTGTAGTCAAACTGTCGAAGAGCTCCTCCTGTGGCTGTGGAGGGCGACAGGGGAGAGAGACATGTTTTATTGCAGGTGGGGCAGATGGAGGCATCCTGTTTTGCTGTGATATACTGTATTTTCCTGTGTATAAGACTGCATTTCCCCCCAGATTTTTTAAGTTTAAAATTGGGGGTCATTTTATACACAGAATGTTTAAAATTTTTATTTCTTAATTTTCTGCTCAAAAATAATTTTGGGCTCAAAAAATAAAATAAAAATAAAATAGAGGTCGTCTTATACATGGGGGCATCTTATACACGGAAAAAAACGGTACACACACAAACACACACACACAACTACAAGATAACAAAAGTAGTTACAAACTATACATTCGACATTAACAATACCGAACTGAACAATTTCCACATAAATCCAGTGCTTTTCTTTTCTTAAAAAATGTTTAGGGGTGCTCTCATTTTGACTCAAGAAAACCACCATCTTATAGTTCAAATCAGGAAAAATAAATACAGTAAATGAACAAAAGTACAAAGATTCACAAAATGTTTAGAGGTATGCGTCCCCCTACGCCCCTCCAGAGAAATGGCTGGCATGCAGGGAAAGGGGAGGCTGCCAGCAAAGCCGTGCAGCTCCCCCACTGGCTGGGGCGCCCCTGAGAGGCCGGCACCCTGGCACAACGCACCACTAATCCCTATGGGAAAGACGGCTCTGTGCTTGGTCCTTCTGGAAAATGCTTTGCCAGCTTTGAATTCTTGTCAGAGACATCATAGAAGCTTCTTGGATCAAAGCAAAGGCCTTTTGTATCCCTGAAATCTCCCCACATGCTTTCTATATTTCACCTGCCATGTCTCTCTCTTTCTCTCTCTCTCCTTCGCTGTCTCTGTCTTGCAAATTTTATGGGCATTGTAAAGAGTGCTCCTGCCTGCCTCGCAACATTACCTTTTCAAAGTGCTGACACTCATCTCCTCAGGATGGAAACTCCTTTGGCCTTTCCTAGAAGTGTTTCAGAGGGCAGTATGGAGGTGCAGGATCCTTCTTGCTGGCATTTATGAGCTCAGTACCACCATTAAATAGGGGGAATTTGCTCCGCATTTGAAAGTGAACTGACCTAATCTGCCGGTCCTGGCCTTATAAATGGATTTGAGCATAGCTATCAATCATATACGGGATGCGGGTGGCACTGTGGGTTAAACCACAGAGCCTAGGGGTTGCCAATCAGAAGGTCAGTGGTTTGAATCCCCGCGACGGGGTGAGCTCCCGCTGCTCAGTCCCTGCTCCTGCCAATCTAGCAGTTTGAAAGCACGTCAAAGTGCAAGTAGATAAATAGGTATCACTCTGGCGGGAAGGTAAATGGCGTTTCCGTGTGCTGCTCTGGTTCTCCAGAAGTGGCTTAGTCCTGCTGGCCACATGACCTGGAAGCTGTACGCCGGCTCCCACGGCCAATAAAACGAGATGAGCGCCGCAACCCCAGAGTCGTCCGCGACTGGACCTAATGGTCAGGGGTCCCTTTACGTGATTATCAACCAGATTAGACAGTGTTCTCTAAGCTACCAACATGAGTTTGGCCAAACTGCAGGAGGCAGTGACAGGAGTGCCTGGTGTGCTCTGGTCCATGGGGTCACGAAAAGTCGGACACGACTAAACGACTAAACAACAATCATCAACCAGATTATGCACTTTCTGGAATTTTGGGGTGCAGTTTGACCTCAAAAAAATGTGAAATTCACATCTGAAAAGGCCTGTCTAATACTATTTTTAGAGGACATTGTAAAGAAAGCAATTTCTGCTGAGCATCTTCTGGCAGGGAGCACACCCTCCAACATGCCACAGAGGAAAACTGGGATGTGCATTTTGGGGGGACCGCACTCGTGCACAAGCCATGTGACTTCCATGACAGCACGGCACCCAAAATGAGTGTCTTTGGGGGTCACACTCTTGTGGGAGCCAATACAGGATCCAGTTGGAATCCAGGATGGCTTCTGTATTTCTTCCATGATGTCCCGGGCTATGCAAGGAGTTCCACAGGGCAGGGTTTTCCCCACCAAAGGCTTGGTCCCTAATAAAGGCTGACTGAATCTCAGAGGCTGTGCGGCAAAGTCCCAGAATGTCTCGGTGTAAATGATCAAATGGTGAAAAGGGGGAATCAAATACCTGTGAGCCTTTCTGGTTGAAGAGTTAAGTAAAGAAATGTTTTAGATAAATAGATAGGCGGATATTTATAGAATATCAAATATAGACACTGGCTGTCAAATACCAAATTATGTGTCTGGTGCTGTCATATATCAAACATCAAGTATCAAATAGCAAGTGACTTTGGCTTTCGGTTTATCAAACACTCTCAGACTTCCAACAGCACTAGGCAAATGCTAAATGCCATTGCATGACAGCTGTCAAATATACTTAAATACCAATGGTCAAATATTGAAATCCAATACTGGGGGAAATACCAAATATTGTAGAACATTGTATATACTTCTTGATCTCACTTTGACTTTTGATATCATGGTGTCTCCCAGGACCAGATCCAGAGAATTACAATTGGGGACACTGTGTTGTGGTCACGCCTATGGGACTGAGTCCAGATGGTACCATTGGGAGAGGGCGTTTCGCCCCGCCCCCCGGCAACTACATTATGGGAGACTAGCAATCAGAGACTACTACTTTAAGCCATTGGAATTATCTTGTGGGGTTCTATAGAAATCCACCTTGACCCCTGTCAGGATTTACGATGTCTCCCTCACACCAAGAAGCAACAGGCTGTGCAAGAAGAATTACCAACAATGGAAGAATGGAGGATGAAATTAATGGACTATGCGGAACTTGACAAACTAACGGGAAGGATCCGAAACTGGCAGGACCAGAAGTTTACCGAGGACTGGAGTAAATTTACGGATTATTTGAAAAGTATTTGTGACGACCAGACGACGTTTGTAGGTTTGCAAGAAGTTCTGTGAGGAATAATATTAGAAATATTGCAGAAATGGAGAAGGAGATGCGATATCTTAAGAATGTAAGGGCAATATCAAGTTAGGAAATGCGTAGCGTGAGTTGTCAGCACCCGGGGCAACGCAAGTAATTTGCGCCCCCTAACCCGGGGCAAGGCACGTAATTTGCGCCCCCCTAACCCCTAACCTGCGAGTTGCTGCTGGCGCTGCTGCCCAAACGACGCCGCTTGCCGGAGGAGGAGGGGGGCAGAGAGGCGAGGAAAATGCAATGGCCCAGCAGCTGCAGCAGCAGCGGCGGAGGCGGGGCTGTGAGGAGGGGCTGCCTGGCGCGTCCTCCGCGGCGAGCGCTGAGAGCCGCTGCCTGCCGGGCGCCTTCAGCCGGGCGCCGCGAGACATGCGGCTCTGCTACAGCCTGCGCCCGAGGCTCTTCGGCGACTCCGGAGGCAGCGAGCGCGCCCCCCCAGATGTTGCGCCCGGTGCGGCCTGCCCCCCCTTGCACCCCCCACGCTACGCCACTGTGCGTAAGAAGTGATTAAGACGGAGGATTATCAGAGGTGCTTTTGGAAGTCCAATAAGAACGTATTTGTGATAAATTGTGTGGTATGTTTTATAATTTTGTATGTTAAAAACCAACAATTCCCTGCAATAAGCACCAGCTGGGCCGAGTCAGGGGCCTGAGCCTGCCCTGGCTTCAGATGCAGGGATGACCTCGTTGCCTCCAGCTGGGCCATCACTTACAGCTGCTCCACTACTGGTTGGGTCAGGGGAGGCTGAGGCGGCCTCTGGGTCTAGTCACCCACCGACATCTCCCGAGCTGGAGAGACTCAGGTCAGAGAGAAGGAGAGACCTGAGTACTTGCAGGAGGAGTGCTTGCCTTCAGGCGAAACATGGAAGTGAGTCGCCGGGGGATCAGGACTGGCCGTTACCCCGCCAAAGATAAAAGGCTGTCGGACCCTGTCCCAGGTTGGGGGAGCAACATTGCTGTATGCCGGATCCTGCCTGAGCTCCCGTACCCGTCCTTACCTGGTTTCCTGCCTCGTCTCCTGCCTTGACCCTGTCGGACTGACTCCTAGTGGAACCTATGGATTCTGGACCGGACCTGGACTGCATTTCTCGGGTTACCCCCAGGCCTAGCACAGGCACATATGGGCAAACAGAATCAAGGCAAGATGGAGGTGTCATATGTTCCAAGTTCTTAGGTCCAAGAGGTTGGGGAGATGGCCTTCTTGAGGGATGTGTTTGTGAAGGTGCAGGTGCATAGTTTAGGGCTGCATTCCCCCAAGAGTCCCATTTTAAGTGGGACATCCCAGATCACAGAAACCAATCCCAGCTTCTGCTTGAATCTCAGAATGTCCCATTTTTGGGGGGTACGGTTCTCACGCTGGCACAAGTCAGCAGCGCATCTGGTCTGAAGAGTGCCAGAGTGCCAGACCAGAAGGTGATTGGTGCAACCCTGCTGATGACTGCCAGAGCCCTGGCCTGTCTGGCAATTGTCAGCAGCGACACGCCAAAGTGCTTTCTGGTTCACTGCTCTGGGATGACCCTGCTGAAGATCGCCACAGCGTTGGACCAGAAGGTGCACCCCTCCTGATGTCCCAATTTTGGGGACAGAAATCTTGGAGGGTCTGGGGCTGCTGCTGGATACAGCATTGTGGGACCACAGCGCTAAAACCTAAAACAGCCCTCTTGCTTGCTTTCTGATGGTAAAAGGCACCTGGACAGTGTTCCTCTACTCTGTGGTCCCACAGCACTAAGATCAGAGTCAGTATGAAAAGCATTGTCAAACCATTAAAGAGAGTGGCTTTTGGAAATCAGGATTAAGCCGGGAGATGGCAAATGCAGAATATCTCTAATGTTTCTAAGCGCCCTTGTTTCCGGATAAACCTTGTTGCTCAGGGTCTGGTGGCAGACTCTAAGCTGGAATGATAATGAGGTCTTTTATAGACGTTTTTAAGGTTAGCATTATCCACCCTGAACCTTGAGGATGGGTCACAATTACAGATTCAGAGTCTTGTGTTGTTGTTGCTGTTAATGCAAAATGGCAGCAGGGAGCATCTTTTCAAGACGTTCTGGAGAGGGAGCAAAAGTGAGTGTAATGCTTCAGACTACTTAACAATGATTCCCTCACATTAGTTTCTTTTGACTTGTTTCCCCACGCCCCAAGGCTACAAAGAAACAATCGAAAATGTGCAGGTAATATTGAGTGCGGGGAAAGCATATTTTAATGTGCCAAGTTGAGTTTCACTGAACTGCTGGAACTTTCTGAACAGGCAGCAACTATTGTTTAGACAAGCCTACCTACCCATACGCTGAGAAAGTTTGCCTTAGTTTTAATTTGTTTTCGTGTATTTTAATTTAACTTTCTGTATGTTTTAAATCATGGCTGCAATTTGTTAACGATAATTTTGTTTTCTCTATTCTGTAAGCCACTTTCTGAGCATCTAAATTTTATGAAATAAAAGAAATGAATGAATTACAGCTCTAAAGAGAGAGAAGAGAAATTTGCAGAGAACAAGTTCCCTTATAACCCTCTTAAAAGAATAAACACGCCACAATCTTGTTTAAAGTCAATAAAAGAAGTTTACTCACATCATCAGTTCACAGTTGGATCCCTGAAGGCAGACTTAGTTACAAAGTATATACATGTGGGTCTATCCCATATGGGGACAATCCAAGTGTCCTCTGTTGGCTGTAAGCTGAAAGCCAACAGAGCATTTCTAGCTAAAAAGCTGCTCCAGTGACGGAGGAAGTAAAAAAGAGAGTGTGTGGCAGCATGCCTTGCCCCTTTGTTACCTGGACAGGTAAGGTCACGCCCACTTCTAGTCACATGCAAAGGAAGTTTGTCCGAGCCAGGAGGAAACAGGAGGTTTTTGACTGGCTGGACCAAACATTCTCCCACATATCCTCTCTAGGAAAACTTGACTGCTTTTTATGTATCACATCCCACAATATGGACTTCTGTGTTGGAGGTAGCTGTGCTTCTGAATCCCAGTTGCTGGCAACCGCAGGAGGGTAGAGTCATCTTGTGTTCGAATCCTGCTTGTGGATTTCCATACAGGCATCTGGTTGGCTACTGGGAGAGGATGCTGCTGGATGAGACGGGTCATGGGCCTGATCCTGCAGGCTTTTCTGACATTCTGTATCCTATAGAACTCCTTATGTCTCCCCATTCCCACTTCACCCATCTGAACCTCTCCCACGCACTCCTTGCTTTTTACAACCCCGCAACCCCTTGCCAAAACTAGTTTGTGCTTTGCTAGATGCTTACTTCTAACATTCAGACTTAACGGCGCCAATTAAGTAAATTTGTACAAAATTGCATAATTCGCATCGGATGGCAGCATTCGCTGGGGAATTGCCACGGGCTCATTTAGACAACGTTTAACAGGGCTGCAATAAGATGGGTTTGCTCTGAGGATTAATTCTGAAAGGTAAAGAAATAATATGGGTTTTGTGTTTCTTAAATGTATGCATAAACAGAGCCTCCTAGTTCCTTGGGGGCCAAGACTCCTCCCTTCTACATGGGCTCCCTTCTTCAAGTTCTCCTCCCCCCTTTCTTAATTATCTTCTGCCTCTCCTCTTCCCATCCTTCCTCTCCCCATCCTTCCTCACACTATGGCCATTGCATCATTTGCTAGTTCCACCTTGGTAAAAACACCGGGGGGGGGGGGGCGGCGGTGAGGATTTCCCTTGAAGGTTCAGGTGTGAAGGCTCATCCCCAATTCCCAGCTGGCCAGACTTTATTCCGTAATGCATTCCTGGACAGAGTTTCAGGAGCCTGCAAGAGCGACTCTGTTAGAATAGACACTAAATAGGCTGCTCATCCTCTACACAACCTCAGCATCTCACCATCTTTCATCCAACCATAGTCCACGAAATGCAGCTTATTCAACCCATTTTGTCCCTGTCCATGCAGAACCCTCCTTGTGCCTTATATGGAGTTCCCCCCACTTTACCATTTAACCATTGGGTTCCTCTTTAACTGGTTTTTACTGGTCTTGTGGTCAAGTTGCATTCTTGCGTACACTGGCCCTACAACTAATGGGTCTAACAACAATTCCACCTCACTGTTGTTGTTTAGTTGTGTCCGACTCTTCATGACCCCCTGGACCAGAGCACGCCAGGCCCTCCTGTCTTCCACTGCCTCCCGCAGTTTGGTCAAACTCATGCTGGTAGCCTCGAGAACACTGTCCAACCATCTCTTCCTCTGCCGTCCCCTTCTCCTTGCTCCCTCCATCTTTCCCAGCATCAGGGTCTTTTCCAGGGAGTCTTCTCTTCTCATGAGGTGGCCAAAGTCTTGGAGCCTCAGCTTCAGGATCTGTCCTTCCAGTGATCACCCAGGGCTGATTTCCTAAAGAATGGATCAGTTTGATCTTCTTGCAGTCCATGGGACTCTCAAGAGTCTCCTCCAGCGCCATAACTCAAAAGCATCAATTCTTCAGCGATCAGCCTTCATTATGGTCCAGCTCTCACTTCCATACATCACTACTGGGAAAACCATAGCTTTGACTATACAGACCTTTGTCGGCAAGGTGATGTTGGCATGTTTTTTGGTGGCTGAGACATGGCATGACAGTGATGTGGGACATGGTCACAGTATGGGGGTGGGCCAGGACCCAGACTGATGGATTCAAGTTACAAGAAAGGAGAATCTTTTTTTTAAAAAGATATTTATTAAAATTTTCAAGATATTACAAAAAGAAAAAAGAAAAAAGAAAAATACAAAAAAAACCCAGTTAAAAACAACTCAATCTTTCCATTACTTATTTTTCATTAGCTTGTTTCCCGGACCTCCTCGCGCCTCCCTTTTTTGTATTCCAGTTCAGTTTGTTAGTTCAGCAAATCCTTCCCCTCTTTATTTATCCTAATCTTTAATCTTAAAATATTGTGACATTAAATTTTTACCTATTAGTAATCCATTTTTCATATTCCCTTATAGTATTACAGCTAAAAACCACTTAATTTCTATCCAACATCATTCTAACATTCATTAATTTTACAATATTTCTGTAAATAGTCTTTAAACTTTTTCCAATCTTCTTCCACCGACTCTTCTCCCTGGTCTCGGATTCTGCCAGTCATTTCCGCCAATTCCATATAGTCCATCACCTTCATCTGCCATTCTTCCAGAGTGGGTAAATCTTGTGTCTTCCAGTACTTTCAATAAGTATTCTTGCTGCTGTTGTGGCGTACATAAAAAAAGTTCTATCCTTCTTTAACACCAATTGGCCGACTATGCCAACTATGCCAACTATCGCTTCTCGGCCTTTTGGCTAAGATCAAGTGTAGAAAGGCGAGTCTGACTCAACATCAGGAAGAACTTTCTGGCGGCAAGAGTTGTTCGACAGGGGAATGGACACCCTCAGGAAGTTGTAGACCCTCCTTCCTTGGAGGTTTCAAAGCAGAGCTTGGATGGCCACTTGCCAAGGATTCTTCAGCTGTGATTGCTGCATTGCAGGCGTTGGACTAGATGGACTCCACAATCCCATGGTTCTCTGAATTTCACCTGCTCCGCCAGACCCACATTTTAAAACCGCCGTTTTCAGTAGGATAGGATAGGCGCTCGCAGTACTTTACTTTGAACCATTTTGTCTCTCCTCTTGGGAAGACGACTCAGCTGCAGAATAAATTGCCGTGTCATAAAGCTTCCTCTGGATATTTTGTCTGCATTTCCCCTCTCCTCATTTCAGCTTATTTACATTCATTCCCCGGCTCCTCGTGGCAATGGGTAGCGAACTACAGTGAGTCAGGCAGAGACGGAACAGCCCGAGAGGGTAGAAAAATGAAGCCAAGTGCGTTCTCAGAGAGCCCTGAAGACGGGAGCCTTGACCCTGAAGGAAGCCTTCTGAGTGGTTCAAGATACAAACAGAGCAGCACATTTAGCATTGTGGCTGCCTGGAATACAAAGAGGCCACCTCTCCGCAAAGGAAGAGAACTACCTGCTGCACCCCTAGATGCTTTGGACTAAACTCCCATCCACCCCAGGTAGGACAGCCATAGGATGCTGAGCAGTGAGGTAGCTTGGGGGGTGCAGGGCAGATGGAGGTCTTCCCAGGACTGTCAAACAGTTAAAGGGTTCAGGAGGACAGAAGAGTCCTGCTGGATCAGGCCCAAATCTTGGGGTGGATTTTGGCTTTGCGAGCTACCCTCTCGTTCACAAGTGCCTCTTAAATAACTCAGTTTCTCCAGATGGCCTGCATATCCAGGACTGATCCTGATTTGCTTGCACAGTTAGAGTATGCCTGGCCTTTATTGATTTTTTGTTCCGATACGCTTCTCACAATAAGCATTCATCCAAATTTGCTTGCAGAGTGTTGACATGACTTCCTATCCGTCATACATTGGTTCAGTACTTTTCGATGACTCGTTGCCAGTGTTGTGTTTGGATCCGTGTGTACAATGCACTCTTTTTATGCCAGTAAAGGAGATTGCATTGAAGCAGAGGCTGGATGGACATCTGTCATGGGCACTTTAGCTGAGATGCCTGCATTGCAGGGGGTTGGACTAGATGACTCTTCCAACTCTGTGGTTCTTTGATTCTATAAGCTTGCAAACAAAATCTGATTACAACAGCCGTTCTCACCACTTCTGGTTCCCAGCGACTGTCATTGGAAGCCATACTTCCTCTGACAGGGAGGGGCTTCAATCACTGCACCTCCCCATGTGCTTGGGCATGCGTCAGGGGCAGCTGCTCCACTCTGCCTAATGACAGAGCCGGCTCTGATTCCATGGGTCCTGATGCAAGTTTGTGCTGGAGACACCTCCTTCCCCACTCAAAGCTGCTGTTTGGCAGCTGCTGTGCCGTAATCTGTTTGCTCGGCTGGGGTCATGGCATCTGCTTATTTGTCAGCTTTTCCAATCGTTAAAATGTGCATTATTGTTTGGCACACGGTGTCTTTTAATTCCTTTTAGAGGCTTTATCCCATCCACCTGCAGGCATTTGTCCAAATGCATTGCTTGGCAACGGCTGGATTTGCAGTCTCTTCCTCCTGCAATGTGAAAGAATCAGGCCAGGCCCTGGGGCTCTAGACCTGCCTTGGCTTGCCTCTCCTCCTGCACAAACCCACAAGGTGGAGGATGAAGTCAGGCAGACGTCACAGTTGTCCAACACTGGACCATAAAGAAGGCAGATCGCCAAAGAATTGATGCTTTTGAATTCTGGTGCTGGAGGAGACTCTGGAGAGTCCCATGGAGTGCAAGAAGATCAAACCTCTCCATTCTGAAGGAAATCAGCCCTGAGTGCTCACTGGAAGGACAGATCCTGAAGCTGAGGCTCCAAGACTTTGGCCACCTCCTGAGAAGAGAAGACTCCCTGGAAAAGACCCTGATGCTGGGAAAGATAGAGGGCACAAGGAGAAGGGGACAACAGGGGACAAGATGGTTGGACAGTGTTCTCGAAGCTACCAGCATGAGTTTGACTAAACTGCGGGAGGCAGTGGAAAACAGTGCCTGGTGTGTTCTGGTCCAGGGGTTCACAAAGAGTCGGACACGACTAAATAACTAAACAACAACAACAACATGGTGAACCTCAGAGATCTGCCTGCCATTCAAGGAGAGAGTTTGAAGTTTGAACATCTCAGATTCTTGATAGGCTAAATGTTTCCCAAAGGCTGGTTGGATCACATAAGGACCTAAGAAAAGCATGCAGGATCAGGCCAATGGCCCATCTTGCTCAGCATCCTGTCCCCATGACCAGATGCCTATGGAACCTGATGCCTGGAGATCTCCCCTCCTGAGCTTTCCAGGAGCTGGTGTTCAGAATTGGTATTCCTGCCTGCAAACGTGAACGCAGAGCTGAGCTATCAAAACCAGTAGCCATCTTTTTTGGACTGGGTATCTTCTATGACATTTGATTTTGGGTGGCTCTCAAGTAGCTTTAACTAAAGGCATGTCTGAACATCTGAAAATTTATATTTGTGATAAATGAAGATACATACAGTGAACTGAAAGGGAAAGGGTCTGTATGAGAGCTAGGTCAGAGTGATTTCTGTCAAGGTGGGAGACTGAGGAAGAGGAAGCTCTCCCAGGTGGGAGGTGGGAAGATTCAACTCTCTCTGTGTGTGAAGATTAAAGTAAAATAGTGACTGAGTGTGACATAGATATAATTTTGTGCCTTATGAGGATCATATGAGGATTATTAATGTGTTTTATATTCTTTTTCATTTTTTCCCTGTTTGATATATCACTTTTTATTATTTTCCTTGGTTTAGTTGGAATTTTATGGTACATTGGGTTGAAAACCTTTAATAAAATTGATTTAAAAAAGAAACTAGTAGCCAGCCATGGCCTTCTCCATGAATTTGTCAAATCCTCTTTTAAAGTCCCCCAGCTTGGTGCCCGTCACTTCCTTCTGTGGAAGAAAGATCCATGTGTGAGAGAGCCAGTGTGGTGTAGTGGTTAAGAGCGGTAGACTCCTAATCTGGGGAACTGGGTTCGCGTCTCCGCTCCTCCACATGCAGCTGCTGGGTGACCTTGGGCCAGCCACACTTCTTTGAAGTCTCTCAGCCCCACTCACCTCACAGAGTGTTTGTTGTGGGGGAGGAAGGGAAAGGAGATTGTTAGCCGCTTTGAGACTCCTTAAAGGGAGTGAAAGGCGGGATATCAAATCCAAACTACTACTACTACTACTCTTCTTCTTCTTCTTCTTCTTCTTCTTCTTCTTCTTCTTCTTCTTCTTCTTCTTGGTTTAACTCTGTACAGTGGCAGCACTTTAGCTGATGGGGCCTCCTGCTGCTGCTGCGCCGCCGGAGCACAATTTCTGTTCTTATCCTGAAACAAAGTTCTTAACCTGAAGCACTATTTCTGGGTTAGCGGAGTCTGTAACCTGAAGAGTATGTAACCTGAAGCGTATGTAACCCGAGGTACCACTGTACTACATGAAGAAATATTTTCTCTTACCTGTCCTGGATCTTTCAACATTCAGCTTTAATGGATGTCCACAAGTTCTCCTGTTATGAGAGAACTTATTTTTCCCCGTTTGTTTGCTTGCTTGTTTACTTACTTACTTATGCACTTCACTAATTTCATACATTTCACTAGTTTTACCATCATTTTGACATTTCAAAACTTGACTTCCTTCCTCTTCTTTCTGCGGTTCCTTGAATTTGTTTTTAATATCTTCTGTATATCTAAACTAACTTAATTTGCTCATTTAGTCATCTTCTTTAAATACTCTTATAAAACTTGCAGATTGTTACAATAATCCTGCCAATGTTTTTATCTGTTTATAATTTATATGTAAATATTTAATAAACCATTCTCATTCTTTTATAAAAAAAAAGTTATATTGATTTCTTATTCTTCCAGTAAGTTTTGCCATTTCTGCATATTCCATAAATGTTTGTATCCATTCTTCCTTTGCTGGGACTTCTTCTTTCCATATTTGGGGAAGTAACATTTTTGCCGCTGTAGTTGCATACATTTTAGGTAGTTCTGTCCCTATAATTCCCCAAAGAAAAACTTCTGCTTTTTTTGACAAAGGTTAATTTAAACATCATTTTCATTTCATTATATATCATTTCCCAGTAAGCTTTAGCCTTACTGCAAGACCACCACATATGATAAAAAAGAACCTTCTTTCTCTCATGTTGTGAGAGAAAGAAGGAAACTTGTCTCTATCCCCTTTCTTCAAGCCATGCATAATTTTACAAACTTCTATCATTACTTGCTTTCCCCCTAAAATAAAAAGTCCCGAATGCTGCAACCTTTCCTCATAGGAGAACCGCTCCAGCCACATCACAGGAGGCAGGAATGACCACCAAGCTAGATGGCTTGAAAAGTGGATAAGTCCAATTCATGGAGAAGAGGGCTATTGATGGCTACCAGCAATGCTTTTGAATTGCAGCTGTTAGAAACCACAGGAAAGGAGAAGTCTCTCATTCATATATATATATATATATATATATATATATATATATATATATATATATTTGAGTTTCCATATTTTTACTTTACATACATAAAAAGATAAAGTAAAGGTAAAGTTGCATATGACTCTGGGGTTGCGGTGCTCATCTTGCTTTATTGGCCAAGGGAGCCAGCGTACAGCTTCCGGGTCATGCGGCCAGAATGACTAAGCCGCTTCTGGCGAGCAGAGCAGCCCACGGAAATGACATTTACCTTCCTGCCAGAGCGGTACCTATTTATCTACTTGCACTTTGACGTGCTTTCGAACTGCTAAGTTGGCAGGAGCAGGGACCGAGCAACGGGAGCACACCCCATCATTGCGGGGATTTGAACTGCCAACCTTCTGATCGGCAAGTCCTAGGCTCAGTGGTTTAGATCACAGCGCCACCAGCGTCCCTTTTTACATACATACATTGTTGTTATTTACTTAGCATTCGCTCCATTGAGCATCGATATCCCTCTCGCCCGTCTCGTGGTTTCCAAAGTACCATACAATTTCATAGCATTTCTACCTTTTCCAATTTACTATTCATTCATTCCCATTGTCACTAAATTTAAGTATATGTAAATCAGTCATAATCATTCACATTGCAAGTTTTGTTAAATCAACCTTGCTAGTGTCGGTAGTTGTTTACAACTATCCTTCAAGTATGTTACAAATTTACTACAATCTTTTTGGAAAGATCGGTCTTGCTGGTTTTGGATTTTCCTGGTCAGATATAACAGGATGTCACATAGAGGAGGGAGAAAGGTTGTTTTCTGCTGCTCCAGAGAAGTGGACACGGAGCAATGGATCCAAACTACAAGAAAGAAGATTCCACCTAAACATTAGGAAGAACTTCCTGACAGTAGGAGCTGTTCGACAGTGGAATTTGCTGCCAAGGAGTGTGGTGGAGTCTCCTTCTTTGGAGCTCTTTAAGCAGAGGCTTGACAACCATATGTCAGGAGTGCTCTGATGGTGTTTCCTGCTTGGCAGGGGGTTGGACTCGATGGCCCTTGTGGTCTCTTCCAACTCTATGATTCTATAATTCTAGCTTCACCAGTTCTGCATACTCCTGCCAACCTAGCAATTCAAAAGTACGCCGGTGCCAGCAGATAAATAGGTACCGCTGTGGCGGGAAAGTAAACAGCATTTCCGTGGTTGTGGCTTCCTTCACAATGTTTTGTTGCACCAGAAGCAGTTTAGTCCTGCTGGCTACATGACCCGGAAAGCTGTCTGTGGACAAACGCCGGCTCCCTTGGCCTGAAAGCGAGATAAGCGCCGCAACCCCATAGTTGCCTTTGACTGGACTTAACCACCCAGGGGTCCTTTACCTGGTTGAAATCCACTGAGATAGGCCATTGGCCTCACCCAGCAGGATCCTCTGAAGCTCTCATGGCCTGCTGTCACTCTCCCATGGCAATGTCTGGGCCTCATGAGAATGAAAAGGGACCCACGGTTGTGATTAGAGAAGCCGCTGTTTCCCGCGAAGATGAAAACCAGAGCTGGTGGTGAATCCTCTAACCGCAGCAGCTCCCTTGATGGCAAGCTGCTCCCAATGTGCCTTCTTGCCCCAACATCTGGTGTGCAGGGAGAGCCCTCATGGCTGACAGGAAGACCCGGGGTGATGACAGGCCCATCTCAGCGGCAGCAGCTGACGTCAGCATCAATCTGCTCTTGTTCCAAGGAGCTAGGATTCTACGCATGTCGAATACTGGTGCTAGGACATGTTGCAACAAGCCACACACATGCCCAAGTGGGGGGATGTAGCTCTTTGCAAGTTTTTAACTTAGAGGAAGTGCTTCTGCAAATAGGATATTTGCAAAAGGTTGTGGCCTGCGTGTGGCACTCATGACAGTTCCTCCACTCTGCAAATGTGCTCATGGACCCAAAGAGTTTGGCCACCCCTGGAGCCAGTCTCTGGGTGGGTTCGAGTCTGTTGGGAGAATCTTTCCCTCTTAAATTGATAACATCCTTCCCAGCTGGGTACTAATTGCGTGAGAAAGATTGGCCCCTCCCACAAGGTCATATGTGGTACATTCTTTTTATTTTTTAAAAAAACACTTGTACATGTGCCATGCCAGCGTACAGTCACATCAGTGCCGCATTTATGTATAAGCTCAACAAGCTATAGCTCAGGGCCCCAATCTCTTAGGCCCCCCCCCAAAAAAAGTTAAAGGAAATAAATAACTGGATGTACCTTTTGAAAACATAAGATAAAAAACAAATGAAATAAAACCTACATACAGCAACAGTGTTTAGTGTTGTGTAGGCTTCTGTGATGTAAGTCATGGGACCTGCCTGCTAGCCTACTCCCTAAAATATCACTGGTTTGCTCCTTTCTATATATAGGGTGCCTACATTCTGCTGCCAAGGAGTGTGGTGGAGTCTCTTTCTTTGGAGGTCTTTAAGCAGAGGCTTGACAACCATATGTCAGGAGTGCTCTGATGGTGTTTCCTGCTTGGCAGGGGGTTGGACTCGATGGCCCTTGTGGTCTCTTCCAACTCTATGATTCTATGATTCTATGACTGGTTGCAGGGCAACATGCAGCATGCAGCTGCAGACTGCAGCACAAGTCTCCGTGTGCCCTCCATCTTTCCCAACATCAGGGTCTTTTCCAGGGAGTCTTCTCTTCTCATGAGATGGCCCAAGTATTGGAGCCTCAGCTTCACGATCTGATATATATATATATCTGGAAGCAAAGGTGATCTTGAACAGGAGCAGAAAATAAAAGCATCCTCGGGTGTAGAGCGGTGTTGACTGCACTTATCGCTCCCGTTGTTATAAAGAACAAGGGATGGGATGGAAGGCGCTTGTAGCTCTTCCACAGGACGCGCGAAGCATCGTCTTCCTTCTCACACCTCACACACACAGCGAGCATAACGTCACCATGCCACATGTTGCAAGCATTCCAGGAAACCAGATCCGTATCCTCAGAGTGGCTCTGGTTCCAGAAGTCATAAATCATCCTGTCACAGAGCCTTAGATCTCAGGGAGCTTCTGGGCTTCTCCAGTACAGAAGACAGCTGGGACTCTGCTGCCAAGAATGGTGGGAGAGTTGCTTCTGAGGAGGTCAGAGCCTGGAGCGTGTCCCTTGGAGCCAGCTGATGACATCACTGAAGAGCAAGCCTTTGAAATGGGAGGTGCGATTTGGGGACACATAAGGAAGAGGCTGTTGGATGAGGCCAATGGCTCCTGTGTCTGTCCTGAATCTCTAAACATTTGACTTCATTAGATGTCCACGAGTTCTAGTGTTAAGAAAGAGGGAGGAGAGAAAATTGCTATCCACTTTCTTCATGCCAGGGGACACGGGTGGTGCTGTGGGTTAAACCACAGAGCCTAGGACTTGCCGATCGGAAGGCTGGCGGTTTGAATCCCCATGACAGGGTGAGCTCCCGTTGCTCGGTCCCTGCTCCTGCCAACCTAGCAGTTCGAAAGCACAAAGTGCAAGCAGATAAATAGGTACCGCTCCGGCGGGAAGGTAAATGGCGTTTCTGTGCACTGCTCTGGTTCGCCAGAAGTGGCTTAGTCATGCTGGCCATGTGACCCGGAAGCTGTACACCGGCTCCCTTGGCCAATAAAGCGAGATGAGCGTCACAACCCCAGAGTCAGTCACGACTGGACCTAATATTCAGGGGTCCCTTTATCTTTTACCTTTTTCTTCATGCCATGCATCATTGTCTAAACGTATCTTTAAGTCACGTTTTCTCTAAATACTGTGACCTTTCTTCATCTTTACACTTACTTCTCAACTTTACACTGGAAAATTCAGGGCAGGTAAAAAGGACTTCTTCACACAGCACATAGCATACCCTGCAACATTCTTTTAGGAAAATTTGGGGCACTGTCCCACCAATCTCGTCACTCGCCCCCTCTCTGCTGCCGACTCCTTCCTTGCTCACCTGCTCGCAGAAGCAACCTGCTCGCTCCCCTCTCTCTCCCTCCCCTCTCTTCCTTTGCTGGCTGTCTTCGTGTCAGGAATGAGCCAGCTTCAAGTGAAGGTTTGCAGCCAACTGCAGAAAGCAGCCAGGAACAGAGAGGCTTTGATGTTAGTCAGGCAGGGGAGAGCTGGCAGCTGCAGTCTTTGGCTGTTCTTGACCTTGATGGGCAGGCTGATAAGGGAGTAGCTGAGAGCAGGCTAGAACACAGCCAAAGCTCGCAGGAAGCACAAACAGGCACAAACAAACTCAGAGACAGCCTCTCAGAAAAGGAAGAGGTTGGAGCTGATCCACTAAGTCCAAAGAGTCGGTGAATGGGAAGGCTGCAAGATAGGAAGCAAAACAAGAGACATAAGGGTCGTAAGTTCTTCTATCGATGCCGGAAGGAGTCTTCAGAAGGGTCATCCTGAGTAATGATGCAGGAGGCTTTGTTAGAGCCATCCAGAGCTATCTGTTTGTTTTTGAAATAAATCCTCCTTTTTAATTCCCTACACTTACTGTGTTTCCAAGCTGGGAACCTGGATTCCTGACACTTCACCTCCTGCTCTGCAGCATCCAGTGGCACTGCACAGCTCAGAGCAGCCTGCTGGAAGGTCACCCTGGCCTGCGAAGCATCAGGAGATGCTGCGGAACCAGACCAACCTCCTCCTCCTCCGGTGCCGCAGTTGTACTTCCTTCCAGAAGTGCTGTATCGGAAGGAGGAAGAGGAGTGGTGACACTCAGGGCGAAGGTAAATTTTCCTTCCTTTTTTGGGGTCCTGTGCTCTCGTGTGAGTCATTTGACTCACACCACAGCATGGAACCAAAAACAGTCTGTCTTTGGGTCCCAAGCTCTGGCACAGCCAGACTATGGGAGCCAAAAGTGGGACATCCAGGACTAGGATCATAAGCAGGGGCGGGTTCTGCCAATCTGGGATGTCCCAGTTAAATCGGGACACTTGTGGGTTATGAAATAGATCAACTATGGAACGTGCTCCTGCAGGAGGCCACCAATTGGCTTTAATAGACGATTAGACAAGTTCATGGGTTACTGATGGCTATCAGCCATGATGGCTCTGCTCTGTGTCCATAGATGGAGGCAGTCATGCTTCTGAATACCAGTTTCTGGAAACCGCGGGGGGAGAGTTGCTCTTGTGTTCAGATCCTGCTTTGGGGTCTCCCATTGGGGCATTTGGTTGGTGCGATGGCCTGGGACTTGGACTCAGAACCAGAGGACTCTCAGTCTGCACTAGATCCTTTGCCTCAGGCAGCACCTGAACCAAGTCTGGGGCCTGATCCTGAAGAGTCCCAGTCTGCATAGGTTCCCCTGCAACAAATACCAGCTGGGGCTGAGTCAGGCGCCTGAGCCTGCCCTGGCTTCAGATGCGGGGATGACCTCGTTGCCTCCAGCTGGGCTATCGCTTACAGCTGCTCCACTACTGGTTGGGTTAGGGGAGGCTGAGGCGGCCCCTGGGTCTAGTAGCCCACCAACGTCTCCCAAGCTGCAGAGATGAAGGTCTGAGAGGAGAGACCTGAGTGCTCGCAGGAGGAGTGTTGGCCTTCAGGCGAAACAGGGAGGTGAGTCGTCGGGGGATCAGGACCAGCCGCTACCCCAAAAAGATAAAGGCTGTCGGACCCCACCCCAGGTTGTGGGAGCAACGTTGCTCTTTGCCAGAACCTGCCTGAGATCCTGTGCCTGACCTTGCCTGGTTTCCTGTCTTTGTGTTGTGCTTTGGCCCTGTCGGACTGACTCCTTGTGGAAGCTTTGGATTCTAAACCGGTCCTGGACCGCGTTGCTTGGGTTAACCCCCGGGCCCAGCACAGTTGGCTACTGTGAGGGCAGGATGCTGGACTAGATGGGCCACTGGCCAGATCCAGCGGGCTCTTCTTGTTGGGTTGAGATCTGGCACTGGAAATCCATTCAGAGGCTGGACCCCCAACTCTGCTAAAGTCCCATTTGAGGGGAGAAGCTGGCAAAATATCCCAGGGATGTTGTTATTCCCCCTCCCGGGTGGCCAGCGTTACACTGCACACGAGGCCATCGTCCGCAGCCCAGAAACTCATTACTAGGCTGTGCTGTTCCTTCGGCTATGCTGCCGTTGAGAAGCAGGCCTCCGCTCTGACTCTTAAGCCAAAAGCTCTTTTCTGTGATTCAGAGATCTGAGTTTTAATTAACGGGGAGCGGTGCCCATTCTGCTCAACGCAGCACTCTTAAAAGTTCAATTGTTGATTGAGGCGAGAGCCATTTCTCACCAGGTAGAGAAAATGAGACGCGGATCGGAACATAAAAGATTGTTTTAATTAAACCTGGCATTTCCAAGGCTTCTGCTGACAGGAGGATAATAGCGTAACTGGGGTTCAAAAAACGGATTAGACAAATTTATGGGGAATAGAGACATCACTGGCAATTAGCCAAGACGGGCTGCGGATGGATGCTGAAATTGCCCTCCTCCCCCTTGAAAACAGACTTTGAAAAAGAAGAAAAATACCCATTTCACAAGGCTCGGTGCCATTCAAATGCGAGACACTGGGGCTCCATGATGTGGTAATATAATGGATTCTGATCATGGGCCATCATGGGTCATGAAGCCACATCACCAAGCAATATGTGGAGGTTTTTAAGCACAGGTTGAATGGCCACTGGGCTGGGATTCCATGTCGGGATGACATGGGGTTGGGGGGCCAATTCCATCTCTTTAAAAAGGTAAAGGTAAAGGGACCCCTGACCATTAGGTCCAGTCGTGACCGACTCTGGGGTTGCGGCACTCATCTCGCTTTATTGGCCGAGGGAGCCGGCGTACAGCTTCCGGGTCATGTGGCCAGCATGACTAAGCCGCTTCTGGAGAACCAGAGCAGCGCACGGAAATGCCGTTTACCTTCCCGCCGGAGCTGTACCTATTTATCTACTTGCACGTTGACATGCTTTTGAACTGCTAGGTTGGCAGGAGCAGGGACCGAGCAACAGGAGCTCACCCCGTCACAGAGATTCGAACCGCCAACCTTCTGATCGGCAAGCCCTAGGCTCTGTAGTTTAACCCACAGCGCCACCCGCTTCCACCCTTTTCCTTAGGACGTCCCTATTTTCATCAAAGAAATATTGGTGGGTATGGAGTTATCTGTCCCCCAAGCCATCTGAAAACAATCCTGTATAGCGAAGGGGTTTTTTATGTTTAATGTTTTATTATGCTTTTATATATGTTGGAAGCTGCCCAGTGTGGCTGGGGCAACCCAGTAAGATGTATGGGGTATAAAAAGTAAAATTATCCTTCTGGAATGGGACGTCCCTATTTTCATCAGGGAAGTGTTGGAGGGTGTGGGTGTCCCTTCCAACTCCAGAGTCCTATGTTCTATAGACTCAGGCGCTGCACCTAGGCCTTGACAGGAAAGGTCCTTTTAATCACTTTGAAGGCACCTTGGCATGCCAAGGAGAACCCTTCCCCCCCGCCGCCTCTCTCCTTTTCTTAATGCCTGATTGAAATGAGACAAAGACCACGGCGAGTCTGGATATTAAAGGGCTCCTGCACATTTGCGTCAAAGTCAAGGCTACGGGGGCTTCGACGTGCGAGGAAAAACGAAGCGGAAACCCAAGACCTGAGCCGGAATATTAAACCAAGCTATCAAAATGAGCCGTCCATCTCCCACTTGCAGCCATTACGCCTCCAGCAGAGACAATCAGAGGAAATAAAAAGCGTTTTAATCAATGCAAAGGCTATTATTACATTGTTATGGCTAACAATGTGTGCCGGCAGGAAGGCCGCAAAACAGCCTGTCTCCTCTGGAAGAAAAGCGCTGCAAATCTTGAGCCCCGTCGGATGGCATTCAAGGCACCTTTTCTGGCAGGTGTGGATCAATCGCGAGGCCAGACCCAGTCCCAAATCCCACTTCCAGTTACTCTGGAGTTGTGCTTTGAACCCGTGCACTGTTGAAATCTGCCTTCCGGTTCCTCAGAAGTCTTCTCCCCCGTCTATGAAAGAGGCTTCAGTTTTTCTGCCTTTCTCTTCGGCCACACAAGAATTTCATCAGAACATTATTCTGTGTGGGGATTTGCACTTGAGTTATTGCTGTGGTGGAGCCAAGAGTGGTCTGCGTGTGTTTTTCTCCTCAATTATATCTCTCTAGCATTTTTGGCACCTCCCCTGGTTGCCCACATTACATGTTCTGAAAAATGCTCAAGAGAGGAGCTACAGCAACATCGGAGAGCTTGTTGATTTGCTACTGGGCCAAGGTCCAGGGATTACTATTAGCAGTGCTTTTTTCCTGGGGGAACGCATACCTCTAAACATTTTGTGAATCTAGGTTTGGCCTCATTGAGGGGCAGTATTTCAATAAAGCAGACACAAAAGACGTAGGCCACAGTATACAATACGAGGACTGGGAAAGACTATGGAAAGATGGATTGAATTTCACAGCGTGTACGGCGATAAAAGAAAACGTTATTGTCAGGGCTGCCGCCCAGTCCCAGCTCACATAGGACCAAGTCAGCCAGCGTTCAGTTTCAAAGAGTCTTTATTGGATTACAGGTTCCATTTCCAAACTGCAACGTGCAGCCCTACTTCTTCTAGGTCAGAACGACGAAGACCCGTCTGAGTCTCCGCCTCTAGCGCACCAGCTTAATACCCTAGCCTTGCTCCACCTCCTGCGCCTTTCCTTCCGTCTCTGGGTCCTCCTGCCCCCCTGGGTCTCTCCCTTCCTACTCTCTTCTGACGCGGACCCCCCTGACCCTTCCACCTCCTTGCGGCGGGCTTTGGGACCCGGCTCACTCTCTGGGCTGCTGACTGCGCCAGCTTCCGCTACATTTGAACTTGGCGCGCGCGCCCAACTCTCCACTTTCCTCTTGATCGTTTCCTCGCTCCCCGAGGTGGGCGTGACTACTCCTGACTCATGCCCTCCCTCCTTCTGAAAGTCTCCGGAGCCCGATATCTGGTCCCCTTTCTCCCCGCTGCTCCCGGCTGGGCACGTGGGTCCCGATCTCCAACTGCTGCTTTCTGATCCCTCTCTGGACCCTTCTTCCTGGGGTGTCCCCCTGCTCTCCCCCCTTGCTCTGGCTGCTGGCGCTCCCTTCTGGGAATCCTCGGACTCGCTAGACAGGCTCGGTGATCTCGGGTCGTCATCCCCACTCATCCTTCCTTCGTATTCCTCCCCCTCGCTCTCTGTCTCCTCCCTTCTCTGCGTCTCTGCTCCTGAACCCCTGACATCCATCCCCCCCTCGAAGCCCCCCCTTCCCCCCTCCCCGCTTTCAAGGGTGGTTGGTGGGTGCTCCGTCATCACGGGAGTGAATGTCGGATACAGTTCGCTCCCCGTTGCTGGCCGCCAACTGAAGACCTCCGAGTCTTCCTCCCCGCGTTCGTCAACGGTGATCTCCTCCGCCTCCATTTCGGTGCCGCCGTGCTCGAAACCAAGGTCCTCCCCGCAAACGTCCATGTCAGTCTCTGCGTCTGTCGCTGGACCTGGTGTCTCCTGCCACTTCCGGCACCACTGCTCCTCTGGCCGATCGTCCCACCAATATGAGTTGTCGGACGCCGAACCCTCCGGTGACCCCTCTGGGGAACGTGTGCGCGGTGCGAGTTCCCCTTCCGAGTCGAAGCCATGGAACGTGCTGGAGGAAAGCGTGGGCGTGAACAACCAGTCGTCGAAGAAGCCCGCTGGCATAGGTCTGTGTGGGAAAAGGGCATGAAACTCATCCTTGAGCAGGGGTTCCTCCAAGGCGTAGTCCGGCACCCAGCTATTAGCACTGGCCCGGGTGCCCTCCCTTGCTAGGAGATATTCTACTCCGTCTTCCCCCCATCTGGAGTCCAAAATCTCCGTGACTTCGTTGATGGGGTCCTGCTGTGGCAATCTTCCCGCCTCCGTCCGCTCCGGAGACTGACTCGGTGCCGTTCCTGGTTCCTGGAACCTGTGCGGTGCCCTGTAGGGAGTGAGCACCGACCTGTGGAACACCGGATGCATCCTGGAACCCTCCGGTAGCACCAGCCGGAAAGCCACCGGGTTGATCTGCGCTTCGACTCGGTATGGACCGAGTTGCTTGTGCCCCAGCTTCCTCTTGGCTAACGATCGGGTCGGCACCGCGTGGGCTGCCAACCAGACCCAGTCTCCCACTCGGATCTCCTCGCCCACTCGCCTGTGCTTGTCAGCTTGGACTTTGTATGCGTGCTTCGCTAGCTCCAGCTGCCGTCTGAGTTGATCGTGGACCTCTTGCAACACAGATGCGAAAGCGTCCGCCGTCTGTGGTTCCCCTTCCCCCACTCTGTCCAGTCCCGGGAAGGTTCTGGGATTCCTCCCATTGTTGGCGAAGAACGGCGTCACCCCTGTGGATACGTGTTTCGTGTTGTTGTAGGCGAATTCGGCGAGCGGCAGGTAATCCACCCACGTCGCAGGCTGTTGATTGGCATAGCATCTCAGGTACTGCTGCATGATGGCATTGACCCTCTCCGCTTGCCCGTTGGTCTGCGGGTGCCTTGCCGATGTCAGGTTGATCTTGACGTTCAGGAAGCCCATCAGCTTTTGCCAGAAATTCGAGATGAACTGGCGTCCGCGGTCGGACAGTATAGACCGCGGCAGCCCGTGCACTTTGAACACGTGATCTATGAGCAATTTGGCTGTTTGTTCTGCCGTGGCCACCTTCGCACACGGTATGAAATGTGCCATCTTGGTGAACAAGTCCACCACCACTAGTACAGCTGTCTTGCCTCTCGAGCTGGGCAGATCTGTGACAAAGTCCAGGGCCACTCTCTCCCATGGTTCAAACGGCGTTTGCAGCGGTTCCAGCAGTCCCGCCGGTGGTTTGTGCACCGGCTTGGCCCTCTGGCAGGTGTCGCACCTCGCGACGTAGTCCGCGACTTCCCCCCTCAGTCTGGGCCACCAAAAGTCTCTTGCGACCAATTCCACCGTTTTTTCTGTGCCAAAGTGCCCGGCCGTGGGTGCGTCGTGCAGCTGCTGCAGTACCCGGGCGCGAAGTTCGTCTCCCGGCACGTAGACGGCCCCTTTACGTAAGAGCAAGCCGTCTCGTATCTGGAACTCGTCGCCCTTCGCCGTGCCCTTGTGCACCTCTGCCATCTTCGCCTGCGCGAATGAGTCGTCCGTCAACGCCCGTCGCACCGCATCCAGGTCTACTGTGGCTGAAGCGCACGCCCACGCTGTTGGCGCGAAGATGTGCATGGCCGCCGCTGGCGTCGCCTCTTCGAGGTATTGCGGTTTTCGGGACAGTGCATCCGCCATGATGTTGGTGTCGCCCGGGACGTACTCAATTCGGAAATTGAAGTCAGCAAAGAACTCCGCCCAACGGATCTGCCTCTAGTTCAGGAACCGAGCCGTGCGCCAGTGCTCCAGATTCTTGTGGTCCGTGCAGACCTGCACCGTGTGCTTGGCGCCGATCAGGAAGTGCCTCCACGCCTTGAAAGCTGCATGAATGGCAAGCAGCTCCCTATCCCAGATGGTGTAGTTCTGCTCCGACTTGCTGAGCTTTCTGGAGTAGAACGCCCCCGGCCTCCAGACCCCCTGCGGGTCCCTCTGCAGCAGGACCGCTCCCACTGCTCTATCGGACGCGTCTGTCTCCACCCTCAGCGGTCTGCTGGGGTCGATATGCAGCAGTTGCTCTTCCGACGCGAAGAGACGCTTGAGTGTCTGAAAGGACCGCTCCGCCTGCTCCGTCCAGATGAATTTCTTTTTCTTGGAGCTTAGCGTGTCCGTAATAGCTGCCGTCTGCATCGCGAACCCCTTGATAAACTTGCGATAGAAATTGGCGAATCCGACAAACCTCTGGACCTCTTTCCGGTTGCGCGGGCTCTTCCAATCCAACACCGCACGAACCTTGGCGCTGTCCATGGCTAGCCCCTTGTCCGACAGCTTGTAACCCAAGAAATCCACCTCCGTCGTGTCGAACTGGCACTTCTCCAGTTTGGCGTACAGTCTATGCTGCTGCAGCCTCTTCAGCACCTCCCGAACGTCCTGGTCGTGTGCTTGCTGCGAGTCAGAGAATATCAGGATGTCATCCAGAAAGCAGACGCACTTCTTGTAGAGGAGTCCCGCCAACACGTGATGCATGAAAGCTTGAAAACAGTGAGAACCGTTTTGCAAACCAAACGGCATCACTCTGTATTCGTAGGTGCCCAGAGGCGTGAACATGGCTGTCTTCCACTCATCGCCCTCCCTCATGCGGATGAGATTGTACGCTCCTTGCAGGTCCAACTTGGTGAACACGCGTCCCTTGCGCACCGTCGCCAGCAGGTCGTCAATCCTGGGCATAGGGAAATCGGAGGGCTTGGTCATTCTGTTTAAGAGGCGGTAATCCACGACCAATCTTTTTTGGGGCGTGTCCTTCTTCACGAAGAAAACAGGACTGCCCCCTACTGCGCTGGACTCCCTGATGAAACCGCGCTGCAAATTGTGATCGATGAACTGTTTGAGTTCCTGTAGTTCGTCCTCAGACATGGAATATAGCTTCCCCTTCGGCAGCGTCGCCCCTGGCAGGAGGTCAATCTTGCAGTCATATTGCCTGTGCGGTGGTAGCTTGTCTGCCTCTTTCTCGCAGAAGACCTCCAGAAAGTCCGCGTATTTGTGGGGAACTGCTTGCAACGTTCCCAACTGCAGTTGTGAGTCCTCCTCCTCCCCCTCCTGCCTGGGCAGGATGCAGTGTTCTGCGCAGTAAGAGGAGCCGAAGATCAGCTGTCTCTGGTACCAAGCCAGCGTTGGACTGTGCCTGTCCAGCCAACTCATGCCCAACACAATGGGCGTGTCCGACAGTCGGGTGACATTAAAACTGATGACTTCCCTGTGGTTACCAAGTTGCATCACCATTGGTGGCGTCTGCTTCACCACCTGCCCCCCTAGCAACTCTCTGCCATCCACTGTGACGACTTGCAGGGGCAGAGTGGCAGGCAGCAGCTTTATAGCGTGCTGCTCCACAAAATCCTGTGCTATAAAGTCTGCGTTGCTTCCAGAATCCACAGAAAGCGGCACTTCGATAGTGACGCCATTGGGTAGCTGGAGAGACGCTGTGAGCTGCACTACTGGTTTGGGTGGGAGGGGGTCCGTGGGTTGCAATATCGCTGGGGACTGCTTCACTGATGCGTCTGGCTGGGCCCCAGTGCCTCTGTCTCCAGCCAGACATCGTCGTTTCCCTGCTGGGCTTCGCTGCATTGCGTGGCCGCTTTCACCGTTGCGGAGGATGCAGTGTGCTTGGAGCTCCTCTGGGGACACTCTTTCGCCAAGTGTTGAGGGCTCTCGCATATGTAACACTTCCTGGTCCCTCTAGGAGGTTTAGTCTTGACTGCCGTCGGTGCAGAGGCTCTGCTAGCTGACTGAGCCCTGGCGCCTCCCACCTCCATAGGTTCCACTCCCCCTCCTGGCGGAGGTGTGGATTGCGCACGCGCTGCTTCCCTTGGAACGAAAGAGAAACTTCTCGCTGCTTCGCGCCCTCCACGTCCTTCATCTCTGCACCATGGACGTTCTTCCAGCCTCACCCCCACAGTCAGCGCCCTTTGGACCACCTCCTGCGTGCTTCGGGGCCTCTCCCCCCTCGCAATTTCATCCTTCACAGCAGAGCTTAGACCCTCCCAGAACAGGTCCCTGACTGGGGGCGAGTCCCGGTCCCATTCCAATGCACTGACCAGTGCAAAAAAGCGGGCGTGGTACTGCCGGACGCTCGCCCTCCCTTGTTTCAGTCCATGAATCTCCCGTCGGGCAAGATCCACATCAATGGTAGAAAAAAAACACGCATCCATCGCTTTGATAAAGGCATCTGCACTCTGAAGCGCCGGATCTTTATCCCTCCACAAATTGCGTAGCCACGCTTTAGCATCCCCATGCAAATGGGATAGTATAAACCCCACTTTCTCTTCCTCATCTCTAAAGTCTTTTGCCAGCAGTTGCAGTGCGCACATCACATCTGCTCGAAAGTTGGGGTACTGTTGTAAATTCCCATCGAAGTGAGCCACCAGCCCTCCTGCTCTCCGTGCCAACCCAACCCCCTCCGGTCTGGGTCCTGGCTGCCCGTGCTTAACCCATGCTTCAAACCTGGCGTGGAGATCTCGGTAGGCGGCTGCCGCATCCTCCTCCCTTTTCTTGGATGCCAGTACCTCCGCATTCAATTGGGTAACTGCCTGTTGCAGCGCTGAAACTTTCTCTGCTTCCGTCATCTCTGCCAACCGTCGTGAGCTTGCTCCCAAACAGCGATCCCCTCCTCCAGCTGCTTCTGTCTCCGCTGCGAGGTATCAGGTGTCAGAAGCTTCAGAGACGGGTCTTACTGTCAGGGCTGCCGCCCAGTCCCAGCTCACATAGGACCAAGTCAGCCAGCGTTCAGTTTCAAAGAGTCTTTATTGGATTACAGGTTCCATTTCCAAACTGCAACGTGCAGCCCTACTTCTTCTAGGTCAGAACGACGAAGACCCGTCTGAGTCTCCGCCTCTAGCGCACCAGCTTAATACCCTAGCCTTGCTCCACCTCCTGCGCCTTTCCTTCCGTCTCTGGGTCCTCCTGCCCCCCTGGGTCTCTCCCTTCCTACTCTCTTCTGACGCGGACCCCCCTGACCCTTCCGCCTCCTTGCGGCGGGCTTTGGGACCCGGTTCACTCTCTGGGCTGCTGACTGCGCCAGCTTCCGCTACATTTGAACTTGGCGCGCGCGCCCAACTCTCCACTTTCCTCTTGATCGTTTCCTCGCTCCCCGAGGTGGGCGTGACTACTCCTGACTCATGCCCTCCCTCCTTCTGAAAGTCTCCGGAGCCCGATATCTGGTCCCCTTTCTCCCCGCTGCTCCCGGCTGGGCACGTGGGTCCCGATCTCCAACTGCTGCTTTCTGATCCCTCTCTGGACCCTTCTTCCTGGGGTGTCCCCCTGCTCTCCCCCCTTGCTCTGGCTGCTGGCGCTCCCTTCTGGGAATCCTCGGACTCGCTAGACAGGCTCGGTGATCTCGGGTCGTCATCCCCACTCATCCTTCCTTCGTATTCCTCCCCCTCGCTCTCTGTCTCCTCCCTTCTCTGCGTCTCTGCTCCTGAACCCCTGACAGTTATGAAAATGTTTTATAGGTGGCATTTGACACCTGTAAAACTTTCAAAAATGTACAAGGTGAGCAAAAAGTGTTGGAGATGTAAAGACGCAGAGGGCACCTTCTACCATATGTGGTGGGAGTGTGGAAAGGTAAAACAGTTCTGGGAAAAGGTATATACAGAACTGAAAAAGATATTAAAGTACACGTTTAGAAAAAAACCAGAAACTTTCCTATTAGGAATATTACAACGAGAAATAAGAAAGGAGGATTGCAGAATGATATACTATGCGACTACGGCAGCAAGGAACTTAATAGCTCAAAGATGGAAACAGGAAGAAACCCCAACAGTAGAGGAGTGGAGATGCAAATTAACTGAATATGCAGAGTTAGATAAATTAACGGGAAAGATCAGATATATAAAAGACCAAGTGTTTATCAGGGACTGGGGAAAATATGCAAACTATCTGGAAAACATCAGCGATGGGCAAATAACGCTAAGGGGGTTTAGAGATGTATTGTGATGGACTAAGGTTATTGTATAAGGAAAATAGAGATCAACAATGGACATAATGACAATATAAAAGATGAAACGTGTGACCTTACTTATTGATTCCGTATGATTTGCGGTCAGGCTGAAGGAAGTCCCAAAAGAAAGAAATATGTTACGAAAAAACCATGGAAATAAGAACTTTGTGCGCTTTTCTTTTTTCTTTTTTTGTTTGTTGTGATTGAGAACTTTTGTCTTTTTCTTTATATGTTTGTGTTTTGCTGATTTTTTGTGTGTATGTTGTCTCTACGGAATAAAATAAAAAGAATTTGAAAAAAATAATAATAAAGCAGACACATCACCTTGCCAACAAAGGTCCGTATAGTTAAAACTATGGTTTTCCCAGTAGTGATACATGGAAATGAGAGCTGGACCATAAAGAAGGCTCATCGCCATAGAATGGATGCTTTTGAATTCTGGTGCTGGAGGAGACTCTTGAGAGTCCCATGGACTGCAAGAAGATCAAACCTCTCAATTCTGAAGGAAATCAGCTCTGAGTGCTCATTGGAAGGACAGATCCTGAAGCTGAGGCTCCAAGACTTTGGCCACCTCATGAGAAGAGAAGACTCCCTGGAAAAGACCCTGATGTTGGGAAAGATGGAGGGCACAAGGAGAAGGGGACGACAGAGGACGAGATGGTGGGACAGTGTTCTTGAAGCTACCAGCGTGAGTTTGACCAAGCTGCGGGAGGCACTGGAAGACAGGAATGCCTGGCGTGCTCTGGTCCACGGGATCACGAAGAGTCAGACACGACTAAACAACTAAACAACAACAACAACTTGTTGGTGCAGCATTTTGGGTTTTTGGATGTTGAGCGATAGGCCAAGCTTTTTGTAAGCTTCTGAGAAGATATTTAGGATGGTTTGGAGGTCATATCAGAATATGTAAGACCATTGGAAGACCCACCAAGTCTACCCTCCTGCTGTCAAAGGGGCTGGTCAAATGCCCCGGCAGGAAGCGTGGCCTTCAGGGCTGGTGCTGTGCTGCTTTTATTGCAATTATATGTAGGGCTTTTCCCCAGCAGAAACTCACAAGAACTCAGTTCCGGCACCTCTCAGGTGGCCATTGCCATTATAAGAGAACATGGTGATTTCTGGCACTTCTTTTTCTACAAAAATAGCACTGATTATTTGTATGTTTTTAATCAGTGCTATCCCCCCCCAAAGAAAAGATGTTTAGGGGTGCTCTCATTTTGCTACTTATATTGAAATACTGCCCCTCAATGAGGCCAAACTTAGATTCACAAAATGTTTAGGGGTATGTGTACCCCTGCATCGAAAAAGCACTGGTTTTAATAGATTTTATATAATGTATGTAGTTTTCCTTCTGTCAGGGTTGAATTGCTTTTTAATCATTTCCTCCCTTTGTTTTTAGCGGTTCTCATTTTTATATGTAGGCTCCCTTGAGTCCACTCAGGAGAAAAAAGTGGGGTATAAATAAATAAATACCGTATTTTTCGCTCTATAAGACGCACCATACCACAAGACGCACCTGGTTTTTGGAGGAGAAAAACAAGAAAAAAAATATTCTGAATCTCAGAAGCCAGAACAGCAAGAGGGATCGCTGTGCAGTGAAAGCAGCAATCCCTCTTGCTGTTCTGGCTTCTGTGATAGCTGTGCAGCCTGCATTCGTGCCATAAGACGCACACACATTTCCCCTTACTTTTTAGGAGAGAAAAAGTGAGTCTTATAGAGCAAAAAATACGGTATATAATATTATTATTAATCTCTACCCCTGGCAATGAAGGTACAACCTTGCCATCTTAGCTTGTAGCCATTGACAGAGCCTTTTCCAATGTGAACATGCCGGATTTTCTTCTAAAACCTTCCAAGTTGGTGGTGATCGCAGCCTCTTGTGGGAGAGAGTTCCAGAGGTTAGACTAGATAGCTGCAGTGGGAAGAAATACTTTCTTCTGTCCGTCCTAAATCTTCCAACATTTGGTTTCATTTCATGCCCCTGGCTTTCAGTATTAAGAGAGGAGAGAGAGAAAAATCTTCTCCCTATTCACTTTCTCCTTACCTTGCAGAATTCTATGTCCCACGATCATGTCCCCTCTTTCCTCTAAATTAAAAAGCCTCAAATGTTGTAATCTTTCCCATAGAGGAGCTGCTCCATCCCCTTGATCATTTCGGGTGACCTTTCCTGATCCCATTAGCTCATTCTTTCCCATTTCCAAGTTAGAAAATCCAGTGGAAATTTGCATTTAAATACCTATCTTAAAATGTATTTCCCCCAAAAAACACACACATTTAAAATGGGACTTTTTGCATTTTTTGAACCAAGAATTACACCAATAGGTTTGGGAAATGCCCAAGCTGGTGGATAACTAAGGCTGTGATCCAAATCCCATTTACCTGGGAGTAAGCCCCACTGAATTCTTTAGGAATGCAATTATCTCCTGGCAGATATCGAATGAGTTGTGATATAAGGATCTGTTAGAGATTCTTATTCTAAATGTAACTATGTTCTTTTTTCTTTTTCTTATATAATGTTCGAATTGTATGTTTGCTTTGTGTATTTTTCTTGTTTAATAAAGTTTAAAATAAATTAATAATAAAAAAAGGAATGCGATGATCAGAATTAAGGTTGCAATCCTGGCCACACCTACTCAGTCGATAGCAGCCTTAATTCTGATCCGCACATTACTCTGGGAAGTACAGATCAAGTCAGTTCACACCAGAATTTTGCAGAGATCAAATTCTTCAAAGATCCGATGGAATATTTATCTAGAGCTAGACCAACGTTGCCTCACCAAAAGGCGACCCGTTTAAAGATCAAATGGCTATTTGTGTGATCTAGAAAAATACGTCAGCAAACTCTGTGATGGCAGAAAAATCACCAAGGTGAAAATTTGTGTCACCAATTGTGGGTGAACTTAAGAAAGATCTTGCTTGCTATTAGTACACCTGGGGACTCCCAGTGCTTTACAAAAAGACCCCCTGAATTTATTCTGATTATAGTTTATGTTTTGGTTAGATTGCATCATTGTAATAATTAAAACCTCGCCGGATATTTACATGTTCATTTACATGCACTTCCATTTCACACTTTCTGGGGTCTGATGCTCAAAAAGGCTTGTGTAGATATTGCATAAGGTCTGAATTAGCCTCCCCAAAGCCTGGACCAGGGGGAAAGTGCCTACAAATGTAATAAAATAAGTAAGTTTTTGGGCTCAGCCCAAGCTCAAATTCAAGCTCAGCATCATATTTCACATTAGGGCTTTTGCTAGGGATGTTCCTCTTTCGAACCCCCAAATCCCCTTTCTCCCACCTCCCTGTCATTTTCTTTAGAGTTACTGGCATTGAAAGGAGCCTATTGAAAGAGTCAGAAAGAGGATCCCAAATGAGGCCTCTCAGCAAGCAAAAGTCAAACTCCCAGGGCAATGCAAACCAGCTGCAGGAATGACAGCTGTCATTTATCTTTGGTGACTGACAGCCTGATTGTGACACTCTCGTCTCTGGGAAAACTCTAGCACGCTTCTGTGGGGTGGAAGGGAAAATGTTTTCCATAACCAATGTGACCGCACTAGAGGGCAACATGTGGGGGGTGGGGTGAATCATAGAATCATAGAGTTGGAAGAGACCACAAGGGCCATTGAGTCCAACCCCCTGCCAAGCAGGAAACACCATCAGAGCACTCCTGACATATGGTTGTCAAGCCTCTGCTTAAAGACCTCCAAAGTAGGAGACTCCACCACACTCCTTGGCAGCAAATTCCACTGTCAAACAGCTCTTACTGTCAGGAAGTTCTTCCTAATGTTTAGGTGGAATCTTCTTTCTTGTAGTTTGGATCCATTGCTCCGTGTACGCTTGTCTGGAGCAGCAGAAAACAACCTTTCTCCCTCCTCTATGTGACATCCTTTTATATATTTGAACATGGCTATCATATCACCCCTTAACCTCCTCTTCTCCAGGCTAAACATGCCCAGCTCCCTTCGCCATTCCTCATAAGGCATCGTGGGTGGGCAGTGCTTTTACAGGATTGCCTTCAGGATTGCCTTTACAGGGGGCAGACAACTCCATACCCTCCAACATTTCTCCAATGAAAATAGGGACTTTCTAAGGAAAAGTGGGACATTCCAGGATTAAGCCAGAAACCGGGACGGCTTCTGTAAATCTGAGACTGTCCCTGATACTTGGAGGGTCTGGAGTTCCATAGTTTAACAGGGCACTAGGGGAAGAAGTTCTTCCTATTATCTGTCCTGATATAAGATCGAGTTATGATTTCATGCCAACGCAGCAGCCTTCGTCAATGAGCTAGGCCCAGATGTGCCCAAGTTTTCCGAGAGAGAGACTGAGAGAGAGAGAGATTGATAGAGAGAGAACAGGTAAGAAGATAGCCCCGTCCAGGAGCAGAACTGCAGAGTCTTCCTTTATAGGCTAAGCATGTGCAATGGGAAAGACAAAGCGTTGTCGGCACCTGGGGGAATCAGCTTATGCATGAATTGTTTTCAGCAAGGTTGCCCTTGGAGGCAGCGGTGGTTTTGCATTCTCATTTTGCAAAAATGCAAACACGCTGGTGCTATCCCAACAAAGCTAATTCCGACCTCTGGGGCCATGCCTTCCAGGCGTTGCGATGATATCCCTGCTCTTTTCTTAAGCGGCAGAGGTGTTTTCGGAGGTCAGGCCCCAAATGTACCAAAGCAGACATTTAAGGATGCCTTTGCGCTTGGCCTGCACTGCCCAGATGCTTCTGGGCTCTGGTTTTGCTGTTGCAGCTGAGAATCGCAGGGATGGCAGATGGGCTTGTGCCAGCTGAGATCCAGCACGGGGTAGGGGTGGGGGTGGGGCACCTGCGTTCTGCAAGGCCAAAGCCCCATTTTTCATCATGATTGACAGAAAGCTAAAGGAAGATGGGAACGATATGCTAATGGTGGTCAATTTTTGCTGCAAGCAAACAAAATATTAAATAATATTCTTAGCCCCCTTCTGCATTTGTAAGAACTCAATCTTAGTTGCACCAGCACTTTGGAACTCTCTGCCTATTGATACCATCCAGCTGCCTTCACGATTATACTCTTTTTGGTGCCTCCTAAAAAGTAGTTTTCTTTAGCTAAGCCTACCCAGATGTTTAGAAAGTTGATGTGAGTTTTAATCTGTGCTTAAGGTAAAGGGACCCCTGACCGTTAGGTTCAGTCGTGGCAGACTCTGGGGTTATGGCACTCATCTCGCTTTATTGGCCAAGGGAGCTGGCATACAGCTTCCGGGTCATGTGGCCAGCAGGACTAAGCTGGGAGGGGGTGGTGGAAAATGTCCTCTGCCTCCCCCACTGCCCTGGTTCCCAGCGTGGTGACGGTGATCAAGCAGGAAAACGTGCTGGCGGACATGCTCTCTGGCATAGGGGCGCCCGAGAAGGCAGCCCGGGAAGGCTGTGCGCTGCCTTCTGCCAGGAAGCATAAAGAGGACAACGACCGGGAGCAGGGCCGTCTTTAGCAGATGCAGAGGCTTGGGAGGGAAGCTTCCATCCTAAACCTCTGTGGGGATCACTCTCCTCCTGTGGAGGCTTGGGAAGGAAGCTGCATGCCGGCCAGCCATATAGTTGGCGGGGCGCAGCTGGCCGGCGTGCAGGGAAAGGGGAGGCTGCCAGTATACCTGCCTCGGTGCAGTATACCTGAAGAAGTGTCTCCACCCCCATCATTCTGCCTGGACACTAAGGTCCAGATCCGAGGGCCTTCTGGCAGTTCCCTCGCTGCGAGAAGCCAAGTTACAGGGAACCAGGCAGAGGGCCTTCTCAGTAGTGGCACCCGCCCTGTGGAACGCCCTCCCACCAGATGTCAAAGAGAAAAATAGCTACCAAACTTTTAGAAGACATCTGAAGGCAGCCCTGTTTAGGGAAGCTTTTAATGTTTAATAGGTTTTTGTATTTTAGTGTTTTTTTGGAAGCTGCCCAGAGTGGCTGAGGAAACCCAGCCAGATGGGCAGGGTATAAATAATAAATTATTATTATTATTATTATATGCCAGCAAAGCCGTGCAGCTCCCCCACTCGCTAGGGCGCCCTTGAGAGGCCGGCGCCCTGGCGCAACGCACCACTAAGACCAATGGGAAAGACGACTCTGACAATATCTAGAGATAATCTCCGGCTCTCTCCATTCCGGTAGATTTCTATATCAGCACCTTTCTTTAAGACCAGGCACCCCGGTTCATCCATCTTGGCTTGGAGGCTCCTAGCATTAGTCTATAAACACATGCCTACAGTCTCTCTCTCTCTCCAAGCGCCTCTGACATTTGCGCTTTGACATACAAGAGTGCCTTATACTAGGGGAAATTGCTTTGCAAAAATGTGTATATTAGGCAAGATTAGGCATACGAACGTGTGGATATTGGAATCAATTAGCACTTAAAATGCTGATGCATTTTCATGAGGTCTTCTTTTGAATAGCAAACTAATGCGGAGCATTGAACTTCAGACTGGGAAAATGGGAAAGGGAGAGAAAGCAAAACACCCGTCCCATGTAAAGTGGCTTCCTGTGTTTTAATACCTCCGGTCTGCATTTAAGTAGGTGCCAATCTGTGTTGGCTCCCGTTAGAATGAATTACTGGACCATTTGTAAACAGCGTCATTCCAGTGCCTGGCAAGATAATTTTATTAGTGCAGGATCCAAAGTCATTATGATACTTCGCCAGCATATTACACTCAGAGTGGCATCTATTTAGATGCAAGGCAGGAGTCCTCAGGGGACAGCAGCAAACAAGGACTCAAAGCTTCTTCTAAGATGAAGTTTTAAAAGATGCAAGGAGGGGGAAGTCAGAAAGATGGTTGGAGGATGCTTTAAATTGGAAATGAACCCCAATTATGGTGGGGGTGGGGGGTGTGAAATTAGACAGATCTATTGAAGAGGAAGGAGGAGTGAACCCACTGTTTCACCTAAGTCAGGATTCTACTGACCTTGGAATATGTTTTAGCCAAATTGGGATATATACTACAAGACCGAGTATTTTGAGCATGGGGCAAAAAATTGTGAAGGCCAACTTCAGGTGGATGTTTGTCGGCTGGTGGAGCAGAGCGATGACCCAGTATCCATTCTGAGAGTTTTATATTCACATTTATTTGCTTTCATATCCTGCCCTTCCTTCTGAAGGAGCCCAGGTCAGCAGCTGCAGCAATGATAAAACCAACCAACCAAAATATTCCAAAAACATTGTAAAAAAAAACAAAACACCCCAGTTCGTATCAGTCAGTGTCTCCTGATTGGTCATCTGCTATGTCACCTGACTTCCTGTGTTAAAATTCAGAGCATAGTTAAACTGTGGAACTCCCATAATTAAACTGTGGAACTCCTTCCCACTAGAGCAAAAATGGCCACCAACTTGGATGGCTTTAAAAGAGGATTAGATGAATTCCTATAGAGGAGGGCTATCGGTGGCTACCAGCCATGGTGGCTAAGTACACATGTAGGGCCCTCCTATCTACGGGACTGCCTCTGCTGGTCTGCCCCGCAGAGGACCTTAAGGTCCATGAATAATCCTAGCTTAGAGGTCCCGGGCCCTAAAGAAGTCAGATTATCCTCCCCCAGGGCCAGGGCCTTCTCAGTGATGGCTCCGACCTGATGGACTGCTCTGTCCCAGGAGACTAGGGCCCTTCAGGATTTAACTGCCTTTCGTCGGGCCTGTAAGACAGAGCTATTCCGCCTGGCTTTCAATTTGAATCCAGCCTGATTTTTTGTTCCCCTTCCTTCCCTCCCCCTCCCCTTTTATGAACATCACCTGCTCTGCGACCCCACAGCTAATTCTCCCCTGGCCTCTTCGCTGGCCCAAGTAGGACCAATTCAGCCAGCTTAGCCCTGCCTGGGGATTATCTAATTAATATTTGATTTTTGAATGCTATTGTTATTCATGCTTTTATACTGTATTTTATGCTGCTTTTATAATTAAGTGTTTTAAAGTGTTTTAAATTTGTTGTTAGCCGCCCTGAGCCTGGTTTTTGAACCGGGATGGGCGGGCTATAAATAAAAGAAATTTATTATTATTATTATTATTATTATTATTATTATTATTATTATTTATTTGCATATTCCTTGTGTGTTAAACATTCTCCCAAGTCAACCCTAAAACTTGCTACGCAAACGGGACTTTTAGCTAGAATCAAACCAAATCCCAGTCTCTCTCTCTGTGTGCATCTGAATCCCCTGAAAGCTAAAAAAGTTGCACCCACCCAGAAATTATAGAAGGGGGAGGAATTTATTTGAAAGCATTAAAGGTAATCTTAATGACAAAGTGCAGCAGCATACATTTAAAATATGAACAATGAAATAATGTTCCAGCACAACCACCCTTCAAACTCAATGAGGGCTCCAAACCAAAAAGCGAAATTAGCAATTAAGACCGAGACAGTTCCAAAGTTACTTCTCTTAGTGCTTGGCTAAAAGTGTTGCTGGAATTGTGTGTGGTTACAAGTGATGGGAGCCAGGCACTGAACTTGGGAGACTATGCCTGAAGTTATTTCAGATCTTTGTTAGTGAAGCAGGATCAAAGGCATGGACCTTTCGCCAAGCCTTTGGTTCGAAGTCCAGCAGGAAGTTCAAAGAAGCTCCTGGGATGCACAGAGACATCGCTTGGGCCGATCTCCAAAAAGATGACACACACACACACACACAGAGCCAGGTTAAAATCTGGTGCTAAATAGGTTTTGCAGGTGGTCCAAAGGCATGCCTAGGTGAGTTGGCATGATGACGAATGAGAAGAGGTCAAAATGAGGGACTGGAAGAAGATCAGGTAGGATCCAGGCTAGTCTACTTGAGCGAAAGAGGGGAAGGGGGTCAAGTTGATTCCAAGCCAAAGGCCAGGCGGAACAACTCTGTCTTACAGGCCCTGTGGAAAGAAATCAGATCCTGCAGGGCCCTGGTCTCATGAGACAGAGCGTTCCACCAGGCCGGGGCCAGTGTTGAGAAGGCCCTGCCTCTGGTTGAGGCTAATCTGACTCCCTTAGGGCTCGGGACTTCTAGGGTGTTGCTATTTATGGACCTTAAGGTCCTTCGTGGGGCAGACCAGGAGAGGCGGTCCTGTAGGTACAAGGGTCCATGTGCCCCTGCGCCTTGGTGGCACACAGGGAGCCTCAGTAAAGCCACTGGGTGCTTTGCAAGAGGAACATGCGCCAAAGTGGTTAAAATTTAACACGGAGAAGGATGTAAGGCCCTGCCTCTCTGAGGATCTGCCATTCAGCTGTTCCTGCCCAAATGCTATCAGATTAGGAATTAATTATAAATGTGAATAGGAATGGGAAAACGCGTCTTTTGTTTAAGGTTTTCATTTCTTTTTCGGGAAGTATATCAGTGCGCCGCACATGAAAAGCAAATCATGCTTGCCAGGCAGGTGAGGCTCAGCCCGGGAGGGTGGGTGGGTAGGAAAGCATTGCATGTAGGCGGTAATTGAAAATGCGTGGGGTGAGAGAGTTCCTTCAATTTTGCCCTCATATTAACAACCTCGGCGTGTGAAGTGAAAGCGCCGCACAGTCAGGGATGGGGAGGCAGCAGTACGGCGGAGGAATTGACTCGTTCACACTTGCTTGCCTGCCTTTGTCTGAGATCGGTGGCTGCTTTGAATTCATGTCGGGGATGACAAGGTTGACGAGCTGCAATCAAGGCCCCATCGGATCCATTCATCAGGTGCAACGAGGCTGTTCCTATTTTAGGTTATTTATTAAATTTGTACCCTGCCCTTCCTCTGAAGATCACAGGGTAGTTAGCAACATAAAAATACAAAATATACACAACACCCAATAATTCCTCTGCCGCAAACGTATTTAAAAGGCGATATAATGCTCTGTAAACAGCCAAAGGCCTGGCTATAGAGAAATGGTTTTGCCTGGAGCATTAAAATGTGTAGTGAAAGCATCAGGCCACTGCAGAGAAGTCCCATTCTCGTGTTGCCACTCTCCAGACCCCTCATGGAAGAGGTATAAAAGGGAGGGCGCCTCAGATGAAGATTGCAGAGTTTGGGGTCGGTTCATATTGGGAGAGGCAGTCCTTGAGGTATTGCAGTCCTGAGCCATTAAAGGCTTTGGAGGTTATTATTAATAGTAATTTATTATTTATACCCCGCCCATCTAGCTGAGTTTCCCCAGCCACTCTGGGCGGCTCCCAATCGAGTGTTAAAAACAATACAGCGTTAAATATTAAGAAGAAGAAGAGGAGTTTGGATTTGATATCCCGCTTTATCACTACCCGAAGGAGTCTCAAAGCGGCTCACAATCTCCTTTCCCTTCCTCCCCCACAACAAACACTCTGTGAGGTGAGTGAGGCTGAGAGACTTCAAAGAAGTGTGACTGGCCCAAGGTCACCCAACAGCTGCATGTGGAGGAGCGGAGACGCGAACCCGGTTCACCAGATTACGAGACTACTGCTCTTAACCACTACACCACACTACACCACACAACTTCCCTACACAGGGCTGCCTTCAGATGTCTTCTAAAAGTCTGGTAGTTGTTCTTCTCTTTGACATCTGGTGGGAGGGCGTTCCACAGGGCGGGTGCCACTACCGAGAAGGCCCTCTGCCTTGTTTCCTGTAGCTTTGCTTCTCACAGTGAGGGAACCGCCAGAAGGCCCTCGGCGCTGGACCTCAGTGTCTGGGCAGAGCGATGGAGGTGGAGATGCTCCTTCAGGTATACAGGACCTAGGCCATTTAGGGCTTTAAAGGTTGCGCAGGTGGGGTCGGATATAGGTTGTTTGATCCAATGCCTAAGCCAATACCGCTCACATGCTGTAAC
Organism: Podarcis liolepis; assembly: GCF_965112155.1. Taxonomy (NCBI): domain Eukaryota; kingdom Metazoa; phylum Chordata; class Lepidosauria; order Squamata; family Lacertidae; genus Podarcis; species Podarcis liolepis. The sequence continues at coordinate 63,525,666 of NC_139565.1, forward strand.
CAATAAAAGCCGTTTTCAGCCCATTAACCTAAAATACTTGTGACCTTGTCTCTTATTTCACCCTCGACTCACAACTGAACTTGGAAAAAGAAACCCAAATGGACAGATTCCCTCTTGTCTGGTAAGCGCGTTTAGGATCGCTGCCTTTGTCTGTCCTTGTTTTAAACTGAATGTGATAATCACCTGCCTCCTGACTTAGAGATGATGCTTACTTTAAAAACACACACACACAAAGAAAACAACCTCAGATGAAGAGCATCTTTAAAAGAAAGAGCCAAGAAAAGGCCTCAGTCGGCGTCTTTCACTTTCGCAGGTGGCAATGTGGGGAAAGGGGTCAGATCCCCATAAGGAATCTGACGCCAGAAGGCAGAGCCGCCGCGTTGTCGGGCAGGAGGAGTGTTAAAAACAAGGCAAACTAAACAGAGCTGGCATAAAATCCATGCAGTACATTGAACTGTAATGATTCTGACAATAAAGCAAGCCAATAAATATTATGAAATGAAAACAGCCCAGCGGGAGCGTCATATCGATTGGCCAAGGCGGGGGCGGGAGGGAAGCGGCTTGCACACTGCTCCGCGATGCACGAGGCGCTGAGTCTCTTGGCTTCGTCTCCTGCCTTTTGGAGGCTGCCTGGGAAAGAGATTGGCTTGGAAATGAGCAGGCGTGCTGAGCTGCCTTGGCCTGAAGGGCAGCCGGAGAAAGGCAGGGCTGCAGGGCAGCTGAGCCCCTGTGGGGCAGAACCCACAAGGGGGTTCTCCTCCATGTCCCATTAGGAACGGCCAAGTAACCTTGCCAGGTGAAAATCGACATGTCAGTCTAGCCCAGAAACCTGTTTCAAAACAGCAAAGGATACTGGGAGGTGCCTGGCAGCAGCAGCTTCAGATTTTTTGGCCTACCGGGCTCTATATTGTCTGCTCAGACTGGCAGCAACTTGCCCAGATCCCCGAAAACGGGTTCTCCCCATATAGCAGATCCTTTTCACTGGAGCCACCATAGATCAAACCCAGCAGGACCTTCTGCATGTGCACAGTGTTCAAGGAGAAGAAAGCACGACATGGATCCTAGGGTTGTGCATGTCATGCCCAGGCCAGCCCAGGAGATGACTCTAGGCCTGTTTGCCACTGCTGCAACCATTTGCCAATCACTGGGCAGATTTTTTTTGAGAGGGTGGCTGGGATCTGGGGCCCTGGACTTTAGTCCTGAGCTCCACACCATCACCCCACCATTCACTTACATCATGGGTAGGCAAACTAAGGCCCGGGGGCCAGATGCGGCCCAACTGCCTTCTCAATCCGGCCCGCGGACTGGGAATCAGCATGTTTTTACATGAGTAGAATGTGTTCTTTTATTTAAAATGCATCTCTGGGTTATTTGTGGGGCATAGGAATTTGTTCACCCCCCCCCAAAAAAATATAGTCCGGCCCCCCACAAGGTCTGAGGGACAATGGACTGGCCCCCTGCTGAAAAAGTTTGCTGACCCCTGACTTACATCCTGAGAGCTCAGACTCTTGATTGCAATGAGCTCCAAGCTGAATTGTTCTGTTTGCAGAGACCCACAGTCTCTTGATTGTTTTGAAGGACATTGACCCAGAAACCGACCATTATTTCACTTTGTGGTCATTTCCATTCTCATTGCCACCAGCAAAACCTGTGCCTGCACTATGTAGGATGATGATGATGACTATTATTTTATTGAATTTATTTCCCGCCCTGTACCCGGAGGTCTCAGAGTGGGCTGTACACTACAGGAGGTTGTATTATATGACGCTCGGGTTCCCTTCCAACTCTATGATTCTATGAGCCTATAAAATTTAAGAGGAGCACATTCTCAGCAAAGCACCTTCAACAACACTCAGCAATCCAGCAAGCCCTCTTCATCCCTGTGTAGGACCAGAAGACGGGGCTGCAATAGCCCTGCCCATGGTGCAGTGAAAAATCCTGCTACATCCTTTTATTCTTCTCCATGAACCCCAGTGCAAGGCTGGTTCTGTGTGAATGCAGCCTCCTCCACAACCCACTTGGTGCCCTCTAAATGTGCAGGCTCATGGGAGCTGGAGCCCAGAACTTCTGGCTGGCACCAAGCGGAGGAAGTCTGCTCTGATGGAAATCATTCGATTCTCCTTGAAATGGGAGAACCATCAGATCCACTTTCCCAGTCCCTAAGCAAAGCTCTAAAGGTCACCGCATGAAGACTGACATTTCAACCATCAGACCTAATGTGCTTTGCAGAAGCCCAGAGGACTCTTGTGCCAGGATCTCTCTCCCTCCCCTTAAGGGATTTGACACATAGCAAATTTTCAGCCCTGATCTCCTCCATTCTTGTCCTCCCTCCACCTGAAGGCAACCGCCAAACATTTCCTGCCTTTCTGCCTGATGAAACTGCCGATTCAAGAGCCTCTTAGGTGAGCCATTTCACATCTTGGCAGATTGATTTTCGGACTGCAGCAAGCTGGTGTTGGGAGCTGACTAATGCCACACAGGGCAGAGGTGACGGAGGGGAAGAAAGATGCTCTTTGGAAGTGTTGGAGGAGGAATTTCTGGGTTCCGTGGTGCTGAGTCCACACTTGCAAGCCTGTGCCAATTTCCTGGCTGTCCACTTGGCAGACTCGGAAGTGCACAGAGATCATACATATTTATATACAACCCCCTTGACTGAGCATGAGGGAGGCCTCATTAGTGTGCATGGAGCATTATGCAGCACACACTTGATGTAGAGTTTTTCTGAGTTGTTTTTCCTGTTTCACTGCTTGTAAGCTGCCTTGATCATTTCAAAGAGAAAGATGAGTTGGAGGAAGGAAGGAAGGAAGGAAGGAAGGAAGGAAGGAAGGAAGGAAGGAGAGAGACAGGGCCCTGCCTCAACAGACGTTATGGTCAATGGGGGGAGAATATGCATTTATTTCAGTTGCTCATAATTAGGCTTAGTTACAGTAGATTTATGGGGACTTACAATATGAAAAGGGACATGGGTGGTGCTGTGGGTTAAACCACTGTGCTACTTGGGCTTCCCGATCAGAAGGTTGGTGGTTCGAATCCCTGCGACAGGGTGAGCTCCCGTTGCTCGGTCCCTGGTCCTGCCAACCTAGCAGTTTGAAAGCACGTCAAAGTGCAAGTAGATAAATAGGTACCACTCTGGCGGGAAGGTAAACAGTGTTTCCATGCGCTGCTCTGGTTTGCCAGAAGCGGCTTAGTCCTGCTGGCCACATGACCCAGAAGCTGTACGCTGGCTCCCTTGGCCAGTAAAGCGAGATGAGCACCACAACCCCAGAGTTGTCTGCAACTGGATCTAATGGTCAGAGGTCCCTTTACCTTTACCTTTACAATATGAAAAGTGGACTTTTAAAATTTGTTTTGCATTTCCGTAAGAACCAGAGAGTGTCTCTGTGAAAATGTTCTTACAGTTGAAATTGGAGGGCTACTGGGATCACTCTTAGAAGGCTACTGCTATCTATTGATCAATCAATCTATTGGTCCATCCATCCATCCATCCATCCATCCATCCATCCATCCATCCATCCATTGCTCTATCTTACCTTTTCGCCCCAAGTAAATCTTTAAAGGTGGCTAATAATGGAAGAAATATTGATGAGGGAGGATACATTCAGCTAGTATGTTACAAGTACAGCTTTCAAACCAATACTAATCACACAAACGCAGTTTTCAAATCCCCAAGAACCTTAAGAAACTGCAAAGGAAATGAACCACTGAAGCAGCCTTGCTCATTTCAGTTTTCCTGGCATATTGCTGGAAAGGAAATTCCACAGTTGTTGAAACAGAGGCAGTAGATGAATTTAGAATTTTGGAGAAAGCCCCCACTCCCCAAGAGATCGTGGTTCCAGTAAGTTTGGGAGGGTGGTGAAAAAAGAGAGCTCTCAGGCAGATTTCTAGATGCACCTAATCTAAAATGTGTCGGGGCCAGTGATTGGTGTATTTGTGCTTTACATTGTCTGTGGGAATCAGTTGGCCCTCAAAGGAAGATTGGAGAGTTTCATTCAAAGTGATGTGGGCATGAACCTCATTCAGGCAGGATGCCTTTGTGATTTGCAAGGGGGCTCTATTGAGTTTTTGGTGAAATGAGGGGGCTGTCTTGATTCCAGGAGTGCGAGCCTGGCAGAGATGCCACGTTCATTGTCCCAGAACATTCCCTTTGCAGAAAGGCAAGTTTTGCACAATTTTCTCATTAGCCAATGGACAGGCACCATTGCGCTTTATGTTTCTGTGTGCCAGCAAATCAGGTGTGCCAGTCCTCCCAGTCCACAAGCATGCAGCCAATTGGGTTTTGCTCATGCTCAATGAACAACCACCATGCATCACCCCTGACAGCATCAAGCAACAAGATGAATGAGGCTGAGCTGACCAGAAACAAATGGTGATGTTCTTGTCCGAAACAACATGGAGTACAAACGACAAGCAGAGCTCCCGTTCGGGTGCTTTATTACAAGACAGCTCTAGGTTTTGTTGTCATAGTTTGGCATGAGTTATGGATGTTCTAACTGAAACCGTCCTGGTGAAAATAAGCTGCCTTCAGCACCTAGCCTTAAAGGACCCATGTTGACCAGGCCCAAAGCCTTGACTGCTCCCTCTCTGTTGCTCCCCATATTCGGTCTAACCATTGCATAAGAACATAAGAGGGGTTGCGGCGCTCATCTTGCTTTCAGACTGAGGGAGCCGGCGTTTGACCACAGACACCTTTCCGGGTCATGTGGCCAGCAGGACGAAACCGCTTTTGGCACAACTGGACACCGTGATGGAAACCAGAGTGCATGGAAACACTGTTTACCTTCCTGCCGCAGCGGTACCTATTTATCTACTTGCACTGGCGTGCTTTCTAAGCTGGGACAGAGCAATGGGAGCTCAACCCATTGCAGGGATTCGAATGTCCGACCTTCTGATCAGCAAGCCCAAGAGGCTCAGTGGTTTAGACCACAGCGCCACCTGTGTTATATAAATCTAAAACAAACAAATACTTTTAGAATCTGTTCTGAATCTCCCAACCTTCAGTTTCACTGGATGCCCACGAGTTCCAGGGTTATGAGAGAAAGAGGGAAACTTTTCTCTCCTGTTTTTCTCCTGCATCCAGTATATCAACTCTTTCTCAACTTTTCTCCTAATTGTTGTTGTTTAGTCGTTCAGTCGTGAGCGACTCTACGTGACGCCCTGGACCAGAGCATGCCAGGCACTCCTGTCTTCCACTGCCTCCCACAGTATGGTCAAACTCATGCTGGTAGCTTCGAGAACACTGTCCCACCATCTCGTCCTCTGTCGTCCCCTTCTCTTACGCCCTCCATCTTTCCCAGCATCAGGGTCTTTTCCAGGGAGTCTTCTCTTCTCATGAGGTGGCCCAAGTCTTGGAGCCTCAGCTTCAGGATCTGTCCTTCCAGTGAGCACTCAGGGCTGATTTCCTTCAGAATGGAGAGGTTTGATCTTCTTGCAGTCCATGGGACTCTCAAGAGTCTCCTCCAGCACCAGAATTCAAAAGCATCAATTCTTCGGCAATCAGCCTTCTTTATGGTCCAGCTCTCACTGCCATACATCACTACTGGGAAAACCAGAGCTTTAATTATACGGATCTAAGAAGTCCCAAACATCCCAATCTCTCTTCACAGGGGAGTGACTGCATTCCTGTGGTCATCTTGGCTGAGCTTTTCTGAATGCTTTCCCAACTCTGCAATTTCCTTTTGGAGCCACCAACTTGGCTGGGCAGAGGAATCCCAGGACCCTCAGGCTCATCTCCTGCACAACTTGCGCCTGGGGAGGTGTCCCATGTTTTGTGCAGGGGGGGGCATCTCAGCCTCCCATGCTCATCACCTCCATTTCCTTTCCAACTATATGAGCTTTACTTTATTCTTTACAGTCCCTCTTCCGAACAGGAAGCCAGGTGTTATTATCTTCCAGGATTACCGGCTTATATGCTCCCCGGCACAAAAATCCCGCATTAAAAAGGAATGAAATGTAAAAGTGATTGCAGCATCAAGGCGGATGTGGCAGAACATGGATTGGCACAGCTTTTACTCAAAATATGTTTCTCCCTCGGAACAAGAAGCTGATTGCAATTTACCAAGCTGTGCCTTGGGATGGCAGGCAGCCTCACTTGTCAGTCTCCACTCGGAAATTGCTCCGGCAAACACCTCGGCCAGGAAAGTGGTGCCCCTGAGCACCGAAGGAACAACACGGAGACTGGGAAATGGGATGGAAAACCTCAGCAGGCAGCGTCCGACAGGCATCGCCAGGCGACAGAGCTGGGCCTGGATGAGGAGTGGTGCTGGAGGGAAACTTTGGAGATTTATACTCGCCCCGCTGCGTTGCGCATTTCATGAGCAATCAAGCGGCAGGCCGGCTGCTTACTCAACCCCCCTTGCGAGAGAGACGGCTTCATAAAGCGCAACTCAGAAATGGATTTCTAGAGAACAAACAAGCAGGCGTGAGCTCGTGGCTGGAGGCTGTGGCCAAAAGGGGGTGATGTGACCTTTGAAAGAGCGGAAGGAATTGTTATTTGGACCAGGCATTGCTCAGAAGCTGCTGGTGGGGGTGGGGGGGGGGGAGAATGGGCCTTTCCTTCAGCTCTTGAAGGGAGCAGGAAGGCAATCCATCTTACAAACTCCGACTGGTGTTAGAGCTTTCTTCACTTCAGAGGATAAGCCCCGCTATTACAGGCAGTGGGGTTTTCTCAATGCAGCCAATTCAGCCCTCTCCTTTTGGGTTCTGCTGCTGTTGGGTCCTCCGTCCTGAGCATGCAGAGAACCCTCAGGGAGAAAACATGTCACAGAACCGTAGAACTGCCGAGATGGAAGAGACCCCCCAAGTATCATCTTGTCCAATCCCTTGCCATACAGGAATCCCTGACAGATGTCCACCCAACTTTCCAGGAAGGAGAGTCCATCGCCTTCTGAGGGAGTCTATTCTACTGCCAAGCAGTTCTTTCGCTCAGAAAGTTCTTCTGAATGTTTCATTGGAATCTCCTTTCTTGTCATTTGAGTTTACTGGTTCATGTCCTATCCTCCAGAACAAGTTTTCTCCATCTTCCACGTGGCAGCCCTTCGGATATTTGAAGATGGCTATCTCCTCTCAGTTAAAGCTCTGGTTTTCCCAGTAGTGATGTATGGAAGTGAGAGCTGGACCATAAAGAAGGCTGATCGCCGAAGAATGGATGCTTTTGAATTCTGGTGCTGGAGGAGACTCTTGAGAGTCCCATGGACTGCAAGAAGATCAAACCTAACCATTCTGAAGGAAATCAGCCCTGAGTGCTCACCGGAAGGACAGATCCTGAAGCTGAGGGTCCAAGACTTTGGCCACCTCCTGAGAAGAGAAGACTCCCTGGAAAAGACCCTGATGTTGGGAAAGATGGAGGGCGCATGGAGAAGGGGACGACAGAGGATGAGATGGTTGGATAGTGTTCTTGAAGCTACCAGCATGAGTTTCACCAAACTGAGGGAGGCAGTGGAAGACAGGAGTGCCTGGCATGCTCTGGTCCAGGGGGTCACGAAGAGTCGGACACGACTAAACGACTCAACAACAACAACAAATCTCTTCTCAAACTCCCTTTTCCCAGGCTAAATGTATCCAATTCCCTCATCCTGGTTGTCCTCCTCTGCACATTCTATCAATATCCTTCTTAAACTATGGTACCAAAACTGGACACTGGACTCCAGGTGGGGTCTGACCGAGGCAGAATAGAGTGGCACCATTACTCCCATTGATCTGGACACATGACTTATGTTGAATCTCAGAAGGTGGTTGACTGTCCTTCCTTGGAGGTTTCTAAGCAGAGGTTTAATGGTCATCTGTTGAGGATTATTTAGTTGCAATTTCTGCATTGCAGGGGATTGGACTAGATGCCCCTTGGGTCTTTTTGAACCCCACAGTTCTGTGATTCTATGCACCAAGACACCTCATGTAGCCACACTGATTATTACCATGTGTTTTCCACCAATGACAATTGAACACTTACTTCCCCAATGTTTCCATGTGGTCTTTGCAGAGGGATCATGTTTGTGTGAGAATGTCTCACTTTTCCCCCCTAGTAAAACCCAGTGGTTCAGCGCGTCTGTGAGCCCAAACCCTCAAGCATTAAACCATGCGGGCTTCTAAGTGAGCAACGGATAGAAGGAAAAGGACTGAAAGTACAGACGAAGATGCCAGTTGGATATTTTATGGAAACCCATTGCTTGGTGCCAGGAGAACAGATTTCAAAATAGTATTCCTTCTGCTAGTATTTCATAAGGCGCTCATTTCCCATGTGGGAACCTCTAGCCCTCCAGATGATATTGTTATCCCCATCACCACCACCCCATCCAGGTCCATAAAAAGGTAAAGGGACCCCTGACCATTAGGTCCAGTTGTGACTGACTCTGGGGTTGCGGCACTCATCTCGCTTTATTGGCCGAGGAAGCCAGCGTACTGCTTCCGGGTCATGTGGCCAGCATGACTAAGCTGCTTCTGGCGAACCAGAGCAGCGCACGGAAACACCGTTTACCTTCCCCCCAGAGCGGTACCTATTTACCGTATCTACTTGCACTTTGACGTGTTTTCGAACTGCTAGGTTGGCAGCAGCAGGGACCGAGGAATGGGAGCTCACCCCGTTGGCGGGGATTCGAACTGCCGACCTTCTGATCGGCAAGTCCTAGGCTCTGTGGTTTAACCCACAGCGCCACACGCGTCCCTTCCCAGGTCCATAGACCAAATCAAAACTGATTGTGATTGAGCTATTTAAGCAGAGGTTGGGTGGTCATTCCTCAGGGATTCTCTGTGATTCCTGCATTGCTAAATGACCCTTAGGGACCATTCCAATTTTCCAATTCTATGAGTCTATGCTCAACCTTTTCCCAGTGCTTATTGGAGTCGGGGGCGGGTGGCGGGGGGCAAAAAAACCCCTTTCCAATGGTACCCTGTAATGATGTGCCTGCAGAGCTCCAGCCACGGCTTTGATCTCTTTGAGTTTCGCATCCAAACGCAAGATAATCATGCCTATATAAGGAAGGCCCCTTTGACAGTGGTGGATGCAAACAGCATCAAAGCAGGTGGCTTGAGCCTTGCACAAATAAACAAGCAGCTGCACTCTGGGGAAGACAAAACTCAGATCTCCTGCACTGTTTACACTGGCTAGGAACACAAAACATGGAGTAAACAGTCCTGGTCCTGCTCATCTTTGCAGAACCACCAAATGTCTTTGCAAGGTCCCTTCTGGCAGCGAGCTGCTTCTGCATCTGCTCTCCAGTCATGACTCCGGTGGCCGGGGAAAAAGCAGAGACCGTCAGCAACAGTCTCTTCTTCAGCTAAACTAGGGGTAGGGAACCTAAAGCCCGGGGGCCGGATGTGGCCCAATCGCCTTCTCAATCTGGCCTGCGGACGGTCTGGGAATCAGCGTGTTTTTACATGAGTAGAATGTGTGCTTTTATTTAAAATGCATCTCTGGGTTATTTGTGGGGCATAGGAATTCGTTCATTCCCCCCCCCAAAAAATATAGTCTGGCCCACCACATGGTCTGAGGTACAGTGAACCGGCCAATGGCTGAAAAAGGTTGCTGACCCTTGAACTAAACACATGTGAACAGAAGATGGATCTTTTTCCTTTCAGTTGTCGCTCTGGCCTTTTGGGAACCAGATCCTCCACTGGAATGCGTGGGAACATCCAGAAAGGGGCAACCACTATTATTATTATTATTATTATTATTATTATTATTATTATTATTATTATTATTACGCCACCCATGTGGCTTGGTTTCCCCAGCCACTCTGGGCAGCTCCCAACAGAATATTAAAAACACGATAAAACATCAGAAATCAAAAACTTCCCTAATCATGATCAAGAGCAACTCCGCTATGTGGAAAAAACTATGTCTGGGACTTATTTAGCTCAGAAAAAGGGCAAGCAAGTCAGGTGGGAAGAGGCGTGTAAAATTCTGCATGCTGCAGGCAGGGATAGGTAGGTAAGCGATTCTTCCTTTTTCCTAGAGCCATCAAGTGAAGCTGATTGTTGGAAGATTCAGGACAGATAAAAGAAGGTATTCTGTCACACAGTGCCTGGTGAAACTGTGGAACTCCCTTCCACAGTAGGCAGTGGTGCTTCTGAATCCCAGTTGCTGGAAACCACAGGAGGGGAGGGGAGAGGGCTTGAATCCCGCTTGTTGGTATCGCACAAGCATCTGGTTGGTCAATGTGAAAACAGGATGCTGGAATAGATGAGCAATTGGCCTGATCCAGAAGACTCTTCTTATGTTCTTATGAATTGCAGTTTTGCAAGGGGGTACCTACCAAATCTGAGCACCGTTAACAAGTCCCCAGCATTCTTTGGGGGAAGCCATGGCTGTTAAAATGCTTCCACTGCATGGCTTGGGAGCGTCCTCACTATAAGGCAGCTTCTTATTTATAATAATAATAATAATAATAATAATAATAATAATAATAATAATAATAATATATTTATACCCCGCCCATCTGACTGGGTCTCCCCAGCCACTCTGGGCGGCTTCCAACCAAATATCAAAAACAATACAGCGTCAGACATTAAAAACTTCCCTAAACAGGGTGTCTTTTAAAAGTAAAATAGTTGTTTATTGACATCTGCTGGGAGGGTGTTCCACAGGGCAGGCACTACCACCGAGAAGGCCCTCTGCCTGGTTCCCTGTAACCTCACTTCTCGCAGGGAGGGAACTGCCAGAAGACCCTCAGTGCTGGATCTCAGTGTCTGGGCTGGATGATGGGGGTGGAGATGCTCCTTCAGGTATACAGGACTGAGGCCGTTTAGGGCTTTAAAGGTCAGCACCAACACTTTGAATTGTGCTTGGAAATGTACTGGGAGCCAATGAAGATCTTTCAGGACGGGTCTTATATGGTCTCTGCTGCCACTTCCAGTTACGCATCTAGCAGACACATTCTGGATTAATTGTAGTTTCTGGGTCACCTTCAAAGGTAGCCCCACATAGAGCACATTGCAGTAGTCCAAGCGGGAGATAACCAGAGCATGCACCACTCTGGCAAGACAGCCTGTGGGCAGGAAGGGTCTCATCCTGTGTACCAAATGGAGCTGGTAGACTGCTGTCCTGGAAACAGAATTGACCTGCACCTCCATGGACAGCTGTGAGTCCAGAATGGCTCCCAGGCTGTGCACCTGGTCCTTCGGAGGCACAGTTACCCCATTTAGGACCACGGAGTCTCCCACACCCACCCGTCCCCTGTCCCCCAAGAACAGTACTTCTGTCTCGTCAGGATTCAACCTCAATCCATTAGCCGCCATCCATCCTCCAACTGCCTCCAGGCGGATTGAGTTGAGGGTAGAGAGATTTATTCACATGAGTAGAATGCTTCTGGAAGAAGCCTATCCCCGTCCTCATCTTATCATCCTCATAGCACCATCCACGTACCTGGTACTTTGCAAAGGGTGCCAAGGCAGGTGCCTACCATCATGGACAACAGAGGAAGGGGAGTTAAATGGTGAGAGGAGAGGGCAGGAGAAGGAGAATATGTGATTATATCAATTGCATGAACCACAACTCTGCACTTAGGCTCAATTTACCAGGGCACGGGGCCAAGGGGCTGTGCCAAGGCCTTTACAAAACAGCAATGGAGAGCCCTGCTTATTCCCTTTCTGTTTCAGTTGCCCAGATCAGCGCCAGCCTGTGACCATGATCCGAAGCATTTCACAACAGCCTGAGGATCCTCCCACCCCATTTATACGGAGGAGAGGGCTCCTCATCAGCCGCCTGGCGCTGCCAACGGAGCCAGATGCTCTGATTCATCAGGCAATCCCTGCAGAAGGGAAACTCAATAAAGCAGGAAATGGCTGTATTTACAGCAAAGCGAGGAGCCGCTCGGCTCATACTGATCAGCCACCAGGCCCCCGGCCCCCGTGCCAAACTCCTCGTCCCAGTGCAAGAATCTCTGGGTCCACATAGAAATGTTTTTGTTGTTCCTTTTGTGGGGAAAGTCAGGAGAGCACTGGGCTGGCGCAGCTCTCTCCGACAGCTTTGTGCTTGGTCTTTCCGACACGCAATCCTGCTAGACTTCCTTGTGCCAGTGGTGCTGGAGTGCATAATTGCACCGGTTTAAGATGGAGCCAGTCTATTTCTCGGATGCTCCAGTGGGTAGGATTGGTTTTGCTTGGCATCTGAAGGGGCTACCGGATTTCATAGAATCATAGAATCATAGAGTTGGAAGAGACCACAAGGGCCATCGAGTCCAACCCCCTGCCAAGCAGGAAACACCATCAGAGCACTCCTGACATATGGTTGTCAAGCCTCTGCTTAAAGACCTCCAAACAAGGAGACTCCACCACACTTCTTGGCAGCAAATTCCACTGTCAAACAGCTCTTACTGTCAGGACGTTCTTCCTAATGTTTAGGTGGAATCTTCTTTCTTGTAGTTTGGATCCATTGCTCCGTGTCCGCTTCTCTGGAGCAGCAGAAAACAACCTTTCTCCCTCCTCTATGTGACATCCTTTCATATATTTGAACATGGCTATCATATCACCCCTTAACCTCCTCTTCTCCAGGCTAAACATGCCCAGCTCCCTTAGCCATTCCTCATAAGGCATCGTTTCCAGGCCTTTGACCATTTTGGTTGCCCTCCTCTTTATAATACAGTGGTACCTCGGGTTACATACGCTTCAGGTTATAGACTCCGCTAACCCAGAAATAGTACCTCAGGTTAAGAACTTTGCTTAAGGATGAGAACAGAAATCGCACGGCGGCAGTAGGAGGCCCCATTAGCTAAAGTGGTGCTTTAGGTTAAGAACAGTTTCAGGTTAAGAACGGACCTCTGGAATGAATTAACCAATCTAGCTGCTGCATTCTGGATTAATTGCAGTGCCCAAGTCACTTTGAAAGGTAACCCCACATAGAGCGCATTGCAGTAGTCCAAGCGGGAGATAACTAGAGCATGCACCACTCTGGTGAGACAGTCTGCGGGAGGTAGGGTCTCATCCTGCGTGCCAGATGGAGCTGGTAAACAGGTGCCCTAGACACAGAATTGACCTGCACCTCCATGCACAGCTGTGAGTCCAGAATGACTCCCAGGCTGCTCGCCTACTCCTTCAGGGGCACAGTTACCCCATTCAGGACCAGGGAGTCCTCCACACCTGCCCGTCTCCTGTCCCCCAAGAACAGTACTTCTGTCTTGTCAGGATTCAACCTCAATCCATTAGCCGCCATCCATCCCCCATTAAGTACTTAACCCGAGGTACCACTGTAATAATAATAATAATAATAATAATAATAATAATAATAATAATAATTTATTATTTATACACCACCCATCTGGCTGGGTTTCCCCAGCCACTCTATGCGGCTTCCAACTGAATATCAAAAACAATACAGCGTCAGACATTAAAAACTTCCCTAAACAGGGCCGCCTTCAGTTGTCTTTTAAAAGTAAAATAGTTGTTTATTGCATTGACATTTGCTGGGAGGGCGTTCTACAGGGCAGGCGCCACCACCAAGAAGGCCCTCTACCTGGTTCCCTGTAACCTCACTTCTCACAAGGAGGGAACCGCCAGAAGGCCCTTGGCTCTGGACCTCAGCGTCCGGGCAGAACGATGGGGATGGAGACACTCCTTCAGGTCTACTGGACTGAGGCTGTTTAGGGCTTTAAAGGTCAACACCAACACTTTGAATTGTGCTCGGAAACGTACTGGGAGCCAGTGTAGGTCTTTGTATAGCAGCCCCGGTTGCATCAAGGTCAGAGGCTTCTGAAAACCTGTCAATGGGAACCAATGGATTCAAGTTACAAGAAAGGAGATTCTGACTCTACATCAGGAAGAACGTTCTGACAGGAAGAGCTGTTCAACAGTGGAACCGTCATCCTCAGGAGGTGGTGGACTCTCCTTCCTTGTGGGTTATTCAGCAGAGGTTGGGTGGTCATCTGTCCTGGATGGCTTAGCTGAGATTCCTGCATTGCAGGGGGTTTGACTAAGATCAGCCCAAGGGGCATCTTCCAGCTCTACCATTCTGTGATTCTATGGAACCTCAGGAGGGGAGGGTGCTCTTGTACACTGCCTGGGGCTCCAATTATGCAGGTCATAGTTAAACTATGGAACTCTGTCCCCCAGGAGGCTGTGATGGCCACCAAGCTGGGTGACTTCAAAAGAGGACTGGTCAAACTCTTGGAGGAGAGGACTATTGATGGCTGCTAGCTCCAGTGGCCTTATAGTTAAAGCTATGGTTTTCCCAGTAGTGATGTACAGAAGTGAGAGCTGGACCATAAAGAAGGCTGATCGCCGAAGAATTGATGCTTTTGAATTCTGGTGCTGGAGGAGACTCTTGAGAGTCCCATGGACTGCAAGAAGATCAAACCTCTCCATTCTGAAGGAAATCGGCCCTGAGTGCTCACTGGAAGGACAGATCCTGAAGCTGAGGCTCCAATACTTTGGCCACCTCATGAGAAGAGAAGACTCCCTGGAAAAGACCCTGATGTTGGGAAAGATGGAGGGCACAAGGAGAAGGGGCCGACAGAGGACGAGATGGTGGGACAGTGTTCTCGAAGCTACGAACATGAGTTTGACCAAACTGCGGGAGGCAGTGGAAGACAGGAGGGCCTGGCATTCTCTGGTCCAGGGGGTCACGAAGAGTCAGACACGACTAAACAACAAAACAACAACAAGCCCCAGTGGCCATGCACTTCCTCCAAAGTTGGAGGCAGAGATGCTTCTGGGTACCAAGTCCAATACTCTAACCACTGCATCCCACTGGCATATTTTCGGGGCACATTTGGTTCATGCATGCTGGTGGGCTTTGCTGGGCTGCATCAGCTCTCACCAACACTGGTGGCTTTCAGATGTTCTGGGCTACAACTCCCATCACCCCCAGCTAGCATGATGTATGGGGATTCTCCCCTAAAACATCTGGAGCCCATCAGGTTGGGGAAGGCTCCCCCAAACATAAGGCAACATTTTATGAATATATCTCCTACCAATACTTCCTGTTTCATCTCATGTTTCTCTGGCCCAGCATTGGCCTTCCAGAGGTGAGCATGATGCCCCCTTCTTATATTGCAATCTTGCAACCTTGGACACTGTCTTCGTCCCCTTCCTGCTGGCCTTCTCCTCCCTCTAGCATCACTTTTTCTTCAGACTGTGTTTTGATTCTGTTTCTCAGACAGTCATTATGATTATAGAGAGAGTGGTGGCGGCAGGGAGGGGGTCATTATTTCTAGCAGGCTTGGGATGAAGAGATCACCACAGAGACCTTTAGGCCAATCGAGAGGTTGATAACAGCCTTCCCAGGCGAAAGCAAGAGATAGGAAAATGTTCATCATCAAGCACTTGGAACTGTGTAGTCTGTGTGAACAGGCCATGGGATTAGTTGGCAGCCTCAGACATTTATAGCACCCACTGCCATCCTGGCATTTGAAACATCTCAGCCAGGTCTTGAGCTAATGGTGTCCTCTAACAATGACACTATTTTGAATGGCAACTGCATGCTGGTTCAGGAAAGTGGGGAGATGGAAGGTGGATACTGAAAAGCTGGAAGGTGTCACAGTCTGGTTCACGGGTGATTGAAGTCCCGGCTGGGGATGTCAGGACCGGGGACAAAATGGCGGGGTGGGAACAGGAATGGGAGTCCAGAAACCAGGAGTCAGAAAGCCAAGAGTCTGAGGGTCAGAGAGCCGGGAGTCAAGAAGCCAAGGGTCAGAGGGTCAGGAAGCAAGGAGTCATGAAGTCAGGGGTCCGAGGATCAAGAAGCAGGGAGTCACGAAGTCAGGGGTCTGAGGGTCAGGAAGCAAGGAGTCACAAAGTCAAGGGTCCAAGGATCAAGAAGCAAGGAATCAAGGAGCCAAATGAAGCAGGGCAGGGAATGTGTTGCTGTGGCAAAGAGCCGAAGGGAAATGCTGACCTTATATCCCTTCTCGGCTCTTGCCACCAGGTGCTGTGAGCTACCAATTAGCCTCACCTGTGAAGTCGCACCTTGCCTCTCCAGAACAAACTTAGGAAGGCCCCAGTCCTGCAGAGTCCTACTGGTCACAGGGCCTGGCTCCTGCACGCACACCTGACAGAAGGTGAACAGCATGATCAAAGGTCTGGAAACCAAGCCTTACAAGGAATGGTTGAGGGAATTGAGTATGTTTAGCCTGGAGAAGAAGAGACTGAGAGGAGATATGATAGGCACCTTCAAAGATCTGAAGGGCTGTCACATGGAGGATGGAGGAAGCTTACTTTCTGCTGCTCCAGAGTGGAAAGCCCAAAGCAATGGATCCAAATGGCAAGAAATGAGACCCCAACTAAACGTCAGGAAGAACTTTCTGGTGGTAATTGCTCTTTGGCAGTGGGGCATACTCCCTCAGGTGTTGGATTCTCTTTCCTTGGAAGTTATTCCACAGAGGTTGGAGGGTCATCTGTTAGGAGATTGCAACAGGTGACCCTTGGGGAGGGGGTCCTTCTAGAACAGACTTTCTCAACCGGTGGGTCCTCAGATGTTGTTGAACTACAACTCCCATCACCCCTAGCTAGCAAGGCCAGAGCTCAGGGATGATGGGAGTTGTAGTCCAACAACAATTGGGGACCAACAGGTTGAGAACCGCTGTTCTAGAAGTATATGATCCACAATTCATAGAATCATAGAATTTTAGACTTTTAGACCAGTGGTCATCTAGTCCAACCCTCCTCAGTACAGGAATTTCAGCTAAAGCATACCTGACAAATGACCACCCAATCTCTGCTTAAAAACCTTCAAGGAAGGAGACTCCACCACCTTCTGAGGGAGTCTGTTCCACCACTGAACAGCTTTTACCACCAGAAAGTTCTTCTTAATGTCCAATCAGAATCTCCTTTCTTGTTATTTGAATCCATTAGTTTGGGTCTTGTTCTCTGGAGAAGCAGAAAAGAAGCTTTTTCCATCTTCCACGTGACAACCCTTCAGCTATCTGAAGATGGCCACCCTATCACTTCTCAGTCTTCTCTTCTCCAGGCTAAACATAACCAACTCGGTCCCTCAACTCCCTCATAATGCTTGAATTGTCACTCCCAAGCCTCTGGGATCTAGGCAGGAAAGAAATCTAGAGAAATAAATATGTTAGGAGATGAAATATTTTGACATGAGTGTGCAGATCTATATTCTGCGCACAACAAGTGGGACTTTTCTGACACCCCAGCATACCATCACTTTCCTGGCAGGAATGCTGATCTGAATGAAATGTTGGTGGGGGAGAGATATAATTTAAGAGCATTTCAGCCACGGATCCCTCCTTCTTGTCGGGATTTTTACAGAAACATTTGGACAGGCATCTCCTTATGGTGTTGCTTTGGGTATAGGATGAGATGACTTGCACGTTCCCTCGCCGCTTGGGTTCTGCGGCATCTTCTCTCCTCCTGCTGGTCTGCCTATTATTCTGAATCGTGTCTATTCCTCTTGTCAGTGTAAAACGTCCCTCAGATTCTTTCCTCAGTCGTCTTTCTCTGTAGCCCTTGTGTGTGCCAGGTGAGGATGCTGCAAACTTTTAAATTTGAACTCTCCCTTTTCTTGCTCAGAATCCACATCAAGATGCAAAGCCAGGTGAACCTGGGGGGGAATCGCCCCCCTCTCCTTCCTATCTTCTCCACAGGACTAACGATTGAAAGGGGGGGGGATAACCCAGGATTGGACCCCAAGGCTTAGCCATCATTGATTTGACAAGGAATCTACAATGCCCGGTTCAGTGGTTGTGCAGGGAGAAGTGTCAATCTTAAGAAGATAAGAAGAGCCTGCAGGATCAGACCAGTGGCCCATCTAGTCCAGCATCTGGGAAGTCAGGAAGCAGGATTTAGGCACAAGAGCATCTTCCCCTCCTGTGGTCTCAGCAACTGCTGTTATTATTATTATTATTATTCCTTGATGGGGACTCAAGATTTCTTACAGAGAAAGTAAAATCAGCTAAAAACAGAAAGAATCGTTATAAAACAATTAAACGTTAAAACTGTGTGTGTGTGTGTGTGTGTGTGTGTGTGTGTGTCTGTATAGTTAAAGGTATGGTTTTCCCAGTAGTGATGCATGGAAGTAAGAGCTGGACCATAAAGAAGGCTGATTGCCGAAGAATTGATGCTTTTGAATTCTGGTTCTGGAGGAGACTCTGGAGAGTCCCATGGACTGCAAGAAGATCAAACCTCTCCATTCTGAAGGAAATCAGCCCTGAGTGCTCACTGGAAGGACAGATCCTGAAGCTGAGGCTCCAATACTTTGGCCACCTCATGAGAAGAGAAGACTCCCTGGGAAAGACCCTGATGTTGGGAAAGATGGAGAGCACAAGGAGAAGGGGACGACAGAGGACGAGATGGTGGGACAGTGTTCTTGAAGCTACTAACATGAGTTTGACCAATCTGCGGGAGGCAGTGGAAGACAGGAGTGCTCTGGTCCAAGGGGTCACGAAGAGTCAGACACAACTAAACGACTAAACAACAATGGTGTGTGTGTCACATGCACAGAAGCAGCGAAACACAACCCGCACATGCGCAGACATGCCGCTGCGGGTTGCATTCTTTTCATGTTGCGAACGGGCCTCCGAAACGGATCCCATTCGCAACCAGAGGTACCTCTGTACATTTCTGGATAAAAATTGTAGGCAGACCCGTGTCTTCTTTTGGTGATGCACGACAAGTCCCCCAGCCTCCCTCTGCTTTCGCAAACTGCCCTTTGCTTTCCAAAAAGGCACAGTGATCACATCCCGGACACCTCCTCCTCTCCTATATTCCAGGTGCTCCTGCTGCTGCAGGTGCTTTTCCGTGGCTTTCAAGCCTTCGCCTTCGCCGGGGCTTGCAGCTTGCTTGTTATCAGATGAAATTGCACACTGAGCCTTCCTAAACCTCCACTTCCTGCCCCAGCGAAGTGGCGCAGAGGAGGAACGAATGAAGCCGTCCTTATCCGCTGCTCAACGGGGTGCCCATTGCTCAAGCGTCGGCTCTCCGAAGATGCCCACTGTGCTTAACATGGTGACAGTCTGAAGAGCTCCCTGCAAGGATTAAGCCTGTTGTCTGGAGCGGAGAGCTGCGGTTTTCAGCTCCCTTTTGGAAATGAGGACATTACATGGGAGTTAACAGCTTGTTTTGAAGGAGCGTCTGTTGTACTGGAACATGACAAGATAACCCCATTTAGATGCTTGGAAATTTTATGATTCAACCCATGTTCTTGGCTTCCGAAAGCAGAGCCCGGGGGCCTCAGCGGCTAATTTTAGACGTTATGAGCCTGGCTTCACACAAGCTGGCTGGCTTTAACGAGAGCATCATGGAGACCAAAAAGCACAGGGTCTCTGTCCCTTCCTTTCTGAAGCGGGAGAAGATACCCAGCCATGAGCCTACCTGGAAGTTGCGGGCAGGAATTCACCATTGGGGAAAGATGCACATGTTCCGAAATGCACTGGGATGCATTTGAAAAGGGAGAGCCAGCTCCTGTGTCGTCGAGGGCCAGGATTTCCTCCAGGCGCAAGCGTGGTGTTAGCCGTGCGAGTAGCAATGTGTTTTGCAGCAGAAATGGCCCTGCTGTGCAGGCTCCAAAATAACACCACTGAGCTGGAAGATCTTAATTGATACATCGCGCACATGATCCCCGGGCAGGTGCACAAACCCAAAGGAGGAAAAAAACCAGTTCATCTAATGCATTTTTGGAAGTGCTCTTCATTCAATTTAGAATTCCAGGGCTGTGTGCATCAATACGATCCAATTAATAAAAAACACCCCTTTTGGTTTAGCAGGTTGTGTTAAGAGATATCCGTGTTCACTCAGGCTCCAAAATGCTAAGAAGCAGCATCTGCTGAGGGTCACATCCTGAGCAGATACATTATTTCAGCAATGTGGACATGACACTGTATCCCCAACGCTGTGGTTAGTTCACTGTTATTTTGGCTGTTAGCGATAGAGGAGTGGGCCTGAGTCTCTGATTTGTCTGTTCCCTGACATAGACATGATGGAACCTGTACAATGTAAGCAAGGGGACCCAGATGACAGGGGCAGAGGAAGGAGAACAGTGGGGTGTAGTGGTTAGGACTGGTAGACTCGTAGTCTGGTGAACTAGGTTCACGTCTCCACTCCTCCACATGCAGCTGCTGGGTGACCTTGGGCTAGTCACACTTCTCTGAAGTCTCTCAGCCCCACTCACCTCACAGAGTGTTTGTTGTAGGGGAGGAAGGGAAAGGAGAATGTTAGCTGCTTTGAGACTCCTTCGGGTAGTGATAAAGCGGGATATCAAATCCCAACTCTTCTTCTTCTTCAAAAGGAAGAGGGAAGGGAGAAAGGCTGCTAACCCTATCACTGATCTTGAAAGACCTACACTGGCTCCCTGTACATTTCTGAGCGCAATTCAAAGTGTTGGTGCTGACCTTTAAAGCCCTAAACAGCCTCTGTCCAGTATACCTGAAGGAGCGTCTCCACCTTCATCGTTTTGCCTGGATGCTGAGGTCTTGCACCGAGGGCCTTCTGGCAGTTCCCTTGCTGCGAGAAGCCAAGTTACAGGGAACCAGCAGAGGGCCTTCTCGGTAGTGGCACCCACCCTCCCACCAGATGTCAAAGAGAAAAACAACTACCAAACTTTTAGTTGTTTACAAAACAACTACCAAACTATTTACAGTGCTGATAAACAAAGTTTATGTCTGTCTCAGTCACTTGCAGTATCCGGGAGTGGCCCCTTCTGGTTTATCCCCCAACAGAAGAACTTCGGCACCCCAAGCCTCCTCCTCCCCTCCTTGCGTTTCACCCCTCTGCGCAAGCTGGGCGATGGAAGTGGCGTGCGTCCCTCCTGGCCAGCCTGGTGAGGTGAGGCACTGGGGCTCTCAGCAGCATCCTCAAGCCCTTTCCTCGCTTGGCTGGCCCCTTCCCCCTCTTAGAATCATAGAATCATAGAATCATAGAGTTGGAAGAGACCACAAGGGCCATCGAGTCCAACCCCCTGCCAAGCAGGAAACACCATCAGAGCACTCCTGACATATGGTTGTCAAGCCTCTGCTTAAAGACCTCCAAAGTAGGAGACTCCACCACACTCCTTGGCAGCAAATTCCACTGTCAAACAGCTCTTACTGTCAGGAAGTTCTTCCTAATGTTTAGGTGGAATCTTCTTTCTTGTAGTTTGGATCCATTGCTCCGTGTCCGCTTCTCTGGAGCAGCAGAAAACAACCTTTCTCCCTCCTCTATGTGACATCCTTTTATATATTTGAACATGGCTATCATATCACCCCTTAACCTCCTCTTCTCCAGGCTAAACATGCCCAGCTCCCTTAGCCGTTCCTCATAAGGCATCATTTCCAGGCCTTTCTTCTCCACTGGAGGTGTGGCTTTTCCCACCGCTGGAAGAGGAAGTGCTCCTCAGGAGCTTCGGAGGCTCTCTGTATCCCAACAGCCCCCCTGCCTCCCTTCCCTGTTCCAATGGCAGTCCCCTGACACCTTCTTTCCCTCCCCCTCCCCTTTTTATGAAGATTACCCGCTCTGGGATCCCACAGCTAATTCTCCCCTGGTCTCCTCGCTGACCCAAATAGGACTAATTTAGCCAGCTAGCCCTAGTGATCATCTAATGTTTATTGGATGGATTTTCCCTCTAAACTGATTTTTGAATTCTGAATTTATTGTTATTCACATTTTATGTTGTATTTTATGCTGGTTTTTTGCATCAATTAAGTGTTTTAAATTTGTTGTTAGCTGCCCTGAGCCCAGTTTTCTGAACCGGGAAGGGTGGGGTATAAATAAAAAATTATTATTATTTATTATTATAGACATATGTTTAAGGTAAGGTACCCCTGCCTGTCAGGGCCAGTCGTGACCGACTCTAGGGTTGCGCGCGCATCTCGCTCAAGAGGCCGGGAGCCGGCGCTGTCCGAAGACACTTCCGGGTCATGTGGCCAGCGTGACGAAGCTGCTCTGGCGAGCCGGCACCAGCGCTGCACACGGAAACGCCGTTTACCTTCCCGCTAGAAAGCGGTACCTATTTATCTACTTGCACCCGGGGGTGCTTTCGAACTGCTAGGTGGGCAAGAGCTGGGACTGAAAGATGGGAGCTCACCCCGCCGTGGGGATTCGAACTGCCGACCTTACGAACAGCAAGTCCTAGGCACTTAGGTTTTACCCACAGCGCCACCCGTGTCCCTCTAAGACATATGTGTATAACTAAATAAGTCACCCGCCCCCCTCTCAGGGCCACACAGTAAGTCTGTGATGGAGAGAGAACTTGAGCTCGAAATCATACCATGTCGCCCCTGACCGTGGAAGCTTTAAAAATCCACATATGCAACAAACTCCTTTCTCCACCCAACCCCACCCTGCCAGTCTCCTTATCTGTTGTTCTCCCCCTAATATGGGTTCGCAAGCCTGTGAGGGTCTCTCTCTTCAAGCAATAATAAATCAGCAAATGAAGCAGTCGTATCTTCTGCCCTATGGGAAGAGAAGTACTCTCTAGCCCCCAAGCACACAAGCTCAGGTCCACGCTGTCTGCGGAGCCGGTTTCATGCTTGAAATAAGAATTGCCCCGATGCTATGTCAGAAGGAAGGAATCTGCCTCGACTCTTGCCTGCCTGTGGATGCCAGCAACACAACTGGGAGCCTACCAGGAGGGAAAGATAAAACGGATAGCTGCTGGCTGGCTGATAAGCCAGCAGGATTAGGTTTCTTTTTCTCTCCTTCCCCGGGAGGGGAAAAAACACAATTTGCCATTGTGGATTAAAGAGGATTTGGCTTAATATGGGGTTTGCATATGGATAAAGAACAACAGGATCATGGATCCCTGGCTTCTTCGGCTCTGCTGTGGAAAAAAAGAATCATCATCAGAGTTGCCAACCAGATGCCTGGGGAGAACTTGCAAGCAGGATTCGACCACAAGAGTCCTCTCCCCTCCAGTGGTTTCCAGAAAATGGGGTTCAGAGGCATTGCGATGGAGGATGAGCATAACTGTTATGACTAGCAGCCATTGATAGCTCTCTCCTCCTTGATTTTTTCCAATCTTCCAGGTTGGTGGCCATCACTGCCTCCAGTGGCAGGGAGTTCCATAGTTTAACAAAGCAATACATGGAGAAAGACTTTCTTTTACCTGTCCTGAATCTTCCAGCCTTCAGCCGCGCTTGATGTCGATGACTTCCAGTGTTATGAGAGAGAGGGAGAGGGAGAAATACTTTCCTCCATCCACTTTCTCTGTGTCCATCATAATTTTATAAACTTCTCTCATGCTGCTTCTTATTTGTCTTTCCTAAGAACACAGGTGACGCGGGTGGCGCTGTGGGTTAAACCACAGAGCCTAGGGCTTGCCGATCGGAAGGTCGGCGGATCAAATCCCCGTGAGGGGGTGAGCTCCCGTTGCTTAGTCCCTGCTCCTGCCAACCTAGCAGTTCGAAAGCACCTCAAAGTGCAAGTAGATAAATAGGTACCACTCCGGTGGGAAGGTAAATGGTGTTTATGTGCACTGCTCTGGTTTGCCAGAAGCGGCTTAGTCATGCTGGTCACATGACCCAGAAGCTGTACGCCGGCTCCCTTGGCCAATAAAGCGAGATGAGCGCCGCAACCCCAGAGTCGGCCACGACTGGACCTAATGGTCAGGGGTCCCTCTACCTTTACCTTTAAGAACACAGGCAGATTTAGGGGAGCGCAATTGATTCGCCCACACTGGGCACCAAGCCAAGAGGGTGCTGCAGGGTGCACCACAACAGGGACAAATAACAGAAGGCGAGAAGCGGGTGGGTGCCAAATTTTGGTGAAATTTTAAAGCTCAAAGTCTGCCACTGCTAGGAAATCCCAACTCTGCAACCTTCCTTCCCCGGAGAGTTGCTCTGTTTCCTTAATTATTTGCTTGCCCTTTTCCGAAACTTTCCCCAGGGAAAAGCTCCTGGGGATGCTGTTCAGGATCGGACCTGTGGGCTTCTGCATGCCAAGCAGTTGCTCTGCCGCTGAGCTAAGCCCTTCCCCGGGAGAGCTGCGGAGACAGATGGGGAAGGGAGACGGAGCGTCAGGAAAGGACGGGAGGCACTGCTGACAGAAAGGCAATTAAGATCCTAAGAAACAAGAAAGCGAGAAGCCACGAGGTAACTGAGTAGAAAATTAAAATTATTCAGCTACAGAAAATGTATCTAATGACTTCGAGACAGGCCAACCTGTGGGAGGGAATTGGGAGAGGGAGCCGATGGCGCAGGTTGTGAGGCACGTGGAGGGGAAAGAAAGGGAAGGTGGATCTGGGAGACGGCGAGACAAGGCTGAGAGATCTCCTGAGCTCCTGCAGTGTCAGCCTTGCTCATTGTCAAAGAGAGAAGAAAAGGAACCCGGTAGAACGACAAGGAGCTGAGAGTCACGCGGCTGAGCTTAGGTGATGGCTGTGCTCTAATGAATGTGTCGTCTTGCTCAGTCTGGTGCCATCCAGCTGCTTGGGTCTGGAGCTCCCATCAGACCCTGACAAACAAACTCCTCTTACAAACCCGTCAACCTTTTACTGTACCTTTCTCCCAATATACACAGTTTGGAAGCAAGTTTCCCTAACATAACATAACATTCACATACAGCTTTTTAAAATATGGTGCAACTCCACCTTATGCGAAACACAAGAACAGTCAAGTACAACATTCCTAAAGTGAACACCTGGGGAGGAATGTTTGTCCAGCCAGCAGGTAAACTTCCTGTTTCTTTCTGGGCTGGGACAGACTTCCTCTGCATGTGACTAGAGGTGGGTGTGGCCTCACCTGTGCAGGTAACGACAAAAGCACAGGGCAGGGCAGCCATCCCTCTCTCTTTGACTACATGCATTGAAGTAGCAACATCTGCTTAGCCAAAGATGCTCTCTTGACCTCCAGCCAAGAGAGGACAAAGGGACTGTCATCTTATGAGATAGTTTCCAGGTGTATGTTACTTTTCTAATCTAAGTCTGCCTTCTGGGATCCGATTGTGAACAGAATGTAAGTAAACTCTTTTTATACTTTCGTAGAAGACTTTGTCGTGTCTTATCTTTTATGAGGGAATAAAGGGGAAAATACCAGAACAATTATTATAGAGGCTTTAGCGAGCCTGAGCAAAGGCATTTGCTGCGAGTTTAAAAAGGGGGATGTTAGTCTGCTAAATTATGAACTTGTTAACACAAGTTGGAAAGGCTATAGACAGACAATATATCCTCTCCTGCATCCCTGAAAAGAGGAGACTGAGAGGAGATATAGTGGCCATCTTGAAATATCTCAAGGGCTGTCACAGTGAAGACGGAACAAGCTTGTTGTGTCCTCTGAAAGGTTGGACCTGAACCAATGGATTCAAATGACAAAAAAGGAGATTCTGACTCAACATCAAGAAGAACTTTCTGATGGTTACAGCCATTTGACAGTGGAACAGACTCCCTTTAAAGGTGATGGATTCTCCTTCATTGGAGGCTTTTAAGCAGAATTTTCAGCATCTTAAAAAGCAGAGACACCACCTTGCCAACAAATATCTGTATAGTTAAAGCTATCGTTTTCCCAGTAGTGATGTATGGAAGTGAGAGCTGGACCATAAAGAAGGCTGACCATCGAAGAACAGATGCTTTTGAATTCTGGTGCTGCAGGAGACTCTTGAGAGTCCCATGGACTGCAAGAAGATCAAACCTCTCCATTCTGAAGGAAATCAGCCCTGAGTGCTCACTGGAAGGACAGATCCTGAAGCTGAGGCTCCAAGACGTTGGCCATCTCATGAGAAGAGAAGACTCCCTGGAAAAGACCCTGATGTTGGGAAAGATGGAGGGCACAAGGAGAAGGGGACGACAGAGGACGAGATGGTGGGACAGTGTTCTCAAAGCTACCAGCATGAGATTGACCAAACTGCAGGAGGCAGTGGAAGACAGGAGGGCCTGGTGTGCTCTGGTCCAGGGGGTCACGAAGAGTCGGACACAACTAAACGACTCAACAACAACAACAACAACAACAAGCAGAATTTGGATGACCATTTGCTATGGTTGCTTTACCTGAGATTCCTGCATTGCAAAGGGGTTGGACTAGATGACGCTCGAGATGCTTTCTGACTCTAGAATTCTATGATTCTAAGTAGACCCATTGCAAAAAGAGCTTTTGAAAACTCCACCTTTCTTGGATTTAACTCAAGCAATTTCAATCCTCTGGCCTTCATCCATGTTAAATGTGCATAAGAAGTGGTCTTACTGTATAGTAATTGTTTGGTCACTAATTCATGCAATTTTTTCTTTAATTGATGGAGTTTTGAAAACATCCCCTTTGGTTGAAAAACTGCACCACAAAATCTGGAAAAGTGTGCATTTGGAAGGAGAGCAGCGTTTCGGTTCACAAGGAGCAAATTAGGTAGCTTTGCATTAAATTGCAAACTAAACTGAATTCCCAACCCCAAATCCCTTCTTTGGACCTAACTGCTGGTGTAATTGAATCGGTCTTCTCATCCCACCAGAACATTCCTTTATATTTCCCCTGCCACTTACGGACTATTCAACGCTTTCACATCTTCAGATCCTTTCCAAGACCTTTTTAATAGATTAACCTAACTGGTTAATCCATTAAACATTGTGATCAATTAAACATCAAACCAATTCTGCTTCATTTCTAGAAGCAATGGAAAACCTTACTATTCGGGAAAAGGGTTTGTGGCAGGCGATTGAGTGTGTGTCTTTGTGTGTGAGAGACAAGTACGTTAACAAGTTCCTAGAGACATGGCATAATCTAGCCAAAAAGTAACACTTTTAAAACCCACATATTTCAAAGGGAAAGTACATGCACTTTTCCCTTGAAATCAGTGGAACATAGCTAAATTGAGCACACCCTTCCTTTCCTCTAACTAATTTAAAGCCCTAACCCTAGGCATGCTTTCCTAGGAATAATAAGCCCTATTGAATATGGGGTTGGGGTTTCTTCCAAGTAGGGAGGAATATGTATACTGTGTTATTTTTACTGTTGTTAGCCACTCTGAGCCTGGCTTTGGCTGGGGAGGGCAGGATATAAATAAAATTATTTTACTATTATTATTATTATTATTATTATTATTATTATTATTATTTCAGTTTCTCATTTTTCTGATATTAAACCCTCTACATTTTTAGCTTGCATTTACTGTAATCCCTTGTGAAATTTAATCAGCATTTTCACGCCAGATTCTCTCAACACACACATTTTTGGATGCAATTTTGCCTAGCATACAATATTCTCAAAGCAATTCTTCCCGAATTTAATGCATTTTGTGTATGTCATTTTCATGAATATTTGCAATTGCTTGACTGACAAAACTGCACTGTGAAATTTGGAGAAGTGCAAATTTCAAAGCACTGCTGTTTTTTGGGTGTTGGAAAGAGGGAATGGGTAGATTCGCTTTAAAATGTAAACTGAATCCAATTTCTGCCCCCTCCCTACAACTCAACATTTGCCAGTGTGCATTGCTAACTAGTACATATCCGTTTTATGGATGGGTGGACGAATGAATCTGTGGGTGCTTTTTATTTTGTTTTCAGTGCTCCTTAGCTTCATGGACTGAAAGCAAAAATGGTCGGTTGCCAACAACAACCCCAAGTCTACTGAGCGGGAGGAATAGATATGTTATCCTGTAATGAATGCAGAAAGTGGCATTCTGAACCATGGCAGATTCCTTTGCCCTGAACCTCTTTAATTGACAGATTGGTTCCCTTCGCTTGCCTTGAGTGGAGATGAGCCTCCGCTATTCACTGCAGGCTTGTTATTGAGAGTGCCGAGGGACCCATCCAGCACAGCAGTTGTCCTGAAAGGAGATCAGAAAGGCGTCTCCTTCCTGACCTTTCAGCATCTGCCTAGAGAATTCAGATTTATTGACCTCGCTCTGCGGCAGAGCCAGCCACAACCTCCTGAGGGATTGACAGCTACTAGCTACTGGCTGTACCACACCTGTTTGGCTTGGTGGTGGTGGGTTTCTGTAGAGAAATAGCTTAGCAGTTTGAACATAGCCAGGGAAGGAGGTAGGCACCTGAGATTCGCAAAGGACAAGGAAGGAAGATGCTGCTTTTACAAATAGCCCTGACAATCTCGGAGGGTTCCTGCGTGCTCTTCAGTTCCCTCTCCCCACCCCTGCTTAAATTTAGCGATGGACAGATTTTTCAATTTCAGTTGCCCCCTGTTTCTCAATTTGTAAAAACCTACCATGAAAATTCATCAGCATTTTTGTGTGAATTTCTCATAACTGAAACCTTTTCCTATGCTGTATTGACTAGTATACACGTTTGCAAGCAATTTCCCTAAAATTACGCATTTGTGTATGTTGTTTTCACTAATAGGTGCATTTCACAAAGATTTTCCTAGAGATGTGCATGTCTACATGCACATGTGAAATGCACGGGGTTTTAAAAAAATTCCTTTCCCAATGACCTCTGGCATGAAATTTTCTGTTTTTATAGCTGCCATACACCTTCATTGAGCTATCAGCCACGACCCCAAGGTCTCGCTCTTGGTTAGTCATGCCACTTCAGACCCTCAGGCGCATATTTGTGAAATTATTATTATTATTATTATTATTATTATTATTATTATTATTATATCACTTCATTTTTTTCTTTTCTATTTGGAAGGGCCCTTTCAGAGCTCTTCGCAATCCCTTTTTTGTTTTGTTTTAAGGTTTAAGGTGCTGGTTTTAACCTTCAGAGCCCTATGTGGCCTAGGACCCTCGTACCTATGGGACCGCCTCTCCTGGTATGTCCCACAGAGGACCTTACGGTCTTCAAACAAAAACATCTTGGAGATCCCAGGCCACAGGGAGGTTAGGCTGGCCTCAACCAGAGCCAGGGCTTTTTCAACTGTGGCCCCGATCTGGTGGAAGGCTCTGTCACAAGAGACTAGGGCCCTGCGGGACTTGACATCTTTCCACAGGGCCTGCAAGACGGAGCTGTTCCACCAGGCCTTTGGCCAGGGCACGGTCTGACCCCCTCCTTTGCTAATCCTCACAGAACTCTAGCCCAATGGTTGCCATGAATTTTATTTTGAATTGATTTTAGAATGAATTGATTTTAGAATGCTGTGTTACTTTTATTGTTGTTAGCTGCTCTGAGCCTGGCTTCGGCTGGGGAGGGCGGGATGTAAATAAAATTTTATTATTATTTATTTATTGATGAGGGACGCAGGTGGCGCTGTGGGTAAAAGCCTCAGCGCCTAGGGTTTGCCGATCGAAAGGTCGGCGGTTCGAATCCCTGCGGTGGGGTGCGCTCCCGTCGTTCGGTCCCAGCGCCTGCCAACCTAGCAGTTCGAAAGCACCTCCGGGTGCAAGTAGATAAATAGGGACCGCTTACCAGCGGGAAGGTAAACGGCGTTTCCGTGTGCGGCTCTGGTTCGCCAGAGCAGCGATGTCATGCTGGCCACGTGACCCGGAAGTGTCTTCGGACAGCGCTGGCCCACGGCCTCTTGAGTGAGATGGGCGCACAACCCTAGAGTCTGGCAAGACTGGCCCGTACGGGCAGGGGTACCTTTACCTTTATTTATTAATGACCCTGAACAATTTTCTATCATCAGCAAACCTGGCCACCTCACTGCTGGATCTGGCCGTTCTCACAGCGGCCGACCAGATGCCTGTGGAAAACCTGTAAGCAGGACTCGAACTCAGGAGCCGTCTCCCTTCCTACAATTCCAGCAATTCGGGAGCATTGCCGCTTTTTACCATGGAAGCAGAGCATAGCCATCCTGGCTAGCAGCCTTTTCTAAAAATCCAGGCTGAATTTGACCCATAGCAGGGAGGTTGAGGGGTAGGTAGGTGGGCTACAGTCAGAGTGTGCCAGAGTTCATAGCCCTATCAGTCCAACAAAGCCACTTTTGCCCTGTAGAGGAGTTGGGGTTGCGGGCTTCACGGCCCCAACACGCGTGCGGCGGCTGGAGCCCAGCCCCTGCATGATTGGGGAAATTCCCAGCCGCATCACCCCCTGGACAGCCAGTTGGCTGGCTCTGGGGGCATGGCCTGCCCTATTTAAGGCAGGCGTGGCTGGGGATCTCCCTCTTTTGCCACCTCCAGCTGCTCCTGTTTCTCACCCTCCCGCCCTATAAGGTTTTTGTTCCTTGACCTTGCTATGGACCTTGTTTGGTCGCCGTTGAGGGGCCTGGTAGGAATTTTTCCACTTGGCAAATTGGCACCAGCCAGTTGGTTTTCGCCTGCTTCGTAGCAAATCGTCACAACTTTCTGGGTATTGGCGGTTAGGCATTGGTATTGCTCTGTAGATGGAAGAGGGGAGGTAGTGCCATCACCTGCCCCGCATATTGAAGGGTAGTCCTGTAAAGGATTCCGGGGGGGCGTGGCCCTGTCCAAAGCCTATAGAGGTGAGGGCCTAAGGCACGCCCCCTAGTGGTGACCCCGGGGGAGTTCCTAGTTGATGTGCATCATTTACCAGTAGTTAACCCTTCCCGGACTTCAAGCAGACGGGCTGAAGTCGGATATAGTCGGTTAGGACCAATGCCTAAGCCAATACCACTCATCACCTGTAACCCATAAAGTTGTTGCCTTATTTAGCCCATTAACCTTAATAATTGCATCATGTGTCTTTATTTCCACTATGGGGGGGTACGGGAACTCACCACGCAAAGAGAATGACTACGTAAAAAAGGCTTTCCCCGGTACGCACTGCTGCTCACGAGGGTGGTGAGCAGGAAACAATATAAATGGATCCCTTTTTCAGATTACTTAAAGAAATATTATAGTATGATGAACTCAAGAGCAGGATCTGAGCTACGAGCAACAGAAGCAATTTGATTATAGTGCCGTGGTTATGATTTAGTAGGCAGAAGAGAGGGTGCAGCAGAATTAGAGAAACAACAACTCCATGGAAAATGGGGGCAGGAGGGGGGAAGTCAACCAAAATAAGAGAAAAAAGCCAATATAAATTGGGGAGGTTAGTGCACTCAGCTCAGGAGAATATGCTAGAACAGAGTCCCCTGCCTTCAAAATCGCATCCCAAGTTCTGCTTCCAGCTCAATGCAGTCCAAGAGGGGAAAATAAGAGTGGGGGGGGTTGCGGGGCATTGTGAATTAAAAAGGGAGAGGGTCAGCTGATTCCGGCTGGTGCGCACGAGGCCTTGCGAAGATGGATGGCGTTGTACTTTTAATTTGCACAGTGGCATAAGACAAACAGATGAGGTTTCAGGGCAGCGCGTCCAATTAATCAGGGCTTTGACAGCTGTGAAGCCGGACGTTATTCATTCCCCTCCCTGACAGGCCAAAAAGGGTAATAATTACACTTAGATGTCGTGTGCCCCTCACCCCCCGCCGATGCCCAGCTCTCTGAGAGAGAACAGAAACTCTCAATAGCATTCATTACACTAATGCCAGCTGCAGAAAGGAGAAGAGGGCGAATGAAGGCAAAGGGAAGACGATGCTCTCGAGAAATGTGGCCACTATCCAGAGACCCTGGTTGGATCCTGATACAAATCAGCAGCAGTAAGGAGCAAGTCCATCTCTTAAGTTGCCAGTTCCCGCGCTCTATAGGGCCTTGAAGGTTGGTACCGAAACCTTGACCTTGCCAGCCCCACCAAAACCTTAGGTGGCAATTGAGAACATAAGAATGTTAAGAGAAGCCTGCAGGATCAGGCCAATGGCCCACCCAGTCCAGCGTCCTGTTTGCACAGTGGCTGAACAGTTGCCCCAATCGGAAGCCCCCAAGCAGGATTCAAACCCAAGACCCCTCTCGCCCTCCTGTGGTTTGCAGCAGCTGGTATATTGAGAAGCATTGCAGCCTCAGACTGTGAAGGCCGAGCCAAACCACCCTGGCTAGTAGCCATGGATAGACCTCTCCTCCTCCCTGAATTTGCCTAATCCTCTTTTAAAGCCCTCTAGGTTGGTGGCCGTTACTGCTTCCTGTGGCAATGAGTTCCATATTTTAACTATGTGCTGCATGAGGAAGTACTTCCCTTTTCTGGCCTGAATCTTCCAGCATTCATCTTCATTGAATGTTCATGAGTTCTAGTGTTATGAGAGAGGAAGAAATACTCTTCTGTATACATTGGTCAGAGCACGGTACTGATAACGCCAAGGTTGCAGGTTTGATCTCCATAAGGGACAGCTGCATAATCCTGCCTTTCCAGGGGGTTGGACTAGATGCTCCTCAGGGTCCCTTCCAATTCTACGATTCTATGATTGTATGCCTGTTGTCTTTGTCCATGGAGTTTTCTTGGCAGGGATACTGGAGAGGCTTGCCGGTTCCTGCTCCAGGTGGATCACGTTTGGTCAAAACTCTCCACTACGACCTGTCCATCTTGGTTGGCCCTGCATGGCATGGCTCATAGCTTCTCTGAGTTATTCAAGTTATTCAAGCCCCTTCGCCACAGCAAGGCAGTGATCCGTGAGATCTGGACCATAAAGAAGGCTGATTGCCGAAGAATGGATGCTTTTGAATTCTGGTGCTGGAGGAGACTCTTGAGAGTCCCGTGGACTGCAAGAAGATCAAACCTATCCATTCTGAAGGAAATCAGCCCTGAGTGCTCACTGGAAGGACAGATCCTGAAGCTGAGGCTCCAAGACTTTGGACACCTCATGAGAAGAGAAGACTCCCTGGAAAAGACCCTGATGTTGGGAAAGATGGAGGGCACAAGGAGAAGGGGACGACAGAGGATGAGATGGCTGGACAGTGTTCTTGAAGCTACCAGCAAGAGTTTGACCAAACTGCAGGAGGCAGTGGAAGACAGGAGTGCCTGGCGTGTTCTGGGTCCATGGGGTCACAAAGAGCCGCACACGACTAAACAACAACATGATTGTATGCTTTGATGAATAATTTTTATAAAATTCTACTATGTGGGTTCTTACTTGCCTTTTCTCTGAACTAAAAAAAGTCCCAAACGCTGTAGCTTTTCTTTGCAGGAGAGTTGCCCAACCCCTTTTCTTGACCTTTTCCAAGTCTACAATACATTTTTTTGAGGTCAGACAACCAGAACTGTGCACAGTACTTCAGATGCAGCTGCACCATAGATCTGTATAATGGCATTATGATACTGGCAGTTTTATCTCCAGTTCTGCTCCTAAGATTCCTAGCATGGAATTTGCCTTTCTGGAAGGCTTCTTTGCCCAAGACCTCTGAGACCTGGCACCGGCCAGGACAGACAATGGCATGCAACATGGCCCAACGGAGCGGCTCAGTTTAAGACAACTCGAGCGGAAGTTCACTGGGGACTTTCACGGCAGCTGTGAGCTTGGACCCGGACCTTTTGCAGCCCCTCAAGTATCCCCTCAAGTATCAAACGTCAGCATCGGCTGTCGTCTCCTCTCGAATCTCGGCGGAATAGCCCGTGCAATGTCATCCTCTCACCAGCAGACATTTGAAAAGGGATGATCTTTAAAGGCGAGGAGCCTGAGAAATACGAGCTGTCCAGGGAACAAGCTTGCAAATGGCAGGGCTCAGAAGCAAAGCTGTTTATCCTCCCTTTAATTCTGTTGTGCCTCCTTTTGTGTTCATTTTTTCCGGTGCATGTAAATACCAGGTTGAGCTCTGCTTATCCGGAGGGGAAGCTTTTATTTGACAGCTTGCCATTAGAGCATCTGAATAAACTGACATTGCCGCCAGCCACAGAGAAACTACCCACCCTCATTACAATGTCAGAACTAGTAAAAAAAAAACAACCCCACAAAAAACAAGCATTATTAGCAGCAATCAGGAGGCTGCTTTTCATACTGGATTGGAAGCAGCCAGCTGGTCAGGGAAGAGGAGAAGTGGTGAGGACGGTCTCACAAGGTGTTGGAAGCAGGGGTGCAAGCAGCTTGCCTTAAACTGGGGAGCTTCCCATATTGGGCCTCTGGTTGGCCACTGTAAAAACAGAATACTGGACTAGATGGGCCATTGGCCTGATGCAGCAGGCTCTTCTTATCTTCTAGGCATGGACATCTTGCGGCATCTCTGACCAGCACTTAGTTAGGGGGGCTGGAGTTGAGCAAGCGAGTTCAGTTAGAAACTGTTAAGAAGAGAAGAGTTTGGATTGGATATCTTGCTTTATCACTACCCAAAGGCATCTCAAAGTGGCTAACATTCTCCTTTCCCTTCCTCCCCCACAACAAACACTCTGTGAGGTGAGTGGGGCTGAGAGACTTCAGAGAAGTGTGACTGGCCCAAGGTCACCCAGCAGCTGCATGTGGAGGAGCGGAGACACGAACCCGGTTCACCAGATTACGAGACTACCGCTCTTAACCACTACACCACACTGGCTCTTGTAATCGCCCTGAGACCTGTGGGTATAGGGTGGTATACAGATTTTAATAATAATAATAAATAATAATAATAATAATAATAATAATAATAATAATAATAATAATAATATAATGCTGTGTATGTCAGCACAGAATCCCTGGAAAAGACCCTGATGTTGGGGAAGATGGAGGGCACAAGGAGAAGGGGGCGACAGAGGACAAGATGGTTGGACAGTGTTCTCGAAGCTACCAGCATGAGTCTGACCAAACTGCGGGAGGCAGTGGAAGACAGGAGGGCCTGGCGTGCTCTGGTCCAGGGGGTCACGAAGAGTTGGACATGACTAAACAACAACAACAATGGCAGCACAAAATGTCTGTGATGGACAGTCTAGATAGCTTAGTTAGTGTAGGGCTGATTTGCAGGTTTCAGGTTTGACCCTTGTATGAGACAGCTCCATATTCCTGCATTGCAGGGGCTTGAAATATATGATCCTCAGGGTCTCTACTAAAACTACAGTTCTATGATTCTATGACAGCAAAAGGGGGTTAGGAGGAGGTACCAGAAGTTGTACTGGTACTGGAAACAGGTAGGTAGCCGTGTTGGTCTGCCATAGTCGAAACGAAATAAATTCCTTCCAGTAGAAGACCAACTCATTTGTTCTTGGTATGAGCTTTCTTTTTTTAAAAAATAATATTTATTAAGAATTTAATAATTACAAAAAGAAGAAAAAGAGTTAAACAAAGCAAAACAATACAATACAATACATAAAAAGCAAAAAAAGAAAAACACTGCTTATCTTAACAAAGCAAAAACAAAAACAAAAACAAAGACAGAAACAATTAAAAACACATCCAATATTTTCATATCTTGTCTTTCATTTACTTGTTTCGCCGACCTCCTCACACCTCCCTTTTTTGTATTCTAGTTCAATTAGCTATTTCAGCAAATCCTTTCCATCTTTCCCAGTTTTTGTCCTATAGTTTATCTTAACACAATCTAACCTTATTTTTTTCCCCTTTGGCCCATTAACAGTCTATTTTTACTTAATTCTTTATAACATTTCCGCTAAAGCCATATAACTTCATTCCAGCATCCTTCTAACATTCATTAATTTTATAGTGTTTCTGTAAATAGTCTTTAATTTTTTTCCAATCTTCTTCCACCGACTCTTCTCCCTGGTCTCGGATTCTGCCGGTCATTTCCGCCAGTTCCATGCAGTCCATCAACTTCACTTGGTATGAGCTTTCATGTGCATGCACACTTCTTCAGATACACTGAAACAGAAGTCCTGTTATTGGCACTACTTGGGACGCGGGTGGCCCTGTGGGTTAAACTACAGAGCCTAGGACTTGCCGATCAGAAGGTTGGCGGTCCGAATCCCAGCGACGGGGTGAGCTCCCGTAACTCGGTCTCTGCTCCTGCCAACCTAGCAGTTCGAAAGCACATCAAAGTGCAAGTAGATAAATAGGTACTGCTCCGGTGGGAAGGTAAATGGCGTTTCTGTGAGCTGCTCTGGTTCGCCAGAAGCAGCTTAGTCCTGCTGGCCACATGACCCGGAAGCTGTACGCCGGCTCCCTTGGCCAATAAAGCGAGATGAGCGCCGCAACCCCAGAGTCGGCCACGACTGGACCTAATGGTCAGGGGTCCCCTTACCTTTAAGGTGCTACTGGAAGGAATTTATTTTGTTGGTACTGGTGAGCAGTATCACAGAAAAAAGCCCTCTTTCCCCCTTTTTCTCTTTGTAGCTTCTGCAGACCCTCACAGGCTGCTGGCGTTCTCTTTGAGTTTCTGCTTTCCACCCAGGGGAGAGGAAATCCTCTGTCATCGTACAGCTCTTCCCCATCCTCCCAAGGCCCTGTCAGGGCAAAAATCACTCAAGATCCTGCCCCCCTGCAAAGCCATCAACAAGTCTAATGTGAGCGCAGGAGCCCCTTTTCCCTGGGCAGAGAGAGCTTTCCTTTGACCTTTGCTGCCCCCGGCCACTTCTCCCCCCCTTCACTCTCTTCCCTCCGAGGTCCTTGAAAGGGTGTCCATTATCGCAGCGGGGTGGGCCAAGAACGGCTGGGAACCTGCCGGGAGAGTGACTCTTCCAACCGAGAGGGTCATGAGTTCCAAAGACGCCGGCGGCCAGCAGCCGAGACCTCAGGCCTCTTTCCCAGGCAGCTCGTGAACCCAGCGGATTTTCTAACTTGAAACTGGAGCTCTTCCCTGCTCCCTTTAAACCAAAAACAAAACAAAGTAGAAAAAGCCTTTCCCCCTCCATTTGCCCTCCCTCCTAGGAGGTTAATGCTCCAGTCATTTCCTGTCTGTTACAAAGAGTTGTGCCTGGATTATATAAACCTGAATTCCAATTAACTCTCAATTTAGAGGCTTTGTGAATGGGTTGCACTGGGGGGATGGAGGTGCCCCAAGAGTGGGGAGAGCTGAAGTTTTATATCTAGACAGACATAAATGGAGAATGGGGGGAAGCTCTCCATTGTGCTCTCTCTCGCACACACCCAAACTTGCTGCCCAGACTGTCTCACAAGGTGCAAAAGCTAATTTCCCATTGAAAGATAAATCAAGAACTATCCCTTCACACAAGACAAACAGCCCGTGGGACTCATTGCCACTGGGTGTCATGATAGCAACTGAGGCGAGTTACTTTTAAAATGAAGGACGGAAGGTTAGAATAAGAGAATCTTAGAGTGGTGAGGTTGGAAGGGACCCCAAGAGCCATTCAGCTGGATAGCTCAGCTGGTTAGAGCATGGTGCTGATGACACCAAGGTCGCAGGTTCGATCCTCTATGGGACAGTTGTATATTCCTGTATTGCGGTGGGGGGGTGCACTATATGAGCCTCAGGGCTCCTTCCAGCCCTACAGTTCTAGCATTCATTCATTCAACATTCTGCAAAGGTAAAAGGTAAAGGACCCTTGAACAGTTAAGCCCAATCAAAGGCAACTGTGGGGCTGCGGCACTCATCTCACTTTTCAGGCTGAGGGAGCCGGTGTTTGTCGACAGACAGCTTTCTGGGTCATGTGGCCAGCATGACTAAATCGCTTCTGGTGCATCAGAACATCGTGACGGAAACCAGAGTGCACGGAAACACCATTTACCTTCCACCGCAGTGGTACCTATTTATCTACTTGCACTTTGACGTGCTTTCAAACTGCTAGGTTGGCAGAAGCTGGGACAGAGCAACGGGAGCTCACCCCGTCATGGGGATTCAAACTGCCAACCTTCTGATCGGCAAGCCCAAGATGCTCAGTGGTTTAGACCACGGTGCCACCCGCGTCCTTTCAGCCCCCTGCAATGCAGGAACTACTGCTCAAGAATCCCTGACAGATGGCCTTCCAACCTCTGCTTCAAAATCTCCACCTTTTGAGGCAGCCTGTTCTGCCTTCGAAAGACTGTAGCTGCCAGAACATTCTTCCTGATGTTTAGTTGGAATCTCCTTTCTTGTCATTTGAACACACTGGTTTGGGTTCCACCCTCTGGGACAGTAGAAGACAAGATTTCTCTATCTTCTACGTGGCAACCCGTCAGATATTTGAAGACGGCCATCACCTCTCAGTCTTCTCTTCTCCAGGCTAAACAGACCCAACCACAAATCACAAGGGAGGAGGACGGTGTCGCACTCAGGCCCTGCTTGTGAACTTCCCAGAGGTATCTGGTTTAGGGTTACCAGACGTCCCCAGTTCCCGGGGACAGTCCCCAGATTTGCAAATCTCTCCCTGGGAAACGTGGCAGCAGCAGCCTCAGCAGCCCAGAGCCAGCCTGGTAGCGCAGTTGGCTCTGGCTGGCTTCAGGAGCTGCCCGCTGCCGTGACGCCTGCCATTTTTCCTCACTGGAAGTCCCCATACAATGTGTCTTGTGTGCTGTACCTGGGATATCCGGTGGTACAGATCTCCTGCCCCCTGCCTCCTTTGTTTTGACTGATCGGGGGAGGCTTGGGAGTTGCAGGCAGTTGTCCGGTTTTTTAGAAACTCTGCACATTTATGTTTCGCAGGGTGCAAAAGAAGGGCTTTGTACCTTTATACAATAGGCATGTGTGCTTGGGCCCAGGGTCTTTTGCCTCACCATCCCCACTATTGACTCCCTGTTTCTACGCAGCTTCAGAAAGAAAGAAAGAAAGAAAGAAAGAAAGAAAGAAAGAAAGAAAGAAAGAAAGAAAGAAAGAAAAGTGTCCTCAGATTCATTGAAAAAAATCTGGTAACCATAATCTGGTTGGACCACTGTGAGATCAGGATGATGGACTAGATGGGTCACTTTGGGCCTGATCCAGCCTCAGCGCTCTTCTGTTGTCCTTAAGATGTTGAAGGCAATGAGCTGTGCAGCAAAAACAAGCTTGCTTGTTCTTCCACATGACAGACCCTCTGATACTTGAAGATGACCATCACCTCACCTCTCAGACTTCTCTTCTGTAGCTATACTTCCCCAAATCCCTCCACCATTGGTTTCCAGAGGTTGCTCATCTGATGCTCAGCAAAAACCTGTGAAAAGGTTAAAATGACTATAAAGCAAGAACAGGTTAAAAAGCTTGAGGAAATGAAAAGGGCTTTCTGTGGTGCACCACCAGGACATCAGGGAAACTTCTCTGGGAAGGACATTCTGCAGCTGGGGTGCCACCACTGAAAAGGCACTTTCTGCCACTGTTCACCTGGGAGAAGCATTTGGAGCCCCAAAGCCAAGATGTAGATTGGCTTATAGGGATATATCCTGGTCCCAAGCCATAAAACCAGCACTCTGAACTAGGCTCAGAAATGGATCCCATTGAGTTGACAAGGCAGTGGCATGATACACTTGACCCTAGTTAGAAATCTTACAATTGCTTTCCATGCTAACTGAAGTTTCCAGAGCATTTTCAAAGGCAACCCTGCATATGACATGTGGTAATATGCAAACAGGAGGTTGCTAGAACTTGGAAAATAGAAGCCAGGCTATCCCAGTCCAGGTAGGGTCATGGCTGGGGCATCAGCCTAAGCCCAAAAGGAAGTAGACAGAAAGCACATTTTACACAGTGGACTTAAACTGGACGTTTTGAGTAAGGGTGGGGAAGAAATTCATTTCGAGTAGAACTTAATGAAAACCTGCCTGATTTACACTTTCTGAAACAGTGCATGAGCCTGGATACAGCTGTCCTTTGAAATTCACACGCTTCCAGATGGGGGGAAGGGATATAGTTCTCCAGCCAAATCATGCATACGGAAAAATGGAAAAGTGTGCATTTATTGGTGAAAAATAACGTGTGCAATGCCCTTATTGGGAGAAATTTGCAAAAAATGCTGGTGAATTTTCATAACAACAACAACAACAACAACAACAATTAAAGAACAGAGGCAGGCATGTGAAGAAACGAGAAACTGAAATGGACAGATTCATCAGTGTCTAGTTTTGAGTCATTATCTCCCCTGCCCCAGGGGATTCTGGGAGCGATAAGGATTCTGCACAAATAGGAAAGCTGTGACACTTAAACTGGTACAAATGTCTTTTTAGCACAAAGATGCTGCATGGGGAGTTTATTAAGCACATTTATTGCCTGCCCTTCACGAAATGTCCCAAGGTGGGTTATAGCATAATAAAAACATAGAATGCAATATATAAATAACAGTTAAAACAACAGTTTAGCAATAAAATCATTTTCATTAAATGAACAACTATTACACTCTCTCAAAAGCCTGGGTAAAAAGATACATTACCTTTGCATGTTTTCTGAAAACCCCAAAATTTAGAACTAGGTGCACGTCAGGAGGCAGGGAGTTCTAAAATTTGGGGGACACCTAACTTTGCTGTTATGTTGGGAGTACTGAGCCCTGGGTGCAATTCTTGCTCGTGGGATTGTGCTCTTTTCTTCCACTGCTGAACCGATGGAGGGAACAGGGGGAAAGAAAAGCCCTGGAATCAGAGCCAAAATGCTGCCATCGTTTATTTCTACGCCTCATTACCATGGTTAAAACCACGCTCAAGGCAGCTTACGACATGAAAAGATTTACATAATTAAAAAGATACGGCAAAAGTAGCCATAAGCAATAAATTAAAACATATCAAAATGCACACGACAAAATCCTCACATAAGACCTAAGAATAAAGATACGAAAGATGAATATCAATAACAGCAAAATTATCACAGCCAAAATTAAATATTGGCCCCGGCAAAAGCCCTAAACAATACCCCACCCCATGGCTTGACATCCGGCAGAAGCTCCCAGGCAACAGGGCATCAAGGAAGGCCGAGATTTCAGAACCTTGGAGAGCTCCAAATGAGCAACCGGTTTCCAGAAGAGGCAGAGGTTGACTGAGGTCCAATCTCTCGCTCAATCCACACTCCACTTCCTCCTGCCAGTGGCGTAGGACTTCTGAACAGGGTAATCCACTGGCCTGGAGGTGAGTAGTTCTAAATCTCTTTGTGGCTTCTCACCTGGAAGTCTCCCTCCAGTGTTGGGCATGTGCCATGGAGAGGGAGCTGCTCTCTTCTAAGAGGAACACGGCTCAGTAAGTCCTGGCTTGGGGCCCACGAGCTCAGAGATGTCAGTCCCAGGTCCTGTGTCTGGAACAATGGTCATGTCTATGGCAATCACACAGGGTCCCTGGATGTTTAACGGTCTATTGATCCCTGTGCCACCACTGTGCTCGCTTCCCCACTGCCACCAACCAGTTACTCTCTGGTAAAACACTGAGTCCAATCAGTTGTTAAAAGTGAACAACAAAAAAAACCAAGTTTATCTTACAAACAATAACAAGTTTATGGTTTCTCAGATAATATTCCTTAACTTTAGTTTCTTTACCGGCCTATACCTTCCTAATACCTTCTGACTGATTATCTCAACTATTTGACTGACTCCTCTTAACAAATTTTCTCCCTCTTTCACACCAGACTAGCCCAACCCACAGACTTATCTTCTCTGTCTCTTCTAACTCCAGACTGTCTTCTCAACAACTCTAAGTCTAAGTCTAACTTCCTCAAAAAACCTCTGTGCTTAAACCTTATACATAGTTAACTCTGCCCCCTGGGTTCCCATTGGTTAGTCATTTTACAATTAGTTAACCCTTTCCCTATGAACCCAGTATGATGTCACACACCTAGGAGGGCACACGCCACAATGTCCTTCAGGCATGAGATCTTCCTGCTCTGCATCCAGGTCCTGGCTCTTGCTCAAGGATGAGTCGTGACAATTGCTTTCTCTCTCTTAAGCCAACTGGGCCATCCCAGGGGAAAAGCCATAGTACAGTTGGTAGAGCATCTGCTCTGCATGCGGGAGGTCTCAGGTTCAGTCCCCACTATCTCCAGAAAGGAAGAGAGAGGCTCTGCTCTGGAGATCCTCTGTCGGTCAGAGTAGACAGTACTCGGCTAGATGGAACAATGTCTGGCTCAATACAAGGCGGCTTCCTCTGTTCCCAGGTGTGATGGCCTGGGAATCTGATTCAGAAGCTGAACCGGAGGAATCCCAGCCTGCACAGGAATCCCCGCCTCCAGGGCTGGCTGAGCCAGGACAGGGGCTTGAATCTGAAGGGCCTGAACCTGTGCCGGGTCCTCAGGAGCAGACATCAGATGAATCCACTCTGGCTCCGGAGGTGATTGAGGACCCATTGCCTGCAGGTGCTCCTCTCCCAGCCCTGTCAGGGGAAGGTGAGGCTGCCTCTGGGTCCACTAACCCTCCAGCCTCTCCTGAGCTGCAGAGGCTCAGGGCAGAGAGGCGGAGGGAACTAAGTTCTCTCAGGAGGAGTGCTCACCTCCAG
This sequence comes from Podarcis liolepis, assembly GCF_965112155.1. Taxonomy (NCBI): domain Eukaryota; kingdom Metazoa; phylum Chordata; class Lepidosauria; order Squamata; family Lacertidae; genus Podarcis; species Podarcis liolepis. The sequence continues at coordinate 63,567,377 of NC_139565.1, forward strand.
GCCAGGAGAGGCGGGTCACCTGTGGGCCGGGACCGCCCCTGGCCTCAGAGGAGATAAAGGCCAGTCAGCCCAGTCCCAGGTTGTGGGAGCAACGACACTGGAGACCTGTTTCTGCCAGCACCCAGACCTGTTCTTCCGGAGTTCCTGACCACGCCCGGCTTCTTGCTTTGGACCCCGCTTCCTCCTTGGTGGACAGTCTCCAGACCCTCGACCCAGGACCGGACTCTGACCACGCTTCTCTGTAACCCCCTCCCCCTGGGTCCAGCACACCAGGGCTGTCTGATCTTGTGTCTCAACACCTGAGAAAGTTTGTGTTCTCTACTTTGAGAAGCCCTTTCTCCATGAACTTTTAGAAAAGTCTTCCGGAGCTTACAAGTGCTCCTCTTACTCGCTCATGCCTGCCTCTCCAGGGTCACCATGACCTAGATCTCCCCTCTTTCCTCCCCCTCCTCCCCCCTCCCCACAACATCACATCACGACTTTGTGTGATTTATCCCTTCATATTATTTCAGGAACATTTCCTTCTGTAAGCTCTGACGCTGATTAATACCACTTAGCACTTTCCATCTCCAAAGCACTTTGCAAGCATTTGCTAATTAATCTACACAACTTTCCCACTCCTCACCCCAAAGGTAGGAAAGGGTAAACTTCCAGGCCTGCTTTTGTCGGCACTAACCTCTTAACTCAAGGAAACAGAATGTCCCTAATATGAGTCATGGTTTCTAAACATCTTGTGGAACAAGTGGATTCTCCATTTAAAGTTCACAGAGTGTGCAGAGGGAAGTTTTTGAATGTTTCATGTTTAACTCTGCTTGATGTTTGTTGGAAGCCACCTAGAGTGACTGGGGGGACCCAGTAATATGGGCAGCATTAATAATAATAATGATAATAATAATACAAAGAAGGATAGAACTTTCTTTATGTATGCAACAACAGCAGCAAGATTACTCATCGCGAAGTATTGGAAGACCCAGGAGCTACCCACCCTGGAAGAATGGCAGATGAAAGTGATGGACTACATGGAATTGGCAGAAATGACTGGCAGAATCCGTGACCAGGGAGAAGAGTCGGTGGAGGAAGACTGGGAGAAATTCAAAGACTATTTGCAGAAGCACTGTAAAATTAAGGAATGTTAAAATGACGTTTGATTGAAAAGAAGTGGTATTGGTAAAAAGATTTCTAAGAAAATGTAAATGGGGATTGATAAAGGATAAATGCTAGAGGGTAAGGATTTGCTGAATTTAATTTTTGAACTGGAATACAAAATGGGAGGTGTGAGGAGGTCAAGAAACTAGTGAATGAACTGTAAGAGATGAAAATATTAATTTATTCTTTGTTCTGTTTTTGGTTTTTCCTTTCTTTCTTTTCTTTTTTTCATTCCTTTCTTTTGCTAATGGTTTGTTACTGTGTATTTTTTATATGTTTTGTTCCTGTATGCTTTTATTCTTGAAGTTCTTCATATGTTTAAATTTTGAAATTCTTTATTTTTTGTGAAACTTGAATAAATATTATTTAAAAATAATAATAATAATGATAATAATAATAATAATACAAGCCTGGAACTAAGTAATACACCTTGGCACCTGCGCTGGCTTCCTGGCAACTTCTGTGGATAATTTAAAGGCCTGGTCTTCATCAATAGCAAGGATCAAGGGCCACATTACCCTGGTGGAAAGCTGTCAAGGGCAGCATTCCAGTAATGGATGAGGCCTGAGCAAGACATGTGTGGCACTAGACTCACACACCCTCTTAGTCGTCGTCTTCTTCTTTGGCAATCACTCGTAGCTGAGTAAGATCATCTTCCATAAACAGGGTTTTAACAATGAGTCCATAAGTGATTGTGGAGGCCAATTCTGGATCCACACATCCTTCCACAGTGGGGACATTGATTTTGGGGAGGGAGTTGATCACGGTGTGGATTTGCCAAGCGTGCCTTCCTCTTAGCACATTTCTCCCTTGCATCCTGAGTTTGAGTATCTTCAAAGCCCACGACACCTTTGGGAAAGGCTGTTCTCCAATTGGAGCGCTCACAGGCAAGTGTTTCCCAATTGTTGGTGTTTATACTACATTTTTTTAGATTTGCCTTGAGGCAGTCTTTGAACCTCTTTTGTTGACCACCAGCATTACACTTTCCATTCTTAAGTTCGGACGCAGACCTGGCATTGACGGCAGGTCCTGGAGTTAAATCCTGAAGGGCATCGATTTAGATTAAACCCTTCCATGGCTGCATTTGCCATCAATGTGCCCACAATGAGAGTATATATCTCTGTAATCAAACATGGCTACCTTGCTAAGCTATTCACTTCTTTATGCTTAAGCCAAGAAATTGTTTCTATAACTACATGTAATTACATAATTGTGAATTTTGTATTAATTTTGTATTTAATTGTATTTAATTGAACATTTAGAAATGTATTGTGATGATTCTAATGAGATTTTGTTTGGACTATTATTAGTTAGCACTAATAGTCTCAGTACTGTAATGGCTTGAGACTACTGAGGAAGCCCAGAAAACTGTGTCCAGGGAGTGATGTCTATCAGCCAACCCCAATAAATTGGCCCTGTCGGGGGCGAAATAGCAGCTCTTCAACTTTATGGACTGCTAGGGCGAAACGGGCATAGAACACTGGCACCCTGTCTTCCACCTGCACTTCACAGCTACCGGGAACATCGTTGAACTTACCTACCTTCTTCTTGAACTTACCTAAAAATCAAGAAAAAACAAAAACTGAGTGAAAAAGTTGTAAGACCTTAGTAAAATCTGACACTGCAAGTTCACTTTATTTTAGATAGCTTATAAGCATAGCTGTCAATGTTTCCCTTTTTAAAAGGGAAATTCCCTTATTCCGAATAGGATAATAATAATAATAATAATAATAATAATAATAATAATAATAATAACAACAACAACAACAACAACAACAACAATAATTTATTTATACCCCACCCATCTGGCTGGGTTTCCCTAGCCACTCTGGGCGGCTTCCAACAGAACACTAAAATACAATAACCTACTAAACATTAAAAGCTTCCCTAAACAGGGCTGCCTTCAGATGTCTTCTAAAAGTTTGGTAGTTGTTTTTCTCTTTGACATCTGGTGGGAGGGCGTTCCACAGGGCAGGTGCCACCACCGATAAGGCCCTCTGTCTGGTTCCTCTCAAGAAAAGGCAAAAGTTGACAGCTATGCTTATAAGTTTTCATGGCACTTCGTAAGCAATTGTCTTATTCTCACAAATGTGATAAATGGTGAAAAATTGTTTTTGAACAAGAATATTAATTGTGTGAATAATTGTCACCTATGTGCTGTATGGGTTGCACAATCTATTTGGGGCAAGCATGGCACCCAGCTGAGGTTCTGGTGAGATCTGAAGCCAATTACATGGGAAGTGGTTTTCACCTAGGACTTAGAATCATAGAATCATAGAATCATAGAATCATAGAATGATAGAGTTGGAAGAGACCCCAAGGGCCATCGAGTCCAACCCCCTGCCAAGCAGGAAACACCATCAGAGGACTCCTGACATATGGTTGTCAAGCCTCTGCTTAAAGACCTCCAAAGTAGGAGACTCCACCACACTCCTTGGCAGCAAATTCCACTGTCAAACAGCTCTTACTGTCAGGAAGTTCTTCCTAATGTTTAGGTGGAATCTTCTTTCTTGTAGTTTGGCTCCATTGCTCCGTGTCCGCTTCTCTGGAGCAGCAGAAAACAACCTTTCTCCCTCCTCTATGTGACATCCTTTTATATATTTGAACATGGCTATCATATCACCCCTTAACCTCCTCTTCTTCATGGGTCTTCCAACAGAAGGGGGGAAACACTCTACACGTGCTCAGAGGTAGCCTTCCCTTCTTCATTACTATTTTGCTCACTGGAGAGCTGAACCCAAGCATCCAAGAGATTCTGGGATGCAGCCGAGCCCTGGCTCAGAATAAGCCCCATCTCTCCCCGCCTGAGTGGTGCTCTCAGCTTCCAGCCACCTTGCCTTGTTCGCCCAGGAAATGAAATCCATTTTGCAATGAATTGGTGTGTGTTCTTTTTTTCTTTCTCTCTCTCTTTACTGAAGTGCTAGCACTTGTGCTAAACTACCAATTTTTCATAATAATGCAGAAAACATTCCCTCACAAAGATCAGAGGCTTGGGAGAGAATTAAGGTGATCCAAAGAAGATTAAGTGGCTTTCAGTGTAGTTGTTTATGTCAGATTTTTAAAAGTAATGTGGATGGATAGAAGGGGAAAAGCCTGAGATTGTGGAACAAACACAATTACTCACAGCAGTGCATACAGCACAGCCAAGAGGGTGGGCTTATCAAGGGGCTATTTTGAGAGCTCCTGGTCCTTGAGATTGCTATGGAAAATGCATCCGCCCCAGACTTTAGCTGGTCGCGCACGGAGCTTGCTGGAGGAATTCAGTCTCACTTCCAATCTTGTGTGAAAAACCCAGCTGCCAAATCTAATTCTGCAAGGTTCCACTTGCACCATAATTGATTTAGTATGATCTGTTCTTCAGTCTAGGTATAAACACTTTTTGCACATATGGGTTGCACTTGCAGTCACAATGCATCACAGGCTTTGACATTTAAGGCTGCCCAAACAATTGTTTCTGCACATGGAGATGGCCTGCAATCCCTGGGAGATTGCAAGAGTTGCAAACTGCATGCTGCCAAAACGGTTGGAACATCGTACAGCGATGCAGAGTTCACGACAATTGTTGCGGGTAATCGTTCAGCCCGGACACTGAGGTTCAGCGCAGAGGGCCTTCTGGCGGTTCCCTCACTGTGAGAAGTGAGGTTACAGGGAACCAGGCAGAGGGCCTTCTTGGTAGTGGTGCCCTGTCTGTGGATCGCTCTCCCATCAAATGTCAAGGGGGGGAAAACAACTATCTGACTTTTAGAAGACATCTGAAGGCAGCCCTGTTTAGGGAAGTTTTGAATGATGTTTTAATGTATTTTTAATCTTTTGTTGGAAGCCACCCAGAGTGGCTGGGGAAACCCAGCCAGATGGGCAGGGTATAAATAATTTCTTCTTCTTCTTCTTCTTCTTCTTCTTCTTCTTCTTCTTCTTCTTCTTCTTCTTCTTCTTCTTCTTCTTCTTCTTCTTCTTCACAATGCATAGTGCTCACCCCAATGCATGCAAGGTTTTGTAAACCACTTAGAGTACGGGGGTCTCTACGGCTGCACGGACATTATTAGCACAACATTGGAAAGAAGAGGTTGTCCCAAGTAAAGAAGATTGTCTGACCACTGGTCCTATGTAATAAAAAAATGAAGGTCTTATATATATAATAAATGTACCAACCAAGCACATTCATAGATGTGTAAACCACATGTCTGGAGCAGCACAGGAGGACCACCCTGGAACCATTTTGACTCCCAAACTGACCAAATGTTTTCTCTGCAAGGAGTGAGGGAGTGAGGGAAGTTTCCCATTGTCTCAGGAATTGGGTAATCACCATCTCAAAGGAATGGCCAGACTACCAGGAAAGGCAATCAGATAAGGCATTATCAGAAAACCTGGCAGACAGGAAAAACAGCAACATTCAAATTTCTGTTGTAGACTGCCTTTTCTGTGATGTTGGTATGATGGTTGTGGGGGTGTGTGTGTTGGGTTACACCCCTTCTGTGATATATGTATCCTGTATGGAGGGGTGGTTTGGCGCTCCAGGGCAGGCAATTTAAAATGTCTATATAAGGGTGGGCACACCTTTGTTCAGGGTCCTCCTCCTTTCCTGCGTGTGAAGGGAACACCCTGTTGCAACAAATCAATAAAGATCAGGCTTACGAGTTGCTTTGCTTCTCAATATTCTCTGACTGGCCTCTGTTATTTTCTCCTACCGATAGGGAACCCACTTAAGGACTCTGTACGGGCTCTTGGATACCCCATAAGGGAAGAAGGGCAGATTGTGTTTAAAACACCTGCTAGCTAGGGATCATGGGAGATGTGGAGGTTGAGGAAGCCTGGTCTAAATCAAAGTGGCTCAGTTCACCCCCAGCATATGTGCCTGCCTCTTTATTTGCCTATTGGGGTGCCATAGGTCTAGACATACATTTTGTGCCCTACCAAATTATTGCTTTCAGTCCAGAGGGAGGGAGCTCAATAGCCCTTGTCAGGGGCAGGAAGCAGAGAGGCAGATGTTTCAGCTGCCCATCGGAGATGGATGGGCACGTGTTATTCTGCGGCAAAGATGGAGCTCTGCAGCTCACGGATGTTTTGCAGAACAGCCTCAAATGGGGGTGCAACAGATCCTTCAAATTAAGGAGCCACATCTGGAGGTTTCCCTCATTGCATGCCACATCAGTCATATTCACAAGTTTTTTCGCAAAACGCACACACAAGAATAGCAGCGAAAAGCCAAGCTAGCCACAAAAATGTATATCTTTGAACAAGCAGCCAGAGGCTGGAGGCAGCCGTGCACCTTTCAAGCCCCCTCCATTTCTCTCCCCAGTCTCCTTCAGGCTCTGCTTTGCCTCACCTCCCCACCCCCCAAAAAAAACTCCTGGCAAGGCTACCAACTTTTCAACTGGCCTCTGTTGCTGTGTTGTAAGCTGCAGCTTTTTCCTTGGAGGCACAGCTGGGTAATCAACACTTAGCCCCGTGCTGTGAAAAGTTTAACCTGTTAGTCCCTGCCTGTGAAGGCAAATTGAAAAGTTGGCGAGTTCCATTGTATCCTTTGGTAGGGGTGGGGTGGGGGGAAATATACACTTTCTTTCCATGGCCCAGCTGAACTAAATTCACAAGTACAGTGGTACCTCGGGTTAAGAACTTAATTCGTTCTGGAAGTTCGTTCTTAACCTGAAATTGTTCTTAACCTGAGGTACTACTTTAGCTAATGGGGCCTCTCACTGCCGCCGTATGATTTCTGTTCTCATCCTGAAGCAAAGTTCTTAACCCGAGGTACTATTTCTGGGTTAGCGGAGTCTGTAACCTGAAGTGTCTGTAACCCGAGATACCACTGTATGTGAACAGTAAAAGTGAGTGCAAGTGTCTGCAGTGAGGAGCTACATTGAGTCAGAATTCAAGGAGGGCAGGCAAAAAGGCATTCAAAGGCAACCAGTGTATCAAGAGAAAGAACAAAAATCAACAACAGATTGCCATCACTGCAAAGGACCCAGCCGAACTGCAAAACCATCTGGACACAGTCAAGCACCGGTTCAGTCCACAGGAAATGGAAGGGTTAACAGGGTGCCCCCTTCCTGGCTTCTGTTTCAGAATCATCTTAACCAGGGAAGTGTTGGATATCACAATTACAGTGGTACCTCAGTCTTAACCTGAAACTGTTCTTAACCTGAAGCACCACTTTAGCTAATGGGGCCTCCCGCTGCTGCCGCGCTGCCACCGCACAATTTCTGTTCTCATCCTGTAGCAAAGTTCTTAACCCGAGGTAATATTTCTGGGTTAGCGGAGTCTGTAACCTGAAGCGTATGTAACCTGAAGCGCCTGTAACCCGAGGTACCACTGTATAAGTTGATGCACCTTTACTCCTGATTTCCGCCCCCCCTTGCCCCCAGCTGGACCCAGTTGCTGCTCCCCTGGGTCTTTGGTTCCAATGTTTTCAAGTCTTGGCTCAGTTGGCTCTGATCCTGTCAACAACTCATTCCTCCAGCTGTGATTCCTGCAGTGCAGGGAGTTAAGAACCTAGGACACGGGGAGGCAAACTAAGGCCCGGGGGCCGGATCTGGCCCATTCACCTTCTAAATCCGGCCCACAGAGGGTCCCGGAATCAGCGTGTTTTTACATGAGTATAATGTGTGCTTTTATTTAAAATGCATCTCTGGGTTATTTGTGGGGCATAGGAATTCATTCATTTTTATTTTTTCAAAATATAGTCCAGCCTCCCCCAAGGTCTGAGGGACAGTGGACTGGTCTCCTGCTGAAAAATTTTGCTGACCCCTGACCTAGGAAGAGCCTGTTGGGTCAGGCCAATGCCTCATCTAGTCCAGCCTCCTGTTATCACAGTGACCAAGCAGATTCTTCGATGGGAAACCCACAAGCAGGATTCAAACACAAGAGCTCTTTCCTCTGGGTTTCCAGCAATGGGGATTCGGAAGTATTTCTGCCTCCAACTATGAAGGCAGAGCATTGCCATCATTGCTGGAAGCCCTCAATAGTCCCCTCCTCCATGAATTTGTCTCATTCTCTTTCAAAGCCATCACCTTGCCGACAAAGGTCCGTATAGTTCAAGATATGGTTTTCCCAGTAGTGATGTATGGAAGTGAGAGCTGGACCAAAAAGAAGGCTGATCGTGGAAGAATCGATGCTTTTGAATTCTGGTGCTGGAGGAGACTCTTGAGAGTCCCATGGACTGCAAGAAGATCCAACCTCTCCATTCTGAAGGAAATGAGCTCTGAGTGCTCACTGGAAGGACAGATCCTGAAGCTGAGGCTCCAATCCTTTGGCCACCTCATGAGAAGAGAAGACTCCCTGGAAAAGACCCTGATGTTGGGAAAGATGGAGGGCACAAGGAGAAGGGGACGACAGAAGATGAGATGGTGGGACAGTGTTCTCAAAGCTACCAGCATGAGTTTGACCAAACTGTGGGAGGCAGTGGAAGACAGGAGTGCCTGGCGTGCTCTGGTCCATGGGGTCACAAAGAGGCGGACATGCCTAAATGACTAAACAACAAGAAGTGTCTCCTGGGGGAACGAGTTCCATAGTTGGACTAAATGGTTCTTTGGGTCTCTTCCAACTCTGCAATTGAAAGACCTACATTGGTTCCCAGTACATTTCTGGGCATAATTCAAAGTGTTGGTGCTGACCTTAAAAGCCCTAAATGGCCCAGTGTACCTGAAGAAGCATCTCCATCCCCATTGTTCAGCCTAGACACTGGGGTCCTCCTCTGATGGTCTTCTGGTTGTTCCCTGCCTGCTAGATGTGAAGCTACAGTGAACCAGGCAGAGGACCTTCTCGGTAGCGGCGCCCGCCCTTTGGAACACCCTCCCATCAGATTTCAAGGAGATAAAGAACTACACAACTTTTAGAAGACATCTAAAGACAGCCCTGTATAGGGAAGCTTTTAATGTGTAATGTTTTATTATGTTTTTATATATGTTGGAAGCTACCCAGAGTGACTAAGGCAACTCAGTCAGATGGGCAACATACAAATAAATTATTATTATTATTATCCTTGACATCTGCTTAAAAACCTCTAAGAAAGGAGGGTCCATCACCTTCCAATGTTGTTTTCACTGTCAAACAACTCTTGCCACCAGAAAATTCTTCCTAACATTTAGTTTGAACCTCCTTCTTGTAATTTGACTCCACTGGTTCGGGTCCTTCAGTGGCAGACCTTGAGATCTCAAATTTCAGCAGTGCCTCCTCCAACATCAAAATCCAGCACCCCCTGCTCCTCACGCCCCATTCTCAATAATAGTTGTGTTGCCCTCTGCAGTGCCCTCCAAGGCTCTGCACCCAGGGTGACCAAACCGATCGTGCTCCCCTAAATCCGCCTCTGGATTCTGCCCTCTGGAGCAGCAGAAAACAAGTTTGCTCCTCCTTCTGTGTGACAGCCCTTTAGGCATTTGAAGATAACTCTCATGCCACCTCTCAGTCTTCTCTTCTTCATCCCAAACTCCCTCAGCTGAGATGGCTCAGCTGGTAGAGCATGAGACTCTTAATCTCAGATTCGTGGGTTTGAGCCCCACATTGGGGCATTGGGGCAATGCACATTCCTGCATTGCTGGGGGTTGGACTTGTTGACCCTCGTGGTCCCTTCCAACTCTGTGTTTTTGCAATTCTGTGAATTGTCCCACCTAGGGCTTGGCTTCCAGGCCCTCGGTGATCTTGGCTGCCCTCCTCTGCCCATTTATGAGCGACTTAAAGACCCATGATTAATTAGCCCTACCAAAGTTTCCTCCCCAGCAATCCGTCTTCCATGCATGGAACATTCTTGGCTAGCCTTGACTTTTTCAGAAACTTCTCCCACCCTCCCTGAGCCCCATCATAGATCTCAGCAACCTTATCTTGCATGCAACTCTGTGCAAGTTGTTGTTGTTATTAAAAAAAGACACAGCAAAAATAAAGCAGGGAGAAATGAGGAAACTGTTATTATTTCATTTTGATAAAAATGGCCTAGCTTTGTGCAACCTCTCCCTCCAGGCCTTTTCATCAGCACAGAAGTTCAACGGTGGGCTTTTAAAAATCACTCATCTGCACCTTGCAGGAGGCTCCTGGGAGAGGAAGACAAGCGATTAGGAAGCAGGGTTTCTGACATCACACGATGTGATTGGCTCCTCCCCTCCCTTCCCCCACCCCCACCGGAGTTTTATTTCCAAAAAGCCATTTGCATGGAAAGTAGAGCATTCTTTCTGAAGATTTGCATGGGTCCCTGCTGCTTATTCCCCATCTGGAATCTTAATCCCCTTGCTTCTGATATCGCGGCAGGTTGCTGTGGCAATGAGAGCGCCACAACGCCTGGTGTGTGTATGTGTTCTACAGGGAACTGAGGGAGGGAGTGGCTCCAGAAGACAAATGGGAACGTTAGGGCAGAGGAACTGGTCAGACAGAATCCCAGCGCTGCCCCCATCGCCCAGTGGAGTTTGGGGAACCATCCAGCAACTCGTAAGAAGTGGCACTAAGTACGTAGTGAACAGTAAGGCTGCACATTGCCAGGCATTCCCAAATCCCTTGATTGCCTCGTAGTGCTGATCTAGGAATAGGCATTTGTAAGAGGGAAGGTGTGTCAGTTTAAACAGTGTCTCTAACCAAGCAATGTCCCCTCTCTTGAGATTTCTATTCCACCTTAAGGAGCAGACGTGTGGAACTGTTGCGTGTCACATGTCTGTTTACATTCCAGCACAGCTTGCTGGGAACATCCGTTGTGTATAGCTTTTCCTTTTCCCTGTCTCTCTGAGAAGATGAAGAGAGTGACAACATGTTTCTTTGTCCTGATTTATGATTAATTAATCTATAGTTGTAGTATGCTTCCACAAGCCTCACGCCTATTCTGTGCACACACATTGCCCCTAAAGGCCCTTAAATGGGTATCTTGTATTTCACCTTTATGGTTTTATATATATGTATTTTCATAAAATCAAAGAATTGTGGAGTTGGAAGGGACCCAAGGGCATCTAGTCCAACCCCCTGCAGTGAAGGAATCACAGCCAAAGAATCAAGACAGATGGCCATCCAGCCTCTGTTTAAAAATCGCCAAGGAAAGAAAGGCCACAACCTCCCAAGGGAGTCTGTTCCACTGTTGAACAGCTCTTACTGCCAGAAAGTTCTTCCTGATGTTTAGTCAGAATCTCCTGTCTTGTAACTCGAAGCCATCAGTTCGAGTCCTGCCTTCTAGAGCAGGAGAATACAAACCTGCTCCATTCTCCATGTGACAGCCCTTGAGATATTTGAAGATGGCTCTCCAATCTCCTCCCTGTCTTATCTTCTCTAGGGTAAACAGACCCAGCTCTCTTGACCTTATAAGGCAAGGGCCAGCAAACTTTTTCAGCAGGGGGCCAGTCCACTGTCCCTCAGACCCAGAGATGCATTTTAAATAAAAGCACACATACTACTCATGCAAAAACATGCTGATTCCTGGACTATCTGTGGGCCAGATTTAGAAGGCAATTGGGCCAGATCCGGCCCCTGGGCCATAGTTTGCCTACCCATGTTATAAGGCATGGTTTCTAGACTGTTTTGTAGTGTTCTCTTTTATGATTATGATTGTTAATTAAATTTGTATACCACCCTTCATCCACAGGTCTCAGAGTAGTTCACAACATAAAAATACAATATACCATTTAGATTGCAAACCCCTCTGAGATTTTATATGGCTATAATCCTGCCTTAACTGCTGTGTTGTTGCTTTAATGAGACCTTTAAGTGGTTAATTCTGGTTATCCCGTAAAATTGTTGTTTTCCACAGCTAGTTATGGTGTTGTGTAGGAATCATGACCTTCTAAATAATCTTCCAGAGGGATCTCACCCTGACACCTGCGCTAGCCTTTGAAGCTATCTCTGTTGACTTCCTGCCAAGTATTGGTTAGTCTTTCACTCGGGGGAGAAACTGATGTGTAAACCAAACACCAGGTGTGCACCCCAAGGGTCTTTCATTTTGGAGGGAATGGATCAGCTGTGTTTCATGCAAAGGGCATGTAAGCCCAGAGAAGACCTCTGTCTGTTGGAAACTCAATGCCCGCTTTCAGCAAGGTGCGGCATTTAGACCAATAATCCAGCTTCAGGGGGGTACGCCCATTGCCAATTAAGGGGCTTTCAGGCAACTTAAAGGGATGTGAGAAAATGGTAGTGCTTTGCAGCTTTTGGGAGGGCTATTTAATAAAATCTTTAGCCATCACCCCATTTGTGTGTTAAACGTGTTCCAAATCCTCAAAGAACCATTGCCAATTTGGCAATGCAGATGTTGTGTGCTTCACTTCCTGGAAGCATTTCCAAATGCATGGGCATCACGAAGAAGAAGAAGAGTTTGGATTTGATATCCTGCTTTATCACTACCCGAAGGAGTCTCAAAACAGCTAACAATCTCCTTTCCCTTCCTCCCCCACAACAAACACTCTGTGAGGTGAGTGGGGCTGAGAGACTTCAGAGAAGTGTGACTGGCCCAAGGTCACCCAGCAGCTGCATGTGGAGGAGCGGGGAATCGAACCCAGTTCACCAGATTACAAGTCCACTGCTCTTAACCACTACTCCATGCTGCCTCTCCATCAAGCTGCACTGAGTAGCTTAAGATCTTGAAAAGAATACTGAGGCAGACCTAGGACCAGCTTGCAAGTGGAAGGTCATCATGACAATATGGCAGCGTTGGGGAGGCATTGCAGAATCATGTGCCAATGCACTAAGACACTATTGTTGTGTCAAGAGCAGAATACGCCCACAATAAAACACCAGTCTGGAGGGAGGACACTCGAAGAACGAATAATAGAATTGTAGAGTTTGTTACGGCTAAAATCTGGGTGCAGGGCTACTCTGCCACCCAGCTCATCGGACTAAGTCCGTGGGTCCCTGCGGAAGAAAATGAGCACAGCCGGAAGCAGGAGCAAACTGCAGAAGATCCAAGTTTATTGCGCAACAGGTTCAAGGCGAGATTGAACCCCGAGAAAGGGGTGACATGAACTTTTGAAATTTCCCTCCATATCCCAGAATACAGTGCAAAATACATCCCAGTTACATCATGAATACATTAGGAAGAGGTTGGGTTACACCGGATTAACATATGGAGGAGGGAGGGGGGAATATGCAGAGCTGGAGATATGCGCAGATAAGCACATCCTGAGAAGACAATGGTCTATGTATGCATAGTCTGTCACCTGGCATCGCCCGGAGGAAGGGCTTGGCAGAGCGATTTGACCAGATTAGGGTCTTGACACCTTGCTTGAGGGATTATGGAGGACAGGGGAGGTGTCATGGGGTCCTAGAGAAATTGAGCAAATTGGCACGTTGATTTTCTATGAATTTTATAGATTTTAGTCCCTTTTGACATTGACAATTGGAAATAAATGGATATATTGTAGCAAAGAAGGAGGTGAAGAAGACATGCCCCCCCTTCCGTATCAAGTTGGAAGAGACCCTGAGGAACATATAGTTCAACCCCCTGCAATTCAGGAATATGCAGCTGTCCCATACGGGGATTGTACCTACAACCTTGGCATTGTGAGTGCCAGGCTCTAGCCAACTGAGCTATCCACTATAAAGGAGGAGTTAATTATTATTCCTTGTTAGCAACACTCCTTCAGCCCCTGCCATTGATAGTATCAGCTCCCCTCTCCCGCTTTAATTTGTGCTCACAGCTTGTAGCCTCTTGTTGAGATCCCAGGATGATCTGCAGAGAGAAGTGGGGCCAACAGTTCTTGACTGGCTCCGGATAATGAACAAATATGCAGAAGAGATTTAGCCAGCAGCGGGAGAAGAACTGACACAGCTACATCGGCTAGAGGCTGGGACTTGGGTCTAAGTCGCTCTCTAAATATTGCGAATTGTGGAAAGCAACTGGTGCTACAGAAATCTGTTAATGAAGAACAGCCAGCCCCAGTCAGACAGTTCAATGGTCCAGGGAAGCCAAAACTTTGAAGAATTCAGAAGGAGATCATCAAGGTCCTGTGCCTCAAGAATTCTGTTTCCTTCCTACACCCACCATATTCTGTCAGGTGTCCAGAAAGGGCCCAAGTCCCACATTTCCTTTTAAAATAATTTTTATTAGATTTCCTAATTTACATTTCAAAGAATTCATTTAAATGACCTTAAATCAATGACTTCCCTTCTTCTCTTTTCGTGGTTCAGTTTGCATACCAATTATCCCTGCATATTTGACATGAACTATACTATTCGGTAATCCATTGTTACATCCATCAAAACTTATTTACACTGTTGAATTTATCTTAATGCTACCAGCGTTTTTAAATAAACACAATTTTCACCCATATATTCAGTAAACATTTTCCAGTCTTCTTTAAACATACGTTCTTCTCGTTCTCTTATTCTATAAGTTAAATCTGCGAGCTGCGTGTATTTCATCAGTTTAAGTTGCCATTCTTCTTTAGTTGGGACCTCACTTGTTTTCCATTTTGGGGCTAATGAAACATGGGCCGCAGTAGTGGCACACATAAATAGTCTTTTTTGACACCTGGGAATTTCCCTCTGAATTATCCCCAACAAAAAGGACTCTGGTTTGTTTTTTTGGGAAAGGTACTTTTAAACACTTCTTTCAATTCATTTTATATATCTTTTCCCAATACCCTTTTACAAGTCCACCACATATGATAAAACGTGCCCTCAACCTTGTTACATCTCTAGCATTTTTCTGATTTGGACTTATAAGTACAAGTCCTACATTTCCCATGTGGTCATGTGGCTAATTTCATGTCCTCAGATCCATCATGCACCAATGACATTTAGCATGGGAGGGAAAAACCTGCAGAATGTTACTAGCACACCACCAGTTTAGGCAGAGCATAGCCATATAGCTAGTTGCCATCGACAGCTCTCTCCTCCATGAATTTGTCTAATCAACTCTAAAGCCACCCAAGTGAGTGGCCATCACTGCCTCCTGTGGGAAGTGTCGACATGCAGAGGGCCGTGAGGCCAGCTGGCAAGCCCCCGCTGGGCCATCTCCTTCCAGCCTTCCCACTACAAAGACCCATTGGCCTCTGCTCCGACTTTACTCAGCAACCTGGGCTTCAAAGCCAGGGCACACTATCAGCAGATTGAACTGTGCACACAGAATAGGCGTGAGGCTTGTGGAAGCATACTACAACTACAGATTTATTAATCATAAATTAGGACAAAGAAACATGTCGTCTCTCTCTCTTTGCCTTCTCAGAGAGACTGGGAAAAGCAAAAGCTATACACACAACGGAAGTTCCCAGCAAGCTGTGCTGGAATGTAAACAGACATGTGACACGTAACAGTTCCACAAGTCTGTTCCTTAAGGTAGAATGGAAATTCTCAACAGGAAGGAGTTCCACAGTTTAACTATGTGTGAAGAAGGACTTTCTTTTATCTCTCCTGAATCTTCCAACATTTAGCTTCATTGAATGCCCATGAGCTCTAGAAATAGAGAAATACTTTTCCCTATTCACTTTCTCCATGCCACAGTTGTATAAACTTCTGTCATGTTGCTACTTACTGACTGTTTCTCTAAACTAAAAAGTCCCAAGCTATGCAAGCTTTCCTCCTGGGGAATTCTCATCGTCCCTCATTTTGGTTGCCCCTTTCTGGAACTTCTGGAACTCAACAATATCCTATTTGAGAATATTGCAGGAGACAGTGGTCCTTCATCTACCTGGGCCGGAGCCATTGAGGGTTTTACAGGTAAGTATCACTGGTCTGAAATGGACCAGCAGCCATGGAGATTGTTCCCATTGGCCAGTCCCACTTAGTATCCAGATATCTGCATCCTGAACTTACAGAAGTTTCTGTGATGAAAGTAAAGGCATCATCAAAAACCTTCTGCTGATATTTGCATTCAGTCAGATCATCTTTACAAATGTATGCAAAGCACCAAGCCATTCAGGTGTTCCCAGTTGCCAGGCTTCAAGGATGCACCTCAAAGTCTCTCATCAGTACCATGCTATTTATTTATATGTTTGTTTATTTATTACTCTGCTCTTGGCACAGCCTGCTTAGCTGGCTTGCAGAGGATCCGAGGTCCACTCAAAACACATCAGGTCAGAGCCAGCTTGCAGGTCTGGTTTATTATAATGAACTTGCAAAGAGGTTCTAATTCTAGCCAGCTGCTCAGGTTCTGCAAAAGGTATGCCCTGTAATAAGAGCTTATCTGTCTTTTTAAAGTGTTGATATACCATATTTTTCACACCATAGGACGCACCGGACAATAGGACGCACTTTGTTTTAGAGGGGGGAGAACAAGAAAAAAAAAATCTTCCCCTCTCTGCCCAGCACCCCTTCAGTGAAGCGGCAGGAGGCGCTGCACAGAGAGGGGGAGAACTTTCCCCCTCTTGTTTTCCCGCTCTAAAACAAGGTGCCATTTAAGGTGTGTTTAGGCGGCTACCTTGGAAGCCTGGAGAGCAAAAGGGGTCGGTGTGCACTGACCCCTCTCGCTCTCCAGGCTTCAGGTTCCTTTCAACCTGCTCTTTGGGGCTGGCGGGGGGAAGCCCACCACCAGCCCCAAAGAGCAGGTCAGGGAGCAGCGGAAAGGCGCAGCGGAGAGGCTCCTGCCAGCCGGGAGAGGGTCGCGGGGCTATGGCTGGGGAGGTGACGCGCGGCTATAGAGGCTCCTGCCATAACCGCACGTCACCTCTGCAGCCGGGAGAGGGTCGCAGGGGGCTGCTTTAGCCCCCCCCCCCCCCGCGCGCTCTCCCGGCTGGAGAGGTGACACGGGGCTGTAGAGGTTCCTGCCATAGCCGCGCGTCACCTCTCCAGCCGGGAGAGGGTCGCAGGGCTATGGCGTCTTCGCTCCATAGGACGCACACACATTTCCCCTTCATTTTTGAAGGGTAAAAAGTGCGTCCTATAGAGCGAAAAATACAGTACCTCTGGCAAGCTCCCTTTAATTGCCAGAAATGTTATTGCAGAAGGGGGAACTGATCAGAGAATAGAAGCAGCAACAGGAGGAAGAATACATCAACCTCATCTCAAGGCTGGATTTGTGCTTAATAGGCATAAAGGAAGAGGCAATGTGCAGGAAGGAATGGAGGGATGAAATCCATGATGGGGAATAAGTTCAAGACCAATAAAGGGCTTTAAAGGTCAGCACCAACACTTTGAATTGTGCTCGGAAATGTACTGGGAGCCAATGTAGGTCTTTCAAGACCGGTGTTATGTGGTCCCGGCAGCCGCTCCCAGTCACCAGTCTAGCTGCCACATTCTGGATTAGTTGTAGTTTCCAGGTCACCTTCAAAGGTAGCCCCACATAGAGCACATTGTAGTAGTCCAAGCGGGAGATAACCAGAGCATGTGCCACTCTGGTGAGACAGTCTGCGGGCAGGGAGGGTCTCATCCTGCGTACCAGATGGAGCTGATAAACAGCTGCCCTGGACACAGAATGGACCTGCGCCTCCATGGACAGCTGTGAGTCCAAAATGACTCCCAGGCTGCGCACCTGGTCCTTCAGGGGCACAGTTACCCCATTCAGGACCAGGGAGTCCCCCACACCTGCCCGCCTCCTGTCCCCCAAAAACAGTACTTCTGTCTTGTCAGGATTCAACCTCTATCTGTTAGCCAGACAAATTCATGGAGGGTAAATCATTTGATTGTAACTAGCCATGGTGGCTCCATGAAATCTCCATGGACTTCCCTGCCTCTCCATGTTGCAGGGTTTATGACAGATAAAATATGATAGAAGCTTATAAAGCAATGCATTGCACAGAGAAAGGGGACAGAATAATTTTTATTTCTCTTTCTCATAACACTAGAATCCGTGGCTCTCTAATGAAGCTGAATGTTTAGGACGGATAAATGAGTATTCTTTTCGCAGCATATAGTTAACCTATTGAATCCTTGCTGGCAATGTGATGATCACAAACCACGAGGCTGTTTTCCCTCTCCCTCATTCAGATTCTGAAGGTTGTTTTCCTCCTTGCGTGCCTGTACAAATCAACGCAAGCCCACTCCATGCAAACTTTTACATCACAGCTGGCCTAACTAAAGCAACACATTGAACTGTGCAAATATTTGATGGCCATGTGACTCCTCCCACGGTAGATGGAGAAAGGGTGCTTGCATTTCCCACGGTGCACCTGATGCAAAGCACAGAAATCTCTTCCTCCTTCTCAGCTGCTGCAGGGCTGGGATTTTGCCGGGTGAAAACAAGTCCCTTGATCACAACTTCTCAGACGCAGAGAAGATGGCGAGAGAACTCAAAGACTCTTCTCAAGTGTTTTCACAACCAGCTGTTCTTTGCTTTGCATGCCAACGAGGGGAGAGAGCTCAGTGACTTTGCACAACTTGCCAGACAGGCAGTCTCATTCTGCTACACCCCAATATGGAAAAGAAACCTTCCTGCTCCATCTGTTGGTATTCATCTGCTTCTCTGTGATTTTCCCTGATAGCTCAGAGCACGAGCTATGCATGCAAAAGGTGCAAAGATTCAGTCCCTGGCATCTCCTGGTAGGGATGAGATCCTGGGGGGCTGCAGCTGCCGGCCAGAGTAGGCAGCACTGAGGTAGATGCACCAATGGTCTGATGTAGTAGAAAGCATCTTTCTCCAACATTTCACAGATAAAAATCGGACGATGTTTGTAACATCCTCATTCTCATACTAAAGGGCCAAGCTACATGTTACCAGGCTAAGTTAAAAAAAAGCTACTAAACTACTTATATATAAAGCCCTAAACTACTTGGAACCAGATTACCTGTGAGATCACCATGTTGGTGGCAAGGAAGAAAAAGGAGAATTTCCTGGATGCCAAGGTCCAGGTTTGGGGCGAATACTCTGGTGAGAGAACCCCAACAGAGCTTTAAAATCACAAAACATGCAGCAAAGCATGAAAATGTAGGCTGTTGGGCCTTTAAAACATGTCCTTATGAGTTCCTTATAAAGTTCCCCTCTTACCCTAGCATAGAAAAAGACCACACATTTGGCAAGTTAAAGATAGTTTACTTACAAAGTCCCCCAAAGTCAGGTTCATGCGCTTTCCCATACAGCATTCAGAAAACTCTGCCCCTGTTTGGGTCCAAAGTTCCCGCCACCCTCCGCATGTTGGCTCGCCTGCCTCCTTCGCATCCTCTCCCTGCAGGCCTGCAGGCCTCCTACTGCAGCCTGCTACATCGTGCAAGAGGGTGTATTCAGAATGGACTCATTCAGGTGTCCTACATGCCAGGAAATGAAATTCCTGCAGATGTGTTGTCTAAGGTTGTTAACAGAGAACAACTTAAGGTTTATGTACAGCGGTTGCAATTGGGTTGAACCACGATACAGGTTACATGGAAAGGGGGAGGATGTTACGATATAGTTCCATTCCACCTTAAAAGGGTCAGGCATGATTGTTGTGAATCATATGCCTGTTTGCTCCCAGCACTGTCTGCTGGGAACTTCCATTTGTATATAGCTTTTGTATTCTGGCTGTTTTCCTGGACACGGAGGCAAGCAGTCATGTTTTTCCTTTGTTCTGAACTACGTTGAATAAATCTGTAAATATGCTCTCCTTTCTGCATCTTTCGTTGTGGAGACTCTGCACGGGTCTTGGAATGTCTCTGAGGCTCGTGTCGCCAATTGACTGATGCTGTTCCACGGGAGACCGGTGATCGTCCAGAGATGACTGGGGGCCTGCCTGATGCCTCTGTCTCCCTGGCAGAATCCCAACAGTCAAAACAAAAGGGGAAAGGGAGGAACGCCGCAACTCACCTGCTTCCACAGACAGATCGGGGAGGGCAGGAGTCGCAGGCTGGCGGTGCGCCGAATGGCACCTCCCTCGGAGATGACACCCGGGGCGCACCGCCCCCAGCTTGCTCCGCCCATGCCCATCGAATCCAACATCCTGTTCTCACACGGTGGTAAAACAGATACCCATGGGAAACTCACAAGTCAGGTCTGAGTGTGAGAGCCCTCTCACCCCCTGCAGCTTCCGGAAAGTGTTATTTATAAGCAGTACTGCCTCCAGCTGTGGGGGCAGAGCAGAAACACTGTGGCTCAGAGCCCTCCACAGCCCTCCCTTCCTCCGTGAGGTTGTCCAACTCCCTTTTTAAACCATCCAAGCTGGTGGCCGTCGCTGGGGGAGCAAGTTTCGCCATTGAACTAAGTGCAGCATAATGGGAGCCCCATGCGGAGCTTTTCCTTCCAAAATAAAGTAATTCCCTGGTGTGTTTTTTTAAGTGTCACTCATGTCATGTGGAGTTTGACATTTCTGTCCACTGCATTCATTTACTTGGCAATCGCTTGTCCTTCGCTGATTTAAAAAGCCAAGGCTCTTTTCTGTTCTTCTGGTTAAAGACGGCTTAAGAAAACAGAGCTGGCTGAGAATGTGATCTCACAAATCACTTCAGGCATTCGAAATCAGGGCTCCAAATGCACTGGGAGCCTCCAAGGAGATACAAGTTGAAAAGCTGGAGTGATTTTAATCTGTTTCCCATGTTTAAAAGCACCACAGTAATTTTTTCTTGAATTTGCTGTCTTATCT
Source organism: Podarcis liolepis (assembly GCF_965112155.1). Lineage (NCBI taxonomy): Eukaryota > Metazoa > Chordata > Lepidosauria > Squamata > Lacertidae > Podarcis > Podarcis liolepis. Next base: position 63,587,896 of record NC_139565.1, read on the forward strand.
TTTGTAAACCGCTGAGGTTTTTTGTTTAAAAAATCAAGCAATGTATAAATTGTATGAAATAAATAACTAAAGGAACTGAGCAGCAGTGGAGCACTCGCAGGCCAGTGTTTCCCAATTGCTGGTGTTTATACTACATTTTTTAAGATTTGCCTTGAGACAGTCTTTAAACCTCCGCTAACCCAGAAATAGTACCTTGGGTTAAGAACTTTGCTTCAGGATGAGAACAGAAATCATATGGTGGCAGCAGGAGGCCCCATTAGCTAAAGTGGTGCTTCAGGTTAAGAACTGTTTCAGGTTAAGGACGGATCTCCAGAACGAATTCTTAACCCGAGATACCACTGTACTCTATTCCGAACTTAAGAATGGAAAGCGTAATGCTGGTGGTCAACAAAAGAGGTTTAAAGACTCTCTCAAGGCAAATCTAAAAAAAAGTAGTATAAACATCAACAATTGGGAAATACAAGCCTGCGAGTGCTCCAACTGGAGAACAGCCTTGACCAAAGGTGTTGTGGGCTTTGAAGACACTCGAACTCAGGACGCAATGGAGAAACGTGCTAAGAGGAAGGCACACATAAACCGTGTTTATGGAAGACAATCTTACTCAACTACGAGGGATTGAGAAAGAAAGAAAGAAAGAAAGAAAGAAAGAAAGAAAGAAAGACTTTCCACCAAAACCGCACAGTCTTTTTTTAAAAAAAAGATATTTATTAAAAGTTTTTAAGATATAACAAGAAAAAATAAAAAATAAACATACAAAATAAAAAACAGTTAAAAACACACATTAATTCTGAATAACATAACTTCCATACACTTATTTCCTCAGACCTCCTCATACCTCCCTTCTTTGTATTCCAGTTCGATATGTTAGTTCAGCAAATCCTTACCATTAAACTTTTACCCATTTGTAAAACCTCTTTTTTTTCATATCTCTTAAAGCATTACAGCTGGAAACCGCTTAGTTTCTATCCAACACCCTTCTAACATTCATTAATTTTACAATGTTTCTGTAAGTAGTCTTTGAATTTCTTCCAGTCTTCTTTCACCGACTCTTCTCCCTGGTCTCGGATTCTGCCAGTCATTTCTGCCAATTCCATGTAGTCAATCACCTTCATCTGCCATTCCTCCAGGGTGGGTAGATCTTGTGTCTTCCAATACTTTGCAATAAGTATTCTTGCTGCTGTTGTTGCATACATAAAAAAAGTTCTGTCCTTCTTTGGCACCAATTGGCCGACAATGCCCAGGAGAAAGGCCTCTGGTTTCTTCAGGAAGGTATATTTAAATACCTTTTTCAGTTCATTATATATCATTTCCCAGAAAGCCTTAATCTTTGGGCACGTCCACCAAAGGTTAAAGAATGTACCTTCCGTTTCTTTACATTTCCAACATTTGTTATCGGGCAAATGATAGATTTTTGCGAGCTTGACTGGGGTTATGTACCACCTGTATATCACAGTCTTGCCTAGAAGAATTATTTCCCCCCAAATAATTGTTTCTAGGATTTTTTTTTATTAAAAAAAAATCGCATTGGCAAAACAGCTGCACAGTCTTACCCACCCGCTTATCCAAAGTGTCAGGTTCAAAAGAATTGGCAGATAAGCTTCCTTAGCAGTCCCCCTTCTCCCGTTGCCTGACCTGGGTTCACTCCTCTTCCCCCGGAGGATGTAGGAAAGTTCCTGCTTTTATGCTATAATGATTTTTGCAAGCAAGCAGATGAAGCTCACAAGTGAGCACATTATAGAGAGGAGGTTCGGTGGTATAAAAAAAAGAAAACAGAACAGGAGAGCAAGATGGAACTGGCATTGTTATAAGCTTTCGTTAAAATACCTGGTACTGTGAAAATGATCGAGTAAGCGGTACAAGGCAGACAGGGGAATATTCTAGTCCTCAGTGAGGAATGGGGGATACATTCATTTGGAAGCTGCTTAATTCGTACCTTCCGAAACAGTGTGTGACCCAAAAGACAGAAATGCACATTTCTCGGAATTTCTCTTTTATTTTTGCCTTTTCTATTTTGGGTGCACAAATGAATTAAAGGCATTCATTTCTTTGAATTTCTCAGTGTGGTTCACTGGTCAAGTAATTTGCGCAAAAATGCACATATTGGTGAAAATCACATACAAAAATGTTTTTTTTTCTTGGGGGAAATTGTTTTGCAAAAATGGATCTACAGGGAAGAAATTCACAATAAAAGGCTCGTGAATTTTCATGAGGACTTAAATACACACACTGATGGGAAACTGAGGAGCCAAACCAAGGACTGGAAAAACAAGAAACTGAGAGGTAACCACATTTTTGCCAGCCTCAAATTGCTTCACCTCCCAGTCTCTCCTGCCTTGCCCTGCCCTTGTTTTCTGGGCCCAGACTCCAGAGGTCCTCTGTCTCTGCTTTCCCACCCCTTTCTCTCTGGACCAGGGTGCAGGCCTCTCCATCAACTGCTACCCCCCCCCCCACCGCAAAACCCACAGAAAAGGGGCTGTTGCCAATTCTCTACCTCCGCTGCAAACTGTAATCACCAAATTGTTCAAAGGATAATTACGGCTTGATAGCAACATGGCAGTAACTCTTGCTTTTATTGCCGTTTGTGTTAAATATAATTGCCATGTAAATTATAGTGGGGAAAAGCACCGACCGTAAATGATTGCAGAGAAATTGCGGTGTGTCGGAATGTGTGTGTGTGTGTGCGCACTTGTGAGCAAAAAAGGAGGGAAGTAGGGAAGGTAGACAATCTCAGGTGTGCACACGGGGAGAAGAGAGAGGTTTGAGCCAGAAAAGGTAGAGAGAGGCAGAGTTTAGACTAGAAGGATGATGTGTTTCAGTTTCTGCAAATGTGCTAGATTTGCCACGTACAAATTTCCAGAATGTGGTGATGTAGAATCTCAGGCTAAGATGATGTCAGTGCCCAGCTCCTTCCCAGCTCCATCTGTACCTGTGCATAGGCAGGAAAAATGTGTCTGCTTATTGTTATGATTATTATTTACTATTATTAATATATTTATTTATACCCCACCTTTTTCCTAGACAGGGACTCAAGGTGGCTTACATCTAAAGAAACAGCTAAAGACATTGGGGGGGAAAAACCAATACCGTACTTTTCCATGTATAAGATGCCCCCATGTATAAGACACCCCCTATTTTTAGGGACAGGGACGCGGGTGGTGCTGTGGGTTAAACCACAGAGCCTTGGACTTGCTGATCAGAAGGTTGGCAGTTCAAATCCCCATGACGGGGTGAGCTCCCGTTGCTCGGTCCCAGCTCCTGCCAACCTAGCAGTTCAAAAGCACCTCAAAGTGCAAGTAGATAAATAGGTACCGCTCCGGCGGGAAGGTAAACGGTGTTTCCATGTGCTGCTCTGGTTTGCCAGAAGTGGCTTAGTCCTGCTGGCCACATGACCCGGAAGCTGTACGCCGGCTCCCTTGGCCAGTAAAGCGAGATGAGCGCCGCAACCCCAGAGTCGGCCACGACTGGACCTAATGGTCAGGGTCCCTTTACCTTCACCTTATTTTTAGGGACTCCAATTTAAGAAAATAGGGGGGGGGGGAGAGAAATTGTCCTGTGTATAAGACGACCCACAGCTTTTCACATAATTTTTAAGTAAAACACCCCTAGTCTTATACACAGATATGTACGGTAATTAAAAAGCAATGAAACACTAATTAGAATTAAATCTCTCTCTCTCTCTCTCTCTCTCTCTCTCTCTCTCTCTCTCTCTCTCTCTCTCCTTTCTCTATGAGATAGGTAGCCATCTTCAAATATATAAAGGGCTGCCACATGGAAGATGGAACAGGCTTGTTGTCTCCTGCTCTGAAGGTTAGCACTCGAACCCATGGCTTCAAGTAAGAGGAAGGAGATTCTGACTAAACATCAGGAAGAACTTTCTGGCAGTAGAAGCTGTTCAACAATGGAAGGAACTCTTTCAGAAGGCGGCGGACTCTTCTTCCTTGGAGGTTTTTAAGCAGAGGTTGGGTGGCCATCAATCAGGCATGCTTCAGTTGAGATCCCTGCATTGCAGGGGGCTGGATTAGATGACCCCAAGGGGTATCTTCCAACTCTCCAATTCTATGATTTTCAAACACAGAGATCATTAAAATAAACAGACCACCGCACTGGACCAAGGCAGGCTGTTTTCTGAAGTGCTGGATCCAGATGTGGCCTGAATCTTCAAGGCGGCGCACATCCCTTGTATATTCCAGATGCCCAGAGTATAATCAGACGCATGTCTACTCAGAAGTAAGTTCAGCTTGAATTCAGTGGGGCTTTCTCTGACAGCTGCTTCTGCAAAGAAGGGCTCACATGTTGAAGGAGCGGCGCACCCGATGGAGGGATAAAAGCGTGCTCTGAAGTGGAACCTCAGATTAAAACTCTTCATTGTAGACGAACACAGCAGGCTTCTGCTGAGATGCCAGAGTTTTGCTAAAAGCCCAAATTACTGAAATTGCAGAGATCTCCAGCTTGTTTCTGTGAAGTGGAGATAAACAGGAGAGGTCTGGGGGAAGGCAGAACTTGCAAATGCAGAAATGCTTTACCAACTGCACTGGCTCCCGGTGGAGGACAGGATCAGGTTTAAGGTGCTGGTTTTGACCTTTAAAGCCCTTCATGGCCTAGGACCCACATACCTACGGGACCGCCTCTCCTGGTATGTCCCACAGAGGACCTTAAGGTCCACAAATGACAACACTTTGGAGGTCCCAAGTCGCAAGGTGGTTAGATTGGTCTCAACTAGGGCCAGGGCCTTTTCAGTACTGGCCCCGACTTGGTGGAACGCTTTGTCACAAGAGACCAGGGCCCTGCAGGACTTGACATCTTTCCGCAGGGCCTGCAAGACAGAGCTGTTCCACCTGGCCTTTGGTTTGGACTCAGCCTGACCCTTATGTTTCCCTCCCCTTATGGTCTTGATTTATCAGCTATTTTAAAATGAGGCTGCATTTTAAATTACATTTTAACCTGTATTTTAAATTGGTTTTTTTCCTATTATGTTTTTACTGTAATTTTACTGGTGTTAGCCGCACTGAGCCCGCCTCTGGCCGGGGAGGGCGAGGTATAAATAAAATTATTATTATTATTATTATTATTATTATTATTATTATTATTATTATTTCTATAGCTCGAGAGAATTCAGGGCAAAGTACATGCTGTGATCCCTGTGCTGTGATGCCTGCGACAGCCCTGCAAGGTAGATCAGTTTGATGATCTCCATCTGGTGGGAGTGCAGCTATCTCTTAGCCACGAATCAACAGACACTATCTTACACTTTTCACCTGATCATCATTATCATTTTATCTGTATGCCACCTTTTCCTAGTTAAAAGCATGCTCCAGGCAGCTAGGGCTCCAGTACTTTGGCCTCCTCATGAGAAGAGAAGACTCCCTGGAAAAGACCCTGATGGTGGGAAAGATGGAGGGCACAAGGAGAAGGGGATGACAGAGGACGAGATGGTGGGACAGTGTTCTCGAAGCTACCAACATGAGTTTGACCAAACTGCGGGAGGCAGTGGAAGATGGGAATGCCTGGCGTGCTCTGGTCCACGGGGTCACAAAGAGTCGGACACAACTAAACTACTAAACAACAACAGCAGACCTGAACACAACAGGACACTGCCCACCTGTGATTCCCAACAACTGGACAGTGGAGGTGAAACCTAGCCGCCATGTCTAGTAGCCACTGATAGCCTTGTCCTTCATGAATTTGTCTGGTCCTCTTTGAACAGAAGAACCCTTTGCCAGCATGGTGTCCTGGCATGTAATTTTTGGTCTACAACTCCCACCAGCCCCAGCCAGCTGCAGTCCACAACTTATGGAGGGCACCTGCTTGGTGAAGCCTGGGCTAGAAACATGTCAGAGTCTTAGCAGTGAGCAGATACTGTGCACAGGTCCCAAAGGCACATCAGTGTCCATAAATGTTGTCCAGTTTCTGCCAGCCTTGGCCAAGAGGCTGCCATGGAGCCCACCTACCTCTTTGACCTACAGAAAAAGGCAGCCTTGAAGATGTACAAAGTTCTTTCCAGGGCACTGCACAGCCAAAACCAGCTTCAAAACACCTGAGAATAGGAAAAGGTCTGTTGTTTCTTGCCAGGCCCTCTCATTCACACCAGACCCAGCAAGAGTATTGACTGGGGGCAGGGGGTCAAAGTCCACATGTGCACATTAATGTGCGATACTCTCCCTGATGCTTTTCAACATCTTTATGCATCCCCTCGCCCAGCTTGTCTAGAGTTTTGGGTTGGGCTGTCATCAGTATGCTGATGACACCCAACTCTATCTGTTGATGGACAGCCATCCTGACTCGGCCCCAGACACACTGACCAGATGTTTGGAAGCTGTGGCTGGATGGTTACGTGGGAGCCTGTTGAAGTTAAATCCTTCGAAGACAGAGGTCCTTTGGCTGGGTCGGATCAATATGGGATTGGGGGGCAACTCCCATCTCTTGAGGGGGCGCAATTAGTGCCAGCACCGTCCGTTAAGAGTTTGGGTGTAATCTTTGATACCTCCCTTTCTATGGAGACGCAGGTTGCAGTTATAACGAAGGTGGCATTTTTTCATCTCCGCCAAGCTAAGCAGTTGGCTCCTTACCTCTCTTGCCCTGATCTGGCCACTGTGATCCACGCGACGGTCACCTCCAGACTTGATTATTATAACTCGCTCTATGTGGGGCTGCCCTTGAGACTGACCCAGAAACTCCAGCGGGTGCAGAATGCCGCGGCGAGACTCCTTACGGGGTCTTCGCCGCAGGATCACATTCATCCCGTGTTTTACCAACTGCACTGGCTTCCGGTGGAGTACAGGATCAGGTTTAAGGTGCTGGTTTTCATCTTTAAAGCCCTATACGGCCCAGGACCCTCGTACCTACAAGACTGCCTCTCCTAGTATGTCCCATGGAGGACCTTATGGTCTTCAAACAAAAACATCTTGGAGGTGTTTTTGGCCAGGCCTTTGGCCAAGGCACAGCCTGACTCCCTCCTTTGGTAATCCTCACAGAGCTCTAGTCCAATGGTTGCCATGAATTTTATTTTGAATTGATTTTAGAATGAATTGGTTTTAGAATGCTGTGTTACTTTTATTGTTGTTAGCTGCTCTGAGCCCGGCTTCGGCTGGGGAGGGCGGGATATAAATTATTATTATTATTATTATTATTATTAACCGTATTTCACATTAGGGTACCAGACAAGAGTTGAAATGGATTGCAAATCCTCAGGAAGATTTCTAATTGTGAAGGGGAGGAGGGAATGTGACTTCTGAGACTTCCAGCAGAAAAACAAGCAGGGGAAGCCTTCTGAAAAGGCTCTCGCAGCGGTGTCGTACCACCGATTCAATTACAATTGTGCAATCCTTGGGAATGAGTTTCCCCCCTCTCTCTTTATCAAAATCTGCGCTGCCTATGCAAGGTTTATTATTATTGCATTGGGAATCTGGAGGATTTCCAGAGCCTTACGTCAGCAGAGCTAAGCGTGGAAGCTGGAGGCTCACCCTTGCTACTTATGGGAGAAGGTTTTGCAAAGGCAGACCAAAAAACTGGAGAGCATTCTTCGGTTGGAAAGACACGTCTGCAGATCAGGTGATGGCCGGTTGAATCACAGAGCTGTAGAATTTGAAGGGCTCCCCAAAGGTCATCTAGTCGAAAGAGAGCCCTGTTTGTAAAACGTGATGGCCTGTGGCCTGAGAAATTCAGGTTAGGATGCTTCCGGCCACATTCCTTGCTCTCGGTCAGTCTCCTCCACCCACATCCCTGTAATGCCACAAAATAGCACATGTTCCTTAGTTCCCTTTCAGCGAGATGCTGCTCCTAATCTCCGAATAACATCTGAATGCGCCATTTCCCTTCAGAACTTCCTTGCACATGACTTGAGCCCATCTTGACTACATTTAATTCAACCTCATTAAATGTCCCCCTCACAGAGCCGGCCGATCAAATGCACACACACGAGAGAGAAACACATAAAAGGTTATTTAATCATCATCTCCTTCTTCCTTAGATCCTGTATAAAAATCCATGCTCATTATATTTCCTTTGCTTCCTTGTCAAAGGTACTTCAACACCAAATTAACTGTAATCCAATTAACAAGGCTGGCGAGAATTATCCTTTCTTCTGTGATTCTACGATTCTCCAAGCGAGCCTTGTAAGAATGGAAGGCGTTCTCATTGTTCTGAATGATAAGGAAAGACGGAGAGGATCAGAGAAAGTTTGCTCTGGCTTCCAATCCCACACGTATCTCGCAGAGAAAAGTCCATATCCATACCCTAAATTTAGATTGTAAGCTCTTTGCAACATAGGATCAAAGAATTGCCGAGGTCCCTGCGGGCAGCGGCAGAGAAAGCCTCTCAGGCACCTGGGGTGGCGTGCCCACGGGTGGGGTGAACCATCCATAGGGATGGGGTGCGCAGCGCCCATAGGGACAGAACGGGGTGCTTGGGCACCACGACATGCCCCATCCCTATGGATGGCGCGCCCCCTGTGCTGTGTCGTCCCATGCCATCCCTATGGGCGCCACATACTATGGGGCACATAGCACCCAAAGGGATGAGATGGGGCGCACAGTGCCCATGTTAGGTTTCTGTGTGTTGCCACTGTGCACTGCTTGGAGTCACAAGACTCTGTTTTGCATTCCAGACATTCCAGGCTGTTGGAAGTCTCACGGAAGATGGGAGACGGATGTGATGTTACTGGTTTCCTGTTCCTTTGTTTCAGTTGCCTCTCTGCTTTCACAGAAAGAGGATGTATGCTTTTCTGTCTGCGTAATTAGAAATAAAACTCTTTGCAACGTAGCTCATATTTCTCGTCCTCCGCTGCTGCTGTATACTCTGCTTAATGGGGAACATGCCTGGAGCCTTATCAAAGGCTCAGGTCATTAATCATCGCTGGAGGAGATTCCGAAGGCTCGACCGGAGGAGTAGCTCAGTCGCAGGGGAGATTCCGACAGCCCATGGGGATGAGGTGCATAGCGGGGCCTCAGCTGCCCTACAGCTGGGGGGCAGGCAGCGGGGGGATAGCGTGGAGACTGCGGGTGCCGAGACGCGTGGCTTGTGCATGCTGCAGGCTCCGTGGTGCCGCCCACCATTTTGTCACCCCCTGTCAGGGTGACATCCAGGACGACCGCACCCCCACACCCCCTTCCTACGCCCCTGCCTGCAGGTCCATCTAGCAGACCCCTCTGTAATGCAGGAATCACAGCTAAAGAATCTCTAGCCATCCAACCTCTGTCTGAAAACCACTAAGGAAGGAGAGTCTACCACATTCAGAGGGAGTCCGTTCCACTGTTGAACAGATCTTACCACCAGAAAGTTCTTCCTAATGTTTAGTCAGAATCTCACTTTTGTCATTTGAATCCATTGGTTTGGGTCTTCCCTCCAGAGCAGCAGAAAACAAGCTGGCACATGAGGTCACGTGTGGGGCAGGTAAAGTCAGGACTTGACTGAGAGGAGCTTTGCAGGCCCTGCCAATGAACTGACTGACTGGGCCTTCAAAGCTCCTGGAGACCACTTCAAATTGCTAACCATCACCTGATTGTTGCCCCTTGATAAGTGCCTGCACATAGTTTTGCATGTGCAGTTTTTCAAACCTTGTTTTGTATGTGCACATGTCACCTGATGTTATTGTGATGTCAGGTGATTGACAGGTGGGTGGTGTGAGGGGGAAATTGCCTTTGAGGGTTCAGTACGGAAGATCAAGTTCCCAGTTGCACAGACTTTATTCAGCAATGCATTACAGGGTAGAGTCCAGAGTGTCTGCGAGAGCTTTCCATTACAATACATGCTTTATGGGGGGGGGGGGGGAATGACACTTGGCTGCTTCATCCCCTCCTGACTCAGCTCCTGCCATCCTACTGCCCCACCATCTCTCATTCAACGACAGTTCTTGGAATGCAACTTTGCTCAAGAAAAGAGATTCTGATTAGGCATCAGAAAGGACTTTCTCACAGTAAGAGCCGTTTGACAGAGGAACGGACCCCTCAGAAGGGTTCTCCTTTCTTGGGTGTTTTTAAACAGAGGCCAAATGCTCATTTGCCAGGGATGATTTAGCTGTGATTCCTGCAATTCCCTTTGGGTCCCTTCCAACTTTGCAGTTCGATGATTCAACTCTTCCTCTTCTTCTTTTTGATGTACAGTGGTACCTCGCAAGACGAAAAGAATCCGTTCTGTGATTCTCTTCGTCTAGCGGTTTTTTTTCGTCTTGCGAAGCAAGCCCATTGAAGGATTAGCGGATTAGCGCTATTAGCGGTTTTTAGAGGCTTTTAGAGGCTTTTAGCGGCTTATCTGCTGATCGGATCAGCTGGTAAGCGGCTTAGCGGCTTAGAAAAGGGGGGGGAAGGAGAAAAAAACCCCGCAGGAACTCACAAGACATTGTCGTCTTGCGAAGCAAGCCCATAGGAGATTCATTTTGCGAAGCACCTCCAAAACGGAAAACTCTTTCGTCTAGCGAGTTTTCTGTCTTGCGAGGCATTCGTCTTGCGGGGCACCACTGTGCGTGCAGAACCCTCCTTGTACCTTATCCAAAGCTGCTTTTCACCCTTACATTCAGCTAAAGGTAAAGGGACCCCTGACCATTAGGTCCAGTCGTGGCCGACTCTGGGGTTGCGCCGCTCATCTCGCTTTACTGGCCAAGGGAGCCGGCGTACAGCTTCCGGGTCATGTGACTAAGCCGCTTCTGGTGAACCAGAGCAGCGCATGGAAACACCATTTACCTTCCCGCCAGAGCGGTACCTATTTATCTACTTGCACTTTGACGTGCTTTCAAACTGCTAGGTTGGCAGCAGCAGGGACCGAGCAACGGGAGCTCACCCCATTGCAGTGATTCGAACCGCCGACCTTCTGATCAGCAAGTCTGTGGTTTTACCCACAGCGCCACCCGCATCCCTACATTCAGTTAGGGTCTCCCTAAACTGGTTCTTCCCATTTTACGGTCAGTCTGAAGTGACATTGGCCTTGCCAATAGTGAGTTTTGTGGGAATGTTCAGGGAGGCAGGAGAGGATATATTGTTTATTAATACCCTTCGTAACTTGCATTAGCAAGTTCCTTTACTTAGCAGAGTTCTACATTCCCCTTTTAAACGCACAGCGGTTAGCTTGTTGCAAGCTTGTTTAAGCTTCTCAATATAAAATTCCTGGTAATTTCCCTTATATCCCTCTTAAAAAGAATAGGCGCAACACAATCTTGTGTAATGTATACAAAAGACGTTTACTCACACATTCAGTTCACAGATGGATCCCTGAAGGCAGATTTAGTTACACAGTATATACATGTGGAACTATCCCATATGGGGTTAATTTCTTTGCCAACAGAGCATTTCTAGCTAAAAAGCTGCTGGTCTTGCAATGGAGAAGTCAAAGAGAAGGAAAGGGAATTGTTACCTGCACAGGTAAGGCCACGCCCACCTCTAGTCACAAGCTAAAGGAAGTTTGTCCCTGTCAGGAGGAAACAGGAAGTTTTCGACAGACTGGACCAAACATCCCCTCGCATGTCCACTCTAGGAAAACTGGGAGTGTTGTACTTGACTGCTACTTGTGTATCACATAATAATAATAATAATTTTATTATTTGTACCTCTCCCATCTGGCTGGGTTTCTCCAGCCACTTTGGGTGGCTTCCAAGAAAGATTAAAAATACATTAAAATGTCACACGTTAAAAACTTCCCTGAACAGGGCTGCCTTCAGATGTCTTCTAAATGTCAGGTAGTTGTTTTTCTTTTTGACATCTGGTGGGAGGGAGTTCCACAGGGTGGAAGCCACCACCGAGAAGGACCTCTGCCTGGTTCCCTGTAGCTTTGCTTCTCGCAGGAAGGGAACCACCAGAAGGCCCTTGGATCTGGACCTCAGTGTCTGGGCAGAACGATGGGGGTGGAGACGCTCCTTCAGGTATACTGGGCCACAGTGACCCAAGAAGGTCTGTGTTCATGAAGAGCCAGCCTTCCAGCCAGACACAGTTCCACATCCTTGGGCTATAATCTGCGGAGGTCCATCCCTGTTCTCCTTGCAGCTGCTCAGATAGGCATCTTGCTCCCTGGGTGCCCCAGCGTTGCCACCATCCCCAAAGCATAATCAGTCAAGGCAGAAGCCAGCCACTTGTGGTTCACTCCCTCTTCTCATCCTGATTACGATTATCATTACTGTCTCATTTCGAGCTGTAAATCAGAAATATTGTGTCTCGTATTTTTCCCCCTCTGGGGGAATGGCAAAGCTCAGCCTGGGAGGGACTCTGAAGTTCAGTGCCATTTCCCTTCAAAATGGGTTTGACAAATCGAATCCGTCGCAGTTCCTTTCCTCCATTTTCTTCCCCTCCCTTCTTCTTCTTCTTCTTTTTTTCCTTAGTGGAAGTTTTGATTGGAATCAATCTTATTTTTTTTTACGAGTAGAAAAAGGGAGTAGTTAAAAGTAAGATTTATTCCGAATTCATCTTATCGGCTCCCAGACATTCAATTTCGTAATCAATTCCCGCTGGGCCCACACCAAGAAACCCGTATTCAGAATCAATCTTGTATTTCATTAGGTTATTTCTGGTGTTAAAAAATAAGATTGATTTGTACTTTATGTTATAGTGCTCCTGCAATTTATTTTTTAATGATATGAGGTAAGAATCAATCTTGGCTGAAGATTTCTCTGTTCTGTTCACTTCCCCCTCGCACTGGAAAGAGAAAGGACTTTCAAATTCTTCCAGATGGGGCCTGGCCTCTGCTGGCCTCTGCATATCTCTGGACAAAGAGAGATTTCTGACAAGGGACAATGATGCCAGGAGAACCAGCCTCTGCGCCATCTCAAAATGAAACCCAGCTCCCTGACTGGGCATAGTTAAGCTGTGGAACTCACTTCTGCAGGAAGAAGTGATGGCCACAGACTTTAGAAGAGGATTAGACGGATTCGTGGGGGAGAAGGCTACTGCATACCCTCCGATATTCCTCAGATGAAAATAGGGACACTACAACAGCGGCAAGAGTCTTGTTAGCACAAGGAAATCCCAACGAAAGAACAGATGTCAAAGAGAAGAACAACTACCAAACTTTTAGAAGACATCTGAAGGCGGCCCTGTTTAGGGAAGCTTTTAATGTTTAATAGGTTATTGTATTTTAGTGTTCTGTTGGAAGCCTCCCAGTGTGGCTGGGGAAACCCAGCCAGATGGACGAGGTATAAAGAGTAAATGATGATGATGATGATGATGCGGAATTGGCTAAGTTGACATACACATCATTGCGTAACAAGGACAATCGTGACTTCAAGGAAGAAAGGGACCTATTGACAAATTATCTAAGAAGACAACAAAACGATTTGGACTCCTTGGCAGGACAATGATATGTACAATTTTATAATATGCAGAGGATAATATCAGCAAAGAAACCAGAGAGGGAAGTTCTTGCGGGGGGGGCAGTGTAAATGGTTATATTGACTGATAATTATATATATATATATATATATATATATATATATATATATATATATATATATATATTTGCTTTCGTAGATTTTCACGGGTACAGGAATGCAGGTTTTGGTGTCTTCGGGTGTCTTCCCGTGTAAGAGTTGGGGTGTCTAGGCGACGTTTCGACGAGGTCTCACTCGTCATCTTCAAAACCTGCATTCCTGTACCCGTGAAAATCTACGTGAAGATGACGAGTGAGACCTCGTCGAAACGTCGCCTAGACACCCCAACTCTTACACGGGAAGACACCCGAAGACACCAAAACCTGCATTCCTGTACCCGTGAAAATCTACGAAAGCAAATATCTCACCTCTACGGGGAGGAAACCTTCCAGCTGACAAGAACCTACGAGAAACTAGAAATGAAGATGACGAGTGAGACCTCGTCGAAACGTCGCCTAGACACCCCAACTCTTACACGGGAAGACACCCGAAGACACCAAAACCTGCATATATATATATATATATATATATGCAGGTTTTGGTGTCTTCGGGTGTCTTCCTGTGTAAGAGTTGGGGTGTCTAGGCGACGTTTCGACGAGGTCTCACTCGTCATCTTCAGGCTGGTGCTTTCGGCTTCTTGTTACTGGAACAGAGCAGGATCTCAGTGTTTGAGTTCCTATAAATACTGTTGAGGGGGTGTGGTGTATAGCCTCCGACGTTCTGGGCAGAGAGGAAGTTCCCAGGTTAGTGTGCCTTTTCTTCTTTTGTTCCTTAATTACTTGAGGGATATCTTGAGTGATTTCTTGAGTGATATTCTGAGTACCACTTAGGAGGGTCATTAAGTGTGGATTAGATGCTAAAGCTTTCGTGTCTTGACCTCTTGAGCTTGTGAAGAGTTTTTCTGAGAAGATGGCTGTACTGCACTTAGTTGTGCTCTGGCTTGGCTTCGTGTATAGGGGCGAGCTGTGGTTTTGTGCCCTGTGCCAGCCAGATCTGTGTAGGGATTGCAGGGGGGTGCAGCATCCGGAGGTGCCACTATGGTTTGGCTACTGGATGGTGTCTGTAATTTATCTGTGGAGAGGGTCTGGGTTTGGGTCTGGTGTGGTTGATTGGTGATGGCGTTCTGTGTGCCTCTGGTTCTGGTGTCGGTTTTTGTGGGGAGGGCTAATTTCCAGATGTCTGGCAGGCGGGACGTGTCGTCACGCTTGTTCATGTTGTGAGGGTGTTTCTCTATCTCGATGGCTTCCATGATTATTCTCTTGTGGTGATGTTCCATGTTAAAGAGCAATTTGGAATCTGCAAAATTAATTTCGTGTCCTGTTTCTTTCATGTGTTGGAAAAGAGAGGAAGTTTTTTCTTCTTTTTTGACGGCATTCTTGTGTTCTGCGATACGTGCATTTATTCGTCTGTTTGTTTGTCCAATGTACGTGGCTGGGCAGACTTTGCAGGGTATTTCATAGACCCCTTGGTTTTCCAACTGGATTTTATCTTTGGGGTTTCTGAGGATATTGGCTATTTTTTGGTTGGTGCAAAAGGCTGTTTTGATATTGTGTAGATTTTCCTGTACCCGTGAAAATCTACGAAAGCATATATATATATATATATATATATATATATATATATAGGGCTGATATATATATATATATATATATATATATATATATATATATATATATCAGCCCTATGCAGAATCCATCTCTTCACACGTTACAAACTCCTTCCAGTTCATAGAAACAATAAAGAAGCAAAACCTACATCCCGATGACCTACTTGTGAGCTTCGATGTTGTATCTCTCTTCACACAAGTGCCCATTAATGAAGCCTTGACAGCCATTCAAAACAAATACAATCCCCCCGAATACATCCTGGACCTGACCAACCACTGCCTAACCAACACGTACTTCATCCACAATGGACAAAGATACAAACAGATAGAAGGAGCACCTATGGGATCACCCCTCTCACCGGTCATCGCAAATCTGTACATGGAACACTTTGAAACCAATGCTTTAGACAAGTCAGAACACAAACCCAAACTTTGGCTCAGATATGTTGACGACACCTTTGTAATTTGGCCACACGGGAAAGAAAAACTAGATAGCTTCCTCACACATCTCAACAGCCTACACCCCAAAATACAATTCACTATGGAAATAGAAGCCAACAACCAGCTTCCCTTCCTTGACGTCCTAATCTACAAAAAACCTGATGGCTCCCTAGGACACACTATCTACCGGAAAAAAACACACACCAACCGCTACTTACATGCTCAATCACACCACCACCCTGCACAAATAAACTCCGTAGCCAAGACCCTCATCTCCAGAACCAAACGCCTGGCTGACAAAGACCACTTGACAACTGAGTTACAGAATCTCTCAAATGTGTTAATCGCCAATGGATACCAGCAAAACAGGGTTAAGAAGCTAATCCAAAAAGAAACACCCCCCAAAAACCAAGACACGGAAGAAAACAATGGCATGGCCCTCCTTCCTTATATCAAGGGCACTACAGATAAAATTAGCAAAATCCTCCATAAACACAATATCAAAACAGCCTTTTGCACCAACCAAAAAATAGCCAATATCCTCAGAAACCCCAAAGATAAAATCCAGTTGGAAAACCAAGGGGTCTATGAAATACCCTGCAAAGTCTGCCCAGCCACGTACATTGGACAAACAAACAGACGAATAAATGCACGTATCGCAGAACACAAGAATGCCGTCAAAAAAGAAGAAAAATCTTCCTCTCTTTTCCAACACATGAAAGAAACAGGACACGAAATTAATTTTGCAGATTCCAAATTGCTCTTTAACATGGAACATCACCACAAGAGAATAATCATGGAAGCCATCGAGATAGAGAAACACCCTCACAACATGAACAAGCGTGACGACACGTCCCGCCTGCCAGACATCTGGAAATTAGCCCTCCCCACAAAAACCGACACCAGATCCAGAGGCACACAGAACGCCACCACCAATCAACCACACCAGACCCAAACCCAGACCCTCTCCACAGATAAATTACAGACACCATCCAGTAACCAAACCATAGTGGCAACTCCGGATGCTGCACCCCCCTGCAATCCCTACACAGATCTGGCTGGCACAGGGCACAAAACCACAGCTCGCCCCTATACACGAAGCCAAGCCAAAGCACAACTAAGTGCAGTACAGCCATCTTCCCAGAAAAACTCTTCACAAATTCAAGAGGTCAAGACACGAAGGCTTTAGCAACTAATCCACACCTAATGACCCACCTAAGTGGTACTCAGAATATCACTCAAGAAATCACTCAAGATATCCCTCAAGTAATTAAGGAACAAAAGAAGAAAAGAACACTAGCCTGGGAACTTCCCCTCTGCCCAGAACTTTTGAGGCAATACACCACACCCCTCTACAGTATTTATAGGAACTCAAACACTGAGATCCCGCTCTGTTCCAGTAACAAGAAGCCGAAAGCACCAGCCTGAAGATGACGAGTGAGACCTCGTCGAAACGTCGCCTAGACACCCCAACTTTTACACGGGAAGACACCCGAGGACACCAAAACCTGCATATATATATATATATATATATATATATATAGACATTTCTCACTGTCCCCCACTGACCTTCTTTGACTCCCCATTTTTGTGCCCCCTCCACAGAGCATTTCCTATCAGAAGAACGGCATGAATGCCACCAAATCTACACAGAACACATGCCCTCCACCATCCTCAGAAAACCACTCATTCCCAATTTTATTTTAGGGTTGCCACATGTCTGGAATTTCCCTAACATGTCTGGGAATTTAACTACGACAGGAGTGTCTGGGAAATCGGCAAAATGACATTTTATTTTATTGCCAACAGAACCAGGAAGTGTGTGAAAAAGCTCAACAATTTTTGTGTCCAACAAAGGAAGAACGGCAAGCCAAGCTTTTGGACTACGCAGAACTGGCTAAGCTGACAGAGAGGATAGATATGAGAGAGAACACTGATTTCAAAAAGGAGTGGGAACCATTTATAAACTATATAAAAAGACAGTATAAAGATTTGGAGCCATTGGCAGGTTTTGACTAAACTTTCACAGCTATATAAGAGGTAAAAACCAGCAGGGTATAGAATATGTTTAATAAATCAATACGGAAATACGGGGGAAGCCAAAGAGTGGGGGGGGGGGGAGAAATACGGATATATAAATTGTTCAGTTAAGATTTGTGGGGAAATTGTTGTTATAATTTGAAAATGCAATAAAAATTATTTAATTTTGTTTGTGTCCTATTTTATTTTATTCTTTGGTAGATTTACAAAACACAAACCAATACATAAATTTTAGAAAGGGGCAATATTAGATGCGGACACACAAAGTAAATTCTTTCTTTCTTTCTTTCTTTCTTTCTTTCTTTCTTTCTTTCTTTCTTTCTTTCTTTCTTTCTTTCTTGACTCCTTGCTCTCCGCTCTGCTTTCTTCCCTCCCAGGGCAGTCTTTTGTAATTCCGAACTTTCCCTGGAAAATCGGGGCACTTGGAGGGTCTGCTACCAATGGCTACTAGCTATTATGGCTCTGTTCTGCCTCCACAGTCAGAGGCAGCCTTGCTTCCGAATACCTGTCGCTGGAAATCATGATTGGGGGAGAGGCAGAGCTGTCTTTCCCACTGGTCTAAGTGGTGCATTGCACCACGGCGCCGGCCTCTCAGGGACACCCCAGCGAGTGGGGGAGCTGTGTGGCTTTGCCGGCAGCCTCCCCTTTCCCTGCACACCCGCCAGCTGCACCCCACCAACTACCATATTTCTCGCTCCATAAGACGCAACTTTTTCCTCCAAAAAAGTAAGGGGAAATGTGTGTGTGTCTTATGGAGCGAATGCAGGCTGCTCAGCTATCACTGAAGCCAGAACAGCAAGAGTGAGAGCTGCACAGCGCCTCTTGTTCTGCTGGCTTCTTATGAAGCCCCTTCCATTCCACTGAGAGCCAGTGTGGTGTAGTGGTTAAGAGCGGTAGTCTCGTAATCTGGGGAACTGGGTTTGCGTCTCTGCTCCTCCACATGCAGCTGCTGGGTGACCTTGGGCTAGTCACACTTCTTTGAAGTGTGTTTGTTGTGAGGGAGGAAAGGAAAGGAGATTGTTAGCCGCTTTGAGACTCCCTAGGGTAGTGATAAAGCGGGATATCAAATCCAAACTCCTCCTCCTAGAATCATAGAATCATAGAGTTGGAAGAGACCACAAGGGCCATCGAGTCCAACCCCCTGCCAAGCAGGAAACACCATCAGAGCACTCCTGACATATGGTTGTCAAGCCTCTGCTTAAAGACCTCCAAAGTAGGAGACTCCACCACACTCCTTGGCAGCAAATTCCACTGTCAAACAGCTCTTACTGTCAGGAAGTTCTTCCTAATGTTTAGGTGGAATCTTCTTTCTTGTAGTTTGGATCCATTGTTCCGTGTCTGCTTCTCTGGAGCAGCAGAAAACAACCTTTCTCCCTCCTCTATGTGGCATCCTTTTATATATTTGAACATGGCTATCATATCACCCCTTAACCTCCTCTTCTCCAGGCTAAACATGCCCAACTCCCTTAGCCGTTCCTCATAAGGCATTGTTTCCAGGCCTTTGACCATTTTGGTTGCCCTCCTCTGGACACGTTCCACTTTGTCAGTGTCCTTCTTGAATTGTGGTGCCCAGAACTGGACCCAGTACTCCAGGTGAGGTCTGACCAGAGCAGAATACAGTGGCACTATTACTTCCCTTGATCTAGATGCAATACTCCTATTGATGCAGCCCAGAATTGCATTGGCTTTTTTAGCTGCCACGTCACACTGTTGGCTCATGTCAAGTTTGTGGTCAACCAAGACTCCTAGATCCTTTTCACATGTACTGCTGCTCTTCTTCTTCTTCTTCTTCTTCTTCTTCTTCTTCTTCTTCTTCTTCTTCTTCTTCTCCTTCTTCTTCTTCTTCTTCTTCTTCTTCTTCTCACCCTGCTTTGCTGGGAGTCCAGCAGACCAAGAGGCACTGCGCAGCTCTCACTCTTGCTCTGCTGGGTTCAGCAGAGCAGCACAGCGTCTCTTCAGTGAAGCAGGAGGAGGAATGGAAGGGAGCCCTTACAGAGCCCCTTCCGTTCCTCCTCCAGCTTCGCTGGGAAGCCAGCAGAGTAAGAGCCACTGTGCCGCTATCGCTCTTGCTCTGCTGGCTTCAGTGATAGCTGCGCAGCTTGCTCTGGCTTTTCCGGGAGGTGGGAGAAGGGACGGAGAGCAGCCCGTCAGTCCCTTCTCCCACCTCCCAGAAAATCCAGGAAGAGATGCTCTATCTTTAAAGATTGTGTGTCTGCGGCTCTTGTTGGCTTCTCTTGTTTTCCTCCTCTAAAAACAAGGTGTGTCTTATAGAGCGAAAAATACGGTGTATGGCTGGCGGGTGTGCAGCTTCCTTCCCAAGCCTCCACAGGCTGCCTTCTTGGGCGCCGTGACACCGGAGAACATGTCAGCTAGCACTTTTTCCTGCTTAATTGCTGCGACCACGCCGGGGATCCGGGTGGTGGGGGAGGCAGAGGACATTTTCCACCGCTCCCTCCCTTGTTTTGGAGTTGCCGGGGGTGGGGGCACAGAAGGGATCTTTGCACCACAGTGCTGGATATGCTTAAGACGGCCCTGGATATTGTCATAAAAGTTGGGTGCCTCCTCATCTCTTTGCCAAGCAGTGGCAAGAGCCCATGGGGTCCCAGGGTCTGTGGTCACCCAGAGTCTGTGGTCTTTTGGAGAATTGAGACATGAAGGAGATGGTCGAAGCTTTAAGAAATATGGTTTCTTTTACACCTTCGGTCTGCACGGAGGGAGTCCAGATCTTATGGCATGGTCACTTCAGGAGGGGTTTCTCTTCCACAGCAGTGCAGCCAGCCTTCAGCCAACCTGCCCAAGATGGATCCCAGTCTTTCTTCTTCTTCCTCCCAGAACACCTTGCGAAAAGACTCTCGTTTCCTGTTACCTCACGTCCAGCTAGCCTGGCAACCTTCCAAGCCCCCTGTCCCTGTTCACATCTCAGGGCAAGGAAGGAAGGATGGTTTTCTTGCATTGAATGACCCTCAGTAGCCCTCTCTTGTTTCTTAATGCCCCCAGCTTGGCCAGGTCATTTTGCATAGGCTAGCCCAGGAATTTCCCGCAGCTGGTATTTTTCTCTTCACACCCCAGATAATCAAAACCCTACCATTCATTCATTTCTAGGGTTCCCCTAGAAATCTTTGCACCACGGCACCAGATATGCTTAAGGACTCTCATGCTCAAATCCTGCTTGTGGGTTTCCCTTGGGGACATCTGGTTGGCCACTGTGAGAACAGGATTCTGGACTAGATGGGCCACTGGTTGTTGGGAATTCAAGCCTTAGCAGGAGAAACTGGCCACTCTCCAGGCACCCAGCTTGAATCCCGGTTGACCTCCCTGTCTGCATTCCCGAGCAGGATCCAGGCCAGGTCACGATCGGCGATCCTCCTGAAGTGTGAGAAGAGCACACCATTCTTCCCTGCTCTCTGCTCCTCCCAGGGAGGGGAAAGAGATAGACAGAAATGTATTTACATGCCTTTATTTCTGTCTTTGCAGCATTACAGAGAAACGCGTCTGCTCTCTTCAAACTCCATCAGCAGAGAGACAGACTCCACCTCCTGTACTTCCTGTACAGGTCAAATTACACTCTGAGCTAAATCCGGTGCTCAGCACAGTGAATAGACTGTCCCTTTGTTCCCACGGTACAGTCCCTACATTCCCACCATGTTTTGCTTTCCAGCCAGCTGCAGCTCGCTGCCGCATTGCTCCTTTTCCATAACACTGGTCGGATCCAGCAGGCTCTTACAAGGTTCTTATGTTCAGGCTACTAATCTCTGCACATAGCAGGGGTGGACGGGAATGCTGTGCTGCACTGGCTGTAGCCCAGGGGGTTCCTGGGTGTATTTTGTTATTAATGTATTAATGTTGTATTTTAATCTTGTTTTTTAAGCTTTATTTCAATCAATTGTTTTTATATTTGGTGTTAGCAGCCCTGAGCCCGGTCTTGGCTGGGGAGGGCGGGGTATAAATAATATTATTATTATTATTATTATTAATAATAATAATAATAATAATAATAATAATAATCTGGGGAAAGATGGCCTAACACACCCCAGACTGATGCCTGCCTAATCACAAGGAATGTCTTCAAGGAGGGGAAGTTCCCTCTCTTCCCTTGACAGCCAGCGCTTGAGTTGTGTCTGCATCCCTAAGTTTTAAGCCACTTGCTCCCAGTCCTGTGTTCAGAGGACAAGGACGAGTCCATGTTTTCTTTCTTCATTCTGGCATCCTTTCATCTATTTATAATAGGTTGTCATGTTCCCTCTTATCTCCCTCTTTTCTAGGTTGAACATTCGTTCCCTCTGCTTTTGTTCAGCTTGCAGCCAAGTCAGAGAAGTCCAACCCCAGAAATCCAGACTCTCAGAGCCCCTACCCCGAGTCTCATACTCCTTTCCTTGTCTTTGTAGTTCTCTTCAGGATCCTTCCTGTGCCCCCAAAATCAGGGCTGGTGGTCGTCTCCACAAACTATACACTAACTCTTTGTTAATGCTGGAGGATGGTTCCACTGTACATTAATCAATTGATGGGATATGAAAACCCTGCCAATCTGTTAAGTGTATTGTTAAATAATCTACAAGGAATTGCTGATGGAATTGATATGGGAATGGTGCTTGCCACATTTGGGACATTTCAACAATGTCAAAACTGATAGACTGTGTCCTCTGGCAAGAAGGTGGTTCTATGGAAGATCAGTGCTGTGGGTGGATGTTTAAAGGTCAACCTTTGCAACAAAACTTGCCTGTTGGGAACTGCGTGCCATTCAGGCCCCAATCCCATGACTTCCCCTAGTGCAAGTTTCTGTCTTTTGTTGTTGTTATTATTATTATTATTATTATTATTATTATTATTATTATTATTCACTATTTATTCAACTCATTACCCCACTCTATTCCTGGAGGTCTCAGGGCGGTTCACAACAAGATCACAACATATAAAATCAAACCAAAAGCAATACCCCCCCCCAAAAAAAGCCACATTCTAAAACGGTGTTGGGTGTCAATAAGATCAACAAAAGGCCTGATTAAAGAGGAATGCTTTTGCCTGGCACCTAAAGGTGCCCGGCGAACTTCCCTGGGGAGAGCATTCCATAGACAGGGAGCCACTACAGAGAAGGCCCTGTTCTTGTGTTTCCACCCTGTGGACCTCTCGAGGAAGAGGCACACAAAGGAGGGGAGGCAGTGGGGTGAGGTGAGGAGGGGCATATTTGTGTGTGTGTGTGTGTGTGTGTGTGAGAGAGAGAGAGAGAGAGAGAGGGAGAGATTTTTATTAAATTTTCTGTTTTACAATTTAAAATACTCATTTTACATCCTTAAGATATCAAGGACTTCCCTTCTTCTCTTTCCATGGTTCATTTAACATAAATCCCTGCATATTTTTTTAAAAAACTATACCATTCAGTATTCCATTATTGCACCCATCAACACCTATTTACACTGCTGAATTAATTCTGCCAGCGTTTTCAGCTGTACACAATTCTTTCCTATATATTCAATAAACGTTTTCCAATCTTCTTTAAACGTATGTTCTTCTTGTTCTCTTATTCAATGTGTTAAGAGGAGGGGCAAGTGGGGGGAAATGGAATAAAAGGATTACAGAATTCTGGGGTTGGAAGGGAGAAGCAAAAGTCATCTACTCTAACGACCTGCAATGCAGGAATCACAGCTAAACAATCCCTGACAGATGTGTTTTAACACAATCTGCCCTTTTCCCCTTTTGGGGTTTCCAAGAGCCCGCATAGAGTCCTTACGTAGGTTCCCTATTGGTAGGAGAAAATAACAGAGGTCAACCAGAGAACATTGAGAAGCAAAGCAGCTAGTAAGCCTGATCTTTATTGATCTGTTGCAACAGGGTGCTCCCCTCACACGCAGGAAAGGAGGAGGACCCCGAACAAAGGTGTGCCTGCCCTTATTTAGACATTTTAAATTCCCTGCCCTGGTGCTCAAGACCACCCCCCACAAACATCATACCTACATCACAGAAAAGGCGGTTTACAACAGAAATTTGAGTGTTGTTTTTCCAGTCTGGCAGGTTATCCGATAATGCCTCGTCTTATTGCCTTTCCTGGTAGTCTGCCCATTCCTTTGAAATGATGATTACGATTACCCAATTCCTGAGACAATGGGAAAGTTCCCTCACCCCCTCCCTCCTTGCAGAGAAAACATTTGATCAGTCAAAAATGGGAGTCAAAATGGTTTCAGGAAGGTCTTCCTGTGCTGCTCCAGACATTGGTACATTTATGAACATTTATTATATATATGTGACCTTAAAATTCTTATAACAAGCAGAGACATCACCTTGCCAACAAAGGTCCGTATAGTTAAAGCTATGGTTTTCCCAGTAGTGATGTATGGAAGTGAGAGCTGGACCATAAAGAAGGCTGATCGCCGAAGAACGGATGCTTTTGAATTCTGGTGCTGGAGGAGACTCTTGAGAGTCCCATGGACAGCAAGAAGATCAAACCTCTCCATTCTGAAGGAAATCAGCCCTGAGTGCTCACTGGAAGGACAGATCCTGAAGCTGAGGCTCCAGTACTTTGGCCACCTCATGAGAAGAGAAGACTCCCTGGAAAAGACCCTGATGTTGGGAAAGATGGAGGGCACAAGGAAAAGGGGACAATGGAGGACGAGATGGTTGGACAGTGTTCTCGAAGCGACCAGCATGGGTTTGACCAAACTGTGGGAGGCAGTGGAAGGCAGGAGGGCCTGGTGTGCTCTGGTCCATGGGGTCACGAAGAGCCGGACACGACTAAACGACTAAACAACAACAACAGATGGCCATTCAAGCTCTGCTTGGAAACCTCCAATGAATTAGAGTCCACTACCTTCCAAGGGAGTCCGTTCTGTTGTCAAACAGCTCCCACCATCAGAAAGTTCTTCCTAATGTGGGGTCAGAATTGCACCCTCAACTGCTTCGTCCTCTATATAGCCCTGCCTCTGGAACGTCAACAGAATAATAATAATAATAATAATAATAATAATAATAATAATAATAATAATAATAATAATAATAATAATTTATTATTTGTACCCCGCCCATCTGGCTGGGTTTCCCGAGCCACTCTGGGCAGCTTCCATAAACAAAAATACACTAGAATACACTAAAATATCACAGATTAAAAACTTCCCTGAACAGGGCTGCCTGGGCTGAACAGAAGATAAGAAGAGCCTGCTGGATGAGGCCAATGGCCTCCTGTTCTCACAGTGGCCAACCAGATGCCCCAATTGGAAACCCAGAAGCAGGATTTGAACTTAGGAATCCCCTGCCCTCCAGGGCTTTCCAGAAAGGGGCAAATGGAAGCATTTCTGCCTCTGACCAGCAGTGCCTCCTGCAGAAGCGAGTTCCATAGTTTAACGTTGTTATGGAAAAATCTAGGTGTGAGGCTGCTCAGTCCCCCAGCTGGTCAGGCAGAGCTCGTTGGTCCCTGTGGAATAAAGGAAGGAGTCCAGCCACCAACCGGAGCAAACAGCTGTAGACCAAAGTTTATTGCGCAACAGGTTCAAAGAGGAATTTTGAACCCCGAGGATGGGGTGACAAAGACTTTAGAACTTCCCCACCATATCCCAGAATACAGTTCGTACAGCATCATTGCTCCATCACTGGCATGTCACAAAAGGGGAGGGGTAGACTGGGGGTACACTAGTTTAACCTTGGCAAACAGGTCCAGAGAAGTCCTTGGTACAAGATTAGCATAGGCAGACATGGCAGGGCAAGACCCAGGTATAAGATTAGCATAGACAAATACCTCTTAAGTACCCACCACCCAAAAGTACAATAAAAGTTCCTTTGCATGTCTGGAGCCTGAGGCGAGTCAGGTGATGAGATTTGGCTTCCCTTGGCTAACAATGAGCCCAGCAATTGTCACCTCTGGGAACTTCCTGGAGTTCTTTTTCAAGGGGAAAATAGCTTTGGAATGGAGGAAACTGGCAAAGGAGTTGATTTTATATTATTTTGAAAGCTAGCTAACTTCCCTGAGCTGTCAAGTTGAAAGGATACATTCAGGCATAACATTTAACTTTAAAGATGTCCCCCCCCCCCCCCGTAATTTCCATAACAACGTTGTACTGCTTTCTTTGACCACTTAGAATCGAGATCTTCCACCATGCGAGCGTGCCAGTCCAAAAGTGCGAGATTCTTCGTATTTGTAGAACATTTCTCTCCCCCCCCCGCCAGTCTTGAGCCCGATCCGATAATCACCGCCTGCGTCAGACAGTCTCTGTCTTCCGCTCTCTGTGTTTTTCTTTGGAGAGCGACAGTCCATTTTATTTCATTATCGTCCCTCCTCATCTGGCCCCCTCTTCATCTCTTTCTCTCTGCATTTCCTTCCCGCGTTCTCATTACCCATTTCCATATTGCCATGCCGACTCGCGCATCGAAATGCGAATTTGATAAAGCAGCGGCAGGTTGGCGCGCCAAAATGCAGCCTGAAAATTAGGCCTTTCCACACAAAAAAAGGAGGACTTTTCCCTCTCCCCCCCCTCCCTGCTAAACATGGGGAGGGAAGGAAGGGTAATTGATTTGCTTCCAATGCTCCTGCACGAAATGAAATCCTTCCAGCAATTACTGGCAGATAATGGCCCAAAATTAAACATTCTTGCTGCTTGCTAACTAGAGAGGTTTTTTTTAAAAAAGAAGGATCCAGTGCATAATAATCAGCAATGCATTAGATATTCAGTCTCCATCTACATTACGGAAAGCAAGGATTGCATGGCCATTATATGCCTTTATGGTTAATTATGTGAAATTGGGTTCCTAACTGCTGAACGGACGGATGGAGAGACAATGGGGTCTGCACCACACAGGAAACAAACACAGTTAAGTCAAGAGTCCTCTGATGCTCAAGAATGATGTGATGTGGCAGGAACAGGTGAGGAATGCGAAAACAAAGTACCGCCAGAGGGATCTGCGTTCAGATCTGAGTTCAAAACTAGCACTCACAAGCATCTGAAGCTGAATGATGGATGATTCAGGGCAGATATAAGGAAGGACATCTCCCTTATGAAGTGCAGGGTTCAACTATGGAACTCTCTGCCACATGAGACAGTAATAGCCATCAAACTGGATGGCTCTAAAACAGCGGTTCTCAACCTGTGGGTCCCCAGATGTTGTTGGACTACAATTCCCATCATCCCTGAGCTCTGGCCTTGCTAGCTAGGGGTGATGGGAGTTGTAGTTCAACAACATCTGGGGACACACAGGTTAAGAACTGCTGGTTTAGAGGTTCAAAAGCTAGATAAAATTACAGTAAAAGCAGCTGGGAAAGGGGCACAAATGCCTGTGGAACGATCTCAGCCTTAAAGCTGATGTTCATGAAAGCAGCCAGGCCAGTCAAGGTCGCATGCGCCCAGTCCTGTGTTTTTGTTCTGGGAAGAGTCTCCCCCCCCCCCGCCCCGCAAAGGAATGCCTTCCCTTGAGGCCCTACTCACATTACGGTGATGTTGAAGGTGTCTGGAATGTACGTCGGAATGGGCATGTGCCAACTGCAGTAGAAGCCGCTGGGGTAATTGTTCGACCGGCACATCAATGCGGGCTCCTTGGGCAGAGATGTTGGGAAAGAGAAAGGGGCCCCTGTGCTAGGACCTGCTTGTGCATTTCCCACTAAGGGATCTGAATGACCACTGTGAGAAACAGGACGCTGGACTAGATGGGTCATTGTCCTGTGTCAGGGGCTGGACTGAAGAGGAATGGTGAGGACTGTCCCCTCCTTCCCTTGAACCTTCCCAAGAACAGGAGGACAGTATAGATTTAGAACAGTGGTTTGCAGAAGGGCATGGTTCAGAGGCTGCAGAGGGGAGAAGCTGGGAAATATTGGAAGAGGAACAGCAGGAAGAAGAAGCACAGGGGAGGGAGAGCTGGCAAACTCAGTGTGCTGGTCCCGGGGGCTAACTGAGAGGCGAGGTCCTAGTGCAGTCCGAGGTCGATGGTGCGGTATGGAGGCTGTACGTCAAAGCTGTAGCTGGGTCCAAGGCGGGGAGACAGGTGGGGTCAGGAACTCTGGCAGAAGAGCAGGACAGGGTCCAGGCAGGAACAGGCTACCAACAATGTTGCTCCCGCAGCCTGGGACTGGGGCTGGCCGGCTTTTATCTCCTCTGTGGCATAGGGTGGCCCCGGTCCACAGGTGACTCGCCTCTTCTGGCCTGGAGGCGAGCACTTCTCCTGCGGGAACTTAGTTCCCTCCGTCTCTCTGCCCTGAGCCTCTGCAGCTCAGGAGAGGCTGGAGGGTTACCGGACCCAGAGGCAACCTCAGCTTCCTCTGACGGGGCTGAGAGTGGAGCACCTGCAGGCAATGGGTCCTCCATCACCTCAGGGGCCAGAGCAGACTCAGCTGGTGCCTGCACCTGAGGATCCAGCACAGGTGAGGACCCTTCAGGTTCAAGCCCCAGCCCCGGTTCAGCCAGTCCTGGAGGCAGGGACTCCTGTGCAGGCTGGGATTCCTCAGGTTCAGCCTCTGAGTCTGAATCCCAGGCCATCACACTCAGTGTCCTTGGAAAACATTCCCGACCCCCCTCCCAGTAGCAGGCGTGCATTGAGAGTAGTAGAACAGAAAGCTCAGAGGCAGAAAGCGGAGATTAGCCGACACAAGGGTGATAGGAGAGACGGAGACGGAGACGGTGGGTCTTTACTCAGAGAGACGGAGGGGGTGGGTCTTTACTCAGAGAGACGGAGGGGGTGAGTCTTTACTCGGAGCAAAGCCATTATCCTAGCTAGACTGCATTCCTTCGCCTCTCTCTGGGCATAGTGAATGAATGAACTGGTTGTTTTTTGTTGTTGTTTATCTGCTTCTTGGCTGCCACCGTGGGAGAAATCAGATTCCTTGAAGCCTGACATCAGCAGGCTTTTCTTAGATTCTTAAATCCTACCTCACAGTAGACCACCAGGCAGCCTTGGGATGATCTTGCAGCACTCAGGCTCATCGCTGAATCAGAATCTGGTGGCTCACTTCACACAGGTCTTTCTTAACAAGAAAAATGGTTTCGGGTCCTTTGTGCCAACAAACTGGGTGGCTCATGGGTGAAAATGCAAAGAATGAGAGAGTGTTGGAAGTCAGGGGCCAAAGGCATTGAGGGGCCCAAGGACTGTGGCAGAGATGTTGGAAATAATTTGGAGGCAAATTTGAAGCAATGTGGCAACTTCAGTGTAATCACTTAATCCAGCCTTTACAGGGCCAGTAACTGGATAATAATAATAATAATAATAATAATAATAATAATAATAATAATATCTTTATTGTCATTGCCCCCTCTCGGGGACAACGAAATTACTTGGCTGCTCCATCCACCCAGGTAGGGCACTCCACACAAAATCAAAACAACTATAAAAACACTAATTAAAACAATACAGTATAATACAGCAAGGAAGATTAGATGACTTTCAAAGTCCAGGCTTCCCATTCAGGGCCGAGATCGCTCTGGAGAAGAAGCTGTTCTTAAGACGGCTCGTTCTTGTCTTCATCGACCTGTATCTCCGTCCCGACGGCAAGAGCTCGAAGAGACAGTGACCAGGATGCGATGGATCTTTTACTATGTCCAGTGCCTTCCTATGGCACCTTGTGGCATAAATCTGCTCTAAGGTGGAGAGTGGGCAGCCAACAATGCTCTCTGCTGCCTTAACAACTCTGCACAACCCCAACCTGTCCCGGGTAGTACAGCTTCCGTACCACACACATAAGCCATGAGTGAGCACGCTCTCAATGGCACAGTGATAGAAGGCAAGCAGCAGTTTCTGCGGAAGATGGAGATACAGCGATGGACTAGGTGACCCTCAAGATCCCTTCCAGCTCTACGATTCCATGACTCTATGATTTGGAACTTTATCTATGTCTCCCATTCGCTCACCTGGTGACATTTAAGGCGGGGGGAATCGAGGGGTCACATGAGATACTATGGTCTTGGTTTGACAGCTGCACTGTCTATTTGGAGCAGTCAGTTAAAACCAAAATGTGGGCAACTTAGACTTTTCATAGAGTTGGGACCATCTACTCCAACCCCATGCAATGCAGAAATTGCAGCTAAAACGCTTTGCTCCAATGTCTTGAATTGTTATATTTTTATGAATCGAAAAATAGCTGGATGCCATTGGCAGAATTCCTTGGGCATGACGGAGGACCTGGAAGTGATCTAGCTTCCTCAGCTGTTGCCTCAACCTGCCATGACATCACAGAAGGCCTCAAAAGCCCTGGCTGTGCAGAGCTAGATAGCTGTGTTGGATAGAGCATGGTGCTGACACCACCAAGGTTGCAAGATCGATCCCTGTAAGGGACAATTGCATATTCCTGCATTGCAGGGGGTTGGACTAGATGACCCTCAAGGTCCCTTCCAGCTCTCTCATTCCATGAGCCACAGGGAAGCCTTCCATCCTTCATTCCGTTTTCTAGGAACAGCCTGTGTAAAAACACAGCCCAGAATTATTGCTTAAGCTGTGGGCTCACGAATAACACCTTGCTAGTGGTCTGATGGTTTTGGACAGAGACCTCTAAGGGACATGCCAAACTGGCGGGATAAAAGATCATTAAAAGTGCTTGATCTGATGGCTTGGTAATTTGACATCTGAATCAGACCACAATCTACAAGCAGGCTGAGAAGGAGATAAGCCCTGTGGCTGAAATACTGCAATTCCTTTCTTATTGCTATTGTTGAATTTATTGCTTGTTTTATTGCTACTGATTGGTGCATGGTAGTGTCTGTGGTTAGATTTTGGTGCTGATTAAATATTTTCATACC
This sequence comes from Podarcis liolepis, assembly GCF_965112155.1. Lineage (NCBI taxonomy): Eukaryota > Metazoa > Chordata > Lepidosauria > Squamata > Lacertidae > Podarcis > Podarcis liolepis. Next base: position 63,618,020 of record NC_139565.1, read on the forward strand.
CGCCAACATTTCTCCAATGAAAATAGGGATGTCCTAATAATAATTTTATTATTTATACCCCACTCATCTGACAGTTTCCCCAGCCACTCTTCCAACATATATAAAAACGTAATGAAACATTAAACATTTTAAAACTTCCCTAGACAAGGCTGCCTTCAGATGTTTTCTAAAGGTTGTATAGCTACTTTATCTCCTCGGCTTGGGTGTCACATACCTCCATACCCTCCAACATTTATTTGATGAGAATAGGGACATCCTAAGGGAAAGCGCAGGTGGCGCTGTGGTCTAAACCACAGAGCCTAGGGCTTGCTGATCAGAAGGTCGGTGGTTCGAATCCCCACGACGGGGTGAGCTCCCGTTGCTCATTCCCTGCTCCTGCCAACCTAGCAGTTCGAAAGCATGTCAAGTGCAAGTAGATAAATAGGTACCGCTCTGGAGGGGATGTAAACGGCGTTTTCGTGCGCTGCTCTGGTTCGCCAGAAGCGGCTTAGTCATGCTGGCCACATGACCCGGAAGCTGTACCAGTAAAGCGAGATGAGCGCCGCAACTCCAGAGTTGTCCATGACTGGACCTCACGGTCAGGGGTCCCTTTACCTTTACCTTTTAAGGAAAAGTGGGACATTCCAGGATCAAATCAGAAACTGGGACGGCTTCTGTGAAACTGGGACTGTCCCTGGAAAATAGGGATACTTGGAGGGTCTGTATTTTGTCTTCTGTTTGCTGGAAGCAGGCCTGAGAAAGCTTAGCTCTAAAAGGCAACCTAAAATATTTTAAATAAAGAAATATTGTGTGTGTGTGTGTGTGTGTGTGTGTGTGTGTGTGTGTGTGTGTATGGGAGGGGGAGTCTTCGAATTTGCAGAACCTTCTGTGGAATCAATCCAGGCCAGGCAAAGGAGGGAGACCTGTTGCAGGATTATAGCAAAGGCACCAAAGGGTGGTTTTGCATAGCAAAAGGGTGCAGAGGTCAGCAGCACCCACCTTTTTCTTACAAAGCCCCCCTCCTGGATCCAGGCTAGGCAGCGATGAGGTCAGACTCTGGCGAGAGGGTTAACAAGATAGCAAAGAGCTCAGCACCCGTGGCCATAATTTATTTAAGCTTTCCAAAAGCTTTTGATGGGGGTGGGAGGAAAAAACCCCTCGCAGGAGGCTATTAAGGAAACGCGCTTAACCACAGGATGAGAGGGGAAGCCAAGCCACGGATTTCGAGCGAGATAAGCGCCGAGAATGGAGGAGCGGAGGAAGAAAGGGGCGATTCCCGCGAGGATGGCAAAGGTTAATAGCGAAGTGAGCCTCTGATCAGGGCTGGGTCTGGGGTCGCTCAGCAGATTCATTAGTACCAGCTCCAGGTGGGGAGAGCAAATGATGGGGTGGCGGGCAAGGGCAGCCCTTCTGAGCTGCTCCAAACTGGGCCGAGATGCAGCCAAGCCAACTGTACAGGTGGAAGGGACCCCAGCGGTCATCTAGCCCAACCCGCTGCAATGAAGGAATCTCAGCTAAAGCATTCATGACAGATGGCCATCCAACCTCTGCTTAAAAACCTCCAAGCCAGGAAAGAGAGTGTTATGTACTGAGTTGAATATGATCCAAAAGGCAGCATTTTTATTTGGTCCTAGAACAATAGGGTCCAGAATGCAACAGTCTGATTAGTCCACAGGAGCCACCCAATCCAGCTCCAGGTGGAAGGGAATCCGCAACCTGATTGGCCTACAGGTGAATCCTGGAATTAGCCAATCACGTGGGGCCCACTGTGTAAATAATGTATATAAAGCAGACATTCTGGGGGAACTTCCATTCCTCCTCCTCACCACTATGAGCTGAAGGAAGAGCAGGAAATCCACTCTCGACTCTGAGTATATTTCAGAGAGTCTGCCACCTTCCAAGGGAATCCATTCTACTCTATTGTGCTTAAGTCCCAGTGGGATCACCCAGGAGAATTCACCCATGAATTCAACCCTTAATCAGACAGTTCGCAAAAATCTTTTATTTTCCTAGTGGCCACAGACGAACAAATGAGTTTATGTCTGTGTTGCATAAGGAAATATTGCTGTGTGATCCTCACTTCCTTTTCTTTCTTTTAATTTTTTTTATTCATTTTCCTTTTTCATTCATTACATACATCTCATATTCATAACATTTACTATGCATTCCTTACTCCCTCCCCTCCTGGGCTCCCCCCAACTTCCGCTTCTGATTTGTTTTTCCCTTCACCCTCTTGCTACCTCCTAAAAGAAAAAAACTACTAACATATTTATACAATAACATAAAAATAACAATGAGTACACCATATTATTTCTCTGTCTTCTACACATTTTCTAATACTAATGATGTGAATGTTTATTTAAATCCTGCCATCAAGTCTATAGACTTTCTTTGTTTCTGCAAGTATAATATAAATGGTTCCCATTCTTTTTCAAAGTCACTGTTATCTTTTTCTCTTAATCTGTCTGTCATTTTTGCCAGTTCTGCATAGTTCATCATCTTCTCTTACCATTGTTATTTAGTTGGTATTTCTCCAGTCTTCCAATTTTGTGCAATCAACATTCTCACTGCTGTAGGGGGGCCACTAGGGGCGCATTGGAAAATGGTCGACAATACCATCTCTCCGGCTCACACGAGGTAATTAAGAGGCTGATACGGGAGTAGGCAGCCTCCCTTGTTGCCCCAAGGAAATGGGGAACACTGCCTTGCCTGCTGTGGCCATAAATCACCCCCGGATTCGAAAGAAGGGGGTGAGGGCACTAGGCACAAAGCCCTTGTGTGGGTCCGGCTCTCCCGGACGCTGTCTCTGTTCACGCAGTAGCTGCATCAGCTCAAAATAAACAATTAGAGAGAGAAGCAAATGCACACACTTCAAGTGAAGATCGGGAGTAAAGACTGCTAATTAAAGGGATCTCTGTGAAGTGGAAGCGACAGGCTGGATTTAACAATAAATCAAGAAGAAGAGTCATCAAAGGATTGGTATGTAGCGGAACTGAAAAGGGGAGGGGGGAAACTTTTCTTTTTTTGTCTTATGTGAGTACCTAATACCCCCCCCCCGAAAAGAATCGTTGCAATTACTGATCACAAGCAGGAGGATTAAGAAATGTGTGGAAATAAATTCCTAATCAAAGACATGGCTGGTGGGAAGATCAGGAAGGAATGAAAGTTCTGTGTGACGCAGTAATAAAAAGAGATCTGTTACGGCAGGCCTGCCTACAAGAGGACGGGGGGAGGAGGACCATGGCTTGTTACTATATCAGAATGTGAGTTGGACCTGGCAGGGCCCCATGAGAAAATTGATGAGAGACCGGCAGGCCTGTGGAAATCAACGGACAGACTTTGGGAATGTTTTGTACGGAGGTGCGGAAATGGCATCTGGTTTTTTTTGGACATGGCACTTGGAGGAGTGTAAAATCCACACAGGATATAACAACGTTTGTTTTCAACCCGCTTGTGGAGACTATCAGAGATCACAAAGAAAGGAATATATGATAACAACAAGAAGATGAGGAAAACAACACAGAGAAGGTACATTAAAGCAGCAGCAAGAGAGATGTTTGGATCCCTTTCGGAGCACGAAGTATGGGTACCCCCAACAAAAATTTAAAAATTTGGCTGTGTAATTTGGAACTAATGTGATTTGGAATTAATGTGATGTGATTGGCCTGTTAATAATTTTTTTTAAAAAAAAAAACACACATTCTCGCTGCTGTAGTGGCATACATAAATAAAGTCCTCTTTTCTTTTGGTATATATTGGCTTAAAATACCTAGTAGAAAGGCTTCTGGGTTTTTTTTTTTACAAACGTTATTTTCTTCAATTCATTATATATCATTTCCCAATAAGCTTTTACCTTTTTACAATCCCACCATATATGGTAAAACGTACCTTCCGCTTCACACCTCCAACACTCTTTTGTTTCATTTTTATACATTTTTGCCAATTTAACCGGTGATATATATCATCTGTACATCATTTTCATATCGTTCTCTCTCAATAATATGCAATCTGTGTGTTCCTCACTATTGCTGTGTGATCCTCACTTTCCCAGCCGGCAATAATTTCTGGGGAGAGGCCAAAGAGTCATAGGATCATAGAATTGTAGAGTTAGAAGGGACCCCAACGGCCAAACGGTCATCCAGTCCAACCTCCTGCAATGCTGGAATCTCAGATAATAATAATAATAAATAATAATAATTAAGCAGCCATAGCAAATGGCCATCCAAACTCTACTTAAAAGTCTCCAATGGAGGAGAATCTGCCGCCTTCTGAAGTCCTTATTAGGGTTTCGCTTCTGTTGTAGGAGAGAGAACTGGGAATAAGGGTCTTCCTGGAAAATCTTCAGCATTTATGAAGGTGCTACTATTGACAACTTGGGAGCAGTTTACCCATTGCCTTACCCACTTGACCCTTCAATCTGCAGAACTGGCACTGCTACAGGCGCTGCATAATACCCCTTCCGCATTCATAAGAAAGTGATTTTTTACTATGGTGGCACTTACACTTCGAAACTCCCTGCCTATTGATACCAGGCAGCTGCCCACTCTTATTGGTGCCTGCTAAAAGAATTCTTCTTTAGAGAAGCCTACCTAGATGTTTAAAAAGCTGGTGTGGGTTTTAATCTGTATTGTTGTTGTTGTTGTTGAGTCGTTTAGTCTTGTCCGACTCTTCGTGACCCCATGGACCAGAGCACGCCAGGCCCTCCTGTCTTCCACTTCCTCCTGCAGTTTGGTCAAACTCATGCTGGTTGCCTTGAGAACACTGTCCCACCATCTCCTCCTCTGTTGTCCCCTTCTCCTTGTGCCCTCCATCTTTCCCAACATCAGGGTCTTTTCCAGGGAGTCTTCTCTTCTCATGAGGTGGCCAAAGTCTTGGAGCCTCAGCTTCAGGATCTGTCCTTCCAGTGAAAATCTTTTTTTTAGTCTGCTGTAATTTCCAGTTTTTGAAAGTCTTAAATTATTGCTGATATTTTTTCTACACTAATCACATTGGGGTTTTCTATATACAGTGGTAACTTGGGTTAAGAACTTAATTCATTCTGGAGGTCCGTCCTTAACCTGAAACTGTTCTTAACCTGAAACTGTTCTTAACCTTAACCACTTTTTCTAGTGGGGCCTCCCGCTGCCGCTGCACGATTTCTGTTCTCATCCTGAAGGAAAATTCTTAATCCAAGGTACTATTTCTGGGCTAGCAGAGTGTGTAACCTGAAGCGTATGTAACCCAAGTTACCACTGTATATAAAAAAGAACACATTTTTCAGTACTTTTTGACATATTTGCCAGTAAAAGGTAACTTCTGAACGCAGCTTTTATGCAAAATGCTACTTTTGCTTGCCAAAAATCCATTGCAAAACCTGGAGAACTTTGAAATTGGAGTTGTGTTCTGATCCAACTTGGGAGCAGCGGATCGGGTCAATCCAAGCAAATACCCCCCTCCCAAAAATCCCTTGAATTGAGTCACCCTGGACCCCCTTTCAGCAAGAGAAGCACATTATTATTAATAGCCATGCTGTCCTAGGCTTTAAATCAGCAGTGGCTGGAAGCCAAGCTGTAAGTAGGAATGCCAGCTATAAAAACTGCTGGTGGTGTTAAACCTCTGTCCTTAGGATGAGCAGAACAGCTCTTGCTAATCATCGCTTAATGAGGAGAGGTTGGGTCGTGCCCCCAGGCCCGGCAGCAGAGCTGGCATCAGCAGAAGAACCAAAGTCGCTTGAAAGACAAGGTCAGCGCCTGGCCCACATGACCGGACGGCGGTCCCAGACGGAGCGGATTCTGTGCCAATCGCCACGCTCATCCCAGGCTAGGCCCTGCCTGCCCGGCTAATTATCCATTAGGCAACAGACAAGCACCTTCTTCCTCGCAAGGTGACCTCAGTGCCCGTTTTGGCTCCCGCTCCCCCGACGGAGGGGTGGGAAATAGGGCAAGGAGAAAGCCAGGTCTCCCTTCCCTCTCCTCATGAGGAAATTAACCGGCGACACATCCACATCCGAAAAATAAAACAGAAGAAGAAAGGAGCCCACGTTGTTTGGAGGCGGAAGGCATTGCGCTGCTCAAGCTCAGGTGAAGAAACCTTCCCTGGGAAACGTTTCCAGTGCAGGGTTCATAGAATTGTAGAGTTGGAAGGGACCCCCGAGGGTAATCTATGTGGGAATGTTCAGGGATGCAGGAGAGGATATATTGCCTGATTATAGCCTTTCCAACTTAGGTAAACAAGTTCACAATTTAGCAGAGTAACATCCCTCTTTTTAAACTCGCAGCGGATGCGTTTGCTCAGGCTCACTAAAGCCTCTATAATAACTGCTCTGGTATTTCCCCCTTATTCCCTCATAAAAGATAAGACACGACACAGTCTTCTATAAAAGTATAAAAAGAGTTTACTCACATTCTGTATCAATCGGATCCCAGAAGGCAGACTTAGCTTAAAAAAGTAACATACACCTGGAAACTATCTCATAAGATGACAGTCACTTTGTCCTCTCTTGGCTGGAGGCCAAGAGAGCATCTTTGGCTAAGCAGATGTTGCTTCTTCGATGCATGTAGTCAAAATAAAAAAATTCCTTCCAGTAGCACCTTAAAGACCAACTAAGTTAGTTCTTGGTATGAGCTTTCGTGTGCATGCACACTTCTTCAGATGCACTGAAACAGAAGTTGCCAGATCCTTCTATATAGTGAGAAGGTGGGGAGGGGTATTACTCAGAAGGGTGGTGGGAATGGGAGATTGGCAGATAGCTGAGATGAGCCTGTTGACGACTCTTAACGACTGCAATAGGTCTTACAGGAAAAGGCACCTTCTCACCCCTTGCCTTTTCCTGTAAGACCTATTACAGTCGTTAAGAGTCGTCAACAGGCTCATGTCAACTATCTGCCAATCTCCCATTCCCACCACCCTTCTGAGTAATACCCCTCCCCACCTTCTCACTATATAGAAGGATCTGGCAACTTCTGTTTCAGTGTATCTGAAGAAGTGTGCATGCACACGAAAGCTCATACCAAGAACTAACTTAGTTGGTCTTTAAGGTGCTACTGGAAGGAATTTTTTTATTTTGACTATGGCAGACCAACACGGCTACCTATCTGTAACTCGATGCATGTAGTCAAAGAGAGAGAGATGGCTGCCCTGCCCTGTGCTTTTATATATATATATATATTATATTTTTATTAGTTTTCAAATACAAAAACAAATTTATACATTCCATACATCTTAATTAAATCTTACTTCTCTTTTTTGATTTCCCTCAATTTGTCTGACATTCCTTCCTATTGTTACTTTTTACACATTTCTGCCCTTTTAACCCTTTCCCCTCACAGAGCTTCCTTAAAGCTTACAAACGTAATTTTATTATCACTCAGTTTTTGCATATATCGGATAAACTTTTCCCAATCTTCTGTAAATCTTTGATCTCGTCGATTCCGGATCCTTCCTGTCATTCTGTCCAGTTCTGCATAATCCATCATTTTAGTTCTCCATTCTTCTATCATTGGTAGCTCCTCCTGTTTCCATTTCTGGGCCATCAATATTCTTGCTGCTGTCACTGCATATAAAGCCCTGCCCTGTGCTTTTGTCCTTACCTGCACAGGTGAGGCCACACCCACCTCTAGTCACATGCAGAGGAAGTCTGTCCCAGCCCAGAAGGAAACAGGAAGTTTACCTGCTGGCTGGACAAACATTCCTCCCCATGTGTTAACATGTTCACTCTAGGAATGTTGTACTTGACTGCTCTTGGGTTTCACATCCCACAATCTAGTCCACCCCCCAAACCACACAGGAATCACAGCTCAAGGATCCTCTGCCTGATGGCCATCCCACCTCTGTTTAAAAACCTCCAGTGAAGGAGTGTCCAGTGCCATCCAAGAGAGTCTATTCCACTGTTGAAATGTTTGAATGAATCTTGTTTGAGGGAAACACAGTGCACACTCCTCCCCCTGCCAAAGAGATATTTGGGACCAGCGCTTCTTTGAAAGCCAGTGCTAGCGCCAGCAACAAGCAGATTTGGTCCTGGGGGGCACGGCGTGGAATGGAGAGAGGGGGTAGGAAAAAAAATCTCCTGCTCTCATAACATTAGAACTTGTGGAGACCTAAGGAAGCTGAATGTTGGAATAAAAAAATTCCTTCCAGTAGCACCTTAAAGACCAACTAAGTTAGTTCTTGGTATGAGCTTTCGTGTGCATGCACACTTCTTCAGATACACATCTGAAGATACACATACACATGTGTATCTGAAGAAGTGTGCATGTACACGAAAGCTCATACCAAGAACTAACTTAGGTGGTCTTTAAGGTGCTACTGGAAGGAATTTTTTTATTTTGACTATGGCAGACCAACACGGCTACCTATCTGTAACTGAATGTTGGAAGACTCAGATAAAAGGAGGTTCTTTTTCAAGCAGTGCCTAATTAAGCTATGGAACTCCTTGCCACTGGAGGCAGTGATGGCCACCAACCTGGATGGCTCTAAAAGAAGAATGGACAATTTCATTGAGGAGAGGGCTACCGATGGCTATGAAGGCTATGCTCTGTCTGCACAACTGGAAGCAGGAATGCTTCTGAAGAACAGTTGCTGCAAACCACAGGAGGGAGAGGGCTCTTGTGTTCGAATCCTGCTTGTGGGTTCCCCACAGACATCTAGCTGTCCACTGAGAGAACAGGATGCTGGACCTGGTGGTCTGACCCAACAGGGTCTTCTTATGTTCTTCCTACCCTGAATATTCATGATCAGCACCAAACTCAGGAAAAATTTCAACCACCTTCTTTGGATCTCCCCTATTGGGGGAGATCAGTGTGCTGACTAGGGTTCATGAGAGTTGGCCCTAAACATATGGCAAGCCCCAGCTCCATCTAGATCAGTATTGTCTACTCTGACTGGCAGCAGCTGTCCAGGAGACCTGCCTGGAGATGTGACGGGGATTGAACCTGAGACCTGCTGCATGCAAAGCAGCTGTCCTACCACTAAGCTACAGAACTTTCCCCGCCTTCACCTTTTTATAGATTGATGCTTTTGCCTCCCGCGCAACATCCAGGTCTTTCTATCCCATAACAGATGGCGAGCTTCCATTATTTCCAGGATGCTGATGAGGCTTTTCCGTCAACACCCCCTCCTGCCGAACTTCTGGATGTGTTTTCGCTCCGCTCCAAGGCCCCCTTCTCTCGTTTTGGGATCTTCCCAATTTAATCAAAAGAGGGTAATTGACAAGCTGTTCACCTCTTCTTCTGGATCATTAAGGCACTCGCCGAACAAGAGGGAAGCACCTGTGGGTACCTGGAGAGAATTCCTCGCCAGCTCCTGCTGCTTGCTAAGCCTTCTTCCTCTTGCAGACCTGAAATGTAACCATAATGATCATGCAAGCTCCCATCAGAGCCAAACAAGCAAGGCGGTATTGATTCCTACCCCTCTCCCCTCCTTGCTGCCTCGTTGGCACCTGGGCGTAAGTTACCCTGACAGCTGCAACGAGAGCAATGATGAGGCGGCAAGGGGGCAGCCGGGAGCAGAGGTGCGTCTCTTGGAGTCTTTTGGAGGCTCCCAGCTGAGACGCCTCTCCGCGTGAGTCTCTGCAGCTCCTGCTGCAATTTCTCCAGGTTGTGGGAAGTTCAAAGCGGAATTTGAAAGGTCTGATTCCTTTGGAGGAGCCTCTGGAAAACAACCGGCTTTTACAGAAGGGGCAATCAAGTTGCTGCAGCAAGCCCAGGCCACGAGGCATAATCATAGAATTGTTGGAGGTGTTGGAAGGGACCCCTGGGGTCATCTAGTCCAACCCACTGCAATGCAGGAATCTCGACTAAAGCATCACTGACAGATGGCCATCCAACTTCTTAAAAACCTCCAGGACCTTGGAAGAATGGCAGATGAAAGTGATTGACTACATGGAACTGGCAGAAATGACTGGCAGAATTCGAGACCAGGGGGAAGAGACGGTGAAAGAAGATTGGAAGAAATTTAAAGACTATCTACAGAAATATTGTAAAATTAATGAATGTTAGAATGATGTTGGATTGAGGTTGTGGTTTCTAGCTGTAAAGGTTAAAAGAATATGGAAAAAAATGGATTTTTCTAAATAGATCAAAATTTAAGGTTATTATAAATATATACCCAGATTAATGACTAGGGTGTAAGAAGGAGGGAAAGAAATTGCTGAACGAAATAAATTTGAATCGGAATACAAAAAAGGGAGGTATGAGGAGGTCCGGGAAATAAGTTATGAAAGACAAGTGAAAAAAGTTGGAATTGTTTTTAACTGTTTTCTTTTTTGTATTTTTCTTTTTTCTTTTTCATTTTGTAATAATATGAAAACTTCAATAAATATTTATACTTAAAAACCTCCAGGAAGTAAATAAATAAAAATACTTAACTAAGAGTGGAAATTGTAGAAAGATATTGACAGATTTTTCTGAGCACTTGGGGTCCAGAGAACAGGATTTGAAACAACTGTTGTTGAGACATTTCACTCTGGATTCGCTAGACAGAGGATAATGGCAGGTGGGTGTCCTGACCTCCCCCACCCCCATAAATCCTGGTTATGCCCATGGCTTCTATTTGGGTCATTTGGTTGACCACTGTGAAAAGGGGAAGGTGGATTACATGGGACACAGGCCTGATCCAAGAGGCACTTACACTCTTCTGTAGCTCCCTGTCAAGACGCAAGGGTGGTGGGGGTCTCTTCATTTGAACATGAGGAGGCCTGCAGATTTTACTGCGTCTTATTCAAACGTGGAAACGAGGGCAAATGCATCATTTGAGTCGCATGCGATTGGCTAGCGGTTTCCAACAAAGAACGCAGGCAGCATTTAAGGACTGCAGGCGAGGAAAGAGTTGCTGTCAGTAGGCAGCCTCTGTTTGCTCTTATGGGAAACGATGAATAGAGCTAAATATGTCTCTGGGCTGCCTAAGCACTGCCTTGCCGGGCGTACAATAATTGCTGGCAAATATTTGCAGGGTGGGAAGATCTGAGCAGGAGATAGATAGATGGTGAACAGCCAAATAGCAAGATAGACGCTCGGCTCTGTGGAGGCTGCGATTTCCCTGCAAACCTCTCCGTCATTGATCACGCAGCCAAGTGGGGCAGGTTCTTCGTCAATAAGGCGCACCATCGTCTGCATGGAGTGAGGCTGCTGAAAGGGCCCTGGGAGGCAGGAGAGGGCTGATGGCTATGCAGTCAAAACCTACAATAGTGGGTGCATTTTGCTTCCACTTTGCAGCTTCTAACTTAAATATATACAGCCCGGGTTAAACTTTAATCTGGAAAGTGCTTTTCCTTCCAATGGCTGGAGCAAAGCAGTTAATGCCATGTAGCTGAGGGCTGGAATTCTACTTGAGAAGACCTGGCTTTAAATCCTTACTAGTGGTTTTGAAAGAGGAATAAACAGATTCAGGGAGGAGATGGTCATGAGTGCCTAATAGCCAGGACGGCTGTGTTCTGCCCCCACCGTTGGGGACAGCAATGCTTCTCAAAACCAGCTGCTGCGAAACACAGGAGGGGAGGGTTGCTCTTGTGCTCAAATCCTTCTTGCTGGTTTTCCACTTACATCTGGTGGACCACTGTGAGAACAGGATGCTGGACTAGGTGGTCCATTGGCCAGATCAAGTGTTCTGGTTGGGTGTTGTTGTTTAGTCGTTTCGTCATGTCCGACTCTTCGTGACCCCATGGAACAGGCGATCAGCCTTCTTGATGGTCCAGCTCTCACTTCCATAGATCACTACTGGGAAAACCAGAGCTTGAACTATACGGACCTTTGTCGGCCAGGTGATGTCTCTGCTTTTTAAGATGCTGTCTAGGTTTGTCATTGCTTTTCTCCCAAGGAGAAGGCGTCTTTTAATTTCGTGACTGCTGTCACCATCTGCAGTGATCATGGAGCCCAAGAAAGTAAAATCTCTCACTGCCTCCCTTTCTTCCCCTTCTATTTGCCAGGAGGTGATGGGCCCAGTGGCCATGATCTTTGTTTTTTTGATGTTGAGCTTCAAGCCTTGGGCAATTCTCTTCCTCCCTCCCTCCCCCCCTCCTTCTCAGCTGCCCTGAACTCCGTGTAAGCAAGGGCCAGATCCAAGCACAATATCTATACCTTTGTTGCACCTGCCCTCTCAAAGGCCTTGAGCTAGGTTGCTATTAGTCCCATTTTACAGAGAGGGAACTGGGGCGAATCCAGACCCTCTAAGCATCTCTATCTTCCAGGGGTGTCCCTGATTTAGAGAAGTCATCCCGGTTTCTGATTTGATTCCAGACTGCCCCACTTTCCCTTAGAATGTCCCTTTTATCGCTGGAGAAATGTTGGAGGGTATGGAGTTATCCGACCCCCGAGCCATCTGAAAGCAATCCTTTATAGAGAAGTGGTGTTGTTGTTTTTTTAAAAAAAGTTTAATGTTTTATTTTGTTTTTATATATGTTGGAAGCTGTTCAGAGTGGCTGGGGCGACCGAGTCAGATGCATGGGGTATAAATAGTAAAATTATCCTTCTGGAATGGGATGTCCCTATTTTCACCAGAGAAATATTGGAGGTTATGTGAGCCTGGTGAGTCTCTAGCTCTCCCAGATAACAGACCATCTATTGCAATTGATATGCAGTTACTGAAGCTATTTTCTCTGTAAGCACCTTTTGTGCAGTGCCAGGGGCACATGGTGGTCTGGCTGGTGCGGGCTTCTCAGCCCTGTCTTTAGACAAGGCAGGTGGGTGGACTGGATACCCATCGGGGTCCTTAATATATGGTTACCAGATTTTTCCCCCAATGAATCCAGGGACACTTTTTTATTATTATTTTTTGGAAGCTGAATAGCAACAGGGAGTCAGTAGAGGGGATGGTGAGGCAAAAGACCCTGGGCCCAAGCACACATGCATATTGCATAAAGGTGCAAAGCCCTTCAGTCGTACCCTGTGAAATATAAATGCGCAGAGTTTTTTAAAAACTGGACAATGGCTGCCTGCCTGCGGCTCCTGAGCCTCCCCCAATTTGTCAAAACAAAGGGGAAAGGGGGCAAGAGATTGGAGGAGGCTTGGGAGTCATGGGTGGGCAGTGCGCCGTTGCCCAGTTTTTTAAAAAACTGCGCATTTATGTTTCACAGGGTGCGAAAGAAGGGCTTTTCACCTTGCCCGGAAGAGAAACTGTGCGCCTTGTGCCCCTCCTGGACAAAGGACGCCCGCCCACAACTCCCAAGCCTCCCCCATCAGTCAAAACAAAGGGGGAAGGGGGCAGGAGATCTGTACCGTCGGACGTCCCCGGTTCCCCTTTGGCAGTGGCGGCAGCAGCGGCAGGCAGCAGCGTGGAGCCACCCAGAGCCAACTGCGCTACCAGGCTGCCTCCAGGCTGCTGAGGCTGCCGCTGCCATGTTTCCCGGGGACAGATTTGCAAATCTGGGGACATTCCGGGGACAGAATTTGTCCGGGGACAGATTTGCAAATCCAGACATCAGGTAAGGTAAAGGTACCCCTGCCTGTACGGGCCAGTCGTGTCCGACTCTAGGGTTGTGCGCCCATCTCACTTAAGAGGCTGGGGGCCAGCGCTGTCTGGAGACACTTCCGGGTCACGTGGCCAGAATGACAAAGCTGCTCTGGTGAGCCGGCACCAGCGCAGCACACAGAAACGCCGTTTACCTTCCCGCCAGAAAGCGGTACCTATTTATCTACTTGCACTTTATGGGTGCTTTCGAACTGCTAGGTGGGCAGGAGCTGGGACCGAAAGACAGGAGCTCACCCCGCCACGGGGATTTGAACCGCCAACCATGCGATCGGCAAGCCCTAGGCGCTGAGGTTTTACCCACAGCGCCACCCACGTCCCACCGCATCAGGTAACCCTACCTTAATAATGAGAATTTTTTTTGCAAGGGGCCAAAGAGGTAAGTGTGTTTTTATTTGTGACAACATCTCCCTCTGCCTCTTCTGCAGCTAATTCATCTCCCAGCCATTCCGTGGCATTTGTCATCTCCTGAGTGCTTAGCGGGCATTAAAAATACATCACACATGAACTCTCCTGCCAAAGCAAATATGTGATGCCTTCATCTGCCTTTTCAAACTCAGATGCTCTGTTTCCCCTGCATTCTTTTGAACTCCCCGAGAAAGGAGGCCCCCGTTATAAAAGCAATCCCAAGCACTTTGCCACTCAGAGCTCTAATACCTCGAAACCTCCAGAGGGCAGGAGCGAACAGTGTGGAGGGCAGAGGAGCCTGCTAATAGCAGGGGATGTTGCAAAGTTCACGGAGCGAAAGGGCAGCAGAATGCTCAATCGGGAGAGATGGGTTGGGCTGGCGGGCAGCAGTTGAGTAGGGGGGCACTCATCTCAGGGGGGGGGGGGCATGCTGTCTGCTGTTCGTGCAAGAGGTCCCTGGTTCAACTTCCAGTTAAAAGGCTGGGAAAGGCCCGAGGCCCTGGAGAGCTGCCCCTGCCACTCAGAGCGGACAGCATTGGGTTGGATGGATCAATGGCTTCACTTGGGAGAAGACAGCTTCCTGGGTTCCATGTGGATTGATCTAGTACAGATCCATGTGGGGCTGTGGTCCTAAGCTGGGTGATGCGAGTAAACAGAAGGGTGTTGAGAAGCTGGAGGATGTGCAGAGGGGGGCGACCAAGATGATCAAGGGTCTGGAAACCAGGCCTGATGAGGAACGGTTGAAGGAGCTGGATATGTTTAGCCTTGGAAAGAGGAGACTGAGAGGAGATATAATAAATAATAATAATAATTTTTTTATTTATACCCTGCCCTTCTCGGTTCAAGAACCGGGCTCAGGGTGGCTAACAAGAAATTAAAAACACTTAATTATAAAAGCAGCATAAAATACAGTATAAAAACATGAATAACAATAAAATTTAAAGTACAGAAATCAATTTAGGGGAAATCCATCTAATAAGCATTAGCTAATCCCCAGGGCTAGCTGGCTGAATTTGTCCTACTTGGGCCAGCGAGGAGACCAGGGGAGAATTAGCTGTGGGGTCTCAGAGCGGGTGATTTTCATAAAAGGGGAGGGGGAGGGAAGAGAAAGGAAATGAAAGATCAGGCTGAATTCAAATTAAATTTTTTTTTAATAAATTTTTTATTGATTTTACAATTTTTTTTAAGACAATACAAACACATAAAAAGACATACAAACACGTATAATTTCATAACCTTTTTTTCATAAACCGTGTTTCTCAGACTTCCCCATACCTCCCCTTTCTGCATCCCAATGTCCAAAAGTTTTAGCAACTCTGAATATATCTGTCAGTCCTCTGTCCTCTTAGTCCTTTCTTCAACCTAGTCTTATATCGCTGTATCCCTTTCTTACTCAAACCTCGACATTCTAACATTCATCAAGTTTATAATAGTCCTTAAGGTAGATCTTGAATTTCTTCCATTCTTCTTCCGCCGTCTCCTTTCCCTGATCGCGGATTCTGCCAGTCATCTCAGCTAATGTCATATAGTCCATCACTTTCATCTGCCATTCTTCCAGGGTGGGTAAATCTTGTGTCTTCCAATACTTTGCAATAAGTATTCTTGCTGCTGTTGTAGCATACATAAAGAAAGTTCTGTCCTTCTTTAACACCAGTTGGCCGACAATGCCCAAGAGAAAGGCCTCTGGTTTTTTAGGAAAAGTACATTTAAGTATCTTTTTCATTTCATTATATATCATTTCCCAGAAAGCCTTAATCTTCGGGCATGTCCACCAAAGGTGATAGAAAGTACCTTCAGTTTCTTTACATTTCCAACACTTATTGTCTTTTTTTTTTTATAAAATTTTTATTGGTTTTACAAAATTTTAAAAAGACAAACAAACACTAAAAGTGACAAACATACACGTATAGTTTCAAACATATTTTCATAAACCTCTTTTCTTGGACTTCCCCATACCCCCCCTCTCTGCATCCCAATGTCCATACTTCAACTAGCAACTCCCAATTGTTGCTTTCAAATCTCTGTCATCTTAGTCCTCTTTTATATTCTAACCTTATATCCCTGTACCCCTTTGTTTCTGGAAACCACAACATTTTAGCATTCATTAAGTTTATAGTAGTCCTTAAGGTAACTTTTGAATTTTCTCCATTCTTCTTCCACCGTCTCTTTTCGTTGGTCACGGATTCTGCCTGTCATCTCGGCCAATGTCATATAGTCCATCACTTTCATCTGCCATTCTTCCAGAGTGGGTAAGTCTTGTGTCTTCCAATACTTTGCGATGAGTATTCTTGCTGCTGTTGTAGCGTACATGAAAAAAGTTCTATCCTTCTTTGTCACCAATTGGCCGACAATGCCCAAAAGAAAGGCCTCTGGCTTTTTAGAGAAGGTACATTTAAGTACCTTTTTCATTTCATTATAGATCATTTCCCAGAAGGCCTTAATCTTCGGGCATGTCCACCAAAGGTGGTAGAAGGTACCTTCAGTCTCCTTACACTTCCAACACTTATTGTCAGGCAAATGGTAGATTTTTGCTAGCTTGACTGGGGTCATGTACCACCTGTAAATCATTTTCATAATGTTTTCCTTTAAGGCATTACATGCCGTGAATTTAATACCGGTGTTCCACAACCATTCCCAGTCAGCAAACATAATGTTATGACCAATATCCTGTGCCCACTTAATCATAGCCGATTTGACTGTTTCATCTTGTGTATTCCATTTCAGCAGCAAATTATACATTCTTGACAAATTCTTAGAATTAGGTTCTAACAGTTCAGTCTCTAATTTTGATTTTTCCACCTGAAAGCCAATTTTCCTGTCCTGTTTGAAAATCTCCATTATTTGGTGATATTGAAGCCAATTTTGTACTTTAGGTTTCATTTTCTCATGACTTTGTAATTTCAATTTATCTCCCTCCTGTTCCAAGATTTCCCAATATTTCGGCCATCCGACCTCCATATTGAGTTTCTTCGATGCCTTAGCCTCCATGGGTGACACCCATCTAGGGGTTTTGTTTTCCAACAGATCTTTATATCTTACCCAGACATTAAACAATGCTTTTCTAACAATATGGTTTTTAAAGGCCCTATGCACCTTGATTTTATCATACCATAGATATGCATGCCAACCAAATGCATTATTGAAACCTTCCAAATCCAAAATGTCTGTGTTCTCGAGGAGCATCCACTCTTTCAGCCAGCAAAACGCTGCTGCTTCATAGTACAATTTTAAGTCCGGCAGGGCAAATCCCCCTCTTTCTTTAGCATCTGTCAGTATTTTAAGTTTAATTCTGGGCTTTTTGCCCTGCCAGACAAATTTCGAAATATCTTTCTGCCACCTCTTAAAACAATCCATCTTGTCCAGAATCTGCAAGGCTTGAAACAAAAATAACATTCTAGGCAATACATTCATCTTAATCACTGCAATTCGGCCTAACATTGACAATTTCAAATTTGACCATATTTCTAGATCTTTTTTAATTTCTGACCAGCATTTTTCATAATTGTCCTTATACAAGTTCAAATTTTTTGATGTCAAATAAACCCCTAGGTATTTCACCTTCTTAATCAGTGTCAATCCTGTCTCTTCTTGAAATTTCTCCTTCTCCGCGGCTGTTAATTTTTTTTCTAAGACTTTAGTTTTTTGTTTGTTCAGTTTAAATCCAGCTACCTGGCCAAATTGTTGGATTATCTCCAGCACCCTTTTCGTACTAGTGTCAGGCTCTTGTAGAGTCAATACTAAGTCATCTGCAAATGCCCTTAACTTATAATGTTTATCTCCGACCTGTACACCTTTAACCTGCTGGTCATTTCTAATCATATTCAGCAACACCTCCAGAACTGAAATAAAAAGCAATGGGGAAATTGGGCATCCCTGTCGTGTTCCTTTTTCTATCCTAAGTTCCTCAGTTACCACATTATTTACAATTAGCTTGGCTTTTTGTTCAGAGTATATCGCACCCAAACCATTCTCAAATCCTTGGCCTACCCCCATCCCATGAAGATTCTTTTTCATAAAACTCCAAGAAATGTTGTCAAAGGCTTTCTCCGCATCCACAAAAATCAGCACTGCTTTAGTATTAATTTTCACCTCTAGCAATTCCAAAATGTCTATTATATTCCTTACATTGTCTGATAGGTGTCTTTTTGGGAGAAAGCCTGCTTGGTCCTTATGAATCTTCTCCATCAACACTCTTTTAAATCTTTTTGCCAAAATGTCTGCAAAAATTTTGTAATCCACATTAAGTAATGATATTGGGCGGTAGTTCTTAAGTTGAGTCTTTTCAGTCTCTGTCTTTGGTATGAGTGAAATATACGCTTCTTTCCACGATTCTGGTGCCCTTTTCCCCTCTAAGATCTCATTGCAGACTTCCTTTAATGGATGAACCAACCACTCCTTCAAGGATTTGTAGTATCTGGAAGTCAATCCATCTGGCCCTGGAGATTTGCCCAATTGCATGTCTTGAATGGCACCCTCTATCTCTTGTTCTGTTATTCTCTGGTTTAGATCCACCTTCAAATTAAAGGCCAGGTGGAATAACTCTGTCTTACAGGCCTGACGGAAGGAGGTTAAATCCTGAAGGGCCCTAGCCTCATGGGACAGAGCATTCCACCAGGTTGGAGCCATCACTGAAAAGGCCCTGGCCCTGGTGGAGGATAATCTGACTTCCTTAGGGCCCGGGACCTCTAAACTGTGGTTGTTCATGGACCTTAAGGTCCTCTGCGGGGCAGACCAGGAGGGGCGGTCCTGTTGATACGAGAAGATAAGAAACTTATCTTTGTCTGAAGAGCTGTCACATGGAAGGTGGAGCAACTTGTTTTCTCCTCCTCCAGAGGGTGAGACCTGAACCTATGGCTTCAAGGAGATTCTGACTGAACATCAGAAAGAACTTTGTAAGAGCTGTTTGACAGCGGAACTGTCTCACTCGGAAGGTGGTGGGTTCTCCTTCCTTGGAGATTTTAAAGCAGAGGTTGGATGGCCGTCTGAGAATCCTCCAGAGAAACAATCTCTCAGAGGACCTGTTGATGGCATTTTACCATTGTACCGTTGAGAGTGTATTAACTTATGGTCTGTGTGTGTGGTTTGGGAGCTGCACGGTCAGGGGAAAAACAATGCTGTCCAGGGTTGTAAAGACTGCAGAGAGAATAATTGGGTGCCCTCTTCCCACCTTGGATCAAATCTATGCTTCCAGGTGTCAGAAGAAAGCTGCAGAGATAGCGCAGGATAGTGCGCACCCCAAAAATGATCTCTTTCAGCTTCTGCCTTCTGGAAGGAGGTTGTTGTTGTTGTCGTTTAGTCGTGTTCTTTATGGTCTAGCCCTCACTTCCATACATCACGACTGGGAAAGGTACAGGGTTATAAAGACTAGGACTAGCCGCCTGAGAAACAGTTTCTACCCAAATGCGATTTTGGTTTTAAACGCAGTGTAAGGTAGTCTCTATGGGAGTACAGTGGTACCTCGGGTTACATACGCTTCAGGTTACAGCCTCCGCTAACCCAGAAATAGTGCTTCAGGTTAAGAACTTTGCTTCAGAATGAGAACAGAAATCGGGCTCCGGTAGCGCGGCAGCAGCAGGAGGCTCCATTAGCTAAAGTAGTGCTTCAGGTTAAGAACAGTTTCAGGTAAAGTACAGACCTCTGGAACGAATTAAGTACTTAACCTGAGGTACCACTGAATATTGTATTTTTAAAATGGTGTATCAGAGTTTTTAGGGGGCTAACCAGGCTGGGATAGCTGGGATAGCAGCTTGTTAGTTTTTGAATGTCTGATGTAGATTTTTTCAATTTCGTTGTTCGGTATGGGACAATGACAATAAAGATTATTGTATCGTATCTGTCAAGGATTCTTTGGTTGTGATTTGTGCATTGCCGGGGGTTGGACTAGATGTCTCTTGGGGTCCCTTCCAAGTCTCCATCTATGATTCTACCTATTGTTTTGTGATTCTGGTTCCATTCCTTCCTAGCCACAGGGTGAATTGTGCTGCTCCACAGGATCAGGTGCCTAGAGGGAGCTTGGCTTTCAAAGAAGCTCCTTCCCCAGCCTCTGCACTTCCACTAATAGCAATTAGCTTGCATATTGATGTCATGCGCGTATTTATTTATTTGTGTTTCAATGGTTGCCTTGCAATGAAGAGTGAGATTCTATGCCAGATATTCAAAGCAGGCGAGTAATCAAGAGGGATAGAAGAAGAGGGAATAGGCGAGAGATAAATTAGGGATATAAAAGGCACAAATTTAGAGCGATTCATAAAGGAAAGAAGAATGGATCTCAATATTCCTGCAAACGCCTCTAATCGTATCAGGAGGAGGGGGAGAGGCAAAGTCTATTTATGGTTCGGAGTGGGGGAAAGCTGTTTTCTTGAACTCTTCTGAAATTGCCACGTAAATACAACTGCGGTTTGAACAAACTGGCAGAAGCCATTTGGGCAACAGAATAAGCAATTGAAAAGATTGCAAAGGCGGATCTCGCCCTGATGATGATATACTGGAAAATGCTGGGCAGCATCTCAAAGATATGAAATGAAGGGCAAGGCTGAGCGTCCACAGGGCCTGCAATCTTCATGGCACCAAGATTTGTGAATTCTATACAAAACGGCCAGATTAATGCTGTGCAGAAACCCTGTTCTCCTGTTTCTCAAAAAGTTTTCCTCCCCGGCAAAGAGGTTTTATTTCTTCTTCTCCGGGTGCTTTGGAATTTCTTTAAAATTTTCAGCGGAGGCAGACTTTGAGGTTAAACTTCTCACTGCAAGGTAGCCACTGGTGGTTTGTCTTTCTTTTGTCCCGTGAAACATTTACCTGGTTGACCCTCCTTCGTTTTTAAACGGAGATTAGATGGTGATGTGTCAGGGATTCTTTCACTGTGATTCCTGTATCTTAGGGGGTTAGACTAGATGTCCCTTTGGGGCCTCTTCGAACTTCACAATTCTGTCGTTCTGCAAGCTTCCTGGTCTGAAAAAAGCCCCATGGATGTGCAAGGTAACAAAAGCATTCTGGGAAATAAAATATAATGAGTTTAAAATCACATTTGTGAAAAGTATGGAGGCTTTTTTGCTAGGCCTTTTGGGTACAGAGATTCCGAAGGACTTTTCATGTATGCGATGACAGCAGCAAGAATACTACTGGCCCAGAGATGGAAAGAAGACAAAGTTCCAACCAGAGAAGAATGGCAGATGAAGATGATGGACTATGCCAAAATGGAGAAATTGACCAGGAAACCAGGACGAGAAGAAGTTTAGGAAAGAATGGGATTTTTTAAAATAGTTTTAATGTATTTTTAATCTTTGTTGGAAGCTGCCGAGAGTGCTGGGGAAACCCAGCCAGATGGGCATGGTATAAATATATTATTATTATTATTATTATTATTATTATTATTATTATTATTATTATCCGTTTAAGAGAACCTTGTAAACAATTAAAAACTTTGGCATGATTAGAGTAACGTTTGTAAAAGGCAAAATATAATGGAAAACCTAATAATAAATACAACAAATTGGGGAAACAAGAATAAGCTGAAGAAACAGGGAGAAATGTAAAGTATTGCACTTGGGCAAAAAAAAATGAGAGGCACAAATACAAGATGGGTGACACCTGGCTTGAGAGCAGTACATGTGAAAAGGATCTAGGAGTCTTGGTTGACCACAAACTTGACATGAGCCAACAGTGTGACGCGGCAGCTAAAAAAGCCAATGCAATTCTGGGCTGCATCAATAGGAGTATAGCATCTAGATGAAGGGAAGTAATAGTGCCACTGTATTCTGCTCTGGTCAGACCTCACCTGGAGTACTGTGTCCAGTTCTGGGCACCACAGTTCAAGAAGGACACTGACAAACTGGAACGTGTCCAGAGGAGGGCAACCAAAATGGTCAAAGGCCTGGAAATGATGCCTTATGAGGAACGGCTAAGGGAGCTGGGCATGTTTAGCCTGGAGAAGAGGAGGTTAAGGGGTGATATGATAGCCATGTTCAAATATATAAAAGGATGTCACATAGAGGAGGGAGAAAGGTTGTTTTCTGCTGCTCCAGAGAAGCAGACACGGAGCAATGGATCCAAACTACAAGAAAGAAGATTCCACCTAAACATTAGGAAGAACTTCCTGACAGTAAGAGCTGTTTGACAGTGGAATTTGCTGCCAAGGAGTGTGGTGGAGTCTCCTGCTTTGGAGGTCTTTAAGCAGAGGCTTGACAACCATATGTCAGGAGTGCTCTGATGGTGTTTCCTGCTTGGCAGGGGGTTGGACTCGATGGCCCTTGTGGTCTCTTCCAACTCTAGGATTCTATGATTCTATGAAAAAGGGATTGACAATGAAAACCAGAGAAGGGCAGGGGGAAGTCAAGGGATTCTGAGAATCCTAAATGTGAAGGTGATTGATATGTTTGAACTGAAATTTGTTTATGTAAAATTCAATAAAAAATATTTTATATAAAAAGGGGGGAACCCATGGGAGGAGCTGCCTCCTGGCATCTTTCCCTGGGTTTTAAGTGAAGCAAGGGGTGATGGGGAGACTGGTTACTAAGCAGTGCATTCACTGGTTTTGTTTTTAAGAGAATTCCTTCCTTTTACTTTATGGGGGGGGGGAGATTTCCACAAGATTTCTTTCAAGTAAAAATAAAAAAACAGATTGCAGGGGCATCCCAAGTGTTTTATCCCGCCTTTGGCTTGGGGGGGCTTCAATCAGTGGTACATTCCACTTGGGTTGGAAGATTCCATCAACGGTGTCTCCGAAAAATTCTACACATCACTTGGGAAGAAATTGACTGGAGAGAGAAGTTGCTGAATTACAACTTATTACCAAACTTAAAACTATGGAGAGATCTGGTCTGAGTAGAGACATTGGATTCTTATCTCATTATACATGATCATGCTATTTTTGGCCATCTCACCCCTTGCTTTTTCCTGTAAGACCAATTGCAGTCGTTAAGAGTCGTCAACAGGTTTACCACACCTATCAGCCAATCACCCATTCCCACCACCCTTCTGAGTAATACCCCTTGCCACCCTCTCACTATATACAAGGGTCTGGTGACTTCTGTTTCAGTGTATCTGAAGAAGTGTGCATGCACACGAAAGCTCATACCAAGAACTAACTTAGTTGGTCTCTAAGGTGCTACTGGAAGGAATGTTTTTGTTTGCTTGTTTTGGAAGAAGCAAAGACCGCCAGTCACGAAGCAATGATTCTTCAACATCAACTTCCTTGGACTGGTCATGTTGTGCGGATGCCTGATTATCGTCTTCCAAAGCAACTACTCTACTCCAAACTTAAAAATGGAAAGCGTAATGCTGGTGGTCA
This sequence comes from Podarcis liolepis, assembly GCF_965112155.1. Lineage (NCBI taxonomy): Eukaryota > Metazoa > Chordata > Lepidosauria > Squamata > Lacertidae > Podarcis > Podarcis liolepis. The sequence continues at coordinate 63,641,130 of NC_139565.1, forward strand.
CCAAAAGAGGTTTAAAGACGCTCTCAAGGCAAATCTAAAAAAAAATGTAGTATAAACACCAACAATTGGGAAACACTGGCCTGCGAGCGCTCTAGTTGGAGAACAGCCTTGACCAAAGGTGTCATGGGCTTTGAAGACGCTCGAACACAGGGCACAAGGGAGAAACGTGCTAAGAGGAAGGCACGCTTGGCAAATCCACACCGTGATCAACTCCCACTTGGAAACCAGTGTCCCCACTGTGGAAGGATGCGTGGATCCAGAATTGGCCTCCACAGTCACTTACGGACTCATTATTAAAACCATGTTTATGGAAGACAATCTTACTCGGTTAGGAGGGATCACCAAAGCAGCAGCAGCACTTGGGTACATCAGGCTCCTCATTGGCACCACTGGTCGCTCAACCTCTGGGTCTGGGTCTACATCACTGCTGAGCATTGGGGTCATGGCACTGAGGATGAATGAAGGACTATCCTATCTTTTTCTTACCTCCCCCTGCCTTCTACCTGTCTGCCCACAAACAATTTCCACTTCTCTTCATCAGATTCCGCCATTCTGTCCGGCCAGGCTCCTTCTGTATTGTGTAAACCATGGAACTCCCTGCCACAGGAGGCCTTGACGGCCATAAGCCTAGATAGCTTTAAAAGAAGGCTAGACAAATTCATGGAGGAGGAGAGGGCAGACAATGTGTGCTGGTCCCGTGGGTTACCCAAGAGGCGAGGTCCAAGTCCAGTCCATGGTCAAAGGTGCAATGTGGAGGCAGTCCGTAGTAGCTGAAGCTGGGTGCAGGGCAGGGAGTCGGGGGAAGTCAAGAACAGGCTTGCGAGCAGGGAGCCAGGGCGGGTCAGGAGCTCAGGCAGGAACTAGCAACCAACAATGTTGCTACCGCAACTTAGGACTGGGGCTGGCCGACTTTTATCTGCCCCGAGGCATAGGGTGCCCCCGATCCTCCGGTGACTCTCCTCTCCTGGCCTGGAGGCGAGCACTCCTCCTGCAGGAACTTAGTTCCCTCCGCCTCTCTGCCCTGAGCCTCTGCAGCTCAGGAGAGGCTGGAGGGTTACCAGACCCAGAGGCAACCTCCGCTTCCTCTGACAGGGCTGAGAGTGGAGCACCTGCAGGCAATGGGTCCTCCATCACCTCAGGAGCCAGAGCAGACTCAGCTGGTGCCTGCACCTGAGGACCCAGCACAGGTGAGGACCCTTCAGGCTCAGGCCCCAGCTCAGCTGGTTCTGGAGGCGGGGAATCCTGTGCAGGCTGGGATCCCTCAGGTTCAGCATCCGAGTCCAAATCCCAGGCCATCACACAATGCTTCTGAACATCGCTTGCTGGAAACCGCAGGAGGAGAAAGTGCTCTTGTGCTCGGATCCTGCTTACGAGTTTCCCGTTGGGGCATCTGGTTGGCCACTGTGAGGATCACATGCTAGACTAGATGGGCCATTGGCCTGATCCAGCAGCCTCTCCCTATATTCCCTTGGACAGCAACCACCACATTGGTACTGCTGCATGAACGTTAACTAGTCCCCAATGGAAACATGGCACCCGATGAAAACCAAGATTTTTTAAAATTAAAGAAATCTCACAAACAGCCCAAGTACATCGTGCGTAATTACATAATTTGCATCTGAGTGTTATTTTTGTTTATGGAGATTTTTAATCCCCTTATCCCCAAAGGCCTGGAGTGAGAAGTAACATTTTAAAAAGCATGTGGAATATAAATGTTAAAAGTCTGAAACATAGCTCCACGCCGTTTCTGGGTTTCTGCCTCCCTCCCTCTCCCCCGCCTCTAATTTCCGTGTAATCGAAAACGCCTCTCCCAATTTGACATTCAAACAAGCCCCCCTGCATTTTACAATCCGTTTGAGTCTTGTGTGTATTAATTCTCCCTACTAGGGGAGCAATGATTTCCCTCCCTCCGACTGCCAGCCCGTTCCCCACGAGTCTTTCTCTGGCCCACAATTCAGCCTCCCGCAGTAATTTGCTTGGCTTTGAAACTGCGGCTCTGCTTCCTCTCCCTCCCCCCCCCCCCCGTCTCTCCTCAATTTGCTTGCAATTCCTCTGTTAGCAATTAGAACACTTTGTTTAAAGACAAATAAGATTTAATGCAATCTTCTCCCCCTCCCTGTCCTTCCTTGGCAGCCTCTTAAACTGGAGCCACTCAGACACCTCACAGCCAATTGGGCAGAACCCGACTCCCTCTCATGTTTCTATTCCGGACATGCCTGTCTACACTGCAAATTTAGCCTGGGAAGCCAGTTCACTCCAAAGGCAGCCAACACAACTTGGAGATAAATCGGAAGGAGGGAGAGAGGGAGCCCCAGGAGACTTTGCTGGGCAGATAAAAGAAAGGACTTGTTCATGCTGTGCATAGTTAAACTCTAGAACTGTCTCCCAGAAGAGGCAGCGATGGCTACCAACTTGGAGGGTTTCAAAAGACGATTACAGTGGCACCTTGGTTCTCAAACTTAATCCGTTCCAGAAGTCCATTCCAAAAGCAAAGCATTCCCAAACCAAGGCGCACTTTCCCATAGAAAGTACAGTGGGCGCTCGGGTTGCGAATGTGATCCATGCGGGATGCACATCCGCAACCCGCAGTGGTGTGTCTGCGCATGCATGGGTTGCGATTCGGTGCTTATGCACATGCACAAAGCTTGATTTAGCGCTTCTGTGCATGTGCGACCGCCGAAACCCAGAAGTAACCCGTTCTGGTACTTCTGGGTTTTGGCAGTCCGCAACCCGAAAGACTGCAACCTGAAGCGTCTGTAACCCGAGGTATGACTGTAATGCAAAATGGATTAATCCGTGCCAGACTTTTTAAAACAACCCCTAAAACAGCATGAATTTGACATTAATTTTACTATCTAACGAGACCACTGACCCATAAAATAAAAGCAATAAAAAATGTATTGCAGTCACACAATCCATCAGTAGCTGAACTGGGTTCCTTCCATACAGTCACAAAGACAAAACAAAAAGAGCAGCAAAAACAAAAACACAAAATAAATAGCAAAAACAGACAGACCTCAGTGTAACACTCAAAATGGAAGCGTAACACTCAAAATGGAGCACGTTCAGCTTCCGAAAAAGGTTTGCAAACCGGAACACTTACTTCTGGGTTTGCAGTGTTTGGGTTCCAAGTTGTTTGAGTACCAAGGCATTTGAGAACCAAGGTACCACTGTATTCTCTGGTTTGCCCACCGTGGCAGGCTGATGCCAAGCGCCCACTCTTTGACTGGCACAAGCACACTGCCTGGTGCTTGGGAACAAGGCCGTTTTCTCTGCTTGCTGGGCCTTTGGACATTTTCATTTGACAGATCTCAGAGTAACACTCCAAATGGATGTGTGGCCCTCAAAACAGAAGTATAACACTCAAAACAGAGCACCTTTCCCTGCCAGAAATTAGCAAGGCGGTTGGATACTAGTGGCAGCAAGTCAGCAGGTGTCCAAGCCTCACCAACTGGTACAGTGGTGCCCCGCAAGACGAATGCCTCGCAAGACGGAAAACTCGCTAGACGAAAGAGTTTTCCGTTTTGGAGGTGCTTCACAAAACGAATCTCCTATGGGCTTGCTTCGCAAGACGAAAATGTCTTGCAAGTTCCTGCGGGGTTTTTTCCCTTCCCCCCCTTTTTCTAAGCCGCTAAGCCACTTATCAGCTGATCCGATAAGCCAATAAGCCGCAAAAAGCCGCTAAAAGCCGCTAAAAGCCGCTAAAAGCCGCTAAAAGCCGCTAAAAGCGCTAATAGCGCTAATCCGCTAATCCGTCAATGGGCTTGCTTCGCAAGACGAAAAAACTGCTAGACGAAGAGAATCACAGAATGGATTCTTTTCGTCTTGCGAGGCACCACTGTACTGATTTCCCTTTCTTTAGGCCAAGGGCAGATGCACAGCACCCATTGCTAAATGCATTTTAGAAAGTCGCAGCTCTCTGTCTTTTCCTTGGGACGGCAATTTCTCCATCTGCAAGCCTATATATAGTGTCGCACTGAATAGAATCCCAGTATCGTCGGAGCCAGAGAGAATGTGAAAGACGTCAATTTGCTCGCTGGCCTGAAATCAGAATGCGTTCTCTAAAGCTGTGTGGAAATGGCCTCGCGAAATTCTCCAGCCTCTTTGTCAGCAGATGAAGGGGGGGGGGGGAGAGATGATTCTCCAACAGTTTATTGGGAGTTGCGGGGGGGGGGGGTTGGAGATGGTGCAATTGGAAATGGGGCATGGGGAGGGATGACAGCTGCCACCCCACAAAAAACCATGAAGAATATTCAGAGTAAGTCCACATTATCTGGAGGAAGAAGAAGTTCATTAGGCAGAACGTGCCTTGCAGAAGTTCTGCTGGTGCACCAGGAACCAGATGCGAAAAGCTGATGATCTTTGTGACAGAATCAAAGTCTTCATTTCCTGGTGCAGCAGCAAGTAGTGTCAGTTTTTGAAAAGTGGCTACATTTCTTTCAAGTGCACATGTTTAAATCCTTTGCAATTGTTATTGGAGTCATTCATTTGGTAAAAAGTAACTCGGGGGTTGCTGCTTTCCTTTTAAGAAACAAAGGTGTGCTCTCCCAGGCTCACATGCCCAGCATGTTGACACTCCTGTCTCAGCAACGTCTAAGGTAGCTTAGATTATTATTTATACCCTGCCCATCTGACTGGGTTTCCCCAACCACTCTGGGTGGCTTCCAACAAAATATTAAAATGCAATAATCTATTAAACATTAAAAGCTTCCCTACACAGGGCTGCCTTCAGATGTCTTCTAAAAGTCTGGTAGTTGTTGTTCTCTTTGACATCTGGTGGGAGGGCGTTCCACAGGGTGGGCGCCACCACCGAGAAGGCCCTCTGCCTGGTTCCCTGTAACTTGGCTTCTTGCATCGAGGGAACTGCCAGAAGGCCCTCAGAGCTGGACCTCAGTTTCCGGGCCGAACAATGGGGGTGGAGATGCTCCTTCAGGTATACTGGACAATATGGAAGATGGCAGGATCTCCAAGGATGTGGTCTTTGAAGAGCAGACTTCCAGCACCAGGCCCATTGACAGACCAACTCTGCACTACAAAGAGGTCTGGAAACATCACATGAAGACTGGCAACACCAACCCTGGCCAACAGTGCTTGGAGACAGATAGGTTGCATATCCATAGCAATGACCAGAGGAGGAATGACAACTGGGAGGAGCACAGAGAGAAGAAATGCCCTGGTGCATCTGAAACAGCAAAACCGGACTCCTTCCTCTGCCCCAGCTGCAATGAAACATGTCTCTCCCCTATCGGTCTCTACAGCCACAGCAAGTGCTGTAACTCTCCAAAGGTTTGACTTCACCCCTGAAAATACACTCTTCCAACATCTCCCAAGACAGACAGACACCAACAGTTATGTCTGGTGGTAGGAAACCACACTTTTGTGGTAGCACAAAGGGAGTGCCCCTCTCTCCTCCCCCCATATTATGTATGCCCCATGCCGCCCCCCCCCAATATTCTCCTGAGAGTTAGAGGAACCCCCAGAATTTAACTGAGTGAGATCATTCTGTTGCACAAAGGGAAATCCTTGTGTTGGTGGAACTATTTGCTTAGTGCTACGCTGAATACAACCCATTGTGTTGGTAACACCAGACATGCGAGCTTGCATTTTGAATTATTCTGTTTGTCTGATGATCTCCTTTGCTAGAAGTATAATAGCGGATACACAGCAGGTGAGGCAATTCTGTACACAATTTTGTCCTTCTTCTGGCTTCACTTTTATACTAGTTTAACTAGAGCAGAAACGATTTTTATCGCACAGTTTGATCACCTTTTTGGACGCCAAAATAAACATGGTTGAATTGCAAAATGATTGGATTCCCATTTTACATTTTCTATGAGTTGGTGCTTGAGCTGTGAAATTAAACCTTGAATGTTGTCGATCAGTTCTGACGGCAGCAAGGCTGGGCATTCTGTTGGCATATCCTGAATTTTTCATTTTCATTTTTTTTAAAAAAAACCCCAATCTGTTATTTAAGTGGATCCCATAATCGGTGATGGTGCAGAAATTAAGGAACCAGGCCCCCTTCTGCAATGGACTAGATAACCACTGGGGTCCCTTCCAAGTCTACAATTCTACAAATCTACGGTGTGTGTGTGCCCACACAAACCCATTTCGTTTCATTTCATTTCCACTATGTTTGCACCTGCTTATCTTTCTCTCCATGTTTTGCCTGACAGAAGATCTGAACTCGCAAGCTAGCACACTCCATCTTTTGCCAGTAGACATCAGTCCAGTAATTCAAAGTCCCTGCCATCCCTTTTTCAGATCAGGCCTTCCAGCTTATGCTTATGACTCCAGATTTTCCAAGCGCACACAGGACCCCGGTTTGCTCTGATCTTCAGTGGCTCTCCATTCCGTTTGTCAGTGGCCATATCTATTCTTCCTCTTGCAAAGAAGGAGAATGAAACGAGTTGGCTGACGGGGAGGCGTTCCCTCCCCCTAACGCATCTGAAGGGACTTTAAATTCTTAGGCCTGCCATCAAAATGGAACACATCTGAGCTGGAAATGCAACCCGCTAGAGCGAAAATATATTCCCTCCACTAAGCCTGAGTGCTCTTTGTGGGCCACAGAAGAGATTTGATTCTCACTTTTAAAGGCAACTTTGAGAGGCAACAGCTCCCAGCTTCCCCCGCCTGCATGCAGCCTAGATCTGCTTTCTCTTCCCACCAGGGAATCCACATTGTCAGACATTTTCTCCTTTAGAACTATCTGACATATTGGCCCGGAATACTACAGCGAGTTTTGCTATTCCATGACACGCCGTCTTAACGGTGCAGCTTCCCTCCGCTGCTTTGATGGACAGCGCTGAACTACTCGAGCAGAAAGGGGGAGGCGTTGAAAGCTGAAGACGTGGCCAAAGGGATCTCCAGATAATCTCCTGCGAAGGACAAGAGATGCAAAGTTCAGGCTTGCTGACTTAGACTCTCGGGGGGACGCAGTGGCTGCACATTGTAACGGCCGTAGGCTTTTCTCAAGCGAAACCTGGATAAATTGCCTTTGTCGCAGGGCACAATGGAGACAGCCAGCCAGTGAGGAGAACCAAAGTTAAACATGGCCTGGAGAAAGTGGATGAAGAAAAGTTTTTCTCTCCCTAAACACTAGAACCCGTGGACATCGATTGGAGATGAATGTTGGAAGTCCTCTCTTGGAGGGCTTCTTCAGAGTCATGCTATGGCTTCACCAACCTGTTGTTGTTTAGTCGCTTAGTCGTGTCCGACTCTTCGTGACTCCCTGGACCAGAGCACACCAGGCCCTCCTGTCTTCCACTGCCTCCCACAGTTTGGTCAAACTCATGCTGGTAGCTTCGAGAACACTGTCCAACGATCTTGTCCTCTGTCGTCCCCTTCTCCTTGTGCCCTCCATCTTTCCCAACAACAGGGTCTTTTCCAGGGAGTCTTCTCTTCTCATGAGATGGCCAAAGTCTTGGAGCCTCGGCTTCAGGATCTGTCCTTCCAGTGAGCACTCAGGGCTGATTTCCTTCAGAATGGAGAGGTTGGATCTTCTTGCAGTCCACGGGACTCTCAAGAGTCTCCTCCAGCACCAGAATGCAAAAACATCCATTCTTTGGCAATCAGTCTTCTTTATGGTCCCGCTCTCACTTCCATACATCACTACTGGGAAAACCATAGCTTTAACACTGGCTTCACCAACCTAGCTTCACCAACGTAGTTTCACCAACCTAGACAACTTTAAAAGAGGACTGGGTAAATTCATGGAGGAGAGGGCTATCGATGGTTATGCTCCGAGGCAGCAGTGCTTCTGAATGCCACAGGAGGGGAGAGTATTCTTGGGCTCGAATCCTCCTTGGTGTTTCCGCACAGATATCTGCTTGGCCAGGGTGGAGTCAGGATGCTGGCCATAACAACAACAACAACAGCAACAACAACAACAACAACAACAACAACAACAACAACAACAACAACAATAATAATATATTTTATACCCCGCCCATCTGGCTGGGTTTCCCCAGCCACTCTGGGCAGCTTCCAACAGAATATTAAAATACAATAACCTATTAAACATTAAAAACTTCCCTGAACAGGGCTGCCTTCAGATGTCTTCTAAAAGTCTGGTACCGGTAGTTGTTGTTCTCTTTGACATCTGGTGGGAGGGCGTTCACAGGGCAGGTGCCACTACCGAGAAGGCCCTCTGCCTGGTTCCCTGTAACTTGGCTTCTGGCAGTGAGGGAAACGCCAGAAGGCCCTTGGCACTGGACCCCAGTGTCTGGGCTGAACGATGGAGGTGGAGACGCTCCTTCAGGTATACTGAGCTGAGGCCATTTAGGGCTTTCAAGGTCAGCACCAACACTTTGAATTGTGCTCAGAAACGTGGTACCTCTGGTTGCGAATGGGATCCATTCCGGAGGCCCGTTAGCAACATGAAAAGCCCGCAACCTGAAGCGCTGTATCTGTACAGGTGCGCAGTGTGATTTGGTGCTTGTGCGTGAGCATGAAGCACGATCTAGCGCTTCTGTGTATGTGTGAGCAGCGAAAGCCGGAAGTAACCCTTTCCATTATTTCCAGGTCACCATGGGACACAACCTGAAAAAACATAACATGAAGCAAACGTAACATGAGGTATGACTGTATTTAACACCAGCGAAACTGGCCAAAATGTATACAACAAAATATGAATGTTGGAAATGTAAGGAAAAGGAAGGTACTTTTTACCATATGTGGTGGACATGTAAAGAGGTAAAAGCTTTCTGGGAAATGATATATAATGAGTTAAAGAAAATGTTTAAAAACACCTTTGTTAAAAAAAACCCCAGAAGCTTTTTTATTGGGTAAGGTGGGTAGAGAGATACCGAGACAAGATAAAAAATTGTTCTTATATGCAACAACTGTGGCAAGAATTTCGTTAGCCGAAAGATGGAAACAACAGGAATTACCAACAAAAGATGAAAATGATAGACTTTGCACAACTGGTGAAACTGATGGGAAGAATCTGGAACCAGCAAGACCAAGCATTCCAAAAGGACTGGAACAAATTTATATTATATTTGTAAGCAATTAACATCCTTAGCAGGGTTATCTGAAGATCTGTGAGGTGAAATTGCTACCTAGTCAGGTTGAGTAGCATTATATTTTAGGCAATGATATAACAAGGATAGGAAACGAAGCAAAATGTAAAGATGTAAAGTTTAATTTTGTTTTGTTTTTATAAATATTTTATTAGGTTTTCAAACATAAAATAGAAAATAACATATCAAACACACAAAATCCCTTCACCAAAGAAATAACAAACAGAAAAACAAGTACAGTTACACCAACAAACAATATAAAAAGAAGAAAAAAGAAAAACACAACTGTTCATAACATTTTTTATATAATTAACTGGACTTCCTCACGTCTCCCTTACCCTGCATTCTCTGTAATAAAAATACCAGCAAATTATTACCTTGTTTCATTCCTTATTTTGTACTTCTCGAATGTTATATTTATATTTTGTAAACCATCAGTAGGGAAGGAGGTGTGATGGGTTGGGACTCGGGCTCAGACTCTGAACCGGAGGAGACTCAGTCTGCACCAGATCCTCTGCCTCAGGCAGCATCTGGACCAAGTCTGGGGCCTGATCCTGAAGAGTCCCAGTCTGCACAGGTTCCCCTGCAACAAGCACCAGCTGGGCCGAGTCAGGGGCCTGAGCCTGCCCTGGCTCCAGATGCAGGGATGACCTCGTTGCCTCCAGCTGGGCCATCACTTACAGCTGCTCCACTACTGGTTGGGTCAGGGGAGGCTGAGGCGGCCCCTGGGTCTAGTAACCCACCGACGTCTCCCGAGCTGCAGAGACTCAGGTCTGAGAGAAGGAGAGACCTGAGTACTCGCAGGAGGAGTGCTCGCCTTCAGGTGAAACAGGGAGGTGAGTCGCCGGGGGATCAGGACCAGCCGTTACCCCAACAAAGATAAAAGGCTGTCAGACCCTGCCCCAGGTTGCGGGAGCAACACTGCTGTGTGCCAGATCCTGTACCTGTCCTTGCCTGGTTTCCTGCCTTGTGTCCTGCCTTGGCCCTGTTGGACTGACTCCTAGCGGGACCTTTGGATTCTGGACCGGTTCTGGACCGCGTTTCATGCATTACCCCTGGGCCCAGCACAGGAGGGTAGTCGTAAGGCTCAGTCAAGCCAAAGAGATAATATAAGAGGGTACGATGTTATGTAATGTGATTATATGGAAAACCAATAAAAATCATTTATGTATATAAAAAATAGATGGGTCATTTTCCTGATGCCACAGGCAGCCATTGGTGCAGTGATAAAACTGCTAGCACATTTGCAAAGCTCCAAGCAGGGTCCAGAATGGTTTCCAGTGTGATGGGGGACCACATGTTGAGATTCCTACATTGCAGGAGGTTGGACTATAGATGACACTTGGGGTCCCTTCCAATTCTATGATTCTATGCTGCTATGATGAAGTGGGCATTCAGCTGGAGAGAGAAGCTTTTAAAACCTCTTTCGCTGCCCCCCATCACTTGGTCACAGCTTGCCTGAATGTGTGAAACTGCCTCGCTTGGAAAGTCTTCTGTTTGAATTTGCACCATTAATATGAAAGTCCTATCGCTGGTGCTTAGCCTACGATGGCTGGTTTGCCCTTGATACTACAGTCAATGAGGGATGGGAGCTCATATGTGGATCAGCTCCAAGTCTGTCAGAAGGATTTTGCATTCCACCCACCAGAGATAAGTCAGTTATCTCCCAGTGGAGAAGCAAGTCAAGAGCCTCTGATCCGGGCACGGAACACTGATTCCCTTCCAATTTACTTTCGACTCTGATTGAACTCTTGCCTGTATATTTCAGACTTCGCAGGGAGTTCAGGAGCTGTTAGACCAGAACAGTTGGTCGTGTGAAAAGGTCCTTTGGGTGTCAAAGGGGTCTAAGGAGCTTGGTTGGTTCATGTGTGAGTTTGTTCAGATCTCAAAGGACAATCTGGATGGATGCTGAGCTGCAATTTCCTCCAGAACCAACATTATCCGCATGGCATTTTGGGGGGTCACTAAAACAGATATATACAGTGAGGGGGAAAGTATTTGATCCCCTGTTAAATTTGCCTGTTTGCCCTCTGACAAAGAAATGACCAGTCCATAATTTTAGTGGTAGGTTTATTGTAGCTGTGAGAGACAGAATAACAACAGGAAAACTCCCAGAAATCCAGAAGACAAAAGTCAGAGACTGATGTGCATTATAATGAGTGAAATAAGTATTTGATACCCTGTCAACCAGCCAGATGTCAGGCTACCTGGTATCTTCACTGTATGTAATGAGCTGAGATTAGAAGCACCTGCTGTAAAGGAGAGGTCTTACCTGTAATCCCAGCTCATTACAGTACCTGTACAGAAGACACCTGTCGACAGAAGCAATAAATCCAGCAGATTCCAAAGTAGCCACCAAGACCAAAGAGTTGTCCAAGGATGTCAGGGAGAAGACTGTAGACCTGCACAAGGCTGGACTTGGCTACAAGACCATTGCCAAGCAGCTTGGTGAGAAGGTGACAACAGCTGGTGCAATAATTCGCAAATGGAAGAAACACAAAATAACTGTCAACCTCCCTTGGTCTGGGGCTCCATGCAGGATCACATCTCATGGAGTTGCAATGATCATGAGAATGGTGATGAAGCAGCCCAGAACTACACAGGGGGAACTTGTCAATGATCTCAGGGCAGCTGGAACCATAGTCACAATGAAAACAGTTGGTAACACACTACGCCGTGAAGGACTGAGATCTTGCAGAGCCCACAAAGTCCCCTTGCTCAAGACAGCACATGTACAGGCCCATCTGCAGTTTGCCAAGGAGAACTGGGTGAAAGTGTTGTGGTCAGATGAAACCAAAATCAAGCTCTTTGGCATCAACTCAACTTGCCGTGTTTGGAGGAGGAGGAATGCTGCCTATGACCCCAAGAACACCATCCCCACCATCAAACATGGAGGGGGACATATTATGCTTTGGGGGTGTTTTTCTGCTAAGGAGACAGGACACCTTCACCGCACTGAAGGGACGATGGATGGGACCATGTATCGTCAAATCTTGGGTGAGCACCTCCTTCCCTCAGCCAGAGAATTGAAAATGGGTCGAAGATGAGTATTCCAGCATGACAATGACCCAAAACACACGGCCAAGGCAACAAAGGAGTGGCTCAAGAAGAAGCGCATTAAGGTCCTGGAGTGGCCTAGCCAGTCTCCAGACCTTAACCCCATCAAAAATCTGTGGAGGGAGCTGAAGGTGCGAGTAGCTACACATCAGCCTTGACATCTTACTGGCTTGGAGAGGATCTGCAAAGAGGAGTGGGACAAAATACCTCCTGAGATGTGTGCAAACCTGGTGGCCACCTACAAGAAACGTCTGACCTCTGTAATTGCTTACAAGGGTTATGCCACCAAGTACTAAGTCATCTTTTGCAAAGGGATCAAATGCTTATTTCACTCGTTATAATGCACATCAATCTCTGACTTTTGTCTTCTGGGTTTCTGGGGTTTTTTCCTGTTGTTATTCTGTCTCTCACGGCTACAGTAAACCTACCATTACAATTATGGACTGGTCATTTCTTCGTCAGAGGGCAAACGGGCAAATTTAGCAGGGGATCAAATACTTCCCCCCCTCACTGTATTCTTATTTATTGTAAAATGTATTGACCACTTTTAATTTAGACGTAACACTTTTAATTTAGGCATAACAAATGAAATGCTTTTAAACTTCCATATCGAATCCTAGAATTGTGGAGCTGGAAGGGAACCAACGGGTCATCTAGTCCAACCCCACGTATTGCAGGAATATAATATATAATGTAATGCATTCTCCCATTTCTTGCTCATTTGCCTCTCCCCTCCCTCCCCTCCTCTTTATCTGTGGGCTCCTCTGCTCCGCCAAAATTTATATCTGCTTGTCTTCTTCATTAATTCCATCCTTAACCCACTTTTTAGCTTTAAAAAATGCCCAAAGGAAACGCATTGATAAATGCTCAGATTAAAAGAAAACAAATATTACAATTAAAAAATATCCAATTGCATTCCTTTAGATTGCAAGTGGCAGTCTTTCTTTAAAAAGAAAAAAAGAGAAAAGACTTTATATGGGGGAAGAGAGAGCAATATATTTCTATAAATTGTCTTGTTTGTTGAGAGCATGATTAGGATTAATAGTAAATTGCATCAACAGAATGTCTCAGTGGAAAGGCTAAACATCCAAGACTTGAAGGAAGTTGAGGGTTCCTGCATATCAAGGCAGCCTGCAAAAATCAGATTGTTTGCCTTGGGAATTAATCCAAGACACTTGAGAATTCACTTACCCATACAAAGGGTTGAGGCGAGGGCAAATTTGTCTTCCAGTTTCTCCAAAGTTCTCGTTTTTCCTTTCCTAAGTACATTCGTTCCACATTTCCACATCATTTTGCAGTTTGAAAGCAAGTCCTCACAAAAATTCATCAGCATTTGGGTGTGAATTCCTTCTAATATGCACATTTTTGAATGCAATTTTGTCTCATATACACATTTTTGCAAAGCGAATTTCCCCAGCATAATGGCTTTTTTGTGTTACTTTCACGAATGCATACATCTTTATGCACATTTTAGTATATGCATTTTTGTACAAATCACGTGGCTGGAGAACTGCAAAATTCAGAGAAATGTGCATTCCCAAGAGGGGCTGAGTTTCCGTTCCCAAGGTGTTTTGTAAAATGCAAATTAAGCAAGCACACTTCTGAAAGCAAATGACCCAGTTTTGTCATTTTAACCTGCAGTAATAGTTTTATAATTATTGATCTTGTTTTATATTGTTTTATGTGACTTGCTTTTAATGTTTCTATCAACAATTTTAAATTAATATTTAAGATCATATATTTTGAAACTGCTTAGCAGCTCAAATAAGTATATAAATTTTGTCAAATAAAAGTGACCAAATCAGACATTCTTAGATCAGAACCTGAAGGTTTCGTTATGGTTGAAGAATAATTGTCAAAAAATATGTGACAAAGATCGCAAGTACAGACACTTGTAGAGAAATGCAGCAATAAATGTGAATAAAAGAAGAGCCCTTATACCATGTCAAATTAAAAAATCTGTTTTTAATGAACCGTTAAGAACTCTCTGTTTACATGTCAGATGTTCTGATAGCACCCTAACCCACACTTTTGCTAGCTACTTCTCTTGGGGAGTTGAATCTTGCTGCAGCTACATTGTTAGTGGCCTCCCTCTGCAAGTCCAAAACATCAGATTCATTGAAGTCCATGAGTTCCCGTGCTATGAGAGAGGGTGAGAAACTTTTCTCCATGCCATGAATAATTTTATATATACTACTTTCAAGTTGCCTCTTACTTGCCTTTTCTCTAAACTAAAAAGTTCCACCCCCTTGATTCCCTTGGAGTTCCCCTTTTCTGAACCCTCTCCAGCTCTACAATAACATTTTTGATGAGGAAACCGGAACTGTGGGAGATGAGAGTGCTGAATAGATGGCTTTGCCCTGCCTTATCCTGCAAAGAGTTTCTTGCTCGGCATACAATGAGATTGCAGGAGTAGTTCACTGCCAACTGAGTAAGGAGTACTGTAACCTTCCCTTTACTACAAATATAGGCCTGACCTAGTTCTTGAGAGCGTTGATTGCATCTTGTGTTGGTATAACCCAATTCCAAGAGATAAAACAATAGATCACAAATAGGCTCAGCATCATTCTAGGGAACAAAGCACCCAAAATAGCAACGAGATTAGATGCAGCGCTATTTTCATGCACAACATACTTGAAAAACTGAGAATTAACAAACAGATGAATAAAAATGCAGGCTGACACTCGTTCTGGGCAATAAACATGTCTGGAAAGCTCAAGACAATTCATTGGGGTCACCTTGTCCAACAATGCAGGGGTCACAACAAAAGAATCCCTGACAGAAGGCAGTCCAATCTCTGCTTAAAAACCTCCAAGGAAGGGGAGTCCACCATTTCCCTAGGAAGTCCACTCCGCTCTCCAACAGCTCTTGGTGTCAGAAAGTTCTTCCTGATGTTTAGTCAGCATCTCATTTCTTGTAACTTGAATCCTACTGTCAGGAGTCTGGATTCCCAGCTTGATAACCCAGAAAGCATAGGTAATTAAAAAGGAGGATTTATTGCAAAAGCAAACAGATAGCTCCGGATGGCTCTAACAAAGCCTGGTCCGGCATCACTACTCAAGATGACCCTTCTGAAGACTTCTTCCGGCGTTGACAGAAGATATTGAACTTACGGCCCTTGTGTCTCTTGTTTTGCTTCCTATCTAGCAGCCCTCCCATTCACCGGCTCTTCAGATTTAGTGGCTCAGTTCCAACCTCTTTCCATTCTGAGATGCTGTCTCTGAGACTGTTTGCTTCCTGCGAGCTTTGGCTGTATTCTAGCCTGCTCTCAGCTACTGCCTTTTCAGCCTGCCAGTCAAGGTCAGGAAGAGCTGAAGTCTGCAGCTGCCAGCTCTCCCCTGCCTGACTAACATTAAGCCTCTCTGTTCCTGTCTGCTTTCTTCAGTTGGCTGCAAACCTTCACTGGGAGCTGGCTCATTCCTGACACCTACCCTCTGGAGCAGCAGAAAACAATTTTGCTCCATCTTCCATGATTCTGTTAGAGACAATGCAAGTAATTAAATAAATAACTTGTAATTCTACAAACTTATCCATGGGGAAATAAGTTCAAAGGTACCTTGCACCAGGGGATGCGGGTGGCGCTGTGGGTTAAACCACAGAGCCTAGGACTTGCCGCTCAGAAGGTCGGCGGTTCGAATCCCCGCGACAGGTTGAGCTCCCGTTGCTCGGTCCCTGCTCCTGCCAACCTAGCAGTTCAAAAGCACGTCAAAGTGCAAGTAGATAAAAAGGTACCGCTCCTGCGGGAAGGTAAACGGCGTTTCCGTGCACTGCTCTGGTTCGCCAAAAGTGGCTTAGTCCTGCTGGCCACATGACCTGGAAGCTGTACACCGGCTCCCTTGGCCAGTAAATCAAGATGAGCACTGCAACCCCAGAGTCAGTCACAACTGGACCTAATGGTCAGGGGTCCCTTTATCTTTACTTTTACCTGGCACCAATCTACTGACTCTGGCCCATTTGATATCCACCCAGAAACCAAAGGAAACTGTCTTCACATCCTGGTCCCGCCAGCTTAGATGTCGTTGACAAACCACCCAGCATTGTGAATGGAGAAGCAGCCTCAAGCCCTCTTATAACAGATCTTAGTTTGTGAGGTTTTGAAGATGCTCATTAGAAGCTGTTTTCTTCCTTGTTTCTTCCACTGGAGGGTTCCCATTTGGATCCCCGAATTTCTGCATTCAATTATTTTACAGTATTAACTGGGCTGTTCTTACAGCCTGCCTACTGTAGGAAGAGTTTCCTGAAACCCAAATGGAATTATAGCCGTGAGCATGCCTGACTCTTGCAAATACCCATTTTAAAAGGCCCGGAAAGCTGAGGAAAAACAGCTGCTTCCTCTGGGCATGCTCATACCTGCCGTAATTGAATCAGCACAGCTTGACCAGACAGCCCCTCTCAGCAAAAAGCATCTTGCTTGACCTGCAGCCAAGCGAGGACATGTCAATAAACAGCTCCGCTCAGGGTGGCCCCGTTTTCCTCCTCAAAGCATCTCCTCTCTTGCAAAGTCCTCCGTCGTTATTTAACTAGGAACCCTGTTAGACAAGGGCAATTCATTTTAAAATACTTCACACTGGGTGCATTTCAGTTTGAGGTTTTTAAAACTAATTCCCATCTCCTCTGATTTCTGTCATTCTACTTTTTTAAAACATTTTCCTGGTTTTAGAGGCATTTACGTAATGCATTTTAGGCACTAGATAACATGACATTTGTCACCCTCTTTCTCAACTTTCGGGTCCCCAGATTTCGGGCCTTTCTCAACTTCGGGTCCCCAGATTTCATGAGACTACAACTCCCATCATCCCTAGCTGCTCTAGACTCTAGGGACTTGGCTCATTAGTTCAAATTAATAATAATAATAAAATTTTATTTATATCCTACCCTCCCCAGCCAAAGCCGAGCTCAGAGCGGCTAACAACAGTAAAAGTAACACAACATTCTAAAATCAATTCATTTTAAAATCAATTCAAAATCAAATTAATGCCAACCATTGGGCTAGAGTTCTGTGAGGATGACCAAAGGAGGGGGTCAGACTGTGCCTTGGCCAAAGGCCAGGCGGAACAGCTCTGTCTTGCAGGCCCTGTGGAAAGATGTCAAGTCCCGCAGGGCCCTAGTCTCTTGTGACAGAGCGTTCCACCAGATCGGGGCCACAGTCGAAAAAGCCCTGGCTCTGGTTGAGACCAGTCTAACCTCCCTGTGGCCCTGGCTTTCCAAGATGTTTTTGTTTGAAGACCTTAAGGCCCTCTGTGGGACATACCAGGAGAGGCGGTCCCGTGGGTACGAGGGTCCTAGGCCATATAGGGCTTTAAATATTAAAACCAGCACCTTAAACCTAATCCTGTACTCCACCAGGAGCCAGTGCAGCTGGTATAGCACCGGGGGAATGTGATCCCGTAAGAAGTCTCGCCGCAGCATTCTGCACCCACTAGAGTTTCTGGGTCAGTCTCAAGGGCAGCCCTACGTTGAGTGAGTTACAATAATCCAGTCTGGAGGTGACTATCACATGGATCACAGTGGCTAAGTCAGGGCGAGAGAGGTAAGGAGCCAACTGCTTAGCCTGGTGGAGATGAAAAAATGCCGCCTTTGTTATAGCTGCAACCTGCACCTCCATAGAAAGGGAGGTGTCGAAGATTACACCCAAACTCTTAACGGACGGTGCTGGCACTAATTGCACCCCTGCAAGAGGTGGGAGTTCCCCCCCATCCCATAATGTCCTGACCTAGCCAAAGGACCTGAATCATAGAATAGAATCATAGAATCATAGAGTTGGAATAGACCACAAGGGCCATCGAGTCCAACCCCCTGCCAAGCAGGAAACACCATCAGAGCACTCCTGACATATGGTTGTCAAGCCTCTGCTTAAAGACCTCCAAAGAAGGAGACTCCACCACACTCCTTGGCAGCAAATTCCGCTGTCAAACAGCTCTTACTGTCAGGAAGTTCTTCCTAATGTTTAGGTGGAATCTTCTTTCTTGTAGTTTGGATCCATTGCTCCGTGTCCGCTTCTCTGGAGCAGCAGAAAACAACCTTTCTCCCTCCTCTATATGACATCCTTTTATATATTTGAACATGGCTATCATATCACCCCTTAACCTCCTCTTCTCCAGGCTAAACATGCCCAGCTCCCTTAACCGTTCCTCATAAGGCATCGTTTCCAGGCCTTTGACCATTTTGGTTGCCCTCCTCTGGACACGTTCCAGTTTGTCAGTGTCCTTCTTGAACTGTGGTGCCCAGAACCTCTGTCTTCGAAGGATTTAACTTCAACTGGCTCCCACGTAACCACCCAGCTACAGCTTCCAAGCATCTGGTCAGTGTGTCTGGGGCCAAGTCAGGAAGGCCATCCATCAACAGATAGAGTTGGGTGTCATCAGCATACTGATGGCAGCCCAAACCAAAACTCCGGACAAACTGGGCGAGGGGGTGCATAAAGATGTTGAAAGATGCCTGCAAGTCTCCCTGGTCCCTTGACTCCACCTGCCGCAACTGTTCTGACCCTCTGAGTCCCTGTAATCCACATTTAGCTTCATCTTCTCAAAGGGAGAGCCAACTGGACCAGCCCAATGTACCTCTGAAAACCAGCTGCAGGGATGAGTAAACAATATAGGAAGACTTTTTGTTATCTGCTTTGTTTGCTTGCTTCTCAGAGGATGCTGGTGATATCAGACCTTTGTTCTGAGCTAGCAGGGCTCTTTTATGCAGTACTTCTAAACAGTTTCTGTCAAGAAACCACCAGTTGTGGGGGGCTCAATGTCTTCCCTTGTTTAGCTTGGCTTCCATCAACTATCCTGGCCCCTGGTCAATTCCAGTCTATAATGAAGCTTGTGCAAAAGAGATTAATCTATTGCATCACTGAGACCAAACAAAACCTTCTGGTTAATTTATGTATATATTTTTTTCTTTCGGAAGAAAAAAAATAATAATTACCAGAAATTACTTTCCAAAATATGCAGTGATAAAGACCCAGGCAATACTTGAGTGCATAATCTCTGAGGCCCACTTCTGCTGAGAGTGATAAAACAAGAGTAACAAACTACTTGTATCTGGCATCGCACCAGCCAGCAGCTCTCGGCGCAGATAGGAGCGTAATTATTTCCTGTCATTTCATCCGGGGCTCCGAAAAGAAAGGGCAGCAATTTTGAGACACCCCTGCCTTGTTGTGCAAGGAATAAAAATGCATTCAAATGATTGTCTGCCTCCTTCAAGAGGAATGGCGGCATAGGGAAATCAGGGGGAAGGGGATGGCGCTGCAAACCAATTTAATGAGAGCAGAGCTGGGGCCACAAGGGGGGAGCTTAGAAGCAGAGAGCACAAACCACCTGCAACGTTCTCCTGCAGAGGGTCCCATTGGAACGAAAGGGGTTTCAATTCAGCTCCTCCGCCTTGTATATCAGACCACAGGCTGGGTAGAGAACTGAGCTCAGTGGGGGAGCAAAGCGTTGGCATGCAGATAACCCCTCTACAATCCCAGGTATTTTTTTACTGCAAAAATCATAGAATCATGGAGTTGAAACACAGCTAAAGAATCCCTGACAGATGGCTATCCAACCTCTGTTCAAAAGCTTCCAAGGAAGTCCCATTGTCAAACAACTCCCAGAGTAAAATCATCATCATCTGATGTTTATTCACCATCTCCTTTGTTGTCATTTGCATCCATTGGTTTGGGTCCTGTCTTTCAGGAGCAGCAAAATAGGACAACTTTTTTCCTCTTCCATGTGACAGCCCTTGAGATACTTGAAGACGGTTCTCATATCTCCTCTCAGTCTCCTCTGATCCAAGCTAAACATACCCAATTCCCTCAACCGTTCCTCATAAGGCCTAGTTTCCAGACCCTTGATCATCTTGGTTGCCCTCCTCTGCACATCTTCCAGCTTCTCAACACCCTTCTGTTTACTCACATCACCCAGCTTAGGACCTCAGCCCCAGATGGATCCATACTGGATCAATCCACATGGAACCCAGGAAGCTGTCTTCTCCCAAGTGAAGCCATTGATCCATCCAACCCAATGCTGTCCGCTCTGAGTGGCAGAGGCAGCTCTCTAGGGCCTCGGACCTTTCCCAGCCTTTTAACTGGAAGTTGAACCAGGGACCTCTTGCACGAACAGCAGGCAGCATGCCCCCCCCCTTTGAGATGAATTCCCCCCTACTCAGCTGCTGCCCCCCAGGCCAACCCATCTCTCCCGATTGAGCGTCCTGCTGCCCTTTCATTCCGTGAACTTTCATGTGGCAGCCCTTAAGATATTTGAAGGTGGCTATCATATCTCCTCTCAGTCTCCTCTTTCAAAGCTAAACATATCCAGCTCCTTCAACCGTTCCTCATCAGGCATGGTTTCCAGGCCCTTGATCATCTTGGTCACCCTCCTCTGCACATCTTCCAGCTTGTCAACATCCTTCTTAAATTGTGGCGCCCAGAACTGGACACAGGGTGCCAGGTGTGGTCTGATCAAAGCAGAAGAAATCAATATTATTGCTTCCTTTGATAGGGACAGTAGACTTCTGTTGATGTCTAGGAGTAACGGGACTGGAACAGATTCTTTGCTAAAAGCCTCTTGAGACTGGGCAAGACTTAGCTAGGTGGGTTTTAATCCTGATTTAGAGCTTAGAACAGAGGTGGGAGCCTCTGAACTTCAGGTCAAAACCAGGCTCCCCAGGGGAACCCCATTTGGGTCACCAAGCCATTTTGGTCAAGCTACACCCACCTGCCTTACACCCAAAGGGGGTTTGCAGGCACTGACAGCTGATCAATGGCACCTGCAAAGCCCTTGGGCTATCAGCTGATTGCTGGGTCTTCAAAGCACAGCACAGGACTCATTGCAAGTACCAACAACCAGTTGATTGTAGGATGGCTTCTTTATATGACTTGTCCACTCCTCCCAACTAGTTGCTACATTTGAGAAAAGAAAGGAAAATCAATGTTATTTTACACCATATTCTCTCAGGATGTTCCACAGACGTTCCTCTTGAGCCTGGGAGAGGAGCGATTCTTCCACCAGGACAGAAAAGGGCTTTGAACTAGCTTGATCTAGCCTGCGAGGAGTTGAAATAGCTTCCCATTCCTGATGGCCTTATTTTCAGCCAGCCTCCACAGGGAAAGAGCAGGCCCACTGCCTGAGACTCTTGCAATGTGTGTGTTGAATTTTAACCTGCCTCCCATGAGGTTCCCTTTAGGACAGCCAAATCCCATCAGAGGAGGCAAAACCGATGGATGAAGACCAAAAGAGAGGCTGGCTCCCAGGACAAAGGCATATCACTGCAATGAAAGGAGACAGCAGAACTGTGACTTTATCATACAAATCCATCTTGCAATGGTCTGGATAAAAGGCAGGGCTGGGGGCCTGGCTGATACATTCATAATTTAAACCCAGTGACTCCTCCCTCCCTTCCTCCCTTCCCTTCCCTTCCCTTCCCTTCCCTTCCCTTCCCTTCCCTTCCCTTCCCTTCCCTTCCCTTCCCTTCTCTTCTCTTCTCTTCTCCCTTGCTTTCCTCCTTCTTTCATAACACTAGAACTCATGGACATCCCATGAAGCTGAGTGTTGGAAGATACAGGATGGGTTTTAAAAATAGTTACAGGTAGGTAGCCATGTTGTTCTGCCATAGTTGAAACAAAATTTTAAAAAATCATTCCAACTTAGACCATCTTAGAGACCAACTAAATAAGTTATTGGTATGAGCTTTTGTGTGCATGCACACGTCTTCAGATACTCCTTCTATCTGAAGAAGTGTGCATGTACACAAAAGCTCATACCAAAGGGTTTTAAAAAGTACTTCTTAACACAATGCAACCCAGCCAGATGGGTGGGATATAAATAATAAAAATATTAATAATAATAATTTAACTGCAGAACTCACACCCACAGGAAGCAGTGATGGCCACCAGCTTGGGTGGCTTTTAAAGGGGATGAAGAAAGGGCTACTCAGGTTACTAGCCACGATGGCTATGCACTGCCTCCGCAGTAATAGATACCGATGCTTTTGGGTCCCAATTGCTGGAAACCGCAGGAGTGAAGGATGCTCTTGTGCTTCAATCCTGCTTAGGAGTTTCCCACAGACATCTGCTCAGCCACCGTGAGAACAGGATGCTGGACTAAATGGGCCATTGGTCTGATCCAGCAGCCTCTTCTTGTGTTCTTGTGTTCCTTTATTTCCCTCCCTTGCATTTCCTAGCACTCAGAGGACATATGAGAAAAACTAATGCTCCATCAATTGCTACCTTCCCTGGGAGCTCTCCATGGTGCTGCAGAACCTGACCCTGATGTTACTACCTGGAATCTGAACCTTATTCCTTCCTGCTTCCACTGCTGGATGGCCAAAATGGAGAAGGGCAGGTCTAGAATCACAATCTCCCATGAAATCCTGCAGACGAGTATGGGGATGGAGAGTCACCATCTCCACAGCCAAGCAGAACCCGAACTAGGCAGAAACAAACACACCACAAGCAAAATATTTGAACCGAGCCTATAGTTCTTTTCACATGCCTCCTTACATGGGAGACACAAGCATTGCTAGAGAAGAAGGCATCAATGAATGCATTGTTCCACATGGCCCCTTTTCTGGATGCTGTGGTGATCAGGGAGTCTTTGAAGAGCCAGTTTAGAAGAGAAGAGAGTTGGAAACATCTCACGATCTCCTTCCTTGGAGGTTTTCAAGCAGAGGTTAGATGGCCATCATGGTTGAGATTCCTGCATTGCAAGGGGTTGGACTAGAATTGCAGCTCTACAATTCTATGATGCACTGGGCTCATAAATAATATTATATTTCTTCTGGGTCACACCAGAGGCATATCTTATCCATTATTCTCTGCCCACAGTGGCCAACCAGATACTTTCAAGCAAGACATAAGCCCAGAAGCACTCACCTATTCTAGATCGCTCCAAGGCTGGTATCCAGAGAGAGGGTGACGTCGGAAGCAGTATAGAGCTTTAGTGACTAGTAGCCCTTGATAGCTTTATCCACTGTGATTTCATCAAAACTCCCTTTAGAGCTGTCTGACTTGGGGGCTATCACTTGCTGCAGCAATTTCCATAGTTTAACCATTCACATGTAGGTCCTGCAATTTCTAGCATTCAATTGCATTGGAGGGCATGGGAGGCCTCGACTTCTAGCCTTATGAGAGATGAGGGCTGTCACATGGAAGATGGAACAAGCTTGTTTTCTGCTGCTCCAGAGGGTAGGACCCAAACCAAATGGATTCAAAGGACAAGAAATGAGATTGCCAATGAAATTGCAAGGCCCAACTTTTTCTAGTGAGAAGTCAGTTTCACCCTTTACCATAACTGTCAGAGCTGCTTGAAGATCCTAGCTCACGGAGGATCACGCTAGCCAGCGATCATTAAGTAAAAGTCTTTATTGAATTACAGTTTCCATTCTCACGCTGCTGCGCGCAACTCTACGTCTAGTAGCTAGGTCGGCGAAGCTCCGTCTGAGTCTCCGCCCCGTGTGCACCAACTTAATATCCTAGCCTTGCTCCACCTTTTCCGCCTGACTGTCCTCCTCTGGGTCCCTCTACCCCCCGGGGCTTCTTCCTTCCGGGATTCTTCTGACGCTGACCCGGACCCTCCTGCCTCCTTGCGCCGGGCTTTAGGACCTGGTTCCCTTTCGGGGCTGCTTACTGCGCCGCCTTCCTCTGCATTTGAACTTGGCGCGCGCGCCCAACCTTCCACTTTCCTCTTAACCGTTTCTTCGCTCCCCGATGGAGGTGTGGCCACTCCTGACTCATGCCCTCCCTCCTGTGGTGAGCTGCCAGCGCTTCCCCCCTGGCTCCCTTCCTCTTCCCTGCTTCCTGGCGGTGACGCTGGTCCCGATTTCCAGCTGCTCCCCCCTGAGTCCCCTCTGGCTCTATCTTCCTGGGGTGCCCCCCTAGACTCCCCCCTTGCCCTGGCCACTGGTGCTCCTTTCTGTGAATCCTCTGATTCACTGGAAAGACTAGGAGATCTCGGGTCGTCGTCATCACTCATCTTTTCTTCTGCCTCCTCCCCTTCGCTCTCTGTTTCCTCCCTTGCCCGTGCCTCTGCTCCTAAACCCCTGACAATAACGAAAAGTTTGTTATGAAATATTTGGACACTCATATAGAAATAAGCCCAGGAAGGGCTTGGGGTTGTAGGGATTTTTTGGGGGGTGGTCAGTCTGGGCGATACCATAAGTCCCTTCCTGTTCTTGGGATCCTGTTTCCGTGGGGGTGGGCTGTATGAGAGCAAGCGTGCCAATGGCTTTGGCTGACTAGTTAAGCACCACAATTAGCATAACAAAAGAAGTTGCTCTGTGCCACAGAAGGAACAGGCGAGCCTTCCTGAACCAACCTTATCTAAATGCTAGGTAGGAGAACAAAAGCCAGAGAGTTGTGGGTGGGTGAGCTAGAAACAGGCTGGAAGATGGAGACACAGAGACATGCTTGATTCTGTGCTGTGATGGAGAAGCAAGATCTGTCAGGGTGTTAATGCTGTGAGCCCCTCCATCTTTATATTTTTTTTATTTTTACTTTATTTACAACATAGTCCACAACAACTCATGCATACAAACAAACCCACCACCATTGACAATTTAATTATCAGAATTAAACTCCTATCCCCTTACACAAAGAAAACATAACATAAAAATAAAAGACTTCCTTTATCCTGTAAATGGCCTCCTTACAGTATTTACTTCTTGTATACTGTTTCTTTTACATGTGATTATTACAATTTTTCCTAATTATGACTTTAAAAACCGCAACGTCTCCTGTAGAAATTAATCAGAACAAGTCCAGGTGTATATTTTGGGGCACTGTTTGATAAAGTGTTCTCTGCATTCTCCCCATTCTTTTTTGAAATTCTTGTCTAGGCTGTCCTCTGATTGTTTCTGTTAATCTGGCCAATTCAGCATAATCTAATAATTTATCCTGCCATTCCCTTCCATCTTATTCTCAGGTTGTACAGATGTCTAAATAAAACAATGTGTCTTCAAGACACCACAATCCCCAGTGACCTTCACTCCAAGGAAAGCAGGCCTCTGAAGTCTCTCACCACTCGGAAATTGGCATGACGTCTAACAATATTCTTAGTCCTGGTCCCTCGTCTCCCTAAACCCACAGGATCTCAGCTAGCCTCCTCTTGTACGATGTTTATTTTCCACCAGTAAAATAAGCGTGATGGGAAGTGAGGCGAGACTAACGATTATGCCAAATGAGGTGACATTTTGTGCTTATAATTATTTTGCTTCATTCAGCCAGGCTTTGGGAAAGGGGGGGGGGGGACACAGAGAAGGAAGCATGAAAAGAATCCATTAAATCACTTTGGTGTTTATTCTGCATCTGACTGCCTGAGCCAGCAGTTACATCTCCCGACATCTCGCCGTACCTGCAATTCAGGAAAATTGCCTTTCCAAATTACCGTCTTTAGTCAGATATCCACGCGCAGCTTTGCGGCAAGAGCCAGACAGAAATGAAATGGACTAAAACGCTAATCCAGCCAGGGGTTCGCTGGGCTTCTTCAAAGGGGCCGGCGTCAGAGCATCCATCCTGCTTGTTAAAAGGTCATGGGGATTAGTGGTTGGGGTGCTGAGGAAGTCCCTGCAACAGCAGCTAGTTCAAGCAGGATAAGTTGAGTAAGGTGTCGACCAAGTCTTCAAGCTGACCGAGGTTGCTCTGTGTACTATCTATAGTCAGGGCTGTCCAGAAGGAAATGCAGCTGTCCTTATGTTCAAAAAGAAGCACAGAATTGCAGAGTTGGAATGTTCATCTAGACCAGACACCCCCAACCTGCAGCCCTCCAGATGTTTTGGCCTACAACTCCCATGATCCCTAGCTAACAGGACCAGTGGTCAGGGATGATGGGAATTGTAGTCCAAAACATCTGGATGGCCGAAGGTTGGGGATGCCTGATCTAGACCAAACCTCTGCAATGCAGGAATCACTTCTTTAGAAACCCTGACAGATAGACATCCAAACCCTGTTTAATAACCGCCAATGAATGAGAGTCCTGCATTGCAAGAGTTGGAATAGATAATTATTATTTTATTTACTTATTTATTTCTACCCTGCCCATCTGCCTGGGTTTCCCCAGCCACTCTGGGCGACTTTCAACAGAACATTAAAAACACAATAAAAGATCAAACATTAAAAATTTCCCTAAACAGGGCTGCCTTCAGATGTCTTCTAAAAGTCAGATAGTTGTGTATTTCCTTGACATCTGATGGGAGGGCATTCCACAGGGCGGGTGCCACCACCGAGAAGGCCCTCTGCCTGGTTCCCTGTAACCTCGCTTCTTGCAGGGAGGGAGCCAGGCTGGATGATGGGGGTGGAGAGGCTCCTTCAGGGATACTGGGCCGAGGCCAAGGTATATATGACCCTTGAGATCCCTTCCACCTCGACCGTTCCATGATTTCCCAGACCTTGCAAGGTGGTGGACTCTCCTTTCCTGGAGGTTTTTAAACAGAGGTTGAATGACCACCTGTCCAGGGAGTCTTTAGCCCTGATTCCTAGATGACTCTTGTAGTCCCTCCAACTCTCAAGTTTGTGTAGAGTGCAGGGGGGGGGAGCACCCTTTATAAATTGGATTGACAGTTCTTCATTAAACTTAGTCCAAGTATTGGACCCTGGGAGGCTTGTCCTTGAAGCAAAAACAGGCCAGAAAGATGACTTGAATGAAAGCCCCTTCAAGGCAATCTTTCCTCCCTGCCCTCTTCTGAGCATTCATTATCAATGCAAATATTCCATGCTGCTGCAGGTAGAGAACAATCTTTACAAGCCTCCTTTTGCACTTCAAAGAAGTATTGACAATGGCTGAAACAGCAGGAGGACTTCACATACTGACAATAGCCCCAGAAAAAGTCTAGACTTCTGCCTATCATTTCACTTTTCTTTTCTTTGCAGATGGGTAGGAGAAGGGGTTTTTTTGAAAGTGAAAATACACCCAAATCCCTAATTGCATGCTCAGACCTGGGGGGGGGGGGGATCTTCACAAAAGAAGGTAAGAAGAGGCTGCTGGGTCAAGCCAATGGCCTATCTAGTCTAGAATCCTGTTGGATTCTAAAGGGAATCCTGGAAGCAGGAGTTCAGTAATTGGTATTCAGAAGTATTGCTGCCTTCAACTATGGAGGCAGACCATAGCCATCCTGGCTGGTAGCCTTCTGCTCCTCCATGAATTCATCTAAATCCTCTTTTAAAGCCATTCTATAAAATCATAGAATCATAGGTTGGAAGGGTTAGGGTTAGTCCAACCCCCTGAAATGCAGGACTCTCTGCTAAAGCATCCATGGCAGATGGGCATCCGATCTCTGCTTAAAAACCTATAGAATCGTAGAGTTTGACAGGACCCCAGGGTCTTCCAAGCTGGTGGCAATCACTGCCTCTTGCAGGACTGAAGGACTTCCTTTTCTTTCTCCTGATTCTCCCGACAAGAAGCATTTGTGATGGCCTGGGACTCGGGCTTGGACGCGGAACCAGAGGAGTCTCAGTCTGCACCGGATCCTTTGCCTCAGGCATCACCTGAACCAAGTCTGGGGCCTGATCCTGAAGAGTCCCAGTCGGCACAGGTTCCCCTGCAACAAGCACCAGCTGGGCCAAGTCTGGGGCCTGATCCTGCCCTGGCTCCAGATGCGGGGATGACCTCGTTGCCTCCAGCTGGGCCATCACTTACAGCTGCTCCACTACTGGTTGGGTCAGGGGAGGCTGAGGCGGCCCCTGGGTCTAGTAACCCACCGACGTCTCCCGAGCTGCAGAGACTGAGGTCTGAGAGAAGGAGAGACCTGAGTACTCGCAGGAGGAGTGCTCGCCTTCGGGCGAGACAGGGAGGTGAGTCGCCGGGGGATCAGGACCAGCCATTACCCCGAAAAGATAAAAGGCTGTTGGACCTCTTCCCCAGATTGCGGGAGCAACATTGCTGTTTGCCAGAACCTGCCTGAGATCCTGTACCTGTCCTTGCCTGGGTTCCTGCCTCATGTCCTGCCTTGGCCCTGTCAGACTGACTCCTAGCGGAACCTTTGGATTCTGGACCGGTCCTGGACTGCATTTCACAGGTTACCCCCGGGCCCAGCACAGCATTAAACTCTTTTTATTGATAATTTTACACTTTCCGTTTGCATCCCTGCTAACCACAGAGAGCATTGCAAACCACTTTGACCAAACAATCACTGGCTTTGGGTGATGAGCAAGCCAAACCACAAAGCTGGAAAGAACCTTGGAGGTCATGAAGCCTCCTTTTGCCGTGTGCACCTTGGCTCGCTTTCCTGAGTTGCCTGAAACATTTGAAAGCACATTTTCCACGTGCTCTGCATAACTTACTGACGGCTCCTTGCGGTCCCAGTTGCCTGGCCTGATCTGTGGAGGGCTATTGTTGAGGTCCTATGCCTGCAAAGCGTGTGTGTCTGTGTGGTCCCTGGCAGCTTGCCTGGCCTTATTTATGGCCATTGTTCTGCCCAGACAGTGAGGTCCAGCTCTGAGGGCCTTCTGGCGGTTCCCTCACTGCAAGAAGCCAAGTTACAGGGAACCAGGCAGAGGGCCTTCTTGGTAGTGGCACCTGCCCTGTGGAACGCCCTCCCACCAGATGTCAAAGAGAAAAAGAACTACCAGACTTTTAGAAGACATCTTAAAGCAGCCCTGTTTAGGGAAGCTTTTAATTTTTAATAGGTTATTGTATTTTGGTGTTCTGTTGGAAGCCGCCCAGAGTGGCTGGGGAAACCCAGCAAGATGGGCGGGGTATAAATAATAAATTATTATTATTATTATTATTATTATTATTATTATTATTATTATTATTATTATAAAAGAGGATTGGACCAATCTGTGACAAACCTAGACAGCATCTTAAAAAGCAGAGACATCACCTTGCCAACAAAGGTCCGTATAGTTAAAGCCATGGTTTTCCCAGTAGTGATGTATGGAAGTGAGAGCTGGACCATAAAGAAGACTGATCGCCAAAGAATTGATGCTTTTGAATTATGGTGCTGGAGGAGACTCTGGAGAGTCCAATGGACTGCAAGAAGATCCAGTCTCTCCATTCTGAAGGAAATCAGCCCTGAGTGCTCACTGGAAGGACAGATCCTGAAGCTGAGGCTCCAAGACTTTGGCCACCACATGAGAAGAGAAGACTTCCTGGAAAAGACGCTGATGCTGGGAAAGATGGAGGGCACAAGGAGAAAGGGACAACAGAGGACGAGATGGTTGGACAGTGTTCTCAAAGCTACCAGCATGAGTTTGACCAAACTGTGGGAGGCAGTGGAAGACAGGAGGGCCTGGCGTGCTCTGGTCCAGGGGGTCACAAACAGTCGGACACGACTAAACGACTAAACAACAACAACAACATTTTGGTGTTCTGTTGGAAGCCACCCAGAGTGGCTGGGGAAACCCAGCCAGATGGGTGGGGTATAAATAATAATTTATTATTATTATTATTATTTAACGGTGATTGGACCCATCTGTGGAGGACTACTGACAGGACTGCTGCAAGCCATGATGCCTGTGCTCTCACCTCACGGCTGGGGGCAGCAGTGTGCCCAAAAACCAGTCGCTGGAAACCACAGGAAGGGAGAATGCGCTGTGAAAACAGGCTGCTGGACTAGACAGGCCACTGGCTGCTTTCAGCAGGCCCTTCTTATGTTGTCAAAAAAGAAACTCCATAGATGCAGGGACAGGTGAAATAGCTTCCCTGGAGTAGAGAGAGTGCATTCCCTGAATGTCTCCTTCTTCCCTGGCCCGCTTCCCGCTGAATATTTCATTGTGCACCCTCCCCGCCCCCCCCCTTTTGGAAAGGAAGTGCGCCATAAATATTCATCCCACCAGCACTTACGGGTCTATTAAAAGCAGCCTCCTCTTCTCTCCCCAAGGTGGCTTCATCCATTCTGATTATGCTAAGGGCCTTGCGCTAAATATGCCATCGTCCTGGCGATGGATGCTGCCCGCAGAGTGGGTCCACCCTGACATTAATCGAAAGGCCCTTAATGAAGTCGGCGTGTTGCCGGCGCGCATTAAGAGGATGCTCTGGACAGCACCCAAACAGCATGTTGGGACGGCCAACAGAAGCAGGAGACCGGGAGGGGGCTCTCTGCGTGTGCACCCGAGGTAGAGAAAGCACTTAAGGACTTTCTCTCTCTCTCTCTCAGGGGTGGGGGAGGACAAATACCTAATGGATTTTTTATTGCTAGTCAGCCTTTCAGACTCGGGCTTCTCCCCCCACCATGTTCAGGTATATTAACAGTCTTTGACTTCTCCCTCCACCACTTTCCCTCCCAGATGTTACGGCTGAAATACCTTCCATTTGCTTGCTTTCATTTCTGCAACATTCAACAGTTTGCTCTGCAGGCTTCCTTCCTGCCACCCTCCCCCCCCACTTTAATTTCCTTGCTGACTTTGCTTTTTCCCCCAGCCCCTTTCATATATAAAAAAGGAGGAAAATCAGTTGCTACGCAGCACATTTCTCTATCGAGGTCAGTTTTGAACTCATGGAAATGGTGGATCCATTTGGTGTAATGCAGTGGTTTTCATGACTTCCAATTGTTCAGAAGTGTGTGTCCCCCCCCCCCCCCAATGAAGAGGCGTTTGTTGCTCAACATTCAAAGCAAGCATAGTTGAGAGCACAGGAGGTTTTAGAGTAGGGTGACAATTTTGCCACACCGGGTGCCATGTGCTGCAGAACAGGGCGCGAGAGGTGGGGGGCAGAGAGTTTTAGCATCACACAGGGCGCTGCTGAAAATTGAGAATCCCAGGTCTGCCAGTGTTGGGAGGGGCTCATGCAGGCAAATTAAGTAAGTCCAGCTTCTGGAGAAAGGGGATAGAGAAGCAGAGGCTTGACAACCATATGTCAGGAGTGCTCTGATGGTGTTTCCTGCTTGGCAGGGGGTTGGACTCGATGGCCCTTGTGGTCTCTTCCAACTCTATGATTCTATGATTCTAACTGTCTTCCATCCTCTCTCATAACACTGGAACTCATGGAAATTCAATAAAGGTGGGAAGATTCAGGGCAGATAAAAGGATGTACATCATCACACAACACATAGTTAAATTGTGGAACCCTCTCTTGCAGGATGCAGCGGAGGTTACCAGCTTACATGACATGACATGAAATTTATTACGGTCAGAGACCAGCTTGAGAAACACAAATGGAACTGCAATCCCAATAGCAAAACAAACATTTAAAACAATATACAACAACAATGGATTTTAAGTTTTAAAGTGTGATAGGCATATAAACACATAAAAAAATTAAAACAGACTACCTTAGAGAAATGACCCAAAGTCGCCCGTGGATCCGGGTTTGGGGATTTTCTTAACAAACTAGATTGAATCAGGGGATCTGCGCCTACAGATCTGTACACAGAATCTGGCAGCAATCCGGGTCGTCTTGTGGTCTTTGCCTAACAGGAGAAGATTGAACTTTTGCTTTACCAGGAGGTCAGCCTCACCAGCAGGGGGTCAATGGTTTCTCTATGTGCCTCATCGTAAAAGGGACATCTAAAAAATATGTGTTTGGGGCTTCCTATATCCCCCAATGGACAGGCGCAAATTCTCTGGTCATATGGGACTTTTTTAAAGGATCCTTCCAAGACCGGCGAGGGCAGAGCTGAGCTTCTGCCAAGTTACCAGCTCACATGGTTTTAAGAGAGGATAGGACAACTTCAGGGAGGAGAAGGCTATTGATGGCTACTAGCCATGATGGCTGTGTTCTGTCTGCAGAGCTGGAGACAGCTATGCTTCTGAATTCCTGTTGCTGGAAACTGCAGAAGGGGATGGTTTTCCCAGTAGTGATGTATGGAAGTGAGAGCTGGACCATAAAGAAGGCTGATGGCCGAAGAATGGATGCTTTTGAATTCTGGTGCTGGAGGAGACTCTTGAGAGTCCCATGGGCTGCAAGAAGATCAAACCGATCCATTCTGAAGGAAATCAGCCCTGAGTGCTCACTGGAGGGACAGATCCTGAAGCCGAGGCTCCAAGACTTTGGCCACCTCATGAGAAGAGAAGACACCCTGGAAAAGACCCTGATGTTGGGAAGGATGGAGGACACAAGGAGAAGGGGCGACAGAGGACGAGATGGTGGGACAGTGTTCTCGAAGCGACCAGCATGAGTTTCACCAAACTGAGGGAGGCAGCAGAAGACAGGAGGGCCTGGTGTGCTCTGGTCCATGGGGTCACGAAGAGTCGGACATGACTAAACGACTAAACAACAACAACAGCCATGATGGCTGTGTTCTGTCTGCAGAGCTGGAGGCAGCAATACTTCTGAATTCCATCCTGCTAGCATGTTCCCCACGAGCATCTGCTTGGCTGCTGTGGGAATTGGAAGCTGGACTAGATGGGCCATTGGCCTGACACAGCAGCCTGTTCTTACGTTCGCATAAAGTTTGGTGAGGACGCAGGGAAGGACCAGGAAGAGATCAAGAGAAATGTCAAGCTGATCGGCAGCAGCTGTGGAAAAGGCACATTCCATGCCAGGGATTATTAGGAGACCAACTGCCAATTAGAGTGCCAATAACAGCAAAGCCTTTTCAGACATCTCCGTTGCAGCAACCTTTGGAAGGACAGGGAGGAATCTGAGTCATAAGAACACTGGAATTTACAGAATTCTAGTGTTGTAGTCTTGGAAGGGGTCTGGGGGGCATCTACTCCCTGTGGAGTACAGGGTCAGGTTTAAGGTGCTGGTTTTGACCTTTAAAGCCCTATACGGCCCAGGACCCTCGTACCTACAGGACCGCCTCTCCTGGTATGTCCCGCGGAGGACCTTAAGGTCCACAAATGACAACATTTTTGAGGTCCCAAGTCTTAAGGTGGTTAGATTTGTCTCAACTAGGGCCAGGGCCTTTTCAGTACTGGCCCCGACTTGGTGGAACACTCTGTCCCAAGAGACCAGGGCCCTGCGGGACTCGACATCTTTCCACAGGGCCTGCAAGACAGCGCTGTTCCGCCTGGCCTTTGGTTTGGACCCAGTCTGACCCTTGTGTTTCCCTCCCCTTATGGTTTTGATCTATGGGCTGCTTTTAAAATGGGGCTGCATTTTAAATGGCATTTTAACCTGTATTTTAAATTGGTCCCCCCATTATGTTTTTACTGTAATTTTACTGGTGTTAGCCTCCCTGAGCCCAGCTCTGGCTGGGGAGGGGTATAAATAACATTCTTCTTCTTCTTCTTCTTCTTCTTCTTCTTCTTCTTCTTCTTCTTCTTCTTCTTCTTCTTCTTCTTCTTCTTCTTCTTCTTCTTCTTCCTACCCCAGGAGGAATCTCATCTAAAGCATCCTTGACAGGCAGCCATCCAAACTCTGCTAAAAAACACTTCAATGAAAAGCCTGACGGGTTAGACCAATGGCCCTTTTAGTCCAGCATCCTTTTCTTACAGTGGCAAGCTAGATGCCCATGGAAAACCTGCGAGCAGGATCCGAGCACCCAGCACAAGAGTCCTCTGCCTTCCTGTGGTTTCCAGAAACTGGCGTTCAGAAGCATTGCTGCCATCGATAGCCCTCTCCTCCTCCATGAATTTGTCTAATCCTGTTTTAAAGCCATTCATATATATATATGCTTTCGTAGATTTTCACGGGTACAGGAATGCAGGTTTTGGTGTCTTCGGGTGTCTTCCCGTGTAAGAGTTGGGGTGTCTAGGCGACGTTTCGACGAGGTCTCACTCGTCATCTTCAGGCTGGTGCTTTCGGCTTCTTGTTACTGGAACAGAGCAGGATCTCAGTGTTTGAGTTCCTATAAATACTGTGGAGGGGGTGTGGTGTATAGCCTCCAACGTTCTGGGCAGAGAGGAAGTTCCCAGGTTAGTGTGCCTTTTCTTCTTTTGTTCCTTAATTGCTTGAGGGATATCTTGAGTGATTTCTTGAGTGATATTCTGAGTACCACTTAGGTGGGTCATTAAGTGTGGATTAGTTGCTAAAGCTTTCGTGTCTTGACCTCTTGAGCTTGTGAAGAGTTTTTCTGAGAAGATGGCTGTACTGCACTTAGTTGTGCTCTGGCTTGGCTTCGTGTATAGGGGCGAGCTGTGGTTTTGTGCCCTGTGCCAGCCAGATCTGTGTAGGGATTGCAGGGGGGTGCAGCATCCGGAGGTGCCACTATGGTTTGGCTACTGGATGGTGTCTGTAATTTATCTGTGGAGAGGGTCTGGGTTTGGGTCTGGTGTGGTTGAAGCCAGAGCACAACTAAGTGCAGTACAGCCATCTTCTCAGAAAAACTCTTCACAAGCTCAAGAGGTCAAGACACGAAAGCTTTAGCAACTAATCCACACTTAATGACCCACCTAAGTGGTACTCAGAATATCACTCAAGAAATCACTCAAGATATCCCTCAAGTAATTAAGGAACAAAAGAAGAAAAGGCACACTAACCTGGGAACTTCCTCTCTGCCCAGAACGTTGGAGGCTATACACCACACCCCCTCCACAGTATTTATAGGAACTCAAACACTGAGATCCTGCTCTGTTCCAGTAACAAGAAGCCGAAAGCACCAGCCTGAAGATGACGAGTGAGACCTCGTCGAAACGTCGCCTAGACACCCCAACTCTTACACGGGAAGACACCCGAAGACACCAAAACCTGCATATATATATACACACACACACACACACACACACACACACACACACACATTTTTAGTAGTTTTTTAAACATATTATTTCCAACAATCATATAACGTAACTTCTTATCTTATACAATATTTTAGACTTCCGTCAACACCTCTGATGATTTTCAGTTCTTTATCACTCATTCTGCATTTCTTAGAAGAAGAGAAGAAGAGTTTGGATTTGATATCCCGCCTTTCACTCCCCTTCAGGAGTCTCAAAGCGGCTAACATTCTCCTTTCCCTTCCTCCCCCACAACAAACACTCTGTGAGGTGAGTGGGGCTGAGAGGCTTCAGAGAAGTGTGACTGGCCCAAGGTCACCCAGCAGCTGCATGTGGAGGAGCGGAGACACGAACCCGGTTTCCCAGATTACGTGACTACCGCTCTTAACCACTACACCACACTGGCTCTCTTAATTTCTCTATTACTCGTAATTATCATTAACTAATATTTCTCCTCATAGTCTTTCTTGCAATATTTCAAATAGTCCACCTTACAAAATTTCTTGCAGTCCTACTAGCATAATCTGTTCATTACTATTACTTTTCCAATAGTTTGTATATTTACTCCAGTCTTCTAATAATCTCTGGTGCCTCAGGTTTCAAATCCTTCCTGTTAATTTATCCAGTTCTGCATAGTCCATCAATTTCATCCGTCATCCTTCTTTCATCGGTAATTCTTCTTCTTGCTTAAAGCCATCCATGTTGGTGGCCATCACTGCCTCCACTGGCAAGGAGTTCCTCTCTCTGTGTGTAATTTTTATTAATTTTTCTGCTTTACAATTTAGAATGTTCATTTAAACAACCCTAAAGTGTCAGCAACTTCCCTTCTTCTCTTTCCATGGCTCATTTTGTACATCATAAATCCCTGCATATTTCACATAAACTAAACCATTCAGTATTCCATTATTACATCTATCAGAACTTGTTTACACTGTTGAATTTATCTTAATGCTGCCAACGTTTTCAAGTGTACACAATTTTCCTCCGTATATTCAATAGTCCCATTGTTTAACTATGTGCTGAATGATGGAGGATTTTCTTCATTGAAAGATAAACCTTTTTGATTCACACTTTCCAGAATGGTGTGTGATCTGAAAAACAGAACCATCCATTGAAATACACACTTCTCTGAATTTTTCAGGGCAGTTCTTCAGCCAGTGTTTCAGGGGAGGACTGGTAATACGGCTCCCTGAGAGAGGACAAAATTTGGTGCCCTCCCAGATCTTGCCATTTATTCTGCGCAGGCACTCAAGTGCACAACATCATAGTTTTGCACCTCCTCAGCTTGGTGCCCTGTGCAGTAGAACTGCACACCCTGCCCTAAATCCAACACAGAAGTTGTTGTTGTTGTTGAGTCGTTGAGTCGTGTCCGACTCTTCGTGACCCCCTGGACCAGAGCACGCCAGGCCCTCCTGTCTTCCACTGCCTCCTACAGTTTGGTCAGACTCATGTTTGTAGCTTCGAGAACACTGTTCCACCATCTCGTTCTCTGTCGTCCCCTTCTCCTTGTGCCCTCCATCTTTCCCAACATCAGGGTCTTTTCCAGGGAGTCTT
Source organism: Podarcis liolepis (assembly GCF_965112155.1). NCBI lineage: Eukaryota > Metazoa > Chordata > Lepidosauria > Squamata > Lacertidae > Podarcis > Podarcis liolepis. The sequence goes on from NC_139565.1 coordinate 63,677,271, forward strand.
CTCTTCTCATGAGGTAGCCAAAGTCTTGGAGCCTCCGCTTCAGGATCTGTCCTTCCAGTGAGCACTCAGGGCTGATTTCCTTCAGAATGGATCGGTTTGATCTTCTTGCAGTCCATGGGACTCTCAAGAGTCTCCTCCAGCACCAGAATTCAAAAGCATCAATTCTTCGGCGATTAGCCTTCTTTATGGTCCAGCTCTCACTTCCATACATCACTACTGGGAAAACCATGGCTTTTACTATACGGACCTTTGTTGGCAAGGTGATGTCTCTGCTTTTTAAGATGCTGTCTAGGTTTGTCATTGCTTTTTTCCCAAGAAGCAGGCGTCTTTTAATTTCGTGGCTGCTGTCACCATCTGCAGTGATCATGGAGCCCAAGAAAGTAAAATCTCTCACTGCCTCCATTTCTTCCCCTTCTATTTGCCAGGAGGTGATGGGCCCAGTGGCCATGATCTTTGTTTTTTTTGATGTTGAGCTTCAGACCATATTTTATGCTCTCCTCTTTCACCCTCACTAAAAGGTTCTTTAATTCCTCCTCACTTTCTGCCATCGAGGTTGTGTGATTTATTTATTCTGCATCCTACTATTTCCTCCAAGGAGCTACAAAGTAGCATATATTGTTTTCTTTCCTCCTAATTTAATCCTCACAACAACCTTGTGAGGAAGGGTAGGCACGGATTGAGTGACTGGTCCAAAGTCGCCCAGTGAGCTTTATGACTGAGTCGGAATCTGAACTCAGGTCTCCCAAGTCCCAGGCAAAACTGCATATCACATGCACAGTCATTTTAAAGGGAATGTGAGGCCCTTGGAGAGTTTTGTTTCATAAAACAAAACAAGAGTAAAACAAAGTTCCCAGCTGCGATTATTTGATGCTTGTGGTTGGTGCTGTTTTCCTCTTTAGGAAAGAAAGCAAATTTCTGCTCTGAGTGTGAAGAAACACAAGGCTGGGGGGAGATAAGACTTTCAAAGGATGCTGCTGCTGTTCTCCCCACTGTGAACTGATGTTTGGGTCCATCTGGAAGTCAGCTTCCAAATCTGCAAGCATAAGGGTTTTGCTAATTTTCAATTGTAGTTTCTTTTCTCATTAATTGAAGGAGAATGGTTAAAAGAATGCATTAGTCTTGGACCAGCACTGCTTGATGTTCCACAGAGCAGGCTGGACACACGTCTTGGTTCAAGGGTGTAGCACTGGCAGATTTCGGGGAATGACCTTGGCGTTTCAAGGTTTTGAAGCTCAGGTGAAGAGTGGCGAGGAACTTCTGTAAATCCCCTTATGAGTGAAGCCGTTCCATTTTTGCAAGAATACGGCTTGACCACAAAAGTGATAAGAACCAGTTAAGCAGGAACAAAACTGCTGAATAACAAAGAGAAGAATCTCCAGATAAGGTACAATGAGGGCTCTGCAAAGACAGTAAAAGGAAACTGAGTTGAGTAAGTGTCTCCAAGGACTGTGGTTGGGACAGTGGGGTGGCAGAAGGTGTTTGGCCAGAGGATGAAACAGCCAAGATGTCATATATGTTGCCTACATGGAGTGTGTCATAATGGGAAGCTCTCAGAGATGCTTTGGACTCTGTCCAGTAATGCATTGCTGAATGAAGTCGAAATGAATGAGAATTTGGTGTGAGCCTCTGTGCTTGAGCCCCCAAGGGAAATTTCTCCCACAACAGAAAGGACTGGTTGACAAAGGCCTGGCTTTAAGAAGTCCACAGTTTAGCTAATGGAGATCATTCAGACAGCGTGGCAAAAAGGATTTGTCAGCGGATCAGGATTATTATTATTATTATTATTATTATTATTATTATTATTATTATACTGCCCTATACTCAGTGGTCTCAGAGCGATTCACATAAAAAGATGACAGTATATAAAATAAAGATAAAAGCAGTGCTTTTTTTTTTCTTTAAAAATGTTTAGGGGTACTCTTATTTTGACTCAAGAAAATCACCATTTTATGGTTCAAATCAGGAGAAATAAATACAGTAAATGGACAAAATGGTCCATTGGAGGTGTGCCTTAGACCCTCACCTTCCCAGGCTTCGGGCAGGGCCACGCCCTGCCAGAATCCTTTAATGGACTACCCTTCAATATGCGGGGCAGGTGAGGGCACTTCCTCCCCTCTTCCATCTTCAGAGCAATACCAATGCCTAACCGCCAATACCAGGAAAGTTGTGACAATTTGCTATGAGGCAGGCGAAAACCAAGTGGCTGGTGCCAATTTGCCAAGTGGAAAAATTCCTACCAGGCCCCTCAGCGACGACCAACCAAGGTCCATAGCAAGGTCAAGGAACGAAAACCTTATAGGGTGGGAGGGTGGGAAAAGCAGGAACAGCTGGAGGCAGCAAAAGAGGGAGATCCCCGGCCACGCCTGCCTTAAATAGGGCAGGTCATGCCCCCAGAGCCAGCTGATTGGCTGGCCAGGGGGTGATGCGGCCGGGGATTCCCCCAATCGCGGAGGGGCTGGGCTCCAGCCGCCATGCGTGTGTTGGGGCCATGACTCTGCAACCCCACCTCGTCTGCAGGGTGGAAGTGGCTTAGATGTGATTTCTACGCTGCGGGGGGGGGGGGGGGGCTGGACTAGATGATCCTTGAGGGTGCCACCCATGTACAATTTTATGATTCTCTGCATCCATGCATGATTCTGCTGGATTTATTTGGTTTGCCAACACCACTGGATTCATTCAGGGACATCTCTATCTTGTTTGGATGCTGTCAGGGCTGCCGCCCAGTCCCAGCTCACATAGGACCAAGTCAGCCAGCGTTCAGTTTCAAAGAGTCTTTATTGGATTACAGGTTCCATTTCCAAACTGCAACGTGCAGCCCTACTTCTTCTAGGTCAGAACGACGAAGACCCGTCTGAGTCTCCGCCTCTAGCGCACCAGCTTAATACCCTAGCCTTGCTCCACCTCCTGCGCCTTTCCTTCCGTCTCTGGGTCCTCCTGCCCCCCTGGGTCTCTCCCTTCCTACTCTCTTCTGACGCGGACCCCCCTGACCCTTCCGCCTCCTTGCGGCGGGCTTTGGGACCCGGTTCACTCTCTGGGCTGCTGACTGCGCCAGCTTCCGTTACATTTGAACTTGGCGCGCGCGCCCAACTCTCCACTTTCCTCTTGATCGTTTCCTCGCTCCCCGAGGTGGGCGTGACTACTTCTGACTCATGCCCTCCCTCCTTCTGAAAGTCTCCGGAGCCCGATATCTGGTCCCCTTTCTCCCCGCTGCTCCCGGCTGGGAACGTGGGTCCCGATCTCCAACTGCTGCTTTCTGATCCCTCTCTGGACCCTTCTTCCTGGGGTGTCCCCCTGCTCTCCCCCCTTGCTCTGGCTGCTGGCGCTCCCTTCTGGGAATCCTCGGACTCGCTAGACAGGCTCGGTGATCTCGGGTCGTCATCCCCACTCATCCTTCCTTCGTATTCCTCCCCCTCGCTCTCTGTCTCCTCCCTTCTCTGCGTCTCTGCTCCTGAACCCCTGACAGATGCCCTTAGTCTTGCAGGACAGGTTAGGGAGCGGTTTGTACCTCTGCATACTGGCTTTGCTAAAAATAGGGTGGGGGGGAGAAAAGGGGGGAAACTAGCAGAGGGACACCTCGAAGCAAGAATGCGCTGACACAATTAGTTCCAGTTGCGTTGATTTAGGACAAGGTGACTTCTAGGCTGTCAACAGGAACTCCCTGGTCAGTTGATTTCAGGACGGACGTCCTACTCAGCAAAGTCGCGGCCTGAACATGGTTTCACACTTTTATGTAATGCTGCAGGTTTAGAGCAATGCTGGTTTTATGCTTTGCTACTACCAACAACAAAAATGCCCAAAGCGATTGGCAACCAGGAGAAAAGGCAGTCATATCTTGGGTTACAGATGCTTCGGGTTGCGCACCGGAACGGGTTACTTCTGGGTTTTGGTGCTTGCTCATGCACAGAAGCACTAAATCATGCTTTGTGCATGCACAAAAGCTCCGATCCTGCAGTTTCTTGCAGGATCATCACCCCAACATATCATCATCATCATCACTTTTAATTTGTATGCCATCTTTCTATCTTACAATACTCAAGGCGGTGTACAAGCTGAAAAAAACAAAAAAATGTACATCTTATAACAATCTAATGCAATACAAAATGTGATAATAAAGCACAACTTCAAAATAAGCAGCCTACATCAAAAAATTAACATTCAACATTCATTAGAATAATGTCAATATAATAATGATGATGATGATGATGATGATGATAATTTATTTGTACGCCACCCATCTGGCTGGGTTTCTCCAGCCACTCTGGGCGGCTTCCAACAAAGATTAAAAATTCATTAAAATGTCACACATTAAAAACTTCCCTGAACAGGGCTGCCTTCAGATGTCCTCTAAATGCTAGTCTTTGAGGTTTGGTGGGAGGGCGCCACCACCAAGAAGGCCCTCTGCCTGGTTCCCTGTAACTTGGCTTCTTGCAGTGAGGGAACCACCAGAAGGCCCTCTGAGCTGGACCTCAGCGTCTGGGCAGAACGTGCAGCATATAAAAGTTAAACAGAAATTCATTCTTAACAGTTACAATAAATAATTTCTAAACTATATTCAATAAAACAATGGCAACTCACAGTACATAAAATAACACAGTACAAATTGAGAAGCAGAGACTAGAGGGTGGGGCAAGGCAGGTGGAAGAAGGCCTTGCCTGATGAAGTCTCTCCCCTCTCCAAATCATAGAATCAAAGAATCATAGAGTTGGGAACCTTGGGTCATCTAGTCCAACCCCTGCAATGCAGGAATCTCAGCTAAAGCATCCATGACAGATGGCAAATGTTGATCACTAGTTTGGAGGGGGCGGGGATGGAATCTAACCCCCACTATTCCCATCGGCTGGCTCACAGCACCAAGGGAGGATATTTTCCCAGCTGTGCAGCCCAGACTGCATCCCCCAAAATCTCCATCTTTACCATTCTGCGGCCTCCATCCTTTGCACACTGGCTCGGAAGTGCATTCTGCTGAATTCGAGGAGCCTTACTCTGAAGATTGCAGCCTGGAGCCTTTAGCAAAAACTGACCGATGCTGCATGGAGTGAAAATAATATCAAAGACCGAAGTACAAAGGTGTGCAGTTCGGCTGCACACTAGACACGTCCAGCTCCTCTCAGAAGGTCAAACTCCACCGAAATGCAGGCAATGAACTTATACATATTTTCAAAGCTATCTTGCTCATGAATTCCTTCTTAATTATGTATATATACCCAGAGGCCCCTGGGGGACGTCAGGCACAGTTTAGAAATCCAGATGATCATTACTGAGGAAAGCTCCTTGGAGGGAGACAGCCAAGGTGAGGCAAACATTCGCCCAGGCTTCTCCAACCAGCTGCCCTCCATATGTTTGGAACACCTGCAGGGAACAGGTTGTCCAATGAATCAAACTCTGATGGCCTGGGATTCGCACTCAGAGGCTGAACCTGAGGAATCCCAGCCTGCACAGGAGTCCCCAACTCCAGAACCAGCTGAGCCGGGGCTGGGGCCTGAGCCTGAAGGGTCCTCACCTGTGCTGGGTCCTCAGGTGCAGGCACCAGCTGAGTCTGCTCTGGCTCCGGAGGTGATGGAGGACCCATTGCCTGCAGGTGCTCCACTCTCAGCCCCGTCAGGGGAAGCTGAGGTTGCCTCTGGGTCCGGTAACCCTCCAGCCTCTCCTGAGCTGCAGAGGCTCAGGGCAGAGAGGTGGAGGGAACTAAGTTCCCGCAGGAGGAGTGCTCACCTCCAGGCCAGGAGAGGCGAGTCACCTGTGGACCGGGGCCGCCCTATGCTTCGGGGCAGATAAAAGCCAGCCAGCCCAGTCCCAGGTTGCAGGAGCAACATTGTTGGTAACCTGTTCCTGCCGGCACCCTGTCCTGCTCTTCTGCCAGAGTTCCCGGCTTACCTGACTCCTTGCCTTGGACCCTGCTTCAGCCTTGAACGGACAGCCTCCATACCACACCCTCAACCTCGGACTGGACCCGGGGACCAGCACACAAACGTATCAAGCTGCCACCTCAACATCTCTTGCTTCAATAGGCAGAGGCTCTCTGGTCTCAGAGAGAGACCTTCCCAGCCCTACTCTCTGGCATCCTTGGCCTGGAAATATGGGGAATGAGCTTAGAGATCATAGAGGCCAGTGTGGTGCAGTGGTTAAGAGTTGTGGACTCATAATCTGGTGAACTGGGTTCGCTTCCCCACTCCTCCACATGCAGCTGCTGGGTGACCTTGGTCTAGTCACACTCCTTTGAAGTATCTCAGCCTCACTCACCCCCAGAGTTTGTTGTGGGGGAGGAAGGGAAAGGAGATTGTTAGCCGCTTTGAGACTCCTTAAAAAGGTAAAGGGACCCCTGACCATTAGGTCCAGTCACGGCCAACTCTGGGGTTGCGACACTCATCTCGCTTTACTGGCCGAGGGAGCCGGCGTACAGCTTCCGGGTCATGTGGCCAGCATGACTAAGCCGCTTCTGGCAAACCAGAGCAGCGCACGGAAACACTGTTTACCTTCCCGCCAGAGCGGTACCTATTGATCTACTTGCACTTTGTGCTTTTGAACTGATAGGTTGGCAGGAGCAGGGACCAGGCCACGGGAGCTCACCCCATTGCAGGGATTCAAACCACCAACCTTCTGATAGGCAAGTCCTAGGCTCTGTGGTTTAAACCACAGAGCCACACGCGTCCCATTCATCCACATAGAGGAAGATAAACAAGATTCTGTTTTCCTCCCTTCTTATCATTTGAATTTAATCACTTGATTATTGTCGAAGTCTAATTAGTCCCCCTCTCGACCCTGCCTCTATGATATTGCAGTCCCCCCCTGTGGGTTTGCTTTCTATGCTGAAATTACACCTTCGCCTGTAATATAAACTTTGGATTGAAGACAGGAGCCGCAGGGCCTTGGTGAGGCAGGCACGCACGCACACACAAGGGCAGAGTTAAGGTTTCTGAGGGAGCCTCCTGCTTGCGCCTGCTACATTTTTGATGATTAAAATCTCAGGCTGAATATGGGATTAAAGAGCGTCTGTCAGTTATCATTTAAGTCAAAGCGTGTTTGTGTTGTAAAGAAATATCTTTTATGAAACCCCGGGCATTGAAAATTTGGTTTAAAGTCCACAAACCATTTAGTGGCTTTTGGGGGGCCAGGGGGAAATGTAATTCTTTTCGATAAATCTGCTTTTGGGGGGAAAGAACACTTTTGACACTTCGCAGGCAAACAAAAGGTGACAGCTTCTTCTTTTCAAACGACACTAAATTCGAGGGCTTTTAATCCCCTGAAATACAGGATTTTCATAAATAGCAGCAGGGTTTGGAAATGAAGGCAGAAGATGCTCTTTGAGTGGACAACTGCACCTCAAAATTCTCCGGACTGAGCTCTCTTGTAGGTACCACCTATTGCAAAAGACCTTCCTAACAGCTAAAGCCCCACATCAGAGCCTCAGAGGGGAAGGGACCCTGCACCCCCACCTTAAGGTGCTGTTGATCCCCAACTCAGTTGACATCCGCTCAGTTGCTCTGCCTTTGCCTCTTGCGCTTCTGAATGGCTGCTTCTTCAAAATCCGCTCCACTTCTCTGTGGGGAGGAGTTGCTGTGGACCTCGTGGCCACCCACTCTCCTCCCAGGGGGCGGGGGACGAAGTCCCATGTTGCCCGGGGGATCCCGGCCACGTCATCAACCAGCCGGCCAATCCAGCAGCTGGTGGGGGTGTGGCCAGGAACATTTAAACTCAGGAGTGAGCCAGAGGGCTTCCTCTTGGCTTGCTTCTTCAAACTTCCGCCCTCCCTCCCTATTTTACAGGTTTTTCTTCATTGGCCTTGCTATGGACCTCGGTTGGTCACTGCTGAGGGGCCTAGTAGGAATTTTTCCACTTGGTAAAATTGGCATGGAGCCATTTGGTTTTCACCTTGTTGTTGTTGTTTAGTCGTTTAGTCGTATCCAACTCTTCGTGACCCCATGGACCAGAGCATGCCAGGCCCTCCTGTCTTCCACTGCCTCCCACAGTTGGGTCAAACTTATGCTGGTAGCTTCACGAACACTGTCCCACCATCTCATCCTCTGTCGTCCCCTTCTCCTTGTGCCCTCCATCTTTCCCAACATCAGGGTCTTTTCCAGGGAGTCTTCTCGTCTCATGAGGTGGCCAAAGTATTGGAGCCTCAGCTTCAGGATCTGTCCTTCCAATGAGCACTCAGAGCTGATTTCCTTCAGAATGGAGAGGTTGGATCTTCTTGCAGTCCATGGGACTCTCAAGAGTCTCCTCCAGCACCAAAATTCAAAAGCATCAATTCTTCGGCGATCAGCCTTCTTTATGGTCCAGCTTTCACATCCATACATCACTACTGGGAAAACCAGAGCTTTAACTATACGGACCTTTCTTGGCAAGCTGATGTCTCTGCTTTTTAAGATGCTGTCTAGGTTTGTCGTTGCTTTTCTCCCAAGAAGCAGGCGTCTTTTAATTTTGTGGCTGCTTTTCACCTACCTCGCGGCAAATGTCACAACTTTGTAGGTTTTTGGGGTTAGGCATTGATTGACCTTATGATGGGGGAGGTGTGGCCATCACCTGCCCCTCCAAGCTTAAGGGTATTCCGTTAAAGGAATCCGGGTGTGTGGATCTTGTCCGAAGCCCAGGGTGGGGCTAGGGCCATGACATGACCCCCACGGGAACACCAGGGGGAGCTTGAGTTGGTCTGCATCGACGGGGCTCTCCTTTCTGGTGATTTACCGTTACCGGACTCCCCGCGCAGCGGGCAGGAGTCAGATATAGTCGGGTCCATTCAATGCCTAAGCCAATACCGCTCACAGTCTGTAATCGATAAAGCTGTGGCCAAAATTTGCCCAATAACATTAACCTAATACCTTTGTCTGGTGTGTTTTATTCTTTACGGGGGGTGGAGGTGGTTGCAGGGTCTAGACATACAATGTACATATACACATCACTTGCAGTGGAGTGGCAAATTCAGAAGTGCAGGGTCTCTTCATGAGAATCATAGCCACAACCCCTCACAAACATGTCCCTTCTAATATAATAATAATAATAATAATAATAATAATAATAATAATAATAATATTAGGGATGTATTACAAGAATCTGTGCAGGTGTCCATGTGTTGCTTTTCAGCAAGATTTTATATTTTCTCTGCATGCAGGTGGGCAAACGGTTTGGAGTGCTCCAATATCTTCTTTCAGAGAAATGTAAGTTGTGCTCTCCTTGAAGTTCCCTTGTACATAACAGAACTTGCACCCCATTCTCTTGAAACCAAAGCACCTCTCATTTTCACTGTTCCTAAATGCTTATCTTCGGAGCGTACAGAACAACTCCTCCAGTGTTCTTCCCATGTGTTTTCTCCAGAGTGGCCCTAGGAGCTCGTCCTCAATGGCTGACTCACCTCCTTTCACTCTGATTGACACCTATCAGCACAAAGCAGAGAAGACTTCTTCTCAGTGGCTGAAAAGTTAATAATAACAAAACTGAGAGGGAAACTCTGAAACCAGCGTTCCAGAAAGACTGGAGTAAATTTATACGATATATGAAGGACAATTGCAAGCAATTATCAGCAGTGGCAGGACTTATTTAGAAGATGTTGATTATACAGGGTGAGTCCTTTAAAAGAGGCCCCGTGGATATAGAGTACACATGTTCCATGGGGCCTCTTTTAAAAGACTCTCACTGTATAGACCTTTATACATATTGGTGAAAATTTTTGACAATGGAAATGACATAAATGTAAAAAGGAAGAAGTATATACAGTGGAAACTCATGTTGTGAACGTGATCCGTGCGGGAAGCACATTCGCAACCCGCAGCGCTGTATCTGTGCATACGCGGGTCACGATTTGGCGCTTTTGCACATGCGTAAAGCGCGATTTAGCACTTCTGCACATGTGCAAGCGCCAAAATCTGGAAGTAACCCGTTCTGGTACTTCTGGGTTCAGCGCGGTGCGCAACCCAAAGCATCTGTAACCCGAGGTATGACTGTCATGCTAGGATATAAAAAAGAATTAAGGTAACCATGAGATGGGAGGGAGGGAGGTAGATAGGATATTTGAACAAACAGTGTGGAAAATATGAATGTATTTTAATAGTACAAAATGGAAACTTAATAAATAATTTATTATATTAAAAAAAGAAAAGTTAATAATAGCAATAATACTGCAACAACAACAATAACAACAACAATTTATTACTTGTACCCTGCCCATCTGACTGGATTGCCCAATCTTTCAATTGCTCGGCTTCCAACAGAAACTACAAACACACAACAGAACATCGCACATTAAAAACTTCCTGATACAGGGCTGCCTTCAGATATCTACAGAAGGTCATATAATTGTTTCTCTCTTTGACATATGCTAGGAGGGCATTCCACAGGTGGGTGCCACCACTGAGAAGGCCCTCTGCTTGGTTCCTCACTTCTGGGAACCTCACTTCTGGCAGTGAGGGAACTGCCAGAAGACCCTCGGAGGAGGACCTCTGTGTCCAGGCTGAACGATGGGGGTGGAGACGCTCCTTCAGCTATGAAGGCCAAACCCTTTCACACTGATTGGGAAGATTGAGTTGGCTGAAGACAGGAGCCCCGCTGCAGAAATAGTAAAGGGTCTTCAACACCCCCTGCCCATGAATTCAAACCACAGCGCACCACACTGGTGCCACATCCCAGTGGGATATAATCCTCATTCAAAAACTCAAGAGATCCACAACGGTTTCCCATTTGTTGATCATTCTGGGCTATTTGCCAGTGATCTGCCCAAGAACAGGTTAGCCAGAAGCTGTGTCAATAACATTGTCGTTATTCAGCATGGTGAATTGCATAAGCATTTTCCCCCTCCCCTTAATTAATATTTCCTTTTAAAATTGCAAGTGTAAAGGGGGGGGGGGAGATGCCATAACAACATTAACTTACGTATCACAAAATATCCTGCTCAAAGCAACTCACATGGAAAGCAATTACTGGGTGGTTTCAGGTTAAATGGAAGACTAAGTGTTTAACCCTTCCCTTGCAAGCCATCTGCTCAAAGTCTACCACACCTCCAACTGCTTTTCGTCTGCTGTCTGGTCCCTGTGTCTAGGAAAATAAAACAGTCTTGGGCAGGGGCGGGAAGGAAAGAGTTAAACTAACACATAATACACACACTATTAACCCCAGTTATCCAGACGAGTGAAGTCACTGCCTGCCACTCACTCTTAAGAACCCGAGTGCGAAACTGACAGGAGGAAGAAATGGAAATGGGCATCCCATATTGGCCCCTGTCAAAGGGAAGAAGTTCCTCCAAAGACTTTGCAAGTGTAATTTCGCCCTCTGCACGATTTCGGTGCCACTCAAGCCGTAGGCTGGCTCCAGAATGAAAAGAAATTGGATGAGAAGACGAAGCGGTTTTGTGTTGCTTCCCACCTACCGATGGCACCAAGATTACTAGAGACATGGAAATGGGAGTTGAGCATTACTTCCAGCACAGCAATTGGTAAATAAGTCATGGCTGATAACAGGGTAGCTGGAATTAACGTAATCCCCTAAGTATAGGGAGGATGTTCTGCAAGAAGGCTGTGCATTTCACATTGCTCAAGAATTTAGGGCACGATCCATCCCTTTACAGGGGCTCCTCCTTTGTCTCCCTCAAAGCAGCTCTCCTCCTCCAGATAATATGGGTTGTGTGGGGACATGGAAGGGAGGCTGAGGCCTCCCATATTCCGGACCGAGAAGTGATATGAGAGCCACCTTCAAATATCTGAAGGGCTGCCGTGTGGAAGATGGAGCAAACTTGTTTTCTGCTGCTCCAGAGGGTCAGACTCAAACCAATGGATTCAAATGAAAAGAGATTCTAAAATGAGGAGCTTTCTGATAGTAAGAGCTGTGCAAGTGTGGAACTGATGACTTGAGAAGGTGGAAAGGTTTAAGCCACCTTGAACATGGTTTTAACTTTGGAAAGGTTGTTGTTTAGTCGTGTCCAACTCTTCATGACCCCATGGACCAGAGCATGCCAGGCCCTCCTGTCTTCCACTGCCTCCCGCAGTTTGGTCAAACTCATGCTGGTAGCTTCGAGAACACTGTCCAACCATCTCGTCCTCTGTCGTCCCCTTCTCCTTGTGCCCTCCATCTTTCCCAACATCAGGGTCTTTTCCAGGGAGTCTTCTCTTCTCATGAGGTAGCCAAAGTATTGGAGCCTCAGCATCAGGATCTGTCCTTCCAGTGAGCACTCAGGGCTGATTTCCTTCAAAATGGAGAGGTTGGATCTTCTTGCAGTCCATGGGACTCTCAAGAGTCTCCTCCAGCACCAGAATTCAAAAGCATCCGTTCTTTGGCGATCAGCCTTCTTTATGGTCCAACTCTCACTTCCATACATCACTACTGGGAAAACCATAGCTTTAACGAAATATGAATAAAAGGATTGATTGGTTGATTCCTGCATTGCAGGGGGTTGGACTAGATGACCCTCGGGGTCCCTTCCAACTCTAGAGTTCTATGATTCCTATGCTCCTGCTTGCATAGATGACAGTAGTGGGGTTTGGAGAAAAACGAGAGATCTCCGGGGATCCTCCATGCCTTTATTGATCATTGCAAAAGCCTTTACAGGACGACTCAATTTAGCTGTTCGTGTGCTACCTGAATTTGATGTATTTATAATGTTGTCAATTATCTACAGCACTGTGTGATTGTGCCTTTCTAAATGGATATCTAATTTGTTATATTGTATTAAAGAACATTTTAATTCAAAATGAGTCATTAAACAGAAAGGGGGGGGGAACCAACTAATTGTAGCATCTTTTAGCTTCATCCTAAAAGACTTTGGCTACAGTAGATGAAATGAAACAGATTAAATGTAATCATCCCCACCCCCACTCACCCCACTGTGGCAGGGGATCCACCCAGCTCTTGGTTTGGGGCTCAGCCCTCAGTCTACTGGTGTCCATTAGTGACATTGTTTGTATCTATTGGGAATAATAATAATAATAATAATATTTTATTTATACCCTGCCCATCTGGCTGTGTTTCCCCAGCCACTCTGGGCAGCTTCCAATAGAATATTAAAATACAATAACCTATTAAACATTAAAAGCTTCCCTAAACAGGGCTGCCTTCAGATGTCTTCTAAAAGTCTGGTAGTTGTTTTTCTGTTTGACATCTGGTGGGAGGGCGTTCCACAGGGTGGGTGCCACTACCAAGAAGGCCCTCTGCCTGGTTCCCTGTAACTTGGCTTCTCGCAGTGAGGGAACTGCCTGAAGGCCCTTGGTGCTGGACCTCAGGGCCCGGGTAGAACGATGGAGGTGGAGATGCTCCTTCAGGTATAGTAGACCGAGGCCGTTTAGGGCTTTCAAGGTCAGCACCAAGACTTTGAATTGTGCTTGGAAATGTACTGGGAGCTACTGTAGGTCTTTGAAGACTGGTGTTATATGGTCTTGACCGCCGCTCCCAGTCCCCAGTCTAGCTGCCGCATTCTGGATTAGTTGTAGTTTCCGGTTCACCTTCAAAGGTAGCCCCACATAGAGCGCATTGCAGTAGTTCATAATCAACCTTGCATTCCTCCAGTCAGCAGAGGGCAGTGTTGAGACAAAGAGATAGTCAGGTGGGAAACACACTTTGTGGTTACCCACCAACCCCCCCCCCCAAGCTCCACTCTTTCCTCTTGAGCTCCCTCAGTCTCCCCTGCATGAGGCAGCCATGACACTTGCCCCAAGGATGGAGACTTAGACTCCAAGGCCAACCTTGTAAATATGAAGAAACTGCAAGGATATAACCTTCCTTTCTTTACCAAAGGGACGTCAGCGTGCTTCATTTGCTTCTTTTAAAGCAATTCTAGCGATACATGCGTGAATGAGATTGACTACAAATGAGTAGATCCAGCTCCCAAGCTATTAACTCTGCTAGAAACTACGCAATTTAGTTATATATCACACACACAGAGAGAGAGAGGAGCATTTTGCCAAAGGCAAAAATCAGCCCAGACCAGCTCCACCCAACACCACTGTGGTCTCGTCACTTCCTGCATCCTCCAGCCATCCTGGTGGGAGTTGTAGTCCAGATCATCGAGAGGGTGCCCCGTTGGAGAAGGCTACTCTAGAAGCTCCCCACTGAGCACTGAAGAATGGTGCTGAGCTGCCATGCATGCGCATACACCAGACTCAACCAGAAAGGGAAATAATAATCTCAACAATGGTGGCGCTTGAGGTTGACTTCACCCCACTTGGGAAGGCCAAAGAGCACAGATGTAGAAATATTTTGGAATTCCTTGAGATACACTTGATCTCCTTGGCCAAAGAGGCTGCGAGAGGGACATTTCAGCTTATTTTCAATATCTTCTGCCACAGAAAATGAACGGTAATTCAATTACTGAAGGCTTCTCATGACATCAGCTTTCTTTTCGAAAGAGGAAGGGAGGGCTTTTTCTTCTTCATTTTTAAAAACCGTAGTGAAAGAGAGAAAACTCTTCCATGCAAAGCCCTCTTCAGTTACATGGAATTGCCCCATGCAGAGATACATGGAATTTAAGAAGGATCTTGGACCATGCTTGCTTTTTCTGCACAGTGCAAGCCACAAGTTTATTTTGCTGACACAGCTATGTGTTTTTCTTTATGTAATGGAATTGCCCAGGGTGTGAGGTTCTGAAATGTGCTCTTGTTTGAGGAGTTAAGAGCCTCCCTGCAGCCTGAAGTCATCTCAAGAGGCTTTTCTTTGCATCCCATTGTTCACAGGAGGTGAACTCACATCTGCTTGGAGCCACCTTCCTGTGCAACTCTCATCTCATCCAGAAACTGCAACTAATCCAGAATGCAGCAGCTAGACTGGTGACAGGGAGCGGCCGCTGAGACCATATAACACCAGTCTTGAAAGACCTACATTGGCTCCCAGTATGCTTCTGAGCACAATTCAAAGTCTTGGTGCTGACCTTGAAAGCCCTAAATGACCTTGGCCCAGTATATCTGAAGGTGTGTCTCCACCTCCATCGTTCAGCCCGGACACTGAGGTTCAGCTCCGAGGGCCTTCTGGCGGTTCCCTCATTGCAAGAAGCCAAGTTACAGGGAACCAGGCAGAGGGCCTTCTCAGTAGTGGCCCCCACCCTGTGGAACACCCTCCCACTAGATGTCAAGGAAATAAACAACTATCTGACTTTTAGAAGACATCTGAAGGCAACCTTGTATTAGAAGTCTTTAATGTTTGAAGTTTTACTATGTTTCTGTGTATGCTGTTAGCTGTTAGGATATTTCCGTTCCACCTTAAAAGGGAGCAGGCTTTGTGAGTCAGAGTCTGCGCATGTCCTGTTCACAGGATGTTTATGTTTCTATTGCTTTCGTTTCTCTCTCTGTGCTGGAGACACTGACGCAGGCAGTCATGTCTTTCTTTGTTCTGATCAACGCTGAATAAAACTTGTAAATAATGCTCTCCTCCGTGCAACTTCTGCTGTAAATTATCTGCTGATAGAGTGTGCATGAGCTCTAGAATGTGGCAAGCTTGTTTCTAGAAACTCATGTCGCTAATTGTTGATACTGCGTGCCTACGGGAGATCGATGGATCGTCCGGCAGACGGCTTGGGGCCATGATGGACTTTATCTCCCTGGCAGTATCCCAACACCCAGAGTGTCTAGGGAAACCCAGCCAGATGGGTTGTTATTGTTGTTGTTGTTGTTAAAATTGGACAGCCCCTCCAGAAGGACAACAAGGTCAATGCTATTGAAAGCCACTGAGAGGTTGAAGTGGATTAACAGGGAAATATTCCTCCTGTCTCTGTCGCTGACAGCAGTCACCATACAGAGTGTTTTGTGCCAAAACCAGGCCTAAACCCTGACTGAAATAGAACTCCAAAATCCCCCCCCCTTTTCCTCCAAAGAGTTCAAGGTGGTACACATGGTTCTGCCTCTCCTCACTTAACCCCCCCCACAACAAGCCTCTGAGTCAAATTAGGCTGAGAGCCAATCATGGAATCACAGAATCATAGAACTGTACAGTTGGAATGGTGCAATGGTCATCTAGTCCAGCCCTCTGCAATGACTGGCCCAAGGTCACCCCGTGAGCTTCATGGCAGAATGGTGATTTGTTCCCTGGTCTCCCAGAGCCTAAGCCAACACTCTAACCACTATACCACACTCTCTCTCAATGCTGTACATGCCTATTGAGAAGGAAGGCCCATTTAAACTCTGCAGCACTGAGTCACACAAACAGGCATCCATCAGGTCGCACTGCATTTCTGCAGTCTTCTGCATTTTTCTTTGGGAGTAAGTCCCCATGAGTTCATTGGGATTTACCTCTGAGTAAACCCTTACAGGACCAAATGGCTGTTCCTTTTACTTCCTGCTGTGCTTTCTTCCGCCTGTCATTGAGCAGAACTGCA
The DNA here is from genome assembly GCF_965112155.1 of Podarcis liolepis. Taxonomy (NCBI): domain Eukaryota; kingdom Metazoa; phylum Chordata; class Lepidosauria; order Squamata; family Lacertidae; genus Podarcis; species Podarcis liolepis. Next base: position 63,693,553 of record NC_139565.1, read on the forward strand.
GCTTAAGGCTTGCATATACCTGCAATATCTAAATGAGTGAGGGCTAATTTATTTAATAAATGAACAGAATTAGCTTCCCCTGATATAATTGGAAGTTGCGGGCTTGCAAATTATTATAACCACATGTGAAAATTAGCTGGAGCCAGTTTCATTAGCAAGCAAAGAAGAGTGATGGGTTTCTCTTCCAGGATGGGTAGGGGGTCCAGACCGCAACTTTGTGAACTGGATGAGAAGAAGAGATATTTTTTGACAGTTAAATAAATGTTGCTTGTTTCCCTCGGAAGTTTGGTTCCCTCAGAAGTTTAGGACACTGGGACCTATCAAACATGGCATTTTTGCGAACTGAATTCCTCAAAGAGATCCAGTGCAATTATTGTGATCAGATTGTTGGACTAGGAGACCAGAGTTGAAATCCCCATTCCACCATGAAGCTCATCGTTCTGGTCCTGGGGGCTAACCGAGAGGCAAGGTCTGAGTCCAGTCCGAGGGAGGTCAGTGGTGCGGTATGGAGGCTGTCCGTCAAAGCTGAAGCGGGGTCCAAGGCAGGGAGTCAGGTGAGGTCAAGAACTCTGGCAGAAGAGCAGGACAGGGTGCAGGCAGGAACAGGCTACCAACAAATGGGACGGTGTATGCATACACTCGATTTTGCAGGTGCTGCTACTGTGACCCAGTGACCCCGACACCCTTATCTCAGAACATCCAGACATGGGGGGTGGGCTCTTCCAGACATGAGCCCCAGCACTGTGTAATTGAACCCATTGCTCATATTACACCAACAAGCCTCACTAACCTCACAGGGTTGTTCTGGGGATTACCGTAAATGAGGAGCAGCAAGAACTATGTATGTCACCTCGAGCTCCTTGGAGGAAACAGTGAGATACAAATGCAATACAGTGGTACATTGGTTCTCAAACTTAATCCGTTCCGGAAGTCCGTTCCAAAACCAAAGCGTTCCAAAACCAAGGGGGGGCTTTCCCATAGAAAATAATGCAAAATGGATTAATCCGTTCCAGGCTTTTAAAAACAACCCTAAAACAGCCATTTAACACAAATTTTACTCTCTAACGAGACCACTAATCCATAAAATGAAAGCAATAAACAATGTACTGTGGTCACACAATCAATTAATCAATTAGTAGCTGAACTGGGTTCCACACAGTCACAAAATCAAAACAAAAAGAGCCGCAAAAACAAAAAACGCAAAATAAATAGCAAAAACAGACAGACCACAGCGTAACACTCAAAACGGAAGTATAACACTCAAAACGGAGCATGTTCGGCTTCCGAAAAACGTTCGCAAACCAGAACACTTACTTCTGGGTTTGCAGTGTTTGGGTTCCAAGTTGTTTGAGTACCAAGGCATCAAGACGTTTGAGAAGCAAGGTACCACTGTATCTATATTTATATCATCTCTATCTAAGAAGTCATTAAAATGGGAAGTGACTTTTCATGCAAGGCAAAACTGTGATTCCTTCTCCCCTGCAGCCTGATACTTCAGGGCAAATGAGTGCTGCTCTGTTGTACTGCGGCAAAATCCCCAAAGCTGAGGGTGACCATGTGTCCCATTTTGTGGTGGACCCTCCTCCCCACCCCCACCCCGGCGCCTCCATTGCATCCATCTCTGAAGCTTCTCCCTCAGAGTGAAGGCTCATTCCAAGGGGAAATTCCAGAGTCGATTTCATGGAGCGGACGATGGAAAGAGCACAGCTTTCAGCCAAAAGAAAACTGTCTGTGGCTTTTTAATAAGATATGTCATTTCAGATTTATGCACTGTCATAAAACCTTTCTTTAAAAGAGGGGGGAAAGTGGGAGAAATAGCAACAGGCTAACATTTAAATGTGAAAGCAAAGAACCAGTCAAAATTAATGCTTCAAGTGTTCATTACTGACATTTCTTCCTTCACTTCAAGCAGAGAGGTGCAAACCGACCCTTCCCCGGAGAATTTTCACTAAGTGCAAGGAAACTTCTAACTTTCCTTGAATATTTTCCGGACGTTTCGCCTGAGGAGGACTGCCCAAATTTCCCTCGAGATTTTGCTTTAAGGAAAATTTGCCTCCTGCTCTAATATATTCTATCCTTTTCTCTCTTGTCCACTAGATATTCCAAAGCAGAATATTCTGGGGGCCTTTGTGACTGGAGGATCAATTTCTCTTGGAGGGAGCAACTCCAAACTCATGGAGAATAAGTGTATCAACAGCTAATTGGTGCTGATGGCTACGTCCTACATTCTGTGACAAAGTTAGATATGTCTGGATACCAGTTTGTGGAAATCAGAATGTAGGGACAGTCCTGCAGGGCTCACGTCCTCCCTGTGGATTTCCCTTGGAGGCATCAGGATGGCCACTGTGAGAGCAGGATGGTTGGTATATTTAGCCTGGAGAAGAGAAGACTGAGAAGTGATATGATAACCATATTCAAGTAGTTGAGTGCCAGGTGTGTGTGCAGGAGCCAAGCCCTGTGACCAGGACTGGGTCTTCCTAAGTTTGTTCTGGAGAGGCAAGGCAAGGCACGGCCTCACAGGTGAGGCTGCTTGGTAACTCACAGCACCTGGTGGCAAGAGCTGGGAAGGGATATAAGGTCAGCATTTCCCTTTAGCTCTTTGCCACAGCAACACGTTCCCTGCCTTGCTGCGTTTGGTTCCTTGACTCCTTGCTCCTCGGACCGCTACTTTCGTGACTCCTTGCTTCTTGATCCTCAGACCCCTGCCTTTGTGACTCCTTGCTTGCTGACCCTCAGACCCTTCTCTTGTTGACTCCTGGCTCTCAGACCCTCGGACTCTTGGCTTCCCGACTCCTGGCTTCTGGACTCCTGTTCTCCCACCCTGCCATCTTGCCCCCAGTCCCGACGTCCCCAGCCGGGACTTCAATCGCCCGAGAATTGGACATTGAGGGGCTGTTCCATGGAAGATGGAGCAAGGTTGTTTCCTGCTGCTCCAGAGCAGAGGACCTGTACAAATGAGTTCAAATGACAAGGAAGGAGGTTCCAACTAAACACCAGGAAGAACTTTCTGACAAGGAGAGTGGTTCAGCAGGAGAATGGTCTCCCTTGGAAGATGTTGGACTCTCCTTCATTGGAGGTTTTCAAACAGAGGCTGTCAAGGATGCTTTAGCTGAGATTGCTGCATCTCAGGGGGTTGGACCCTTGGGGGTCCACAGTTCCATGATTCTATGACTAGATGGGCCTTTGGCCTGATCCAGCACCTAGACTCTCCTTATGTTCTTATAGGTATAAGGAGCTACTTGAGCATGTGTCTAGCCATTGCTTAAATCAGCCCAGTCCTCTGATCCTTCCCAACTGTCCTACCTGAGATCCTTTTCTGGAGATACCAACATTTTATAATGAGAGTCTGTGTGGTGTCATGACTTCCCTTCTCAACCATGAAGCTCACAGAGGGACTTCAGGCCAGTCCCTGCCTCTCAACCCAACCTAACTCACAGGGTTGTCCTGAGGACAAAACAGGAGTGGACAACAACAACAACAACAACAACAACATTTATTTATACCCCTCCCATCTGACTAGGTTTCCCCAGCCACTCTGGGTGGCTCCCAATGGAAGAAGAAGAAGAAGAAGAAGAAGAAGAAGAAGAAGAAGAAGAAGAAGAAGAAAGCAATAAAACATCAAATATCAAAAACTTCCCTAAACAGGACTGCCTTCAGATGTCTTCTAAAAGTCAGATAGTTGTTTATTTCCTTGACATCTGATGGGAGGGTGTTCCACAGGGCTGGGGCCACCACTGAGAAGGACCTCTGCCTGGTTCCCTCACTTCTCACAGTGAGGGAACCGCCAGAAAGCCCTCAGAGCTGGACCTCAGTGTCGGGGCAGAACAATGGAGACGCTCCTTCAGGTATACAGAACCGAGGCCTTTAAGGGCTTTTAAGGTCAGCACCAACACTTTGAATTGTGCTTGGAAACATCCTGGGAGCCAATGTAGCTCTTTCAGGAGTGGTGTATGTGGTCTCTGTGGCCGCTCCCAGTCACCAGTCTAGCTGCCACATTCTGGATTAATTGCAGATTCTGGGTCACCTTCAAAGGGAGCCCCACGTAGAGCACATTGCAGTAGTCCAAGCGAGAGATAACTAGAGCATGCACCACTCTGGCGAGACAGTTGACGGGCAGAGAGAGTCTCATCCTGCGTACCAGATGGAGCTGGTAGACAGTTGCCCTGGACACAGAATTGACCTGCGCCTCCATGGACAGCTGAGTCAAAAATGACTCCCAGGCTGTGCACCTGCTCCTTCAGGGGCACAGTTGCCCCATTCAGGACCAGGGAGTCCTCTGCACCTGCCCACCCCCTGTCCCCCCCAAAACATAACCAGGTACACCACTTTGACCTACTTTTTTGGAGGAAAAGTGGTCTATAAATGTAATAAATATCAACTGAAACTTTCCATATGTAAGATGGCCAGCTGCTTGCATTCCAGTTGGCTTCCAAACTATTTTGAAGCTAAGGAAAGGACTTCCCTGCCCCACAAAAATGCATCTTTCAGCCAGCGATGCTCCTTTCAACACAGTTGAAGTCTGGAGACAAGAGAAAGGCTTCTCTCTCCCCCCTCACATTTCTGCTTCCAACCTGGAGGCTTTGAAGCGACCAGCAAGCTGCCCTCTGATTTATAATCCCCATCTCCATAAACGAAATGGCTCCACCATGTTCATTTCTCCTCCCCTGTGATGCCAGACCTGAGGGCGGTTTTGATTTTCTTTCTTCTGTTTCCCTGATTTCCCTTTCCATGCTCTCTTCTCCCTCCAAAGACACCGCAATGCCTCAGCAGGGGACTTTAAAGTGGGGGGTGGGACAGCCATTGGCTGTCTCTCCTGAATACAAGCTGCAAACCTTTAGTGAAAATGACATCAGCCACCAACACACCTGCAAAGCTCGTCCTGTGCTGAATTTTCATGACATCCTATTCTTGCTGTGAAAGTTCAGGGTGAGAAAAATATGTGCAAATAAAATCTCTACATTGCATTCTTTTGATTATTTTTTTTATATACCTGTTTCTGGCTATTAGCCCAGCCACCTCTGCTGATGGATTTTGTTTCTTTGTGGGTTGCACATCTCCACTGAGGGCAGAATCATGGAGGGAGGCGGAACACAATCTGCATTCTGATGCACATATTCAGAGTCCGCTTCTCCTCTGCTCGGAGTTAAAGGGAGTCATCCGAGCTACCTCAGCAATGGGGACATTGGGACTGGCTCAAGGTCACCCACTGAGCTTCATGACTGCAAGGGGATTTGAACCCTGGTCTCCCAAGCCCTAGCCAACCACTCTAACCACTATGCCACACCGTCCCTCACTTTATTCTCCTGCACTGGGTGATGTCCTTAATTTCTGCTCTCAGCTCCTATCCTGGGAGTCTCTGCTGTGTCCGTTCCTGATGTGCACTCCATTTTGCTTTTAAAGCATAAATTTAAGTACTTTATAAATATTAAATGATTGTGATTTTCTTAACACGAGATTTAGTAGAGCCCTGATTATGTAGTAACCTGACAATGACATTGCTCAGTGCTAGCAGCGGCCCTTTGCTCCTGCAACTTCTTTCTTACCAAAATAGAAATCCCTTGTCAGTGTTCTTAAGGCTGTAGAGAAGACTTAGGAGAGAGAGGAGGGGGGAACCAGGAAGTAACGCAGTAATAATTTTGCATTCCTCCCCCTCCTAAGCCTTCCCACTATCAGGGCACAACATTCACTGCATGCCTGTGAACTGTGCAAATTCAGAGCTTAGTCAGAACAAAAATAAACAGGGAGAAACCATACAGAGAGTTGCACCAGTTTGGTCCAGCACCTCAATCTGGGAGACCCCGACACAAATCACCACTCATGCTCACTGTGTAGCCTTGGAGGAGCCATTCTCTCTCAGCCTATCCCAGATCATGAGCACATAAAAATAGATAAAGATGGGGACATCCTTCCACAAGTGAGGGGCCACCACGGAAAAGGCCTGATCTCATGTTACCACCCCTGAAACCTCCCATGGAGGGGTCACACAAAGAAGGGCCTCAGATAATGATAACAGGGTCTGGGTCAGTTCAGGTGGGGAGAGGCAGACCTTGATATCCCGGGTTCCTGGGCCATATAAGACATTATATGTCCAAACCAGCACTCTGAACTGAATCCAGAAGCAAACTGGAAGCCAGCGCAGCCATGCCAGAATTGGTGTTGTGCGTTCAGACCGTGCTGCCTTAGCCAACTATCTGTCTGCCAAATTCACGTCAATGGTTGGCCGCTGTAGGGAAGCAAGATACCAGTGAGCCTGTGGTGTTTGCTGTGCTAGTGCAGATGCAACATAAACAAGTTTGCAAAAGAGAGCAGTGAAGAGCAACAGGGACAGATTATGACTCCAGCACAAGAACATCACTTTACGTCTTGAAAATGCCCTGACTGGCTCTCACTGAGCAATGATGATGGAAAGACCAAAAGGTCAAGTATAAAACTACTTCGTTACTCTGTCGCCTCTTAGGAACTATCTCTTGCAAATGTTCTCTGCTCAGTTGATTGCATGAATAATAGGGAAATCGCTCTTTGCGGGTGGGAGGAAATCCTTTGCAAACCCACTTTTAAGTTCCATCTTCACTTTTGCAAATTTCAGACACTGCTCCATTTTTCTCTCTCCCCTTTCATCTGCTCATTCCTCTTCTTTTGTTTCCCCCCTCCCCTGCCATCCTCAGATTTCTGGTCTTTTCACTGTGTTCCTTTTCAACTCCCTTCCTTTCATTTGGATTCACTTACAAAAACTGCCTATTATCAGTCCTCTTTCAGGAGAGCCTGAATAACAATATTTACCATGTACATTAGCTGTATTCGGTTGCAAAGCGGTTGCTCACTCCCGGGAGTTCAAAGTTCATTTCCCTTCAACCCTGGCTTTTCTTGACATCTGTATTCTTTTTCTTTGCAAACTACAATTTCCGTTCAACTTTGCACTCAGTCTTTTCAGTCGTGTTTGCAAGCTATTTTTTCTTTCCTTCCTTTGGCACTCCAACTTCTAAGTCAGAAGTAGGATTTTCATTGCTGGAACTGCTACGTTCTAGGATGCAATGCTACAAGGCTTCATTAACTACGAAGCCCAAAATTTGTTTTTACTGCAAAACTATTCAAAATTTTGGCACTGCTGTGAAGTGAATTGGGCATTGTTGGGTTTGGAGGTGAACTACGAACCCCGTGCAGAGTGTTTGAGGACTAGGACATTTGCAGGGAAACCAAAATGCTTGTCTACAAAGCTATTGTACTACCAACCTTACTGTCTGCTTGTGAAACATGGACCACTTATAAACGCCATCTCCAACTCCTTGAAAGATTCCATCAACGGTGTCTCCGAAAAAATTTACACATCACTTGGGAAGACAGGCAAACTAAGGCCAGTGTCCTGGAAGAAGGCAAAGACCACCAGTGTTGAAGCAATGATTCTTCAACATCTACTTTGTTGGACTGGTTATGTTGTGCGGATGCCTGATGATCGTCTTCCAAAGCAACTACTCTATTCCGAACTTAAAAATGGAAAGCGTAATGCTGGTGGTCAGCAAAAGAGGTTTAAAGACTGTATCAAGGCAAATAAAAAAAAAATGTAGTATAAACACTGACAACTAGGAAACACTGGCCTGTGAGCGCTCCAGTTGGAGAGCAGCCTTGACCAAAGGTGTCATGGGCTTTGAAGACACTCGAACTCAGGACGCAAGGGAGAAACATACTAAGAGGAAGGCATGCTTGGCAAACCCTTACCATGATCAACTCCCACCCGGAAACCGATGTCCCCACTGTAGAAGGACGTGTGGATCCAGAATTGGCTTCCACAGTCACTTACAGACTCATTGTTCAAACCATGTTTATGGAAGACAATCTTACTGGGCTACGAGGGATCGTCAAAGAAGAAGACGACTCACTGCAAAACCCAGGGTTTGCACTGCAAACCCCTGCAAAACCTTGGTGCCAGTTTGGAAGGGAGCCCAAATTTCTGGGTTCATTGTTCATGAAACTCCTCCTTACGTTCATTGCAGCTGCAGGTTCTTTGGATTCCGAGGAAACAAAGACACCCACCCACAATCAATTCAAAACATGGCTATTTAAGCACAATAGCATAACAAACCAGCCTCAAGGGCATACAAGACAGTTACTCCTGGATTTACATAGAGGACCTACACTTTCACCTCCCGAATGAAGGCAGACTGGGTCCACTCAGTAGTAGAAACAGAAGGAGCAATGTCCCCGTGTTGTGTCTGCACACTGATCCTTCACTGGGGAGAGTGAAAAGCAAGGCACACACGAGGGAAGGGTGAACCTCTCAGTCACTGTTTTTCTCAATTCCTCATTTTTCCTGCCTTAAGTTCAGCTCTTCCCATTTCCACATTAGTTTGTGATATTTTTCTAATCCCTCATGAAAATTCATTGGCGTTTTACTGCGACAGTCTCCTGATACACACATTTCTCTGTGCAATTTCCCCTAATATACACATTTTGCCAAACCAATTTTCCCTAATACAATACATTTTTGTCTGTTATTTCCCTAACAGAGGTGTCCCCTAGCACCTGTATTTCTGCACACATTATTCAGCCAGAGAGCTGCTCGGCAAAATTTGGAAGAGCAGGGCTGTGTTTTGACCGGTATATAATTTTGTCATTAAGCAGCTTCCCTTTAACTGCAAACTAAATCTGCTGTAACTACTCACCAGTGGTATTTTTCTAGAAAAAGAGGCACCAGAACTCACAATGAAGACCTCCCTTGCTATTTTAGAATGGCAAGAGGTGCTGGAATTGAGTTCCAGTGAGTTCGGGTTGAAAAAAAGCCCTGCTACTCTCACTTGTACTCAAGCTTTGAGTGATGGCCGCTCCACCAGAGCAATTCTGCTTCCGTCTTTTGCTCAGAAGTGAATCTATTTAGATTCCATTTAGCTGTCCCTGCTAATAGTGGCTGATTGAGCTACCCACCACGAAATCTCTCAAGCAGCCTGAAACCTATATCTGCATGCAGATTGCATTTACAGGGTCACAAAGTGTTCCCATAAAATTTCCAAAGCTTCTACATCAGCTTCCCCTGGAATACAAGTCCCATAATCCCTGGCCATTGGCCATGTGGTCGATGGGAGTTGGAGTCCAAAAAGATCCTAGAAGTTGTGTTGTGTTTCTTTTTTTATGTTAATCTAAAGAGCTCAGATCAGAGCCCTTCCAATCTGAAATGAAGGTCCAAAAGCAGGTTTGAACTTTGTGCTATTCCTCTGGATTCCTTCCGCAGGGTATCCTTTCTCTCCTGAGACTCACACCCAGGACATTCAAGATGGGCTCAGGAGGATGGTAACAGCCTTAAGGAAGTGACCTCGGTTGAACTGAATGGAAGATGAACCTTTTTCTCATTGCCGTCCCGACAAATTAAGAGTCATCTGGGGGAAAGAGTTCCCTTATCATCCTTCACTGAGCAGAGAGGTGGGGCTCTGTGGCAACCCCCTAAAAGGGACTTTTTCGTTTAGAGAAAAAGCAAGCGCGAGATACGAGTTTGTAAAAATTTGCATGGCATGGCCAAAGTTGAGAGAAGAATGCTCCCTCTCTTGTAACACTTCTTCTTCTTCTTCTTCTTCTTCTTCTTCTTCTTCTTCTTCTTCTTCTTCTTATTATTATTATTATTATTATTATTATTATTATTATTATTATTATTTTATACACCGCCCATCAATGATTAAGGTTTTAAATGACAATTTTAGGTTCTTTTTTAGTGATCAAGATTTAATATATATTTTCAACTGCTGCTATATCTGAATTGTCTCTGTTATAACCAACTGCAACTCAATGTATTCCTGTTGTGTTTTACGATTTTCCTGATATTGTAAGTGAGCCGGAACTTGTCTGTGACCATAATAATAAAATTCAATTCAATATCCCGCCCATCTGGCTGGGTTTCCCAGTTTGGTAGTTATTTTTCTCTTTGACATCTAGTGGGAGAGCGTTCCGCAGGGCGGGCGCCACTACCGAGAAGGCCCTCTGCCTGGTTCCCTGTAACTTGGCTTCTCGCAGCGAGGGAACAGCCAGAAGGCCCTCAGTGTCCGGGCAGAACGATGGAGGTTGAGACGTTCCTTCAGGTTTAATGGGTCGTTTAGGGCTTTGAAGATCAGCACTAACACTTTGAATTGTGCTTGGAAACGTCCTGGGAGCCAATGTAGGTCTTTCAGGACTGGAACTTGTGGATGTCAAATGAAGCTGAAGGTTGGAAGATTCAGAACGTTCTCCTTCATGCAGCATATAAGTTAAACTACGGAACTCCCTGCCACAGGAGGCAGGGATGGCTGCCAACCTAGATGGCCTTAAAAGAGGATTAGACAAATTCATGGAGGAGGAGAGGGTTATGGATGGCAACCAACCATGATGGCCATTCTCTGCCTCCACACTCCAAGGCTTCAATGCTTCCCAATCCCAGTTGCTGGAAACCACAGGAGGGGAGGCTGCTGTTGTGCTCAGGTCCTTCTTCCTGGTTCCCCATCATGGACATCTGGTTGGCTGCTGTGAGAACAGGATGCTGGACTAGATGGGCCCCACCCATGGTCTCATCCAGCAGGCTTTTTTTACCTCTCTTTCAAGTCAGAACCAGTGAAGGCGGTGAAGGTCCTGTGCAAGTGTCTGGAGCCGGTTGGAGGATGGATGGTGGCTAATGGATTGAGGCTGAATCCTGACAAGACAGAAGGACTGTTCTTGGGGGACAGGAGGCAGGCGGGTGTGGAGGACTCCCTGGTCCTGAATGGGGTCATGGTGCCCCTGAAAGACTCGGTGCGCAGCCTGGGAGTCATTCTGGACTCACAGCTGTCCATGGAGGCGCAGGTTAATTCTGTGTCCAGGGCAGCTGTTTATCAGCTCTATCTGGTACACAGGATGAGACCCTACCTGTCCGCAGACTGTCTCGCCAGAGTGGTGCATGCTCTAGTTATCGCCTGCTTGGACCACTGCAATGTGCTCTACCTTTGAAGGTGACCCATAAACTACAACTAATCCAAAATGGGGCAGCTAGACTGCTGACTGGGAGTGGCCGCCGAGACCATATAAGACCGGTCCTGAAAGACCTACATTGGCTCCCAGTACGTTTCCCGGCACAATTCAAAGTGTTGGTGCTGACCTTTAAAGCCCTAAACGGCCTCAAAGACCCAGTATACCTGAAGGAGTGTCTCCACCCCCATTGTTCTGCCTGGACACTGAGGTCCAGCGCCGAGGGCCTTCTGGCGTTTCCCTTTCTGTGAGAAGCCAAGTTACAAGGAACCAGACAGAGGGCCTTCTCAGTAGTGGCACCCGCCCTGTGGAACGCCCTCCCACCAGATGTCAAATAGAACAACAACTACCTGACATTTAGAAGACATCTCAAGGCAGCCCTGTTTAGGGAAGCTTTTAATGTTTGATGTATTACTGTATTTTAATATTGTGTTGGAAGCCACCAGGTTGGATGGCCACCTGTCAAGGATGCTTCGGTGAGATTCCTGCATTGCAGGGGGTTGGACTAGATGACCCTTGGAGTCCCTTCCAACTCTACAATTCTAGGATTCTATGACAGAAATGCCTATAACCAAGGCTAGCCTGAACCCTTCTCAGCTGCTCTCTCCCTCCTGCTCTCTGTTCCAACTCTTGCAAATTACGTTCTCTGTTGATGTTGAAACATTTTTGCTTCAGCTGGGAAAAATCAGTGGTTTTGAAAGAAGGGGGGGGGGAGATACACCTCTGAGCACTTGTGTGCATGTATTCGTGTGGAGGAATAAATGTATTTTGTGATATTTTACAGCTTCGTTTCCTCTTCTGGGAGTCGCAGTGGCCTCCAAGAAAGGGTTGTCTCCCTCCAGATTTTGCTCGGAAAATTGGTAACTTTGGGGATGTTTTTTTAAAAGGGGAAACCAGCTCCACTTCCTGACCCATTAGCTGAAACCCTTGGAATTGCAGCTGCTGTTTTGATTAGATATTATGTTTCGATGTGTTTATTTTTATTGCATTGTTATTTTTGATTATGGGTTTCATTAGTGTGCGTTGGCTGCCTTCAGGCAGAAGGACAACTAGAAAATGATATAAATGTGGAGGACTGACCTGTGCTGATATACGCATTCATTGGCCTAATGCCTAAATCATAGAAGCATAGGCTTGCAGGACTGGTGGGGATACAAAGGGTCATCTAGTCCAGCCCCCTGCAATGCAGGAATTTTAGCTAAATGTTTGCAAAGCTCGTTTCCCATAAACATACTATTAGTGTGCTCTATGGTGCATTTCCTACTTGAATGTAAATGTAAGTGTGGCCCACCCACAAATCATAGAGTCATAGTTGGAAGGGACTCCATGGGTCATCTAGTCCAACCCCTGCAATGCCGGAATCTCATGGACAAGTGAAACTCAAAAAATTAGAATATTGTGGAAAAGTTTCTTTCCTTCACTCATTCAACTTCAAAGGTGAAACTCATATATGAGATAGACTCGTGACATGCAAAGCGAGATATGTCAAGCCTTGATTTATTATCCTTGTGGTGAATATGGCGTACAGCTGATGAAAACCCCCAATTAACCATCTCAGAAAATGAGAATATTCAAGGAAATCAGCAAAACAAGGATTGCAAATCGAGCAAGATTGGACCTCTGAGAAGTAGAAGCACATCTCGCTTTGCATGTCACAAGTCGATCTCATATATTAGTTTCACCTTTTAAGTTGAATTACTGAAATAAATGAACTTTTCCACAATATTCCAATTTTTCGAATTTCACCTGTATAGCTTAATGATATTGGGCCAAATTCAATGAACTTGTGGCACTAGCAGAAGCCAGAACAATGATTCCCATTAGTTGTGCTGGGCCCGGGGGTTAACCCGAGCAACGTGGTCCGGGCTAGTCCCAAATCCAAGGATTCCACGAGGAGTCAGTCCAACAGGGCCAAGGCAGGAAACCAGGCAAGGGCAGGTACAGGATCTCAGGCAGGATCTGGCAAACAGCAATGTTGATCCCCCAACCTGGGGTGGGGTCTGACAGCCTTTTATCTTTGTCGGGGTAATGGCTGGTCCTGATCCCCCGGCGACTCACCTCCCTGTCTCACCAGAAGGTGAGCACTCCTCCTGCGAGTACTCCGGTCTCTCCTTCTCTCAGACCTGAGTCTCTGCATCTCAGGAGACGTTGGTGGGTGACTAGACCCAGGGGCCGCCTCAGCCTCCCCTGACCCAACCGGTAGTGGAGCAGCTGTAAGTGATGGCCCAGCTGGAGGCAACGAGGTCATCCCTGCATCTGGAGCCAGGGCAGGATCAGGCCCCTGACTTGGCCCAGCTGGTGCTTGTTGCAGGGGAACCTGTGCCGACTGGGGCTCTTCAGGATCAGGACCCAGACTTGGTCCAGGTGATGCCTGAGGCAGAGGATCTGGTGCAGATTGAGACTCCTCCGGTTCCGAGTCTGAGCCCAATTTCCAGGCCATCACACTAGTGTGAGAATCCTCCTCTTCTCAGGTGCCTCTCCAAATCTGCTCCAGAGGGTCAGGTGATGATTTTATTCTTCTGTTCTCTTTGCAAATCTTGCTGAGGATGGTTGTTTTAACAATCAAGTAGCGTATACATTTTATGAAGTAAATAAATAAAACAAATAGGCCACCTTTGGTCTTGGTCTGGGGAAAAGGTGAGATATGAATAACAAGTCTATTAGTTATAGTTTTGCATTTCTTAAGTACAATTACAGGCTGGCCAGGGCCTAATCTGGGCTTCCCAGCAGCAAAATCTGAGCTCCTCCTCTTGACAATCCCATACCCAAAGCCTGAATATCCCCGATCCACAGCCACCCACTTCAGCCAGAGGCCACTTGTCAAGAAAGCTTGAGATCTGCAGCGTGGAAAAAACGAACACCCTGGAAACATTTATCACCGCGTGCTTGGGAATATATGTATTTATGGCCTAATGAGCCGGGCCGTATATTTCAAATAACATGCGAAGTAGCCAGCTTGCACGATGTTTGAAGTCTATCTCCTCCTGCCTTGTCACATATATTCTCGAGACGTCTGCTATAAATTTAGATCAAACACATACTGCAAATGGATGAGAAGGGGGCACTTTTCTTCCCATATGGGGCTAATCTGCGGGAGGTGATGGAGACACATGGTAGCAATTCTCAAAGGTTTTGGTTCTTCAACTCGCACTCAAAAAAAAAGGGGGGGGTGAGTCACCCTGGAGGGAAAATGGGAAGCCCCGGTGGATTAACCATTTGTCATCCCTCCACCCCCCCCCCCTCAAAAAGAGGCTTCCCTGAGTTTTTCCAGATTAAGAAACTTTCTTCCAGCCTTTACGGAGAAGAAAATATAGCAGGCGATTAAGCAGTGCTCTGATGGTGTTTCCTGCTTGGCAGGGGGTTGGACTCGATGGCCCTTGTGGTCTATTCCAACTCTATGATTCTATGATTCTATAATAGAGCCAACTCCTGGTGGCTAGGAGCCACTCCTGGTGGGAAACACAGTGTCCTGGGCCCAGGGGTAACCCGTGAAATGCAGTCCAGGACCGGTCCAGAATCCCAAAGTTCCATTGGGAGTCAGTCCGACAGGGCCAAGGCAGGACACAAGGCAGGAAACCAGGCAAGGGCAGGTACAGGATCTCAGGCAGGATCTGGCAAACAGCAATGTTGCTTCCCCAACCTGGGGCGGGGTCCGACAGCCTTTTATCTCTGACGGGGTAGCGGACGGTCCTGGTCCCCTGATGTCTCACCTCCCTGTCTCGCCCGAAGGCGAGCACTCCTCCTGCGAGTCCTCAGGTCTCTCCTTCTCTCAGACCTGAGTCTCTGCAGCCCGGGAGACGTCGGTGGGTGACTAGACCCAGGGGCCGCCTCAGCCTCCCCTGACCCAACCGGTAGTGGAGCAGCTGTAAGCGATGGCCCAGCTGGAGGCAACGAGGTCATCCCCGCATCTGGAGCCAGGGCAGGATCAGGCCCCTGACTCGGCCCAACTGGTGCTTGTTGCAGGGGAACCTGTGCAGACTGGGACTCTTCAGGATCAGGCCCCAGACTTGGTTCAGGTGATGCCTGAGGCAAAGGATCCGGCGCAGACTGAGACTCCTCTGGTTCTGAGTCCGAGCCCAAGTTCCAGACCATCACACATGGAGGGATGGAGATACAAATAAGGCATTGTCTTATAATCATAGAACTGCATAGCTTGAAGGGACCCCAGGGGTCATCTAGTTCAATGCTCTGTAATGTAGGGTTCACAGCTAAAGGATCCCTGACAGATGGCCATCTAACCTCTGCTTAAAAACCTCCATCGGAGGAGAGTCCACCCATAGAATAGTAGAATTATAGAGGTGGAAAGGATCCCAGATCTCATCTGGTCCAACCCCCTGCAATGCAGGAATCTCCGCTAAAGAATCTCCAGCAAATGGTCATCCAAGCTCTGCTTAAAAACCTTGAATGAGAGAGAGTCCACCCCATTCTGAGGTTCTCCATTCCACTGTCCAATGGTTCTTGGATGGCAGCTAACAGACTGAGGTTGAATCCTGACAAGGCAGAAGTACTGTTTTGGGGGACAGGAGGCGGGCAGGTGTGGAGGATTCCCTGGTGCTGAATGGGGTAACTGTGCCCCTGAAGGACCAGGTGTGCAGCCTGGGAGTCATTTTGGACTCACTGCTGTCCATGGATGTACAGGTCAATTCTGTGTCCAGGGCAGCTGTCTACCAGCTCCACCTGGTACTCAGGATGAGACCCTCCCTGCCCGCGGACTGTCTCGCCAAAGTGGTGCACACTCTGGTTACCTCTCACTTGGACCACTGCAATGTACTCTATGTGGGGCTACCTGTGAAGGTGACCCGGAAACTGCAACTAATCCAGAATGCGGCAGCTAGACTGGTGACTGGGAGCGGCCGCCGAGACCACATAACACCGGTCTTGAAAGGCCTTCATTGATTCCCAGTACGTTTCCGAGCACAATTCGAAGTGTTGGTGCTGACCTTTAAAGCCCTAAACGGCCTCAAAGGCCCAGTATACCTGAAGGAGCGTCTTCACCCCCATCATTCTGCCTAGACACTGAGGTCCTCCTCTGAGGGCCTTCTGGCAGTTTCCTCCCTGCGAGAAGCCAAGTTACAGGGAACCAGGCAGAGGGCCTTCTCGGTGGTGGCACCCGCCCTGTGGAACGCCCTCCCACCAGATGTCAAAGAGAAAAACAACTAGCGGACTTTTAGAAGACATCTGAAGGCAGCCCTGTTCAGGGAAGCTTTTACTGTTTAATAGGTTATTGTATTTTAATATTCTGTTGGAAGCTGCCCAGAGTGGCTGGAGAAACCCAGCCAGATGGGCGGGGTATAAATAATAAATTATGATGAAGATGATGATAATGATGATGATGATGATTACACTTAGGCAGTTCTTTCTTATGTTTAGTCAAAATCGCCTTCCTTGCCCTTTGAAACCACAGAAGCATAGATTTGCAGAGACCTTCTTGTGAGCTCACCATCTGGGCATCGGGTTGGCCACTGTAAGAACTGGAAGCTGGGTTAGATGGGCCTTTGGTCTGATCCAGCTGCAGCCTCTTCTGCTTCAATTCCTATGAGAATACTTGGAGTCCTGATCAGGTGGCATCCTGCCACAGTCTGCCACTTACTCACAAGTCAGTTATGTTCTGATTCTTCATTAATCTCTGCTTCTTTGTTTTTTTTTTTGGGGGGGGGGAAACCTGCACAAAAAAAATCCAATTTTAAATACTATTTTTAAATACGAGTCCCACCCTCCTCAACATATGGATTGCTAATGAATTTCTCTCACATTTTAACATGTTTCCTCATATCTTGTTGGAGCCCAGAACTGCGCTGGAACATTTGGAAAGTGTGAAACTGCTCGGGTAACTAAGTTACAATCTCTGCATTAGCCCAAGAGGTCCAGATCAGGTCGGTTCATATCAGAGTTGACAAAGATCAGATCCCTCTCAAGTATGTCTAATTTGCCCCATGGGAAGAAATGTGCCGGTGTGGTTTGAACGCTACTTGATGCCTTGAGCTAATTCACCCTCTTCCGGCAAGTTCTTCTGCCCTTAAATGCGCAGAATAGCAGGGGGAGTTGGGCGATCATGGAACAACCAGCCCAGATGTGGTCTGGGTTAGATGCTGGCAGGATAATTCAGTGGACTGAGGCACAGGGTGGAGCAAAGGTGGATTCTCAGCACTCCAAAATAGCTTCTTGGAGCCATTTAACTCTGCATAAATTACGGCATAATTTAGGTGCATGCTATTTCACGCTCAATTAGTGCCACTTCTATGGAGAGGCAGTTCGGAATGCAGGGCACAGCGCAGGAATCTCACTCTGGGCTTGGGGAAAAATGTATCTTAAAGGTAAAAGTGTCACCATGGAAACTGCACAAAGACATCTCGCCAAGTGGGAGAGGCAGATATCGACTGTATCCGAAGGTAGATAAAAAAGCAGGGCCCATTCAGGATTTATTGCAGGGTATTGGATGAACTTATCAGAGAAACAGGCTGGTAATGACTTGGTGAGGACACCACCTGGGGAAAGGGTGTCCTGGTTGCTCCACATTCACCAAAAAGAACTACTATACTGCCCTGTGCATCATTCGCAGCATCACAGAATTGCAAAGTTGGAAGGGACCCAAAGGGTCGTCTAAGCCCAACTCTCTGTAAAGCAGGAATCAACTAAATATGATGGTGATGAAGAAATTTATATATTTCCCTCCATCTGAGAACTGCAAGGTGGTTTACAGTATAAGAATTCCTGACAGATGGCCATCCAACCTCTGTTTAAGAGTTTCCAATGAAGGAGAGTCTGCCACCTTCCGAGGGAATCTGTTCCATTGTTGAATGACACTTGTTGTTTAGTCATTTAGTTGTGTCCGCCTCTTCGTGACCCCCTGGACCAGAACACGCCAGGCACTCCTGTCTTCCACTGCTTCCCGCACTTTGGTCAAACTCATGTTCGTAGCTTCGAGAACACTGTCCAACCATCTCGTCCTCTGTCGTCCCCTTCTCCTTGTGCCCTCCATCTTTCCCAACATCAGGGTCTTTTCCAGGGAGTCTTCTCTTCTCATGAGGTGGCCAAAGTATTGGAGCCTCAGCGTCAGGATCTGTCCTTCCAGTGAGCACTCAGGGCTGATTTCCTTCAGAATGGAGAGGTTTGATCTTCTTGCAGCCCATGGGACTCTCAAGAATCTCCTCCAGCACCAGAATTCAAAAGCATCAATTCTTTGGCGATCAGCCTTCTTTATGGTCCAGCTCTCACTTCCACACATCACTACTGGGAAAACCAGAGCTTGAACTATACGGACCTTTGTCAGCAAGGTGATATCTCTGCTTTTTAAGATGCTGTCTAGGTTTGTCTGAAAGACACCATCAGAAAACTCTTCCTGATGTTCATGGAATCATTTTCATCCATTGATTTGGGTCCTACCCTTTGAAGCAGAAGAGAACAAGCTTGCTCCATCCTCCATGTGGCAAGCCCTTCAGATATTTGAAGATGCCTCACTTATCTCTTCTTAGTCTTCCCTTCTCCAGGCTAAACATACCCAGTTCTTTCAACCGTTCCTCATAAGGCTTGGTTTGCAGACTCTTGATCTTCTTGGTCACCCTCCTCTGCACACATTCCAGCTTGTCAATATCCTTCTTGAATTGTGGTGCCCAGAACTGGACACAGTCTTCCAGGTGGGATCTGATTGAGACAGCATAGATCGGCCCTATGACTTCCCTTGATCTGGAGACTATACTTCTGTTAATGCAGCCCTGGACAACATTAGCTTTTTTTTGTGCTGATGCATCACATCATTGACTCATGTGAAGCTTGTGGTCTACTAAGACCCCTAGATCCTTCTTACATGTTCTGCCGTCAAGTCAGGTGTCCCTTTCCTATATTTGTGGATATTCCTACAGAACCTTATATTTCTCCCTATTTTCAGTCTTTATTACTGTCAAAGACCTGACAGGAGAAATAACAATAATAACACATAGAACTGCACCAGCACCAGTGGGGAGAAGCAATAAAAAAAATGCAAAATTTCATCTATAACTTATTTACATTAAAAGTAACATTCTAGCAATCGAGAGCCTAAGATTGATATTCATCCATCGATGAATATTCAGCCCCTATTAAAATTCATTTGTTAGTTTGGGAATGTAGGCACACCAAAGGAATATACACTGAAAACTTCACATGTTCCATTTGAATGCTCATTTCAACTGTCTGCCTCTAAATGTTGTGGGTTTAAGAACATGTGGGTGAATCTCAAAGCATTATTTATATTCATTAAATGCATTGCTGGGCAACAGCTTTTCATTGAGGTGTGTCTTGCTGTTGTTTTAAACTGACTTTTGCTCTGTCTTTCTGGAAATTCTTCCCTTGCTCCTTGGACAAACTTCCTTGCAATGATTCATCTCCCATCCAGCGTGAAACCAGCCTGGTCCTGGCCCCCCCTCAAGTCAGACATACAGACATCAGGATCCACCAGCACCCCCTGCTACTTCCAAAAGTTGTGACTTGCTTTGTGAACTTTCCATTGCTGGCTCTTCCATGGTATCCAGAGTGCTGCGCAATATCATCTAGAGATGTTATTAATGGTCTGTTTGCTTCCCCTTCAACACCATTAATAAAGATGTGAAACTCAGCCAGCTTTTCCCATTAAATGCCAGCACCCCCCTGTAAGCCCACGACCGGCTTGGTTCGATGCCATTCATCAGCCAACCTGTGCCAATGGCCCTTACATCACTCCTCGGTTAGGTAGGGGGGCTGGGAGCTTAGCTGGTCAGGATTAATTTCTCCGGGAACATTTTGCGAGGCACTTTATCAAGCCCCTGCTCAGACTGGCCCCAAAGTGCTCACAATTTCCCTTCCCTTAATAGAAGTCTCTTTGCTGGGAGAGATAACACGCAGGTAGGAGAAGGCGCAGAGGCCTCCGTCGCTGATATATGGGTGCACCACGGCAACTGACCAATCCCCAAAGAGCCCCCATTCCTCCTGTGCGTCTTTTATCTGGTCCTATATTTCAGGTGGAATCAGAGCTCAGGAGGTCTGGCTCGTTGTGATTAGCACTGCCGGGCAGAGCAGCTCGAAAGAGACAATAGATGCATTTAATTCGGTCCACAGCTGCCGGTTGGTGGGATTTTGGAAGCAAATACACTATGCCATAGAATCATGGAATGGTGGAGTTGTAAGGGACCCTCAAGGATAATCCAATCCCACCCCCTGCAATGCACAAATCCCCACTAAATAACTCTGGACAGATGGCCACCCAACCTCTGCTTAAAAACCTCCAATGCAGGAGAGTTCACCACCTCCGAAGGCTTCCATTGCACCATCAAACAGCTCTTGCCAGCAGAAAATTATTCCTAATACTAAGTCGGAATCTCCTGTCTTGTCATTTGAATCCATTGAGTCCCACCTTCTGGAGCTGCAGAAAACAAGCTTGCTCCTTCCTCTGCATCACAACGCTTCCAATATTTGAAGAGGGCTCTCATGTCACTTCTTGTGTTGGGGCCAGGGGTAACGCATGAATCTGAAGGTCCAGCGAGGAGTCAGTCCGACAGGGCCAAGGCAGGACACAAGGCAGGAAACCAGGCAAGGACAGGTACAGGATGTGGCATACAGCAATGTTGCTCCCACAACCTGGGGCGTGGTCCAGCAGCCTTTTATCTTTGTTGGGGTAGCGACCAGTCCTGATCCCCCGGTGACTCACCTTCCTGTTTCACCCAAAGGCAAGCATTCCTCCTGCGAGTACTCAGGTCTCTCCTTCTCTCAGACCTCAGTCTCTGCAGCTCGGGAGACGTTGGTGGGTTACTAGACCCAGGGGCCGCCTCAGCTTCCCTGACCCAACTGGTAGTGGAGCAGCTGTAAGCGATGGCCCAGCTGGAGGCAACGAGGGAATCCCCGCATCTGGAGCCAGGGCAGGCTCAGGCCCCTGACTCGGCCCAGCTGGTGCTTGCTGCAGGGATGCCTGTGCAGACTGGGACTCTTCAGGATCAGGCCCCAGACTTGGTTCAGATAATGCCTGAGGCAAAGGATCCGGTGCAGACTGAGTCTCCTCTGGTTCTGAGTCCGAGTCCCAAGCCATCACATTTCTCAGTTTTCTTGTCTCTTGGCTAAACCTTCTTAACTCCTTCAACTGGTGAGAGTCTAGTGAAGGCTGTGGCCTGGGAAGATGTGGGGCCAGAGAGGAAGTATGGCCTGAAGAGACTCATGTGGGCCAGAAGCAGAGACCTAAATTTATCCCCTGGGCCTTTATTGGTGCAGACCCAATAGAGGGAAGTTGTGTAGGATGAAAGAGAAGATACAAACAGCCCTTGTCTACACTGAAGCTCATAAGAAGTTCACCAAAGTTCTCTCTCCCCTCTGGTAATTTTTAACTGCTACTTCACTCTGCCCCTAAACCAGGCATGTCCAAAGTCCGTTTCGGGGGCCTAATCTGGCCCACTGGTTGATTTAATTCGGCGCCCGTGGCAGTATATGTCCTGGGGTAAAATCCTTAAAAATAGCTCAACAACTTTGGGCTGAAATTGTAAAAAAAAATGCTCAACAACTTCAATCCTAAAAAAAGCTCAGCAAATTTTGTCAGCTCACTTCATCAAATCCGGCCCTCTTTGGAAAAAGTTTGGGCACCCCTGCCCTAAACTGATGGAGAATGGCACTGCACTAGGAAACAGCCCCAAATATCTCCTGGAAGCTGCCTGCTTGGGCCTTAAGAAGACAAGAAGAGTCTGCTGGATCAGGCCCATCCATTCCCCAGCATCCTGTTCTCCCAGTGGCCAACCAGATGCAGGATTCAAGCACAAGACCCCTCTCCCTTCCTGTGGGTTCCTGTAACTGGCACTCAGAAGAGCATAGTAATCATGGCTAGTAGCCACTGATAGTCCTCTCCTCCTCTTGCCTTCTCTCCTCCATGTCCTTCCTTTCTCTATTCCATGCCACAGCATTTCTGTTCTAAGCCATACCTATTTGCCTGCCAGCGTCCCTGGACCTAATAATATCTCCTTTCTGTCATGGAGCTGTCTGAGGACCTCTTATGAAGCTCAGGTGCTCACGTGCCTAGTTGGGCATCGTGTTCATAATACCCTGTCAAGTCTTCCGAGCCTGGAGTCAAGGACAGAATCTGTCTAAATGTATTCTCTGAGCAATGCCATCATAGCAAAGCTTCATGATTATGCATCATCAATAGAGCTGGGTGTTTGTTTTTTAAGTCCAGAAGAGTGAAAAGGGTCTTGCACATCTGGAGTCTGAGCTAATCTGAACATCACCTGGGTACATGGCTTCCCATTTTTACAGCATCCTCTGCACATCAATTTTCCTCCTCTCCTCTTGTTCTTTCCTTATTAACTGCCACCCCTCCCAATTTCCATGCCTCCACTGCGTCCAAGCAGCCTAGCCCCCCAATGCGCTGGCAATGCCTCATCTCTCTTTGCGTGGAGGGCCATCTCACTGTCTCATTAGCCGCGGGGGCCGTGCATATTCCTGGCGTGCTCACCTCCAGCATCGTTAGCGACAGGTCTCTAAATGGCCTGACATTCTCCGCTTCCTGGAGAAGTGTGTGACACTGACAGAGCTCCCCGATTGGAATATGAAATCTATTTGTTTAGATGCATAATGACCAATTCATCTTCGGATGCAGCAGCTGCCAAGGACCGGGGGTGGTTAGTTACCATCGCGCAGCACCCAGAGCAATCATCTTTGAGCTGCAGCCTCAGAACTTTGCTGGAGAAATTCTATTTATTTGCAAAATTGATTTAGTTAACGGTTTTCTATTAGAAATGTCAAGTGGTTTGCAAAAAAAAAAAAAGTAGGGGGAATTATTAAAAGCAAGAACAATTATTAAAAGAGAATTATTAAAACCACCATCATGGGCATTTGTAGTCCACTCTTCCCAAAAGGAAAGAGTAAAGTAAAACACAGAATCAGGATTCAAGAAGACCTTAATGGATTGGATAACTGGGACAAAGCTAACAAAATGAATCTCAATAGGGATGAATGTAAGATTCTGCCATAAATATAGGATGGGGGACACCTGGCTGGACAGCAGGATATGTGAGAAGAATCAAGGGGTCTTAGTTGACCACAAACTTAACATGAGTTAACAGCGTGAGGCAGCAGCAACCCCCACACCACCACCATGCTATTCTAGCCTGCCTCAACAGAAGTCCAGGTTCCAAACAAGGAAAGTAGTAGTACTACTCTATTCTGCCTTGGTTAGGCCCCACCTGGAATACCGTGTTGTGTTCTGGAGGTCTAAGAGTCATAGAACTGTAGAAGAAGAAGAGGAGGAGCAGGAGGAGAGGAGGAGGAGGAGGAGTTTGGATTTGATATCCTGCTTTATTACTACCCGAAGGAGTCTCAAAGCAGCTAACATTCTCCTTTCCCTTCCTCCCCCACAACAAACACTCTGTGAGGTGAATGGGGCTGAGGAACTTCAGAGAAGTGTGACTAGCCCAAGGTCACCCAGCAGCTGCATGTGGAGGAGTGGGGAATCGAACCCGGTTCACCAGATTACGAGTCCACCGCTCTTAACCACTCTTAACCACTACACCACACTGGCTTCCAGTTCAAAGAGACCCCAAGGGTCATCTAGTCCAAACCCCTGCAATGTAGGAATCTCAACTAAAGCTTCCCCAAGGAAAGAGAGTCCACCACCTTCCAAGGGAGTCCGTTCTACTGTTGAACAGCTCTTACTGCCAGAAAGTTCTTCCCGATCCTTTCTTGTAACTTGAATCTGTTGGTTCAGGTACTACCCTCTGAAGCAGCAGCAGAAACCAACTTTGCTTCAACTTCCCTTCAGATATTTCAAGATGACTTTAACAGCAGCACCCACCTCCCAGTCTGCTTTCCTGCAGGCTGGACATACCCATAAGGAGGGTCAGCGGTGAGAGTGCAGGAGGCATAAGACTTGGTCTGAACCAGGCCCAATACAGGTGTGGATCCACCATCATGCCTGCCATGTGTTGGTGGCATCGAAGAAAGCCTGTTTCTCTGCCACTGTGGCATTTGCATGTGCTTTTCAAGTGGTAAATGGGCTTTTGTCATGTGACCAAGAGAGTATTGCTTTGGCACCTTCAGAAGCCCCACTGTAACAACTTTGCAAGGTACTTTGGGAAGTGGGGGTGGTCCTGCACAGCATAGCTCATGGCTTCTCTGAGTTATTCAAGCCCCTTCACCACGGCAAGGCAGTGATCCATAAAGGGGCTGGAGGAGACTCTTGAGAGTCCCATGGGCTGCAAGAAGATCAAACCGATCCATTCTGAAGGAAATCAGCCCTGAGTGCTCACTGGAAGGACAGATCGTGAAGCTGAGGCTCCAAGACTTTGGACACCTAATGAGAAGAGAAGACTCCCTGGAAAAGACCCTGATGTTGGGAAAGATGGAGGGCACAAGGAGAAGGCGACGACAGAGAATGAGATGATTGGATAGTGTTCTCGAAGCTACCAGCATGAGTTTGACCAAACTGCGGGAGGCAGTGGAAGACAGGAATGCCTGGCGTGCTCTGGTCCATGGGTTCACGGAGAGTCGGACACGACTAAACGACTAAACAACAACAATAACAACAATTGAGGGGGGGGAATTGCTCAGATTCAGGCAGACTTGGATGCCACAGGGTGAGTCCAATGAAGGTGACTAGAGTGCGGTCTGGCCCATCTCTAATGGATTGGTTTGGAGCATTGCAGTCCAAAGATGTGGATAAATGGCTTGAAAAAGTGCGGCAGCTCAGCATTCGTCAAACAATTTCAGAAAAGAACTTCAGTTGCTTCCAGCACTTTTCTAGGAGGTTTTCTGGCTGTTCTGTGGAACACCAAAGGCCCCCTTGTAGTAAGAGGTCTTATCTGGTATGACTGGCTGCAGAGGAACCCAAGAAAAACCTCCTGGATCAGCCCAATGGCCCATATAGTCCAGCATCCTATTCTCACAGTGGCCCTGTGGGAAACCCGCAGGCAGGATTCGAGCGCAAGAAGCTTTGCTGCCTCCAACTGTGGAGGCAGAACATAGCCCTCTTGTCCTCCATGAATTTGTCTAATTCCCTTTTAAAGTTGCTCTCCATCATGGACTCTTGTCAGAGTGTCTTGCACAGTTTAATTCCCACCGGATTTCTTTTATCCTGAATCCTGCAACACTCAGCTTCATTGGATCTCCATGAGTTCTAGCGTTATGAGAGAGGGAGAAATGATGGCAACAGAGCTGTGGAGATGCTTTTTCGTAGACCAGGTTGTCTGCAGACGCTTTTTCCGGCAGGTACAAAGCACCAACAAGCAATCTGTCCAGGCCTAGAACTTGGTGTTGTGGCAAGGGAAGGAGGCATCAGGACCCTGGACAGAGCACAGGAGAGCTGAATACAGGGCAAAGGGCAGCCAGCCGGCAGCAGAGAATGTCTCTCCTGCTTACTTGAGGTTGCAATGTTGCTGCCAGACCTCCATGGAGATCATCTTCCCATCTTACGTTGATTCAGGTGAGTCTCCTGACCACAGGGGAAGTGATGGTGAAGGTGAGTTGCCCAAAGTTTGCTTCTGAGGAGCAATCTTCCAGCATTCATCTACCTGGGATGTCCACAAGTTCTAGTGCTATGATGTTTCTCCATCCCTTGCAATTGCAAGAGGGATGCATGTCACATGACTCTTCAATTGTTAGTGTGTATGTTTATCTGCTATATCAACTTGATACCCATTTACCTACAACATCACCATACCCCACACCTGGCCCTCGGCCTCTTTGATTGGCAGAACTGTCACTACCACAGGTGCCAGGTAATACCCATTCCACTTTTCCAAGAATTGGATCATTTAGTGTGGCAACAGCTACACTTTGGAACTCCCTGTCTATTGAGATCAGGCAGATGCCTTCACTGTACGTTTTGGCACCTGCAAAAAACACCCTTGTTTACAGAAACCTACCCAGATGCTTGGAAAGTTGCTGTGAATTTTAACCTGTTTTAGTACAGTGGTACCTCGGGTTAAGAACGTAATTCGTTCTGGAGGTCCATTCTTAACCTGAAACTGTTCTTAACCTGAAGCACCACTTTAGCTAATGGGGCCTCCTGCTGCTGCCGGGCCGCCGGAGCACGATTTCTGTTCTCAACCTGAAGCAAAGTTCTTAACCTGAAGCACTATTTCTGGGTTAGCGGAGTCTGTAACATTGAAGTGTCTGTAACCCGAGGTACCACTGTATTTAACTTTTTTCAGTGTATCTGAAGAAGTGTGCATGCACACGAAAGCTCATACCAATAACAAACTTAGTTGGTCTCTAAGATGCTACTAAAGACAGGAGGGCCTGGCGTGCTCTGGTCCATGGGGTCATGAAGAATCGGACACGACTAAACGACTAAACAACAACAAGGTTGCTACTGGAAGGGATTTTTTTATTTTGTTTTAACTTTTTGTATGTTTTGAATTATTCTGGCGGTTCCCTCACAGCGAGAAGCCTACAGGGAACCAGGCAGAGTGGCACCCGCCCTGTGGAATGCCCTCCCACCAGATTATTTTATTGTTTTAGCTTTTAGTAAACATTAGGAAGAACTTCCTGACAGTAAGAGCTGTTTGACAGTGGAATTTGCTGCCAAGGAGTGTGGTGGAGTCTCCTACTTTGGAGGTCTTTAAGCAGAGGCTTGACAACCATATGTCAGGAGTGCTCTGATGGTGTTTCCTGCTTGGCGGGGGGTTGGACTCGATGGCCCTTGTGGTCTCTTCCAACTCTAGGATTCTATGATTCTATTCTATGAAACCACTTTGAAGGGTTGTTGTTGTTTTTTACCAATCAAGAGGCATGTAAATCTTATTATCTATATCAATGGCTTCCAACCAGGGTGCCGTGGCATCCTGGGGTGCCTTGAATGATGGTCAAGGGGACAGCGGGCAACACTGGCCTGTGTCTCTTTCCCGCCCTCCCTCTTTCTTTCCTTCCCTCCCTCCTCTGATGCCCTCTCACATCTCTGCCTCCCAAAGTCTTGTGTGACTGTTGCCACAGCCCTGGCTCCAAGCTCCCCAGGCGAATGGTACCTCTGGGCCTGGCCGGGGTGTGCTGGTTGCCAGGAGCTGAAGCAGCCTTGGAGTCAGCAAGCAAGTGGGCAAGGGAGCTCAGCCAGCTAGTCCACCAGTCCTCCTCCTCCTCCTCCTCCTCCTCCTCCTCCTCCTTCTTCTTCTTCTTCTTATTCCTCCTCTTCTTCTACTTCTTCCTCTTCTTCTACTTCTACTTCTTCCTCTTCTTCTACTTCTTCCTCTTCTTCTTCCTTTTCCTGTTCCTCTTCTTCTTCTTCCTCCTCCTCCTCCTCCTCGTCCTCGTCCTCCTCCTTCCTTTTCCTCTTCCTCCTCTTCTTCTTCTTCCTCTTCCTCCTCCTCCTCCTCTTCCTCCTCCTCCTCCTCCTCCTCCTCCTCCTCCTCCTCCTCCTCCTCCTTCTTCTTGAATTTATATACTGCCCTATACCCAGAGGTGGTTCACAGAATGGGAATGGATAGATAAGTCCCAGGCCCCTGTGGGGCAGTGTGAGAAGGCAGCTTTCTTTGGGGCAGGGGGGCAGCTCAGAGACATGGGGCGGCAGCAGTGGCAGCCCAGAGGAATTCCAAGGAGAGGGGAGAGGAGGCTGAGGAAACACTCCACAAGGGAAGGTGTTCAAAAAAGGGTGAGAGGCTGCCAGCTCTGCAGGCAAGGGGGGACATAACTCGGCTCCTGAGCCCCACAAGGTAGCCGTAGAAAGAATATAGTTAGTCAAGGGAGCCATGGACTCAGAAAGCCATTGGCTACATTGGCTCCCAGTACATTTCCAAGCACAATTCAAAGTGTTGGGGCTGACCTTTAAAGCCCTAAATGGCCTCGGTCCAGTATATCTGAAGGAGTGTCTCCACCCCCATCGTTCTGCCCGGACACTGAGGTCCAGCTCCGAGGGCCTTCTGGCGGTTCCCTCCCTGCGAGAAGCCAAGTTACAGGGAACCAGGCAGAGGGCCTTCTTGGTAGTGGCACCTGCTCTGTTGAACACATTTCCACCTGATGTCAAAGAGAACAACAACTACCAGACTTTTAGAAGACCTCTGAAGGCAGCCCTGTTTAGGGAAGCTTTTAATGTTTGATGCATTACTGTATTTTAATATTTTGTTGGAAGCCGTCCAGAGTGGCTAGGGATGCCCAGCCAGATGGGCAGGGTATAAATAATAAATTATTATTATTATTATTGTTGTTGTTGTTGTTGTTGTTGTTGTAAACCTCTGATCTGAAAAGGGTCATGCAGATTGAACCGATGACACAACAGCAACAATGATAGTAATGGTACAGTGAACACGGCCAACAAGAGAAACTGGAACGTGTCCAGAGGAGGGCAACCAAAATGGTCAAAGGCCTGGAAACGATGCCTTATGAGGAACGGCTAAGGGAACTGGGCATGTTTAGCCTGGAGAAGAGGAGGTTAAGGGGTGATATGATAGCCATGTTCAAATATATAAAAGGATGTCACATAGAGGAGGGAGAAAGGTTGTTTTCTGCTGCTCCAGAGAAGCGGACACGGAGCAATGGATCCAAACTACAAGAAAGAAGATTCCACCTAAACATTAGGAAGAACTTCCTGACAGTAAGAGCTGTTTGACAGTGGAATTTGCTGCCAAGGAGTGTGGTGGAGTCACCTGCTTTGGAGGTCTTTAAGCAGAGGCTTGACAACCATATGTCAGGAGTGCTCTGATGGTGTTTCCTGCTTGGCAGGGGGTTGGACTCGATGGCCCTTGTGGTCTCTTCCAACTCTAGGATTCTATGATTCTAAGAGATGCTTCCCCAGCTGCCTCAATGAAGGCCACCAAGGCTGCATGTCACTGGTACCTCCTGCAGCTCATCCTCGCTCATTTACATAATTTTAATGAATGAATGGATTTCTCTGCTGTCCCTTCCATGTAAGATCCCTGGGTGATTTGCATTATTAAAAGGGTGCCGACATCAAAGTTCCATAAACCGTAAAACACCATTATTAAGACGGCAGTTATTTAAAAACCAACAGATCAACACATTTGCAATCCAAAAACGTTTTGGGGAGGCTTTGTATGAGAAAAAGCAAGTCTGCCAGACACTGAAAAGATAACAGAACTTGTGGCAGGCAAGGCTCCTTCCACAACAGGTCACCTCCTAACTCTACAATTCTGAGATTCTATGATTCTATTTTTTTAAAAAAAATATTTTATTTTTCCATTCTTTTAAAAACAATATTCTTATACAATTAAATCATTTTCCATTTTTTCACATCTGGGATTACTTAAATCCCTGGATTTCCCCCACCCTCCCCTGGTTTCCAGTTTTTCCTATTAATTCTATTACATCTACTTACATTTTTCAAATCCCCTTTATCTCCTTATTTTTACCTTAAATCATGTTACTATATACCTGTAAGTGTTATAGCAATCTTGCTAACATTTTCAGAGATCTACAGTGGTCTTTAAGATATTCTATAAAAAAAATCCACTCTTGGCTGAATTTTTTTATCATCTCGGTGTCTGATCTTCACGGTCATCTTGGCGATTCTATGATTCTATATGTTTTTAGCTTTTTGTATTTTATCTGTGCTGTTTTAATTTGTGTAAGATGCTTTCGGTCTCAGTCTGGGGAAAAAGCAGGACATAAATAGCTATAAACATCAACGTCACCATCCAAGGAATGTGCCAACACCTTGAACAGTCCTGGAAAATGTGCTTGGATCCACTGTAGCTCCCGCTTTCCTACATCCCTTGTCCTTCACCAGCCAGAACAACCCACATTGTAGACAATCACCAGAGCTTTGGGCTTGGCTACTGCGCCACAACCGCCAGGTCTTTCATTTGGTTTTCCCTGCTGTTGGTTAACGTTAGCACACAGTTGTAACCATAAAATATGATTAGAAGTCAATTGAGCACCTGTTTTCAAGGCCGGGATACATTTCGCCTGCAATGTAGGACTCTTGGCAGGAGAAAGGTTGTCGCATGTTTTGAGGACCAGGACAAATGCATTTGGCAGAAGAGCTTCGGAGAGCCTGGCCCAAAACACCAAAAATAGCCGCAGGGCCATTTGCAGCACTCTAAAGTGAAATAAAACATAACGAGCAAGAACTTTAAAACTGATTTTCACAAAATACTTAAGCAATGTAATTAGCGGCGCCACAACCTAGAAAGGATTTAAACCACCGGCCTCTGAAAGCCCAAGAAAAAGGGTGAGCTCTCAATGAATATAAAGTTTGCAACTTTTCAATGTTTAATGCTTGCTGTTCATCAGCCGTAACATATTCAGAGCATCAATATCCAGCTCTGTGCTGGCCCTGGTTTAAGGGCTGAGATGTTACCTGCTAGAACAATTATACTGGAGTGAAGCAGGACAGATCTGGTCAGTGCCAGGGGGCAGCATGGCGACTTTTGAGTTTCATGATGGAAGAAAGTTGGGATAAGACGAAACTGTCGAAATGTGTTCGTTGAGCGTTGGGAGATTAATAAAAAGCAAATCTCGAGTTCGGCTGAGTTTCCCCCCTCCCTTTTGTCCCAAGCTAAATATGACATCTCAACTCCTAAAACCACGGAAACAAAGAATAACAGAATTTTGGGGCTGGAAGGGAACCCAAGGGTCATCTAGTCCAACCCCCTGAAATGCAGGATTCACAATTACCATATTGTTCGCTCCATAAGATGCACTTTTTTCCTCCTAAAAAGTAAGGGGAAATGTCTGTGTGTCTTATGGAGTGAATGTGTGGTCCCTGGAGCCGAATTGCCCAGGGGTAAAAAGCAGATTGTGCTTTTTTATTTTTTAGAACGAGGGAAGGGGGTGTTGAAACAAAACCACTGAGCAGCTGATCGGCAAGGAATTGGGGAGGGAGATAAGGGACTCTAGCAATAAAGGAGGTTGCCTGGGAGGGGGAGGTAAAAGCACATGGATTCTCAGGATTTTTGCACTGGGTCACCGCAAATTCACCATCAAATCACATAGCATGTCCATGGCTATAGCCGACACCAAAAAAATCATGCATCCACTGTTTCGTTCAGAATATTTTTTCCTTGTTTTCCTCCTTTAAAAACTAGGTGCGTCTTATGGTTAGGTGTGTCTTATGGAGTGAAAAATACGGTAATTCAACTTCTGAACTTGAGTAGCATTGGGGGGGGGTGTGTAAGGGTGAGATATATCTATGGGAAGCAGGTAGCCATATCATACACACCAAGTTCTGAAAACCCAAAGTTTTCTAACTATTGTACTAGGAAGTTGATGCTCATTGTGGGGAGTTTTGTTCTCCAGACTCTTCTCAACAGGGTTCAGAATCCCTTCTCTTTGTTGCACCAGAGGAGCTGATCACTAGGGGGCGCTGCTGCCTCGACTGCTGCTGTGCTTGGTCAGTGATTGGTAGTGGCTCAGTAGGAGTGAGATGACCAGAGGGGCAGGTCATGTTTCACTGGGTCTGGTGAAGCTGTTGTGGCTGACCTTGTTCCTCAGTCTGAGAATCTTTTGTTTCAGAGTTCCCAGGTGACCACCCAACTTTTTTCCACCTTATCTTTCCCAGGTTCCGGGCTCGCGCCTGATTTGCCCACCTCCCCTCACAGCATGTCAGAACTGAAACAAAACTGAGCAAAAACGTCAAAATTAATCCCCCCCTCCCAATTTGCCATTTCAGAAGTTCACATCAAAATCTGACCTTGCGATTCACAACTTGAATCCGGGAATCGCATTTTAAGAGGAAAGACTGGAATTTGCCTGTCTTGCTCGGTAAAATAGATGAATTGAGATCGTCTGAAATTTACAAAATTTACAAAGTCATCCATTACTTGGCTGATCCTACACATCAGCTGTCAAATCTTGTCAGAAGGTCACAACCTTTCCTCAAAAATTGAATAATGGACATGTGCTGTATGACAGCACCTGTCAGGTGCTACGAGATCTTCAGATGGGAAGTGTAGGTACAGAATGCCAAATATAACTCTGAGCACTGAAAAAATATTTGCCATCAAAATTCACTGGGGAGAATTCAGAAGAGAACCAGGGACAAGGAATTCATGTTGGCTCTCCATTCAGTGGGGCTTACTTCCAAGCAAGCAGATTTCCGATCAAGGTGCTTAACTCCTAATCTGACTTTGAAGTTTCTAGTCCTGTGATCTTCGCTGTCTGATGTACAGTAATTAAATCCAGGTAAATATTTTATGATCTTCATTCACTCAACCCGGTTCCTTGAACACTTTCTAGAAGCAAAACTATTAAGATGTTGTTGTTCATTGTGAGGCTTTGAGGCGTAACAGTGGAATTAAATCTTCATTATTCTGTTATGCTTGTAAACGCCAAGCTAGGCATCTCCTGTTACGTCTGCTGTCAGAATTTTAGATCTGAGCTATCTGGGAGCTCACGCGTCACATTTATCTTAATTAATGTGCAAAATACTTGAGGACTTCTTGTAAGCTTCTTTGATCTAACAGCTGCAAGTTTCCAAAAGACTTTATGAACATCTAAGACCTGAGTCTGCAAAATGAAAGCAAGATGCTGGATCTGGCAAAAGTGGAGGCTGAGGTTGGATGTCCACCTGCCATGGATGCTTGAGTTGAGATTCCTGCATTGCAGGGGGTTGGACTAGATGACCCCAGGGTCCCTTCCAATGCTACAAGCCTATGATTCTATGGCAGTGGTGGTGAACCTTTTAGAGACCGAGTGCCCAAACTGCAACCCAAAACCCACTGATTTATCGCAAAGTGCCAACACGGCAATTTAACCTGAATTCTGAGGTTTTCGTTTAGGAAAAACAACTCATACATTAACACCTTTCATCTTAAAAGAAAAACACAATAACAGAGCTTTCAATGATGCAAACAACTTTTCAGTGAAAGGTAAAAGTTTGTATTTGGCATGCTTTTGAACAATTAATGTGACACGGCAACACAGCAATGTAACCTGAATACTGAGGTTTTAGTTTAGACTTTTAGAAGGCACCTGAAGGCAGCCCTGTTCAGGGAAGTTTTTAATGTTTGACGTTCTGCCCCCTGTTTTTAATGACCTCTTGGAAATTGTCCAGAGTGGCTGGGGAAACCCAGCCAGAATGGCAGGTTAAAAATTATTATTATTATTTATTATTTCACCCTTTCTTCAGCTGCCGTTCAATCGCAGCCTCCATGCAATGAATTCCTTTGTAGGCTTCCGCGGGAAAGCCCAGCGAACATGTAAACCTAGCAGTCTCTTCTTAGGCTGCTATCTTTATATGCTTACTGACTGTCCTGGGAGTTAATTCCTGTTGAACTCAAGGTGTCTTGTTCCCGAGTAGGAGCAGACTGAAAAGAAGCCATGGAGCATCAAAAGTCACACCCACTCCGCGCCTCGCTCGCACGCCAGTGTCACGCGGCTCTAAACGTGCCCAAGAGCAGAGCAGGAAGGCGGGTTGGGCACAACCAGACTTGGATGGTGGCTAACAGACTGAGGCTGAATCCTGACAAGACAGAAGTACTGTTTTTGGGGGACAGGAGACAGGCAGGTGTGGAGGACTCCCTGGTCCTGAATGGGGTAACTGTGCCCCAGAAGGACCAGGTGCACAGCCTGGGAGTCATTTTGGACTCAGCTGTCCATGGAGGCGCAGGTCAATTCTGTGTCCAGGGCAGCTGTTTACCAGCTCCAACTGGTATGCAGGCTGAGACCCACCCTGCCCACAGACTGACTGGCCAGAGTGGTGCATGCTCTGGTTATTTCCCGCTTGGACTACTGCCATGCGCTCTACGTGGGGCTACCTTTGATGGTGACCCGGAAACTACAACTAATCCAGAATGCGGCAGCTAGACTGGGGACTGGGAGCAGCCACTGAGACCACATAACTTCGGTCTTGAAAGACCTACATTTGCTCCCAGTACGTTTCCGAGCACAATTCAAAGTGTTGGTGCTGACCTTTAAAGCCCTAAACGGCCTCTGTCCAGTATATCTGAAGGAGCGTCTCCACTCCCATCATTCTACCCAGACACTGAGGCCCAGCTTTGATGGCCTTCTGGTGGTTCCCTCGCTACGAGAAGCTAAGTTACAGGGAACCAGGCAGAGGGCCTTCTCGGTGGTGGCACCCTCCCTGTGGCACACCCTCCCACCAGATGTCAAAGAGAACAACAACTCCCAGACTTTTAGAAGACATCTGAAGGCAGCCCTGTTTAGGGAAGCTTTTAATGTTTGTTGCACTACTGTATTTTAATATTTTGTTGAAAGCCACCCAGAGTGGGTGGGGAAGCCCAGCCAGATGGGCGGGGTATAAATAATAAAATTATTATTATTATTATTATTATTATTATTATTATTATTATTAGGATGGAGGGCAGTGCAAGCCCTCTTCTTCTTCTCCTCCTTCTCCCCCCACCCTCACACCCTTGGAACAGCTGATCGCAGGGAGGCAGAGCTGCAGGCTTGACATAGTGGCAGTTTCTGCTTCAAGGCAGTCTTCCTCCTCTTCCTCCCCCTCCACGCGGAAGTGGTCAGGAGCTGCTAGGGTGGCTGCGTGTGTGCCCACAGAGAGGGCTCTGAGTGCCCCCTTTGGCATGCCTGCCATAGGTTCGTCCACCACTGTTATACGGCCAGTTTGCTCTTGAGTTGAGCTGTGCTGCAAAGGTCTTGCAAACTTAGGTCTTGCATGACTTGGCTGTTCAGGAAAAGCAACACGACTTGGAAAACGTAAGTGAATGTCCACAGAGAGCAGACAAAGTTATATGATTGTATTTCAGAGAGGTATGGAGAGAGAAAAACAATGCCTAGGAGTTGGTGGAGCTGAGCATTGTTAACTAACCAGGCTGAGCCATTGAAAAGGAAGAGGAGGAGGAGGAGTCCCATTGAACATCGCTGCTGGTGACTTGACTATCTCTTTCTCACTCCTTCCTTTTTAAAAAAGCATCGCTGCTTTTAAAACCCCTCCTGTCTTTCTGCAAAAATTGGCAGGGCACTGCCTATTGATTCCAAAAATAGTCTCCTCCATGGCTCAGCGTAGCTGATGTGGACTTCAAAGATTGCCAGTGTTTCAAAAGCCACAGCCATTGACTGCAGCCCAGAAGGCCTCCCCTTCATTCAGGACAGTAATAAGCGACAGAAGCCGAGGGAGATGGAAAGACAGCGATGAGCCAATCCAAGGGAACCCCAAACAGCAAGGCAGGAAGAGATGGGGGCATTTCTTCCACCGACAAGACCAGAGGATGCTTCCTTGTGTACGTCCTTATGCAGATGGTGTGCAAGAAGTCTTGCTCACTCTTTTGCCTGGGGCAATGCCAGAAGGGGCCTCTTGCCCAATCATGTTCCTTTCTATAGGTGATGGACAATCCTGTTCACTGCATTATCCCCTGCAGGGCTCCCTGAGGTTGCTTCATGTGTGCCGCATGAGGTAGGTGTGCACGATCACAGGGTGTGCATTTTAGGAGATGTGCTGGGGAGGTAGAAGGGGAGGCAAGTCAGCTTCCTTAGACATTCTGGCCCCAGGGAGCAGAACCGACTATTCATGTAAAAAAGGTAAAGGACCCCTGGTTGGTTGAGTCCAGTCAAAGACGACTGTGCTGGTCCTGTGGGTTACCTGAGAGGCGAGGACCAAGTCTAGTGTCCATGGTCAGAGGTGCAACATGGAGGCAGTCCGTAGTAGCTGAAGCTGGGTGCAGGGCAGGGAGTCGGGTGAAGTCAGGAACAGGCTTGCAAGCAGGGCGGGTCAGGAGCTCAGGCAGGAACTAGCAGCCAACAATGTTGCTCCCACAACTTGGGACTGGGGCTGGCCGACTTTTATCTGCCCCAAGGCATAGGGCAGCCCCGATCCTCAGGTGATTCGCCTCTCCTGGCCTGGAGGCGAGCACTCCTCCTGCAGGAACTCAGTTCCCTCCGCCTCTCTGCCCTGAGCCTCTGCAGCTCAGGAGAGGCTGGAGGGTTAACAGACCCAGAGGCAACCTCACCTTCCCCTGACGGGGCAGAGAGTGGACCCCCTGCAGGCAATGGTCCTCCATCCCCTCAGGAGCCAGAGCAGACTCAGCTGGTGCCTGCACCTGAGGATCCAGCACAGGTGAGGACCCTTCAGACTCATGCCCCAGTCCTGGCTCAGCTGGTTCTGGAGGCAGGGAATCCTGTGCAGGCTGGGATCCCTCAGGTTCAGCCTCCGAGTTCGAATCGTAACTTGGCTTCTCGCAATCCCTGTAACTTGGCTTCTCGCAATGAGGGAACCACCAGAAGGCCCTCGGTGCTGGACCTCAGTGTCCAGGCAGAATGATGGGGGTGGAGACGCTCCTTCAGGTATACTGGACAGAGGCCATTTAGGGCTTTCAAGGTCAGCAACAACACTTTGAATTGTGTTCGGAAACGTACTGGGAGCCAATGTAGGTCTTTCAGGACCGGTGTTATGTGGTCTTGGCGGCCACTCCCAGTCCCCAGTCTAGCTGCTGCATTCTGGATTAGTTGCAGTTTTGGGGTCACCTTCAAAGGTAGCCCCACATAGAGCGCATTGCAGTAGTTCAAGCAGGAAAAAACTAGAGCATGCACCACTCTGGCAAGACAGTCCGCAGCCAGAGAGGGTCTCATCCTGCATACCAGATGGAGCTGGTAGACAGCTGCCCAGGACACAGAATTGACCTCCATGGACAGCTGTGAGTCCAAAATGACTCCCAGGCTGTGCACCTGATCCTTCAGGGGCACAGTTACCTCATTCAGGACCAGGGAATCCCCCCACACCTGCCCGCCCCCTGTCCCCCAAAAACAGTACTTCCGTCTTGTCAGGATTCAACCTCAATCTTTTAGCTGCCATCCATCCTCCAACTGCCTCCAGACAGTCAGAGAAAATAAGATAAGCAGATGGGAAAAAAGCTTGCTGATGGTAACCATGGAAGAGTGGAGGAATGTCAAGGGATTCAGAGAATCCTAAATGAGGAGGTGAATGGTGTATTTGAATTTAAATTTGTTAGGTAAAACTTAATAAATATATATATATTTAAAAATAGACATCTTGGCCCCAACAGAGAGCCCCCCAACCCAATCCTGTTGAAATCATGGGACAATTCTATTTTAAATACATTACCATTCCAGCTGTGTTGAATCTTTCCTAATTGTGACATCCACTCTGAAGTGCCCATCTGATGTAGTCTCTGAGCAAATGGCAGCAGAAAGGCTCAGCTGTATCTTTGTGCTCTTTGATAGCCTTGCCTTATGTTCTCCTGGCTGCTTCTTCAGCGCAGCAAGTTTCTCCTTCTCTTCCTTCACTGCCCTTGCTGTCATTTGCCCACCCTGCCATTTAATTCACTTTGCAGTTGCAAGCCACATGACTTCGCTTGCAGTCACCCGGGACATCAGCGCATCAGATTTGGCACCCTGATGGGATCGACCACATGGAATGTCACGGGCAACTATTCTTGGACTCGTCTTCCCTCGCCGCTGTTTGATGTGGCAGCCTGCGACAAGCCATCAACGTGGTCAATTAAAGGAAAGGTGAAGATCTGCACAATGGTGGCACTGAAATAAAGGGAGGAAATTTGTGACGAGTGCCAAAAAAATGGAAGGTATGTTTTGACGCTTTTTGACATTAAACACGTTGTTGGTTTTTTTGGACGCAGCCTTCATTATGAGCCCCCTGAACTTCTGGGATGAGTCATGTGACAATGCTAATGGATAAATTAAATTATGCACTGTTTTTGTTTATTAATAAATTTTATTGGAAATTTTATTTACAACATAACATAAACCCCCCACCCCACCCCTAATACAAAAATCCACCCTCATTAAACGTGAACATAACATACAATGAGCATAACATACAACAACACAAACAACCAAATAAAAGACTTCCTTTATCCTGTATCTGGCCTCCTTATTTACTTCTTATAAGCTGTTTCCTTGATGAATAATTATTCAGATTTTTCTAATTATAACTTAAATATCCATAAAGTCTCCTGCAGGCATTAATTGAAACAAGTCCAGGTATGTATTTTAGGGCACTGTTTTGTGAAGTATTCTCTGCACTTTCCCCACTCTTTTTGAAATTAAATTATGCACTGGAGCCATTCACCCCAGGGAGAAACCAGTCTCTGTGACCTGGCCAGGGAGGAACATCTGAAGGCAGCCCTGTAGAGGGGAGCCTTTTAATGTGTATTGCTTTATTAAGTTTTAATATATGTTGGAAGCCACCCAGAGTGGCCGAGGCAACCCAGTCAGATGGGCAGGGTACAATTATTATTATTATTATTATTATTATTATTATTATTATTATTATTATTACTTCACTGTGATATATACAGTCATACCTCGTGCTGCATTCTGCTCTTGTTACGGACTTTCAGCTTACGAATGAGGCAAACCTGGAAGTGTTTACTTCCGGGTTCACTGCCCATGCATGCGCAGAAGTGCTCGATTGCGTTGCGCACATGTGCAGAAGAGGCGCTCTAGTTGAGGACTTAAGTCCACAGCTAGAGGTACCACTGTAATGATGGGTGAATCTTGTTTCTCTCTTAACTTGGAAGAGCCCCATCCTCCTCTTTCAAGTAAAAGTCTCCATTATAGACTTGCCTGAAACACCCTCCTTTCTATCTCTTCAACCCCCAAACTGCTGTTTAAAACCTCCTCCTTATCCCAACTCCTGGCCAGAGGAACTTCTGCATCAGAGAACACCATTAGGTCTAGAATGTCTTGTCTTTTTAAAAAAATAATAATAATTAAGTTTTACAATTTTATATTCAACACAGTCATCATTATCACAAAAAGAATCTTCCCTACTCCCCTCCCATGACTTCCCTCAACTTCCTCTTCTGGTTCTTTAAATATTTGCTTCTCCTGCCTATTTTATTCTACCTTACTTTTGTAATCTTTCAGTTAAATATTGTTGCATTCTTATCATTTTTATACCATATTTTTCAAATTACATCTTAGATTTTGTTCTTTACCCAATTATTGCATCTTAACTTTGATGCTTTTCTTAACTGTAAGTGTTTACTCAACCCCTGCTAGCGAGTCTACTTCTTTACAATGTTTCTGTAAATACACCATAAACCATAGCTCTCAACTTACAGATTTGAAAAGAAGTAGAAGTAGAAGTAGAAGTAGAAGTAGAAGTAGAAGTAGAAGTAGAAGTAGAAGTAGAAGTAGAAGTAGAAGAAGAAGAAGAAGAAGAAGAAGAAGAAGAAGAATTTGGATTTGATATCCCGCTTTATCACTACCCAAAGGAGTCGAAAAGCGGCTAACATTCTCCTTTCCCTTCCTCGCCCACAACAAACACTCTGTGAGGTGAGTGGGGCTGAGAGACTTCAAAGAAGTGTGACTAGCCCAAGGTCACCCAGCAGCTGCAGGTGGAGGAGCGGAGACACGAACCCAGTGCACCAGATTACGAGTCCACTGCTCTTAACCACTACACCACACTGGCTCTAAGGGACCAGCAGCCTCAAAAATAAGGGATCAACAGCCAAAATAAGGGATTTTCCAAGC
Organism: Podarcis liolepis; assembly: GCF_965112155.1. Classification (NCBI taxonomy): domain Eukaryota; kingdom Metazoa; phylum Chordata; class Lepidosauria; order Squamata; family Lacertidae; genus Podarcis; species Podarcis liolepis. Next base: position 63,732,808 of record NC_139565.1, read on the forward strand.
ACAGGTATGTTCAACTTCTGAGCCCCTCCAAGCCAAAGGCAGAAAGCCCAGCCAGCACCCAAATGAAGCCTCAAGTGGTGGTTCCCACAGCGCAGCAACCTGGCAAAGGGGATGCAGCAAGGAAAACCACTGTCACCTCTCCACTGGGAGAGGTGACAGGCAATGCGGCCGATTTGATCGGCACAAGGCATGCAAGCGCCACCCCCCAGTCGTTCTTAGACTCCTTATTGGGTGAGCAATGCAGCCAAGCAACACAGTTGGAGCCTCCATCCTCCCTGGCCGGCAGGGAGGGAGGGAGAGGAGCTGCTTCCTTTGAAACCCGAGAAATTTAAGGGACATCATCAATAAGGGACAGCAGCAGGACATGGAGTTGGGATAAGGGACTTTCCCGCCAAATAAGGGACGGTTGACAGCTATGCCATAAACGGTTCCCAGTCCTTTTTAAAGTCTCTGTTGTCCGTGTCTCTGAGTCTTTCAGTGAGCTTTGCCATTTCAGCGTATTCCATCAACTTTTCTTGCCATTCTTCTTCCGTGGATATCTTGTCTTTCCATTTTGGGGCTAGTAATATCCTAGCCGCTGTTGTAGCATACATAAATAGTTTCTTCCACTCTTTTGGCAAGTCTTGACCCCAATACTTAGGAAAAATGCTTCTGGTCTTTTAACAAAGGTTGTCTTAAACATTTTTTTCATTTCATTATAAATAATTTCCCAATAGCTTTTGGTTACTTTACAGTTCCACCACATGTGATAAAACGTGCCTTCTTTCTCTGGAATTTCTTCTCTAGTCACTGCTTTTGTTCTCCATATTCGCTTCCTGCAACGGTTGATTCAGGCCCTGAGATCTACCCTATATCTTCACTAGTGATATGGTGTCTTTACAGAAACATTGTAAAGAAGCCGGTGCAAGGATCTCACTCGGGTTCTCCACAATAGCCGCATCCTCCTTCACAATCCCTGGTCTCTGCAGGCAAGACCCTGTGTGAGTGAGGCTGCCGCTCAGTGCGATGTGGAACAAGGGTTTGGCTCTCAATGGCAGGCAGGGGTCCGATGCTTCTAGAACGGGACCAATGACTTTCATTCTGCACCCCTGTCTTCTGTGAGAAAGGCTTGAAAAAAGACACTGAAAGACAGTGGTACCTCAGGTTAAGTACTCAATTCGTTCCAGAGGTCTGTTCTTAACCTGAAACTGTTCTTAACCTGAGGTACCACTTACCTAATGGGGCCTCCCGCCGCCGCTGCGCGATTTCTGTTCTCATCCTGAAGCAAAGTTCTTAACCCGAGGTACTATTTCTGGGTTAGCGGAGTCTGTAACCTGAAGCGTATGTAACCTGAAGCGTGTGAGGAGTGGAAGTTTCCCTGAAATGTCTGCCTTATATACATTATTTACACAATGGGCCCCATGTGATTGGCTAATTCTGGGATTCTCCTGTAGGCCAATCATGTTGTGGATTCACTTCCACCTGGAGTTGGATTGGGTGGCTCCTGCGGACCAATCAGACTGCTGCATTCTGGATCTTATTGTTCTAGGACCAATCAGACTGCTGCCTTTTGGATCCTATTGAACTCAATACATAACAGACGCCAATCTCCTTCTCTCCAAAATGTCCTCCTGCTGCATCCCCAAGAAATATGAAGAGCCAACATCTTCTCCATGGGGCCTGAGCCCCCTCCCCAAAGATCTCCATGGCAGCTCATAACTGTGAGTGATATTGCCTTCTCCAGGGGACATTAGCCACTTAAAGATGAATTGGACTTATTTCCAATTTTATGGACGGGAGCTGGAGAGGGGTGGATGGGGGCGGGGGAGGCAGAGAGGAGGATCTGGAGGGAGGGAGATAAATAATCTTCAAACGGAACAATTAACAATCGATTGTGACACAGCCGCAGATTGCCCCGCAATTTGGACTTATCTCTGATTAATAAAGAGGGAGGTCTGAGAGGTCCCCCGGGGCTCTCGGAAGCTGTGCCATGGCTGATGTCACAAATAATCAGCAATTGTTCCGTCTCGAGATTATTTATCTCTTCTTTTCTCCTCTGCTCCAAGATTAATAAATAGGAGGCGGCAATCAGCAGCAACCTCAGAGGACTTTCTCCAGTTTAGAATTTTGCAGGGTTTTGAGTTCATGGAATTGTTGTTGCTTACAAGTCCAGCGTTTGCCCAGGTCCCAGGCGCCTGGCTGATTTACCTTCCCCTCTTGTTCCGCGATCTGATTTCCCCATTCCACTCTGGTGGCAGTTTCATTTGTATCTTGTTTTTCTGCAAAGCAACATGCAACAAGCAAAGCAATCAATGAGAATGAGAAAGTAATTAAAACAGAATATTAAAAACTACAATATTGCTATTACAAAGTTCAGGCACCAGAGTTAAACGCAAACAACAAAGCACTAAAGGGAAACGGGAGCGTAGGAAACTGCCTTCTACTGAGTCAAACCACAGGGCCCTTTATATGTCCAGCTGTCCTTTGTCAACAGCAAATTGTCGCTGTTTTTTTGTGTTGAATATATGCTACATAGGGACGTGGGTGGCACTGTGCGTTAAACCACAGAGCCTAGGACTTGCCGATCAGAAGGTCAGCGGTTCGAATCCCCGTGACGGGGTGAGCTCCCGTTGCTCAGTCTCAGCTCCTGCCAACCTAGCAGTTTGAAAACACGTCAAAGTGCAAGTAGATAAATAGGTACCACTGTGGCGGGAAAATTAACAATGTTTCCATGTGCTCTGGCACTCAACAAGGTAAATAGGTACCGCTCCGGCGGGAAGGTAAACGGCGTTTCCGTGCGCTGCTCTGGTTTGCCAGAAGCGGCTTAGTCATGCTGGCCACACGACCTGGAAGCTGTACGCCGGCTCCATCAGACAGGAAAACGAGATGAGCACCGCGACCCCAGGGGGGTCCCTTTACCTTTACCAGGCTGGTGGCCATCACTGCTTCCTGTGGCAATGAGTTCCATAGTTTAACTATGTGCTGCATGAGGAAGTACTTCCTTTTTGTGTCCCGAATCGTCCAATATTCAGCTTCATCGGATGCCCATGAGTTCCAGCTCACAAGGTTTTGTCTAGTCCTCTTTTAAAGCCAGACAAGTTTGGTGGTGTTTGCTAGTGAACTCCATTGGTTCACTATGTGCTGTTTGATGAGGAGTCTCCTTTTCTGTCCTGAATCTTCCTACATTCAGCATCATTGCCTGGCCCCACCTGGCTTCTAGCGTTATGAGAGAGGGAGAAAAAATTCTCTCTGTCCGCAACAGGCATCATTCAATACCATTTTATCACTTTCCCCCTCTTGATTCCCTTTAATCTAAAATAAAAACCCCGAAATGCTGCAACCTTTTCCTCACGGGGTGTTTCTCAATCCCCTTGATCATTTCACTTGCCCTTTCCTGAACCTCCTGCTGCTCTATAACTATCCTTTTCGAGCTGAGGTGACCTGGATTGTACAGAATATTCCAAATGCGCTTGCACAATGGACTGGTGTAATGGCATCACGGCAGCAGCCATCTTCAGTTCCTTTCCTAATGATCCTTCGCACGGAATTTGCCTGTTTCACAGCCACAGTGCACTGGGCTGGCTTCTTCGTTGGACTGCCCACGATGACCCCAAGGTCTCGGCCCTATTCAGTCACTGCCAGCATGAAATAGGAACATTTTGCTCCTCAATTTACGCTCATCTTAGACAGGTCCTTTCCAAGCTCTTCACAACCTGGTTTTGTTTTAATGACCCTAAACAATTAAGCATCGTCCATAATTCACCTGTAACACACATGGCTGAACCATGAATCCTTCATCACCTGACCCCTCCCTTTGAGCTGGGATGAAATACACAAACTAAAATATTGAAATAAAATCAAACCAACCCGCCCCCCCCCAAAAAAAAAACCAGGAGAAAAGCCCTCTGGTCTGCGCCAGAAGCCTTGCTTGGTCAAGCCACTAGAAGAACAAGGGACGGGCCTTGTTGGTGGTGGCACCAAAGCGGAGAAATGATTTCCTTGGGGAGATCTGTCAGGCTCCTGCTCCTTCTGCTTTTAGATGGGCTTTGGCAACTCAAGTATCCAGGCAGGCTCTAAACATTGGAAAGGGCCATAGCGCAGTAGATGTCAGGGACTGGCGAGTGTGCTTTGGGGCAAGGCGGGCTGGAGTCTGACTCTGGAGAGGAAGGCAGTGGTTTGTGGGGATCTGGACCAGCCAGGAGATGAGAATCTGAAGCAGGGGAAGCTTCAGAGCTGGAGGGAAAAGAGGAGGAGGTAGGCCAGGCAAGTGAAGGGCCAGAAAAAAACAGGACATCCTGTTTCTCTGCCAAGCTAAGCAGTTGGCTCCTTACCTCTCTCGCCCTGACCTAGCCACTGTGATCCATGCGACGGTAACCTCCAGGCTTGATTATTGTAACTCGCTCTACGTGGGGCTGCCCTTGAGACTGACCCAGAAACTCCAGCGGGTGCAGAATGCCGCGGCGAGACTCCTTACGGGGTCTTCACTGCGAGATCACATTCACCCAGTGCTATACCAGCTGCACTGGCTCCCGGTGGAGTACAGGGTCAGGTTTAATAATAATAATAATAATAATAATAATAATAATAATAATATCTTTATTGTCATTGCCCCCTTCGGGGACAACGAAATTACTTGACTGCTCCATAAAAACACTAATTAAACAATACAGTATAATACAGCAAGGGAGATTAGATGACTTTCAAAGTCCTGGTGCTGGTTTTAACCTTTAAAGCCCTATACGGCCTAGAACCCTCGTACCTACAGGACCGCCTCTCCTGGTATGTCCCACGGAGGACCTTACGGTCTTCAAATAAAAACATCTTGGAGATCCCGGGCCACAGGGAGGTTAGGCTGGCCTCAACCAGAGCCAGGGCTTTTTCGGCTGTGGCTCCGATCTGGTGGAACGCTCTGTCCCAAGAGACCAGGGCCCTGCGGGACTTGACATCTTTCCACAGTGCCTGCAAGATGGAGCTGTTCCACCAGGTCTTTGGCCAAGGCACAGTCTGACCCCCTCCTTTGGTAATCCACACAGAACTCTAGCCCAATGGTTGCCATTCTTTTGATTTGAACTGATTTTAGAATGAATTGATTTTAGAATGTATTCCAATTAATTGATTATGATTTTATGTAAACTGTGTTATTTTTACTGTTGTTAGCCGCTCTGAGCCCGGCTTTGGCTGGGGAGGGCAGGATCTAAATAAAATGTTGTTATTATTATTATTATTATTATTATTATTATTATTATTATTCCTGCGTGAGAGCATGGTGGCCATTTTGGGTGCTGTGATTGTGCACAATTTCATGCCAAGATCCCAGGCTGGAAAAAGCGTTCCCCTCTCTTGGGGGTCGTGATGTCACACAGCACCCCACGACACATGTTTTGGGGCTCCGTGTGATCACGGCCCCCCAAAAGCACCCCTTTGGGGCTCTGTGATTGGACACAGGTCACATGACTAGCGCAGGACCACAGGTGGGAAGAACGCATCCCAGTTTGGGGACTCAGTATGTTGGAGGGTGTGGCGTTTGCCTCCTAGGATGGGTCATAAGGAAAGGGTTAAAATGAGTGTGATGTGATTGGCTAGTTAGAGTGGGAGGTTTTGAAAGCCAGTTGAGGTTGGGGAATTGGAGAAGGAAGAGGGAGGAATAGGCAGTGGGTTGGTAGAGTTGTATTGTGAGAGGGTGAGAGGAATTGTTAGGTGGAGTCAGATAGATAGTTGGGGATAATGGGTTTGAAGTTGTTAGGAACTAAGATTAAGAAACTGTCAAGAAAAACTAACTGAAACCATAAGCTTGTTTCTGCATTTAAAAATAAACTTGATTATTCGTTAATGTTAACAACTGACTGGACTCCGTGTGTCCCCATGAGATACAGGGTGGTGGCAGCGGAAAAGCAATCACAGTGGTGGCACAGGGTCAATAGACCGTCAAACGTCCGGGAGCCCTGCGTGATCGCTACAGAGGGTACGCCACTCTCTCCCCAAACCAGGACAGAATTGAAGTGGAAATTGCAGAGGAAGTTTCCGTGCAGGCGTAGCCTCTGTGCTCATAGCCTTTGGGGGGAAAGTACATAAATCGGTGAAGCAGCCCCCCATTCTGCAACTGCTCGATAGAGCACAGACCTTGGTATAGCTGCCTAGATGCTAGACTGGGGTAAAAGGGATGCGGGTGGTGCGGTGGTCTAAACCACTGAGCCTCTTGGGCTTGCTGATCGGAAGGTTGGCGGTTCGAATCCCCGCGACGGGGTGAGCTCCCATTGTTCAGTCCCAGCTCCTGCCAACCTAGCAGTTTGAAAGCACACCAGTGCAAGTAGATAAATAGGTACCGCTCTGGCAGGAAGGTAAACAACATTTTCATGCGTTCTGGCACTCAACAAGGTCCCATTGCGCCAGAAGCGGTTTTGTCCTGCTGGCCACATGACCCGGAAAGCTGTCTGTGGACAAACACCAGCTTCCTCAGCATGAAAGTGAGATGAGCGCTGCAACCCCATTGTTATGTACTGAGTTGAATAGGATCCAAAATGCAGCAGTCTGATTGGTCCTAGAACAATAGGATTTAGAATGCAGCAGTCTGATTGGTCCACAGCAGCCACCCAATCCAGCTCCAGGTGGAAGTGAATCCGCAACCTGATTGGCCTACAGGAGAATCCCAGAACTAGCCAATCATGTGAGGCCCATTGTGTAAATAATGTATATAAAGCAGACATTTCGTGGGAACTTCCATTCCTCACTACTATGAGCTGAATAAAGAGCATGAAATCCACTCTCGACTCTGAGTATATTTCACCCATGGTCACCTTTGACTGGACTGAACCGTCCAGGGGTTCTTTACCTTTACCTTTTTTTTTTTTTACCTGAAGGTGACAGACAAGGTGGCTTTGTCGAGCAGCTCTGGAGAAAAGATCCCTTTCTCTCCCGGGCTCCATTTGTCAAGGGAAAGCTGCATTCGCTTGCACAAAGCATTATTCAAATGCACCTAACAATAGTGGAAAGTAAATGAAAAAGTGTCTGGTTCAGACAATGGTTGCTGAATCCTAATGCCTCACTTAATGCTACCCATTAAGAATGGTCTATATTCATTTGCTCTTGTTCTCTCTCTCCCTCTCCCTCCTTCTCTCTCTCTCTCTCTCTCTCTCACACACACACACACACACACACACACACACACACACGGTTCACTGGTCTTGGAATCTGATTTGAATGTCAGGGCTCATCTATGGAATGCACATAATATTAAAAGGACCGTTTCTGATCACGAAGAGTGCCATTCCCTCAAACCAGCATACAGAAATTATTTCCATTCCAGTGTCAAGATCAGGGGCACCTCTAGAGACTTTTAAGGATTTGGGGCGTAGACGCATCTCAGCCTAAGTTTTGCACATGCTAATTTATAGGTATGGAAACAAATTTAGGGTTTAAATCTATCCAGAACAAGCCAGCTGATAGATATCCAAACCACACCCAGACTAATTCTTTCATCAAATTGTGTCCGCTTCCAGATCACCCCTAGCCTGGTCCTCACAGATCCATTTATTCGGTTTTGTTTTATTAATTTATAAAACACCTTTTGCCTGAGTCCCAAGGCAATTTACAAGCACACCATGATAACAACTAAGAATAGTTTTAAAAACAACATTTGAAAAAGAACGGAAGATACAAAATGATCACCTGCTGTAAGGCAGAGACTATTTCATCCAGCTGGAAAAACTTGTCAAAACAAAGTTTTCTTCGGTTGTCTATGGTGGGTACTAGGTGTATCTCAACAGAGATGCTATTGTGGATCAGGCTTCTGATATTTTAGGGAGTTTAAAGGGGGAGAGATCCCTTCCCCCAGAATCATTACCCACCCAGAAACTTAGAAGAGGATTGGGGGGGGGGCTGCCAATGCTTCATAATAAATAATAATAATAATAATAATAATAATAATAATTTATTATTAGTACCCCAGCCACTCTGGGAGGCTTCCAACAAGGATTAAAAATACATCAAAATGTCACACAAAAACTTCCCTGAACAGGGCTGCCTTCAGTTGTCTTCTAAATGTCAGGTAGTTGTTTATCTCTTTGACATCTGGTGGGAGGGCGTTCCACAGGGTGGGAGCCACCACCGAGAAGGCCCTCTGCCTGGTTCCCTGTAACCTCACTTCTCGCAACAAGGGAACTGCAAGAAGGCCCTCGGAGCTGGATCTCAGTGTCCGGGCAGAACGATGGAGGTGGAGAAGCTCCTTCAGGTACACTGGGCCGAGGCCGTTTAGGGCTTTAAAGGTCAACACCAACACTTTGAATTGTGCTCGGAAACGTACTGGGATTCATGCCTGCTCCACAACTCTTTGCCCCTGTGGATCTTTCATTGGAGAGCCTACAAGAGTGTTCAAGAGATTCCACCACCCTCCAAGGGAGCACATTCCACTGTCAGTTCTTAGCATTGGAAAGTTCTTCCTAATGTTCCATCTCCTTTCTTGTCAATTGAAGCCATTGGCTCTATGCTCTAGAGCAGCTTGTTCCCTCTTCCACATGACAGCCCTTGAGATATCTGAAGATGGCTCTCGTATCTCCTCTCAGTCTCCTCTTTTCCAGGCTAAACCCACCCAGCTCCTTCAACCGTTCCTCATCAGGCTTGGTTTCCACACCCTTAATCATCTTGGTCACCCTCCTCTGCACACCTTCCCACTTGTCAATATCCAACTGGACACAGGACTCCAGAGGGGGCCTGACCAAGGTGGAGCTTACTCTTGAGTCAGAGTGATAGATCTTGCGTAAGGCTCAGTCTGAGACTCTTGGCTTAGTCAAACCACTGTTGAGCACTGGAGCAAACAGCAACCAAGTTCTCTGCGGATTTCCATTTGTTCCGATTTGTAGATAAAGAGCAGCTTTTCGCTGGGAAAGAAGCAGGGCGTAGAGAAAACCGCTTGGACCCACAAATTCTAGACACAGAACAAGTGGAAGTGTGAAAGAGCCCTAAATACTGCTGAATTTTAGAATCATGGGATTGTAGAGTTGGAAGGGACTCCAAGGGTGATCCAGTCCAACCCCCAGCAATGCAGGAATCTCAGCTAAAGCATGCATAACAGAAGGTCACCCAACTGCTGCTTAACAACCTCCAATGAAGGAGAGTCCACAACCTCTTGAGGAGTCTGTTCAACAGCTGCTGCTATCAGAAAGTTCTTCCTGATATTTAGTTGGAATCTCCTTTCTTGAAAACCAAAGCCATTGGTTCGAGTCCTACTCTCCAAAGCAGGAGAAAAGAACTGAATATGTTGCTGAAGCAACATCTAAGCTCTGCTCTCACCTCTGAGGTGGGCGGGGCGCCTGCTGATGAGGCGAAAGAGAGTTTTGCTGTAATCACGGCTGATTGATGCTCTCGAAGTGTTCCATCGCATTTTCTTTGATCGCTTACGAGTTCTTAGATCTCTTTCTTTTTAATTCAAATGTATGCATGATCTTGATAAGCCTGTTTCAATGATATTGAATGTAATCACTTATAACTTGATTATTTGCCCATTAAATAAGCAGATGTAAAAATGTGCCGGGAAAGTAATCAATATTCATCACGTTAAGGCTCCCTTGAGCTCCTCCTTCGCTTGCAAAACGCTTCTGGGGTCTCTGCCAGGACTGGAGGAAACATGCCATGCGATGCCATAATGTCATGCATTTTGCAATAGCTGGCATTATCGGTGGGGTGAGGGGGGCAGAGGAGGTGAAGAACTCCTGCTCTCTGCGCATGCTCTATGATGTTTAGCTCTGACTTTTGTCCAGCCTTTGTTTGATGAGCTCCAGCCAGGGAGAGCCCCCTACCCCATTGATGAGGTTTCTCCTAAAGTTCACCTGAAACCTACTGTCCTCTTACTGAAATCCATGGGATCTAGTCCTGTCACCTGGGGCAGCAGAGAACCGACCTTCTCCTTTGTGAAGTGCGCCTTTGTCTCTTCCCAGCATCTTCTCCAGGGTCAACATAACACCTTTCCTGATCAGCTGTGCTTCCCTCCTCTGAAGTCTGAGGCTTAGTTGGGGGAGCTGACCCAAGGCGCACATTTCTGCGGGCGCACAACCAGCCGCCCCCATGAAAGGCTCCCTCATCGAGCTGCAGGGAGGCAAGCCAAGCTATGTCCAGGCTGGGCCATCCTGTATGGGGAGAGAAGGAGACAGGTGGAAGAAGGGCAGCCACGTTCTTCTGGGCTGTGGCTCCAACATGGAGCAGAAGCAAGAGAGTTGCTCTAGTGAGCAGGTGGACAGAGGCAGCAGCTGAGGAGTCTGCTGGAGGCGGTCTCCGTTCACCCTCTGCACAGGCTCAACGCAGTGCGTGCCTCCACCCCAGATGCCCAGTCTACCAGGAAGGTGCAACACTTGCCCTGGCCCGGGCAGCAGCAACCCACGCTATGTCACTGTCTGAACCTCTTCCAATTTGTCCATATCCTTCTTCAAGGGGCAACGTCCACAACTGAGCAGGCAACACTTGCAATATTAAAATGGGAAAGAGTTGGGCATGTGGTGATGGTATAGTCTTTAGAGTGCTGGACCAGGACCTGGGTTCAAATCCCATGCTTGTTCATGAAGCTTGTTGGTGGACCTTGGGCCAGTCACTGCCTCTCAGCGCAACCTCCCTCGCATGGTTGTTTGGGGAGTTCAGTGAGGGGTGGAGGAGAACCGTGTAGGCCACATTGAGCTCTGTGCAGGAAAAGGTGAGATAGAAATGCAACAAATAATCAATCAATAAATGTTATCATAAGCCAGGAATCCATTATCATCCTTCAGCACGAATACAACACCGCACAAGATTGCCTTGCAACTCACACAGCACTGAGCAGGCAAACCCATCCACCTTGACAGAGTACTCTGTGAAACCATCAACACCTCCTGACTCCATGCTAAGATAGCTCCCAGCTGCAGGTGTGCAAACACCAACGGGTTATTATAAAACTAAAACACATCCAGCAGACAAACGCAGAATGCCGCCTACCATCTCTCCCCCTTGCGGAGGAGAGAATAGCAGGTTCGGAAAAACTCTGCCTTGGGCTGAGAACATGGGTGGGTAGAGGGAGCAACAGGCCACATTTGCAGCAGCTCCCTGCCCTGGTTGTTGGAATCATGGAATCACAGAGCAGTTGAGTTGGAAGGGACACCAAGGGTCATCTAGACCAACCCCCTGCAATGCAGGAATCACAGGTTAGGAATCCCTGACAGATGGCCACCCAAACTCTGTTAAAACCCTCCAATAAAAGAGAGTCTGCCACCTTCTGAGGGAGTCTGCCCCACTGCCAAGCACCTCCCGGGAAGGGGAGTTCGGCATCTTCCAAGAAAGTCCATTCCGCTGTCAAACAGCTCTTGCTGTCAGAAAGTTCTTCCTGATGCCTAGTTGGAATCTCCTTTCCTGAAGCCATGGGTTCGAGTCCTACCCTCCAGAGCAGAAGAAAACAAGCTTGCTTCCTCTTCCATGTGGCAGCCCTTAAGATATTGGAAGGCAGCTATCATATCTTCTCTCAGACATCACCATCATCATCAGAATTTATATACCGCCCTATACCAGCAGGTCTCAGGGCGGTTTACAGAATAAATTCAAAATATAAAACCACAAAATCCATATCAAAATAACAACAACAACCACCCAACAACCCTACCCCCACCCCAAAAAACCCACATTTTAAAAGGGCATAGGACGTCAATCAGATCAACCAAAGGACTGGTTAAAAAGGAGCATTTTTGCCTGGCACCTAAAGGTGTATAATGAAGGAGCCAGGTGAACTTCCCTGGTGAGAGCATTCCACAGATGGGGAGCCACTGCAGAGAAGACCCTGTTCTCATGTGGCCACCCTCCTGACCTCTCGCGGAGGAGGCACACAAAGGAGGGACTCAGAAGATGATCTCAAGGTCTAGGTAGTTCATTATGGAAAGAGGCAGTCCTTGAGGTATTGCAGTCTGGAGCCGTTTACGGTAAGCCGTTTACAGTGGTACCTCAGGTTACATATGCTTCAGGTTACAGACACTTCAGGTTACAGACTCCACTAACCGAGAAATGGTACCTCAGGTTAAGAACTTTGCTTCAGGATGAGAACAGAAATTGTGTTCTGGCGGCATGGCAGCAGCAGGAGGCCCCATTAGCTACAGTGGTGCTTCAGGTTGAGAACATTTTCAGGTTAAGAACGGACCTCCGGAACGAATTAAGTACTTAACCCAAGGTACAACTGTATAGATCAAAACCAGCACTTTGAATTGGGCCCAGAAACTAACTGGTAGCCAGTGCAGTCCGACCAGGATCGGTGTCATATGATCAAACCATTTTGCTCCGGTGCGCAACCTGGCCACTGAATTCTTCACCAGCTGAAGTTTCCAAACCATCTTCAGAGGCAGCCCTATGTATAACGCATTGCAGTAATCTAACCTTGAGGTTGCCAGAGCATAGACAACAATAGTTAGGCTATTCCTGTCCAGATAGGGGCGTAGCTGGGCCACCAACCGAAGCTGATGGAAGGCACTCCGGCCCACTGAGGCAACCTGAGTCTTGAGTGACAGGAAAGGATCCAGGAGGACTCCCAAGATATGAACCTGCTCCTTCAGAGGACGTGCAACCTAGAGAAGTCTTCTCTAGGATAAACAGACCCTGCTCCCTCATACGGCTTAGTTTCCAGACCCTTGATCATCTTGGTTGCCCCCCTCAGCACATTTTCTGAGAGTAGGAGCCGTTCAACAGTGGAACAGACATCCTTGGAGGTTTTTAAGGAGAGTTTGGGTGGCCATCTGTCATGGATGCTGAGATCCCTGCATTGCAGGGGGCTGGACTAGATGACCCTTGGGTCCCTTCCAACACTACAATTCTACGATTCTATGGTTCTGTAAGCCAGAATAGAAACTCACCTGCCCACTCCGCTACGTCCCATCTCCTTCTCCCCATTTCCATGTTCCTTCCCACCAACTGGTGGGTGTGCATTTCTCTAGCGGCACACATAATGAGAAAACATGTCTTTAATTTATGTCTAACCACAGAGAGCACCGTGATATTTCCGCCCACACAATTCTGCACCTGTTGCCACGCCGTGCCCTGTCAATTTCCAGGCAGCGCATGGCAGCATGGCAATTTGCACCTGGGAATGTGCAGAGTCCCTCTCCTGATCTATCTTGTGCTGATACGGCTGACAGAAGTGCACCCCTTTCCCACCGCCCAAATTAGAAGCCTTTCACCCAAAATTTGCACAAACTCACAATTTCCTTTTCAGCCTGCACAGGATCATTACAGCGCAGCTGTGGGTCCTTTAATCATCCTGCCACATTCAAAGGCGCATTTTGCCTGAGCTGCTTCTGAAGGCTGCCCAGTGATGTCACCCTTGGAGTTGCAAAGAAGGTGTGTGTGTGTGTGTGTGTGTGTGTGTGTGTGTGTGTGTGTGCCTTGCCCTATGCATATCTTCCCCATTGATCTGAAGCCTTTGCCAGTTTTGTCATGTAATGACATGACACAGCGGCGACATTTCCCACTAGAAGGTACATGAAGTTTGTCATCAGATGAAATTGCAAAAAAGGACAGCCGCTGCTGTCAGCTGAAGACAAGAAAACTGAACCGGAGAGATTTATGGGGAGTGGGATTGATGGCCTCCCTCCTCCCCTCCTGGACCCCAATGGATGACTTCATTAGGAGGAGGAGAGGGCTGGTGACCTAGGCTTGCCATATGTAGTCTTTTTCCAGGACACGTCCTCTTTTTCACAGGTTTGTAAAATGAGAGGTCCATAAGTTAAACATAGAAATCGGCAAATGTGTCCTCATTTTTGCTGTTAAAAATTTGGCAGCCCTGCTATGCTCTGCCAGTGAGAGCCAGTGTGGTGTAGTGGTTAAGAGCGGTAGTCTCGTAATCTGGGGAACCGGGTTTGCGTCTCCGCTCCTCCACCTGCAGCTGCTGGGTGACCTTGGGCCAGTCACACTTCTTTGAAGTCTCTCAGCCTCACTCACCTCACAGAGTGTTTGTTGTGGGAAGGAAGGAAAAGGAGAATGTTAGCTGCTTTGAGACTCCTTTGGGTAGTGATAAGTGGGATATCAAATCCAAACTCCTCCTCCTCCTCCTCCTCTTCTTCTTCTTCCTCTTCTTCGTCTTCTTCTTCTTCTGCCTCCATGGTTGGAGGCAGCAATGCTTCTGAATACCAGCTGCTGGAAACGCAGGAGGGGAGAGCACAGACCCTACAAGGATCCCTCTTTTCCAGGGACAGTCCCAGATTTACAGAAGCCATCCCAGTTTCTGATTTGATCCAGGAATGTCGCACTTTTCCTTAGGACATCCCTATTTTCCCCAGAGAAAATTTGGAGGGTATGGTGGTGGTGGTTGTTTAGTTGTTTAGTCGTGTCCGACTCTTCGTGACCCCCTGGACCAGAACACGCCAGGCACTACTGTCTTCCACTGCCTCCCTCATGCTGGTAGCTTCGAGAACAATGTCCCAGCATCTCGTCCTCTGTCACCCCCTTCTCCTTGTGCCCTCCATCTTTCCCAACATTAAGGTGTTTTCCAGGGAGTCTTCTCTTCTCATGAGGTGGCCAAAGTATTGGAGCCGCAGCTTCAGGATCTGTCCTTCCAGTGAGCACTCTGGGCTGATTTCCTTCAGAATTGAGAGGTTTGATCTTCTTGCAGTCCATGGGACTCTCAAGAGTCTCCTCCAGCACCAGAATTCAAAAGCATCAATTCCTTGTCTCTATTTCATTGGAGAAATGATGGTGGGTATGGAGCTTTGAGACCCCCCAGGCCAAAGAGATAAGTAACCATACAACCTTTAAAAGGCATCTGAAGGCAGACCTTTATGGGAAATGTTTTTTAATGTTCTATGTTTTATTATGTTTTTATATATGTTAGAAGCCACCTAGAGTGGCTGGGGCAACCCAGTCAGATGGGTTAATAATAATAATAATAATAATAATAATAATAATAATAATAGTATTGTTTATATGCCGCCCATCTGACTGGGTTGCCCCAGTGACTCTGGGGAGTATGATTATTGCAGTATTATTATTATTATTATTATTATTATTATTATTATTATTCAGGACACAAGGGAGAAACAGGCTAAGAGGAAGGCACGCTTGGCAAATCCACACCATGATCAACTCTCACCAATGTCCCCACTTGTGGAAGGATGTGTGGATCCAGAACTAGCCTCCACAGTCACTTACGGACTCACTGTTCAGACCGTGTTTATGGAAGACAATCTTACTCGGCTAGGAGGGATCGCCCACGAAAGAAGAAGAAGAAGAAGAAGAAGAAGAAGAAGAAGAAGAAGAAGAAGAAGAGATGATGATGATGATGATGATGATGATGATGATATCTGCTTGAACCCCATGATAACAGGCTGCTAGACTGGAAGGTCCCCCTTGACCTGACCCAGCTGGGCTGTTCTTGTCATGTCTCTCCCTACCCCAAAGACTGCCCCAAATCATGGCCCACAGAGAAGAAGACATCAAAGCCTGCCCAGGCTTATTCACCGCTAAGTCAGACTCTTCTTTCAAATAATTGCAAACTAGCAGCACTTCTTTAATTACGGGCTGCAGTTGTCAGCTTCTTTCAGAGAAGGCTGTTCTCTCTGCCAGGCGCCCCCCGTGCAAAATGGGAGGCTGGCGCGGTGGATGCGGAGGCTGGCTGGTACACGCCGTGGCAGGCTGAGGAGTTTGGAGTTGTTTGGTTTCCTGTATCCCCGCAGTTCCACGCAGCCGAAAAAAAGGGAGGATGGTTCTTTTGACAGCTCCGCTGCCGCCTTCTCTCATTGCAACTCATCCGGCGTGCTCACATAAAGGCAGTTTGAAGGGAGACGGCATGAGGTATGTTTCTCTCCCCCTTCCCAGGTTACAGCTTTTGATGTGATAATTATGCCAAACTCAATGAAAGCCCAGGCTTTTCCCCCCAGCTCTCTTCTCTCCGCTCAAAGAAAATAACAGATTGTTTCAGCTCCACCAGAATTTCCCAATTTCCCCAGAGAATCCCAAGGCGAAACGGGAAGGGAAGCAAGCTAAGATTGCTGGCATCCTCCGCTGCCACGTTTCACATCCTGGGCCCAATAGGCGAGATGTTGTCCTTCCTGCGCTGTGGTTTTTGCACAGACCCCATTCACTCCACTGAAACTAAACAGGAGTGAATGGTCCTGGTGTGCAGTGCCTGAAATCAAGTGAATTAGTTGCTGGGGGGGGGACGGGACCCAGCACCCAGTAGCTGATGCGCCACAAACAACTCATGAAGGCAGCGATTTTAAATTGTTTTTAACAATTAAAAAACCATTCTAAATTGTTTTTAATTCTTTTCTGTGTTGTTTGAAATGAGACCATCTTGGCTGTGAGCCCTGGAAGACCTGCACGCTGCCTTGCTGGACTTTCCCCATCTGGCCTGGGAGAGTGGAGTGCGGACTGACTCCAACTACACAAGCTGAGGCTGTTGAATTGTCACCTCCAGGCTTGACTACTGTAATTCGCTCTACGCGGGGCTGCCCTTGAAACTGCCCCACAAACTCCAGCGGGTGCAGAATGCTGCAGCGAGGCTCCTCACGGGGTCCCTGCCATGGGAGCATATTCACCCAGTGCTTTACCTTTAAAGCCCTTTGTGGCTTAGGGCCCTCACAACTACGGGACCACCTCTCCTGGTCTGCCCTGCGGAGGACCTTAAGGTCCAGGAATAACCATAGTTTAGAGGTCCCAGGCCCTAAAGAAGTCAGACTATCCTCCACCAGGGCCAGGGCCTTTTCAGTGATGGCCCTGACCTGGTGGAATGCTCTGTCCCAGGAGACCAGGGCCCTTCAGGATTTAAACTCCTTCCGTTGGGCCTGTAAGACAGAGCTATTCCACCTGGCTTTCAATTTGAACTTAGCCTCATCTTTTATTCCCCTTCCTTCCCTCTCCTTTTATGAAGATCACCCACTCTGAGACCCCACAGCTAATTCTCCCCTGGCCTCCTCGCTGGCCCAAGTAGGACCAATTCAGCCAGCTAGCCCTGGGATTATCTAATGCTTATTTCCCCTATATTGATTTTTTTTAAAAAATCATGTTTTTATTCTGTATTTTATGCTGCTTTTATAAAATTTGTTGTTAGCCGCCCTGAGCGGATCCTGTTCGCATTCCGAGGTACCACTGCATTGTGTAGGGTTGGCATATGTCCTGAATTTCCTGATTTTTACTTCTAGAAATATGGCAACCCTACTATTGTGGATTACAGTCACTGATAAACTACCTCTTCTGTGTGTTTCTCTAATGGCAAAACATAATTTTTGCACATTTCTTCAGTAAGCGGTCTTAAAAACATGTTTTTGACTGTGAGGAATTCAAATCAGCTATTTTTTTGGACAACATGTAGCTTGGTAAGCCCACGGTCGATGAAAATGCATATTAAACTGTTTTCGGAAGACCAAAGAATTTTAATTTACCTTTTGGAAATGTCACACAATGCTAAATACTTTTTTGGATTCCCAAGCCACGTGCCAACTTTTTAGCACCCCACATTTTGGGAATTTGAATGTTGAAAAATTCAACACACTCTACTCTGGCATCTCCCAGCAGGGCTGGGGAAATTTTTTACCTGAAACCCTCGAGGACAAAAAAAAAGTGAGCTTCTTGGCAGTAACTGAGAATAGATTTTGTTATGAGAATTATAAGGTCTAAGATATAAAATAAATGTACCAGGCAAACACATACATACAGTAAATATATAAACCACATGTCTGAAACACTACAGGAAAACAGTCCTGAAGCCATTTTGACTCTTTCAGTGACCTCAAATATTCCTCTGCAGTTTGGAAGGAAATGGGAAACGCCTCCCCATTGTCTCTGTGCTGACAAATCCTGCCTTAAGGGCACATTTGTGTATGAATAGGGTGAGCCTGTGACCTGGACTCAGGAATTAAGTATTGATCATCACTGCCTTGCCATGGCAAAGGGGCTTGAATAACTCAGAGAAGCTATGAGCTATGCCGTGCAGGGCCACCCAGATGGACAGGTCATAGTGGAGAGATTTGACCAAACGTGATCCACATGGAGCAGGAACCGGCAAGCCACTCCAGTATCCCTGCCAAGATAACTCCATGGACAATAAGGTCCATATAGTTAAAGCTATGGTTTTCTCAGTAGTGATGTATGGAAGTGAGAGCTGGACCATAAAGAAGGCTGATCGCCGAAGAATGGATGCTTTTGAATTCTGGTGCTGGAGGAGACTCTGGAGAGTCCCATGGACTGCAAGAAGATGAAACCGATCCATTCTGAAGGAAATCAGCCCTGAGTGCTCACTGGAAGGACAGATCCTGAAGCTGAGGCTCCAAGACTTTGGCCACCGCATGAGAAGAGAAGACTTCCTGGAAAAGACACTGATGCTGGGAAAGATGGAGGGCACAAGGAGAAGGGGACGACAGAGGGCGAGATGGTTGGACAGTGTTCTTGAAACTACAAACATGATCTGACCAAACTGCGGGAGGCAGTGGAAGACAGGAGTGCCTGCGTGCTCTGGTCCAGGGGGTCATGAAGAGGCAGACACGACTAAACGACTAAACAACAACATCACAAAAGAATGGCCAGGCTGTCCAGGTAAACCCATCAACAGGTTTCCTGCCAGACAGGATTCTGCTGTAAACAGCCCCTTCTGTGATGTATGTATGATGTTTTTGGGGGTCGTCGTGACCTACAGTCTGGCAATTTCAAAAGTCTATATAAGGACTTGCACACCATTGTTCTGGGTTCCTCTCCTCTCTCTCCCTGTGTGGGGTGAGGACCCTGTTGCAACCGTTTAGTAAAGATCAGGCTTACTAGCTGCTTTGCTTCTCAATATTCTCTGGTTGGCCTCTGTTATTTTCTCCGACTGATAGAGAACCTACATAAGGACTCTTCGCAGGCTCTTAAACAGGGGTCACCAACCTTTTTCAGCTGTGGGCTGGTCCACGGTCCCTCAAACCATGTGGGGGGCCAGACTATATTTTGGGGGGGAAATATGAACAAATTCCTATGCCCCACAAAAACCCAGAGATGCATTTTAAATAAAGGCACACATTCTACTCATGTAAAAACATGCTGATTCCTGGAACCGTCCACGGGCCGGATTTAGAAGGCTGGATCTGGCCCCTGGGCCTTATGTTGCCTACTCCTGCTCTTGGGTACCCCATAAGTGAAAAAGGAGCAGTTTTTTCTTATAAAAGATTTGGTCCCATATCACCCTGTACCAAGTCACAGAAACATTTGCAGTGCCTTTATTCCATGCTAAACCACCGGCTCACCTCTCTCAATATTGGCCACATTGCTGAATGTATGCTCTCCAAGGTTTGGGGTAAGGGACCATTCCAGTCCTGTCTGAGGATGCCAGGGATTAATCCTGGAAACTTGACCATGCTGTCCACTGTTTCCTGCAGAGGAGGGTGAGGAGGTTCAGGAAGGGAAGAACTGCCAGCCTCGAAATCAAACTCCAAAAACACCCATCTGCTTCTCTACAACTTAACTGTGCAGCGGTTATTGACAGCTACTCAGCCCAGGAGGGAGGTTTATTGAGCCACACAAGCTGAATGTAATGATGGTTGCCTCTGGCCACCTCAGCTCAGAAAGGATATTGTGGAATTGTAAAAAAAAAAAGTTCAGAAAAATGATCAAGGGGGTGCAGCGACTCCCCTCTGAGGGAAGGGTGCAGAGTTTAGAGAAAAGGTGAATAAGGGATGTTTATAGAAGTTTATAAAAGGATGCCTGGCATGCAGAAAGTGGGGAGAGGGAGGTTTTTTCTTTTTTCTTCTTTTTTTTGAAGTCATTTTTTATTGATTTTACAAATACAAAATACAGATAAACAAAAAAGACGTAACTATATAAAGAAATTCTCTGAATCTTGGGACTTTCCCGCATCCCCTCCATGGGGTCTCTTTTTAAACATCTGCAACTGCATATTCATCTGTATTCCAATTTTTGTACCAAACCATATTATCCATAGTGATTTTTACGCTATAAGTGAAATCAAGTTCCTGCTCCTGTTTCCGTTTGCTCACAGTGGTCTCCTAAGTGGCTTATATTTTTTCCCATTCTTTTGTAAAGTTTTTGTCCTCTTGGTTTCTGAGTTTTTCCGTCAGTTTTGCCATCTCGGCATAGTCCACCAGCTGGGTTGGCAATTCCTCTCTGGCAGGGACTTTGCCTTCTTTCTAATACAGGAAATTTTTATCCCTCTCTCCTGCCAGTAGAAGTCGTGGGCATCCAAGGAGGCTTAATGCTGGAAGAGTCTGGATGAATAAAAGAAAATAATTCACATACTGTAGTGCATAGTTGAACTACGGAACTCCCTGCCACAGGAGGCAGGCATGGCCACCAGCTTGGAGGGCTTCAAAAGAGGATTAGACAAATTCTGGGAGCAGAGGGCTACTTGCGGCTACTAGCCCTGATGGCTATGCTCTGCCTCCATGGCCAGAGGAAGAAATGCTGTTGAATACCAGTTGCTAGAAACTGCAGGAAGGGAGAGGGCTCTGGTGCTAAACTCCTGCTTGTGGGTTTTCCAGGACAGGAATCTGGTTGGCCATTGGTGTGGGATGTAATCCGCTGGGAGCAGTCAAGTACAACATTCCTTGCAATGCTAGAGAAGACATGCGAGGGAATGTTTGGTCCAGCCAGTCAAAACTTACTCTTCCTCCTGGCTGGAGCATCCTTCCTTTTGCATGTGATAGAAGGTGGGTGTGGCCTTACCTGCCCAGGTAACAAAAGGACAAGTCACACAGCACACCTCTCTCTTTTTCACTTCCTTCTTCGTTTGACCAGCTTCTAGCTAGGACTGCTTTGCTAGCTAGCAGAAGCATTGGGATTATTTCCCCATATGGTGTAGATCCACATGAACATATTTGTAACTAGGTCTGCCTTCAGGAATCCAACTGTGAACTGATGTAAGTAAAATTCTTTTATTGACTTTGAATAAGATTGTGGCCTCTTTATTCTTTTGAGAAGGATTCAAGGGAACGTACCAGGAATGTACATGTGATGTCCTGGGATTGGGGCTCAGATTCAGAACCAGAGGAGTCTCAGTCTGCACCGGATCCTTTGCCTCAGGCATCATGTGAACCAAGTCTGGGGGCTGATCCTGAAGAGTCCCAGTTTGCACAGGTTCCCCTGCAACAAGCCCCAGCTGGGCCAAGTCAGGGGCCTGAGCCTGCCCTGGCTCCAGATGAGGGGATTTCCTCGTTGCCTTCAGCTGGGTCATCACTACCGTTGGGCCAGGGGCGGCTGAGGCGGCCCCTGGGTCTAGTCACCTACCGACATCTCCCAAGCTGCAGAGACTCAGGTCTGAGAGAAGGAGAGGCCTGGATACTTGCAGACAGAGTGCTCGCCTTCAGGTGAAATAGGGAGGTGAGTCGCCAGGGGATCAGGACGGGCCGTTACCCCATCAGAGATAAAAGGCTGTCGGACCCCGCCCCAGGTTGCGGGAGCAACATTGCTGTATGCCAGATCCTGCCTGAGATCCTGTACCTGTCCTTGCCTGGTTTCCTGCCTCGTGTCCTGCCTTGGCCCTGTCGGACTGACTCCTAGCGGAAGCCTCGGATTCTGGACCGGTCCTGGACCACGTTTCATGGGTTACCCCCGGGCCCAGCACAGAACAATTCAATACGAAACAGATTGAATTGTATAATAGCAAGAGGCTTACATGAGCCTGCAACCAGCTGTGCATGTAAAGGGAAATGTAACTCTGCTACGTAAAGGAACTTGCTATCATAAGTTAGGAAGGATATTAATAAACAATATATCCTCTCCTGCTACCCTGAACATTCCCACAATTGTGAGAACAGGTTACTGGACTAGATGGTTCAGGGATCTTCTTACTTCCTTATGGCCACGTCTAATCTTGCATTGTTTGGAGTCAGCCCTGATTCCAGGCTCCTCTTTTCTGCCTGCCTCTCCTGGAAACGACTGCTGCATCCCTTCCTCAGCTCTACCTCCTCCCTTCCTCCCCCCCCCCAATTTCTAGTGACTTCATCCACCCTGGCTGCCAGTCTACTGACACCTGCCTTCTGCCCTCCAGCCATGTTCGGTCAGAGCACCGCTGAACGACAGCTTCCATCGGGTGAAATGTGTTATTAATCCAAACACGGCCATCAACCCACCTTCCCTGGCTGCAACGTAAGCAGTTCTCACATTCCTGGCCAGTCACGTCTCCGTTGGGACAGGCCCAGCCGCTTAAGCTTCTGGAATCCACCCCATACCTAGTCAGTGGCTGAAACCAATTTAATTTCCTTGATATGGCTAGGAGCAGAGAGCAGCAGGTTCCTTGAAACAGGAGATTCAGAAGATGAGAAGTTCCTTGAGACCATGAAACTCCTAAACCAGGGGTCAGCAAACTTTTTCAGCAGGGAGCCGGTCCAGTGTCCCTCACACCTTATGAGGAGCTGGACTATATTTTTGGGGGAGAAATGAATGAATTCCTATGCCCCACAAATAACCCAGAGATGCATTTTTTTAAAAAATCACACATCCTATTCATGTAAAAACATGCTGATTCCCGGACTGTCCGCGGGCTGGATTTCGAAGGCGATTGGGCCAGATCCGGCCCCCAAGCCTTAGTCTGCCTAAAAAGGTAAAGAGCCCCCTGACCATTAGGTCCAGTCATGTCCGACTATGGGGTTGCGACACTCATCTCACTTTATTGGCTGAGGGAGCTGGCATACAGCTTCCAGGTCATGTGGCCAGCAGGACAAAGCCGCTTCTGGCGAACCAGAGCAGTGCACGGAAACGCTGTTTACCTTCCCGCCAGAGCGGTACCTATTTATCTACTTGCACTTTGAGGCCTGGGAGGCCCATCATAAATATGCTAGGGAAAAAGCATCTCAAAGCGCCAAAATACTGTCTCGCTTTTACTTTACGAAAGGGGGCAGACATATCCCAGCAGCTCTGGAGGTCTTTCAAGCAAAACCCTTGGCGCAATTACTCTACGGGGCCCAAATCTGGACAGGAAATCATTGCCGCACACTTGAAACGGTCCAGTCTAAATTCTTAAGACAGATTCTAGCCGTTCCACCATGCGCACCAAATGCGGCCCTACGGCTGGAGACTGGCCTCCTCTCCGTCGAAACCCGAACCTGGCTAAGAACATTTAACTATTGGCTTCGTTTAAATTTAAACCCATCCGGACTACTACCTCTAGTAGCACGAGATGCACATAGAAGTCGGTGGTCCAAAGTAGTGCATCAAAAACTACTTATATGTGGCCTCCAAGCACAGCATCTCCTGAAAATGGGTCTCCCCAAGGCAAAAACTATTATTGATCAGCGCATGAAGGATATTGAGCAGCAAAATAATCTGGCCTATATTAAGAAATTTAGTGCTTGGTACGCTTATCTGCCCCCCTCCCACTTTGATTTTCGGGCACCTTATTTGTCTACCTTAACCATTCCAAAACTCAGACGGGCCTTCACACTGGCCAGACTAAATATGTTACCCTCGGCTGTTCTTGAGGGTAGATATCAAGGAACTTCATTTGAGAACCGGCTCTGCCCCTGTGGAGCTGGCTGCGTGGAGACTGTATCACACGTTCTCTTGTCTTGCTCCCTATATAAAAATCTCAGGGACGAGACCATCGCGCCGCTCCTGTCTGCCATCCCGGGCCACTCTTGCGAAGCCAAGCTGTTCTCACTCCTGGCCGACCAGAACGGCTCGACAACAGAGAAGGTTGCCAAATTTGTCGAGAGAGCAATGAGATTGAGAGCTGCTACCGGAGTGACATTAGCGTCGTTGCCCAGAATCCTCTCCTAGGATTTTACTATTATTATCGTTATGTTTTGCTACTATTATTTTGTCGTCCCCTAAAATGTATTTTATATAATTGACTTTTTAGTTTTATTCTTTGTGTGTTGTATTGTTGTTTTATTGCTATGGCCGATGGCTGACGCAAATAAAGATTCTTATCTATCTATCTACTTGCACTTTGACGTGCTTTCAAACTGCTAGGTTGGCAGCAGCGGGGACTGAGCAACGGGAGCTCACCCATCACGGGGATTTGAACCGCCTACCTTCTGATCGGCAAGCCCTAGGCTTCATGGTTTAACCCACAGCCCCACCCATGTCCCCATCTCCTAAACCTTTAGAGCTTTGGAGAACTTTGGGGAAGGAATTCAGTAGGGTCATTCACACTTCCCGAAAGAATACGAGAACGAAAATGCAGCTACCCTTCAAATTTCTGAAATTTGAACTGGTTCAAAGCAGACTCTTGGATATGTGACGCTGGCCTCGCTGATCAGTTTTACAGAATATCCACTTTACCAGAAATAGATTTTTATAAAAGCCCATACACAAATGCATAATCAACATACCATACAACAGCAACAGCACATATAATAACAGCCATCACAATAAGCAAGGTAAAAAAAATGTAATTTTCTATTTAGATGTAGGGGATTATTTTCACAAATACGAATAAATTGTGTTCTCTCTTTTCTTTTGGACAAAATTATCCCATTTCTCCCTCTTTGCTTTAGTCTCATTATAATCCATAGTTGCAAAACACAACACTTTTAACATCCATTCTTTTCATTGTCACCAGCGTTTTTTCATGCAACAGTCTCACAGCCACCAAAGTCTTTGTTGCTGGGAAATGGTTTTAAGGGGGGGCGGGGTATTAAAGAGAGCAAAGGGCTGCAGGGACACCACTGGCTCCGTGGGCAGACTCATCCTCAGACAAGCAGAGACTTAGACAAAGGTCTCTTTAACTCCTTCTACCCCAGAATGGACAGCAGCAGAGTCTCCGCATGCTTTGCCTTCATGCACAGGCATGCGCCCCGAGGGAGAACTTTGCCAGTGTCTCTGGTCCTTCTTGACCCAGCAAAAAAAGAGACTAAAAGAGACATTTTCCCTCGTCATGGGAGAAAGTGTCACTGTCCGGTTCATGGGCGATTGAAGTCCCAGCAGGGGACATCAGGACCAGGGGCAAGATGGCGGGGTGGGAGCAGGAACGGGGGCCCAGAAGGCAGGAGTCAGGAAGCCAAACATCCCACAAACTCCAGCGGGTGCAGAATGCTGCAGCGAGGCTCCTCACGGGGTCTCTGCCATGGGAGCATATTCACACAGTGCTTTTCCAGCTGCACTGGCTCCCGGTGGAGTACAGGGCAGTGGCGTAGCGTGGGGGGTGCAGGGGGGGGCCGGCCGCACCGGGCGCAACATCTGGGGGTTAGGGTTAGGGGGCGCAAATCCACGAGTTAGGGGGCGCAAATTACTTGCCTTGCCCCGGGTGCTGACAACCCACGCTACGCCACTGGTACAGGGTCAGATTTAAGGTGCTGGTTTTGACCTTTAAAGCCCTTCACGGCCTAGGACCCTTGTACCTACGGGACTGCCTCTCCAGGTATGCCCCACGGAGGACCTTAAGGTCCATAAATAGCAATACCCTAGAGGTCCCGGGCCCCAAGGGAGTCAGATTGGCCTCAGCCAGAGGCAGGGCCTTTTCAGCACTGGCCCTGGCCTGGTGGAACGCTCTGTCTCATGAGACCAGGTCCCTGCAGGATCTAATTTCTTTCCGCAGGGCCTGTAAGACAGAGTTGTTCATCCTGGCTTTTGGCTTGGAATCAACTTGATCCCCCCCTCTTCTTTTTTCATTTCTACTCCTGTGATGGAACTCCTATTTAGGAACTTCCCTGGTTTTTTTCTGGCCCACATAGGACCAGTCTGGATAGTTAGCCTTGGTGAAGACTTGATGTTTTCATCCCCCAAAAAGTTTTTGAGTTTCTGCTGAAATGAGGCTGCATTTTAATGTTGTATTTTAATCTTGTTTTTAAGTTGTATTTCAAGCAATTTGTTTTATATTTGGTGTTAGCCGCCCTGAGCCTGATCTTGGCTGGGGAGGGTGGGGTATAAATAAAAGTTATTATTATTAATATGATTAAAGCTATCTAGGTTGGTGTCCATCCCTGCCTCCTGTGGGAGGGAGTTCCACAGTTGAACAATGCGCTGCGAGAAGAAGGATTTTCTTTCTTTTCTCTCTTCCAAAATTCAACTTCATCAGATGTACACGAATTCCAGAGTTATGAGAGAGGGAGGGAACCTTCTCTTTCCACTTTTTCTACGCCATGTATATATATTTCTGCCATGTTGTTTCTTCCTCTCCTTCTCTAAACTAAAAAGTCCCAAATACCACAAGCTTCATAAGGGAGTTGCTTCATTCCCTGGATCTTTTTGGTCACCCTTTCCTGAAACTTTTCAGTGCCTACCAGTCAAGATGTTCTCCCTTCCCGGCGGAGGGCAGTACATGCCTCTGAATGATAGATGCTAGAAATCACCAAGTGGGGAGATTTGCTGTTGCTTTGCAGGATTCTCAGAGGCTCCTAGTTCGCCCCTTTGAGATCAGGATGCTGCAGCCGATGGACCCATCTTCATGGCTCTTCCTCTGTTGTTATGTTATCAAAGTGTTGGTGCTGACCTTTAAAGCCTTAAACGGCCTCGGTCCAGTATACCTGAAGGAGCATCTCCACTCCCATCGTTCAGCCCGGACACTGAGGTCCAGCGCCGAGGGCCTTCTGGCAGTTCCCTCACTGCGGGAAGCCAAGTTACAGAAAGCCAGGCAGAGGGCCTTCTCGGTAGTGGCACCCACCCTGTGGAACGTCCACCCACCAGATGTCAAAGAGATAAACAACTACCAGATTTTTAGAAGACATCTGAAGGCAGCCCTGTTTAGGGAAGCTTTTAATGTTTAATAGGTTATTCTGACCAAACTGCGGGAGGCAGCGGAAGACAGGAGTGCCTGGCGTGCTCTGGTCCAGGGGGTCACGAAGAGTCGGACACGACTAAACGACTAAACAACAACAAGGTTATTGTATTTTAATATTCCATTGAAAGCCGCCCAGAGTGGCTGGGGAAACCCAGCCAGATGGGTGGGGTATAAATAATAAATTATTATTATTATTAACATTGGCATCAGAGGGAGCCCAGTGTAAGAGCTGGGCAAAGCTCAATTGGGTGAGAAATCTCAAATTCCAGGTTCAAGAGGCTTTCTCCTCCTCCTCCTCCACCACCACCCCTTGCCCCCAACGTCCTTTGATCTTCCCCTACCTGACACCGCTTGCTCCTCTGAACGGTCAAGGCCATCTGAGCCTCTCCTTCCCAGCTCTCGCTGATTTTCATTACATTTCCCTCTGTAGATTTTTTCCTCCCTGCTCTCCTATTTTGATTAAATCCTTCTGGCATTTCTCACGGTCCTTCATAGCCTCTCTCTTTTTTTCTAGAAGAAAAAAATATATATAACTCTTTTTCAAAGGAAATAGTTCTCTGTCACTTGAAGAGATTTCATCACCTCTCCGGCTTCCCAACCCATTCCTAAATAGATTAATAAACCACAGCTCTGGGACGGTCCCTCTGGGTTCAACCGGCCTGAACCCCCTTCCTCTTGGATCAGCCCCCGGCACCCTGACGCTCTCCATTTCCATTTTGGATGCAGAAGAGGATTCTGCCCCTTCCTCTGTAGACACTTATTTTTTTTAGGAATCTCCTATGAGGAACCTTGTCCACTAGTCTTCTAAAAACCCTGCAAAATTGTGCCCAGCAGTTCTCTCGATTTCTAGTTTCCATTAACTCTTTCATAGCCTTCCAAACAGACTTAGAAGCGTATCCCAGTTTGCTACACATCCAAGGGTGCTTGGAGCATTAGGCTGAATGCTTTTTTTTGGAGGGGGGGTCCCTTCTCCTGAATTCAAACTCTAGGCTTAGGCCCAGGCTATGACCCGATTCTTTGATCACTGCAGATGGTGGCAGCAGTGACGAAATTAAAAGACGCCTGCTTCTTGGGAGAAAAGCAATGACAAACCTAAAAGGTAAAGGGACTCCTGAGCATTAGATCCGGTCGTGGCCGACTCTGGGGTTGCGGCGCTCATCTTGCTTTATTGGCCGAGGGAGCCGATGTACAGCTTCTAGGTCATGTGGCCAGCATGACTAAGCCGCTTCTGCTGAACCAGAGGAGCACACGGAAACGCCGTTTACCTTCCCGCCGGAGTGGTACCTATTTATCTACTTGCACTTTGACGTGCTTTTGAACTGCTAAGTTGGCAGGAGTTGGGACCGAGCAACGGGCACTCACCCCGTCGTGGGGATTCGAACTGCCAACTTTCTGATCAGCAAGTCCTAGGCTCTGTGGTTTAACCCACAGCGCCACCCGCGTCCCTTATGACAAACCTAGACAGGTTCTTAAAAAGCAGAGACAACAAAGGTCGGTATAGTTAAAGCTATAGTTTTCCCAGTAGTGATGTCTGGAAGTGAGAGCTTCACCATAAAGAAGGCTGATCACCGAAGAACTGATGCTTTTGAATTATGGTGCTGGAGGAGACTCTTGAGAGTCCCATGGACTGCAAGAAGATCCAACCTCTCCATTCTGAAGGAAATCAGCCCTGAGTGCTCACTGGAAGGACAGATCCTGAAGCTGAGGCTCCAAGACTTTGGCCTCCTTATGAGAAGAGAAGATTCCCTGGAAAAGACCCTGATGTTGGGAAAGATGGAAGGCACAAGGAGAAGGGGACGACAGAGGACAAGATGGTGGGACAGTGTTCTCGGAGCTACAAACATGAGTCTGACCAAACTGCGGGAGGCAGTGGAAGACAGGAGTGCCTGGCGTGCTCTGGTCCAGGGGGTGACAGAGAGTCGGACACGACTAAATGACTAAACAACAACAACAAGATGACCCTATTCTCCCATATGAACCTGTCAGGGTTCCAAG
Source organism: Podarcis liolepis (assembly GCF_965112155.1). Classification (NCBI taxonomy): domain Eukaryota; kingdom Metazoa; phylum Chordata; class Lepidosauria; order Squamata; family Lacertidae; genus Podarcis; species Podarcis liolepis. Next base: position 63,761,411 of record NC_139565.1, read on the forward strand.
ATCTCTGGGGAGGCTCTTCTTTCAGTCCCACCAACCTCCCAGGCATGCTGGAGACGGGGGGGGGGGTAGGGCCTTCTCGGTGGTGGCTTCTCCCAGGCAACTGTGGAACTGCCTTCCTACAGAAGCCAGACCAGCTCCCTCTTGCTGTCCTTCCCCCGACAGACTGTTATTCCAACAGGCCTTTAAGGACGGGGTTGTTGGTTTTTTGTTTTGTTTTTGTATTTTCCAATAATTTTTATAATTTTTTTCCAATATCTGAAACACAATACAGCTTAACAATATTATTGTCCTTTAAATCTATATCTTATCCGAGTTAACTTCCCTCCACCCCTCTTCTGGCTTCTCTACATTGCTCTTGCTTAAACATGATTACTATACATTCTATAAGTGTCTATAATTTCTTAATAAATTTTTGTATTATACTTTAGACATACATTCCTTATTATAATAGAGCATTACATCTTGTGGTCTAACCAAATGTTTACGTTATGAGTTTTATTTCAGTCCTGTGAGTGTCTTTATTTATGTACAGTTTTCTCTAAGTATACCATAAATTTGGACCGTTCTTTCTGGAATTTCTCATCATCCTGCTGTCAGATTCTTCCAGTTAGCCTTGCTATTTCCGCATACTCCAATACTTTCTGTTGCCATTCTTCAGTTGTCAGCAGTGGCGTAGCGTGGGTTGTCAGCACCCGGGGCAAGGCAAGTAATTTGCGCCCCCTAACCCGTGGATTTGCGCCCCCTAACCCGTGGATTTGCGCCCCCTAACCCGTGGATTTGCGCCCCCTAACCCCCAGATGTTGCGCCCGGTGCGGCCGGCCCCCCCTGCACCCCCCATGCTATGCCACTGGTTGTCAGAATATCCTGTTGTTTCCATCTCTGTGTGAGGAGTAGTCTTCCTGCTGTTGTGGCATACAGGAAGAATTTCTGATCTTCCTTTTTAATGTCCTCTCCAACCATTCCTAGCAAAAATGCCTCTGTTTTTTTATTTATAAAAGGTGTACCTAAATATGTTTTTTAACTCATTATACACACTATCCCAAAAAGTCTTCATTTAAGGACTGGGTTATTGTTGTTTAAAGGGAAAGAGCTTTAATAGTGCTGTGTTGTTTTTTATTATTTGTATTTTAATAGATTTGCTTTTAAAGTGGTTTTAATTCTGTTAAGAGTTTAATAAAATGTTAAGCATTTAATAATATGTCTAATAATTAGAGTTTAATAATATGCTTTTAGCTTTTTGTATTTATACACGTGTTGTTTTAATTTGCATGAGCTGCCTTGAGTCCGTGGGGAAGGCGGGATAGAAATAATTATAACAACAACAATAATATTAATAATTTGCTTTTCCTCTGTCACCAAACACACACGCAAATTAGCAAATCATCGATAATCTCACAGGCCTCCTCTTCCCACAACCCCTAGCGCACCCCTGAGATCCTGGAATGCGGGGCCTGGAATGTTCTGCTCTCTATGCTGGTCAGGTAAAGAGAAGAGTCCACTTCTGTTTTTCTGTGTTGTGAGAGCAGTTATGAGCTATAATAGAGTAAGGGGGGACATCTGATTTAGTCTGCATTTTAATGCGGACCCAGCTCATTTGCACTTTCCGAAGCAATGTGCAGCCTGCAAAGGAGCTGGACTTCAAGGTTTGAACTTCTCCGAGTTTTGCAACACAAATATGTGAAGGAATCGCACGCAGCTCCAATTTCAGAGCGCTGAAAGCAGTTCCTGAGGATCCAAGTTGGTGGCCATCGCTGCCTCCTGTGGGAGCGAGATACATGGTTTAACTATGTGCTGTGCAAAGAAGGACTTTATTTGACCTGTCATGGAAGTTTTCCTTATTAGAAGATGCGTTCGGCTATTGAAAGGCCTGCCACCTTTCCTACTGCAAAAACCTGCATGCTCCCTTCTCTTAGTAGTGGCAGTGGTAGTGGTAGTGAGGGCAGAAACCAAGAAGACCTGCTCCCTGCCTTGAAGGCCTTTTTCCACCTGGCCTGGGAGAGTGGGACCTGGACTGACTCCAGCTACAAAAGCTGAAGCCGTTGTTGAACAGACTCTGCAGCTGGAGTGCTGGTTAGGGGTTTTTGCTGTTGGGTTTTGTCAGGGGTACAGGGACAGAGGCACAGGGAAGGCAGGAAATGGAGAGTGATGGAGAGGAATCCCAGGATAGCGAGGAAGAGGATAGCAATGACGCAGGGGATTCCATGAGTCTCTCCAGCGAATCAGAGGATTCCCAGAAGGGGGCGCCTGTGGTAAGGGCAAGGGGAGCCCCAGGGGGAAAGTGTCAGGAGCGGGGGGCCAGCAGGGGACCCCAAAGCGGCAGCTGGGAATCAGGGCCAGCCTCCCCACCAGAGCGCAGCGAAGGGGGGGGGAATTCCCAGTGTGTCAGGGGAAACAGCTCCGGCAGCAGAGAAGGAGGAAGGGTCAGAGCAAGCCATCCTCCCGGAAGGGGAGGAGAGCAGTGAGGGGAGTAGCATAACTGTCAAAAGGAAGGTCAGAGGATGGGCGCGTGCGCCAAGTTCAAATGAGGAGGCGCGCGGAAGAACAGGGAGCCCGGAGGAGGAGCCAAGTCCCAAAGCCCGCAGGAGGGGGGAGGAGCAGGCTGGAGACTCCGCTTCAGGAGAATCCAGGAGGGGAGGAACCCCGGCGGGCAGAAAGACCCTGCGGAAAAGGAAAGAGAGGAAAAGGTGGAGCAGCGTTAGCTTATTAAACTGGTGTAGGGGAGGGACCGATTCAGAGGGGACTTCTAACGTCTAAGGCTAAGAGACGCGGGGCTGCGCGCCTCGGTTGTGGAACCAATAATGAACTGCAATAAACATCCTTGTATATAAGAAGAACTTGGCGTTGCTCTTTTGTGAGCTGAGACCTGAGGCAGCCCTTGACAGGTTTGTTGCTGTTGTTGAAATTAAATTTTTGTATCTTTACTTTAGATTGGGGATTTATGTGGAAATTGTTCAATTTGGTGGTGTACTTTAGATGTTTTGTTGTTTATGACTACTTTTGCCTGCTTTTTATGTTATATGCTGCCTTGAGCATGGTTTTAACTCTGGGAAGGTGGCATAGAAATAAAACAATCGATTGATTGATTGATTGATTGATTGATTGATCTAAAAACTTGCAGGAGAGCAGTGCGGCAGTGAATACGTTTTTCCCCACTGAAAACAAACAAAAAAATATTATCCAAGCAGTATAGCACTAACTCTGAAGACAAGATCAGTTCTGTAAATGATGAAGGACAAACTTTGGAAAATGGAAAGCAACTGGAATTTGGAAAGGGAGGAGGGAGGAAACAGAGAAGGAGGAACTCCATCCCTGAAACTTGAGGCCCAGAAGTATCTTCATCTTTGGCTGAGAGCCAGTATTTTTATTCTCTGTTTCTGAAGTGCTGGTTTTAATTACAGAAAAAGCTGCCTATTTGGTTCCCATCCATCTTGATCTCCACTATGCAATCTCTTTGCTATTAATCAACTTGACCAAAAGCCAGCAAGACGCCTCCACCGAATTTTATTTTTTAAAATCAGGTGTGGGGTGGAAAGAGAGGGAGAGAGGGAGGGAGGAAGTCCAAGCTTGGCAGGGGAATGTCTTCTAGCCAGGATCGCCATGAGAAGAAACCCACCTTCATGGAGGGCTAAGGGCCAGAGCTGGATCTGGCAGCACACTCAAAGGATTAATCAGCAAAGGGGGGGGGGGGTGAGAAGCCACAAGGAAGTTAGATTAGAGGAACCATTGGGATGATCTTCCAAGAGCAGCTCAATGCCAGGACAATCATCTACCTTGCAGGGTTGTTGTTTTTATGTTTTAAGAAGCAGTTACTTGTCAAAAAATGGATGCTTTTGAATTCTGGTGCTGGAGGAGACTCTTGAGAGTCCCATGGACTGCAAGAAGATCAAACCTCTCCATTCTGAAGGAAATCAGCCCTGAGTGCTCACTGGAAGGACAGATCGTGAAGCTGAGGCTCCAAGACTTTGGCCACCTCATGAGAAGACTCCCTGGAAAAGACCCTGATGTTGGGAAAGATGGAGGGCACAAGGAGAAGGGGACGACAGAGGACGAGGTGGTGGGACAGTGTTCTCAAAGCTACCAGCATGATCTGACTAAACTGCGGGAGGCAGTGGAAGACAGGAGTGCCTGGCAAGCTCTGGTCCATGGGGTCAGGAAGAGTCGGACACGACTAAATGACTAAACAACAACAACAAGAAGTGGAACATTTTCTTCAATTCGTTACTGTAATTCATGGAGGAGAGAGCTATCAGTGGCCACAGTTGGAGGCACCAATGCTTCTGTACCCCAGTTTCTGGAAACCACAGGAGTGGGGAGTGCTTTAATAATAATAATAATAATAATAATAATAATAATAATAATAATAATAATAATAATTTATTATTTATACCCCGCCCATCTGGCTGGGTTTCCCCAGCCACTCTGGGCAGCTTCCAAAAGAATATTAAAATACTGTGATACATCAAACATTAAAAGCTTCCCTAAACAGGGCTGCCTTCAGATGTCTTCCAAAAGTCTGGTAGTTGTTGTTCTCTTTGACATCTGGTGGGAGGGCGTTCCACAGGGAGGGCGCCACTACCGAGAAGGCTCTCTGCCTGGTTCCCTGTAACTTGGCTTCTCGCAGTGAGGGAACAGCCAGAAGGCCCTCGGTGCTGGACCTCAGCATCCGGGCAGAATGATGGAGGTGGAGACGCTCCTTCAGGTATACTGGACCGAGGCCGTTTAGGGCTTTAAAGGTCAGCACCAACACTTTGAATTGTGCTCGGAAACGTACTGGGAGCCAATGTAGGTCTTTCAAGACCGGTGTTATATGGTCTCGGCGGCCGTTCCCAGTCACCAGTCTGGCTGCTGCATTCTGCATTAGTTGTAGTTTCCGGGTCACCTTCAAAGGTAGCCCCATGTAGAGCGCATTGCAGTAGTCCAAGCGGGAGATAACCAGAGCATGCACCACTCTGGCAAGGCAGTCCGCGGGCAGATAGGGTCTCAGCCTACGTACCAGATGGAGCTGGTACACAGCTGCCCTGGACATGGATTTAACCTGTGCCTGCATGGACAGCTGTGAGTCCAAAATGACTCCCAGGCTGCGCACCTGGTCCTTCAGGGGCACAGTTACCCCATTCAGAACCAGGGAATCCTCCACACCTGCCTGCCTCCTGTCCCCCAGAAACAGTACTTCTGTCTTGTCAGGATTCAACCTCAATCTGTTAGCTGCCATCCATCCTCCAACTGCCTCCAGACACTCACACAGGACCTTCACTGGTTCTGATTTGAAAGAGAGGTAGAGCTGGGTATCATCCGCATACTGATGAACACCCAGCCCAAACCCCCTGATGATCTCTCCCAGAGGCTGCTTGTAGATGTTCAAAAAGCATGGGGGAGAGGACAGAACCCTGAGGCACCCCACAAGTGAGAGCCCAGGGGTCTGAACACTCATCCCCCACCACCACTTTCTGAACATGGCCCAGGAGGAAGGAGCGGAACCACTGTATAACAGTGCCCCCAGCTCCCAGCCCCTCAAGACAGTCCAGAAGGATGTTATGGTCCAGAAGGATGTTACTTAAATCCTGCTTGTGGGTTTCTCTACAGACATTTGTTTGGCCACCGTGAGAATGGAACGCTGGACTAGAACGGCCACTGGCCTGATCCAGCAGGTTTTTGTTACGTCCTTAGCCTTACACAAGACAGTGCTCTGACCATCAGTTCCCCATCTGCAACAAGGGTATCACATCCAGTCTTACAGGGTTGTCATAAAGATTATAAAACACCAGTGCACACAAACTGCTGTGAACGTCGTGAAAGTACTATGCAGATGCAAAACGCTGTTCTTAAACCCAGCCATCTAGTAATAACAGGTTTGTTTGCTTTTGCCAGTTAATGAAGATGGTTTTTATTCCAGTAGGCTTTTGTTTGCATGCGGCAGAAAATGGTTTTGTGCTTTTGCTTTTAACTCCCGACCCTTTATCTTTGGTTGATTGTTTTGTATTGTTGCGTTTACAAAATGGCAATGTTTAAAGGTTGCAAGCACCCTGAGTGGAGCTGTGCAAGAGCGAACGCTTAAGTAAACAAACATGGATGTTTCATCAGCTTTTGATAGTACTCAGAAGCCCACCCTGCAGAAACTTTTAGTGTGGCTGCTCCTGCTCTGTGGAACAGCATCCCTGTTGAGTTATGACAAGCGCCTACTGTGTGCACTTTCTAGAAACAATAAATGGGTCTTTGCCCCAGGTGTCTATTTTATATTGTTTTAGATTTGTTTCAAAAGTATTGGATGATTTTTGTGTGTGTGTGTTTAACTTGTTTTGCTCTTTTTATAGTGCATCGCTTTGAGATGATTGTGTAGAGGGTGATGAATCACAGAGTTGGAAGGGACCCCAGGGTCATCTAGCCCAACCCGCTGCAATGAAGGAATCTCAGCTAAAGCATCCAGGACAGAGGGCCACCCAACCTCTGCTTAAAAACCTCCAAGGAAGGAGAGTCCACAGCCTTTATAGGAAATACATTCCACTGTCAAACAGCTCTTACAGTCACAAAGTTCTTATTCGTGTTTAGCTGGAATCTCCTTTCTTTTAACTTGAAGCCATGGGTTCGAGTCCTACCCTCCAGAGCAGGAGGAAACAACGTTGCTCTGAATCCAAAAGAGGAGATATGAGAGCCATCTTTCAAGATTTAAAGGGTTGCCACATGGAAGATGGAACAACCTTGTTTCCTCCTGCTCTGGAGGGTAGGACTCGAACCCATGGCTTCAAGTTAAAAGAAAGGAGATTCCAGCTAAACGACCAGAATCCACCAACAGCATATGAATCAATATGGCGAACCTGATTCAAAAACACCCACCCACCCCACTCATTCACACACGAAAACAAAGTTCAGCACAGCCAATCACAAACAAGCAACTGTACCCTAGGCCAACCACAATTTCTTTCACCACCAAAGGAACACATAATAATAAATTAGTAGTAGTAGTAGTAGTAGTAGTAGTAGTAGTAGTAGTAGTAGCACCCCGCCCATCTGGCTGGGTTTCTCCAGCCACTCTGGGCGGCTTCCAACAAAGATTAAAAATACATTAAAATGTCACACATTAAAAACTTCCCTGAACACAAGCGAATAGCAAAGAGAACCTGCAGAAACGACGCTGACACAAAAACTCACACATACATTAAGCAAAATAGAAATATTGCCTCCCAACCCCACCCCCACCCACCATGGCCCCCTCCACCTCTTCTCCCCTTTTCCCCTTCCTAATGTAACCCTAAAGTCTCAACAAATGAAACTGACCTATGGAAAATGTAACTTGAAAAAAAGAGACATTGCACATACCTTTGTAAACCAAGAAAACTTTAAGAAAATTAAAGTAACTGCAAAAGAAAAGAAAAAAATAAAGCAGTCCAACCGAAAGCAGAAGGGAGGGAAGCCAGAGGCTTTCAAACCAGCATGCAGCTGACAGACATGAAGGGAACAGATCAAGATTTCTGCAAAAGGACATATGCAAAAGATAGAGAGGGGGGGGGAGGCAGAAGGAGGCTTTGAAATCTTTGGTTTCATGAGCATGCAAAGGAGGCACGCGAGACAAAGGCAGCATCACACGGAACGCTTTGGGTTTGAAGTCGCGGCATTTGTGATTCTCACATGAGGGGGCTCCAGGAGCCATCAGAAGATGGGCAGCAGGTGAGATCCAGGTGCTCACATTTGAATGAGGCCAGGAGGCAGAGTCTGCAGGAGACCCATGGCCAACCTTTCCCCCAACCCATACTGAGCAGTGTCGGACCCACGGCACTCGAGAAGGGGGCATCCCTCTCTCTTCCCAGGTTCAAGAGCTGATTAATCCCCTAACTGCTGCTGTTCTGTTCTGTGTGGAAATGTCTCTTGAATGATTCTAAATAAAGTTCATTGGTAATTAATATGACAGCTCGTTAGCACAGAGCTGGCCAGTGGCATTATTAGCTATTTAAAAATTATTCTGATAGGTGTTTCAACTGCGCTGTTGCTTCCAGCCTTTATGTATTTATAAAAATGCCTTTCCAAATAAAATATTCTATTTTTAAAATGCTATGCTTGTCCTAACAGTTCACTGATCTGCAGGAAAAATTCCATCCATAAACAAATCCAAATTTTGAAATAGGCTGGACAAACTCCGGCCCTCCACTTAGCTACCTTGGCCCCATTAAAAAAACAGAAACTTTGGAGGTTCTTAGTTCAAGCCACTGGCAAGAGTGACCTGTCCACCACCCCTAGTAGGCTGCTTGTGTGTTGGTGAGGAGGGTGGGCAGAAAACATGGGATGTCAGAGGGAAAGAGGGAGAATGAAAAGGGGATGGATTCCACGACCTCAGAGTCCAGTAGCAATCAAAACTCAGAGGCTGTAAAGTCTCCAGCTAAGGGGCAGATGAAGGTGATAGAGTACATGGAATTGGCAGAAATGACTGGCAGAATCCGAGACCAGGGAGAAGAGGCGGTGGAAGAAGAATGGAAAAAAATTAAAGACTATCTACAGAAATACTGTAAAATTAATGAATGTTAAAGGGACGTTGGATTGAAAATAAGCGGTGTTGGTTAAAAGATTAATAAGAATATGCAAATATGGATTGACAATGGTGGAAAATATATATTTATTATAGGTTAAGATGTTGAGTAAGGATAAATGACAGAGGGCAAGGATTTGCTGAATTAAATATCTGAACTGGAATACAAAAAGGGAGGTGTAAGGAGGTCAAGAAACTAGTGAATGAAGTATAAGATATGAAAATACTAATTATTTTTTTCTGGCTTGTTTTTTGGTGTTTCTATTCTTTTTTCTTTTCTATTCTGCTAACTGTTTTCTATTGTGTACTTTTATGTGTTTTGTATTTTCTTATTTTTGTAGCTTTTTTGGTTTTTGTATTTTATGTTTAAATTTGGAAGCTTTTGATTGTTTATGAAACTTTAATAAATATTATTATAAAAATAAAATAAAATAAGGGGGCCTGAAATAGGGTGAGACCCCCACCTCCACCACCCAAAAAAAATAAAAATAAATAAAGTCTCCAGCTAAGGAACCGGACCAGGTTAGGGCTCTGAGTTGGGGGCTGATGGCCCACAAAACCACCTCCTATACCTCTGGAACCTGTAGATGCAGACACAGGACCTTCACAGGGATCTCCCACTGAGGCTGAGGAACCATAAGAACATGAGAAGAGCCTGCTGGATCAGACCAATGGCCCATTGAGTCCAGAATCCTGTTCTCACAGTGTCTGAGCAGATGCCCCTTTGGGGAAACCCAGAAGCAGAATTCAAGCCCAAGAGTCCTTTCCTCTCCTGTTTTCCAGCTAGTGATGTCCAGAAGCATTATTGCCTCCAGCCGTGGAAGCAAAGCATAGCCATCGTGTCTAGTAGTCATCACCAGCCCTCTCCTCTGCGAATTTGTCCAACCCTCTTCTGAAGCCATCCAAGTTGGTGGTCATCACAAACTCCTGTGGCAGTGAGTTCCATAGTTTAAGTCTGAGCTGTGTGAAGGACTTTTTTCTGATTTGTCCGGAGCTTTCTAATACAGTCAAACCTCATGTTACTTTTGCTTCAGGTTGAGTGTTTTCAGGTTGCGTTCACCGCTCGCACATGCACAGACACGCAAAATGACATCATGTGCATGCGCAGAAGTGGCAAATCGCAACCTGCAGACGCGGGTTGCATTCTTTTCAGGTTGCAAATGGGCCTCCAGAATGGATCCCGTTCGCAACCGGAGGTACCACTGTATTCAGCTTCATTGGATGTTCGGAAGTTCTAGTATTAAAAGTGAGAAAAACCTTTCTCTATCCATTTTCTCTGCATCTTGCCTCCTTTTATAAACTTCTATCATGTCACCTCTTACTCACCATTTTTCTCTATTAAAAAAAGTCCCAAACACTGCAACCTTTCTTCATAGGATCGTCCTTCTAACCCCTCGATCATTTTGGCAGCTCTTTTCTGAAGAACCAACTGCCTCAAACAGGGTCTTACTAGTCCAGGAGCACAGGGCATGCACCAAGTGAGAGGTTGTGGGACAGAGAAATGCGCATCTTCAGCCCAGAGGGTTGGCGCTTTTGGAATCTGAAGTTATCCACAAGGGAGCAGAGGCAGGAAAAGGCTCCGTCTGGGAAGGTTGCTGGAGCGAATTGTTCGCTTGGAGCTGTCCATGGTCCTGCAACTCCTGACCTGCCTTGTCCTGTAGGACTGGAACAGAGAAGGACAGTGACCCTGCCCGCTTTGGGATCTGATCCTGCCTGCCTCATTATCAGCATATTAACCAGGAGGTTAATGCATGCTGGGGTGAACATCAAACCATTGGGCAATAGTGTGCACTTGTCTGATTCCCAGACCCAGGATCCATGAGGCAAAGAGGAAGAGTTCTTTCCAATCCTTTCTGTGGGGTCACTGGTGCTACCTGGAAATATGCCCAGGAGAAAGGAGGGAGATGATCCTTTTCTGATTAGGAATCTTTTCTGCTCAGTCCATGTTGATTTGGCTATTTGGTTTAATCTTCTCCACTGGTTTCCCCACCCCCTGCAGATATTCATTGCCGCTGGGACCACATAACACCGGTTCTGAGAGATCTGCATTGGCTCCCAGTACGTTTCCAAGCACAATTCAAAGTGTTGGTGCTGACCTTGAAAGCCGTAAATGGCCTCGGTCCAGTATACCTGAAGGAGCATCTCCACCCCCATCGTTCAGCGCCAAGGACCTTCTGGTGGTTCCCTCGTTGTGAGAAGTAAGGTTACAGGGAACCAGACAGAGGGCCTTCTCGGTAGTGGCGCCCACCCTGTGGAACACCCTCCTTTCAGATGTGAAGGAAATAAGTAGCTATCCTATCTTTAAAAGACATCTGAAGGCAGCCCTGTTCAGGGAAGTTTTTAATATTTAACGCTGTATTGTTTTTAATACTTGATTGGGAGCCGCCCAGAGTGGCTGGGGAAACTCAGCCAGATGGGCGGGGTATAAATAAATTATTATTATTATTATTAGTAGTAGTAGTAGTAGTAGTAGTCGTAAATATAACCTTTCCCCATGTCAATCTTGGGTCTCGAGCCTTCTGTAAGGGTGTGATGGCAATAACGTTTGTTCAAGGTGGCACCAGCCTCTCTGTTCCTTTATGATATGCAAATACAACGTCTTATCTCTGATGAGATCTCAGGAGCAAGCCTAAATTCTGCGGCTGGGGGGAGTCTGCGGGTGGGCCAGTGTGAGAACTTATCAATCAAACAAAGCAGGGCTTTGGGTGGGGGGGTGATATCTGCATTTGGGGGCAGAAATTACGTGGCCCAGGAGGCCAAATCATCTCCTTCTCCGAGACATTTTATTTTATTTTATTGTCTCTCTTCCCAACTATTTGCAAGTTGCTAAAGCAAAATTACCCTGTCAGGCCCATAACGTGAGCTGTTGAGAACAAAAGGAAAAGCAATTATGAATTTACCCATCTTCACAAAACACCAGAGGAACAAAGGAAGGGGCTTTGTTCCTCTTAGCAGCTGCTGGATCCTCGGGGAAGTGAAAGCCATTCATTTCTCCCGTGGAAGGAGCTGGCTGAGGTATACCGTTTGCCACACACCACCTCCTTTCTTAAAAACATTTGGTTGACATGTTAATTCTGGAAAGGGCTCCAGGCAAGTGATAGGGCAGCTGCTCTGCATGCAGAAGATCTCAGGTTGAATCCCTAAAACATCTCCAAGTAGGTTTGGCAACGCCACCTCTTTGAAACTCTGAGAAGCTGCTTCTGGTCAGTGTGGACCAGTGTGGAGCTAGATTGATCATGTTCTCTGCAACCATGCCGCTACAGCAGCAAGAACGTTGATCGCACAAAATTGGAAGACTGGAGAAATACCGACTAAAGAACAATGGCAAGAGAAGTTGATGAACTATGCAGAACTGGCAAAAAAGACAGACAGATTAAGAGAAAAAGACAACAGAGACTTTGAAAAAAAATGGGAACCATTTATATTATACTTGCAGAAACAAAGAAAGTCTATGGACTTGATGGCAGGATTTAAATAAACATTCACATCGTTAGTATTAGAAAATGTGTAGAAGATAGAGGAGTAATGTGGTGTATTTATTTTTATGTTTTTAGGCTTGATGTTATTGTATAAATATGTTATTAGTAGCTTTTCCTTTTAAAGAGGCAGCAAAGTGGGTGAAAGGAGAAACAAAACAGAAGCCTAGGAGGGGAGGGAGGAAGGAATGCATAGTAAATGTTATGAATATGAGATGTATGTAATGAATGAAAAAGAAAAATGAATAAAAAAATTGGGGGGGGGGAGAGATAATGTTCTCTGCAACCTTTCATCCATCGCTGTCCAGTCTAATGCTGCCAGTTCAGAAATGAACAGGGCTCTTTCCCTGATTGGATCTTAGCACAGAAGAGGGCTTTGCAGGATTATAATGTCCTGTGTCCAGTCGAAGGAGGATGTTGACAAGCCGGAAGGTGTGGAGAGGAGGGCGACCAAGATGATCAAGGGTCTGGAAACCAAGCCTGATGAGGAATGGTTGAAGGAGCTGGTAATGTTTAGCCTAGGAAAGAGGAGACTGAAAGGAGATATGAGAGCCATCTTCAGATATCTTAATGTAGGGTTACCAGACGTCCCCGTTTCCCAGGGACAGTCCCCAGATTTGTGAATAAGTCCCCAGACAAATTCCATCCCTGGAATGTCCCCGGATTTCATCTAATGTCCCCAGGAAATGCAGCAGCGGCAGTCTCAGGAGCCCGGAGCAGTTGGCTCTGGCTGGCTTCAGGAGCTGCTCAGAAGTCCCCATATGATGGTGGTGCAGGGGCTCAAAGACACAGCTTCCAGGCTGCCTCCACCTTCCCTGACCCCAGCAACTCAGCTGGGAAGGGAGGCTTCATGCTGCCTATTGGAGCAGCCACCTAACTCCTACTTGCGTAAAAGCAGGATCGGGGCGGGGATCCCTCAGCTGGGAAGGGAGGCTTCCTGCTGCCTATCAGAGCTTGCGTGCAAGCAGGAGGGGGCAGGGATCTCTCAGTTAGGCAATGGGAAGACTCCCTTCCCAGTTGAGGGATCCCCGCCCCCTCATCCTTGCACGCAAGTAGAAATGGGATTGGGGCTACTCCAATGGGAAGGGAGGCATCGCGCTGCCCGAGGCTTGCCGCCTTCCATGGCTGACCCAATGCGCACCGCTTCCCCACCACCGAACCAACAACTCAGGGACTGCCCAGGTTCATGGAGAAAGGAGATAGAAGCCTCGGAGAAAGGGAAACGTGGCGGTTGAGGTCAAGGCGGTGGCGTCCCTCTGCCACCACCATCACTGCAGCATCAACATCCCAAACGTGTGGTATTTATTTATTTAAAGTGTCCCTGGATTCATTGAAAACAATCTGGTAACCTTATTATAAGGTAGTTAAAAATCGGCGCAGGGGTTCACGTCCTAGTCAGGCAACCCTCTTGTGAAATCTACAATTGCCTAATGGGGAGAGTGGGGAATGTGATGGTCTATCCATCTTCGATTCCAGTGTCCAAGTTGCAGATCCAGTCACTCCAGCAACGACCCTGCCAGGGTCACTCCTAGCAACGACATCCCAGGGCGTTGCTAGCAGGGGGACCATGTGCAACCTGCAAATTTCAAGCCCCAAGAACCTCCCTTGGCAGCCCTCCCTGCCCTGGAGAGGGCTGGCAGCTGGATGTCAGGGACGGCAAAGCAGCCACTGCATAACCAGGAAATAAGAAATAATAATAATAAATTAAGAAATAAGAAATAAGAAATAAGAAATAAATAAAAATAAAAATAAAAATAAAAATAAATTTATAATAATAAATTTATAATAAAAATAAAAATAAAATAATATTATTATCTGGGGAAATGTCCCCAGATTCATTGAAAAAAATCTGGTAACCCTATCTTAATGGCTGTCACATGGAAGATGGAGCAAGCCTGTTTTCTCCTGCTTTGGAGGGTAGGACTCAAACCGATGAATTCAAGTTTTAAAGAAGGAGATTCCGGCTAAACATGAACTTTATGACAGTAAGAGCTGTTTGACAGCGGAATGGACTTTCTTGGAAGCTGCTGAACTCTCCTTCCTTGGAGGTTTTTACGCAGAGCTTGGATGGCCGTCTGTCAGGGATGCTTTAGCTGAGATTCCTGCATTGCAGAGGGTTGGACTTAAAGACCCTTGGGGTCCCTTCCAAGTCTACAATTCTCTGATTCTCTGACTCTCTGCAGTTTGGGCTGGTTTGGGGCGAAACAGGCCAGATGAAATAAGTGTGAAGCTGCAGCAAGAGCAAATTTACAGTCCCCTGGAGGGATTTTCCTTTCCTACTTACAGCATTGCTTTGAAATACAGTACAGAGAGTGAAAAGGCAAAGATAGTTTGAGGCTGGGGAGGAGAGGATGGCCCTGAAACGAAAAGGCTGGGAAGCTGAAGCAAACTGAGAAATGAGCAGGAGACGGGGAGCTGTGCCACGCTGGACCAGACTCAAAGTCCATCAAGTGAAGGGGTTCTCAAAGTGGGCAATGGGGTGGGGGTTATTTGGGGGAGCACCGGAAGCAGGACCCTCCAAGCGTGTTGATCACTTATTTACAATGGGGCAGGTAGTACCGAGAGCAAATCTCATTCCTTGCTTCCCATTTGAAGTTTTGCTGCTCTTATCACTTTCAAAGGTATTTCATTTCATCATGTTTGCATTTACGTTTCTGAGTTGTCAGAAGATAGCCAATTATTGGTAACAGCCATTGATTATCTTATAAAGTAGTAACTGTACATCTGCGGTACTTGGAAGTTTTTGCATGTTTGGTTAAGTAGTTATATACACATTTTTTATGCTATAAATTTCCTGCACCCTTATGTTTTTGTTAGAAAGGATGCGTAAAAATATTGTTCATGCAATAAAAATATTGTTCATGCAATATTCCTTGCTGCATTTTACTCTGCTATTATCTTCTTTAGTGAGTCATGCAAACAGATACTCCAAATAAAGCTTTTCATAGAGTTGGGTAGGGGGCACTGGGAATGAGTTTATGGAACCAAGGGAGCGGGGGTCTGAAAAAGTTTGGGAGCCACTGATGTGGTCTGGAATCTGGGTGACCTCGGGGAAGCTCACAAGGAAAGAAGGAAGGACAGCAATTGCTTTCCCCTGTTTCTCTGCAGCATCAGGGATATAGTGCCTCTGAACATGGAGGTTCTACGACAAATAAAATTGGCTGATCTCATCTAAGTTAGGGGTTGACTGTCAATCACTTTACAGTCTGTGTCATTTTTGCATGTGTTGGTTCATAAGATAGGTCAGTCGTATATCCATGCTAATCTGTGAATTTGCTCTTTGTAAAAAATCTGGATGTAAACTTAGAATCACAGAATTGTAGAGTTGGAAGAAACATCAAAGGCCATCCAGTCAACCCTCCTTGCAATTCATGAATCCAACACCTTTCAAGGTCATCTGTTCCACTGTCAAACCCTCAGACCTTCCTAATGTTTAGTCGGAATTTCCTTTCTCATCCTTTGAATCCCTTGGTTTTGGTCCTGCACTCTGGAGCAGGAGAAAACAAGCTTGCTCCTCCTTCATGGGACAGCCCTAGATATTTGAAATTGGCTACCCTATCAAGGGACGCAGGTGGCGCTGTGGGTTAAACCACAGAGTCTAGGACTTGCCAATCAGAAGGTTGGCGGTTCGAATCCCCGCGACTGTTGTTCAGTCCCAGCTACTGCCAACCTAGCAGTTCGAAAGCACGTCAAAGTGAAGTAGATAAATAGGTACCGCTCTGGTGGGAAGGTGAATGGCATTTCCATGCGCTGCTCTGGTTTGCCAGAAGCAGCTTAGTCATGCTGGCCACATGACCCGGAAGCTGTACGCCGGCTCCCTCAGCCAATAAAGCGAGATGAGCGCCGCAACCCCAGAGTCGGCCACGACTGGATCTAATGCTCAGGGGTCCCTGTCCCTTAAAATGTATTTTATGATACATGATCCTGTCCCTTAAAATGTATTTTATCTCAATACACCTTCTGCAATGCATTTTGGTCCATTTTCTGAGCTGAGAACCAGATCAAAAAAATTGGAGACGTGCAAATTCCTAAGGGCGGTTATGTTCCAATTCTTGCATTTGCCCAGGAGTTGTAAGTCAGGTTGATTCACTTAAAATTGCAGACCAAACATAGACCTCTCCCACCCCTAATTTAAGCCTGCAGACATCACTTCATCTTCTGGTAGTGGATTCTTTAAGTTGATTATGCATTACGAAAAGCATGGGAACCTTATAGATAAAGCACACACAGCAAGTTGAGTTATAAGGAAAGGTTATCAGCAGCTTAAAAAATACACTAATTCCAAGTGACCTCGGGCAGCCCATCCATATTCCTAATAAAAGTGGGAGATTTTCTCCCAAATGAAGAGAGAACAGAGCGGATCTTTTCAGCACCCAGCATCAACCCAAGACATACTTCCCAGGGTTTTGTTTTAAACCCGTGAAAGGGGTTAAGTTGGAGGTTAATCAAATAATGAGTGGCCTGGCAGATGTTAATGGAAAACAGCTGTTCCTCCTCTCCATCCTCCAAGATGAATTGGCAGCGGTGAGAGGGGTCAAGGTCACCAATGAAACACATGGGCCAGTTTTGGAAGGGGCAAGAGGAAATCTTTGCTCTCTCCCTCTGTGCATAACTGATCTGTGGAACCTGCTGCCACTGGGAAATGGTGGTAGAGACAGCCATATGTCAAAATCTAGCACCCCGTGCCCTGACCTCATTTCCTGCAAGGCAGCTGGAATTGGCAACTTTCTGGAAGAGACTCTGGTATAGCCAAAAAGGATGCTCTTATTACAGATGCAAATGTAGACCAAGTTGTTCAAGTCTGTTCTTTGAGGGTTGTGTCATACACATACATTTGCCACTTGACTAAGGCAAGGAGTAAGGAGGCACTGGGTTTAGGAAGGAGGGTTGAGGACTCTGACAGCATCCTATAGTTCTCCATCCCACTTCCCAAAGCCTAGAGGGAGGGCTCTAGGACCCTGCCAGAGCCCCACACCTCCTTCCCAAAGCTTCTGTGTCAAAGTACTCTTGCGGCCCACATGGACTGTTCTGATATTGGCACTTGTTTTCTGGATCCCGCACCCTCCAGGAACGTTAATCTGGTGGACGACGTGGTCCTTTTATGATCTGACTGTCACCATGACTGCTTGCTTGGTCACCTAACCTCATAATCTATATATATTTTATATAAAGTGCCTTGAATTATGAGGCCTTGTTCCATAAATTTTTTCAAAAGGTGATTTCCTGCCCACAGGGCCACAATCTAAATGTCATCCTTTTGACATTATTGGAGCGGCCTGGATTTATCTAGCAGTTGGAGAGCAGCTACCACACCCCTTTGAAGCGGAATAAATAGCTCCTAAGAGGCTAGATTCCCAGCTCCCCTGGTCTTTTGAGCACAAATTGTCACAACTGTGCATCATACAAACTTACCTTACATCCAGTAACTGGGTGTAACTTGGCCAAAAGATTCCGGGCACTACAACTTAAAGAGGATATTGTTACAAAATCCTGGTACCTGCACCTCTCTGCCAAGCGGTGGCAAGAGCCCATGGGGTCCCAGGCACACATACAGGGTCTGTGTCCCGTTGGAGAATAGAAGACATGGCAGAGACTGTCGTGCTTTAAGAAATAGGGTTTATTCAGCTATTTACACCTTCAGTCTGCAGGGAGGGAGTCCAGATCTTACAGCATGACCCAAGGCATTGCAGGCAACTTTTTGCCTCCTTCTCCAAGATTTTACTTTCTTTCTATTTCTATGCCGCTTTTTAGTCAAATAAATCCCAAAGCGGCTTACAAACAAAAGATAAAAATAACAGAACGGAACATCACGAATACAGCATGAATCGTATCGAATATTTAGCAAATCATCAGTAAAACAATCCCAAATCCCAAATAAAACAGTTGCCATCTATGTAAAACTATTAACAAAACAACTAAAGAATAAGCTAAACATCACAGTTACATGAAAAAATTATATTATAGGAGTCACAAAGTACGACAGCATTCATATATATAAAACAACATTAACAACATTAACAAAATAGCAACAATACAAAGCCCTGCTGAATTTGTACATGTGCTCTAGCAAGATGGATCTCAGCCTCGCTTCCTCCTCCTTCAGCCCAGAAGCTACTACTTCAAAACTCCCTTTTCCTGTCTCCTCAAACACACAGTTACCCTGGCATCCTTTGTGATATCTGACTCCCTAGGCCAGGGGTCCCCAACCTGCGGCCCATGGGCTGGAAGCAGCCCACGGAGGCCGTTTAACCGGCCCTTGAGCCACCCCTGAACTGAGTCACCCACTCAATGAGTCCCCCCACACTGCACTAAACCAGCACAGCGCAGCGTGGGGACTCTCTTTCGCAGCTCTGGAAATTGCTTCTGCACATGCCCAGATGCCGGAAATCGCTTCTGCACAGGCATGATTGTCTGTGTCTTGGCATGCGCAGAAGCAATTTCTGGCACCACGGACATGCGCAGACGTGATACATGCGCAGATGTGATTTCCAGTGTCACGCTGCGCCGGTCTGGCCCAATGGAGGATCTCCACAGGAGTGATCCGGCCCATGCCCGATAAGCCTTGCCGACCCTGCCCTTGGCCAAAAGATCCTTCTACAACACCCTTTTGTAAGGCTAACAGCTCTTCTCTTAAGCCCAGCCATTCAGACTGGTTTGCATAAGCCAGCCCAGGCACTCTTTTGCAGCTTGCATTCTCCCTTTGTACCACAAATTACCAAAATCCTAGCACTGATTGATTTCTAGTTTTATCCTGTCTATAACAATATTAACAAGCTGGAAGGTGTGCAGAAGAGAGTGACAGAGACAATCAAGGATCAGGAAACGAAGCCTTATGAGGAACAGTTGAAGGAACTGGGAATGTTTAGCTGCGAAAAGAGAAGACTGGGAGGAGATATGATAGTCACTTTCCAATATCTCAAGGGCTGTCATATGGAAGAGGCAACTAGCTTGTTTTCTCCTGCTCTGGAGGGTAGGACTAGAACCCATGGCTTCAAGTTACAAGAAAGGAGATTCAACTAAACATGAAGGAGACCTTTCTGGCAGTAAGAGCTGCTCAACAGTGGAACGGACTCCCTTTGGAAGGTGGTGGAGTCTACTTCCTTGGAGGTTTTTAAGCAGAGGTTAGATGCTTTAGTTGAAATTCCTGCATTGCAGAGGGTTGGGCTAGATGACCCTTGGGATCCTTTCCGACAGTTTTATGATTCTGTGAATTAAAGCGTTGAATCAGCTTGCCTCATTTACAAGAAAGAAGATCCCACCTAAACATTAGGAAGAACTTCCTGACAGTAAGAGCTGTTTGACAGTGGAATTTGCTGCCAAGGAGTGTGGTGGAGTCTCCTTCTTTGGAGGTCTTTAAGCAGAGGCTTGACAACCATATGTCAGGAGTGCTCTGATGGTGTTTCCTTGGCAGGGGGTTGGACTCGATGACCCTTGTGGTCTCTTCCAACTCTATGATTCTATGATTCTATGATTCATTTAGACCAGTAGCAGTTCCCTGAGGTCCCAGGAAGGGAGAGAGATGATGAGAGGGGGGTTATCACCATCATCATCTAATATATCTATATTCTACCTTTCTATCAAGCTGGGATTCAGGGCTTTTTGTCCCTGCATCCCCCTTTTTAATTGGAAAGTTGGTTTGTCGGCGATTATTTTGTTGGTCCCGTTCAAGAGGCGAACTGTTTTCTCCTTAAACAAAAACAAGATGAAACCACAGTCTTTGGGGGAATTAAATATATGAGTGTGGCAGGGCATGCTCCCTGGTTAAACATTTCAAATTACATTGTACTGGCAGCACTACAAGAGAGGAGCTGGCGTCGTAACGCGACAAGACGCTTTCTCTCCAAAGCTGATTTATGGCTCACACCACCCTCTCTTCACAGTTCAAGTCATAAATTGCACCTTGACGGGAACAGAGACATGGTGTTATCTTTGCCGACACGCCTCGGTCTCTATCAACGCAACTGACCCCAGGAAGGAGACCAGAGGCCAGGGCATGAACACACCCCTATGCACAACCACAGAGACTCTCCCCCTGAAGCAATTTGGCTACACTGACCAGGAGTTTTCAGCCGCCTGCTAGATTCACAACTTTGTTAAAAGGAGAATGTCCTGGGGAAATCACACATCAAAGAGGAACCACATGTAGTTCAGCCTCAGCAGGTTTTTTCTTTCTCTTGCAAAGGACCATCGGACGAGGGACGGAGTGGACATAGTTCAGTGGTTAGAGCAGCTGCTTTTCATGTAGAAGGTCCCAGGTTCAGTTCCTGACATCTCCAAGTTGGGCTGGGAGAAACCTGAAAAACTGGAGAGCCTCTGCCATCGTTCTGCCCGGACACTGAGGTCCAGCGCCGAGGGCCTTCTGGCGGTTCCCTCACTACGAGAAGCTAAGTTACAGGCAACCAGGCAGAGGGCTTTCTCAGTAGTGGCACCCGCCCTGTGGAAAACTCCCACCAGATGTCAAAAGAGAAAAACAACTACAGTGGTGCCTCGCAAGACAAAAAGAATCCGTTCTGTGATTCTCTTCGTCTAGCGGTTTTTTCATCTTGCGAAGCAAGCCCATTGACGGATTAGCGCTATTAGCGCTATTAGCGGCTTTTAGCGGCTTTTAGCGGCTTATCTGTTGATCGGATCAGCTGATAAGCGGCTTAGCGACTTAGAAAAAGGGGGGGGGAACCAGCAGGAACTCGCAAGACATTGTCGTCTTGCGAAGCAAGCCCATAGGAAATTCGTTTTGTGAAGCACCTCCAAAACGGAAAACTCTTTCGTCTAGCGAGTTTTCCGTCTTGCGAGGCATTCGTCTTGCGGGGCACCACTGTACCAGACTTTTAGAAGACCTCTGAAGGCAGCCCTGTTTAGGGAAGCTTTTAATGTTTAATAGGTTATTGTATTTTAGTGTTCTGTTGGAAGCCGCCCAGAGTGGCTGGGGAAACCCAGCCAGAGTGCGGCGTATAAATAAATTATTATTATTATTATTATTATTATTATTATTATTATTATTATTATCATCATCATTATCATCATCATCATCATCATCTGCCAGTCATTGTTGGCAATACTAAGGTAGGTGGGACAATAATCTGACTCAGTCAGCTCCATATGTTCCCATGAAGGGAGTGCTTCTTCTTCTACTACTTCTTCTGTGATCCCTCGTAGCCGAGTAAGATTGTCTTCCATGAACACGATGTGAACAATGAGTCTATAAGTGACTGTGGTGGCCATTTCTGGATCCACACATCCTTCCACAGTGGGGACATTGGCTTTCGGGTGGGAGTTGATCACGGTGTGGATTTACCAAGCGTGCCTTCCTCTTAGCACGTTTCTCCCTTTCGTCCTGAGTTCAAATGTCTTCAAAGCCCATGACACCTTTGGTAAAGGCTGTTCTCCAATTGGAGCACTCACAGGCCAGTGTTTCCCAATTGCTGGTGTTTATACTACATTTTTTTAGGTTTGCCTTGAGACAGTCTTTGAACTTCTTTTGTTGACCACCAGCATTACGCTTTCCATTTTTAAGTTTGGAATAGACTAGTTGCTTTGGAAGATGATCATCAGGCATCCATACAACATGACCCGTCCAACAAAGTTGATGTTGAAGAATCATTGCTTCAACACTGGTGATCTTTGCTTCTTCCAGTACACTGGCATTAGTTCGCCTGTCTTCCCAAGTGATGGGTAATTTTTTTCAGAGACACCGTTGATGGAATCTTTCGAGGAGTTGGAGATGGTGTTTGTAAGTGGTCCGTGTTTCACAAGCATACAGTGAAGTTGGTAGTACAATAGCTTTGTAAACAAGCACAGTGGTGCCCCGCAAGACGAATGCCTCGGAAGACGGCAAACTTGCTAGACGAAAGAGTTTTCCGTTTTGGAGGTGCTTCGCAAAACGAATTTCCTATGGGCTTGCTTCGCAAGACGACAATGCCTTGCGAGTTCCTGCGGGGTTTTTTTCCTCCCCCCCCCTTTTCTAAGCCGCTAAGCCGCTTATCAGCTGATCCGATCAGCAGTTAAGCCACTAAAAGCCGCTAAAAGCCGCTAATAGCACTAATAGCGCTAATCCGCTAATCCGTCAATGGGCTTGCATCGCAAGACGAAAAAACCGCTAGACGAAGAGAATCATAGAACGGATTCTTTTCGTCTTGCGAGGCACCACTGCATTTTGGGAGCGCTTAACCCTTCCCTGGCCACCTGCTTGCACTCTGAATCCATGCCGACTGGGGCTGATGGGAGTTGTAGTCTGGATGGGCACCAGGTTGGGGAAGGCTGTCCAGAGGCATCGTCCTGAAGCCAAGGAGCCTGGCGATTCCAGACATCAAAAGGGAAAGAGAGAGGGATGAGTGACGATGATATATCCCTACCCTCCAAAAAACAAGAGCTTGGAATCGCCTTTTGACTGCTCTGTCTGTGTCAGATCATAATTCAGCATCTTGAGAAAGGGGGAAAAATCCATCTCAGAAGCACAGCGAGAAGAAAGGATACATCTGGGCTGCATGCTATCACCAGACCTCCGTGCCGCTTTCAAGAGGGAGAAAAAAGGAACGTGCAGATCAGTCCCAAAAAAGTTCAGGGGAGCTCTTTGCCTCCCATACACATCAACCGCCTGACTATTTCCTTTCATTTGGGTCCACCTGGATTCTTCCAGCAAAGTCAAAATCTCTGCACGATGGAATCAAGAGAGCATCCCATCACTTTCTTGGCAAATGTTTATAATTAAATGGATGGTTTTTATCAAAAACCTCACCGTTTTTGCTCGCTGGTAATACTGCAAAGCCGATCACACTTATTCCTATTTTACAGATGATTTTGCTGACAGACTGAGAGGCAAAAGCTTTGCAAGCCTGCCCACAGAACTGAGTCCATAGGCAAACTCTGACCTGAGCCCGGTATGGTTAAGAGCGCAAGAGCGTTTTCCTGTTCTTTCATTTTACTAAATGCAGCAGACAAAGTGGGGGGAAAGACCACAAGAAAGCAATTCAAAGAGCTGTACTACATCAGACCAACAGCTGTTGATAGAACTTTCCACCTCCCTGAAGTTGCCCCACCCCCTTCCAAAGCTGGTGGTCACATCTTGTGGCAGTGAGTTCCATAGTCTAGCTATGCACTCTGGCTGGATGCCACATTATCCTAGGAGAGAGAATGATAGACCAAGAGGGGCTGTGGGTATGTGAGAGCTGTGTGTGAGAGCTGACCTGATGCTGGAAGGCAGAGACACGAGGCATGTCTTGCTCTGGTGGCATATATGTGCTGTCAGAGCTGCTTGAAGATCCTAGCTCACAGAGGATCACGCTAGCCAGCGATCATTAAGTAAAAGTCTTTATTGAGTTACAGTTTCCATTCTCAAGCTGCTGCGTGCAACTCTACGTCTAGTAGCTAGATCGGCGAAGCTCCGTCTGAGTCTCCGCCCCGTGTGCACCAACTTAATATCCTAGCCCGGCTCCACCTTTTCCGCCTGACTGTCCTCCTCTGGGTCCCTCTACCCCCCGGGGTCTCTTCCTTCCGGGATTCTTCTGACGCTGACCCGGACCCTCCTGCCTCCTTGCGCCGGGCTTTAGGACCTGGCTCCCTTTCCGGGCTGCTTACTGCGCCGCCTTCCTCTGCATTTGAACTTGGCGCGCGCGCCCAACCTTCCACTTTCCGCTTAACCGTTTCTTCGCTCCCCGATGGAGGTGTGGCCACTCCTGACTCGTGCCCTCCCTCCTGTTGTGAGCTGCCAGCGCTTGATCCCTGGCGCCCTTCCTCTTCCCTGCTCTCTGGCGGTGACGCTGGTCCCGATTTCCAACTGCTCCCCTCTGAGTCCCCTCTGGCTCTATCTTCCTGGGGTGTCCCCCTAGTCTCCCCCCTTGCCCTGGCCACTGGTGCTCCTTTCTGTGAATCTTCTGATTCACTGGAAAGACTCGGAGATCTCGGGTCGTCGTCATCACTCATCTTTTCTTCTGCCTCCTCCCCTTCGCTCTCTGTTTCCTCCCTTGCCCTTGCCTCTGCTCCTAAACCCCTGACATGTGCTAATAAGACCATATAACCTGATTGCAGCAGAGCTTCCACTGATCTCCTTTCCAAGGAAACTGAACCCTGGATAAGCACAGAAATTCCGCACAGAGATTTGGGTGCGTGCAACAATGCTGTGGCCTTCAACGCTGTGAGCCTTGCATATGAAACAGACCTCAATTAGGTCAGGATAAGTGATGAAACATGGGAACAGCTCATCTTTGGAGAAAGAGGGGCACAGGATAGGTCTGCTGGGGACTAAATCTGTTTAAAATCTTCCCAAGCAATTGAGAGAACAGAATGCATTGCCCATTAACTCCCGTGTCGGGAGACGCAAAGGCAGAGATGGGAGCTCACTTGGGGACGGGGGATAATTACAAGAAGATTAGAGGAAACATTATGAGCACCACGCAAAGGCCAATGCGGAGGTTTAATTCCAGAGCAGTGATACCTGGGGAATCCCAACACAAGCAAGAGAAGGGACACTGAAAAGAAGGAACTGGAGGAAGAAGTGCGGACTGGATTCAAGCCCAAGATGCTGGCTAGTGGAGGTTATGGTTCTTTTTTTTTCTTTTATATTTTTCATTGTCTTTTATGTAATTTTTTGTTTTTGAAATTTCAATAAATATTATTTTTTTAAAAAAAGAGAGATTGTGGTTCTGTTGAAATGGAGTGGTGTTTGGAAACGACAGGCAGAAAATGCCACCATCCACAGCGGAGGGAAAAGGAGTTGTTTTGGGTAGGAGAGATTCCAAGAGCCGTTTTCTGGCAACCACTCTTAAGCACATGAGGTTTAAGAGCCTAAGAACAGTCCGCTGGATCAGGCCCATAGCCCATCTAGTCCAGCCTCCTGTTCTCACAGTGGCCAAACACTGGGAAATCCACAATCAGGATTCCAGCACAAGAGCTCGCTCTCTTCCTGTGGTTTCCAGCAACTAATATTCAGAAGCATCACTGCCTCTAACTGTGGAGGCAAAGCATAGTCACCCTGGCTAGTGTGCTGGGCCCGGCAGTAACCCATGAAACACGGTCCAGGACCGGTCCAGAATCTGAAGGTTCCGCTAGCAGTCAGTCCGACAGGACCAAGGTAGGACACAAGGCAGGGAACCAGGCAAGGAAAGGGGCAGGATCTCAGGCAGGATCTGGCATGCAGCAATGTTGCTCCTGCAACCTGGGGCAGGGTCCGACAGCCTTTTATCTTTGTCAGGGTAGCGGCCGGTCCTGATCCCCTGGCGACTCACCTCCCTGTTACGCTCGAAGGCAAGCACTCCTCCTGCAAGTACTCAGGTCTCTCCTTCTCTCAGACCTGAGTCTCTGCAGCTCGGGAGACGTCGGTGGGTGACTAGACCCAGGGGCTGCCTCAGCCTCCCCTGACCCAACTGGTAGTGGAGCAGCTGCAAGCGATGGCCCAGCTGGAGGCAACGAGGTCATCCCTGCATCTGGAGCCAGGGCAGGATCAGGCCCCTGACTCGGCCCAGCTGGTGCTTGTTGCAGGGGAACCTGTGCAGACTGGGACTCTTCAGGATCAGGCCCCAGACTTGGTTCAGGTGATGCCTGAGGCAAAGGATCCGGCGCAGACTGAGACTCCTCTGGTTCCGAGCCCGAGCTGGAGTCCCAGGCCTTCACAGCTAGTAGCCATCAATAGCCCTCTCCTCTGTGAATTTGTCGAATCCTCTTTTAAATCCATCCAAGTTAGTGGTCATCACCAATTCCTGTGGGAGGGAGTTCCACAGTTTAACTCTGCATTGTGTGAAGAACTTTATTTTACCTCTCCTACATCTTCCAACATTCAGCTTCATTGAGTATCTACGACTTCCAGTTGCAGAACTTTTAGCTCTTAGCTCGGTCCGTAGAGCATCAGACTCTTAATCTCAGGGCTGTGGATTTGAAGCTCACGTTGGGCAAAAGATTCCTGCATTGCAGAGGGCTGGACTAGATGACCCCTATGATCCCTTTGAACTCAACAATTCTATGATTCCTTGAAAATATTTTCCCCAGTTTGCAGTCTGTGGAGTGACCATGCATTAATTTAGATGATTTTTTGCACAAGCCACTGGTCGATTTACACAAAGGCAGATAGATAAAGACACACAAAATCCATAAAAACGACAAATCCCTGAATACCATTTGCTAATAGCCGGAACAGCAATCAGGTCTCTCCTCTACCAATTGCCCATCAGAAAAGACGTGTCTTAATTGGAGTAAGAACTCCAGTTGTTCATAATGGAACAATTGTAAACAGTATAACGAGGGAAAGAAATAATTAAAAAAAAGTTCACACAATCCGTTCTCCCTGATCATGGGAGGAGATCGCTGGCCACCCAGGACAACTTGACAGAAAATCATTTCTAGCAAGAAGTAGTCCGAATAAGGTCTGCTATGCTTATATCCGCCTCGTGGGCTTCCCAGATTTCGCTGTGGGAAACAAGATGCTTTGGAATGATCCACTGGGGATCTTATGAATTGCAAATGGATCCATTGCAAGATTTAAAGCGCATCCTTAAGGCTTCAGAGAAAGAGACGGCTTAGGACAGCTTCCTAAGGCTGACGGCTTCTGGTTCTTGAAAAATAAACAAACGTGTTTTGCAAAAGCCAGAGAAGACCTTTTGGCAATATGCAGAGTGACAAGACGGGCCGAGCGCTTAGTGAGGGAGCCTCCGTGTGAGAAGAGGGGTGCTCTACAGTGCACAAGATAGTTCCTGTTTTCATCACCGAAACGTTGGAGGGAATGGAATAAATACATAAATACATTTTTTATAGCCAGGAAGAAGGGGGCAACGCTGCCATTTCCCGCCTCCAGTCTCTCTTGAGCTCCTCTGAGCCTGAGCCTTTTGTAAGGCAAAAATAGTATCAGCTTTCAAGAAATGTTGACTTTGGGGCTTTTCAAAAAGCAATGAGATAATCTTAGGAAAGGAAGTGGAGAAAGCACCTTCAGCAACTGCAATATCCAAAACTCTGGGCTCGGCCCTTCCTGTACTTCATCTCCATTCCCCTTGCTCCATTGGTCAAAGATAAATTATTATTATTATTATTATTATTATTATTATTATTATTATTATTATTACCGTGCCCACTCTGGGCAGCTTACAACACATAAAAAAATTGTGAAACATTAGACAGATGTCTTCTAAAAGTCAGATAGTTGTTTATTTCCTTGACATCTGATGGGAGGGCGTTCTACAGATTTTAGTTTTGATGATCAATCGAGGCAGGTTACTATATTCAAAGTAGAAATATAATGGCAAAGGAAGCAAAAACAGCTGGATGGTCCATGCATTTCATTCCCCTTTTATCAGGACAGATAAAATGAAGTCCTTCTTCCCATAGTTAAACTGTGGAACTCCCTAGAGATTTTGTACATGACAGGAAGGGCCAATATCACAGCAACACATGCTAACAGCACGCTAACATCAACCCATTAAGTTCTCAGTGATTTGCAACCTTGGTTGCTATTATTTTATTGCTGTTTTTTATTTTCATTTTCAGCATTTAGTATATGCTTTTTTATTGTTGGGTAGCTGATCACCAAAGAACTGATGCTTTTGAATTATGGTGCCGGAGGAGACTCTTGAGAGTCCCATGAACTGCAAGAAGATCAAACCTCTCCATTCTGAAGGAAATCAGCCCTGAGTGCTCACTGGAAGGACAGATCCTGAAGCTGAGGCTCCAAGACTTTGGCCACCTCATGAGAAGAGAAGACTCCCTGGAAAAGACCCTGATGTTGGGAAAGATGGAGGGCACAAGAAGAAGGGGATGACGGAGGATGAGATGGCTGGACAGTGTTCGCGAAGCTACCAGCATGAGTTTGACCAAACTGAGGGGGGCAGTGGAAGACAGGGGGGCCTGGCGTGCTCTGGTCCAGGGGGTCACGAAGAGTCGGACACGACTAAATGACTAAACAACAACAAAAATCCAAATTCTGGCTTTCCCCTGGCTTTACCTGTTACTACTCTTCTGCTTGAATGCAGTTGGATAGAGGATGTACTAGATACCCACTGGACTTCCTCTAAGTCAGCTTTCCTTCACCCACCTGGTGTCCCCCACCCAATATATTGGTCATGAACGGTGTTGGCTGGGAGCTGATGGGAGTTGTAGTAGCCAAACACCTGGACATCTACAGGTGCAACCTGATTACTTTGGAGAGCAGGATTTAATCCGGCCAGCCAGCCAGCCACTCGCTGACCAGCTCCAGTTGCATCCAGTTGCTGACGGATATTGGAAATGAAGTATCTGCTCAGTATTCATCGAGTTTCATTTGCCGGCTCACAATGACAGCTCTGCCTTCCTCAGGGAGACAAAAAGGGGAAAGAAAAAAGGGGAGAGAAAGGAAGATGGGATGTTATTGTAAAGAGATGCTAATAGCACTGTGGGGAATCTCCAGAAGAAAACGGGAGTCTCTTTGTTGAGGGGTGGCAGGTCTTGTCGCCTTCAGTTCCTCTGATTTCTTCAAGAAGGGGAACGGCATGATGGAAGGAAATAATTCATATGGCTCTTGAAGGACGATGGAAGGGCACAGCGTCTCATGCCTTTTGCAACACAGGCACTGCCACGTCCTGTGGGTAGGGGCTGCCCACCTGGCACCAAGGGACCCTCGGTCATGGTGGAATCACATCCCTCAGGGGCATCCATTGAAGATGAATGTTGGAAGACACAGGATAGAGAAAAGAAAAGTAGCTATTTGTAGTTAAACTATGGAACTCTCTGCCTCAGGAGGCAGGTGTGGCCACCAACCTAGACGGTTTTAAAAGAGGATTGGACAAATTCATGGAGGGGGAGAGGGCTACTGATGGCTCCTGGCCACAAAAACTATGCTGTGCCTCCACAGCTGGAGGAAGCAATGCTTCTGAATGCCAGCTGCTGGAAGCCACAAGAGGGGAGAGGGCTCTGGTATTTGAATCCCGCTTGTCATGGTCTGGTTCAAGGGTGATCAAAGTCCTGGCTGGGAACGTCAGGACCAGGATGGGAGCAGGAACGGGGGTCCAGAAGCCAGGAGTCAGGAAGCCAAGAGTCCGGGGGTCAGGAAGCAAGGAGTCAAGAAGTCAAGGGTCCAAGGATCAAGAAGCAAGGAGTCACAAAGTCAGGGGTCCAGGGATCAAGAAGCAAGGAGTCACAAAGCCGAGATTCAAGGATCAGGATCAGGAACATAGCTGCCAACGTCTCCCTTTTTTTTAAGGGAAATTCCCTTATTCCGAATAGGATACCTCACAAGAAAAGGGAAAAGTTGACAGTTATGATCAGGAAGCAAGAAGCCAAACGCAGCAAGGCAGGGAACATGTTGCTGTGGCAAAGAGCTGAAGGGAAAATGCTGACCTTATATCCCTTCCCGGCTCTTGCCACCAGGTGCTGTGAGTTACCAGTCAGCCTCACCTGTGCGGGCGTGCCTTGCCTCTCCAGAGCAAACTTAGGAAGGCCCCAGTCCTGCGAAGCCCTACTGGTCACAGGGCCTGGCTCCTGCATGCACGCCTGGCACCGCTTGCAGGTTTCCCATTGAGACATCCGTCTGGCCACTGTGAGAACAGGATGATGGAAGTTTGACAGTGTAAGGGGCTTCCTTGGAATGTGGTGGATTCTCCTTCACTGGAGGTTTTTAAGCAGAGGTTGGACAGCCATATGCCAGCGATCCTTTAGCCATGGTTCCTGCGTGGCAGGGAATTACACTAGATGATCCTTGGGGTCACTTCCAACACTAAAACTCTATGATTCTATGACTAAATGGGCCATTGGCCTGATTCTGTAGGCTCTTCTCATGTTCTTGTGTTATGCTGACCAGGTTTGGAGGCCTGCTGTAGTGGGACGTTGGTCTAGATGATGCCCTGGGTCCCTTCCAATTCTTGGGGTCCTGTGCCCAGGAAGGGTTAGAAACTAACGGAGGAGTTTGCTGAACTGGTAAGACAAGTTCATTTGCAAGACCACGTAAGACCTTGTAATGACCTTGTCTGGTGCTTAACTGTCCTCATCAGCATCAAGTAGATAAATAGGTACCACTGCAGTGGGAAGGTAAATGGCATTTCCGTGTGCTCTGGTTTCCGTCACGGTGTCCCATTGTGCCAGAAGTGGTTTAGTCCTGCTGGCCACATGCAGGGGCGTCTTGCCCATAGAGGCAAGTGGCGCGGGGCACCAGGGCACCAGGTTCTGGAGGGCACCAGGGAAGAGGCGAAAGCTGGACGCGGTGCCTCCTGGCATCAGCTCACTGCCCTCACCTGCCTCGCTGAAGCAGTGCCGCGCCTGGCGCCTCTGCCTCTTCCCCGCCGGAGGAGCCACCCTCCAGCTGCTGCCCGCCTCTTCCAGCCCTGCAAAGCTGCCAGCAACACCGTAGTAAAAAGGTTGGCAACTCTGGGAAAGGGAGGGGCGCTGGTGGGATCTTTGCACCGCGGCACCAGATATACTTAAGATGGCCCTGGCCACATGACGCAGAAAGCTGTCTATGAACAAATGCCGGCTCCCTCGGCCTAAAAACGAGATGAGCATCGCAACCCCATAGTTGCCTTTGACTGGAGTTAACCGTCCAGGGGTCCTTTACCTTTTACCTTTATTTTTTAGCTACAGCTAAGTGATGGTTCCATGTAGGGGAATGTTTGGGCCTTTTCTCCATGCCCCTCACCTAGCTACTAGGTAGGAGAACAATACTCAGAAAGTTGGGTGTGTGCTGTGCTGGAGACAGGCTGGAAGCTAGAGACACAGAGACCTGCTTGTTTTGTACTGGTCCCAATACTTCAGCTAGTGGAGATGTGTTGATGTTGCAAGTCCCTCCATCTTGTGCTCGGGTTGCATAGGTGTCAATAAAGCCAAGTATCCTAAAGGCACCACAATCTCTGCTGACTTTCATTCCGATGAAACTGAGCCCTGGTTAAGTGCTGAAACACCTGGACTCTCACTGCTTGGAGACTGGGGTGTATCTTTTGTGGCTGGGGGGAGATCCCACCAAAACCCTCTAGGCAAATCTTCCCCAGCCGGATGTCCATTGCACATGATCTGGACCACAATTTCGGACAACTAGTGAGAGCTTTAGTCACAAACACCTGGAGGGCACCTGGCTGGCAAAGGATGCTCAAGCCTGACCTGCTCCTGAGTCCAGCTCCCTGAACTCTCCCCCAGCAACGCCAAACCTTATCAGAGCCCACACCTGTGTCTGGCTAAAGTCTGTCTTAAAAAAGCATGATTAAACTTGATTTGCAGCCTGTGAAAGACGGAGGGATCCAGCCCCCTCCTCCTTGGGCAGCTCAGGCTGCAGAAGATCATTCTCACTGCTCAACATCTGGCCCTGATTTTACATCTCTTCCATTGGCCCTCCTTCTCTCCGTGTCTCTGCTTCTCCCCACCTCCTTTCCCCGAATATAGAAGCCTTTATTTGGCATTCGGTCACTTAACGTCTGACTTCTTGCACACTCAGCCCTAGGGACCATTGGACCAGTTTCCACCTTGGCAAGGCAGAGAGTCTCACCTGTGCTCTAGCTCAAAAGCAACAGGTGTCTGCTGTTCTTGGCCATGGGCTTCCCACTGGGGCATCTGGTTAGATGCTGTGCTAAGGCCTAGATCGTCGCCCTTTGGCCTGATTGTCAGGAGTGCGTGCAGGAGCCAGGCCCTGTGACCAATAGGACTCTGCAGTACTGGGGCCTTGCTAAGTTTGCTCTGAAGAGGCAAGGTGTGGCCTCACAGGTGAGGCCAATTGGTAACTCGCAGCACCTGGTGGCAAGAGCCAGGAAGGAATATAAGGTCAGCATTTTCCCTTCGGCTCTTTGCCACAGCAACACGTTCCCTGTCTTGCTGCGTTTGACTCCTTGCTTCTTGATCCTCGGACCCCTGACTTCATGACTCCTTGCTTCTTGATCCTCGGACCCCTGACTTCGTGACTCCTTGCTTTCTGACCCTTGGACCCTTGACTTCGTGACTCCTTGCTTCTTCACCCTCAAACCCCTGACTT
Organism: Podarcis liolepis; assembly: GCF_965112155.1. NCBI lineage: Eukaryota > Metazoa > Chordata > Lepidosauria > Squamata > Lacertidae > Podarcis > Podarcis liolepis. The sequence continues at coordinate 63,793,299 of NC_139565.1, forward strand.
CATGACTTCATGACTCCTTGCTCCTTGACTCTCGGACCCCTGACTTCTTGACTCCTTGCTTCTTAATCCTCAGACACCTGACTCCCTGCTTCTTGACCCTCAGACCCCTGACTTCGTGACTCCTTGCTTCCTGACCCTCGGACCCTTGGCTTCTTGACTTCTGGCTCTCTGACCCTCGTACTCTTGGCTTCCTGACTCCTGGCTTCTGGACCCCCGTTCCTGCTCCCGCCATCTTGCCCCCAGTCCCGACATCCCCAGCCGGGACTTTGATCGCCCGTGAACCAGACCGTGACACTGATCCAGCAACCAAGCTCTTCTTATGAAAGACAGACAAGTCCCTTCCTGTTTCATCTATGGCAGCGATCCTGCGCACACTTATGCCTGAGTCAACACACTTGGGATCAGGCTGCAGGCCTTCATTCTGCTCACCAGGGATCAACAACTTGGGCCTTCCCTGCTGAGTCCAAGGTTGCCTCCCCACCCAGCCCTGAAATTAGGTTTGAAAGCAGCGTTCTATTGACACCCACAACTGTTTCTCCAGTTTACAACACTTATTGATTATTCATCTATTGCCCATGGTATGACTATTTTCCACCTTCCCATTTCAACTCTCTGGCACCCTATCTGCACAACCTAGAAATTCTAAAATAAAGACACACTTTTACTCTTGCAAGATTGAACATACTGCCCTTGGCTGTACCTGAGAGACGATTCCAACAGATTCCACATGAAAAACGCCCATGTCCCTGTTGAGATGGCAGTATTGAATTGGTGGCACATGCCCTTCTGGCTTGCCCTCTTTATAAAGACTTGAGGAATGAGATTATCACCTCTCTTTTATTGTCCATTCCGGGTTGCCCAGCCACTGCTACAGTGTCTTTTCTCTTCGCAGATCAAGATGAGCAGATGACAACAAAGGTTTCAAGGTTTTTAGCTGGGGCAATCAGAATAAAGTTCACTATTTGACTACTGATTCAAAACCCTAAAGTGTATTTTATATAACTGACTTTTTATTTCTTTTCTTTGTATATTGTATTGTTGTTTTATTGCTATGGCCGATGGCTGACACAAATAAATATTCATTCATTCATTCTATTTCACAAAATTTATATATCGCTTGCTTGTATGTTTTTTTTAAATAAAAACCCCTGCAGATTGCTTAATAATAATAAATAATAATTTATTGATACCCCACCCATCTGGCTGGGCTTCCCCAGCCACTCTGGGCGGCTTCCAACAAAATATTAAAATACCATAATGCATCAAACATTAAAAGCTTCCCTAAACAGGGCTGTCTTCAGGTGTCTTCTAAAAGTCTGGTAGTTGTTGTTCTCTTTGACATCAGGTGGGAGGGCGTTCCACAGGGTGGGTGCCACTACCAAGAAGGCCCTCTGAGTGCAACACTGAGAAGACCTGAGTGCAACACTGAGAATATTGTTATTGTGTTATTCTCAGTCCAGTATACCTGAAGGAGTGTCTCCACCTCCATCGTTCTGCCCGGACACTGAGGTCCAGCGTTGAGGGCCTCCTGGCGGTTCCCTCGCTGCGAGAAGCCAAGTTACAGGAAACCAGACAGAGGGCCTTCTCGGTAGTGGCACCCACCCTGTGGAACGCCCTCGCACCAGATGTCAAAGAGAACAACAACTACCAGACTTTTAGAAGACATCTGAAGGCAGACCTGTTTAGGGAAGCTTTTAATGTTTAACAGACCACTGTATTTTAATATTTTGCTGGAAGCCGCCCAGAGTGGCTGGGGAAACCCAACCAGATGGGTGGGGTGTAAATAATAAATTGTTGTTGTTATAAAATAAAATAGGGATTAAGGAGTTTTCTCTGAATGGAAGAGCGAATGTGTGCTTTACAAGTGCCACATAATGTTGTTGTTGTTAAATTCATTTGCACCCCACCTTTTCCTCCAAGGAGCTCAAAGTGGCTGTTCTCCCCCCTCCTCATTTAGTCCCCACAACAACCCTTTGAGGCAGGTTAGCCTGAGTAGCAAAGACTGGCCCAAAGTTACCCAGCGAGCTTCATGGCTGATTCAGAATTTGAACCCTGGTCTCCCAGGTCCCAGTCTGACACGCTAAACACTGCACCACACTGGCTATCATATTCGTTCCACACATTCAAGGAATTGATCCTTGGTGAAGCAGTGCCAAATCTCTGGAACTCCCTGCCCTTTGATACCGGACAGGTGTCTTTTGCTGTACTGTTTTTGGTGCTAAACCTTTTAAAGCCCACCTGGGCATCTAATTTTAACATGTTGTAATTTCAACCTTGGATTGCAAGCTGCTGGGTATTTCGGTATTGTGGTAAATATTAAGTCAACAATGGTTTTACGTTTTGATTTTAGTGGTCTTTTAAAGTGAAGATTTTCTAGTCTTTTATGTAAACCTGCTTAGAGGTTTGTGGTGATTAAGCTGCATATAAAAAGAAGAAGAGTTTGGATTTGATATCCCGCTTTATCACTACCTGAAGGAGTCTCAACATGGCTAACATTCTCCTTTCCCTTTCTCCCCCACAACAAACACTCTGTGAGGTGAGTGAGGCTGAGAGACTGAGTGTGACTAGCCCAAGGTCACCCAGCAGCTGCATGTGGAGGAGCGGGGACGCGAACCCGGTTCACCAGATTACGAGTCCCCCACTCTTAATCACTACACCACACTGCCTCTTGCTAAGTAAGAAGGCACAGAATGAGTGAGTGAAAGAGGTGCTCATTCTTTTGAACCTGAAATATATTCGGAGTCGAGAGTGGATTTCATGCTCTTTATTCAGTTCATAGTAGTAAAGAATGGAAGTTCCCCCAGAATGTCTGCTTTATATACATTATTTACACAATTGGCCCCACGTGATTGGCTAATTCTGGGATTCTCCTGTAGGCCAATGAGGTTGCAGATTCACTTCCACCTGGAGCAGGATTGGGTGGCTCCTGCGAACCGATCAGAATGCTGCATTCAGAAGCCTATTGTTCTAGGAGCAATCAGACTGGTGCATTTTGGATCCTATTCAACTCAGTACATAACAGAACCTATGACTCTGTGGGTGGCTTCCAAACTCTCAAAGAGAAAAAGCCTTTTAAGGCTCCGACACCTTGCTCCTTTCTCCTCTCTCCCAGGAACTGTGCTATTGGTGAGCGTTCTCTTACCACCGCTGTTCCTCGAGAGCAATTAGAACATTTGCAGAGCAACTTGTGACATCACAGCAGCCGACAGGTGGGTCACATCCAAAAAGGCCCATTATTATTATTATTGCTTATGCAGATTAGAGGGTTCTTATGGCTCCTGGAACACGAAGCTGTGAATCACAAGCAGCTCCGTGCCAGCTCTGCGAACCCAAGCCCAGGCTGAGCCAGGCCAGAATACCAGATGCTTCCACTAAACAAGACGAACGGCATCATTAAATTCCAGAGCCGTGAACTCAAAGGAAGACTTGAAAAAGTACACAGCGGCAGATCCCGCAGCCCAGCCAAGCCCGGCTCCTCAAAGCAAGACACCTTCATCTCCTTTGCCTCTCCTGTTTTGTGCACCCTTTCCACGATCAGAGAGGCGGAGCTGCGATGTACAATTCCTCGCAGCATCTGTTGCCTGCTTTCTGACTCGGTGGGCATCGTGCGTGGCAGCTCATAACAAGAGGAGCCGCAGCAGCAGCAGACAGGCCTTCCGGAGTGCATGTTTGCGTACCAAAAAGAGTCCCCAGCCAATGCTTAAACTTTTGCTTATTTACAGCGCTTGCAGCTGTGCCAAGATCTATTGCGTTTACACCCAAATAAATCCTCCGTAGGAGACAGGTGGCAGATCCCACCAACCCGTTATTTATGCCCACTCCTCGGTGGAAACTGAGAGCTGTAAAGTGCCCGTAGAAGGCCAAGGAGATTTATGCAGCATATATGTGTGTGTGTGTGTGTGTGTGTGTGTGTGTGTGTGTGTGTATTCGCTGCTCCCCGCAAATGGGGGGGGGGTTGCCCAGCTGGCAAGACCTTAGAGAGTGGTGAAGGCTCAGCTATGTCTCACAAGCACAAGGGGCAGACAGGTGAGTTAAACTCCTGTGTGTGTTTAGCAGCAGGGCAAAGACGCCAAAGGCTATCCTGCTTTCTGATTTTACAAGTCCCAAGTTCCCAAGCGAAGTGAACCAATGAATGAAAAAGACAGCGATGAAAAGCCAGCAGGGGTTGTAGGAGCTATTTGGTGTACTGCAGAGAGTTTCACATGTCTAAGCTGTCTGCCTGCTGGACACAAGCATGTGCTTGAAGCAATAACTTCCGAGCGTCCAGATCAATGAAAGTAATTGTTGTTTAGTCGTGTCCGACTCTTTGTGACCCCCTGGACCAGAGCATGCCAGGCACGCCTGTCTTCCACTGCCTCCCACAGTTTGGCAAACTCATGCTGGTAGCTTTGAGAACACTGTCCAACCATCTCTTCCTCTGCTGTCCCCTTCTCCTTGCTCCCTCCATCTTCCCCAACATCAGGGTCTTTTCCAGGGAGTCTTCTCTTCTCATGAGGTGGCCAAAGTCTTGGAGCCTCAGCTTCAGGATCTGTCCTTCCAGTGAGCACTCAGGGCTGATTTCCTTCAGAATGGAGAGGTTTGATCTTCTTGCAGTCCATGGGACTCTCAAGAGTCTCCTCCAGCACCAGAATTCAAAAGCATCAATTCTTTGGCGATCAGCCTTCTTTATGGTCCAGCTCTCACTTCCATACATCAGGACTGGGAAAACCATAGCTTGAACTATATGGACCTTTGTTGGCAAGATTATGTCTCTGCTTTTTAAGATGCTCTCTAGGCTTGTCATTGCAGGAACCGGCAAGCCACTCCAGTATCCCTGCCAAGAAAACTCCATGGACAAAGACAACAAGCAAGAGAAGTACTAGTCTCATCCTATTCTGCCTTGGTCAGACCACATCTGGAGTCCTGTGTCCAGTTCTGGGCGCCACAATTTAAGAAGGATGTTGACAAGCTGGAAAGTGTGCAGAGGAAGGTGACCAAGATGATCAAGGGTCTGGAAACCAAGCCTGATGAGGAACGGTTGAAGGAACTGGAGATGTTTAGCCTGCAAAAGAGGAGACTGAGAGGAGATTTGATAGCCATCTTCAAATATCTTAAGGGCTGTCGCATAGAGGTTAGAGCAAGCTTGTTTCCTGCTGCTCCGGAAGGCAGGACCCTAACCAATGGATTCAAACTTAAAGAAAGGAAATTCTCACTTAGTATTAGGAAGAACTTTCTGGCAGTCATAGCTATTCGACAGTTGAATGGCAGCCTTGGAAGATAGTGGGCTCTCCTTCCTTGCAGGTTTCTTTTTTATAATTTTTATTGAGTTTTACATTTTTATCATAATAATAACATATCCTATCCCAAAAAAATGAATACAGTTCCCCAGATATTCCCCTCCCTCCCAACTTCTCTCAACTTCCTCTTCTGGTTTTTAACATATTAACTTCCCCTGCTTGCTAAATTATATCTTCATATTGAGTTATTTATATCAAATATTGTTGTTCTCTTATCCTTTTTACATCTATCATTTCTGTATTTATCTTGTCACTTGTAAGTGTTCACTCAAACCTTGCTAGTGAGTCCATTTCTTTACATTGTTTCTGTAAGTATCTCATAAATGATTCCCATTCTTTTTTAAAGTCTCTGTTGTCTTTGTCTCCAAATCTTTCAGTGAGCTTTGCCATTTCAGCGCATTTTTCTGCCATTGTTCTTTAGTTGGTATTGCGTTGCTTTTCCATTTCTGGGCTAGCAATAACCGAGCCGCGGTTGTAGCATACATAAAAAGTTCCTTCTTCTCTTTTGGCAAGTCCTTCCATGGAGGTTTCTAAGCAGAGGTTAGATGGCCATCTGTCATGGATGCTCTAGCTGTGATTCCTGTGCTGCAGAAAGTTGGACTAGCTCAGGAGTCCCCAAACTAAGGCCCATGGGCTGGATGAGGCCCGAGGGACTCGTTTATCTGACCCACAGAGACCCCCGCCGCCCGCTGCCACCGCCCACTCTTACCGGTGTGGCACTGTGCGGCTGCCCACTTCTGGGTCAGAGGAGCACTGGAAATAGCTTGTGTGCATGTGCAAGTGTTATTTGCGCATGCGCAAGCGTTATTTCCAGTGCACATCCGGGTTGGAGGAGGCCCATGCACATGCACATAAGCTATTTCCAGTGGTCCTCCAGAAGTGCGCCGGAAATAGCGTGTGCAAATGCATATGGGCACGCGCTTCCCCGCCCTCCAGCCTGCCGTGCAATTGGCGCTGGAGACACCGGCCCGAGGCGCAGTAAATTTGCTGACCCCTGGACTAGGTGATCCATCCAATGGATCCCTTCCAACTCTACAATATTATTATTGTTTCAAGGGAAAACTTTTATTCCTTTCAAGCCAAATAACACCAGTCTTGAAAGACCTACATTGGCTCCAGTGTGGTGTAGTGGTTAAGAGCAGTGGACTCGTAATCTGGGGAATCGGGTTCGCGTCTCCGCTCCTCCACATGCAGCTGCTGGGTGACCTTGGGCCAGTCACACTTCTGTGAAGTCTCTCAGCCCCACTCACCTCACAGAGTGTTTGTTGTGGGGGAGGAAGGGAAAGGAGAATGTGAGCCGCTTTGAGACTCCTTAAAGGGAGTGAAAGGCGGGATATCAAATCCAAACTCCTCTTCTTCTTCTTCTTCTTCTTCTTCTTCTTCTTCTTCTTCTTCTTCTTCTTCTTCTTCTTCTCCCAGTACGTTTCTGAGCACAATTCAAAGTGTTGGTGCTGACCTTTAAAGCCCTAAGCAGCCTTGGTCCAGGATACCTGAAGGAGCGTCTCCACCCCCATCGTTCAGCCTGGACACTGAGGTCCAGCGCCGAGGGCCTTCTGGCGGTTCCCTCACTGCGAGAAGCCAAGTTACAGGGAAGCAGGCAGAGGGCCTTCTCGGTAGTGGCACCCACCCAGTGGAACGCCCACCCACCAGATGTCAAAGAGAACAACAACTACCAGACTTTTAGAAGACATCTGAAGGCAGCCCTGTTTAGGGAAGCTTTTAATGTTTAACAGACTATTGTATTTTAATATTTTGTTGGAGGCTGCCCAGTCTGGCTGGGGAAACCCAGCCAGATGGGCAGGGTATAAATAAATTATTATTATTATTATTATTATTATTATTATTATTATTATTATTAGCAAAGGCAGCTCACCTGGAGAAGCAGAGAGAGGCAGTGACAGAGCCATAGAATGGTAGAGTGGGAAGGGGTCCCCCAAATGCCATCTAGTCCAACCCCCTGCAATGCAGGAATCTCAGCTAAAGCATCCATGACCGATAGCCATCCAACCTCTGCTTAAAAATCTCCAAGGAAGGAGAACCCAGCGTCTTCCGAGACAACCAAAATGGTCAAAGGCCTGGAAACGATGCCTTATGAGGAACGGCTAAGGGAGCTGGGCATGTTTAGCCTGGAGAAGAGGAGGTTAAGGGGTGATATGATAGCCATGTTCAAATATATAAACGGATGTCACATAGAGGAGGGAGAAAGGTTGTTTTCTGCTGCTCCAGAGAAGCGGACACGGAGCAATGGATCCAAACTACAAGAAAGAAGATTCCACCTAAAGATTAGGAAGAACTTCCTGACAGTAAGAGCTGTTCGACAGTGGAATTTGCTGCCAAGGAGTGTGGTGGAGTCTCCTACTTTGGAGGTCTTTAAGCAGAGGCTTGACAACCATATGTCAGGAGTGCTCTGATGGTGTTTCCTGCTTGGCAGGGGGTTGGACTCGATGGCCCTTGTGGTCTCTTCCAACTCTATGATTCTATGATTCTCCATTCCACTCCTTCTTGCCAATGAAAACGTTCTTCCTAATGTTTAGCCAGAATCTCCCTTTTTTGTCGCTTGAAAGCACTGAGGAGTATTTGAGTTCAATAAATCTGGAGCAGGTGTTGAGCAAGATAACTCTCCCCCCTCCATGAATCTATATCATTGTTTGAAGGGAGGGTGTTTTTATTGATTCTGCGCTTCCAGTATTTAAATAGTAGCCACGTGCCCTCTCCCCAAATCCTTCGGGAGGGGGAAAGATTATATATAAACCCAAAGTCATAAAGAGCAGCTTCTTATTTATGTCTGATGGCACACCATGATATACGGAGACGTTAAGTATCTTCCGTACAAGCCAGAAAGAAAGGAATTATTCATAGGTTATCTGGATGTGCTAATGAGAGAGTTTTCTTTTTTAAAAAAAATAACTCTCACATATTGCTGTGTAGACTTTAACAAAACTTTGAACAGGAGGTGTTTCAAATTCAGCAAATATGAACTGAGAAGGAGAGGGTTTTTAAAAAAGTGAGAGCAAGGAGAAATCATTGACTTTGAGCAGATTTTCACCAACATTTGCATGACAGTCGTACATGGGGGGAGGGCAGAGATATTCAGCCAGTGTGGCATAGTGGTTAGAGCATGGGTAGGCAAACTAAGGCCCGGGGGCCAGATCTGGCCCAATGGCCTTCCAAATCCGGCCTGCGGACGGTCCAGAAATCAGCGTGTTTTTACATGAGTAGAATGTGTGCTTTTATTTAAAATGCATCTCTGGGTTATTTGTGGGGCCTGCCTGGTGTTTTTGCATGAGTAGAATGTGTGCTTTTATTTAAAATGCATCTCTGGGTTATTTGTGGGGCATAGGAATTCATTCATTCCCCCCCCCAAAAAAAAATAGTCCAGCCCCCCACAAGGTCTGAGGGATAGTGGACCGGCCCCCTGCTGAAAAAGTTTGCTGACCCCTGGGTTAGAGTGTCAGACTAGGTAAAGGGTAAAGGAACCCCTGACCATAAGGTCCGGTCATGACCGACTTTAGGGTTGCGGTGCTCATCTCGCTTTATTGGCCGTGGGAGCCAGCGTACAGCTTCCGGGTCATGTGGCCAGCAGGACTAAGCCGCTTCTGGCGAACCAGAGCAGCGCACGGAAACGCCGTTTACCTTCCCGCCTGAGTGGTACCTATTTATCTACTTGCACCTTGACATGCTTTTGAACTGCTAGGTTGGCAGGAGCAGGGACCGAGCAATGGGAGCCCATCCTGTCGCAGGGATTCAAACTGCCGAGCTTCTGATCGGCAAGTCCTAGGCTCTGGGGTTTAACCCACAGTGCCACCTGCGTCCCATTGTAAGACTAGGAACAGGGTTCAAATTCCCACTTGTCCATGAATCTCTCTGGGTGACCTTGGGCTAGTCACTGCCTCTCAAGGTTTAACCTACCTCACAGGGTTGTTGTGGAGAATGAATGAGGATGCAGAGACCCTGAGGCCCCTGGAGAAAAAGGAGGGATAGAAAAACCGTACATTGAATAAATGAATACATTTGAATAGAAATCTGTACTACAGGTGAATAGAAAGTTGCTGTTTTCCCAATGACAGTGAGTATTTCATCCTTAAAAATCCAAAATAGTTGAAGGAGAGGGGCAAGACTGCTGGTATAAATAAAGATACGCTCTCTCTCACACACATACCTTTGCTTCTCTTGCGGTGAAAGACTTCTTGTCAAGGAACTTCTCTCAAGTTTAATTAAGGTGTTGAAGTTCTCAAGCCGGGGAAGTGCTGGACCCAGCTAATTTCTCAAACTGCTCTCTCTAGCACCTTTTGAAACGGAGCTCATGTAGCAAATTAAAAAATGCTAATAGCCGGCCAATAAAATAAAGACTTGCCTTCTTGCCTGTAATTTCCGCAGGTCTGTGCATTAATTAACTCAGAGAAATGAAGCCCTTTCGATTCAGGAACAATTAGCAGCAAAATGTAGATGCCAAATTCTTCCTCCTTCGCCTGCAAAGATCTTCAGCACTCAGCCCCTGTGCATGGGGGGAAGGGAACAAATGAGCCCCACCCGCTTCGAGTCTGCCTTTCTGCTTCGAACGACAGAACTGGCACTGCTACAGGTACCACATCATACAAATCCTGCATCTGTAAGAACTTGGTCTTCTAGTGAGGCAGCATTTACACTTCGGAACTCCCTGCCTCTTGACATTGGGCAGGTGCCTTCATTGTACTGTTTCCCACGCCTGCTCCCAGCATCTTCATGCTTTGCTACTGCTCCACCCTGAAGGGAGACGAGAAACGGCTGGCCATCCCTGGATGACACGGGAGCCACCAGCTACTGAGTCACAACAGCTGACCTGGACAACAGGCTTCTGGGTGGGGAGATTAAAGGGGGGAAATTGTTGGTTTGATGTGAATGGTTTTTTTTGGACAAGGGAGGGTGAGGTTTCGTTTGAGGCTGAGAAAGGCAGTGGCTGACCCTGCCAGGAGCTCATCCTACTCTCGAGTAGGATCCTGGCAGAGATGCATGCTCAACTGGCGTGTTCCCTCCCTCCTGGTCGATCGTTCGGGAGCTTCAAATCTTTATTCTGCACGAACATCACAGCGACTGATGCCAACAGACACCTGCACACTTAGGGATCTGCAGAGTGTTCGCAGTTTGCGTAACAGACCTCAGCAACTCAGCATTTTGGCTAATCTACTTTATTTACATATAAACACACACGGAGCACTGCAACATGGCTCCCTCTCTCTCTAGCATCAGACAGCAGAGAGAGAAAGAACAAAGGACAATAGCCCCACTTCACGGAACACAGTAACACAAACACCCTGTCTCCGTCACTTTCCACTTTCCGAGTCAAAACATACACCATCATGTGAAAGACAACAATCCCATGACTGCAATCATGGACCAGGAATTCTAACAGATCCAAGGTCACCCAGCGAGCTGCATGGCTGAGTAAGGATTTGAACCCTGGTTTCTGCCAGGTCCCATTCTGACACTCTAACCACTAGACCACAGCACACTCAATGCTACATGAAGAAGGACTTCAAAATTCCAACATTTCGCTTCATTGGATGTCCATGAACTCCTGTGCTGTGATAGATGGAGAGAAAAGCTTTTCCCTAGACCCTTGAAAGACTGAAAACGGGGGCGAGGAATACATTTCCCCAGTTCCGCTGGCTCATGTGTCGCAACCATAATTAGGTTATTTATACAGCATCATTTGTTCTTCATTTCCTTAGGAACTTGTGATATTGTTTCCCCCCCAAACCAAAACCATCTTTCTCCAACAACTGTGGAGCACGTGCTGGGAATGGATGAGACCCACTTGCGGAGAGCTCTTCAAAAGCAGAAAACACCACGTATGTGTGTGTGTGTGTTTGAACATCTAACTCTCTACATGCTTGAGGTTACAATAAACATTATTTTATTCTATGTATTTCTTTTATATGCCTGTTGTCTTTGTCCATGGAGTTTTCTTGGCAGGGATACTGGAGTGGCTTGCCGGTTCCTGCTCCAGGAGTCAACATCACCTTGCCAACAATAGAGACATCACCTTGCCGACAAAGGTCCGTATAGTTAAAGCTCTGGTTTTCCCAGTAGTGATGTATGGAAGTGAGAGCTGGACCATAAAGAAGGCTCATCGCCGAAGAATTGATGCTTTTGAATTCTGGTGCTGGAGGAGACTCTTGAGAGTCCCATGGATTGTAAGAAGATCAAACCTATCCATTCTGAAGGAAATCAGCCCTGAGTGCTCACTAGAAGGACAGATCCTGAAGCTGAGGCTCCAATACTTTGGCCACCTCCTGAGAAGAGAAGACTCCCTGGAAAAGACCCTGATGTTGGGAAAGATGGAGGGCACAAGGAGAAGGGGACGACAGAGGATGAGGTGATTGGACAGTGTTCTCGAAGCTACCAGCATGAGTTTGACCAAACTGCGGGAGACAGCGGAAGACAGGAGGGCCTGGCGTGCTCTGCTCCAGGGGGTCACGAAGAGTCGGACACGACTAAACGACTAAACATGTATTTCTTGAATTTGTGCACTTCCCTGTAGGGAAGTAAGGGGCAGGTGGGACATGTCCACCTGGGAAGGGAGCCCATCTAGGAGATGGAAAAGTACTTCTTCATGAAGCACATAGTTAAATTGCAGAATTCATTCCTCCAGGAGGCAGCGATGGCCGGCCGCCAACTTAGATGACTTTAAAAGAGGATTAGACAAATTCATGGGAAAGAGGGCTATTGATAGCTACTAGCCAGAATGGCTCTGCTCTGCCACCACAGCAGGAGGAAGCAATGTCAGTTGCTGGAAACCACAGGAAGGGAGAGGACTCTTGTGTTCGAATCCTGCTTTCTGGTTCACCACAGGTAACTATTCAGCCACTGTGAGAACAGGATGCTGGACTCGATGGGCCATTGGCCTGATAGAGGTTATTTGTATAAATTAACCATCCCAAAAAGGTAAACAGCGTTTCTGTGCGCTGCTCGGGTTCGCCAGAAGTGGCTTAGTCACATGACCCAGAAGCTGTACGCCGGCTCCCTCGGCCAGTAAAGCGAGATGAGCACCACAACCCCAGAGTCGGTCACGACTGGACCTAATGGTCAGGGGTCCCTTTACCTTTAACATATAAAGGTTAAACAGAAATCCACGCAACAGTTACAATAAATAATTTCTAAGCTATAATCAATAAAACAACGGCAAGCCACAGTACATAAAATAATACAATATAAATTGAGAAGCAGAGACCAGAGGGTGGGGCAAGGCAGGTGGAACATGCCTTCCTCTTGCAAAAATAGCGACTGCGTCACCCGCTTGTTGAGATAGCCCTCTTCAATGAACATGGGCTGCTTGTATGTTCTATGTTGGCGGGGGAGGGAGAAATGGTTAATTCTCTCACCTGTACAAACATATTTGGATATTTTATTCTCCTTTGCAGTTTCTGTCGAAAGAGCAGTAAAGTTTTGGTGTTGGAGGATCTTGCTTAGCTGCACCCCCCCCCCACAAGGGCGGCTTCTCAACTTGTCCGACACGCTGGAGTCGGATCGGTCAGTGGCTAAAAGGATGTCACAGACATGCTCATCCTCAGTTTCCCCCGCCTTGAGACAGGGGTGGTCAGAGCTGCCTATCGGAGGTAGCTGCGAATCCACTTCAGACCCAGGAAAGATGGATGGGATGGTTATCCACCCCGCTCTCCTGTCCTTTTCCCAGATGACGGCAGATTAAAACAACACAGGTAGGATACAATAAGCTAAAAATATGTGAAAGACAGTGCTTAAATGGCCTTCCAATTGCAGGTAAAGATGGTTATATTCTGAAAGGCCATTGGAAAGTTGCTTTCTCTCCCCCCCCCCCCTTTCTTTAAAAAAAGGGAAGGGCTTTTACTATCTGTATTTTAATTGATTTTGTAAATTACAGATTTAGTTCTAACAAAATAAAAAAAAACCCTTCCAGTAGCACCTTAGAGACCAGCTAAGTTTACCTTTTTGGGATGGTTAATTTATACAAATATGGTGCCAGGGAATCAAACTGAGAAGGGGGGGGGGGAGACATACCAAGGACAGTGTTTCTTTATAATGGCCAGATTGTTCTGTTGCTCTAGGTCCTTCAGACGCTGTCCAATTATCCTTTTTGCTTTAATGATGCCCATCGTGAGAAGCTGATGTGGGTGGAGTCAGGCTGAGTGGGAGGAGGCAGGCAGACTCCTCGCAGGCCCCACGGAGTGTCCTGCCCTAGGTGGCCCCACCCTACTGGTGGCTGACCAGGCACCCAATCGGCTTGCTCCGCCGCTATGTGAAAGGATGTGCAGGTCCAAATCTGGCCTCCACAATCACTTATGGACACACCATTGAGAGCATATGCATGAGAGGCAATCTTACTCTGCTACGAGGGATCGCCAAAAAAGAAGAATTTTTTTGCAAAGCATTTTGGACCCTCGCAAGCTGAGGATTTGTCGAGGGAACTTCGGCAGGCGTCAGTTGCCTTCTCTGCAGTCTGCCAATGTTGCTTCTGTGCCGTCAGAAGCACTCAGGTGAAGTACTGTTTCGAATGCAGCGTCGGTTGTTTGCCTATAGAGGAACAAAACATCCCAAGGGGAGATTCTAGATAGGTTTCCTAGGCGACAACAATTTGTAATTGCTTGATCGTGTCACACGTGAGCGGAGGGGCATAAGACCTAACTGGAGGGAAGAGACGTTTGGAGATGCCATGCATTTGAAAAAGATCTCATGCTATCAGTATCGTAGAATCATAGAATTGTCGGGACTGGAAAGGGACCCTGCCAGTAATCTGGCCCAAACCCCTGCTATTCAGGAATCTCAGCTAAAGAATCCATCAAACTCAATTTCATGTTTTGGGCCAGAGAGATGATACTATGACTGCAAAGTGTGTGTTTTTTTATTCCTGGAGATAGGATATGAGTCATGGACACCTTTGAGTTTACACGCTGATGTCAGGTGTTCCTCAGCAAATTTCCAGGTAGGATCTATATACATGGTGAAGGCAGCTGCCCCAGGGACCTAACAATAGGGACTAGCACCATGGAATGACAGTTTTCTTCCTGCCCTGCTGCTTATGAGCTTTCAGAAGACAGAACGTTGGACTAGATAGACTTCAGTTTGATTCAGCAGATAGTTTTCATGTACAGACCATGCTTGGCCAGATTGATGGTCCCAGTATCAATAGCTCTGGTTTGGGACAGTACCTGCAGAAAGTCATCCTGTTGCTATTCATCCGTCATTCCCGGTGCTTGGAAGCATGAAGGCGTCAGTGTTTTCCTATGTTATGGCTAGAAGCAACTAAGAGAGCTCGCCTCCACAAAATCATCTCGTTCTTTAAATAAAAAAAGCAATCAAACGAAGAAGCCACGTGTTCCTGGGTTTCCTAGCATCCAACAGCGATAGGGCTCCACTGATGGGTTGTACAAAATGTTTCCTTTTGATTTTCACTGTGCTGGCAGCCTCTCCATTGCAGGAGATGAGCCTGAGATTTTGTGAATCAAGAGATAATTCCCTCCACCCAACATTCCCTTCTCCCCACATTGCTCCTGATTCTATACACCTCTGTTATGTGTCCTCTGGGGCAAGGGACTGGAAAAAACACAACTGCTTAAAATGATCTGCCAGTCCCCAGTTGATTTTAGTTGCTTTCCATCCCACCCACCAATATACTGCTGACTCCCATTTTCATAGAATCTCAGAATTGTAGAGTTGGAAGGGACCCTAAGAGTGATCTAGTTCAAAGGCCTGGAAACGATGCCTTATGAGGAACGGCTAAGGGAGCTGGGCATGTTTAGCCTGGAGAAGAGGAGGTTAAGGGGTGATATGATAGCCATGTTCAAAGATATAAAAGGATGTCACATAGAGGAGGGAGAAAGGTTGTTTTCTGCTGTTCCAGAGAAGCGGACACGGAGCAATGGATCCAAACTACAAGAAAGAAGATTCCACCTAAACATTAGGAAGAACTTCCTGACAGTAAGAGCTGTTCGACAGTGGAATTTGCTGCCAAGGAGTGTGGTGGCGTCTCCTTCTTTGGAGGTCTTTAAGCAGAGGCTTGACAACCATATGTCAGGAGTGCTCTGATGGTGTTTCCTGCTTGGCAGGGGGTTGCACTCGATGGCCCTTGTGGTCTCTTCCAACTCTAGGATTCTATGATTCTATGATTCTATGAACCTCCTGCAAAGGAATCGCAGCAAAAGCATCCCTGACAGATGGCTATCCAATCTCTGCTTTAAAATCGCCAAGAAATGAGAGAGTGTGGGTGAGAAAGTTTTGGAAGATAACTTGTTTACTCTCTTGTAGAAAAGTTAGCACAATGGCAATTGCTCCAAGCACATTTAAACTTGATGTTAGGTTTACATCTACCCTCATCCACCTTTAAACGTTCCCCATGAAAATACTTAGGCTAGAATAAATTACAGGCACTTACCAGCTCTGCGAATAAGTGAATATTTTACTCAGTTTCCAGAAGTTACAGCAAACAAGTCTCCATCTGCTGGCAGTAAGAGAAAGATGGGGGGGAGGTTCCAAATGACTTAGAAAGGAAAGTACTTGGTTTCCTTACAAAAAGGATCATACAATCTTTGGGTTAGTAAATATGCAGGCTGCAAAATCTCATTTTTAGAGAAACTGAGTTCATTTATAATGAGCCATGGCCACATGGCTTCTTGCTTGTTCCAGGAAACGTGAAGATAAAAAGACTCAGAAGGTGGGAGCAGAGGCTGCTATGAGCCTGCTGAGCCACACCCACTGTTAGGTGTGCATGCAGGAGCCAGGCCCTGTGACCAATAGGACTCTGCAGGACTGGGGCCTTCCTAAGTTTGTTCTGAAGAGGCAAGGTGTGGCCGCACAGATGAGGCTGATTGGTAACTCACAGCACCTGGTGGCAAGAGCTGGGAAGGGATATAAGGTCAGCATTTCCCTTCAGCTCTTTGCCACAGCAACACGCTTCCTACCTTTCGTTTTTTGCTTCCTGATTCTTGAACCTTGGCTTCTTGACTCCCTGCTTCTTGATCCTCAGACCCTTGACTCCTTACTTCTTGATCCTCGGACCCCTGACTTCGTGCCTCCTTGCTTCCTGACCCTTGGACCCTTGGCCTCTTGACTCCCAGCTCTCTGACCCTTGGACTCTTGGCTTCCTGACTCCTGGCCTCTGGGCTCCCATTCCTGCTCCCACCCCACCATCTTGCCCCCGGTCCTGATGTCCCCAGCCGGGACTTCAATCGCCCGTGAACTGGACTGTGACACCCACTCTCCTAAATTGAGCTCAGGATTCATAGGAGTGTGAGTCAATAACTGTATATTACATCAGAGACCACCGCCTTCCAAGGGTAGAGTTTGGATTTGATATCCCGCCTTTCACTCCCTTTAAGGAGTCTCAAAGCGGCTAACACTCTCCTTTCCCTTCCTCCCCCACAACAAACACTCTGTGAGGTGAGTGGGGCTGAGAGACTTCAGAGAAGTGTGACTGGCCCAAGGTCACCCAGCAGCTGCATGTGGAGGAGCGGGGAAGCGAACCCGGTTCCCCAGATTATGAGACTACCACTCTTAACCACTGCACCGCACTGGTACCTGCTCCACTGTCAAACAACTCTTACCATCAGAAAGTTCGGAATCTCCTTCCTTGTCATTGGAATCCATTGGCTCGGGTCCTCCCCTCCGGAGCAGTAGAAGACAAACTTGCTCCATCTTCCATGTGATTTGAGGATGGCTATCATAATTGCCTTCAACCCACAAGCAGGATTCGAACACGAGAGCACTCTACTCTCCAGCAATTGCCAACAAGTGGTCTTCAGAAGCACTTCTGCCTCTGACCATGGAGACAGAACATAGCCATCATGGCTGGAAGCCATTGATAGCTGTCTCCTCCTCCACGAATTTGTCTAATCCTCTTTTGGTGCCATCTAGACTGGTAGCCATCACTGCCTCCTGTGGGATAGTTTAACTATGCCCTGTGTGAAGAAGTCCTTTATTTAACCTCCCAACCTTCATCTCCATTGGATGTCCCCAAGTTCTAGTGTTATGAGAGTGCGAGGGAAACTCTTCTGTCTCCAGTTTCTCTGTGCCACTCATCATTTCATGAACTTCTATCTGTAATAAACAAAAATCTGCCCTTATTCCCTTATGGGGGGCACAAGAGCCCCTATAGAGTCCTTTGTAGGTTCTCCATCATTCGGAGAAAATAACAGAGGCCAACCAGAGAATATTGAGAAGCAAAGCAGCTAGTAAGCCTGATTTTTATTGATCTGTTGCAACAGGGTGCTCCCCTCACCCGCAGGAAAGGAGGACCACAAACAAAGGTATGCCTGCCCTTATATAGACATTTTAAATTCCCTGCCCTGGAGCTCAAGACCACCCCTCCATACGTCATACATACATCACAGAAAAGGCAGTCTACAACAGAAATTTGAGTGTTGTTGTTTTTCCTGTCTGCCAGGTTATCTGATAATGCCTTATCAGATTGCCTTTCCTGGTCGTCTGGTCATTCCTTTGAGATGGTGATTACCCAATTCCTGAGACAATGGGAAGATTCCCTCACCCCCTCCCTCCTTGCAGAGAAAACATTTGGTCAGTTTGGGAGTCAAAATGGTTTCAGGGTGGTCCTCCTGTGCTGCTCCAGACGTGTGGTCCACACATCTATGTATGCGCTTGGTTGGTACATTTATGAACATTTATTATATATATAAAGGTAAAGAGACCCCTGACCATTAGGTCCAGTCATGGATGACTCTGGGGTTGTGGCATTCATCTCGCTCTATAGGCCGAGGGACCCAGCGTACAGCTTCCAGCATGACTAAGCCGCTTCTGGCGAACCAGAGCAGCGCATGGAAATGCCGCTTACCTTCCTGCCAGAGTGGTACCTATTTATCTACTTGCACTTAGATTTGCTTTCGAACTGCTAGGTTGGCAGGAGCTGGGACTGAGCAATGGGAGCTCACCCCGTCGGGGGCGATTCAAACCGTCGACCTTCTGATCGGCAAGCCCTAGGCTCTGTGGTTTAACCCACAGCGCCACCCCCGTCCCATTATATATATTTTTTTATTTCATATTGTTTCATTATTTTCCTTTCCCTTCCCTAATCATTCCTACACCTGTGGTTGCCTTTGCTGCTACTGAAGCTCACCTACTTACATTTTCAGTGAGCTTTTTGCTGCTATGCCCCCCCTCCCCACCCCGCAAAGGTCTTGCCTCTGCAATGGCAGCCAATCTAAGACCCACTAGAGTGTACTTGTACTTCGGATTATTTGTCCCAATGTGCATCATTTAGCAGCCGGCACCAAATCCCATCCTGTCACCCAGAAGCACAAGTTGGAGAGAGACCTTTTGCAGAGCTCTCTGCTGTCTGTGTTGGACTTGCCCGCCTTAATCACTTGCCGCCATCTGCAAGCTTGGCTCTCTCGCCGTTCGCTCGGCTCTTGAGATAGCCCCCTGGGGGCCCTGCTCTTCACTTCCATGTACTGAGAAAAGCATTCATTTGTTCCTACCCTTTGCCTGTAATCAATTTCCATAAGAAGACAGTGCGCCATTAAACTGCGCTATGCCTCAAGTGGTGCTCTTGCGGCGTTCGCCAACCTGGTACCCTCCAGATGTGCTGAATGGGACTGAAGGGCACCAGCTTGAGGGAAGACTGGGATATAAAGACACAGATATGTTTGTGCCAATGATAGCATCTTTCCTGATCCAGAAAGCAGGTGCTGTTAAATTTACTCTGCAGATGTTAGTTAGTTAGTGTCAGAGCTGCTTGAAGATCCTAGCTCACAGAGGATCACGCTAGCCAGCGATCATTAAGTAAAAGTCTTTATTGAGTTACAGTTTCCATTCTCACGCTGCTGCGCGCAACTCTACGTCTAGTAGCTAGATCGGCGAAGCTCCGTCTGAGTCTCCGCCCCGTGTGCACCAACTTAATATCCTCGCCCTGCTCCACCTTTTCCGCCTGACTATTCTCCTCTGGGTCCCTCTGCCCCCCGGGGTCTCCTCCCTCCGGGATTCTTCTGACACTGACCCCCCAGACTCTCCTGTCTCCTTGCGCCGGGCTTTAGGACCTGGCTCCCTTTCCGGGCTGCCTCCTGCGCCGCCTTCCGGTGCATTTGAACTTGGCGCGCGCGCCCAACCTTCCACCTTCCGTCTAACCGTCTCTTCGCTCCCCGATGGAGGTGTGGCCACTCCTGACTCGTGCCCTCCCTCCTGTTGTGAGCTGCCAGCGCTTGCCCCCTGGCTCCCTTCCTCTTCCCTGCTCTCTGGCTGTGACGCTGGTCCCGATTTCCAACTGCTCTCCTCTGAGTCCCCTCTGGCTCTATCTTCCTGGGGTGCCCCCCTAGACTCCCCCCTTGCCCTGGCCACTGGTGCTCCTTTCTGTGAATCCTCTGATTCACTGGAAAGACTCGGAGATCTCGGGTCGTCGTCATCACTCATCTTTTCTTCTGCCTCCTCCCCTTCGCTCTCTGTTTCCTCCCTTGCCCTTGCCTCTGCTCCTAAACCCCTGACAGTTAGTTAGTTATTTAGTTAGTTAGTTAGTTAAGGTAAAGGTAAAGGGACACCTGACCATTAGGTCCAGTCGTGGCAGACTCTGGGGTTGTGGCACTCATCTCGCTTTATTGGCCAAGGGAGCCGGCGTACAGCTTCCAGGTCATGTGGCCAGCAGGACTAAGCCGCTTCTGGAGAACCAGAGCAGCGCACGGAAACACCGTTTACCTTCCCGCTGGAGCGGTACCTATTTATCTCCTTGCACTTGATGTGCTTTCGAACTGCTAGGTTGGCAGGAGCAGGGACTGAGCAATGGGAGTTCACCCCGCCGCAGGGATTTGAACTGTCAACCTTCTGATCAGCAAGCCCTAGGCTCTGTGGTTTTACCCACAGCGCTACCTGCGTCCCTTAGTTAGTTAGTTAGTTAGTTAGTTAGTTAGTTAGTTAGTTAGTTTCATAAAATTTATATACCGCTGGCTTGTTGTTGTTTTTTTGGTGTTTTTTTAAAGCACTCCCAAAGCATTTTACAAAAAGAATAAAACAGCAAGATTATTAATAAAAGCAATTTAAAAGATTTTTTTAAAGGAGACTAAAATACCAAAGGCAGGCTAAATATCTGGGCTTGTCTAACCATAAATGTTTTTATCAGGCACCAAAACGAGCACAGTGAAGGCCCTTGCCTGATATTGTTATTGTTATTGTTATTGTTAAGATTCATATACCGCCCTTCATCAAGAGCTCTCAGGATGGTTCACAAGATAAAAATACAAGATAAAAACACATATAAATAGTTAAAACCAAAACTTCAAAACAATAGGCAGGGCGTTTTATCATGTTTTTATATTTGCTGGAAGTATGTGCCAGCTTGGCTGTTTCATCCTCTAGCAAACCACTTATTTCCACCCCATCTCCCCACCACCTCTCATCCAACCACAGTCCTTAGAAACACTTACTCAACTCAATTAATTTTTTCCCCTGTATGTATAGAGCCCTCCACTTCAACCATCAGCCTTAGGTTCCTTCTGAACAGACTCTTACCAGTTTTGTGGTCAGGCTGCACTCTTGCGGACACAAAAGTAGCCTCACTGATAATGAGTTTTACAAAAATCCCATGTTACCTTGAACTCGACTGTGTATTGAATCCTTTTTGCAGGGAGAGCAGACTGACTTTGGTGCAATCACATGCAAGCACTGGGTGTGGGAAAATAAGAAAGCTGAGGTTTGTTATTGGAAATGCATGTTTGGGTAAAGAAAAAGCCCCTGATCTAATAAGTTGGAGGTTTGGGTAAAGACAGCCATCCTGCACCCAGCAGAGACACATCCAAGGAGGACCTATCTCCAAGAGGTTTTGAAGAAGTGAGAGCGAGACAAGAAGTGAGAGCCCCACAAAATTCATCCACCTGCATTTTCTATCCTAGCCATAATCATGGCCTTAATCTTGTATAGGAGTTAGGAGGATGGAGCAGCGTGCAACATTAGCTAGTGAATCTCCCCACACCTGAATTTGCTAAACTAAGGTGTGTGGGAATGTGTGGGAATGTTCAGGGAGGCAGGAGAGGATATATTGTTTATTAATACCCTTCCTAACTTGCACTGGCAAGTTCCTTTACGTAGCAGAGTTTCATATTCCCCTTTTATTTTTTAATTTTTTTAATGCTTTTTATTGGTGTTTCATTTAACACAAACAAAAAAAATATACAGTAACATTCAACAATCATTTACCCACATTCTTTCCCCACACTCTGCTGAGCATTGACTACCTTTCCTCCCTTCAACAGGTTTTCTTATGTCAGTTACTTTTCCACAGTTTCTTATTGTATCCAATCCTATCTACATTATAAGATTTATTTCAGTCCTGCCAGAGTCTTCAGATTTCTACAGTTATTATTTATGTACCCCATAAATTTGCTCCAATCTTTTTGGCATTTTGCTTCCTCCTGACCTGATTTCGTATCCTACAGGTCAGTTTTGCTAGTTCCGCATAATCAACCATCTTCGTCTGCCACTCCTCTGTTGTTGGTAATTCTGGTGCTTTCCATTTTTGGGCTAACAAAGTTCTGGCAGCAGTCGTAGCATACATAAATAACCTTTGATCTGCTTTTTCTATTTCGCCTCCCATCAAGCCTAGCAAAAATGCTTCCAGCTTTTTCAGGAAAGTGTATTTAAATATCTTTTTCAATTTGTTATAAATCTGTTCCTTCACATTCCCCTTTTAAACGCACAGCAGATAGCTGAGAAGGGGACGACAGAGGACGAGATGGTGGGACAGTGTTCTCGAAGCTACCAGCATGAGGAGGTTCTGGAAGACAGGAGGGCCTGGCGTGCTCTGGTCCAGGGGGTCACGAAGAGTCGGACACTACTAAACAACTAAACAACAACATACAGAAATTCAGCACTGATGGAGCCAGGCTGCTTTTGCTGCGAATGACTGTGTTTTGCAGGGGGTTGGACTGGATGATCCTAAGGGTCTACAACTCCGACCAAAGAAGATGAAACTGATGAATGACGTCGAGATGGCAAAGCTTCCAGGCAGAATTAGAAACCAGGAAGAAGACCTCTTTAATAAAGAATGGGGAAAGTTTATAATTATTTGAATAAGGAGTGTGGTGGAGTCTCCTTCTTTGGAGGTCTTTAAGCAGAGACTTGACAACCATATGTCAGGAGTGCTCTGATGGTGTTTCCTGCTTGGCAGGGGGTTGGACTCGATGGCCCTTGTGGTCTCTTCCAACTCTAGGATTCTATGATTCTATGAATAGCTATTGTAAAGAGTTACATACATTGGTAGGATTGACAGAAAACTTGTAGTAAAAATTTGAACTATGGATGGACAAATGATTTATAAAAATAGAGTTATGAAAGGGATGCAGAGGGGGAAATCACTACATTAAGATGCTGCACTGGTTGGAGGGTATGTTAAGTGTGGTGTAGTGGTTAAGAGGGGTAGTCTCGTAATCTGCTGAACCGGGTTCGCTTCCCCGCTCCTCCACATGCAGCTGCTGGGTGACCTTGGGCCAGTCACACTTCTCTGAAGTCTCTCAGCCCCACTCACCTCACAGAGTGTTTGTTGGGGGGGAGGAAGGGAAAGGAGAATGTGAGCCGCTTTGAGACGCCTTAAAGGGAGTGAAAGGCGGGATATCAAACCCAAACTCTTCTTCTTCTAAGCAGCACGTCGGGGCTGCCGTCGTCCTGGTGTGAGGAGTTTCATCGGCCCTTCCCCGCCCCAGAGAGGGGGGGAGGGAGAGAGACTCTCACCCATGCCGCCCGCAAGACCGGCATGAGGCAGTTGTGGTGCCGGCGCGAAAATGGCGCCCTTCTGCGTCCCTCCCCATCCCCTCCTCTTCCTCCTCCCTCAGGCCGCCTCCTCAGCCGCTGCCGCCTCCGGCTTCCCCTGGCAGCGTAGCGGAAGGCTCGCAAGAGAGGGGCTAGCTGCCCGCCCGCCGCCACCCATCTCCTCATGATGCGCCCCGAGGGGGGAAAGGGAGAGACGGAGACGTGGCAGCTCATGCGCGTGCTCTCTAGTGGCAGAGGACCCCGAGCCGCTGCTTCCCTCCTGAGCCGGCCAAGCATGAAACCCGGGAAATTTAAGGGACATCATCAATTCTGGACAGCAGCACTGGGATAGGGGAGTTTCCCGCCAAATAATGGACGGTTGACAGCTATGACACCGAGCTGCAGGACCAGAACTTTGGTTAGCAGCTGGGCTACAAATGTTCCAGATAAAGGAAACTTCCTGCGAATGACAAACAGTCCGTCACTCTGCATATTTACTCAGAAGTAAGTCAGTCCTGCTGAGTTTAATAGAACTTGCTGCCAGGTGACCATAAGACTGCAGCCTTATTCTCTTCCAGATTCTCAAATGCGCTTTTGCATTTATGAATTATTTAAAGTTAACACAATTATGAAAAACATGGGATTTCATTAAACAGATAAAATTACATTTCAGTCAATACCGAAGCCAATCTGCGCAGAACGGCATACTTTTAAAAGTCTCCGTGTTCTATTAAAAAAATTACGAGGCTGTCTCCTCTCTGTGAACTTAACTGAATCTGTCAGTCACATTAATTCAAAGTCATTCCAGCTGCTGATGAACCAGCCATTGCCTGATGAAGGGGTCCTCTTTAGTTTCCAGGCTGAACTACACCATATATAGATATATATAAATAGATGTTTGCTTTCGTAGATTTTCACGGGTACAGGAATGCAGGTTTTGGTGTCTTCGGGTGTCTTCCCGTGTAAGAGTTGGGGTGTCTAGGCGACGTTTCGACGAGGTCTCACTCGTCATCTTCAGGCTGGTGCTTTCGGCTTCTTGTTACTGGAACAGAGCAGGATCTCAGTGTTTGAGTTCCTATAAATACTGTTGAGGGGGTGTGGTGTATAGCCTCCAACGTTCTGGGCAGAGAGGAAGTTCCCAGGTTAGTGTGCCTTTTCTTCTTTTGTTCCTTAATTACTTGAGGGATATCTTGAGTAATTTCTTGAGTGATATTCTGAGTACCACTTAGGTGGGTCATTAGGTGTGGATTAGTTGCTAAAGCTTTCGTGTCTTGACCTCTTGAGCTTGTGAAGAGTTTTTCTGAGAAGATGGCTTTACTGCACTTAGTTGTGCTCTGGCTTGGCTTCGTGTATAGGGGCGAGCTGTGGTTTTGTGCCCTGTGCCAGCCAGATCTGTGTAGGGATTGCAGGGGGGTGCAGCATCCGGAGGAGCATACGTTGGAGGCTATACACCACACCCCCTCAACAGTATTTATAGGAACTCAAACACTGAGATCCTGCTCTGTTCCAGTAACAAGAAGCCGAAAGCACCAGCCTGAAGATGACGAGTGAGACCTCGTCGAAACGTCGCCTAGACACCCCAACTCTTACACGGGAAGACACCCGAAGACACCAAAACCTGCATATAAATAGATATATATATATAGACAGACAGACACACACACACACACACACACACACAAACACATAATATTTTTATTGCAAACATTCCTCAAGATGGCTTATGTTAACAGCAAATCAATTTTTTATTAATAAGAAACATTAAAATATACAATTCAATTCACAATAAAAGTCAGTTTAAACAAGCCCAATCCAACAAAACACTAAAATACAATAACCTATTAAACATTAAAAGCTTCCCTAAACAGGGCTGCCTTCAGATGTCTTCTAAAAGTCTGGTAGTTGTTGTTCTCTTTGACATCTGGTGGGAGGGCGTTCCACAGGGCGGGCGCCACTACCGAGAAGGCCCTCTGCTGGTTCCCTGTAACTTGGCTTCTCGCAGTGAGGGAACCGCCACTCGGATCTGGACCCCGGTGTCCAGGGTGGAGACGCTCCTTCAGATATACTGGACTGAGGCCGTTTAGGGCTTTCAAGGTCAGCACCAACCCTTTGAATTGTGCTCGGAAACATACTGGGAGCCAGTGTTATATGGTATCGGCGGCTGCTCCCAGTCACCAGTCTAGCTGCCGCATTCTGGATTAATTGCAGTTTCCGGGTCACCTTCAAACGCAGCCCCACGTAGAGCATATTGCAGTAGTCCAAACGAGAGATAACTAGAGCATGCACCACTCTGGCCAGACAGTGCACAGGCAGCTAGGGTCTCATCCTGTGTACCAGATGGAGCTGGGAGACAGCTGCCCTGGACACAGATTTGACCTCCGCCTCCATGGACAGCTGTGAGTCCAGAATGACTCCCAGGCTGCGCACCTGGTCCTTCCTTGGAGGGGCTTAAGCAGGCGTCAGGGGGCCACCTTTGAGGAATGTGATTCTTGCATTAGTTGTGATTCTTGCATTGGGTTGGACTAGATGATCCTTGGAGGACCCTTCTGACTCAACAATTCCATGATTCCTTATGCACTTTGATTGCAGAGAACGGCTGTTTTCCCTCTGCAGCCAACACGTGCCTTCCCCTTCCTCTCTCTCTTAGAATGCCAGTCCAAAATCCCCTTTTCTCCCTTGCATTTCCATCTCTTCCCAAAGGCGTGCAACGAGAACAGCATTTGCAAGTCCTGTTCCTGCCCCCTCCCCTCTTTCCCTCCCCCTCCCCCAATATCTCAGGCACTTCCAGAGCTCGCTTAAGCAGGAGTTACCAGCAGGGTCCAGCGATAACATTTCCCTGACAGCTAGTGACTGCTGGTCGATAACATTTCTATCCTGAAATGGAGAGGAGAGGGAGCAATCTCCATGGTTCTGAGTGGAGATCATTATCTCCCGAGAGGAGGGGGCTGCTGGGTCTGGGGAAGGGGAGAGTCGCGTACAGCAAGGCAGCCTTCAACCTGACCGCCAAAGGCAACCGTCCTCATCCTCACCTTGCTCAGAGCAGGTGACTGCAGGTGACTCACCAGGACTCACACACGACGACCCAAGGCTATACAGTGATCCCTTGGTTCTCAAACGTAATCCATTCCAGAAGTCTGTTCCAAAACCAAAGCGTTTGGAAACCAAGGCACACTGCTTTCCCACTGGAAGTAATGCAAAACGGGTTAATCCGTTCCAGACTTTTAAAAACAACCCCTAAAACAGGAATTGAAGACGAATTTTACTGTCGAACGAGACCATTGAGCCATAAAATGAAGGCAATGAGCAATGTTCTGCAGTCACCAGATCATCAGAGGCTGAACTGGGTTACACACAGTCACAGAAACAAAGCAAAAATAGCCACGAAAACGCAAAATAAATGGCAAAAATAGACAAACCCCAGCATAAGACTCCAAACAGAAGCGCGGCACTCAAAACGGAAGCGTAACAAAATGGAAGTGTGGCACTCAAAACAGAAGCGTAACACTCAAAACGAAGCATGTTTGGCTTCTGAAAAAAGTTCACAAACCTTTACTTCCGGGTTTGCACTGTTTGGGTTCCAAGTTGTTCGAGGACCAAGGCATTTGAAAACCAAGTGTGGAGATCACACAGGGTCCCCGGACGTTTGACGGTCTATTGATCCCTGTGCCACCACTGTGATTGCCTTCTTCGCTGCCACCAACCTGTCTTTCTCGGGTACACACGGAGTCCAGACAGTTGTTAACATTAACAAATAATCAAGTTTATTTTTATAAGCATGAACAAGTTTATGGTTGCAGTTAGTTTCTCTTGTCAGTTTCTTAAACTTAGTTCCTTAACTGTTCTATACGTTCCTAACAACTTCAAACTGATTATCCCAACTATCTATCTGAATCCACCTAACAGTTCCTCTCTCTCTCACACACAACACAACTCGACCAACCCACAGACTTATCCTCCCTCTTCCTTCTCCAACTCCCAACTCTCAACTGACTTTCAAACATCTCCAACTCTAACTCTAACTCCTCCCCTTGGGTTCCCACTGTCCAACCACTTCACATTCATTTAACCCTTTCCTTATGACCCACCTAGGAGGCAAACGCCACACCAAGGTACCACCGTATATAAGGCCTGGACTGCAGCCCATGAGAGTTTTCGCAGGGAGGAAACATTATATTTTGCAGTCATAAGAACATAAGGTGATCCTGCTGGATCAGGCCAGTGGCCGATCTAGTCCAACATCCTCTCCTCACAGTGACCAACCAGATGCCCCATCATGGGAAATCCACAAGCACGACCAGAACATTTCTCCCTCCTGAGGTTCCCAGAAACTGTTCTGTTTTGGTTTTGGTTTTTTACATTTTTAAAAAATTCATTTTTACTTTCAACATTTACATAAACATTTGCATCCTCCATGAATTTGTCTCATCCTCTTTTAAAGCCATCCAACTTGGTGGCCCTCGCTGCCTCCTGTGGCAGGGAGTTCCACAGGTTAACTATGTGCTGCGTGAAGAGCTTGGCTCCATGTCCTTCCCAGGTCAACTCAGGAAGCCCAGAGGGCATAGAAGGCATCTTAAATGGAGCCCAGACACTCAATAGGCGTTGGTGAAGTCACTGGGCAACCGGTTGGCATTTGACCTCTGGCCCTGATGTTCCCCAGCCCTGATTTATGGAACTCGCTCCCACAATGTGAGCAAATAGCCATTCTTATTTTTCTCTGTAAGCTGCCTTCAATCCCTGTTAGGGAAAAGGCAGATGTTGTTGTTGTTGTTTAGATTACGCTTTCCTGTGGCATGTATGGAGTTCTCCTAAAGACGAAAAATGGGTGGGTAGGTGGGTGGGTGGGTTTCTTCCAAACTCTTTTGCTTGCTTGCTTGCTTGCTTGCTTGCTTGCTTGCTTGCTTGCTTGCTTGCTTGCTTATTTGTTTATTTATTTATTTAGTTAGTTAGTTAGTTAGTTAGTTAGTTAGTTAGTTAGTTAGTTAGAGAGCCAGTGTGGTGTAGTGGTTAAGAGCGGTAGTCACGTAATCTGGGAAACCGGGTTTGTGTCTCCGCTCCTCCACATGCAGCTGCTGGGTGACCTTGGGCCAGTCACACTTCTGTGAAGTCTTTCAGCCCCACTCACCTCACAGAGTGTTTGTTGTGGGGGAGGAAGGGAAAGGAGAATGTTAGCCGCTTTGAGACTCCTTCGGGTAGTGATAAAGCGGGATATCAAATCCAAACTCTTCTTCTTCTTCTTCTTTTATAAATCTGTCTTTATTGATTTAAAATATCATCTTACATACACATTACAAATAGTTACAGCAAAATTAAACACAAAAATATAAAAGATAAAAGATAAAAGATAAAGAAAATAAAATAAAAACCAAAAAAAACAAAGAAGAGTTAACAATAAGAGATGAACACTGGCTATAACATCCTGTCTTTTCTAATAAAGTCTTCTGAAAGAAACTTCCAATCATTCTCGTACTTTTCCTATTGTCTCAATTTTATCGCACAGTTTCTTTTATACCTTCTTCTGTATGTTTTTCTAGTATATTTATTCCTTTTGTTTCTTATATACAAGTATCATTCAGTTCTGCTAGGACAACGTCGTTTTTACAATATAATTTTATATATTCTTTGAATCTTCCAAACTCTTTTGCGGTCGTACGGAATGCATTGTCTTCTTCTCATTTGAATAATCAACCTAAGGTTTCTTTCATCGGCTGTTTGCCAATTGCGTTGTAGAGTTTACGGAGGAGGGTAGGGAAGCTGAGCTGACCTTTCGGCGCCTTTTCCCGCCTGTCCCTTTCAGCGATTCTGTGTTTCCGACAGAAGCAGGAACTGATGTGACTGCTGGATGATCGAAATATCGCACAGTACCAAATTAAATGCACAATAATAAAAAAAGACAGACTACCGTTTTTCTCCGACATAAAACACTCAGCTGGAAGCATGGAGCACTCTAAGTCCATTACGACGCTTTGCAGAGGAAAGAGAGGCGCAGGAGGGCTGTGTGTGCGCGCGTTTGTGTGTCCTTTTATTTTGGTCAGTTTTAAAGTGAGCCATTTTCAACCACACACCCAAATATTTCACCTTTTTTTCAACAGCAATCTTTATTACGGTCCAGAGACCCAACAAATCGTTACAAAGCAATGCACAATTCATACAGCCTACCTCCAGGTTAAACAAGCATTTTGTTCAGAATATAGGGATCATTGGTTCTTGCAACCACCGATAAAAACTTTGCCACTGCTAATGTTCTAGCATTTGTCCAGTCTTCCAATAGGAACCTGACATAGTGAGCCTCTGATTTTCCCAGGAAGGGTACCAGCAAGGGTAGTATCAGTTCAGCCCTGGCTTGCTCATATTTTGCACAGTGCAACAAAATACATTTCATGGAATTGATGTCTTGAGCACATGAGCAAAGTCTGTCCTTGCAGGGAACTCCTCTCAACTTGCCATCCAACACTGCAGAAGGAAAGACGTTTAGTCTGGCATTGGTGAAAAGCCTTCGATAGTTTGGTATTGTCAGGTTTTTAATGTAAGATGTTAACTTAAAGACATGCCCATATTGTACTCCTACTACCAGCGGACTACATACTGCGTGTGATCGAGATCGCAAGTCACTGTCTGCATTATGCCATAGACCTTTTTTTAAATGTTAATTGTGTTAGAATCATAGAATAGAATCATAGAATCATAGAATCATAGAGTTGGAAGACACCACAAGGGCCATCGAGTCCAACCCCCTGCCAAGCAGGAAACACCATCAGAGCACTCCTGACATATGGTTGTCAAGCCTCTGCTTAAAGACCTCCAAAAGAGGAGACTCCACCACACTCCTTGGCAGCAAATTCCACTGTCAAACAGCTCTTACTGTCAGAAAGTTCTTCCTAATGTTTAGGTGGAATCTTCTTTCTTGTAGTTTGGATCCATTGCTCCGTGTCCGCTTCTCTGGAGCAGCAGAAAACAACCTTTCTCCCTCCTCTATGTGACATCCTTTTATATATTTGAACATGGCTATCATATCCCCCCTTAACCTCCTCTTCTCCAAGCTAAACATGCCCAGCTCCCTTAGCCGTTCCTCATAAGGCATCGTTTCCGGGCCTTTGACCATTTTGGTTGCCCTCCTCTGGACACGTTCCAGTTTGTCAGTGTCCTTCTTGAATTGTGGTGCCCAGAACTGGACACAGTACTCCAGGTGAGGTCTGACCAGGTGAGGTCTGACCAGGTGTTGCTAGTCGTAATTCATTTTCCCCCCAGTCATGTCTTTTGACTAATACTTTTGTTTTATTTCTATTTAACTTAAATCCTGCTACCTGTCCGAGCACATACATTTCGTCTAGTACCCTTGGTTACGCTCACCAAAGGGGTTCTCTACTGTTATTACAAGGTCAACTGCAAATGCTCTCAATTTGTACTCAGTTTGTTTAGACAAGCCTACCCAGACATTTAGAAGGTTTGTTTTTTTCTTTTCTTAGCCTATTCTGGTTTTAACTTTTCAAAAGTCTGCAATGATTGTTGTTAACTTTTCCCTGTTGAAGATTCCATTGTTTTATCTGTCCCATGAACCGCTTTGAAATATACTCAGAGTCGAGAGTGGATTTCATGCTCTTTATTCAGCTCCTAGTGGTGAGGAGGAATGAATGTTTCCCCAAAGTATCTTAATGTACATTATTTACACAATGGGCTGCCCGTGATTGGCTAATTCCGGAATTCTCCTGTAGGCCAATCAGGTTGTGGATTCACTTCCACCTGGAGGAGGATTGGGTGGCTCCTGCAGACCAATCATACTGCTGCATTGTTCTAGGACCAATCGGACTGCTGCATTTTGGATCCTATTCAACTCAGTACATAACACGCTTTGAGGGTTTTTGTTTACTTTTTTCTTACAATCAAGCGGTGCAGACGTTTTATGAAATAAATACAAATAAATAAATATAAATGAATAAATAAATGCTAGCAAAGCATGAGCTCTGTCCTCAACCCCAACCCTCTTGCAAGGGGCAGAGAGACGTCTGCTCCAAGAGCTCCCTGAACTGCCAGGACCTCTTGCTGGGCCACCATCGTAAGCTCACTTTGTCCAATTTTGTGCAAAAAATTTTCCAAAGAGGCAATACTGAGCTAGATTTTTTGACTTGCTCCCAGAGAGCTCCCTGCACGGCTGTGTTTCTGAAACGTCCTTGAATCTCAGGGGGTTTCCAGACTGTCATTGTTTTCCTGGGGGACTCCATCACTTCCCAGCAGATTCAGACTGTACGGTTAAAAGCATATCTTGCAAAACACTTCCCCGAAAAATTGGACTTTTTACAATACGGGAAGTAATGGGGAAATGCCCTGGAAAAGTGCGGGGTAACATTTGCTGGGGTCAACATTGTCTAATCTCCACACAAACAAATGTTTGTGTGGGGGGGGGTAATGCTTGTTAACTAGCCGAATGCTCGTTAAATAGTTGACATCATCTAATCTCTCTGCAAACAAACAGAGCTGAATACTCATTAAACAGGTCATCTGGAAGTGACCAAATTCTCGCATATGAAGAGCATATGCCTGGAATATCGCAAGGCTCCAGCACTTGGAAGAAAAGATCATTTACACCTATGACCCTGTTCTTCTTGATTCCTGTTGACTGCGTACTCCTTCCAGTTCTGTTTCTGAGAATCGTGGAACTGCAAAGTTGGAAGGGACCCGAGGGTCATCTAGTCCAACCCCCTGCAATGAAGGAACCTCAACTAAAGCTTTTTTCATGGCAGATGGCCATCCAGTCGATGCTGGAAAACCTCCCAGGAAGGAGAGTCCATCACCACTGCCCGAGGGAGACCGTTCCACTGTCAAACAGCTCTTAACTGTCAAAAAGTTCTTCATAAAGTTAATTCAGAATCTCTTTCTTATCATTTGAATCCCTTCACATATCTAAAGATGGCTGCCATATCCTCTCTCAGTCTCCTCTTCTCCAGGCTCAACATACCCAACTGCCTCAACCATTCCTCACATGGCTTGGTTTCCAGACCCTTGATCATCTTGGTCACCCTCCTCTGCACACCTTTCAGTCTCTCAACATCCTTCTTGAATTGTGGCGCCCAGAACTGGGCATCGTATTGCAAGTGTGGTCTGACCAAGGCAGAATATAGTGGGACCATTTTCCCATTGATCTGGACATTAGACTTCTGTTGATGCAACATTTTCTAAAGGCAAAGGTAAAGGACCCCTGACAGTTAAGTCCAGTCACAGATGACTCTGGGGTTGCGGCGCTCATCTTGCTTTAGAGGCCAAGGGAGCTGGCGTTTGTCCGCAGACAGATTTCCAGGTCATGTGGCCAGCATGACTAAGCCACTTCTGACGCAACAGAACACCGCAGTGGTACCTATTTATCTACTTGCACTGATGTGCTTTCGAACTGCTAGGTTGGCAGGATCTGGGCATAGCTGTCAACATTTTCCTTTTTTTAAGGGAAATTCCCTTATTCCGAATAGGATTCCTCGCAAGAAAAGTGAAAAGTTGACAGCTATGGATCTGGGACAGAGCAACGGGAGCTCATCCTGTCGCAGGGATTCGAACCACCGACCTTCTGATTGGCAAGCTCAAGAGGGCTCAGTGGTTTAGACCACAGCACCACCCGCAACTCTAGATTTCTAGACGATCTGAATTGCCACTCACAACAACCCCACAGCTGTTATGGCTGGAGCTGTTGGGAACTGTGGACCAAAGCCTCCAGAGGGCACCAGGTTGCAGAACGCTGCTTCAAATGTATCGTTTGGGTCTGCAGATATACTCGGGCAACATCCAAGCAGTTGAAACAAGTTAAAATGATGTTCTGCAAATATTTTCATCATTTTGGGGAGCCGGATGATCTTAGACTTATGCTCGTCTGGCAAGAAGACATAGAAATAGACATGTGGGGGATTTTGGAGTGGAAAATATTAGTAAGTTTGAAAAAAAAGAAAAACTAGAAGGGGAGAGAAGAGCGGGGGGGAAAACATTTTAAGCCAAGAGCATCTGTGTTTTTTGGGCCACCGTCTATGGAAACTTTGGACGAAGAGCCAGCCAGCCTATATTTTCAATTTGAAAATTATTAGAAAACAATCCAGAGCATCATTTTGAAATTAGGGAGAAATCTGCTTTGTTTGTTTTTCCACTGCCATCTCTGCAGGCTTCTGAGACAGATTTTCAGGTCCTCTTCCAAGGCACGGGCCCAAGGCAGGGACGTGGTGGCGCTGGTGGTGACGGCAGAACGAAGCATGAACCTCGCTGCTCTCTGTTCTCGTCTCTCAGATGTAGGCAAGGCAGCCACTCAGGCGCAGAGGCGGAAGAGGCCAGAAAGGATGGGCTGGGAGGAGGGACAGGAGGGGGAGAGCGAGAGAGACTTGCAAGTGCAAATCCTGGTTGTCACATTTTAGCACTTCCCCACCTAACAAGTGGGGAAATCGCAGAGCTTAGAGGAAAAGCAGGTAAGAGGCGACGTGGCAGAAGTGTACCAAATGTTGCGTGAATTGGAGGATGGAGAGAGAGGAAAGGTTTTCTCCTTCTCTCCCAATTACACTTGTTGTTGTTTAGTCGTTTAGTCGTGTCCGACTCTTCGTGACCCCCTGGACCAGAGCACGCCAGGCACTCCTGTCTTCCACTGCCTCCAGCAGTTTGGTCAAACTCATGCTGGGAGCTTCGAGAACACTGTCCCACCATCTCGTCCTCTGTCGTCCCCTTCTCCTTGTGCCCTCCATCTTTCCCAACATCAGGGTCTTTTCCAGGGAGTCTTCTCTTCTCATGAGGTGGCCAAAGTCTTGGAGCCTCAGCTTCAGGATCTGTCCTTCCAGTGAGTACTCAGGGCTGATTTCCTTCAGAATGGAGAGGTTTGATCTTCTTGCAGTCCATGGGACTCTCAAGAGTCTCCTCCACCACCAGAATTCAAAAGCATCAATTCTTCAGCGATCAGCCTTCTTGATGGTCCAGCTCTCACTTCCATACATCCCTACTGGGAAAACCAGAGCTTGAACTATACGGACCTTTGTCGGCAAGGTGATGTCTCTGTTTTTTAAGATGCTGTCTAGGTTTGTCATTGCTTTTCTCCCAAGAAGCAGGCAACTTTTAATTTTGTGACTGCTGTCACCATCTGC
The DNA here is from genome assembly GCF_965112155.1 of Podarcis liolepis. Lineage (NCBI taxonomy): Eukaryota > Metazoa > Chordata > Lepidosauria > Squamata > Lacertidae > Podarcis > Podarcis liolepis. Next base: position 63,827,359 of record NC_139565.1, read on the forward strand.
AGTGATCATGGAGCCCAATTACACTAGAACTCATAGATATTCAATGAAGCTGAACCTTGGATGGTTCAGGACGGATAAAAGAAAGTCCTTATTCACACAGCTCATAGTTAGACTGTGGAACTCCCTCCCACAAGAGGCAACAACTTTGGTGGTTTAAAAGGTGATTAGACAAATACATGGAGGAGAAGGGGGCTCTTGATGGCTGCAAGCCAGGATGGTCGTACTCTGCCTCTATAGTCAAGAGGCAGCAATGTTTCTGAATCGCTGAAAACTGCAGGAGAGAAAAGCAGTCTCCAAGTGTCCCTATTTTCCAGGGTTGACCCTGGCTTAGAAAAGCTGCCCCAGTTTCTGATTGGATCCCAGAATGTCCCACTTTTCCTTAGGATGTCCCTATTTTCATTGGATAAATGTTGGAGGGTATGGAGTTATCCCACCTGAATAGGGTGTTGTTTTTTTTTTAAAAAAATGTTCTATTTTTTATTATGTTTTTATATATGTTGGAAGCTGCCCAGTGTCAGGTGTGTGTGCAGGAGCCAGGCCCTGTGACCAATAGGACTCTGCAGGACTGGGGCCTTCCTAAGTTTGTTCTGAAGAGGCAAGGCGTGGCCACACAGGTGAGGCTGGTTGGTAACTCACAGCACCTGGTGGCAAGAGCCAGGAAGGGATATAAGGTCAGCATTTCCCTTCGGCTCTTTGCCACAGCAACATGTTCCCTGCCTTGCTGCATTTGACTTCTTGACTCCTTGCTTCCTGACCCTCGGACCCTTGACTCCGTGACTCCTTGCTTCTCAACCCTCGGACCCTTCGCTTTGACTCCTGGCTTCTGGACTCCCGTTCCTGCTCCCACCCCACCATCTTGCCCCCAGTCCTGAGATTGCTACTTTTCCACTTGCGGGGAACTTTATTCTGTGGCGTCATATTCAGTGAGTTGGCACAGAAACCCCCTACTCCAGGGGTGTCCAAACGTTTTTCAAACAGGGATAGATTTGACATGCGTGAGGGCCGACCAAAGTTGTTGAACTTTCTTTAGGATTACAAAGTTGTTGAGCTTTTTTTAAGGTTGAAGTTATTGTGTTTTTTTTACAATTTTACCCCAACGTTTACTCCATCAGTTTAGGGCAGGGGTGCCCAAAGAAGGCCGGATTTGATGGAGTGAACATGCGTGAGGGCTGACCCCTTTTTTTTAGGACATATACTGCCATGGGAGCCCGATTAAATCACCCGGCAAGCCGGATTAGGCCCCCAAAATGGACTTTGGACATGCCTGCCCTACTCTGAGGTGGTGCAGCCCAGAATCCTGCCACCTTGATCTCTGCAACCAAGTTTCAGATATTTCGGAAACCCTGACTGGTTCCCAACCTGGAAGTGTTGGTTGGTTGGGGTGGGGAGGGTGACTTATGTAAACTTCATTTTTTGTCAAAAAAAACTCCCCGTCGCAAATATTCTGCTGGCCGACCTCGTCCTCCACTCTCTGCTTTCAGTTTGGAGGATCCTTTGCCTTGAGGAGCTGCCAACTGCGGACAAACAAAGTCCAGGCCCTTTGCTGGAACATCAGAGCCGAGGAGCTCATAAACCCCATTTGGTTCCTCTCCTTTGTTCATAGCTGGGGCTCTGGCCATCCTCTCCTGACAGCGGAGAACGGACACAGGAAGAAGACAGCCGTTATGCCCCCGAGCAAATTTCCATTGTGGTGGGGGTCAGTTCGCCAGCTGCAAGTCAGTTCCCACCCCTTCTTCTTCGCCATTCCTCCTCTGTTTTTCTCTCCCTTTTTTTGCTCTGTGATGCAAACCACAGCCATAGACCCCTGTGGAATCTCTAGGAGAACAGTCATGAGCAACATTCTCCCAGCCTGGGGGAATTGCATGCATTTTCACATGCAGTGCCTTCCAGACCCACACCTTAAAATGCACCTTCTCTTGACGGTCCCTTTTTTGTTTTTGCAGCGTTGCGATTTTAGTTTTCCCGTTGTATCTGCAAATCATTTGACACTCCCCACTTTAATGGAACAGACAGGATATAAATAGTTATAGTAGATGGATTCACTGCAGCTTCCTGGGGATAAACTGTAGCCCAGGGCCCCTTCAGAAAGGTGGGGCTGTTGTTTTGCAGTCGTATTCTGCATCATGCCTTCAATGCGTTAGAGTTCACCCACACTTCCCTTTGTCCTGAGATTTCTAGGGATTGGTCCGATACGTTTTGGTTTTGTCCCCTCCCTTTCCCTGGGGAAACCTGCTATTTAGAAGAAGCATACATTGGGTTTTCTGCGGACTGACATTTGTTCTGATTCAGCTGTAACCAGTGGGTTAACCTGGGGAAAGCGATGGGAGAAAACAAAAACCTCTCGGACTCGTGCCTGAAAATCTCAGGACAAATGGAAGAAATTGCAGGACGGCAAAGGGAATTGTGGGTGAGCCCCTGGTGGTGAAATTGTACTCGACATCATTCCACAGATCAAAGAAAGGACTTCTTCGTGCTGTTGAACTATGGAACTCCCTTCCACAAGACAAATTCATGGAGAAACAGCTACAAGCAGCAATGGCTATGATCTGCCTCTGCAGTTGGAGGCAGTATTCCTTCTGCTTCCTTTTTAACACCCCCACCCTGAAAATGCTGTATTTATAACTGGCAATATGTATCTCCCTTTAAAGTGGTTGGCATCTAGTTTGGAAGAACCAGGCACAATGGTTTGACGCTCCGCCTTTCGAGGGGGCATGGGGATTGGCGGTGGGTGGGTGGGAGCTGGGATAGTTGGATATGTTTTCTCTGCTCCCCCCCCCCTTTTTCCCTTGCCTCACTCCCCCTTGCCCCCCACCTCCATGGAATACCCACACCTCTTTCCTCCTTGCCTGATCAAGTGGTTTTGGTCACATGCCTCCAGCCTGCCCCAACTCCTGAGCCCATCAATGGGGTCTCTTTGAGGCGTTTTAATTGGCTGAGCGCAAAAAAGACCAAAGTTGTCTGTAAAGGTAAATGGACCCCTGACCATTAGGACCAGTCATGGCCGACTCTGGGGTTGTGGCGCTCATCTCGCTTTACTGGCGGAGGGAGCAGGAGTACAGCTTCCGTGTCATGTGGCCAGCATGACGAAGCGAAACGCCATTTACCTTCCCACCAGAGTGGTACCTAGTTATCTACTTGCACTCTGACATGCCTTCGAACTGCTAGGTGGGCAGGAGCAGGGACCGAGAAACAGGAGCTCACCCCGTCGCGGGGATTTGAACCGCCGACCTTCTGATCAGCAAGTCCTAGGCTCTGTGGTTTAACCTACAGCGCAACCCGCGTCCCTGTAGAGAACTGTTAACCTCTTTAACCTTCTGAATCCCAGGTGCTGGAAGTCGCAGGAGAAAAGAGGCTCCAAGGCTATGGCAGGATTCCAACAAACATGTGGTGGACCACTGTGAGAACAGGATGCTGGGCAGATCCAGCCCGCTTTTTTGTGTTCTTACGCTCACAGCCTAAACCACCTCCAATGGCAATGAGTTCCATAAGTTAACATTTCACGTTTGGAAGCTTGAGGGTGTGATGTGTGTCCTTTTCCACACTGAAATTTCCAGGGAAGGGATGTGCTGCCTGAGCATCCACTACAGGACAACGAACAGGGCTTGTCCTTGCGTGTCTCTGTGCATACAGAGGAGGAGAGAACTCAGGAACACAACTGGAAACACGCCCCTTGGCTCTCAGCTGCAGATTATTAGCTGCCCAATTCCCCTTGCTCCTAAATTATTTCCTGAAGGCTTTTATTTCCACAGGCTGATGGGGGGGGGGCGGGAATTATCCCCTCTGAAAACAAGAGCTGGACGAAAAATAGTGAAAAGTTCAGATCCAAAGTGAAGGTTTCTCAGCTCTCTTTCACGAGGACAGGAGCAAAACACCCCCCGCCAGTCCCTGGGTGGGAAAGGAGACATGGTGTGTTGATAAAAATGTCAATTCCACCTCCCTCTCCCCTTCCTTCCTCGCTTGTGAGGAGAGCCTGGGGTTGTTTTCCTGCCTCTGACTTTTTCGCTGTCCTTGGGGGACACAGCTTGAGCATGTCTGCTTTAAAAGCATTAAGCTTGGGGGGCAAAGTGCTGCTGACCTCCTTCCGACCAAGGAGGAGAAGGCCGCCAGGGAGGGCGGAGGTTTATTTGTCCTGAGGGAACCGTGTCAAAGCAGGCCGCTATCTGTGGGCGTGTGAGCAGGTGTGCGCACCAAGACCGCAGCAGCGAAGGCGAGAGAAGAAATTGCCTGCTAAAGCCAAATATTAGCAGCCTGGGACCCTTTCACATAGGCTCATGTGGAGTTGAAAGGGATCTGGGGGTCCTTCAAAAGTTTGTCACCCCGTGAAGAAATCTTGCAGCGTTTGGGACTTCTTAAAGGTAAAGGGACCCCTGACCGTTGGGTCCAGTCATGGCCGACTCTGGGGTTGCGGCGCTCATCTCGCTTTATTGGCCGAGGGAGCTGGCGTACAGCTTCCGGGTCATGTGGCCAGCATGGCTAAGCCGCTTCTGGCAAATCAGAGCAGCGCATGGAAACGCCGTTTACCTTCCCGCCAGAGCGGTACCTATTTATCTACTTGCACTTTGATGTGCTTTCGAACTGCTAGGTTGGCAGGAGCAGGGACCGAGCAACTGGAGCTCACCCCGTTGCGGGGATTCAAACCGCTGACCTTCTGATCTGCAAGTCCTAGGCTCTGTGGTTTAACCCACAGCGCCCCCCACGTCCCCTGGGACTACTTAGTTTGGAGAAAAGGCGAGGAAGAGGAGTCACGAGAGAAGTTCATCAAACGAGGCATGGCACTGAGAAAGTGAATAGAGAAAGGTTTTCTCCCCCTCTCTCATAACATTGGGACATAGGAGCATAAGGAGAATCTGGTAGATCAGACCAAGGACTGATCCAGTCCAGAATCTTGTGGCCAAGTTTCCAAAGGGAAACTCACAAACAGGATCTGAGCACAAGAGCAACTCTCCCCTCCTGTGGTTTCCAGCAACTGGCATGCATAATAATAATAATAATTATTATTTATACCCCGCCCATCTGGCTGGGTTTCCCCAGCCACTCTGGGCGGCTTCCAACAGAACACTAAAATACAATAACCTATTAAACATTAAAAGTTTCCCTAAACAGGGCTGCCTTCAGATTTCTTCTAAAAGTCTGGTAGTTGTTGTTCTCTTTGACATCTGGTGGGAGGGCGTTCCACAGGGTGGGTGCCACTACCGAGAAGGCCCTCTGCCTGGTTCCCTGTAGCTTTGTTTCTTGCAGTGAGGGAACCACCAGAAGGCCCTCAGAGCTGGATTTCAGTGTCTGGGCAGAACGATGGGGGTGGAGACAGTCCTTCAGGTTTACTGGGCCATTTAGGGCTTTGAAGGTCAGCACCAACACTTTGAATTGTGCTCAGAAACGTCCTGGGAGCCAATGTGGGTCTTTCAGGACCGGTGTTATGTGGTCTCGGCGGCCGCTCCCAGTCACCAGTCTAGCTGCCACATTCTGGATTAGTTGTAGTTTCCAGGTCACCTTCAAAGGTAGCCCCACTACATTGCTTCCTCCAGTTACAGAGGCAGAGCATCTCTGTTGTGGCTAGGAGCCAGCAATAGCCCTCTCCTCCATGGATTTGTTGATTGATCCTCTTTGAAAGCCATCCAGGTTGGTGGCCATCACTGCCTCCTGTGGCAGGGCGTTCCACTGTTTAACTAAGTGCTGTGCGAAGAAGGACTTTTGTTTCATCCTGCGTCTCCCAATATTCAGCTCTAGATGCATAGCCACACTGATTCTGGCTCTCCTTTCCAACTCATGCTTCCAGACGCTGGCGAAATCTCCTTTCCCCATCTGGGTCTTATGCACATCTCTTCTTCATTTGGGAGAGTTAGCCAAAGAGACGCTTCAAGCGGTTTAGCAAAGGAGTATTAGCAGGCTGGGAAAAGCCTGGAATCTGCCAGCCAGAGTTGGGAGACTCTTGCAAAGTTCCTAAAGGATGTTGTGCCCAGCCTGCTAAAAACCAGATAGGGCTGGTGGCCTGTGCTTTTCGCTTTTAAAGGCACCACAACATGGAGGGATCTTGGCATCCTCGCTGGGCAGGATACGCCTCTTGACACCTCTTGAACAAGCCCCTGTGATCTCCCTGCCTCACACTCAGCACAGACCCCTCTGGAATCCAGAAGCCTATTCTTTTTCCTCTTTGGGCCATCTGGTTCTGGTCGTCCCTCCCTCCAAGCTCCCTTCTCCCTTTGTTAAGTGCCCTTTTATCCAGCCTTAAAACAATAAAACATGACAAGCACTCGAACAAAGGCTGCCCCCTCCAACAGTGTCAGGGGACGGGGCCATCCCACTGCCAAGCACAGCCGGTTAAGGGAGCCACCCAGCAAAAATGAACCCTCATTAGCGCAGCTCAAATGTGGAGCGCCATAAAACAACTCGGCAGTCGCAGTTTCGTGCCGTGTGGCCTTGGGCTTCCCAACGTGACGTAGATGAACTGCGTGCGAAAAGGATGGAGTCGAGCAAAGAAGCTGGAGGCACAAGGGATGACTTTGGGTAGCAGAATTCATCCGTGACACAGGGCGCGGTCAGAAGATGACCCCCTTTATCCTTTGCTCTGTTGCAAAGGATCCTGGGATGGAACTCTCGGGTTCAAAGTTGGTAGTTTGGGTCCCTAGGGCAGGATATCTCTGTCTTCGGAACAGAAGAAGAGCCAAGGAACAGTTATTCCAATGTACCTTCCCTAAGAAACCAGAGGCTTTCCTCTTGGGCATTGTCGGCCAATTGGTGCTAAAGAAAGATAGAACGTTCTTTATGTATGCTATGACAGCAGCAAGAATACTTATTGCAAAGTATTGGAAGACACAAGATCTACCCACCTTGGAAGAATGGCAGATGAAAGGGATGGACTACATGACACTGGCTGAGATGACTGGCAGAATCCGTGATCAGAGGAAAGAGACGGTGGAAGAAGATTGGAAGAAGTTTAAAATCTACCTTAAGAACTATTATAAAATTCATGAATGTTAAAATGCCGAGGTGTCGAGAAAGAAAAAGGGATTACAGTGACATAAGATTAAGTTGAGGAAAAGACTAAGAGAGGACACATAGTTGATAAAATCATTTAGAAGTTGCTGAAATAATACTGGAAATTGGAATGCAGAAAGGGGAGGTATGGGGGAGTCCGAGAAATGAAGGTTATGAAAAAAAAGGTTATGAAATTATACATGTTTGATTGTCTTTTTATTTGTTTGTATTGTTTAAAAAATGCTGTAAAACCAATAAAAAATTTATATATATATAAAAAAACAGTTATTCCAGTATCGTCTTCTCACAGTGGCCAATGAGATGCCCTGAGCTCAAGGTGTTTCTATAAGTATATAAAGTCCTAAAGAACTTGGGACCAGTTTACCTATGAGATCACCTTACCCCAGAAGTGCCACTAGACTGCTTCAATCTACAGAACAGCAGACCCTCCAATGTCCCTATTTTCCAGGGACAGTCCTGGATTTACACAAGCCATCTCTGTTTCTGATTTGATCCCGGAATGTCCTGCTTTTCCTTAGGACATTCCTATTTTCACCAAGGGACGCGGGTGGCGCTGTGGGTTAAACCACAGAGCCTAGGACTTGCTGATCAGAAGGTCGGCAGTTCAAATCCCCGCGACGGGGTGAGCTCCCGTTGCCTGGTCCCTGCTCCTGCCAACCTAGCAGTTCAAAAGCACGTCAAAGTGCAAGTAGATAAATAGGTACCACTCTGGCGGGAAGGTAAACGGCATTTCCGTGCGCTGCTCTGGTTCACCAGAAGCGGCTTAGTCATGCTGGCCACATGACCTGGAAGCTGTACACACGCTCCCTCGGCCAGTAAAGCGAGATGAGCACCGCAACCCCAGAGTTGTCCCTTTACCTTTATTTTCACCAAAAAAATGTTGGAGGGTATGGATTTATGCAACCCCTGATCCAAGGAGATAAGTAGCAACCTTTAGAAGACACATGAAGGCAGCCCTGTGTAGGGAAGTTTTTGAATGTTCAGTGTTTTATTATGTTTTTATATATGTTGGAAGCTGCCCAGAGTGACTGGGGCAACACAGTCAGATGCGTGGAGTACAAATAATAAAATTGTTGTCATTGTCGTTGTTGAATAACATGTCCCTATTTCCGATAGAGGAATGTTGGAGGTTATTGAACTGGCACTGCTACAGGTGCTACAGGTACTTGTTCCGCACTTGTAAGAACTCAGTCGTTTAATGTGGCAGGACCTAAACTTTGGAACTCCCTGCCTATTGACATCAGGCAGACGCCTTCACTGTAGTCTTTCTGGCACCCGCTGAAAACATCCTTGCTTAGACCAGTGGCGTAGCGTGGGTTGTCAGCACCCGGGGCAGGGCAAGTAATTTGCGCCCCCTAACCCGTGGATTTGCGCCTCCTAACCCTAACCCCCAGATGTTGCGCCCGGTGCGGCCGGCCCCCCTGCACCCCCCCCCACGCTACACCACTGGCTTAGACAAGCCTGCACAGATGTTTAGGAAGTCGGTGTGAGTTTTAATCTGTTTTTAGTCTTCCTCTCCTGTTGCAAATTAACATAGGACACAAGTTCTCCTACGTGAGTTGAAATGAAAGGAATGGGAGGGGTTTGCAAGAGGACACAGTACACACCCAAAATTAACTGTGAAAGACAGAAAGAGGGCTAATTGGTGCCCTCTTCCTTTGTCCAGCTCAAACAGAGCAACTCTCAGCACCTAATATTTCCTACAGGCCTAATATTTAAGTGCATACATTAAAACGCAGATGCTACGATCAGGTGTTTGGAAGCAGCAGAGATCTCGTTCCGGCCCCCTCGTCAAAGAGCCAGGCTCGGCTACAGCCCCCGACCGAGTGCGCCTTCGCAATTGCAAACCAAGGTTTGTTGCTGTGTAATTCACGAAACAGCCGTAAGCCTACATTAAATGAACAGAAGGTTCATTGAGTATAATTGTGAGCAAGGCAAATGAACCGTGCAACTTCTGAAGGGCTTTTTGGAAGCTATTATTAGCTTCAAAAATATACCTCTCCCAAGTCTGGAAGCAAATTTTCTCATTGAGCGGTCGTACACTCGCCCGATTTAATTGCAAGACAAAATCTCATTTACAAAATAGGGGAATATTCAGAATTTCAACAGTGAATACACATTAGCTGGGCTGTGAGAACCACCTCCTCAGATGGGCAATTATGCAAGCGAAATTGATGAGCCTTAGTTTTAGGTGGGGCATTATTTGATCTGAGGGTCCACAGGGCTCGGCCTCAGGCCTGTTTTCCAGTGGCACAGAACCCAGCCATTGGGAAATGGTTTTTCTCCTGGGTCTTCTTAGAGATTTTTCATAGTTCCCTCAGTGAGAACATCTGCGAAGGCAGGCAGACATCCCTGAAAGGTAGCCTGACTACCATTGCTGGGAGAGGAGAAATTTGACTCAATTCACACAGAAAGGCGAACCCTACGTCACGCACAATTCCGGAAATAATACACAAAGCAAAACACAACCATTCGCTTCTCTGAATTTTGCAATGAGTTCCCCAGCCACAGAATGTGCATATAAATGCGCATTCTGTGGTCAAGTGTGCATACAAGTGCATATATTAGTGGAAATGAAATAGACAGAAAAGCATTGTATTTGGCGGATTTCATTCAAAAAATGGTTTGGGGTTTTGTCTTGTTTTTTTGGTAACATCTTTATTGAAAGTTCAAAAAGTACATAACCATACGTGCACTAAACATTGTGAGACATAAATAAAAGAGAGAGACAAAGAAACAGGATGTGTGCAGAAGGGAAAGCAAAGGGGGATGGAATTCCAAAACTGTATATTTTACAAGATGGTTATTGTACTTCACCAGATCATAACCTATTGCAGTATTTGTAAGAATGGATTCCAAATATCCTTGAATTTGTCCATGGCAAGTCTGCGTTTATATGCAAGTTGCTTGTATGTTGCAAGTTTGTGTAAGTTTTCAATCCAATCATAGAAGGGAGCCACATTTTTATTTTTCCAATTTATCAGTATTCATCTTTTTGCTGTGGTAAGGGCATAGAGAGTCCACTCATATTGTCATTTTGTAAGGTTCCATGTGCTGGGTATGGAATTCAAGAGGATATTTTGCTCTGTAAATATAAGGTTGTTCCGTACAGTTCTGTTGATGGTTTTGATTACCTTATGCCAAAAGTTTTTCAATATAGGACAATGAAAAAACATGAGTTTTAGAGAAGCACTATCCCTATTGCATCTCCAACAGTTAGATACCTTAGATAGCCTTTTTTTAAACAAACGGAATGGGGTCCACCATATTCTAAATATTATTTTTTGTTGTGGGATTGCAATAAAAAAAATGTGCACATCAGAATGATATTCACACTAAAATTCTGATCAGTTTTCATGAGGACTTTTTTCTTTATTTGCAAACTAATGTGGGGAACTGAACTTAAATGTGGGAAAATAAGAACCGGAAAGAAACCAAAATTGACATCCATAATACTGATGCAAACTTCTTCTGATGGAACTAGATGGGGGGGGGCACTTTCAAGACCTGCTGAAGTCAGCAAGAAGCAGCATTGTTGGCATCTGTCTGTCTTGGGAGACGATGGAGGAATGTGCCTTCAGGGGTGAAGTCCAACCATTGGAGAGTTACAGTGCCTGCTGTGGCTGTAGAGACCGATAAGGGAGAGACATGTTTTGTTGCAGCTGGGGAAGGCGTCCGGTTTTGCTGTTGCAGATGCACCAGGGCGTTCCTTCTCTCTGCACTCCTCCCAGCAGCCATTCCTCCTCTGGTCACTGTGATGGATGCGCAAACTGAATGTCTCCAAGCACTATGGTCATCTGCAAGGGTGTCCCACACGACGAGGTTGATGTTGAGAACCTCTGTGTCATGTTTGCAGGCATCTTTGTAACTCAGCAGAGTTGGTCTTCCAACTGGCCTGGTGCCTGAACCGAGCTCCCCATACAGCACCTCCTTGGGGATCCTGCCATCTTCCATTCTGCGGACATGGCCAGGCCAGTATAGTGGCTGCTGCATTAGAACAGCACAAATAACATTTGGGGCAGTGCTTTTTCTGGAAGAGAGGGGGCATGGAGATGATTGTTACTGTGGTGTAATGGTTAGACCAACAAACCTAGACAGCATCTTAAAAAGCAGACATTGCCTTGCCAACAAAAGTCTGTTAAAGCCACCCAAGATGGACAGGTCATAGTGGAGAGTTTTGACCAAATGTGATCCACCTGGAGCAGGAACCTGCAAGCCACTCCAGTATCCCTGCCAAGAAAACTCCATGGACAATAAGGTCTGTATAGTTAAAGCTATGGTTTTCCCAGTAGTGATGTATAGAAGTGAGAGCTGGACCATAAAGAAGGCTGATCTCCGAAGAATTGATGCTTTTGAATTCTGGTGCTGGAGGAGACTCTGGAGAGTCCCATGACTGCAAAAAGATCAAACCTATCCATTCTGAAGGAAATCAGCCCTGAGTGCTCACTGGAAGGACAAATTGCAGTTATAACAAAGGCGGCATTTTTTCATCTCCACCAAGCTAAGCAGTTGGCTCCTTATCTCTCTCGCCCTGACCTAGCCACTGTGATCCACGCGACGGTCACCTCCAGACTGGATTATAGTAACTCGCTCTACGTGGGGCTGCCCTTGAGACTGACCCAGAAACTAGCGGTTGCAGAATGCCGCGGCGATACTCCTTACGGGGTCCTTGCTGCGGCATCACATTCACCCAGTGCTATACCAGCTGCACTGGCTCCCAGTGGAGTACAGGATCAGGTTTAAGGTGCTGGTTTTAACCTTTAAAGCCCTATACGGCCTAGGACCCTCGTACCTACGGGACCGCCTCTCCTGGTATGTCCCACGGAGGACCTTATGGTCTTCAAATAAAAACATCTTGGAGGTCCCAGGCCACAGAGAGGTTAGGCTGGCCTCAACCAGAGCCAGGGCTTTTTTGGCTGTGGCTCCGATCTGGTGGAACGCTCTGTCACAAGAGACTAGGGCCCTGCGGGACTTGACATCTTTCCGCAGGGCCTGCAAGACAGAGCTGTTCCCCCAGGCCTTTGGCCAAGGCACAGTCTGACCCCCTCCTTTGGTAATCCTCACAGAACTCTAGCCCAATGGTTGCCATTAATTTGATTTGAACTGATTTTAGAATGAATTGATTTTAGAATGCTGTATTACTTTACTGTTGTTAGCCGCTCTGAGTCCGGCTTCAGCTGGGGAGGGCGGGATATAAATAACATTTTATTATTATTTATTAACAGAGAGGCAGAGAGATGTGTGCTGCTCTGTGTGACCTGCCCTCCCCAGAACTACAAATCCCAGAGTTCCTCGCTTCCATCTGGCATTTACGCTGCTCGGGCAGAAGGACCCAGAGGTGCGCCGGTGACATCTGGACATGCAGTTGAGAAGCCAGGAACAGGAGAAGCCAGGATTGCTGATCAGACTTCCAGGCCCCAGAACATATGGGAGAAAGTGGGTCAGGCTTCCAGGCTCTGGAGTGCATAGAAGAGCTGACCCGAAATCTCAGAGACAGTGAACAGGGTCTCAAGGGCATTTTCCACAGATGTGTCATGAATGCGCAGACAGGCCAGGCTGCCAAGCCTGGTTATAAATACAGATCAGGCTCACTGTCAGGAACTGAAATGCATGTACCTGTAGCTGGGGGGTGAGCAATTCTGTCCATTTCAGTCTCTCGTTTTTCCAGCCTTTCGTTTAGTTCTCTACATTTCCACCTGATGCGAATTTCAAGCAATACGCTCGTTTTTGCCAAGCAGTTTTCCCTCATCGTCATTTGTTTGCTGTATTATTTTTTGGCTAACATATGTGTCTTATGCACAGTTCGACTTAGCAGATTCATTGCTACGCAGTGTTTGGCTGGAGAACTACACTGAAAATTCAGAGCAGAGCGAACCTTATGTTTCTCTCCACATACCTTTTCAGAAAGTGTGAATTGGTAGGTTTGCCTTAAAATCTTTGGCCGAATGTCTCTCATGCTGCTGCTGAAGGACACGGATACTGTACATTCTCCATGCTTTTCAAAAATGGACATTTTAGGAATGGGAAGGGGGATAAAAGTTTGTTTGCACAATGATTCCATGCAAGACAAAACGGGGGCTCACCAGCCCCTGTTGATGGACTGCGAACTTTAGATGAAGCACCAGAATATTTGGCAATGCATAGGGATGCACACAGGAAAAAGAAAAGGCTCTTCGTAAGCAGAAAGTTTGGAAACCATGGCTATAAGATGTTTTTAAAAAATGGAGTGCTGTGGAGCATGTGCAAAGAGCTCCAATGCAGGAATCTCAGCTAAAGCATCCATGACAGAAGGTCACCCAGCCTCTGTTTAAAAACCTTCAAGGAAAGAGTGTCCCCCACCTTCTGAGGGAGACTGTGGAGCAGCTTTTACTGTCAGAACATTCTTTCAAATGTTGAGTTGGAATCTCCTTTCTTGTAACTTGAAGCCACGGGTTTGAGTCCTACCCTCCAGAGCAGGAAAAAACAAGCCTGTTCCCTCTTCCACGTTGACAACCCTTGAGATATTTGAAGATGGCTCTCATATCACCTCTCAGTCTCCTCTTTTCCAGGCTAAACATAACCAGTTCCTTCAACCATTCCTCATAAGGCTTGGTTTCCAGACCCTTGATCATCTTGGTCACTCTCCTCTGCGCACCTTCCAGCTTGTCAACATCCTTCTTCATATATATATATACATTTTTATTGGTTTTTAACATATTAATTAACATTCATACAACAGAACTTCTCATCTTATACAATATTTTTTGGACTTCCATCAACACCTCTGATGATTTTCCGTTCTTATCACTTATTTATTATGCATTTCTTAATTTCATATCACCTTTAATTATCTTTAACTAATAATTCTCCTCATCCTCTTTTTTGCAATATTTCAAATAATTCACCTTACAAAACTTCTTGCAAACCTACTAGCGTAATCTGTTCATCACAATTTCAAATAATCTGTAAATTTACTCCAGTCTTCCAAGAATCTTTGGTCCCGCAGGTTTTGATTCCTTCCTGTTAATTTATCTAATTCTGCATAGTCAATCAATTTCATCCTCCATTCTTCTTTTGTTGGTAGTTCTTCTTGCATCAACGTCCTTCTTAAACTGTGGTGCCCAGAACAGGACACAGGACTCCAGGTGTGGTCTGACCAAGGCAGAATAAAGTAGTACCTTAATAGTATTTCAACGATATTAACACACACACACACACACACACACACACACACACACACACACACACACAGCATTAGCTCTGCAGGAACAGCAGCTTAGGGGAGAGTTTGTCTTTTGCCTGAAGAAGGACCTCACAACCAATTGCTTGCATTTGAAAGAGTCTCTAGTAGCAAGGAAAGCAAACCTTGGCCACAGATCTCCCTGAGCCACTCCCAGCCACCAGCCAGAATAGACAAAGCGGGACAAGGTAGACTGCCCCTGTATAAGGCAGCTTCTCGTACAGCCTCCAGGTAGCTCTGAACCGCTCCCAGCCTGTCATTTCAAAAGTTTACTCTGGGGTCAGAAGTGTATTTAGCGGCACACACGAGCTCTAGTTTGTACAGCAGTGTACAGTGTGGTGTAGTGGTTAGAGTAGTGGTCTAGGACCTGGGGGACCTGGGTTCGAATCCCCCCTCAACCACGACGCTGAACTTAAGACCGTAAGAAGACCCTGCTGGATCATGCCCAAACATTTCTGATAACGGCTGAGCAGTCGCCTGTGGAAGACACACAAGCAGGATTCGAACACAAGAGCAACTCTCTCTGTGGCTTCCAGCAACCTGGGCCAGCCATTGCCTCTCTCAGCCTAACCTACCTCGTAGAGTCGTTGTAAGGATTAAATGTCGCAGGGATGAAACGAAGGAATGTGGTGCTCTGATTCCATGCCATTGCTGTACAGAGTGAAATACAAGCCACCTCTGCAACAATTGGGGCTGTTTCTCCATCAGGTTCCCCCCCCCCAACCCACATCGCTAATGACACGGATGTATAACTGGCAGGGACTGATTTGAATAAGTGGTGCTAAGCCTCTATTTTTCATTAGTTTAGCAACATGTGCAATTAATTGAAATAATGGCCCCAAATGATCCCCTGCTGAGTGCGTCTGCTGCCTCCTTTCAGCTTGCCGAGAAAGCGTGTTTGGGGCTGCGAGGGTGACTTGTATAACAAGTAGTCTGGGGGCGCCGGAATGAGGGGGTGCCCAAGTTCATCTGCAAAGTGCCACGTCCTCGGAAACGCCTCACCAAGTTGGCATGGAAATGTCTCGCTTGTCCGTTTGGCGTTGGAGTGTTTGAACGAAGATTCCCGCGGGGAAACAAACCGAGGGAGGATGCTGTATACTGAGTCACTAACACTGGGCTGTTTTTGCAAAAAAAGCCACAACTGAAATGCTTAGCTCTTAATGTGCAAAGCACTTCACACGCGCTATCGTCTCGTATAGTTCTCACAACAGCCCAGAGAGGTAGGGTAGTTTTATGATTGCCGTGTTGGGAATGCGCAGTTGAGGCTGGGAGATGAAGGCAAACTATCCTGAGAGACAGCCCTTCCTCACCCGGCTCGGCCTTAAACTTTGGAACTGACTGCCACTAGACCTTGAAAGAGGATCAGGCAACTTCATGGAGAAGAAGCAAGCTGTCGAGGCCTACTAGCCAGGATGTTTCTGCTTGGCCTCCGCGGCTGGAAGCAGCAACTCTTCATAAGGCCAGCTGTTGGAAACTGAATAATAATAATAATGATATTTTATTTATATCCCGCCCTCTCCAGCCAAATTCGGGCTCAGAGCAGCTAACAACAGTTTAGATAAAATCACAGCCACTTAACTGAAATACATTCTAAAATCAGGGGCAGGGCTCTTGTGCTTGAATCCTGCTTGCTAGTTATTATTATTATTATTTATTAAATTTATATACCACCCTTTATCCGAAGATCTCAGGGCAGTTTAGCATGGGCATCTATCTGCTTGGTCGCTTTGGGAAGAGGTTGCTGGACTAGATGAGCCATTGGCCTGATCCAGGAAACTCTTCTCATGTTCTTATATAGCTCAGCATCGTAGCCTCTACCTTAGGGCTGCCATACATCCCAGACATGATTTCAAAGGTGGAACTCATATCGGGCGGGGGGGGGGATTTCTGAAAGGTGGCGCTTTCTCCTGGATCTTAAGCAAGTCAATAGAAAAATCACGGGTGTTTTTGTGTGTGTGGTTTTTTTGGAAAAAGGAAGCACAACAACTTTAGGCTTTGTCCTTAAAAAGTTCAACAACTTTTGGGGTGTCCTGGTTTTTACTTTTTTGAACTAGGGCAACCCTCCTCTACCTGTCTGCAATGGGGTGGCAATGGGTGGCTCCTAGCCTTGGGCATCACACAGGGTCTTCCCCAGCCTGGCATTTGGTTGGGTGACAATGCCAGGGATGGATCCTGGAGTCATCTGCATTGAAAAGATGTCCTTCCACCAAGCCATGCCTAAACAGCCTCAGTCCAGTATACCTGAAGGAGCGTCTCCACCCCCATTGTTTTGCCCGGAAGCTGAGGTCCAGCGCCGAGGGCCTTCTGGCGGTTCCCTCACTACGAGAAGTGAGGTTACAGGGAACCAGGCAGAGGGCCTTCTCAGTGGTGGCGCCCGCCTTGTGGAACGTCCTCCCACCAGATGTTAGAGAGATAAACAACTACCTGACATTCAGAAGACATCTGAAGACAGCCCTGTTTAGGGAAGCTTTTAATGTGTGACATTTTAATGTATTTTTTTGTCTTTGTTGGAAGCCGCCCAGAGTGGCTGGGAAAACCCAACCAGATGGGCAGGGTACAAATAATAAATTATTATTATTATTCTCATTATTAGGATGTTTAAAATAGGCGCAGTGGTGGCATAACACACGGGGGTGTAAGGAGATGGTCATGCAGTGTCGTTTTTGTCCACAAGGGGAGCCCAGAGGAGCAGCTACACAGGGAAGTCACTTGGGAAGGTCATTTTCAGAATTTAAAATACCTGTAGACCTCCAGTGAAGCTCCCTGCAGTTCCCAACCCTCTTGCAGTGTTGCAGTCGACGTGGAGGGAGGCACGTGGCTCAGACTATTGATCGAAGAGCTGCAGTCCACCATCTTCTGCATCTTTGCATGGGAACCTGGCCATATTTCTCCAGGTTCAGGTAGGTAGCCGTGTTGGTCTGACGCAGTCAAAATAAATTAAAAAATTGTCCAGTAGCACTTTAGAGACCAACTAAGTTTGTTCTAGGTACAAGCTTTCATGGTATCTGAAGAAGTGTGCATGCACATGAAAGCTTATACCCAGAACAAACTTAGTTGGTCTCAAAGGTCCGTATAGTTCAAGCTATGGTTTTCCCAGTAGTGATGTATGGAAGTGAGAGCTGGACCATAAAGAAGGCTGATGGCCGAAGAATTGATGCTTTTGAATTCTGGTGCTGGAGGAGACTCTTGAGAGTCCCATGGACTGCAAGAAGATCAAACCTCTCTATTCTGAAGGAAATCAGCCCTGAGTGCTCACTGGAAGGACAGATCGTGAAGCTGAGGCTCCAATACTTTGGCCACCTGATAAGAAGACTCCCTAGAAAAGACCCTGATGTTGGGAAAGATGGAGGGCACAAGGAGAAGGGGACGACAGAGGACGAGATGGTTGGACAGTGTTCTCCAAGCTGCGAACATGAGTTTGACCAAACTGCAGGAGACAGTGGAAGACAGGAGTGCCTGGCATGCTCTGGCCCATGGGGCCATGAAGAGTTGGACACGACAAAGCAACAACAAAGGTGCTACTGGACAATTTTTTAATACCTCTCCAGGTTTTCAGAGATGCTGCTTGGCACTGCAAAATGACTTCTGCCAGCAACGTTAAGAAGAGCCAGCATCCTGCTCTCACAGTGGCCCCAATGGGAAACCAGCAAGGAGGATTCAAGCGCAAGAGCCCTCTCCTTTCCCGAAGTTAACAGCAACTGGTATTTGTAAGCATTGCTGCCTCCCAATGTGAAGGCAGAGCATAGCCATCCTGGCTAGTAGCCATTGATAGACATCTCTCCCTCCATGAATTTGTCTACTTCTCTTTTAAGGCCATCCAAGTTGGTGGTCATCACTGCCTCCAAAGGGAGTGAGTTCCAAAGATTAATTATGTGCTCTGTGAAGAAGCATTCTTATTCTTATCTACCGAACTTGTATACCACCTTTCATCTGAAGACCACAGGGCTGTTCACAACATAAAAATACAAAATCAAAACTCAAAATACATAATAAAACAAAATCAAAACAGCCTAATAATCTCCAGTATTTTCACCTGTCTTGAATGTCCCCACCTTCAGCTTCCTTGTATGTTCTCAAGTTCTGATGTTACAAGAGAGGGGGGAAATCCTTTCTCCATCCACTTCCTTCATGCCGTGCAAAATTTTATAAACTTTTGCCATACCTGCTCCTTACTCGCCTTTTCTGTAAACTAAAAAGTCCCAAATGCTGGGGCCTTCCTTGGGGAGTCACTCCATCCCCTTGACCATTTCATAAGATCATAGATTTGTAGAAGAGACCCCAAGTGTCATCCTTTGAGGTTGAATCCTGACAAGACAGAAGTACTGTTTTGGGGAGACAGGGGGGACAGGTGTGAGGGACTCCCTGATCCTGGATGGGGTAACTGTGCCCCTGAAGGACCAGGTGCGCAGCCTGGGAGTCATTCTGGACTCACAGCTGTCCATGGAGGCGCAGGTCCATTCTGTTTCCAGAGCAGCTGTCTACCAGCTCCGTCTGGTACACAGGATGAGACCCTATCTGCCCACGGACTGTCTGGCCAGAGTGGCGCATGCTCTGGTTATCTCCCGCTTGGACCACTGCAATGCACTCTATGTGGGGCTACCTTTGAAGGTGACCCGGAAACTGCAACTAATCCAGAATGTGACAGCTAGACTGGTGACTGGGAGCAGCTGCCGAGCACATAACACTGGTCTTGAAAGACCTACATTGGCTCCCAGTATGTTTCCGAGCACAATTCAAAGTGTTGGTGCTGACCTTTAACGCTCCAAATGGCCTCAGTCCAGTATATCTGAAGAAGCGTCTTCACCTCCATCGTTCAGCCCAGACACTGAGGTCCAGCGCCGAGGCCTTCTGGCGGTTCCCTCCCTGCGGGAAGTGAGGTTACAGGGAATCAGGCACAGGGCCTTCTCGGTAGTGGCACCTGCCCTGTGGAATGCCCTCCCACCAGATGTCAAGGAAATAAACAACTATCTAACTTTTAGAAGACATTGTAAGGCAGCCCTGTTTAGGGAAGTTTTTAATGTTTGATGTTTTATCGTGTTTTTAATGTTCTGTTGAAAGCCGCTCAGAGTGGCTGGGGAAACCAAGCCAGATGGGTGGGCTATAAATACAATGTTGTTGTTGTTGTTTTGTTGTGCAACCCCCTGCAATGCAGGAATCACAACTAAGTTTTCCTTTTCTGCCCCTTTTCCATTTCTACAGTATCCTTTCTGAAACGAGGCTGCCCAAACTATATGCAGTACTCCAAATGTGGTCCAAACTGTAGACTTGCATAATGGTATTACGATATCGGCTGTTTTGTTTTCGGTTCCTTTCCTAATGGGTCCCTAGCAGGCAATTTGCCTTTTCCACACACTGGGTCAACCTCTTCACTGAGCCACCCACAGATTGGATAGCCCTCCGTCATGGATGCTATAGCTGAGATTCCTGCATTGCAGGGGGTTGGACTAGATGACCTTTGGGGGGCTCTTCCAGCTCTACAATTCTGTGACTCCAAGGTCTCATTCCCGGTCTGCCACCTCCAGTTCAGCCCCCCCCCCCCCCCCGAGTGCATATTTAAAATTATGATCAGTCTACTAAGCCTGACATTTGGAGAAAACCCATCTCTGTTTCCACGTGCCCCCCCCCCTTGCTGCATTATTTTTTATTTCCCCGCAGCTACGCTGGGCCTTTTAGCACCCCCACCTCCAGCTTCTAGTTCATCAACTCCCACCTGCTATTCGCAACTGACTGAGCTTGAAGCCCCTAAATTAAAACTCTTTCCTGGCCTCTCTCGTGGAGATTAAACTCAAACCATCGTTTGGCCTGTCAGACTCTCAAGTAATTGTGCTTTTGAGCTTCTGGCTTCATGGAAAGGCTGTGAAAACCTCCTAGGAGCTACCATCACATAGGAGCTGTCCAGAAACTGACTGATCTGAGGCTCACTTGCCCCACCCCTTTTCCTGAGTTGTTGTTGTTGAGTCGTTTAGTTGTGTCCGCCTCTTCGTGACCCCGTGGACCAGAGCACGCCAGGCACTCCTGTCTTCCACTGCCTTCTGCAGTTTGGTCAAACTCATGCTGGTAGCTTCAAGAACACTGTCCCACCATCTCGTCCTCTGTCGTCCCCTTCTCCTTGTTCCCTCCATCTTTCCCAACATCAGGGTCTTTTCCAGGGAGTCTTCTCTTCTCATGAGGTGGCCAAAGTCTTGGAGCCTCAGCTTCAGGATCTGTCCTTCCAGTGAGCACTCAGGGCTGATTTCCTTCAGAATGGAGAGGTTTGATCTTCTTGCAGTCCATGGGACTCTCAAGAGTCTCCTCCAGCACCATAATTCAAAAGCATCAATTCTTCAGCGATCAGCCTTCTTTATGGTCCAGCTCTCACTTCCATACATCACTACTGGGAAAACCACAGCTTGAACTATACGGACCTTTGTTGGCAAGGTGATGTCTCTGCTTTTTAAGATGCTGTCCAGGTTTGTCATTGCTGTTCTCTCAAATTTTCCTGAGTAGCCACAATTAAATTTGGGTTTTCAGGTGGGGATGCTGAAATAGGGTTTCCTCTTATAATCCGTGTCTAACTTGAATCTCCAGGGCAGGAGAATCTCCCAGCTCTCTGACCCTCAGACTCTTGGCTTCCTGACTCCTGGCTTCTGGACCCCCATTCCTGCTCTCACCCCGCCATCTTGCCCCCGGTCCTGACGTCCCCAGCTGGGACTTCCATCGCTTGTGAACTGGACCGTGACAAGTGAGACAAGTGGGACTATTGTCCTTTGTTCTTTCTCTTTGCTGTCTGATGCTAGAGAGAGAGGGGGCCATGTTGCAGTGCTCTGTGTGTGTTTATATGTAAATAATGTAGATTAGCCAAAATGCTGAGTTGCTGAGGTCTGTTACGCAAGATGCACAAACTCTGCAGATCCCTAAGTGTGCCAATGTCTGTTGGCATCGGTCGCTGTGATGTTCGGGCAGAAGAAAGCTTTTGAAGCTCCCGAACGAAAGACCAGGAGGGAGAGAACATGCCAGTCGGGCATGTGTCTCTACCAGGGTCCTACTCAAGAGTAGGATGAGCTCCTGGCAGGGTCAGCCACTGCCTTTCTTAGCCTCAAACGAAACCTCACCCTCCCTTGTCCAAAAAAACCGTTCACATCAAACCAACAATTCCCCCCCTTTAATCTCCCCACCCAGAAGCCTGTTGTCCAGGTCAGCTGTTGTGACTCAGTAGCTGGTGGCTCCCGTGTCATCCAGGGATGGCCAGCAGTTTCTCGTCTCCCTTCAGGGTGGAGCAGTAGCAAAGCATGAAGATGCTGGGAGCAGGCGTGGGAAACCGTACAATGAAGGCACCTGCCCGTTGTCAAGAGGCAGGGAGTTCCGAAGTGTAAATACCACCTCACTAGAAGACCAAGTTCTTAGAAATGCAGGATTAGTACGATGTGGTACCTGTAGCAGTGCCAGTTCTGTCATTCAAAGCAGACAGGCAGACTCAAAGCAGGCGGGGGTCATTTGTTCCCTTCCCCCCCATGTACAGGGGCTGAGCGCTGAAGATCTTTGCAGGCGAAGGAGGAAGTGTCATCATGGAGGGGGGTGGGGAAATGGCAAAAATATGTGTTTTTAATATGTGTTTCTTTTTAAAAAAATATTTATTAAGAATTTTTAAGATATAGCAAAAAAATGAAAAATAAACATGCAAAATCAAAAAACAGTTAAAAACACACATTAATTTTCAATGACATAACTTCCATACACTTATTTCCTCAGACCTCCTCATGCCTCCCTTCTTTGTATTCCAGTTCAGTTTGTTAGTCCAGCAAATCCTTACCATTAAGCTTTTACCCATTTGTGAAAACCTTTTTTTCCATATCTCTTAAAGCATTACAGCTGGAAACTACTTAGTTTCTATCCAACATCCTTCTAACATTCATTAATTTTACAATATTTCTGTAAATAATATTTAAATTTCTTCCAGTCTTCTTTCACCGACTCTTCTCCCTGGTCTCGGATTCTGCCAGTCATTTCCGCCAGTTCCATGTAGTCCATCAGCTTCATCTGCCATTCTTCCAGGGTGGGTAGATCTTGTGTCTTCCAATGCTTTGCGATGAGTATTCCTGCTGCTGTTGTAGCATACATAAAGAAAGTTCTGTCCCTCTTTAACACCGATTGGCTGACCATGCCCAGGAGAAAGGCCTCTGGTTTCTTCAGGAAGGTATATTTAAACACCTTTTTCAATTCATTATATATCATTTCCCAGAAAGCCTTAATCTTTGGGCACGCCCACCAAAGGTGAAAGAAAGTGTTTTTAATATGTGTTTCAGTCAACAAATGCAACAAAACGCAGCTGAACTCAATGCTGTGTAGTGGAGAGGGTATGCATAAGGAAGAGGAGGGGGTGTTCCTTTCTGCCGAAATCTGCCTGAGCCAGGCATCTCTCCTGAAGGCGAGGCGTGGGGGTGTGGGGGGGCTGCCTGCAAGCTCCCTGCTGGTTTTTTGAGCAGCTTCAGGGCTTGCACCTGCCCACCACCTCAGCTGCCCTACAGCTGAGGGGGAGGCTGCGGAGAGGCTTGCCCCACCCCCATGGGTGGCTCATTCTGCCCCCGGCTGCAGGGTGCGTGCACCGCTCTGGGCACCCAAGCTGGATGGGCTGCTAATAATAATAATAATAATAATTAATAATACTGTGGTACCTCGGGTTAAGTACTCAATTTGTTCCGGAGGTCCGTTCTTAACCTGAAACTGTTCTTAACCTGAAGCAGCACTTTAGCGAATGGGGCCTCCTGCTGCCACTGCACGATTTCTGTTCTCATTCTGAAGCCAAGTTCTTAACCCGAGGTACTATTTCTGGGTTAGCGGAGTCTGTAACCTGAAGCGTCTGTAACCTGAAGCGTATGTAACCCGAGGTGCCACTGTAATAATATATTATTTATACCCTGCCTATCTGGCTGAGTTTCCCCAGCCACTTTGGGCAGCTCCCAAAAGAATATTAAAAACAGGACAAAACATCAAACATGAAAAACCTCCCTAAACAGGGCTGCCTTCAGATATCTTCTAAAAGTCAGGTAGTTGTATATTTCCTTGACATCTGATGGGAGGGCGTTCCACAGGGTGGGTGCCACCACTGAGAAGGCCCTCTGCCTGGTTCCCTGTAACTTCACTTCTCACAGGGACGGAACCGCCAGAAGGCCCTCGGAGCTGGACCTCAGTGTCCGTGCAGAATGATGGGGGTGGAGATGCTCCTTCAGGTCTACTGGGCTGAGGCCGTTTGGGGCTTTAAAGGTCAGCACCAACACTTTGATGTACTGGGAGCGAGCAGGCTCTTTTATATCAACAGGCCTTGTTTCAGAGTAAGCCTGCAGAGAGGGCCCTGTCTCCAGCTTCTGGCAAAGGGGATAAAACCAGATTGCATGTAAAAGGAGGGAGGGAAGGAGCGCATTCTGACTCCGGCATTCTTTAAAAAGCGTGAGCTTTTGCCTGCACTGGCTATTTCCAAAGCCATCTCAGAATGTTTCCTAAAGCCCTCCGCAGCCAGCTTTCTCGCGGGCTGCTTTCTCCGGCGCCACCCAAGGAGGAGATCTAAAGCATATTTTTACGGAGAAAACATTTCAAGTGCTCGGCGTAGTGTGAACGCTTTAAGGGCTTCCAACGGGGACCCGGCGTGAGTGGCAGTCCCAGCAGGCCTCGAGGCCACGAAAGCAGAAAGTGTGCCCCAGGATACCACTTGAGTTTCATCTGCAGTTACTCAAGAAAGACGTTTTCCCCAAAAACATCTGAACGCTGCCCGCCTAAAACTCTCCTTTGCGTCTTACGAATGCCCTGCCATTAACCAATCAAGGCATTATTTCTAAAGGGCTTTCCTGAAACCCCTCCAGTGTGGGTGCCCTTCCCCACACGGCAAGGGGGCGACTGACTCAAGCAGGTCCATATTTGCAGCAGTTTCAAACACAACAACAACAACAGACTGAATGGACGCCTTTCACAAAAGCTGTTGTTGTTGTTTTCAAGCCTTGTTTTGGGTACCTGGAGGCTGGCAATCCTCGCAGGCAGAAGAAGAGACCTTTCGTTGCACAGTTTCACCAAATATGAACCATCCATCGCCTCCCCCCAGCCCCCCAAAAAGAGCTATCCCCCAAATCCAGAGCGGACCCTACCAGTAGGTGGCGCTGCAGGCAAGGCGAATCAGCCCAGGGAACAGATAACCCATCATATCTATTCCAAAGGGAAGATTTCCCCATTTTCACCTTCCCTTGAGGAACAACTGAAGAAATGTGTGTTTTTTTTCCCCTCCTGTTGTTGCTATAAGCTGCATCTTTACGGCTTTGTAATCAGCTGCTTGTGCGAGATGTGGAAATGGTGGTGCTACGCAGGGAGTGAGTGAGAGAGAGAGAGAGAGGGAGCGAAAGGGAAAAGACATAAACAAGTGCTGTACACAGATACACACACGCACACCAGCTAAAGAAGGCAAGATGAGGTTTTGCAAAAGTGGAGCGGGCTAGGATTTAATCTAGACAGGGGCTCAGGGCCCCACCAGCCCACACTTAAGGTCAAGGCTCAGTCCTTTTCATAATGCTTAGGAATGGAATATCTTTTCTGAGCGCTGTCCATAATAACTCGGATGCCTATTATGGGCAGATATATAGTCCATTTGCTGCTGCTGCTGCTGCTGCTGCTGTCATCAGTTCTCTCTGAAGCAAATAAATAAATAAAAATAAAAGGGGGAAACTTGGCATTTTGCATTAACGGTACATCAATGATAATCATTGCATGTCGTTTGGCCCTTTGATGGACTGGGTTAATCAATACCCCCTTTGTCAATTGCGTGCAATCTACATTGCCATCACATCCACTCGATGTTGCAGACAGAGGAGGAAATCTCTCTGTGTTTAATCATTTCGATAATGTGAGGAGATTGCCCGGGATGGCACAGTCGTGGCAATAAACTTCCTGGTGTCCACCCCACCCAAAACCCACCCAAGCCCTCCTTGCCCTGCTTGTGAGGCTGCCTGATGGCCCCAAAGCTTTGCAATTTAAATCAGCCACCGTGCCATCATCCAAAAACTTAGGCCTATGTAAGTTTCAATAGTAGAATCTAAATGTATTTTCATGTAATATTTGATACTTCCAGCTGATGAAGGTGAATCCATCGAAACAGGGCCCTGTCCTGCCTTCTAATCCGTAGTTGACTTCTGACTTCTGCGCTATGATTGAAACTGAGTCTCCATCTGGAAGCTGATAAATTATGAGGATCAACATTATTGTCGAGTGAAAAAGAGAAAATCTTTGTAAGGAATTATTGTGTTATACATATCATTATGAGTTTGAGTTTGTAATCTCTATTTGAGTTTGTAATCCTTGTCAGAATACATACTTTTGAGTGGATTAGTTTTTGTTACTATTGACTATATTGACTTGTGAGTAGGGACCACTCCCACTATTGAAACTTACATTGGCCTGAGTTCTTCGTGTGCTTTTTTCTTGGTATATTTAATAACAAGAACTCCAACTTATTTAACATCATCCAAAAACTGTCAACAGCCATGGCTGGGTGAGGCTGCTGAGTTTCATCTTTTGCTCAGGATCCCTTTGACTTCATGGAGTTTCTCATGAGGAGGCATCCACAGGTTGCTTCGACCCATGTCCTGCTCTCTGGAAGGGCCACTTTTCTGAGCTCACTTTTTTTTTTGCAGAGAATTGAGACAAAGCCATCACATCATGGCATTCAGGTGTTTTCTGCTTGGTTCTCCACACCTGGTTTGCAGTGCTTCTTTGGAAGAGAGGAAAGCTCAGTGCTATTTAGTAGAGCATTCTCTGCATGCAGAAAGCTCATGGTTCAACCCCTGGGAACTCTAGAAAGGATCAGGAATTGCCCTTTCCTTAAAAGAGTATTGGGAAATGATCCATAATGAATTGAAAAAAATGTTTTAAAGTACTTTCCCCCCTCCAAGAAAAAAACCAGAGTCCTTTGTGTTGGCGATAATTCAGACTGAAATTCCCAGGTATCAAAAAAGGTTATTTATGTATGCTACTACTGCAGCCTGTGTTTCATTAGCCCCAAAATGGAAAAAGAGT
Source organism: Podarcis liolepis (assembly GCF_965112155.1). Classification (NCBI taxonomy): domain Eukaryota; kingdom Metazoa; phylum Chordata; class Lepidosauria; order Squamata; family Lacertidae; genus Podarcis; species Podarcis liolepis. Next base: position 63,853,604 of record NC_139565.1, read on the forward strand.
GAGGTCCCGACTAAAGAAGAACAGCAACTTAAACTGATGGAATACGTGCAACTTGCAGACTTAACATATAGAATAATAATACTAATAATGAATTTTATTTATTATTTTATTTTATTTATACCCTGCCCTGCCCTCCCCAGCCAAGACTGGGCTCAGGGCGGCTAACAACCAATAATAAAAACAAGTTGATTGAAATACAACTTAAAAAACAAGATTAAAATACAACATTAAAACAATTAAAACATTAAAATTAGAACAAGAAGAGAACAAGAAGAGCATATGTTTAGAGAAGATTGGAAAACGTTTATTGAATATATGGGAAATCATTGTGTAGAGCTGAAAACACGGGCAGCATTAAGATAAATTCAACAGTGTAAATCAGTTTTGATGGATGCAATGATGGAATACTGAATGGTATCGTTTCTGTAAAATACGCAGGGATTTATGATATAGAAAATGAACCATGGAAAAAAAAGAAGGGAAGTCATTGATATCTTAAGGATTTAAAATGAACATTTTAAATTAAATTAAATTTTAATTGGGGGGCGGGGATTGCCCTTTCCTGAAACCTTGGAGACCCTTTGCCAATCAGCATAGCTGATAAGCCAAATGGACCGGCCTCATATACGGAAGTTTCTTTCTCTCTCTTTCTCTCTCTCTCCTTGCAATAAAACACAATTTCAGCCCCAGCCTGTCCAACTTGAAAGTTCTTAAGAGCTTCTGAGCCCTCAGTTAGATTCTGCCTGTCCTGCTGCTTCCTGGTGACAAGGACAAGGGGACTGGTGAGGAAACACTTCCAAAGTGGCCCTTAATTGGTTTTTCTGAGGATGCAATAGTATACATGTCTGTTTAGAAGTCATTCTGAAGTTCCACAGGGCTTGGTCCCAGGTTAGTTCTTACAGGATTGCAGTCTCAATAGCTCCATTGTCAGTTTTGGATCCTGAAAAGGACTGTAATTACTTATTTCCTCTATTGTTGATTTTAATCCCCCATTGTTTTTTGCTAACTTGAATTGTCAGAGAGGTAGGTGAACAGGGAACTTTTATTCAACATTGAAAAAGTACTGAGCAGTGATTGTAGAAGGGGTCTTGGGCAGGAAGGCATAGCTGGACCAGGGAGCAATGCATGGAACCTATCTGTGAAAGGAGATGGCAGAATGGAAGATGGCAAGATCCCCAAAGATGAGAAGCTGGCTTCAGGTACTGCTCCGCTGTGTAGACAAACTCTGCTGTTTTACAAAGATGTCTGCATGTAGCATGAAGGCTGGCAACATCAAGGAATCCCTTGCAGATGACCGCAGTGCCTGCAGACAGAAAGCTAGGCCTTGTATCCACAGCAGCGACCAGAGGAGGAATGATGGCTGGGAGGAGCATAGGGAGGAGAAATAATAATAATAATAATTTATTTATACCCCGCCCATCTGGCTAGGTTTCCCCAGCCACTCTGGGTGGCTCCCAAGAGACTATTAAAAACACGATTAAAGATCAAACATTAAAAACTTTCCTAAACAGGGCTGCCTTCAGATGTCTTCTAAAAGTCAGAAAGTTGTTTATTTCCCTGGCATCTGATGGGAGGGCGTTCCACAGAGCGGATACCACTACCAAGAAGGCCATCTGCCTGGTTCCCTGTAACTTTGCTTCTCACAGGGAGGAAACAGCCAGAAGGCCCTCGGAGCTGGACCTCAGCGTCCGGGCAGAACGACAGTCCAGAATGACTCCCAGGCTGCGCACCTGGTCCTTCAGGGGCACAGTTACCCCATGGTCTATACAGCCACAGCAGGCACTACAACCTTCCAACAGTTTGACCTCATCCCCAAAGGCGGACTCCTCCATTGTTTCTCGAGACAGAAGGATGCCAAAAACATGGAACTTGTCTGTGAGGGGTGACGTCAGTGTCTCCAAAATTAGAGACTATTTTTCTTCATCAGGAATACTTACGCAGCATTAACTCACATGAAGGACAATTTGTCATTTCAGGAGTTGTGTCACAAACACACCAGAAAAGTATTCCAGGACACTCCTGAACATTGCAGGGGACCCATGCAAACCCCTTTCAGATGATGGAGTTGGACCCAAACTTCCAGCACTGAGATAGATGCATTTTCCAGAGCTACGGATCTGGAGCTTCACAATATCGAAGAGTGAAGCAGGTGGCACTCAGGGCAAAGGAAGCCGTGAGCAGAGCATAGAGGTTTTGTGGGGTCCATGAGAGATGCCGGCACCCCATGGGAGATCTGTGCCTTAGGTGAATTTTCAGGACTACAAGACACTCTTATCAGAGTGCAGCCCTCTACATCAGTGTTTCCCAACCGGTGTTCCGCGGCACACGAGTGTGCCGTGAGACATCGGCTGGTGTGCCGCGAGATGCCTGGAGGGAGGCGGGCGAGGCGGGCGGCGAGAGGCGGGGCGGCGGCGGCGAGGAGAGGCCGCGCCTCCTGCTGCTGCCTGGCGCTCCTCCTCGCAGCCGGCAGCGCTGCCTGGGCGCCTCCGCGCGACTCTGCCTCGCTGGGTTTGGTCTCCCAGCAGAGACGGGTCACACGCGCCCCTCCCTCCCTCCCTCAGCCTGCGCGGAGGGAGAGCCAGAGAGAGCCATCGCTCCTGCGCGGCGGGAGAGGGAGCAGCCGGAGCGATGCCCCAAACGAGCTGAATTCCGAGCGAGGGACTGAGGGGGGAGGGAAAAAACTTTCACTTTCGTGCGTCCCTCCCGGCGTGACGCTGCGCGCTGACGTCACGGGGCGGGGCTTTAATGGTGGTGTGCCGCGAGATTTTTTTTCAGTAGACAGGTGTGCCGTTGCCCAAAAAAGTTTGGGAAACACTGCTCTACATGCCCACTCCAGAAATGCGTCTCACTCCTAGTCCGAAGTTTTTGCAGAAAATACCTTGGCCCCAGGCAGCATCCCTGTCACGTGCAGAACACTCCTAATCCTCATTTCTGATTCCACCCAGAAAAACAACTTGTTTCTCGCCCCTGTCTTTTCCAGAAATATTGATGTTTGCCACATCATGATATTTCACTCTCTTTTTGAATGCACACACCAAAAACAACAACAACAACACAAAAAGCCTAGAGGAAATCATTTTGTATAAATTAAAATCAACTTAAAACACTTCATTAGGTTTCGGTGGGGGGGGGGAGAGGATGTTGAGATTTAGACGCAAATTTGCATTTTTAAAAATAAAGAAATAGGAGCATTTCAAGCAGCTCAGAGGTTTGCCTGAAGACTTGGTTCCTGCATGGAAATTGGAAAGAATTGCATTTCCCAGTCAGAATCTCCATCCAGATGGCGTGTGACTTTCTTTCTTTCTTTTTTACGCTTCCACTATAATCCCTGTTTCCAGAGAACTAAGACATTTGTTACTTTACTTTTGAGACTCATTCCCCACCCACCCACTTCCCCACCTCATATAAACAGGCAAACACTCCTTTTGCAGGTAATTCCTCCAGTTTCTCCACCACAACCCCAGGAACTTGTCACAATTCACTTCTGCATCTCTTGTGATGCACGCTGGCTTGAGAAAGGGTTTGCTGGTTGCACAGTTAGCCCAGCAGCTTCATCAGTTGGCTCCTTACCTCTCTCGCCCTGACCTAGCCACTGTGATCCACATGATGGTCGCCTCCAGACTGGATTATTGTAACTCGCTCTACGTGGGGTTGCCCTTGAGACTGACCCAGAAACTCCAGCGGGTGCAGAATGCCGCGGCGAGACTCCTTATGGGGTCCTCGCTGCGAGATCACATTCACCCGGTGCTATACCAGCTGCACTGGCTCCCGGTGGAGTACAGGATCAGATTTAAGGTGCTGGTTTGAACCTTTAAAGCCCTATACAGCCTAGGACCCTCGTACCTACGGGACCGTCTCTCCTGGTATGTCCCACGGAGGACCTTGTGGTCTTCAAACAAAAACATATCGGAGGTCCCAGGCCACAGAGAGGTTAGGCTGGCCTCAACCAGAGCCAGGGCTTTTTCGGCTGTGGATCCGATCTGGTGGAACGCTCTGTCACAAGAGACTAGGGCCCTGCAGGACTTGACATCTTTCCACAGGGCCTGCAAGACAGAGTTGTTCCACCAGGCCTTTGGTCAGGGCACAGCCTGACTCCCTCCTTTGGCAATCCTCACAGAACTCTAGCCCAGTGGTTGCCATCAATTGATTTGAATTAATTTTATAATGAAATGATTTTAGAATGCTGTATTATTTTATTGTTGTTAGCTGCCCTGAGCCTGGCTTCAGCTGGGGAGGGCGGGATATAAAAAAATTATTATTATTATTATTATTATTATTATTATTATTATTATTATTATCCATGGCTATCTCCAGGAATTGGCTCTGGATCCTGCCTGTCAAATCTGGCACGCTTATATCCTGCCATGCTTGCAAAGAGCTCAGTCAGGCCACCAAACTGTAGAATCATAGAACTGTAGAGTTGAAAGGGACCCCGCAGTCATCTACTCCAACTCCCAGCAATACAGGAATCTTTTTGGCCTGTACGGGGCTCAAACACATTGCCCTGGGAATGGAGTTGAGAGATGACCCAACCTGGGGAGAAAACAGCAAAGACCTGATGAAGAGACCACAGCAGAGGTTATATTTCCTGAGAATCCTCCGGAAAAATAATCTCTCAAAGGACCTGTTGGTGGCATTTTACCATTGTACTGTGGCGAGTGTATTAACTTATGGTCTGTGCATGTGGTTTGGGAGCTGCACACTCAGGGGAAAAACAATGCTGTCCAGGGTTGTAAAGACTGCAGAGAGAATAACTGGGTGCACTCTTCCCACCTTGGATCAAATCTATGCTTCCAGGTGCCATAAGAAAGCTGCAGAGATAGCGCAGGATAGTGCGCACCCCCGGAAATGGTCTCTTTCAGCTTCTGCCTTCTGGAAGAAAGTCCAGGGTTATAAAGACTAGGACCAGCCGCCTGAGAAACAGTTTCTATCCAAATACGATTTTGGTTTTAAACGCAGGGTAAGGAGTCTCTATGGGAGTATATTGTATTTAATTATGGGGTGTCAGAGTTTTTAGGGGGCTAAGCAGGCTGGGATAGCTGGGATAGCAGGCTTGTTGGTTTTTTCAATTTCGTTGTTCTGTATGGGACAATGACAATAAAGATTATCGTATTGTATCGTATCCTGAGACTAGGAGTCTCATGCTCTACTAACTGAGCTTGCCCTGTGGCACTGGGTACAGTGGGGGGTGCGTGGCACGTGTCCAGGGGGCCAGCAGCGGTGGTACCCCCCTCCCCGATGGTGCCGGGGGGTAGTGCATTCCCCGTGAATTTGTCTAATCCTCTTTTACACCCATCCAAGAGGTTGGCCATTTCTGCCTCCTGTAGCAGGGAGTTCCACAGTTTCACTATGCGCCTCATAAGGAACTCCTTTATTTTATCTGTCCTGAATCTTCCAACATTCAGCTTCACTGGGTGTCCCCAAATTCTAGTGTCAGGAGAGAGGGAGGGAGAAAAAATACTGTATCCACTTTCTCCAGGCCAGGCATCATTTTATAAACTCCTGTCATGTTGCCTCTTACTTGGCTTTTCTCTAAACTGGTAAGTCTCAAACGTTTCAACCTTTCTTCATAGAGGAGTCGCTACATCCCCTACAGCCCACAATTTTCCAACTCTACAATATCCTTTTTGAGGCGAGGCAACCAGAATGGCACACACTATTCCAAATGCAATAACTCCATAGATTTCTATAACATTAGGATACCAGCAGTTTTATTTTCAATTCCTTTCCTAGCCGAAATCGTTGTACATCTGAGCAGTGCTGATCAAACCTCTGCTGTTTAAAAAGAAGAAGAAGAAGTGTCTAATTGCTCCCTGTTATGTACTGAGTGGAATAGGATTCAGAATGCAGCAGTCTGATTGGTCCTAAAACAATAGGATTCAGAATGCAGCAGTCTGATTGGTCCTAAAACAATAGGATTCAGAATGCAGCAGTCTGATTGGTCCTAAAACAATAGGATCCAGAATGCAGCAGTCTGATTGGTCCTAAAACAATAGGATCCAGAATGCAGCAGTCTGATTGGTCCACAGGAGCCACCCAATCCAGCTCCAGGTGGAAGTGAATCCGCAACCTGATTGGCCTACAGGAGAATGCTGGAATTAGCCAATCACGTGGGGCCCATTGTGTAAATAATGTATATAAAGCAGACATTGTGGGGGAACTTCCATTCTTCCTCACCACTATGAGCTGAATAAAGAGCATGAAATCCACTCTCGACTCCGAGTATATTTCACTTCCCAAACTTCCTGGCTCTCCGCACAACCATGGAGATTTCAAGGCTCTTGAGCAGTCCTGTCTACTTCTTAAAAAATAATTCCTTTGCATTTGCTTTGCCCACCCCCAGCAAAATTCTCTCTGCATGTCTAGAAGGAAAGATGGGCTCTGTCGCCACGTGGAAATGGAACAGCAACAAGTTTTATGTCTTGCATTTCCACAGAAGCACAGTTAAAGGTCAGCGCAGATCTGCCAGCAACTGTCCGTCCTTGTAAGATGATGGGTATGCTGCAACCCTCTGGGGGGAATCAGAGGAAAAAACAACCCTGTCTCTGATCAGCCGCAGAAGCCAGGGCAGCGGGATGGAGAGAGGCTCCAACTTCTCTTGCACGTGGGGCGTCTTTACCTGGATACACAGGTTGCAAAACACAGAGCAAAGGTGGACTGGTGTGGGTTGCAAAGGCAGCAGGCAGGAGAGTGAGTTGCCCACCTAATAGTATACAGGGTGTGCTGGGCCTGGGGGTTAACCCAAGCAACGCGGTCCAGGTCCAGTCCTGAATTCAAGGATTCCACGCGGAGTCAGTCCGACAGGGCCAAGGCAGGAACTTGCACAGGGTCTCAGGCAGGTTCCAGCAAGCAGCAATGTTGCTCCCGCAACCTGAGGCAGGGTCTGACAGTCTTTTATCTTTGTCGGGGTAATGGCCAGTCCTGATCCCCCGACGACTCACCTCCCTGTCTCGCCCGAAGGCGAGCACTCCTCCTGTGAGTACTCAGGTCTCTCCTTCTCTCACACCTCAGTCTCTGCAGCTCGGGAGACGTCGGTGGGTGACTAGACCCAGGGGCCGCCTCAGCCTCCCCTGACCCAACCGGTAGTGGAGCAGCTGTAAGTGATGGCCCAGCTGGAGGCAACGAGGTCATCCCCACATCTGGAGCCAGGGCAGGATCAGGCCCCTGACTCAGCCCTGCTGGCGTTTGTTGCAGGGGAACCTATGCAGACTGGGACTCTTCAGGATCAGGCCCCAGATTTGGTTCAGGTGATGCCTGAGGCAAAGGATCTGGTGCGGACTGAGACTCCTCTGGTTCCGAGTCCAAGCCTGAGTCCCAGGCCATCACACAGGGTCCACATTTCGTTATTGCTTTTTGCCCCTAGGAGTTGCCAAAAATATTGCTCTGCTTTCCTTTGGACCACACCGGCGAAGCCGAGAGCATCTTCAGTGCCGCTAATGCAGCATTTTAGCTTCACCCCCAGAGGCGTACTCCATTGTATCTCGAGACAGACCGGTGCCAACAACAACATTTCTATTCCACCTTTCCTCTAAGGAGCTCCAGGTGGCACTCATGCTTGAGAACTGCAGTAGAACACCAAGAACTGGTGGCTCTCAGTGAAAGTGTGGCCAGAGAAGGTCTTTTCCGGTGGTGGCTCCATGTCTGTGTTGGTGTTATGGAAGGGAGAAGGGAAAGGAAAGGGGAGTAAACTGGCCTATGTGAAAGGGGAAGTTTGAGACTGGTACTTGCTCACCTGCCATTTTTGCGGCCATTTGTGGGCAACCTGCAAGGAGCTTTGAAGTCCTCTGCGGGCAGGATCCTGCCTCTTTTTAGGAGCATCTCTTGCCATCAAAGCCTGCACAGTTGCCAGCATCTTCTGAGAGCTCCTTGCTGAGAAAGTCTTGGTGATTCATAAGATCTCAAACTGTGCTCAATGTCTCAGCTCTGGCTTGTGGCACTCACTCTCGAGGGAAACATGACGGAGCCCAAAGTTGTCTTTTTTCCCTTTTTCTTTAATTTTTTAATTGGTTTTTTAACATATCATTTTCAACAATTATTAAACATACTTTTATATCTTATACAATGTTTTTTGACTACCATCAATCACATCTGAAAATTTTCCAATCTTTTCCACTTAATTTACATTTCTTACTTTCACTATTACATAAATCTCATAACTAATATCTCTCTTCTTTTTTTCCTTTGCAATATTTCATATATTCCTCCTTGCAAAACGTCTTGCAGTCCTACTAGCGTAATTTGTTGATTACAGTTGCTCTTCAAATAGTTCGTAGATTTCTTCCAATCTTCTGTAAATTTCTGGTCCCGCAAGTTTTGAATCCTTCCTGTCATTTTATCCAATTCTGCGTAGCCCATTAATTTCGTCTGCCATTCTTCTTTCGTCGGTATTTCTTCTTGCTTCCATTTCTGAGCCTACAATACTCTTGCCACTGTTGTTGCGTATAAAAACAGTTTAATATCCTGTCTGTTAATGTCCTCACTTATAATACCAAGTAAAAATGCTTCTGGTCTTTTTAAAAATGTATATTTCAACATCTTTTCCATCTCATTATATATTGTTTCCCAGAAGTTTTTTACTTTGTTACATTCCCAGGAGCCCAATGTTGTCATCCGTCTTCTGCAAGCACCATGAAACCTTTCTGTTGGCGGCTGGGAAGAGCTTTGGGAGACAAGGCTAAAGTAATAGAACCATAGAATTGTAAAAAAATTCCTTCCAGTAGCACCTTAAAGACCAACTAAGTTAGTTCTTGGTATGAGCTTTCGTGTGCATGCACACGAAAGCTCACACCAAGAACTAACTTAGTTGGTCTTTAAGGTGCTACTGGAAGGATTTTTTTTTATTTTGACTATGGCAGACCAACACGGCTACCTACCTGTAACATAGAATTGTAGAACTGGAATGGACACCAAGAGGCACGTGGTTCAAGCTCCTGCAGTGTCAAATCCCTGACAGATGGCCACCCAACCTCCATTTAACCTCTCCAACAAAGGAGAAAGCACCTACTTCCAAGGGAGTCCCTTCCACTGTCAAACAACTCTTACCGCCAGAAGGTTCTTCCTAACCTTTAGTCTGAATCTACTTTCTTGCAAGTTAAATCCACTTGTTTGAGCGCTACCCTCCAGAGCTGCAGAAGACAAGCTTGTTGCACCTTCCAAGCGACAGCCCTTCCAATATCTGAAGATGGCGATCATCTCATCTCTCAACCTCTTCTTCGCCAGACTAAACAGACCCAACTCCCTCAAGCATCATTGGGCAGCTTATCGTTTTGCCTCTACTGATTTTGCATGTTTGGTCCTTGTGGCTTCATTTGGGCATGTCTCTGACTCTTTAAAATGCTTGTCACATGTGGCAAGCCGCTCTGAACGCCTCTTCATCGAGCTGAGTGGCTCGCAAGTTGGTGTGACAAAGGCGTCCCTGGATGCTGGGTGAGTTTTTTCTGCCATCTCTCTTTCCAGCTGCAAATCTATTTCCAGCGCTCCTTTTCCCTTTGGGCAGAGTTCTTTCTCCCCACCTTCCATGATCAAAGGAGGCAACAAACCTCCCAAGACAATGTGCTTTGGCTGTGGAGAGCCCAGGGCCTGGGTGGAATTTCAAGCAGCTCCTTTCCCCCAGGCCCCCCAGGCCCCATCCACCTGGCACTGTGCTCTTAGCAACCAGAAGGTGTCCTGGGGGCTGGAAGATCTTTTCAGAAGACTCTCAGGCAGAAGCGGCGTGACGTCACCTGCCTGCTTCTGAACGGAAGGCTCTGAGTTTAGGCCTGGGAAATCAGGAGCGCCGCAGCAGTCTTGCCTCCGTCTCTCCCATTTGTGCTGGGGTGGCGCAATGGTCATGGGAGCAAGTGATTTGCAGGCAAGTGGCTAGCCAGCAGGGCCACCCCAAGGCATTTGTGCACCTGAGGCAAAGCACAAAACGGGGCCTCCCCACCAGGGAACAAGAAGGGAATGAAGGCTCTCCTTAAGTTGTTTGTGTAATGTTTCTTGCAAACTGGAAGATCAATCAAAGAATACTCGGGCTCCAGCCTCAACTCTTTTGGTTTTGTTTTTTTAATATTATTTTTTATTAAATTTTCAACAAACAATAACGAATACAACAGCAACAAACAAAGAAAGAAAAATATACAGGAAAACAATATCAATTCCATAAAATGGGATTCTCCGAATCCTGTGACTCCCCCCCCCCCCCGTTCCTTAAATTTTCTTCTCAACTGCATACTATTTCTACTCCAAATTATTTTTTATCTCAAATTTCCTGTACTATCTTCATAATTACAAGTGTTCTTAAAATCCTGCCAATGTATTAACCTGTTTATAATACTTTTGCAAATGTAGAATAAACATTTCCCATTTTTTTGAAAAATTTCTTGTCTTGATTTCTGAGCTTTCCAGTTAGTTTCACCATTTCAGCATAGTCCATTAACTTGGTTTGCCACTCATCTTTGGTCAGGACTGTTCCTCTTTCCATCATTGGGCTAGCAGTATCCTGGTGGCCGTTGTAGCATACATAAACCATTTATTCTGGTCTTTGGGAATCTCCGCTCCTACAATACCTAATAAAAAGGTTTCTGTTTTTTTAACAAAGGTTATTCTAAACTTTTTTTTTTCATTTTATTATAAATCAATTCCCAGAAATTTTGAACCATCCTACATTTCCACCACATATGATGAAATGTACCCTCTGTTTCTTTATAGCCTCAACTCTTTTTGGAGTTTCTACGTGACCCCATCTGGAAGGCTCAGAGCAGTAAACTTGAACACTTTGTTGGTATTTAAACATTCGAGCTCAAATAGCCCTAAAAAGCAAAATACCTAGGGATGTCATTAAACGTCAGGTTGAAGGGAGGAGGAAAAATATACCAGCGAGGTGTGCAGCCAGGACTGGGGCACATCGGGGAAAGCAGAGGATGGGGAAGGAAATCTTCTTTGCCTCAGGCATCACCTGAACCAAGTCTGGGGCCCAGTGGCGTAGCGTGGGGGGTGCCAGGGGTGCTGGCCGCACCGGGCGCAACATTTGGGGGGGCGCGTTTGGCCGGCCCTCCTCGAGGAAGCAGGAACCCCACTGTCCTCGGACCTCCTCCGAAGGCTGGCGGTGGGGCGGAGAGACCTTCTCCCTGCGCCAGCCTTCGGATGGCTGTCCTGAAGACTTGTGGTGGGAGCAGTGGTGTAGCGTGGGGGGTGCAGGGGGGCCTGCTGCACCTGGCGCAACATCTGGGGGGGCGCGGAAGAGACTAGAGTGCTAAAATCCACGGGTTAGGAGGCGCAAATTACTTGCCTTGCCCCGGGTGCTGAGAACCCACGCTACGCCACTGCTGGGGCCTGATTCTGAAGAGTCCCAGTCTGCACAGGTTCCCCTGCAACAAGCACCAGCTGGGCCGAGTCAGGGGCCTGATCCTGCCCTGACTCCAGATGTGGGGATGACCTCGTTGCCTCCAGCTGGGCCATCGCTTACAGCTGCTCCACTACCGGTTGGGTCAGGGGAGGCTGAGGCGGCCCCTGGGTCTAGTAACCCACCGACGTCTCCCGAGCTGCAGAGACTGAGGTCTGAGAGAAGGAGAGACCTGAGTACTCGCAGGAGGAGTGCTCGCCTTCAGGTGAGACAGGGAGGTGAGTCGCTGGGGGATCAGGACCGGCCGTTACCCCGACTAAGATAAAAGGCTGTCAGACCCTGTCCCAGGTTGCGGGAGCAACATTGCTGCATGCCAGATCCTGCCTGAGATCCTGTACCTGTCCTTGTCTGGTTTCCTGCCTTGTTTCCTGCCTTGGCCCTGTCGGACTGACTCCTAGCGGGACCTTTGGATTCTGGACTGGTCCTGGACTGCGTTACAAGGGTTACCCCCAGGCCCAGCACACTTCTGAACCTCTGTGGAACAGTGCTGGACTTCAGATCTGGCTTCTTTGGACTGACCCTGCATTGCACTCCCTGAGCTTTGGACTTCGCTTGCGCGGAGTGACTCCTGGTCTTTGAACTTTGGACTTGATGTACTGACTTGCCGCCAGGTAGGCCAGGGGTTCTGAACGGAGGAGAGGAGCACGCAAAATCCCCCAGACAACCCGTCCCCTTCTCTCTCTCTCTGTGAATGTGGAAGGTGACCTTCTGAAGTGGGGAGTCTTCTCTACCCATAGACTCCCTGCATGTTCAGGAGTTTGCTGGCCAACTCATGGGGGGGGGGGCTGAGGCACACTCATTTGCACACATCCCACTTGCAAATTGCTTTTAGATGTGAGTATATCCCAGCTCTACCTTTCTTTCAAATCAGAACCAGTGAAGGCAGTGAAGGTCCTGTTAGGATGGTGGCTAACAGATTGAGGTTGAATCCTGACAAGACAGAAGTACTGTTTTGGGGGGACAGGAGGCGGGCAGGTGTGGAGGATTCCCTGGTCCTGAATGGGGTAACTGTGCCCCTGAAGGACCAGGTGTGCAGCCTGGGAGTCATTTTGGACTCACAGCTGTCCATGGAGGCACAGGTCAAATCTGTGTCCAGGGCAGCTGTTTACCAGCTCCATCTGGTACGTAGGCTGAGACCCTATCTGCCTGCGGACTGTCTCACCAGAGTGGTGCATGCTCTGGTTATCTCCCGCTTGGACTACTGCAATGCACTCTACGTGGGGCTACCTTTGAAGGTGACTCGGAAACTACAACTAATCCAGAATGCGGCAGCTAGACTGGTGACTGGGGGCAGCTGCCGAGACCATATAACACCGGTCTTGAAAGACCTACATTGGGTCCCAGTACGTTTCCGAGCACAATTCAAAGTGTTGGTGCTGACATTTAAAGCCCTAAACGGCCTTGGTCCTGTATACCTGAAGGGGCGTCTCCACCCCCATCATTCTGCCCGGACGCTGAGGTCCAGCGCCGAGGGCCTTCTGGCGGTTCCCTCATTGCGAGAAGCAAAGCTACAGGGAACCAGGCAGAGGGCCTTCTCAGTAGTTGCGCCCGCCCTGTGGAACGCCCTCCCATCAGATGTCAAAGCGATAAATAACTACCTGACATTTAGAAGACATCTTAAGGCAGCCCTGTTCAGGGAAGTTTTTAACGTGTGATATTTTACTGTATTTTTGGTTTCTATGGAAGCCGCCCAGAGTGGCTAGGGAGGCCCAACCAGATGGACGGGGTATAAATAATAAATTATTATTATTATTATTATTATTATTATTATTATTATTATTATTATTATTATTTATTATTATAGAACACCTGAAGGGGTACAGATCCTTCCTTCCACATTGCAGGGGAAGGTGGAAGCAGATGCAAAAGGCAACCGGGAGCCTGCGTCTTCAATCATGCTCTAGCTAGAAGAGGGAATTTCAACAAGGCTTCACCTGGGACCTTCTGCCTGCAAAGTAATGGCTCTTCCAATGAGCTGCAAGCTTTCCCTTACGTAAGCAGATGGAAACACGTGCTTGGATCAAGGCCTGGTGGGGGCCAGGAAGGAGTGGCCCCCCCAGCTCCCAATCTGAACTATTTCGTTGCTGAAGCTACACGTCTTCCCCAAGCGCCAGTCTTGCTGCTTTGGGGAAATGGGATATATGTGAAATGGAAGTACAGCTTTATAAAGCCATGATGCTATAATACAATAGAAACCCTTTGTGTCCACTGCCATTAATCATGTTGTAAAAACTGCAGTGATTAGAAAGCTTTTTTTAAAAAAAAAATTTTTTTGATAAGCATTCTTTTAGTATAGTGCTATAGCAACATAATAAATTAACATTATAGTAATATACTGTTTAGGGACGTGGGTGGCGCTGTGGGTTAAACCACAGAGCCTGGGGCTTGCCGATTAGAAGGTTGGCAGTTTGAATTCCCGCGATGGGGTGAGCTCCCATTGCTCGGTCCCTGCTCCTGCCAACCTAGCAGTTCAAAAGCACGTCAAAGTACAAGTAGATCAATAGGTACCGCTCCAGCGGGAAGGTAAATGGCGTTTCCGTGCGCTGCTCTGGTTTGCCAGAAGTGGCTTAGTCACATGACCTGGAAGCTGTACGCCAGCTCCCTCGGCCAGTAGAGCGAGATGAGCGCTGCAACCCCAGAGTCGGCCACAACTGGACCTAATGGTCAGGGGTCCCTTTACCTTTAAGTTGGTGGCCATCCCTGCCTCCTCCCTGTCTTTGCTGAAACAGAGGCAGCGTGGTGCAATGGTTAGAGTGCCAGACTAAGACCTAGCAGAAACGAGCTTTCAGATCCCACGACTGGACCTAACGGTCAGGGGTACCTTTACCCATTGCCTAATATACTGTTTTAGTTCTCTTTCTCTCTCTCTCTCTCTCTCACTCACTCACACACACACACACACACAAACACACCGGTTATAGTGTATGTATGCTCATTTTAAATCCTACTTCATGCAGGACATAGTTATACTGTGGAACTCCCTGCCACAGGAGGCAGAAATGGTCACCAACTTGGATGGCTTCAAAAGAGGATGGGCAAATTCATTTAGGCCATCGATAGCTACTAGCCATTATGACAGTCGGGGGCAGTGATGCCTCCAAACACCAGATGCTGGAAACCACAGGAGGGGAGAGCGTTGTTCTTCTGCTATGAAGGCACCTGGTTGGCCACTGTAAGAACAGGGTACTGGACTAGATGGACCCAGCAGATGCTCTTCTTAAGCGCTGGCTGCAAGCACAGCAGTGACCTCACGCCTGCTGATGTGGCTGGAGCACTGGGGGAGGCGCACACGGAAAAAGCACAACATTGCCAGTAAGTGTGGAAAGCCCATTACAATTCTGCTTGCAGTGCAGGACACAGCAAGCATGCCCGGGTGGTGCTAGGAGCACACATGCAGAAGCAGCCTCAGTCAAGGAATCCACCCGTGAGATTTGCATATTGATAAAAAAACAAGCCAAGGACTAATAAATCTAATGCAAGAAGCATACTTTGTATTTTAGATGAGAAACCATCTGTGTCTTAGCAGGCATCATCTTGCAAGGAAAGGGGAAATGCCGCCTTGTCTGTGATGCAGCTTCCCACCTTCATAAGCCCTTGTAATATTGGGAATGTTGTTGTTGTTTAGTCGTGTCCGACTCTTCGTGACCCCCTGGACCAGAGCACGCCAGGCACTCCTGTCTTCCACTGCCTCCCGCAGTTTGGTCAAACTCATGCTGGTAACTTCGAAAACACTGTCCAACCATCTTGTCCTCTGTCGTCCCCTTCTCCTTGTGCCCTCCATCTTTCCCAACATCAGGGTCTTTTCCAGGGAGTCTTCTCTTCTCATGAGGAGGCCAAAGTCTTGGAGCCTCAGCTTCATGATCTGTCCTTCCAGTGAGCACTCAGGGCTGATTTCCTTCAGAATGGATAGGTTTGATCTTCTTGCAGTCCATGGGACTCTCCAGAGTCTCCTCCAGCACCAGAATTCAAAAGCATCCATTCTTCGGCGATCAGCCTTCTTGATGGTCCAGCTCTTACTTTCATACATCACTACTGGGAAAACCATAGCTTGAACTATACAGACCTTTGTTGGCAAGGTGATGTCTCTGCTTTTTAAGATGCTGTCTAGGTTTGTCATTGCTTTTCTCCCAAGGAGCAGGCGTCTTTTAATTTCGTGACTGCTGTCACCATCTGCAGTGATCATGGAGCCCAAGAAAGTAAAATCTCTCACTGCCTTGGACAACTATCTTAAAATCTCACGAAGGTGACCTTTTGAAACAGGGTAACTCTTAATCCTCCTTTACAAATTATAGGGCAACAATGTTAAGCATTCACTTGCTCATAGTGGCAGAGATGGCCACCAACTCGGATGGCTTTAAAAGCAGATTGGACAAATTCTTGGAGAAGGAGAGGGCCATTAATGGCTCCCAACCGAGATGGCTCTGCTCTGCAGCAATGCTGCCAAATACAGTCGTACTTTGGAAGTTGAACGGAATCCGTTCTGGAAGTCTGTTCGACTTCCAAAATGTTCAGAAACCAAAGAGCAGCTTCCGATTGGCTGCAAGAGTGTCCTGCAGCCAATTGGAAGCTGTGCTGGACGTTCAGCTTCCAAAAATTATTCAAAAACCAGAGTTTTTTTCGGGTTTCGATCATTCAGGAGCTGATTTGTTCAGGAGCCAAGGCGTTTGGGATCCAAGGTATGACTGTACCAGTTACTGGAAACTACAGGAGCGGCGAGGAGGGCTCTGGTGCTCAGATCCTGGGGCTTTGCCTGATCTAGCAAGCTCTTATTATGTTCTTATGCCAGAGGAAATACTTTCCTTGTTGGAAGGGACCCTGTGGGTCATCTAGTCCAACCCCCTACAAAGTTTATGTGAAATCTCCAAATTAGGGGTAGGGGAGGCTTTTCATCCCAAGGGCCACATTGCCTTCTGGGCAATGTTCTGAGAGCCACATGCCCGTTGCAGGTGGGGCAGAAGTAAAGTGGGTGGAGCGACGAATGTCCATTTTAGTTTTGTGCAGTAGGCTAACTTTGACAGACACACCCCTACAGACACAAGCAAGAGGCATTCTCAGACTTTAAGGATGCCAAGCAAGAAAACTCTCATGTGCAAAGTGTGTGTGTGTGTGTGTGTGTGTGTGTCTCCTGGGTAGAATTCTGAGGACCAGGCAGATAAACTTGGAGGGTTTTATTTAGCTCCTGGCCTTCAGGCTCCCAAGCCCTGCTCAGATGAAAGAGATCAGGGAGCCTCCAGCATTTCACAGATGCAAACAAGAATCCTCTTTCCCCCTCATTTTTAAATATAGAAGTAAGGCATTCTCCCTAGTCACACCCAGTTGATCCATACCTGGGTGAGTGTGCTTATTCCTGCGCAAAAAAAATCGCATAGGATTGCACAGCCAGGAGATCTCTGCCGGATCCGGCCGAAGGGCTCTCTGGATATTGGCAAAACTCTCACCAGACGTGCCATTTCCAGCTCCTGACAGAAACAAGAGAGATCTTGCCAGCTGATAAGGAAAAGCTGCCCCCCTCGGTGAAGAGGGAAGACTGTCTTCACCGTAACACACCAGCACCAAAATGCACTCCGGATAAATGTAAATAAAACGTGTGACCTTCAGAGTTGGCACCACTGATGAAAATTGTCCCTCCCTGATTAAAATTGGCATCCCACCAGCTAATTAAAGTTTTGCTGTCCTGGGTTACATGTGAGCGAGAAATGAGCCAATTCCACTTCTGTGAAGCGGCTTAAGACATTAGTCTCGCCCCCCCCCCAATTCATTTCAGGGCTGTCATTTTGCCGTGTGGCCCCTTGTGTGGATTCCCTTTCCTCTGGGTCACCAAAGGACCCCTTGCCCATATGCTCAAGCTGTGCACCCCCAGCTAACCACTACATAAGAAGGTTTTTAAGCAGAGGTGGGGGGGATAGGGTCATTTGTCCAGTGACCCTGGGGGGTCCCTTCCAACTCTGCAATTCTACAAATCATTGATTTGGAGAAGAGTCTGCTGGATCAGGCCAGCTGCCCATCTTTCTTTCCCCCCTTTGCATTTTTATTTATTTGTTAACATCCTTATATTACATTGGTAAACGTTGTCATATTACATTACAGGTCTTACTATAATATAATTTCCAACATGTATACATAAATTATATACAACTTTTATATACCTAGAAAGAAAATGAAACAAAAAAGAAAGAACAAAGAGAAAAAGCAAAAACAAATCCCCCCAAATCATATGCATACCAGCACACTAGACTTCCTGTCTTTCCCGTTGTATATTCCTTCTTTTTACAAATGAATGTACTCTTATTATTGTATATTTCTTTACATATTATCTAAGACATTCCTATATCATTAGGTGCTCTTAGTCTTCTTTCTCAACTCAGTCTCACTCCAACGTCAATCAAATGCTACTAGCATAGATAGGGAACCTTTACTGTATTTTTGAACATATGTTTTATATTTATCCCACTGGATTAGGCCAGCAGCCCATCTAGTCTGGCATCCTCTCCTCACAGTAGCCAAATACCCCTATGAAACTAGGAAACGAGATAGACTGCCCCTGGAGCTGGAGGTTCCATAAGGACACCAGAGGAGTCTGATTGGATCTGGCCAATGACTCATCTATAGTCCCAGCACCCTTATCTCACAGTGGCCAACCAGATGCCTCAATGGGAAACCTGCTGCCAGGGTTTGAGCACAGAAGCCTTCTCCCCTCCCATTATCATCGCTGCCTTCCACCTTGGAGGAAGAATATCCTCACTGCAGCTGGCAGCCATGAATAGCCCTTTCTTCCTCCATCAATTTCTCTAATGCTCTTTTAAAACCATGTAAGTTGGTGGCCGGGATGTGGGTGGCGCTCTGGGTTAAACCACAGAGCCTAGGACTTGCCGATCAGAAAGTCGGCGATTCGAATCCTGCTTGGTCCCTGCTCCTGCCAAGCTAGCAGTTCGAAAGCACATCAAAGTGCAAGTAGATAAATAGGTACCACTCTGGCGGGAAGGTAAACGGTGTTTCCGTGCACTGCTCTGGTTCGCCAGAAGCGGCTTAGTCCTGCTGGCCACATGACCCAGAAGCTGTACGCCAGCTCCCTCGGCCAGCAGAGCGAGATGAGCGCCGCAACCCCAGAGTCGGCCACAACTGGACCTAATGGTCAGGGGTCCCTTTACCATTAAGTTGGTGGCCATCCCTGCCTCCTCCCTGTCTTTGCTGAAACAGAGGCAGCGTGGTGCAATGGTTAGGGTGCCAGACTAAGACCTGGCAGAAACCAGCTTTCAGATCCCTGCTTGGCCATGAAGCTCAGTGCATGACGGATCACTCTCGCCCTATCCTACCTTGCAAGGTTGTTGTGAAAGGAGGAGGAGGAGGGAGAAAAAAGGGGGGGCTATAAATGCCGTAAATAAAAATAATTTTGAAAATACTTAGCCCTGGCTCCTTGCTCCGCCTCTCCCTTTTGCAGCCTCCCTCCTCCCAGTCCATCCATCCATCCATAGAACTGGCTCATGTTTAATGCAAGGTTCTTTCTCTGGAGGCCGGTATTGATTTGCAAATGGACAGGGCAACCCCCCTCGGCCGCCCCCTTGATTGGCAGCTCGCAGGCTTTGTTCCAGATGCCAAAGCGCGCGGAGTTGGGGGGCGGGGGCGAGGATGGAGAGTCTTCCTGCTGCTTCTTCAGCATCAGTCTCGGTGCATTGCTGCGCTGCATCCGCGGCTCGCCGCTGCGCTTGCAAACAGGGAGGCGGTAACCGCGTAGCCGGTGCGCGTTGTAAAACCGGCCATTGGAGAAAGCGGGCGAGCGATCCTGGAGGACGAGCGGGCCGTGGGTCGTCCGGGCGTGTTCCCCGAGCTGGTGGTCTTGCACGTGCGAATGCAACCTGCTTTTTGGAAGCCAACCTTGTGTGTGAGAGAGAACGAGAAGTTTGATCATAAATTAATTCCTTCCGAGTCCTCCTGGTTCTGGGCGTGAGGCGCGATCGCCCCAACAGACGCGTGTCGCCCACGCTGCACTCTTCTGCGCGCCGAACTTCTTTCAGACTGAACGCGCAGACTTGAACTATTCAGTAAGGAAGGTTTGTTTGTTTGTTGCATTTGTTTATTGCGTTTATACCCCATCTTTTCCTCCATGAAACTCAAGGTGGCGTACATGGTTTAACCGCCACAACAACCCCGTGAGGTGGTTGGGCTGAGAGGAGGTGATTGGCCCAAGGTCACCCAGTGAGCTTTATGGCCGAAGGAGTATTTGAACCCCGGTCTCTCCCAGGTCCTAGTCCGGCACTCTAACCACTACACCGCACTGTCCTCTCTCCTTAAGGTGGCTTCCTTCCCCGGGGTTTCTCTGCACGTGGGCGGCCTTTCTTCTGGGGTAGCTTGCTCCTGGCGTAGCCGCCCTATTCCCTACCCTGCGAATAGGTACTTTGCGCCCGACGATTCTCACCTCGACGTTTCTCTGCCTGTGTATGTTTGTATGCATGGGCAGACGCGTGTCAGCATCTCCGTCCGCGCCCCCCGGTAGTTCTGTGGCTTCCCTTCTCTCTGTGGTCAGCGTGGTACGTCACCTGAGCGTCCGTGTCCACATGCGTGTCTACACTCCGTGTCTTTACACGCAAGCAGACGTATTCCGCGTTGCGCGCTGTGCCACGGAAGGTACTGCTTTTGCACACATAAGACCGTGTGTCACGCGTGTTCAGTTTCCCCCCCGGGACATTTTGGCCGGGATCCTCGTGAGCATTGACTTCGGAGGAGCGAGCGGCCTTACTTCCGAGTAAACAAGCAAAGCACCGGGCAGCGCGTGTTTGTGGATTCGGGGCGCGCGCAACCCGCTGCCTGGCGACTGGCGCTCTCCCTGCATGGCCCTGGCGCCTCCGCCGTCGCTACGCGCGCGCTCTTTGCGCGGTCGCGGTCCCTAGCCTTGGCACGCCGTTTGGCCACCTTTCCTCGGCGCCCAAACCGCCCACTTCGCCAGCGCTTACTCCGAAGTAAGCTCGCCTTAACACGTCTTGCAAACCGGCTCCTTCCCTTTGCGCGCTTCCTCGGGAGCAAGCCCCGTTTGCAGCCAACCACCGGATCGCACCGGGTTGGCTGGCTTCCCCCTGCTCCGGATTGCCTCCACTTCACGCGCAAGTTCCGGAGGCGGGGAGGGGGAGATGATTTTGGAGGTGCCCAGGGGGGTGCGCGCAGTCTCCCCTCCCCTCCCCCCTCTCCTCCCCTCCCCCCTCGCTTCCTCGGCTGGTCACATGGGGGGTGGGGCGCGCGCGGGTGGGGGGGGGAGTTTAAAAGAGCGTCTCCCTCGCTTCGCTTCTCTCTCGTTCTCGCTCTCTTCGCAGCCGGTGCAGGGAAGCAGTGCCGCCGCCGCCGGGCGAGCCGAAGCTCCGCCAGGGGCACCGACCACGCCGGGTAGCCGAAGCCGCCGGGCAGCGCTGGCTTGTCGGGAGCTCCGCGGCGGAGGGGGGCGCAGGGCGCGCGCGGTGAGTGGGGCGCCCAGATTGGGGTGATTTTGAGGGGTGGGGGCGGGCGGAATATAGACACCGACCGCTTCGCGGCGTGTGCAGTTGGGGAGGGTAAGAAATATATTTGCATCGGCTTGCATGCAATGCTTGATACATTATTTTTTGGAGAGCTTGCATATTGGTTCGTGCGTAAAGCTGGGTACTGTAATTGGGGATGCCTCCCTCCTGCTTGGTCGCTTCTCTTTCGCGCCCCCCCCCCCGTGCTGCTTTCCTCTTGCTATGGAAACTTTTCTTCCCGGCGCGCGGAGGGGCTCCCCACCCCCGGCTCCCCCTCTCCTGGCGCGGACCCCGAAAAAAGGACGTTCAGAAGGGAGCGAAGCGGGAGGGGGGTGGCTCCTTCGCGGCCCTGTAGAGGGAGGAGGTGGGTTGGGAGCGCGCCTCCAGGGCTTAGATGTGGGGGAAAGAGAGATGCCCCCCCCACTTTGCTCCGGCCAGACAGCTGAGCGGGGCTTCGCTTCTCTTTCCTTTCCCCCCACCCCCAAGCACGGGAGCTCTTAGCCGGCGCCGATTGATCGAGCCGGAGCGGAAATGCTCCTCCTTCGGCTTTCTCTCTCTCTCTCTCTCTCTCTCTCCCCCCCCCCTCACGCCCGCTTTTCCTCTTTCTTCCTCCCTTCTCGGATCCTGCTCCCCCCCCACCCGGTTTTCGCCCCGGCGACTCTGGAGAGAGCAGCAGCTGAGCTGGGCGCGCCTCGAAGCCGCGAGCGGGCAGCTTATTGTGCGTCCTGGGGTGGGTAGGGGTCCCTGCCTTTGAAATCGGAGTGGTGGTGGAGGGAGGGGGGAGGCATCTGCTCTAGGGTCTGGGCGGGGGGGGGCAGCAACAGGTTCGTGTCCTGCCCCCCCCCCCCCCCGCCGCCGCCGCTGCCCCCGCCGCAATTGTTGCCTTCAATCTCGTGGGCTGCTTGGTATTTTGCAACTTCTGAGCTGGGAAGCGTCGCGGGTGGGGGCATTTTGAGCGACCCTGAATTTCTCGGAAAAGGATGCAGCTCGGCACCCGGAAAGGAGTAGCTGTGAAAGAACGTTTTTTAAAAAGTCATCCACTCCCAGCCCCTGCCCCCCCCCATATTTCTTTAACTCTGTGGGGCATGGAGTGCTTTTATGGGGCTAATGGCATTGATCCCAGGGAAATCTTAAAAGTGGGGACAAGGCTGACTGTCTCCCTGCGCCCCGCCATCAGTTACATGGATCTTTCCCCCAACTCCTAGAAACCACCCCTCCCTTGATGATGGTTGTAAGAAAATAATTACACAAGTGTCTGGCACCCTCACTTTTAAAAACAAAAGTTACAGTATATGGAAAGAAAAACCTGGTTTCCATACTAGGTGCCCTCAATCCATTAACAAAGTCGATATATTTGCCCTCCCCACCCTCCACTTACAAGCCCTGAAGTCTCCATTTCTGCAAACACTCTGAGTAAAATTTGCAAATCCCTTGCTTGTTTGTACAGGTCTGCTTTTCTCCATCTCTCTGTCCCTGTTCCCCCAAAAGAGAGATTCTTCAATAAGGACATAAACATATTTTTTTTTTGGGGGGGGGGATGTCTTGCTAAGCAAGCCCCTCTCCATAGATATTGGGAGGGATGGGGCCAAATGCAGGGGCAGATGTTAGGAAGAGGGGGTAGCCCTATGGAATCCCTCAGCATGTCAAAAGTGTGCCCCCCCATACCTTGTACCCTCCCATCCATGGGATTTTGCAAGTGCCAAACACTGGAGTGCATCACGGAGCCTTGAGATCTCTGCTGGAGTTTAACCTGCTCCTTTTTCCTCTGTCATGAGTTTTGTTTAATCCTGTATGGTCTTTCTCGTATTGGGAGGTTGTGCTGCTGCTTGTCCAATGGCGCCTTTTGCATTTGAGCCGTTGTTCTGCTGGGTGACTGGGCCCTGCTTTCTCCTTGTTGCCCTCTGGGGCAAACCCGGAGTTTGGAGACAGAGGGGTGTGTGTGAATCCATTGAAATCTGGCATCCTGATGTTCCAGTGAGTTGCCTTCAAACCTGGTGGTGGTTCCTTTTTGCAGCAACTTTTGGGGAGCAGAAGCAGTGGTGCATACGGAACTGGATTTCATCTGCCTGCCTTTCTCCAAACTCTCTTGAAACTGCACTCTCCTCCAACTTGCCAGGGTGTGTGGGAGAGAATCTGAGCCTCACTGCAAAGGAGGCTGCCTTCTGATGGGAATTGTTTCGACTGCTTTTGATGTTGTAGCCAGCCTGGGGATCTTAGGGTGAAGGGGCCAGGGCCAAGAAATCCATTCGATAGATAAATGCATTTGTAAGCGATGTGCAGAGATTTAGGGATTTGGTTGACCTCTGGTCCACCACCATGTCTTCTTGTTGCTGCTATGATATTTCCTTCTCCTTTCCTGCACACTGTTCGGGGATACCTTGCCTTGTGCCTCAGTTTTCTCCCTGTGCTGCTGCTCCCGGCTTCACTGTTACATCTCCAGTTTGCTCCTCTTGCCGTTGTGTTCGCAAGTGCCTTTCTCTACAGTCCCTGCTCCAATGTTTCTGCCAGCGGCTGTGATTTGTGTGTTGCATGCTCGAGGTCTGTGAGAAAGAGAACTGGACAGGGAATGATTTGTCTGATGAGCAAATGTCTTGCCTTATAAATTGTAATGGTTGCTGGGTTTTTTTTTTAAAAAAAGCCTGAGATGTTGCGACTTGCATTGAAATGAGGGCTCATTGGGGTTCAGTGTGCTTGCTTGCTAACTTTGTGAGGAACTATTGGGTACCTGTTCTTCCTCATGGTCTTTGCTGGCTGGTTCTAAAGGGTTAAATTCCCAAGGAGAAATACGCTGGATAACTCTGGATCTGCCTTCCCCAAGCGGAAAGCTTTTGCCAGCCTAATACAGTCAGCCGTGGCAAAGTTTTGGAAGGCGCTGTAGTAAGGAAGCAGCAAGTAAGACTTCTTGCGCTAGAAAATTGTTTAATCCAATGGCTTTTTGAATCTCAAATATTTTTGGAGTTTGTGTGTGGATTCCTTGCTGGGCATGGTTTCCCCCAGTGGTTTGTGCCCATCCTTAATAGCAGGGTGTTGACCATAAGCCATGAAAGGAAATTGCTAGCTCTGCCAACGTCTTGCAGCCAGGATGCCTGGGCCACACACCAGCCCTTGTGGCTTCCTCCTGGGCTTCACAACGGGTGTCAGTAGATCTGGCGGGCTGTATCTTCAAATGCATCTCCCTGGGCGATTATTTTCTCAACTGTAGGAACTGCCTTTGTAGCAGCAAGAGCTGTTCGTGTGTTGGGTGCTGCGAGCTTCACTTTGAGTTGCTTTCAGCACATCCTGCTGTTCATAATGTTGCAAAAACAGTCCCTGAGATGTTGAGCCATATGCTGTTCCCGGAAAGTCTTTTTCTTTTCAAGGGTGGCCTGGCAACCTCGGAGGTGGCACCCGATAACCCCTCGCCATGCTTGCTTTCTCCCACTTTCCTCAAAGAGAAAAAGAAAGTTGGTTGCAACAACCGTGCTTCCTAAGGAGCCTTGACAGCACGATGGCAGTGTAGCGTGTTGAAAAACCAAAAGATGAATTGACTGAAATGTGTGGTTTTTTTCTTTTCTTTCTGAAGTAGCGTATTTGGAGAGGGGTGTGTGTGTGTGTTCTCAGTTGCATCTGCTTCTTTCAGTGGATTTTCCCTCCCTGCCAGAGCCTTTGAGTAGCAAGGAACTCCCCCAAATCCCCAGAATTTTCAAAGGCTGGCATGTGCTCCCTTTGCCTGGTAAAGAACCATGTTGGCTAATAAAAAGCATTCCAGAATATCCTGCTTCTCTGGGGCAGATGGCAGAAGCCCCACTCAGATGAAGCGGTTTCCTTCTTTCTCTGCCATGGGGGAATGACTCTTACAACTTAGGAGAAACAGGAACCCTGTGACCAACTCAGGGCTTTGCAGATTGAGGGGAACTTGTTCCCGGATCCTTCATTTGAAAACAAATGCTCAGGACTTGATGAGTAATCGGCTGGTGTGTACAGACACCTAAGCCCTTGTAGTTGAATTTTGCTTGGGAAGCCTCATAAATGTTTTCAGAGTGTGTGCGAGAGAGAAAGAGTACTGCTTGTTTGGAAGCCGATCCTTAATTTGTGTGGCTTAGCTTGAAACTGCTGAGAAAACGGTTGCTTTTGCTGCTTATGTTTTCCTTATGTAATACAAAGTCAATTTAAATCATAGGCTGAGATGGCATGTAATGAGATGGTCATCTGCTACTCTACAAGAGAGAAGAGAGCTTGTGACCAGCTGCAAGGGCATGATCCACTAGGAATATTGCCAAAGTGAGGCCTGCTGAAACAGAGTTTTGCTCATGCACAAGTCCCATTCAACGCTTAAATTTTTATTTCCCATTTTCGTTGTCCAGCAACTAACGTTCTCAAGGGGCCTTGCTTGGGCTGGAGGCATTCCAGCTGATGGTGCCTTGAGACGATGTGCTGACCATCAAAATGTGACTATCTTTTCTTAAAATGGTGTGTACTGTTAAAGTTTTCTCGTGCAGTATTAAATTTAGTTTGCGTATCAATTTTTATGTTAGTGTTTTTGTATTCAGTGTTGGAAAAGTTACATTTAAAAAAGTTTTTAAAACACTGGGTTTGTTTGTTTTTAAGCAAATCTAACTGGGGTGCACAGTCCTCTGGGCAGTTCTCTTGCACAATTGCCATTTGCAACAGATGGGAGCGATCCCTGTTTTTTGTGTGTCCCAGAGTCTTCATTTCATGGGTGGTTCCTCCTGCGCTTTATGAAAGGAGCTGCTTCATAGGTACGTCTCTCGCTGGAACAGTTTCCCCCATGTGCTTAAATGAGAGTGGAAAAGCTTGACGCTTGCAGAGTTTTGCATTCCCTGTGGAGCCCCTGGAGCATGGCCCCAAATAGACAACAAATAAGTCACTCAAGGAACATTTAAACGTAAATTATCGCTCATGAATAAAACAAAATTTGAGCAATTAAGGAGTCCCAGAATGTTGTGTACTGATCACATGAATTTTGAATTAATGGAGAAGCGAGTTGCTGCTACAGTGCTCCATTAATAACGTTGAAAATGCTGGCAAGCTTTGTTTTAAACAACCCTGTGAGGTGGGTCAGTGCCCCTTTTGCAGAAGGGGAAATTTGAGGGTTTGCTAGTAATGTGAGTCCAAGACACCAATGTAGACAGAAGGGCAATGGGTTTGGCGTTTGTCCCAGTTCATGTATTTGTAGGAAACTGGTTACATCAGTGCAGCTTCCAGCCTGGAGGAAGAACACCTGCTTTGAATGCAGAAGGTCCCAGTATCCTGGGCAGCTTCTACAGCTAAGAGTCTTTGGTAGCTGGCGATGGGAAAGACCTGTTTGCTGGAGACTTTGCAGAACAACTGTAAGCCACAAGGACCTCCCCATGATACGTGGTCCCAGGGGCTTGGCCACTCTGTAGAAAATTGTGCCAAGCAGGAATATCCTTATTTCACCTATTTAAAGAGCAACTGCTAAGAAGCAACATGGTTCCTTCATCCCATCTGATTCCCAAATGGGTTGCAATTGCCTCAGCTACATGCGCGACTCTCTATATGAACCCTGGGATGGGGGTTAAGAAGTTGGACATGTAAATTTCCCCTCCACCTGTATCTCTGCAAAAGTTGCTTGTGTAGGAGAGAGTAACCTTCGTATGACTCGCATTGCAGTCACCGTGACATGGGACTTTGCTTTGAAGGGAACGTGGGTGCTGGGGAGTCTTGTGGAAATAACTTCTGATGTGTGAAGAAGCCGTGAGTGTTATCGGTTATCCTAGTTTACGCACCGGTTGCTGGTGTGTGTTGAATTTGTACTGGTGTCTGTGGTGCTTGCTTGACAGGGATAACAGTAGTTTTCGCTGGGTAGACTCCATCTTCTCTGCATTGTGTAGTTTTGCTAACATGTCCAGATTTTTCTCCATTTTCTGGGTGTCAGCTAACACAAGCGTACAGGTGAGAAAGTGTGCTCTGGCCAGCAAAAGACGTTCCCAGCAAGGCATCTCTCAGGGCTTCCTTGTCCACTCTGAGGACTGAGAGAGTGTTTGAGCCCTTCTGATTTTCATGGGTTTTGATGGAGAGCCTCAGAAAATCCACCTTCCCTTTATTCTTTCTTTCATTCCAGTCTCCTTACTTATTTGATCATTTAGTTAAAGCAAGTCTTAAAAGATCTGGGGATCCCGAGGTCAGGGTCCTGGGAGGCAGGAAAGGCATTTGAAACCCCCACCTCAGTTTTAGGAGAAAGTTTAACAGAGAATTTTTATTTCTGTAACAGAAGTTCTTTTATCGTACTGTTCTATTTCAAATAATTCTTTAAAAAGCACCAGAATGCAACTAGGAAACCACTCAAGCACTGAATGACTGACTTGGAAGAATTTAGTGCTGGGTACCTTCACTGGCCCTTCAGCTTTGTTTATGAAACAGTATTTTTATAAAAGTGTAACTTGTTTGCTGGATAAAAAGTATCCTATTTTTAGCTGCAATTCCTGCATTGCAGAGGGTTGGACTAGATGACCCCAGGGTTCCCTTCCAACCTTACTACAGTGGTACCTTGGTCCTCAAACGTTCTGGAAGTCCATTCCAAAACCAAAGCGTTCCAAAACCAAGGGGGCCTTTCCCATAGAAAGTAATGCAAAATGGATTAATCCATTCCAGACTTTTTAAAACAACCCCTAAAACAACAATGTAACATGAATTTTATCTTAACGAGACCATTGATCCATAAAATGAAAGCAATAAACAATGTACTTGAGTCACACAATCAGCCAATCAATCGGTAGCTGAACCGGGCTCCACACAGTCACAAAAACAAAAATGCAAAAACAAAATAGCAAAAACAGACAGACCTCAGCGTAAGATGCAAAACAGAAGTGTGGCTCTCAAATTGGAAGTGTAACACTCAAAACGGAGCATGTACGGCTTCCGAAAAATGTTCACAAACCGGAACACTTCTGGGTTTGTAGTGTTTGGGTTCCAAGTTGTTTGAGTACCAAGGCATTTGAGAACCAAGGTCCCACTGTATTCTCTGGTTTGCCCACCGTGGCAGGCTGATGCCAAGCGCCCACTCTCCCACTGGCACAAGCTGCCTGGTGCTTGGGAACGAGGCCATTTTCTCCACTTGCTGGGCCTTTGGACATTTTCTTTGGTGGTCTGTGGGCACGCAGATCTGTGGGTGGTGGGACCTGGCACCTCTTGGCACTAACATGGAGCCCAGCCTTGCCATTTGCATGCCTGCCAGTGTTCACTGTTTGTGTGCGCTGTTCGCCGCATCGTACTTGACATCTCCAGCTTGCAAAGAGGCAATCCCACCTCTGTGGAAGACAGGACTGTGCTGAGTGCTGCCTTCTTCCTCTTCCCTTCTGACCTATGCAAGAGAGTTTGAACTGTAGAAATGTTGGAGTGCTTTTGGAGTCTCTGGATTTGCATTATTGCCCTGGCACAAACTCCTTCTGTAACCAGTGCTGGTGGCTCTCTCTCTGTGGCTTGTGCTCTCATGTTAAAAATGTGGGGAGAGAACATAATCAGCACAGTGGCTTCTGAATTTTGGAAGCTAAGCCTTTTATAGGGCTTGGCAGCTCCTCTTCACCCCCCCCCCCGCCAGCTTCCTGGCTCCTATGTCCAGTAGATGTGTTTTGGTTCAGGCAACCCAATTCCAACAGGAGGCCTTCATTTGAGAAGCAAGGCTGTAATTCTGTCGGCTGCCGGTAGGCGGCAGAAGGCTTGCTGGAATTATTTGGGAAGATTTGTATGTGCATCTGTGTTTGGAGGTGGGTGAGAGGCTCTCTTATTTTCTGCTGCTGTTGGGAAGAAAATGTGCATCAGGACTCAGGTCCTACGAGCAGGAAACTTTGGTGCTGGCCAAGTGAGATTTTTGAGGCAGGAGAGAGAATCTCCTCCTAGAGTTGATGTTATAGGAATTCTAAGGTCTTATATATCCATAAAATAAATGTTCATAAATGTACAAGGCAAACATGTACATAAGTCTGTAAGCCACGTTTCTGAAATAGTACAGGAGAACAATCCTGAAGCCATTTTGACTCTCCCAAATTGACCTCAGATATTTCTCTGCAAGGAGGAAGGAAAAGGGGAAAGCTTTCCAATGGTCTTTGGACTGTAGGGGCTGCTTACACCTCCCTGCAAATACAGTCTGACAAGTATCTGTTAAGCTGAGCACACTCTCAATATGTGTAAGAGATTCAGGAACTAAGGGTTTACCATCTCCAAGGAATGGCCAGGCTACCCAGAACATGCAATCAAGTAAGGGCTTATCAGGTATCCTGGCAGACAGGATTTCTCCTGGAGACAGCCTCTTTCTGTGATGTATGTGTGATGTTTTGGGGGGTGGTCTTGAGCTACAGGGGAGGCAATTTCAAAAGTCTATATAAGAGCTTGCACACCATTGCTCTGGGTTCCTCTCCTCCCTGCGTGGGGGGAGTGCAGGAACCTTGTTGCAAGAGTTCTGGGCACCACAATTCAAGAGAGACACTGACAAACTGGAACGTGTCCAGAGGAGGGCAACCAAAATGGTCAAAGGCCTGGAAACGATGCCTTATGAGGAACGGTTAAGGGAGCTGGGCATGTTTAGCCTGGAGAAGAGGAGGTTAAGGGGTGATATGATAGCCATGTTCAAATATATAAAAGGATGTCACATAGAGGAGGGAGAAAGGTTGTTTTCTGCTGCTCCAGAGAAGCGGACACGGAGCAATGGATCCAAACTACAAGAAAGAAGATTCCACCTAAACATTAGGAAGAACTTCCTGACAGTAAGAGCTGTTTGACAGTGGAATTTGCTGCCAAGGAGTGTGGTGGAGTCTCCTCCTTTGGAGGTCTTTAAGCAGAGGCTTGACAACCATATGTCAGGAGTGCTCTGATGGTGTTTCCTGCTTGGCAGGGGGTTGGACTCGATGGCCCTTGTGGTCTCTTCCAACTCTATGATTCTGTGATTCTAATAAAGATCAGGCTTACTAGCTGCTTTGCTTCTCAATATTCTCTGGTTGGTCTCTGTTATTGTCTCCTACTGATAGGGAACCTACGTAAGGCTCTTGGGTACCCATAAGGGATAAAGGAGCAGTTTTTTCTTATAACATTGATTTTGCAGAGAGTCTCATGAATCCAGGACTTTGTGCATCTTAAAGTTGTGGAGCAGAGATTTTGTGTGGAACCACACGGTGTTTGCACAGGGCTGCAGTGACACTTCCATGCCTTGACTTGTAAGGGAAGCCTTGCAAGTTCAACGGCTGCTAATGCAACAAACATGAATGGGAACAATCTTACTTTTAACTGTCAGATTCTTTCCCAGTTTTTTTGAAAAAGACCTGGAAGTGGAAAAGATCAGTGCTTTTTTTCCTTTAAAGGTCTACTCTGTTTCCTGCAGAACTTTCCTTACTCAAACGTATTTATATCCCACCCTTCTAATGTGATAGTGTTGCTTAGGGTGGCTTGCCGCGTTTAAAAATAGCTATTTCACAAAAATAAAAATATAAAACAATTAAGGGAGGCTGGATCCAGCCGTTGAAACCAAACAGGAGACGACTGTATCTCTCCTGCCCAGTGAATGCCTGTCAGAATAAAACTGCCTTGACATGCTGATGAAAGACATCAGAGCCCAAGGGGGGCAGCCAGACTTTGCGGGGCAAGACATTAGCTAGTCTTCCAAGGAGTTATTTTCAAAAGAGAGAGAGAGATAATTTAATTGCTTAATTAGACTAATTGCCCTTGAACTCCATGCAATGCACCGAATCTTTGGGGGCAGCTGGAGAGGGGCTTCAGGGCATCTTCAAGCAGCCTTGTCTTCCTCTTGTCTAATGATTGGCAATGAAGAAGAGGAGCCCTCTGGACCAGAACGATGGCCCATCTAGCCCAGCTTCCTCTTCTCTCAGAGGCAGACCAGGTGCCGAGGGGAAACAAGTGAGCAGGATTCGAACACAAGAGCAACACTCCCCATTCTCGTGGTTTCCAGCAACTGGTATTCAGAGGCATTGCTGTGGAGGCAGAGCATAGCCATTGTGGCTAGGAGCCATCACTGGTCCTCTCCTCCTGAATTTGTCCGGTTCTCTTCTAAAGCTCTACAGCTTGGTGGCCATCACTGTGCCTTTTGTGAACTATGAAGGGCTTTCTTTTATCTGTTCTGTATCTTCCGACCTTCAACTTTATGGGGTGTTTCCTTCCTCCATGCGATGCATAGTTTTATGAACTTTCATACATCACCTCTTTAAGCTAAAAAGTCCAGATGGTGGAAATGTCAGGTGCCAACCTTGTGCCCAGGCAGCTTCACTTGGTCAGGCCAAGTGCAATAATAATAATAATTTATCTATACCCCACCCATCAGGCTGGGTTTCCCCAACCACTCTGGGCGGCTTCCAACAGA
Organism: Podarcis liolepis; assembly: GCF_965112155.1. Taxonomy (NCBI): domain Eukaryota; kingdom Metazoa; phylum Chordata; class Lepidosauria; order Squamata; family Lacertidae; genus Podarcis; species Podarcis liolepis. Next base: position 63,884,796 of record NC_139565.1, read on the forward strand.
ATATAAAAATACTAATATTTAATAAATAATAACAGAATATTAAACAGAATATTAAAATATTAAACATTAAAAGCTTCCCTAAACAGGGCTGCCTTGAGATGTCTTCTAAATGTCAGGTAGTTGTTGTTCTATTAGACATCTGCTGGGAGGGCGTTCCACAGGGCGGGCACCACCACCGAGAAGGCCCTCTGCCTGGTTCCCTGTAACTTGGCTTCTCGCAGCGAGGGAACCGCCAGAAGGCCCTCTGCGCTGGCAAAATGCACCTGGCAATTTTCAGGACTGACAATGGCCATCTATCACAATCCCTGCAGTGTAGGAATCGTAACAAAATCATTCCTGACAGATGGCCATCCAACCTTTGTTTGCAGACCCCCAGTGAAGGAGAGCCCACCCCTCTTCAGGGAGTCCACTCCACCATCAAAGAACTCTTAACCGCCAGATCTTCCTGACGTTTTCTCAGAATCTCTTTTCTTCTCATTTGAATAATAATAAAATAATAATAATAATTAATAACAACAACAACAATTTATTATTTATACCCCGCCCATCTGGCTGGGTTTCCCCAGCCACTCTGGGCAGCTTCCAACAAAACACTAAAATACAATAACCTATTAAACATTAAAAACTTCCCTATGCAGGGCTGCTTTCAGATGTCTTCTAAAAGTTTGGTAGTTGTTGTTCTCTTTGACATCTGGTGGGAGGGCGTTCCACAGGGCAGGTGCCACCACCGAGAAGGCCCTCTGCCTGGTTCCCTGTAACTTGGCTTCTCACAGTGAGGAAACCGCCAGAAGGCCCTCGGCGCTGGACCTCAGTGTCCGGGCAGAACAATTTGAATTCATTGCTTCAGGTCCTCCACTCTGGAGCTGTGGAAAGCAAGCTTGTGCATGGTAAAAGGTAAAGGTAAAGGGACCCCTGACTGTTAAGTCCAGTCGCGGACGATTCTGGGGTTGTGGCGCTCATCTCGCTTTACTGGCCGAGGGAGCCGGAGTACAGCTTCCGGGTCATGTGGCCAGCATGACTGAACCGCTTCTGGCGAACTAGAGCAGCGCACAGAAATGCTGTTCACTTTCCCGCCGGAGCGATACCTATTTATCTACTTGCACTTGACGTGCTTTCGAACTGCTAGGTTGGCAGGAGCAGGGACCGAGCAACGGGAGCTCACCCGGTCACAGGGATTCGAACTGCCAACCTTCTGATTGGCAAGCCCTAGGCTCCATGGTTTAACCCACAGCGTGGTAGCCGTATTCAAAGCCTCTAGTCTTCTCCTATCCAGGCTAAACATACCCAAGGATGAAGCAGCCTCTCCCCTCTCCCTGCCCTCCAGGTCCCAGAACTTTCCATGTACTCTTGCACACCTCCCATTCACTTCAGTGGAGCGTGCGGATGACAACAACAGCTACATGCTGGAATGTGCCCTGAAACTGCTTCCTTCTGCCCATGTAACCCTGTTACTGTCTCAGAATGCGCCTGCATTCTGGGAGGATGTGGACACCCGCTGTGTATTAGTATTCTCCCTGCTCCCTCTTCCTGCTCTTCCCATTGTTTCCAGGAAGAGAGAGCTGGAGACAGATGGGGAGAGAAACACTGTGTTTAAATAACAGTTTGGGGTCAGTTTCAATATTTATTTTTCGTGAGTTTGGATGCCGACTAGTGTCTCTTTTTATTTGTTAATATTGTTCCCTCTCTCCTCCTCCTCCTCCACCACCTCCCCTTTTTCCCTCTGGCTGCTTGTTTGGTTACACTTCCTTTTATTGGCAGAGCCTGCGGCCCGTCTTTGCATTGCGTTCGGGCGAGAGCAGATGTTGGGGGTTTTCCCCCAGCTGCATTTCTGAATTAGTTTGGCTTTCAAATATTGTGCATTCTGAGGCATTGGGTCCTTTGCAAACTCTAGCTACTGCACCCCCTCCCTACCTGGACAGGTAATATAATAATAATAATAAATAATAATAATAATTTATTTATATCCCACCCTCCCCAGCCGAAGCCAGGCTCAGAGCAGCTAGCAACAATAAAAGTAAAACAGTTTACATAAAATCACAATCAATTAATTGAAATGCATTCTAAAATCAACTCATTCTAAAATCAATTCAGAGTCAAATTCATGGCAACCATTGGGCTAGAGTTCTATGAGGATGACCAAAGGAGGGGGTCAGACTGTGCCTCGGCCAAAGGCAGGTGGAACAGCTCTGTCTTGCAGGCCCTGCGGAAAGATGTCAAGTCCCGCAGGGCCCTAGTCTCTTGTGACAGAGCGTTCCACCAGATCGGGGCCACAGTCGAAAAAGCCCTGGCTCTGGCTGAGGCCAGCCTAACCTCCCTGTGGCTCCAAGATGTTTTTATTTGAAGACTGTAAGGTCCTCCGTGGGACATACCAGGAGTGGCGGTCCCGTAGGTACGAGGGTCCTAGGCTGTATAGGGCTTTAAAGGTTAAAACCAGCACCTTAAACCTGAACCTGTACTCCACCGGGAGTATTTATGGTTCACCCCCTCCTCAGTTAATCCCTGCAACGATCCTGCGAGGGAGGTGAAGAGGCTGTGACTGACTCACCCTGTGAGCTTCGTGAAGGAGGGGGGATTTGTACCCTGGTCTCTCACCACTACACCCCACTGGCTTCCCAGAGTTCTTCTGTCACGGGGCAGCAATATACAGTCGTACTTTTGGAAGTTGAATGGAATCTGTTCCAGAAGCCTATTGAGAGCCAGTGTGGTGTAGTGGTTAAGAGCGGTAGTCTCGTAATCTGGTGAACCGGGTTCGCGTCTCTGCTCCTCCACATGCAGCTGCTGGGTGACCTTGGGCCAGTCACACTTCTCTGAAGTCTCTCAGCCCCACTCACCTCACAGAGTTTTCGTTGTGGGGGAGGAAAGGAAAGGAGAATGTTAGCCACGTTGAGACTCCTTAAAGGGAGTGAAAGGCGGGGTATCAAATCCAAACTCTTCTTCTTCTTCTTCTTCTATTGTGCTGGTCCTGTGGGTTACTCGAGAGGTGAGGTCCAAGCCCGATCCGTGGTCAAAGGTACAATGTGGAGGCAGTCCGTAGTAGCTGAAGCTGGGTGCAGGGCAGGGAGTCAGGTGAAGTCAGGAACAGGCTTGCAAACCGGGAGCCAGGGCGGGTCTGGAGCTCAGGCAAAATAGCAGGATAGGGTTCAGGCAGGAACTAGCAACCAACAATGTTGCTCCCGCAACTTGGGACTGGGGCTGGCCGGCTTTTATCTGCCCCAAAGCATAGGGCGGCCCCGGTCCACAGGTGACTCGCCTGGAGGCGAGCACTCCTCCTGCGGGAACTTAGTTCCCTCCACCTCTCTGCCCTGAGCCTCTGCAGCTCAGGAGAGGCTGGAGGGCTACCGGACCCAGAGGCAACCTCAGCTTCCTCTGACAGGGTGGAGCACCTGCAGGCAATGGGTCCTCCATCCCCTCAGGAGCCAGAGCAGACTCAGCTGATGCCTGCACCTGAGGACCCAGCACAGGTGAGGACCCTTCAGGCTCAGGCCCCAGCCCTGGCTCAGCTGGTTCTGGAGGCGGGGAATCCTGTGCAGGCTGGGATCCCTCAGGTTCAGCCTCTGAATCCGAATCCCAGGCCATCACACCTATTCAACTTCCAAAACGTTCAGAAACCAGAGCGTGGTTTCTGATTGGCTGCAGGAAACTCCTGTGGGCAATCGGAAGCCCCGCTGGACGTTCGGCTTCCAAAAATAATTCACAAACTGGAACAGTCACTTCCAGATTTGTGGCGTTCGGAAGCCAAAACGTCTGAGAACTAAGCTGTTCAAAAACCAAGGTGCAACTGTAAATAAGTAGGTAAATAAATAGGGGCAAAGCAAAATGTCAGTAAGAGAAGGATCTGAAATATTTCCCTTGAAGCTTGAATTTGCTTTATTCCGTATTGTTTTATTTGATTTTTAATGTGTTGTAAAGCGCTTTGATATTTTTTTAAAAATATATAAAGTGGTATAGAAATGAAGTGAAATGAATAATAATAATAATAATAATAATAATAATAATAATAATAATACTCTTTTTTTAAAAAAGGTGCCTAGGCATTCTGTTGTGGCGACCGTGACATATTGGAGATTATCTTATATACCTGTGTTTCTTGCACTGGTCCCTAAGACAAGTGTGGGACAAGCCCTTATATCTGGAGAAAAACCCAGTAAATTTCCTGTTGCTTAAACAGAGGGAAGCTTGATTTACCATTTATGTATGTTCAACAGGCTTTATAGTTTTATTGGCCAAGCATGTGCCATGTTAATTTAACATATTTTATAATTATCTCCAGAAAAATTCCAGTAACCAAAAGACTGTTTGGGGGGGCAGGGGGTGATAAAGTGTCCTTAGTGTGGCTTAAATGATCCATATTCAAGCAAATTCAGAGCTTTCCTTTGAAATTTATTTTTATTGGAATACTTGTAGATATTTACAAACTGTGATAGCGCAACAGCATCCATATTCCTTGCTGTGTTTAGGTTTTAAGAAGAACGAAGGAACGAAGGACGGCTTTAACATACTAATTTTAACACCCCTGGCCCTGAAGAACTGTGCTCATCAATATGTAGTTCCTGGGGAGACGTCTCCTGGAATAAGAGTTAATTGCGGCTAGATTTGACTTGTTACCCACACCAGTTGCCCAATTTGACTGGTATTCAGCATGTTATTAATAATTTTCATGAATCAATGTATTTCTAAGAAAGGGAAGATTTCTGCAAAAAAAAACCCACCCGGAGCATTTTCTTGCAAAATATCAGCACTGTGCCCTAGAGTTTGTGCAAGGGAGAAGAACCCATTGAATCACAGAACTGTGGAGTTTTTTTGGGGGGGGTCCCCCCAAGGAGTCATCTATCCCAACCCTGTTCTTTCCAATCCATTTTTCCAGGAAATGAGAAGAAGGGGTGAGAGGCAGGTTTGGGGCTCTGAAATCTAAGGTGAACCTGGAGTCCAGAGTAGCCTGCAATATCATCAATACAGGGGAAACTCGGAAAATTAGAATATCGTGGAAAAGTTCATTTATTTCAGTAATTCAACTGATGTCAACTGATGGCATGGCTCCCCAGATCAACACAGACTGTGGAAACTTCACACTGGACTTCCAGCATCTGGCATTGTGTGCCTCCCCATTCTTCCTCCAGACTCTGGGTCCTTGGTTTCCAAATGAGATGCAAAAGCTGCTCTCATCAGAAAAGAGATTTGGGGAGCCATGGCATCAGCTGGTGTTGGTCCACTGTGCTTCATTAAGTCCAGGGTCAACACAACCGTCTACCAGGAGATTTTGGAGCACTTCATGCTTCCTTCCACAGACGAGCTTTATGGGGATGCTGACTTCATTTTCCAGCAGGACTTTGGCACCTGCCCACACCGCCCAAAGTACCAAAACCTGGTTCAATGCCCATGGGATTACTGTGCTTGATTGGCCAGCAAACTCTCCTGACCTGAACCCCGTAGAGAATCTATGGGGCATTGCCGAGAGACAGATGAGAGACATGAGACCGAGCAATGCAGAAGAGCTGAAGGCTGCTATTGATGCTTCCTGGTCTTCCATAACACCTCAGCAGTGTCACAGGCTGATAGCATCCATGCCACGCCGCATTGAGGCAGCAATTGATGCAAAAGGGGCCCAAACCAAGCACTGAGTACATGTGCATGCTTCTACTTCTCAGAGGTCCAATATTGCTCTATTTGCAGTCCTTGTTTTGCTGATTTCATTTAATATTCTAATTTTCTGAGATTGTTAATGTGGGGTTTTCATCAGCTGTACGCCATGATCATCACAATTATAACAAATAAAAGCTTGACATATCTCGCTCTGCATGTCATGAGACTATCTCATATATTAGTTTCACCTTTTAAGTTGAATTACTGAAATAAATGAACTTTTCCACGATATTCTAATTTTCCGAGTTTCACCTGTACTCCCAGCAATTGGAAAATGGATTGTTTGAGTGGCAGCAGGTTTAACCCCACCCTCTCGTCTATTCCTGGTGGCGCTGGAAGTCGGGTGCCAAGAGTTCATCATACCTCGCTGCCTCGACTGGTAGCAGTGTAGTTTTGCGTTCCTTGCTATTGATTTTGTTGTAATGTCTTTTGTCTGGGCGGGGTGCCTGGAGCAGACGGCTGCTGCCCTGCGTTCATTAGCAGGGGTCGAAATCCATGGAAATGCTAAATATAGCCGCCAGAGACAGGGCTGCCTTTAGCTTGGCCTGCGTCCTCTTGGAGCAGGCAGAGCGCTCCCTTCTTGGGGGGGCTCCATGGCCTCACCCCCCCCCAAATTCTCCATGCAGCACAGAATTAAACTATGGAACTCCCTGCCGCAGGAGGCCACTCTGGGCGGCTTCCAACAAAGATTAAAAATACATTAAAATGTCACACATTAAAAACTTCCCTGAACAGGGCTGCCTTCAGATGTCTTCTAAATGTCAGGTAGTTGTTGTTCTCTTTGACATCTGGTGGGAAGGCGCTCCACAGGGCGGGTGCCACTACTGAGAAGGCCCTCTGCCTGGTTCCCTGTAGCTTTGCTTCTCGCAGCGAGGGAACTGCCAGAAGGCCCTCGGAGCTGGACCTCAGTGTCTGGGCTGAACGATGGGGATGGAGACGCTCCTTCAGATATACTGGACCGAGGCTGCTTAGGGATTTAAAGGTCAACACCAACACTTAGTCAACACCAAGTCTTACTTTTCAAATGATGGGCTGGCTGCGATTGATTCTCAGTTAAACATCTGGTTCATTCAGATGACAGCCTTGAGCTGGGTTAAGAGCTTTGATAACTTAAAAGAAAAAAAGTCACTTGGCCCAGGCACAGTCCACATATACGTTGGCCTATTCCAACTTCTTTTTCAGAATGGTGACGTGGACCATTCATAATGTAAGAATGTTACTCACAACTGTGAGCAGGGCAGTGGGGTGGGGTAAATGAAGACAAGAGACAACAATGAGCCACAACACGGTTAGGCAAACTAAGGCCCGGGGACTGGATCCGGCCCCATCGCCTTCTAAATCCGGCCTGCGGACGGTCCGGGAATCAGCGTGTTTTTACATGAGTAGAATGTGTCCTTTTATTTAAAATGCATCTCTGGGTTATTTGTGGGGCATAGGAATTCTTTCACCCCCCCCCAAAAAACCCCTATAGTCCGGCCCCCCACAAGGTCTGAGGAACAGTGGACTGGCCCCCTGCTGAAAAACTTTTCTGACCCCTGAGCTACAACATTGTTCGCTGCTCCTGCTCAGGCTGCACAAAAACATTTTGGTTCTTGAAATACGTTTTGATTGTGCATATAAAATATAACGGATAGAATACTACAGGATGTGTTGCTGATGTAGGAAAACAGCTGAGATCCAATGATCCCCAGGCAGGCCTCTCCAGATGGTGATGTCAGGTGCCAACTTGGTTGCAGGTGCAAAATATGCCTGGCTCCTGGTGAATTTCCAAACTGACATATCCATCCAGCTCCAAAGTGAAGCCTGAACAGACTTATGGCACAAGGAATGCTATTTTGCATGCCAACTTCAGCTCTGCCGGGACGCGGGTGGCGCTGTGGGTTAAACCACAGAGCCTAGGGCTTGCCGATCAGAAGGTCGACGGTTCGAATCCCCGCAACGGGGTGAGCTCCCGTTGCTCGGTCCCAGCTCCTGCCAACCTAGCAGTTCGAAAGCACGTCAAAGTGCAAGTAGATAAATAGGTACCGCTCCAGCGGGAAGGTAAATGGTGTTTCCTTACGCTGCTCTGGTTCGCCAGAAGCAGCTTAGTCCTGCTGGCCACGTGACCCGGAAACTGTATGCCGGCTCCCTCAGCCAGTAAAGCGAGATGAGCGTCGCAACCCCAGAGTCGGCCATGACTGGGCCTAATGGTCAGGGGTCCCTTTACCCTTTACCTTTACCTTCAGCTCTGCCACTCAGCTGTGGTCCACCATAACCCATGCATCTCTCATTGGGTGTGATCTGGATCATGGCGTTTCCCTTGATGCAACCAAGTCGCCCACCCTCTGAGGCAACTTCCATCTCACCTCTGCCATCCATGAGCCCATCAGCTGGAGAGGACGAAATCCCCTATTTTGACTTGACAATGTCTGCAGCTCTGCCATGCAAATGGAGCAATTTCTGCATTGCAAGGGCCCAGATGACCCTTTGGGTCCCTTCCAGCTCTGTGATTGCCCCGTATTTGCACGAAATGGTTCATCTTTTTGCAAGCTGCCTCAGGAGAGCTTTGCTGAATGGGGGGGGGGGCATATCAGTAACGGCTGATCACAAATAAATATAGAAATCTGGGATTGCTGCCTCCTGACAAACTGATCGGGTTGATGGTCCCAGTCTCTCCTGGACAGGCATCTGGTCCGTGCATATATAGCTTTTTTAGTGTGGAAGGTTGAAAGTAAACCTTGCAGGGCTCACTTCCAATTTGAGTTTGGCCAAGGTGCGGCTTGGATACTGCGAGGATGGGAAATGCCTGATTTGCAAGAGGGAAGCTCTCCAGCCTCGGAGATGGGCTGCAGCAGGGAGGAGAGCTTCAGCCCCAGATTGCACCATGAAATTGGAGCCGAGCAACAACCGCTTGGGATTGGCAACAGCCTGAGGTTGTGTCGGTTAATAAATCCTTTCAGGGTTGACCCTCCGAGACCTTTTTGCAAACTGCTCCAGCCCACGGCTGTGGCTGCTTGACTCCCTCACAATGGCAGGGCTGTGGATTAGAGGAGCTGACCTAAGATTGCCTCTGCCAGAACCCCAGGGGAATTCCTTTCCCTTTTATCCTTTATTTGACCAATTACAAGAAGCATAAAGTCCCCCCCAACACCGCCTTTCGGGACTGGGCTGGGCTGGAAGGGAGAGGTGGAGCTCTTGCAGCCGCCCCCTCCAGGGCCTTGAGAAAGGAAGGCAAGGCTGCATTTTCCAGCTGACTCCTGGGTTAGGCCCTCTTAATTTGGGATAATAGAATCGTGGAGTTGCAAGAAACCCCAAGGGTCATCCAGTCCAACGCCCTGCAATGCAGGAATCTTTTGCCCACTGTGGGTCTCGAACCCTGAACCAGGAGATTAACAGCTTCATGCTCTACTAACAGAGCTATCCCAGGCCCCAGCTGTGCCACAGACGTCTGTGGATGGAGAAAGGTTATCCTCCCTCTCTCCTAACACTGGAACTTGTGCTCACCCAATGAAACTGAATGCTGGACGATTCAGAGCACAGTAAAATATGTTCTTTCTGCAGCACATTGATGGAACTCGCTCACACAGGAGGCAGCGATGGCCACCCAGCGATGGATAGTTGTTTATTTCCTTGACATCTGATGGGAGGGCATTCCACAGGGTGGGTGCCAATACCGAGAAGGCTCTCTACCTAGTTCCCTGTAGCTTCACTTCTCGCAGGGAGGGAACTGCCAGAAGACCCTCGGTGCTGGACCTCAGTGTCCGGGCAGAACGATGGGGGTGGAGACGCTCCTTCAGGTATACTGGGCCGAGGCCGTTTAGGGCTTTCAAGGTCAGCACCAGCACTTTGAATTGTGCTCGAAAACATACTGGGAGGCAATGTAGGTCTTTCAAGACCGGTGTTATGTGGTCTCTGCGGCCGCTCCCAGTCACCAGTCTAGCTGCCGCATTCTGGATTAGTTGCAGTTTCCGGGTCACCTTCAAAGGTAGCCCCACGTAGAGCGCATTGCAGTAGTCCAAGCAGGAGATAACTAGAGAATGCACCACTCTGGTGAGACAGTTTTCGGGCAGGGAGGGTCTCATCCTGTGTATCAGATGGAGCTGGGAGACAGTTGCCCTGGACACAGAATTGACCTCCATGGACAACTGTGAGTCCAAAATGACTCCCAGGCTGCACACCTTGTCCTTCTGGGGCACAGTTGCCCCATTCAGGACCAGGGAGTCCTCCACACCTGTCTACCTCCTTTCCCCCAAGAACAGTACTTCTGTCTTGTCAGGATTCCACCTCAACCCATTAGCCCCCATCCATCCTCCAAACGACCGGTTACCCCTTTCCACAAAGTGGAGCAGTTTGGGTTGAAAGTGTTCCGGGAAAGGACCAAGATCTGCTCCTGCTCTTTGCAGCCTCTGTGCCTTCACTCCGACCTTGCAAGGAGGCTGCCCAGCTGGTTATGGACGATGTTTCAAGATAAATGAGCCCCCTTGTCCTCCTCCCCAGCTGGCTATCTTAACGGCAAGATCATAACTCCTCTGGAAGTTCATGCACTGTGCTAAGATCTGTGCAGTAACCTCAGGCTCGCTTGCTAGTGAGTGGAGCAGGGAGGGGTCTTGATCAGGATTTGCAGAGCAGCAGCAGAAGAAATGGATTGTTTGGGATCCTAAGCAGGCAGCCTACATTTAGAATTGCAATCTGAATGAATGCAGATTTTTAAACATCCGCTCCGAACTTCTGTTGCATTTAATAGTGTGGGTTCAAAGGATGGAGCTCAAACACTGGGAGTGGAGGTGGCTTCGATCTGCCAGTGCTGAGCTCCTCTGTGTCAGGGTGCTTTTGTTGGATGGAGGAAGCAGGAGGGGTGGGGTGAAGGGTGGATAAAAATCAACAATTTAAAATAAAATAAAATAAAAAATCAGGTTTTTAAAATTTAAATCAGATTTATTTATTTTAAATAAAAAATGCTTTTGGAGGGAAAAAAATCTTTCTAAAGGTAGTTTTCTGTATAAGTGACATTATAGTCCGTAGGCTATTCATCAGGAAATAAGGATTTGTTTTAAGTTTTTCATGTGTGCTAAAACTCAGTCTAAGTTGTTGTTGTTTTTTAAATTGTTTACCCACATCAGTTAACAAACATGGATACATATCCTGTAATGTTATTGTTTGAGTTAAATAAATTGTTATTAAGGGAATGATTATTTTTCTCCTCCCAATAAAGTACAGCAGAAAAGTTGTCCAAATAGAAACAGTTAACTTATTAAACTTCATAATGATCTGTCAATGGCTTTCTAACAGTATAACCAAATCAGTATTTTTTTATATAACTGTAAAAACTACTCTGAAAATTTATTGTTCCAAAAATGGAACCTTAATCTGGTTGTGAATACAGTGGTACCTCGGGTTAAGTACTTAATTCATTCTGGAGGTCCGTTCTTAACCTGAAACTGTTTTTATCCTGAAGCACCACTTTAGCTAATGGGGCCTCCCGCTGCCGCTGTGCCGCCGGAGCACGATTTCTCTTCTCATCCTGAAGCAAAGTTCTTAACCTGAAGCACTATTTCTGGTTTAGCGGAGTCTGTAACCTGAAGCGTATGTAACCCGAGGTACCACTATATTAAGATTGTACCAGCAAGAATGAGTCTTTCTGTAAAAAAAAGAGAGATTTAAAGCAAGTCTTACAGACAAGTGATTTAGATTGCGATTTAAATTGCGATTTAAATCGATTTGATTTAGATCAAATCCACCCTGGTGGGGTGGTTGTCGTTGATGTTGTGGTTGCTGGGCTGCAAGTAAATTTTTTAGGATAATGGAAGGGTGATTTGGTGGAATGGGTTTACGTGGCAGAAACGCACGCTTGAGGTTAGTGCTCAGGAAGACTCTACCTTTAGTAATCTCTGTGGAGATGGAAACGTTGACGGGATGTTGTGGAGTCAATGCACTTTAAAGCTGCGTGCAGATTGGGGAAATTTTTGCATTAGTTCTCCTGATTCTAATTTCTGTCCCATTTCCTGAAGCTCCTTTCACTCTGCATCTCCTCATGGGTTGTGGGTTAGTGCCTTTTTGAGCGATATACCTGGATGCCCCCGTGCTGAAACTTCGCTCACCGCAGGGGACCTTGCATGACGGCGTTACTTTCTGTTCCACCATGAAAAACAGCAGGAAAGAGCCACACATTTCATCGCTTTATTCCTGTGATTTTCTGGGTGAAAGGGGCTGCAAGCAGATTTCCTCTGGAATAAAAAAAACCCACGGAAATGAAACTAAACATGCACTAATTTTTCAGAAGTGGCTTTTTTGATTGTGTGAAAGCTCAAATAAAATGATGTGCTTCTATGCATGCACGACCGCTGAAACCCAGAATTAACCTGTTCTCGTACTCCCGGGTTTCGGTGGTCCGCAACCCGAAAAAACGCAACCTGAAGCATCTGTAACCCGAGGTATGACCGTACTGCAAAAGAGAGAGGGGGAGAGACCCAAAGCTTTGCTTTTCTGCTTTGCCATCCACACAGAGGAGGGAAGGGAGGCGGGAAGGGAGGCGTTGTGGTGGGCAAGATTGCCTGAGCACTTATTGAACCTGCTTCCTGGAAGGACGGAGGCCTCCCTGCCTCTTTTCTCCGCAAGCACTCCAGGGCCAGGCCTGCTGCTATTTCTCCTGCGCTGATAATATAATTAGCCTGACAGGCCCACTGGGTGCACGCTGTGTGTACGTTTGGCCAAGTGAAACAAAGTACAGTCATACCTCGGGTTGAAGTAGCTTCAGGATAAGCATTTTGGGGTTGTGCTCTGCAGCGACCTGGAAGTAACGGAGCGTGTTACTTCCAGGTTTCGCTGCTCGCGCATGTGCAGACATTCTAAATGACGTTACATGCATGCACGGAAGCGGCGAATTGCAACCCGTGCAGACGCGGGTTGCATTCGCTTCAGAATGCAAACGGGGTTCCAGAACGGATCCCGTTTACATCCAGAGGTACCACTGTATTTGGGGGTTGAAGGGTGTGGGGGGGGGGGAAGGAAGGCGGTTTCGAAAACAGAGACATCTGCCGCCTTTTGCATCTCTGTGAATACCCTTAGTGCAGGGAGCTAATAAGCGCCGTGAAGTTGTGTGTGGAGACTGCCGCACTTTGCGGTGGGGAGAGTTGGTAGTTTTGGAAAGATACGGACAAGCCGGGTAATGTGTGCCAAGGAGGGTGATCAAGATGGTCAAAGGCCAGGAAATGAAGCCTGATGAGGAACGGTTGAGGGAGCTGGGAATGTTGAACCTGGGCAAGAGAAGACTGAAAAGTGATGTGAGAATAATCTCCAAATACAGTTGTACCTCAGGTTACAGGCGCTTCAGGTTACAGACTCTGCTAACCCAGAAACAGTGCCTCGGGTTAAGAACTTTGCTTCAGGATGAGAACAGAAATCTTGCTCCGGCGGAGCGGCAGCAGCAGGAGGCCCCATTAGCTAAAGTGGTGCTTCAGGTTAAGAACAGTTTCAGGTTAAGTACGGACCACCGGAACAAATTAAGTTCTTAACCTGAAGTACCACAGTATCTCAAGAGCTGTCACAGGGAAGATGGAGCAAGCTTGTTTTCTCTTGCCCAGGAAGGTAAGACCCGAACCCAACAGACTGAAATGGCAAGGAGATTCCGATGAAACTTTCTGACTCCTTCGGGAGCTGGTGGACTTTTCTTCATTGGAGATGGGATGTCCATCTGTCCTGGATACTTTAGCTGAGATTCCTGCATTGCAGGGGGTTGGACTAGATGACCCCCGGGGACCCTTCCAGTTGGGCAGTTCTGTGATTCTACGATTCCAATCCCTGGACATCCAATGAAGTCCGATGTTGGAACCTCGCTGCTCTCTGTTCTCGTCTCTCAGATGTAGGCAAGGCAACCACTCAGGCGCAGAGGCGGAAGAGGCCAGAAAGGATGGGCTGGGAGGAGGGACAGGAGGGGGAGAGCGAGAGAGACTTGCAAGTGCAAATCCTGGTTGTCACATTTTAGCACCTAACAAGTGGGGAAATCGCAGAGCTTAGAGGAAAAGCAGGTAAGAGGCGACGTGGCAGAAGTGTACCAAATGTTGCATGAATTGGAGGATGGAGAGAGAGAGAGAGAGGAAAGGTTTTCTCCTTCTCCCCCCATTACACTAGAACTCATAGATATCCAATGAAGCTGAATGTCTGATGGTTCAGGACGGATAAAAGAAAGTCCTTATTCACACAGCACGTAGTTAGACTGTGGAACTCCCTCCCACAGGAGGCAGTGATGGTCACCAACTTTCAATGGCTTTAAAGAGGATTAGACAAATTCATGGAGGAGGAGAGAAATCATCATCCTCATTTTATTTGTATGCCGCCTTTCCATAGTTTCCCATAATGTGAGAACAGGAAGCTGGAGTAGATGGGACATTGGCCTGATCCAGCACACTCTTCTCATGTTCTTCCCCAGGGCTGGATTTGGGCTTGATGAGGCCCTAAGCTACTGAAGGTAATGGGGCCCTTTCTATGTCCAGCTGTCCTTTGTCAACAACAATTTGCTGCTGTTTTTGTGTGTTGAATTTATGCTCTATGGTAATTTATGGACCTAATAGGTATCTTCAGCCATTTGCACATGTTGCCTTGCAACCAGTCCATGCAGAATGTAGGCACCCTATATATAGAAAGGAGCAAACCAGGGATATTTTAGGGAGCAGGCGGGGGCCATGACTTACATCATAGGAGCCTGCTCAACACAAAACACTGTTGTGTTTTTATTTTACAGTGGTACCTCGGGTTACAGACGCTTCAGGTGACAGACTCTGCTGACCCAGAAATAGTACCTCAGGTTAAGAACTTTGCTTCAGGATGAGAACAGAAATCGCGTGGCAGCAGCGGGAGGCCCCATTAGCTAAAGTGGTGCTTCAGGTTAAGAACAGATTCAGGTTAAGAACGGACCTCCAGAACGAATTAAGTTCTTGACCCGAGGCACCACTGTATTTGTTTTTTATCTTACATTTTGGAAATGTACATTCAGTTTTTTCCCCCTTTACATTTTTGGGGTCCCTCAAGAGAGTGGGGCCCCAAGCTGTAGCTTGTTTAGCTTCTACATAAATTTGGCACTGTTCTTTCCCAACCTGACCCTCTCCCTGATGTTTTGCCCTTCAGCTTTTTCAGCCCTAGCCAGCATGACTACTGAATGTGAGCTGTAGTCCAATGTATCTGAAGATCCTCATGTTGGGGAGACTGCTGTAGACATAAGTGTCAGCTGTGCTAGCCTAAAACTAGGTGTCTCCAATGCTGCTATTCTGCAAAATCTAAGTGAAACACCACAACCCACTCAAAATCAGACAGCTTCAGTATTCCTGGTCTCCCGGATCGATGGAAATTGGAAGAGAACGATCAAGCCCATAGGAGTTGTTTCTTCCTTCCAGCCAGAGAGACTTTTAAATGTGTGCTATTGAGTTGTCCTGAGAGAAGGTTAAGTGGTGAATTGATCACGTTCTGTGAGCCAAGCAATTGCACCGGAAGCCTCTTCTGGCTTTAAAAAAAATATCAAAACAGTCCATCAGGGAAAGAAGCACGATGCGTTCAAAGCTGCAGCCATGAAGCTGTTAAAAGCCCGGATCCTGCCTAGCCAACCTCGCCCTCCCTGGTGCTGATGTTGGGATCCAGCCCGGAGACCACAGTCCCTCCCAGTTGCCACATTGGGTTTGCAAGTGGGCCTCATCCACCAGGCGTTGTGCCAGAAGCTTTGCGGTGATGGATGGGGCTGTTGCAAGAAAGCCAGAACTTAAATACAGCTTAATATGTTTAAAGCTCCTTAATTGTTTTCCTAAATATTTTTATTAATCCTATTTCTGGTCTAGAAACATCCTCCGTGACCGCTGGCCGTCCTGAGTTGGGCTGCTGGGAGTTGAAGCCCAATAACTTTACGCTGCAAATGGCCCTGTGATCCTTGGATGAAGGCACTATATATTTTTAATAAATAGTAATTTTAATATTTATGTGCTGCCCATCTGACCGGCTTGCCCCTGCCAGTCTGCGCGGCTCCCAACAATATATTAAAAACACAATAAAACACCGAGCATGGAAAAGCTGCCCTAGAAAGGCAAGTTCCGCTCTTATTTCACTTTTCAGCTGGAAGAGGCCAGCAAATATGAATAATACCCAGTCCCTAAAAGACAGAATACAAAAGGAAACAGGGGTCTGGAGAGAGGAGGAAGGAAAGTAATATTCTGGGGTGTTGTTTGGAGGGGGCATTTTGGTTCTTCCTGCCAAAGTGCAGAATCTTACATTAGTCCCTGCTGAAATTTACTTTGTTAGTTTGAGCCCGGTTCTGCATTTGAGTTAATAATAATGAATAATAATAATAATAATTCATTATTAAAAAATGGCGACCAGATATTCTGTTGTGGAGACTGTGTAACCTGAGTTCAAGGTGCCTTTTGCCATCAGCTTATATATATATATCTGAGTTTCTTAACAGCGTTCTGAGCACCCTTTTCTCCTTTGGGAAATTATCTTTGAACCCAGCTGCCCCTCTGTGCCAGGGATGGAGCAGGGACAATTTGGCCAGAGACATCGGTTGCTGCTGAGCCGGTGATGAAAGTTTCTGTGGCTCCCTGGATTTTGCTTCTCTGCTCCCGGTGCCTCCTGCATTATTTAGCCTGTGGCGGAGGAAGGTCACCAGCCCTCCTGATAATTTCCCCGAGATTAGCCGGAGAGCGTAATGGCCCACGCGGGAAAAGAGACTCGACATGATTATTCAGTAGTTCGGCTTCAACTGCAAATAAACAAAAGGCAGTAATTAATGGGACAACCCTGAGGTCAGTCCCTTCTTCCTTCTGCCGTGGTAGCCAAAGTCTCCCCCTTTCTCCACTGAAACATTTCATGTGTGTGTGTGTTTTAAAAAAAGATCTAACAAAAAGCTTCATTGAGCTTAAAATTCAGCAGTGCCTGAGCTTGTACGTGAGCAGCCTGGGAATAGCCAAGCAGGTACGTAACCCAACGGCTGGAAGAGACCCTGTGAAATCGCCACTCCGCAGGGACAGCGTAGCTGGGCAGGGACTGATGTACCCAGGGCCAAGAGGAGGAGGTGGCACAACTGGAGTCAATGCAGCCTATTTTCCCCGAGAGCAGAGGTGAGGTTGCCATGCACCCATGAACTTTTTGTGACCCCATCTGGGTGCAAAGGGCTCTGGATCAGACGTTCCCAGATAGCCTTGAGCTGTGATTCCTGCGTGGCAGGGGGCCGGAATAGATGGCCTTTGGGTCCCCTTCCAACTCTGCAATTGTGTGGTGAGTTCCCGCCCCCCCAAGTGGAAATAATGACACATGACATAATTATTAAGGTTAATGGGCTAAAAAGGGCCACAACTTTATTGGTTACAGGTGATGAGCAGTATTGGCTGCTTGTCCTCACCACTGTGATCTAACTTGAGGGCATTGGTTGGGCTGTGGTAGGTTCTGTTTTCCAGAGCTATAGGAATGGTGCTCATTTGGAATTTATTTACTTTGGTCAGGGTTCAGCCTGACTCATTTTCTCATTGTATAAGAACAAGCAGAGACATCACGTTGCTGACAAAGGTCCGTATTGTTAAAGTTATGGATTTCCTAGTAGTGATGTATGGAAATGAGAGATGGACCATAAAGAAGGCTGATGGCCGAAGAATGGATGCTTTTGAATTCTGGTGCTGGAGGAGACTCTTGAGAGTCCCATGGACTGCAAGAAGATCCAACCGATCCATTCTGAAGGAAATCAGCCCTGAGTGCTCACTGGAAGGACAGATCCTGAAGCTGAGGCTCCAAGACTTTGGCCACCTCATGAGAAGAGAAGACTCCCTGGAAAAGACCCTGATGTTGGGAAAGATGGAGGGCACAAGGAGAAGGGGACGACAGAGGACGAGATGGTGGGGCAGTGTTCTCGAAGCTACAAACATGAATTTGATCAAACTGCGGGAGGCAGTGGAAGACAGGAGTGCCTGGCGTGCTCTGGTCCAGGGGGTCACGAAGAGGCGGACACGACTAAACGACTAAACAACTAAACAACAACAACAAGCACGAAGGAGGTTTCCCAGCCCGCTCATAGGTCCTTATAATATCAGTGGAAACATTTGGTCTTGGCATGTATTAACAGCTTCCAATTTTAACCTGAAGATTGCCACTTGTCCAGTTTTAGTTTTAATTTTGTTGGAATTAATTGTGGGATGTATCTTAATCAATCGCTTGTATTATGCATATTGTCTTATTTATATTATGTTAGTTGCGAGGAGCCCGGCTTTGGCCAGGGAGGGCGTAATACAAATAAAAATTTATTTTTATTATTATTATTTATTATTGGAAAAGGTGCTTCTGTCGGAGGACACACACACACCAGTTCCAGTTTTGTGTGTTGTTCATCTTTGCCCCAGCTGGGATGTAAGGCACAAGAGGAGATCCGGAAACATGTTCTGCATCTGCTGCCTGGAATCACGTGTGCCCTTGTTATCTCCTCGGAAGCCAACTGGAGGTTCTCTTTGCCCTCCAAAGCAGCGCTGAGGAAAAGCAATTGAAGTGGAGGGTGCTCAGAAGCGAGACAAACGCTCCTGACCTTCCGCCACTGCTGCCATGTTAGAGGCCTCTAATTGGCAGAGGCTTGTAGCGCTTCAGACCTTCTTGTGATGTTCCTGCAAGGAGGGGGGTGAAGCAGATGAAAGGAACCGTCGCCAGAACCTGAGATGCATGCTAAAAATTGTGCTTTTTCTTGTGATCAAACAGCGCCAAGCACTTTGGTGTGGAGAAGGGCGATCTTCTTGCGGGAAGACAGAGAAAACAAAGTTCTTCGCAAAGTGCAGACTGTGGGACTCCCTCCCACTGGAGGCAGGGATTAGACAAATTTGTGGAAAGTGCTTTCATAGCCGCTATGGCTGTGCTCTGCCCATGGAGGCGCAGGTCCATTCTGTGTCCAGGGCAGCTGTTTATCAGCTCCATCTGGTACGCAGGATGAGACCCTCCTTGCCCGCAGACTGTCTGGCCAGAGTGCTGCATGCTCTGGTTATCTCCCTCTTGGACTCCTGCAATGCGCTCTATGTGGAGCTACCTTTGAAGGTAATCCTGAAACTGCAATTAATCCAGAATGTGGCAGCTAGACTGGTAACTGGGAGCGGCCACTGAGACCACATAACACCAGTCCTGAAAGACCTGCATTGGCTCCCAGTACGTTTCTGAGCACAATTCAAAGTGTTGGTGTTGACCTTGAAAGCCCTAAACGGCCTCGGCCCAGTAGACCTGAAGGAGTGTCTCCACCCCCATCGTTCTGCCAGGACACTGAGATCCAGTGCCGAGGGCCTTCTGGTGGTTCCCTCGCTGCAAGAAGCCAAGTTACAGGGAACCAGGCAGAGGGCCTTCTCGGTGGTGGCACCTGCCCTGTGGAACACACTCCCATCAGATGTCAAAGAGATAAACAACTACCTGACATTTAGAAGACATCTGAAGGCAGCCCTGTTCAGGGAAGTTTTTAATGTGTGACATGTTAATGTATTTTTAATCTTTGTTGGAAGCCGCCCAGAGTGGCTGGGGAACAAATAATAAATGATGATGATGTTCCGCATCAGGAAATATCTGATCTCTTGCACGCATAGACGTCAAAGGCACATCTACAGCTGTCACCTTGAACCAATTGCAACCTCTCTGCCTCACCTACCTTGCAGGAGTGTTATAAAAGGGGGGGAAATGTGTGAGGGAAGGGATCATGTACAACCCCTTTGACCGATAAATGGAATGAAATATTTTTTTTTTAGCAATAAGCTGCCTTGAGTCTCTGTCAGGGAAAAAGGCGAGGAGAATAATAATAATAATAACTGTGAGAATGATCAGGAACACACCAGAGAGTAAATCCTATTAAACTCAGTGGGACTTATATCTGGGTATTAGGATTGCAGTGTAAGGCTGGCCAGTCTTTACCCAGTTACCTGGGAGTAAGCTACTCTGAATACAGTGGGACGTACTTCTGAGGAGACAGTGTTAAGGCTCCATTGACAATAAAGGAATAAACACGGGTTTCCTGAGAAATGGCTGGCTGCTGAGGCATTGCAATGAAAGAATTTGAAGTGGATTGGTCACATTTTCCTTCAAATTATAGGAAGGGCTTCACATGCCAGCACCACCATTTTCTTCATTTGGTGCAGGGATTTTAATTTCAGGGCTCCATTTTTGCACCTACACACAGCACTGTTCTCCAAGATGTGGAGGGGAGGAAAATGAAAAAACCAGGACATTCTGGGATCAAATCAGCAAATTGCAAAAAAAAAAAAAAAAAATCTGAAGCATTTCTGTTAGGGATTGTAGGAAAAGACCTGCAAAGGAAACTTCTTCATGTATGCAACAACGGCTGCAAGAGTCTTAATAGCACAAGGATGGAAGAATGAGAAAATCCCGACTAAAGAACTGTGGCAAGACAAACTGATGGACTATGTGGAATTGGCAAAAGTGACCCACAAACTATGTGAGAAGGACAACTGCAACTTTAAAGAAGAATGGGAACCTTTTACAAAGTATTTAAAGAAACAACATAATGAACTGGACTCCTTGGCAGGTTTTGAATAAAGATTCACAATTTTTTTTATTGGTAATATATAGATAGATAAAATAAGGATTCATTGTTGTTGTTTAGTCATTTAGTCATGTCTGACTCTTCGTGACCCCCTGGACCAGAGCATGCCAGGCCCTCCTGTCTTCCACTGCCTCCCGCAGTTTGGTCAAACTCATGCTGGTAGCTTCGAGAACACTGTCCAACCATCTCATCCTCTGTCGTCCCCTTCTCCTTGTGCCCTCCATCTTTCCCAACGTCAGTCTTCTCTTCTCATGAGGTGGCCAAAGTATTGGAGCCTCAGCTTCAGGATCTGTCCTTCCAGTGAGCACTCAGGGCTGATTTCCTTCAGAATGGATCAGTTTGATCTTCTTGCAGTCCATGGGACTCTCAAGAGTCTTCTCCAGCACCATAATTCAAAAGCATCAATTCTTCAGCGATCAGCCTTCTTTATGGTCCAGCTCTCACTTCCATACATCACTACTGGGAAAACCTTACATTATAACAATGTAAGGATTCATACGTTGTTATAATATGCAGAAAATAATATGTGTTGAGAAATCAGAGGAGCTGAGGGAAGTCTGGGGGGGTGAGTTTTTCTTTTTTGGGGAGGGGGGAGGGAAAAATGAGGGAGAAAGAGGAAGAGGATGTATTTTTGATAAATTCTGATGTTGAAATTCCTAATAAAAAATATTAAAAAAATAAATCAGAAACCAGGGCAGCTTCTGTAATTCTGGGACTCTCCCTGAAAAATCGGGACACTCCTGATGTTCTTGTGTTCCAGAGATCAAAGCCTGTTTGTTGTTCTACATGGGGTGTTGGCTGGTTCATGTCCTTAATGACTTGGAAGTGTGAGGAATTTGGCTCAGCCATGTTAAAAAAAAGGGGGGGGGGAGTTTTCCATTGAGTTAATAGGCCCATTGTGCCATCCTGACTCTGAAAAAAACTGGGCTGGTCCCTCCTTGCTCCGAAGCTTGGTCCTTAATTGTCTTGTTTCTGGGAGACCTTATTAGCTCGCTGTTCCTTCGCCTCCCTTCCCAACCCTTGGCTTGGCAGGCCTTTGGTGGAAAGCAATTTAGGTAGCGGAGAGCCGTGCCTTTTTAATGAGAATAATTCTGCCCTGGCTTGCAAATGGCACTGCCCACCTGCAAGGCCAATTACGGATGGCGGCTTCAGCCCTGACCCACAGAGCTGGGCTTAAGGTGTCCGAGTTTTTTGCAAAGTGGCTTGGAGGTGCGAGGAATCTCACCCCTTTTCTGCTTCGGAGTAAGCGAAAAAGGCCAGGAGTGGCTTGACTTGCGTTTTGAAAAACACATAAGAGGCTGGCGCGTATCAGGTGCGTTTGATCTCCGGGGAATTTGCAAGGAATCAAAAGCCTCTCTAATTGCAGGCACCAGGCCAGGCGGTTGAGAAAATAGCGCTCCTTTTAATCAGATTCCACATGCTCCGCTGTGCTCTCGCCCCCCTTTCGCTGCTGAATTGCTTAAATGTGGTTTTATAAAAATAGACTGCAGGTAGAAGAGATGGAAGTTGTTGCAGGAGGCAGTATCTGTCTCGTGTGTCTCTCAGAATAATGCTAGATGAATCAATTTATTTATTAAATATTAATATTATTATTTTTTTAAAAAAATAAGGCTATGACCTGCTGGCCCCCAAACACCAACATTCTCCAGTCAGAATTGCACCCCCCCTTTCCCACCTCGACTATTGGGTTGCAGACCTTTGTGGCTTGGGGTCCTTGTATTTATGGGACCGCCTCTCCCGGTCTGCCCCGCAGAGGACCTTAAGATCCATGAATAATCCTAGTTTAGAGGTCCCGGGCCCTAAGGAAGTCAGATTATCCTCCGCCAGGGCCTTCTCAGTGATGGCTCTGACCTGGTGGAATGCTCTGTCCCAGGAGACGAGGGCCTTTCAGGATTTAACCTCCTTCCACAGGGCCTGTAAGACAGAGCTATTCTGCCTGGCTTTCAATTTGAACTTAGCCTGGTCTTTTATTCCCCTTCCTTCCCTTCCCTTCCCTCCCCCTCCCCTTTTTATGAAGATTACCCACTCAGGTAATCTAATTCTCCCCTGATCTCCTTGCTGGCCCAAATAGGACTAATTTAGCCAGCTAGCCCTGGTGATCATCTACTGTTTATTGGATGGATTTCCCCCCTAAATTGATTTTTGAATTCTGAATTTATTGTTTTATGTTGTATTTTATGCTGTTTTTTGGTGCATCAATTAAGTGTTTTAAATTTGTTGTTAGCCTCAGTGAGCCTGGTTTTCTGAACTGGGAAGGGTGGGGTATAAATAAAAAATTATTATTATTCTAAAGACCTTCTGCTTCAGTTGCTGAAAGCCCCTCTCTCTTTGCATGCTGTGAAAATTCATCATATGCATCTGTAAGAACATAACATTAAAAGAACCCGCTGGATCAGGCCAAAGGCTCATATGGTCCAGCATCTTGTTTTTGCAGTGGCTGGCTGACCAGGTGCCATGATGGCTACAGTCATAGACAGCAATGCTTCTGAATACCAGTTGCTGGAAAAAAATCAGGTGGCGAGAGGAGGATCTGGCTGTGCACAGTGCTGATTGGCTGATTCCCTGTGATGTCACGAGGCCACGCCCCTTCTATGTTCAGAGCAGCTTTCCAGCTTAAATCTGAAACAGTATAGCACTGCAGTCCAGAAGGATAAAATGACAGATTAATGATCGGTTGAGCAAACGTACGCACTGGCAATAACTCGGATGATGAGTTGCTCTTTTTCTTTTTTAAAAGCTCCCTGAGTCAGCGTTTGACCTGCTGGCTGGTAGACCCACCATTGGCGCTCCAGATTCAGGATGTTTGCATCCTTAGGGGTGATGGCTGGGTGGTGAGGATTAAAGGTGAAGACTAGAAGTAGCATATTTGGATTAAAGGATTTGTTGCAAATTTCACAGCCTTTTCTTTTTTTCCTGGCTGTGTAATCATCTGAAGGTTTCTGGGCACAGATCCAGGAAGTTCCCTACATGAGTAGAAGGTGCTTCTATTCATGCATGCCTTACTCCTTCCTTCCTTCCTTCCTTCCTTCCTTCCTTCCTTCCTTCCTTCCTTCCTTCTACAAGACCTACAATGGCTCCCAGTACGTTTCCGAGCACAATTCAAAGTGTTGGTGTTGACCTTTAAAGCACTAAACAGCCTTAGTCCAGTGTCAAGGGCCTTCTGGTGATTCCTTTGCTGCAAGAAGCCAAGTTACAAGGAACCAGGCATAGGGCCTTCTTGGTAGTGGCACCCGCCCTGTGGAACCCTCTCCCACCAGATGTCAAAGAGAAAAACAACTACCAGACTTTTAGAAGACATCTGAAGGCAGCCCTGTTCAGGGAAGTTTTTAATGTGTGACATTTTAATGTATTTTTAATCTTTGTTGGAAGCCGCCCAGAGTGGCTGGAGAAACCCAGCCAGATGGGCAGGGTACAAATAATAAATTATTATTATTACTATTCCAGCTCAGCACAATCCATGCAAGTTGGTGATCATCACTTTCTCCTGTGGGAGTGAGTTCCGTAGTCGAACTGTGTGCCAAGTAAACAAGGTTGGATAGGCACCTGCCAGGGATCCTTTCGCAGTGATTCCTGCAGTGAAAGGGGTTGGACTGGATGACCGCTGGGGGGTCCACAAAGATTCTGAGCATCTTTGCCTCTCCTCAGCCTGGTTTTTGACCCAGCTTCCCTCTTTCGCTTTGCATGGCGAGAGAAAGAGAGGTGGCAGTCTTTTCTGAGACTGCATGGGGAGGTCTGTCTGAGTTTAATTTATGGAGTGTGTGGGAGTTTGGATGGCTCCTGCGGTGTGGATGGTGGAAACTGTAAAATGTTAAGCTGTGGAGTCTGACTGCGGAGGGGTCCAACGCTCGACCTCCTTCCTTATGTTTGCTTAACAATATGCCAGCAGGAGAGCCTCTGAAGCGTGAAATTGTAGGTTTGTAGGCAAGCGATGGGGCTCCTTTTTATGGAGTTTTGAGTGTTGCCTGGGTAGGAATCGCTGCCAGAACCGCACCTTCACAGACTCCAAGGCAGAAACTGGGGAATCAAATACTAGCGGTATCTCGGATGTTCTCTTCTGGGTGACTCCCAGGGACCACCTGGTCTTGCTGCCCTTGCAGGCAGGATGCTGCTGCCGCTGCCGCCGCTGCTCACTTTGGTCCAGCAGGAAGGTCCGATTATTTTTGGTGTTATAGGCTTGATGCCACTTAAACCATGCTGTTGGCAAGGTCTGTGGGTGGAAGCTGCTGGCAGTCTGAGGGTGAGCATCTCAGAAGAGAAAGGCAAGATTAGATTGTTGTTTAGTCATTTAGTCGTGTCTCCCTCTTCGTGACCCCCTGGACCAGAGTACGCCAGGCACTTCTTCCACTGCCTCCCGCAGTTTGGTCACTCATGCTGGCAGCTTCGAGAACACTGTCCAGCCATCTCGTCCTCTGTCGTCCCCTTCTCCTTGTGCCCTCCATCTTTCCCAACATCAGGGTCTTTTCCAGGGAGTCTTCTCTTCTCATGAGGTGGCTAAAGTATTGGAGCCTCAGCTTCAGGATCTGTCCTTCCAGTGAGCACTCAGGGCTGATTTCCTTCAGAATGGAGAGGTTTGATCTTCTTGCAGTCCATGGGACTCTCAAGAGTCTCCTCCAGCACCAGAATTCAAAAGCATCAATTCTTCGGCGATCAGCCTTCTTGATGGTCCAGCTCTCACTTTCATACATCACTACTGGGAAAACCAGAGCTTGAACTATACGGACCTTTGTTGGCAAGGTGATGTCTCTGCTTTTTAAGATGCTGTCTAGGTTTGTCATTGCTTTTCTCCCAAGAAGCAGGCGACTTAATTTCGTGGCTGCTGTCACCATCTACAGCGATCATGGAGCCCAAGAAAGTAAAATCTCTCACTGCCTCCATTTCTTCCCCTTCTATTTGCCAGGAGGTGATGGGCCCAGTGGCCATGATCTTCGTTTTTTTGATGTTGAACTTCAGACCATATTTTGCACTCTCCTCTTTCACCCTCATTAAAAGGCTCTTTAATTCCTCCTCACTTTCTGCCATCAAGGTTGTGTCATCTGCATATCTGAGGTTGTTGACTTGACCTAGTAGTCTTCTATAGCCTTATCCATTCATTGGTTGAATCCTTTTTTAAAGCCATCTAGTTTTATGGTCACTGTCTCCTGTGGCAGTGAGTTCCGTAGTTTAACTCTGTGCTGCATGACCTTTCAAATACCAGTTGCTGGAAACCACAGGAGGGGAGAATTGTTCTCGTGTTCAAATCCTGCTTGCAGGTCTCCCATAATGGGGCATCTGGGAGGCCACTGGGAGAACAGGATGTTGGATCCGAGAGGCCATGGGCCTGATCCACCAGGCTGTTCTTAGAATCTTTTGTAAATTTGCCCTCCTTCATTCTTGCCTTGTTGCAATGTTGTACTAGACCTCTTTGTGTATGTGTGCATCTGCACACTTCTTCGACAACGTTGTGCTGGAG
The DNA here is from genome assembly GCF_965112155.1 of Podarcis liolepis. Taxonomy (NCBI): domain Eukaryota; kingdom Metazoa; phylum Chordata; class Lepidosauria; order Squamata; family Lacertidae; genus Podarcis; species Podarcis liolepis. Next base: position 63,910,409 of record NC_139565.1, read on the forward strand.
CAGACTGACGCACAACAGCACCTTTCACAACTGCTTTTCAGAAATTCTGCAAATTCTGGCTTCTTGAGAATTAATCCTGCTTTCCCGAGACTAATCTTGCCCTTTCATATGTTGCTTCTGCAGCCTCTTAACCTTGAGTGTTTCTGTGTGTTGCGATTACCAGCTGGCTGTAAAGAACCAAACAGAAAAGAAACCCCAACAATTTTTGAACTCTCAATTATGCATTATTAAGCTGTGTTCTGCCTCTGTTGTGCATATCTCGGTGTCTTGCAACTGTGCCTTTAGGATCCTGGCGTCTGAACTTCAGAGAGTTGCCGCTTTCTAAAATAGCAGACTTTTCATGTCTAGGAATCAAATGTGGTATTCTGTGGACATGCACGGGCAGAGAGACCCCTGCATTTTCTTTGCCCTGGGAGGGGAGCAGACAGAGGAGAACAAGTTATTCCACACACCCGTCTTGCTCTGAAATAGCCTCAGAGGAACCCCCAGTCTCAAGGCACCGTCTGTCTGGAGAGTGAGAAAGTGAGCTTGTCACACGCCAAGCGGCACCTGAGGTTTCCTTGCCAAGTGCCACAATTTGCACCCTCTGCGTTCCACTGGTTGGATGGTAAAATTAGATATTGTGAGCTGATGGGAGGGTGAACATCTCTGAGCGACCCTTTATAGTCAGCTGTTTCGTGCCACCCCAAGTCTCTTGAGCGGTGACAGATTCCAAGGGTTCCAGCGCTTACCCAGAGTTTGATTTGCTTGGGATGAAGATTAGTGGAGACTATGGTGTTTTTAGGATATAAGGTTTTATTGACACATAGAGGCAACCTGTAGTGATGTATGGAAGTGAGAGCTGGACCATCAAGAAGGCTGATGGCCGAAGAATGGATGCTTTTGAATTCTGGTGCTGGAGGAGACACTTGAGAGTCCCATGGACTGCAAGAAGATCAAACCGATCCATTCTTAAGGAAAGAGTTGGTCACGACTGGACCTAACAGTCAGGGGTCCCTTTACCTTTACCTTTAAGGTAGTCTTTATGTGAGTATATTGTATTCAGCTATGGGGTATCAGAGTTTTTAGGGGCTAACCAAGCTGGGCTAGCAGGCTTGCTCATTTTTGAATGTCTGATGTAGATTTTTTCAATTTCGTTGTTCTGTATGGGACAATGACAATAAAGATTATCGTATCGTAGCGTAGCGTAAGGTGCAGAGAATCTCTGGGCAAGATAATGGTCCCCAGTCTTGCTTTTCTCCCCCTGTCTGCCCCACATCTACTTGAGATACTCATGCTGCCGCAGAGAGCATGGTTTGATTGGGAAGATTTCTGTCATGCAACTTCTGTCCTGGGAGGCAGAAAAGGGGACGCGCCGTGCAATGGGGGAGTCTCCTGACATTTTCTGTTCCTTCCCGCGAGGGCAAACAGAAGGTTGACCTTCCCCGAAGTGGAGAAGGGACGAATCGTAATTTTGCGTCACCTATCAAATCAAAACTTTCTCTGCCTTCTCCCTTGCCCATAATTCAAATTGATGCTTCCCTTTCAGGGAAATCTCTCTTAATTTGATTAAGTGTCAAAGAGTTACAGGGAAATAAGGTGGAAAGTCTTTTATCTGAAGTGGAGCTTTTCAATTTAAATCAGAAAGAAAAGCTGTTCCAAAAATGTGAAGTTTGAAGTTTGGTTTAGGATTTTGGAAAGGAATGCAGGGCGTTAACTAGAAAGATGTGTCTGTGTAGGCTTGGAATGGGAGAGGGAGGAGACCGGTGTGTGTGTGTCTATGAAGGTTCAAAATCTGGTCCCATTCTAGAAAATATAACTGAAAATATTGGCGGGCAGCTTTGCATCCTTCAATTTTCATTTGATAGAAAATGATGCAATTTGGGACTTCCATCCTTCAAACTGATAGGCTTAGGAATGATCCAATTTTCACACGGTGCATAGTTGAACTATGGAACTCCCTGCCACAGGAGGCTGCGATGGGCAGGACACTAACCTAAACTGCTTTCAAAGAGGATTATGCAAATTCTTACAGGAGGAGAGGCCTCCATCAGTGACTACTTGCTAGGATGGCTGTGCTTTGCCCCCACAGTTTGAGGCAGCAATGCTACTGCTGCTTTCGAAATTAGTTTTTATTAATGTTTTGTGTGTGTGTTACAAAACAAACAAATAAGGAAAAGCGCAAAGGGCACCTCCAATTTCAATTTGTAGTTTGTTTACATTTTGTATGAGACACTCTGGTCATAAATATTGGGGGGGGGGGAGAAGGGAGGGAGGGAGATTGGGGGAATAATGAACTTTCGTTCTGTTGCTTAGTGTTTGTGCAGGGTTTTGTATCAGCGTCGCATCAGCAGGTCCTTTATTTATACAGTCATACTCCAGGTTACAGATGCTTTAGGCTGCGCGTTTTTGGAATATAGGCATGCCGAAACCTGGAAATACTGGAACGGGTTACTTCCGGGTTTCGGCACATGTGCACTAAACTGTGCTTTGCTCATGCGCAGAAGCGCCAAATTGCAACCTGCGGGTGCGCAGACGTGCCGTTGCGGGTTGAGGATGCTACGGGTTGTGAACGTGCATCCTGATGGGCGGGGTATAAATAAATTACTACTATTTTTATTTTTATTATTATCTCTCTCTCTCTCTGAGGAACTTCAGGGGAGCCGGCAGCTTTTAAGTTGCAGCCCATTATCTTCCTGAAATAAAACAGTGGGGGAAAGTTGGGGAAACTAAAAAACCAAAAATCCTCCCCAGCTTCAGTAAGGAACAGTTCCTTAGTTTTACACTGTTATAAGAAATAACTGCTGCTTTTCCATTATTGGTATCCAAGAGCCCATGTAGAGTTCTTATGCAGGTTCCCCATTGGTAGGAGAAAATAACAGAGGCCAGCCAGAGAATATTGAGAAGCAAAGCAGCTAGTAAGCCTGACCTTTATTAAACTGTTGCAACAGAGTCCCCCGCTCACCCCACGCAGGGAGGGAGGAAAGGAACCCAGAACATTGGTGTCCAAGCTACTATATAGACTTTTGAAATTGTCAACCCTGTAGCTCAAGACCACCCCCCAAAAATCATACATACATCACAGAAGGAGGGGGTCCCCAGCAGAAATTTGAGTGTGTTGCTTCTCTCCTGTCTGCCAAGATACCTGATAATACCTTATCTGATTGCCTTTTCTGGGTTGTTGTTGTTTAGTCGTGTCCGCCTCTTCGTGACCCCCTGGACCAGAGCTTGCCAGGCCCTCCTGTCTTCCACTGCCCCCCTCAGTTTGGTCAGATCATGTTTGTAGCTTCGAGAACACTGTCCAACCACCTCACCCTCTGTCGTCCCCTTCTCCTTGTGCCCTCCATCTTTCCCAACATCAGGGTCTTCTCCAGGGAGTCGAGTCTTCTCATGAGGTGGCCAAAGTCTTGGAGCCTCAGCTTCAGGATCTGTCCTTCCAGTGAGCACTCAGGGCTGATTTCCTTCAGAATGGAGAGGTTGGATCTTCTTGCAGTCCATGGGACTCTCAAGAGTCTCCTCCAGCACCACAATCCAAAAGCATTCATTCTTCGGTGATCAGCCTTCTTTATGGTCCACTTCTCACTTCCATGTATCACTACTGGGAAAACCATAGCTTTAACTATACAGACCTTTTTGGGCAAGGTGATGTCTCTGCTTTTTAAGATGCTGTCTAGGTTTGTCATTGCTTTTTCTGGGTAGCCTGGCCATTCCTTTGAGATAGTAAATACTTAGTTCCTGAATTTCTTATGCATATTGATAGTGTGCTCAGCTGAACAGATACTTGCCAGACTGTATTTACAGGGAGGTGTAAGCCCCTACAGTCAAAGACAATTGGAAAGCTTTCGCCATTTCCTTCCTCCTTTGAGGTCAATTTGGGAGAGTCAAAATGGCTTCAGCATTGTTCTCCTGTACTATTTCAGACACATGGGTTATAGACTGTAACATAGGGCTTGAGAAATGGGGTAACCCCCAGTCTCGTGTGTCCTGTAATGGAACCCCAGGGTAAGTGGCTTCTGCCAGGGAGCCGCAAAAGGGAAGTGGTTGGTTAAGGGAGCTGCGGACTCCAAAAGGTTGAAAACCCCTGGCTTACACCCATGTTTTAAGATCAGCAGGGAGCAGCTTGTGTGCCTGTCTTGAAGAGCTGGTGGTCCCAAGATAGAGGGCATCTTCAGTGCTGTCTCCTACACAATGACATTTTCTTCGGAGAAAGGAATGACGGGCTCCTGTCGTCCAGGTTTTGAGGGACAGGTTTTTGTTTTCAACTCTCATCTGTTTCCCTTAACTTTTAATGGAAAGGTTCCATTGTAAAAAGCTGCTGCTGCTCTGGTGTATGTTGTGTTTTAGTGTATTGGGCATATTTGAATTGGCTGTGTTTATTGTGATTTCATTTAAAACATCAACAACGTATAATTGGAATCTTACGTTTGTTTAAAGTTAAGATGTTTCGAAAGGCAGCTGAAAATGCCTGAAATGAATGAGGAAATAAATCGTCCGGCTGTTGGCACCTCAGTGTTTGCTCTGGGGAAGGAGGGCTGTGGATCTGTTTTGCACGCAGAACGCTGAAGGTTCTGCAGGGAAAAGCTCCTGTCTAAAACACCTCGAGAGCCACAAGACAACCTCACAGGATTGTGGTGGGGATTAAAACTGGGGAGGAGGGAAAACCATGCATGCCCCCTTGGAGGAAAAGGTGGAACATAAACGCAATAAATAAGTAAGTCAGCTTCCTGTGTCAGGACCTCACAGGGCTGCACTGCACAAGGAAGAATATTTCATTTATTTATTGCATTTGTGTTGTTGTTTTTTAATTATCCTTCTTAGTAAATTATCATTATCTTTCTCTTTTTCTTTATAATTTTTTTATTAGTTTTTCAACATACGATTTTCAACAATAATGAAACATACTTTTACATCTTACACAATTTTTTGACACCTCTGAAAATTTTCCAATCTGTTTACTTAATTTACGTTTCTTATTTTCACTATTACATTTAAGTCTCATAACTAATATCTCTCTTCTTTGCAATATTTCATATATTCCTCCTTACAAAACTTCTTGTAGTCCTGCTAGCGTAATTTGTTGATTACAATTGCTCTTCAAATAATTCAAACATTTCTGTAAATCTCTGGTCCTGCAGGTTTCGAATATTTATTGTGCCCCACTTTCCCCCCAAGGGCATACAGGGTTCTCTTCATTTAATCCCCACAGCAACCCTGCGGAGTCTGAGATGCTGTGGGAGGCCTCAAGGTCACCCACCGAGTCTCATGGATGAGCAGAGGTCTGTACCCTGGGCTCTCCCAGGTCTTAGTCTGGCTCTCTAACCACTGCACCACCTAGCCATCCTGTGTGATGCTGCAGATAATTTGGAGGTGCCCCTTTAGGAGACGTAGGGATGAATTGTGGCACCTGTGCACATGTTGCAACCCGGGTGAAATTTCTCAAGCTCCTGGCACCTCCTGGCCAAGCACCACGGAAATCCAGCTGAGGGACGACAACGTGATATTCCTCTTGGAATAATGCAGCTGTTTCCTAAAGCTGATGATCCATTTTGACAAGACGCAGATACATGGGGAATAGCCCTGGGCAGTCTTCCATGGATGCGAGCTTTTATACTTTTGTTTTTTCCTTTAAAAACCCATCTGAACTGGTGCCTTGAAAGTTTAAAAGGGGGTGGGGTGGCAAATAAAAGCAGGATTCTTGTGGCTGTGTTTGCTGGGGCCTGATCCGGAGGGACCCTTGATGGAAGCTTCTCAGCTGGGGAATGCGTTGGCTTTTAAGGCTCTCTCTCTCTCTCTGCAAGGCTGGCAGCTTGTCTCCTGTGCTCTTTCGACTCTGCCGGCCTCCGGGACGGTTGCCAGAGGGCATTTATCTCCTGAGTGTTTTCGGGAGGGTGGGCTGATGTGTGCTGGTTGCTGGCAATTGTTCATTTTAATTTCTCTAATGGACCTGGATCTTGCAGAGACGGCCGCGGTATAAATAAATCACGAGCGGGAGGATGAGGAGAGAGTCAATGGCCAGGAGTGGGGAGGCTCCCATTAGGCCCCATTTAGCTGGCGAGGCTGTCCTGCTGCCAAGGCAAGGCTGGGCTTTTCCTGTGTCTTCGTAAACACAGGGGTGACCTGCTGAGGAGCAGGAGGACTTGCTTCCACAGCAGCCTGCAGCTTTGTATATTTCGCAGAATTAAAAAGTTCCAAGGGGTTCCAAGGGTCATCCAGTCTAGCCCCCTGAAATACAGTCATATCTTGGGTTACAGACGCTACAGGTTGTGCGTTTTCGGGTTGCACACCATCCCGAACCCGGAAGTACCGGAACAGCTTACTTCCGGGTTTCTGTGCTCGCACATGCACAGAAATGCTAAATAGCGCTTTGCACATGCGCAGAAGCACCAAATCGCGGACAGCACATGTGCAGATGCGGCGCTGTGGGTTGCAAACGTGCCTCCCGCATGGATCACGTTCGCAACCCGAGTGTCCACTGTACAGGAATCCTAGCTGAAGAATCCCCGACAGGTGACCATCTAACCTCCTTCGTAACCTCTAGCGAAAGAGAGTCCACCACCTTCTGAGGGAGTCTGTTCCACGATTGATTGGCTCTTGCCACCTGAAAGTTCTTTCTGATGCCTGATGCTTACTTAGAATCTCCTTTCTTGCCACTGGAATTCATTGTTTTGGGTCCTCCTCTCCAGGGCAGCAGAAAACAAGCTAGCTCCATCTTCCAGGCTTTCCGATACAGTGGTACCTCGGGTTAAGAACTGAATTCGTTCTTAACCTGAAGCTGTTCTTTACCTGAAGCACCACTTTAGCTAATGGGGCCTCCCGCTGCCACCGCCGCGCGATTTCTGTTCTCATCCTGAAGCAAACTTCTTAACCAGAGGTACTATTTCCGGCTTAGCGGAGTCTGTAACCTGAAGTGTGTGTAACTCGAGGTACCACTGTATTTGAAAATGGCTCTCATACCCCTTCTCTCGTGACAAATGAGCCATTGGCTGGAGTCACTTGGGGGCTCTTATTTTCTTCTCAGTGTTCCTTTAAATAATGATACAGTGGTACCTCGGGTTACATACGCTTCAGGTTACAGACTCCGCTAACCCAGAAATAATGCTTCAGGTTAAGAACTTTGCTTCAGGATGAGAACAGAAATCACGCTCCAGCGGCACGGCAGCAGCAGGAGGCCCCATTAGCTAAAGTGGTGCTTCAGGTTAAGAACAGTTTCAGGTTAAGAACGGACCTCCGGAACGAATTAAGTACTTAACCTGAGGTACCACTGTATTATTTACTTACTTACTTACTTACTTACACCCTGCCCATCTGGCTGGGTTTCCCCAGCCACTCTGGGCGAAACCCAGTGGACCCAGCAGCCCTTCGAACAGAGGACTGTCCTTTGCCAAGTAGGACACATGGCCACCTTGGGGTAGCCTTCATGGCCACTACGGGACAGGGTTGGGATGGCAAAGAAACATGTTCATCTTATTCTCCCCACCTAAAAGAGAGTCACATTCCTTTATCTACCCAACCCATCCCTATGCCCTGCAGACACAATCTTATCAGGAGGCCCTTCAACAGAAGTGGGCCTTTGGCGTTAACCTTTGGCACTCCCTGCCTTGACTTCGACTCCCTGTTGGTGCCTGTCATAGAACGTAGCATTGGAAGAGGAACCATGATCTTCACCAAGTCCGACTCCCTGCACTGCAGGATTCCTTTGCCCCACGTGGGGCTCTAACCCATAGCCCTGAGATCGAGTCTCATGCTCTACCGACTGAGCTATCCCAGAGATTAAGTCGAAGACTTTCGTCTTTCCACAAGCCTTCAGAGCAGAGATGTTCACCCCAGCTTGCTTTTCATATATTGTCATTTTATTTATTTTTTACTGTTTCTCTATATGCAACAGTTTTATGTTTGTTTTTATTGTATTGTGAAATTACTTTGAGATGCTTCGTAGGAAACGATCCGTAAATGAAACGATAATCCTTCTTGCTTCTGGGTGTGGGGCATAAATGCTGAGAAAGGTCAAGGGCAGGTAGCGATCAGGCAGAAACCTCACACAAACACCCTCTGACGTTCTGCAGTCTTCTGCTGGGTTGGAGTTTGCGCTCTTCAATGTTTTTCTTTTCACAGCACCATGCCTTTGATTATTGCTATGCTTCTCGGCTATATATTTTTCCTTTAGAATTAAGTACGTATACTGCTCCAGTCCCCCTGGAACTAATAAAACAACTCGCATATCCCTGAAAGCAATGAGAGCTGAGCTGGAGTGCTAAACAGACTTGAGCAAGTCCTATTGATTTGCTTCTGAGTAGACCCGCGCCAGCCCGGTTCTCCGTAAATCTGAGTTCGATGTGGGTTTCCCCTGGTAAAAGTTTTAAGTGTAGTAGAAAGGACTGCAGTCTGGCTTTGGCTGGATCGAAGCGATAAATATTCATTACCATATAGATCAGCTTAATTGAGTTACGGAGGACGAACTCTTGCTCTGCAGGCTTACAGTCTAGCAAACAAGATGATTAGGGAAAGGACAGATGAGGACGGCCTCACACGTTCAGTCTGAGCAAAGTTGGGAAAGTGCGGCTCAATTTGCTCAAACGCTCTTCCTTCCTGGGTCAGCGGAGCTTAAGAATGTGGAAAGTGTGTCGTGGGCTTGTTGGGCGCAGGGGCGTACGAAGGGGGGCGTGGGGGGTGCGGCCCACCCCAGATGTCACCCTGATGGAAGGGGCAAAATGGCGGGCGGCACTCGTCGCTGTGGGGCCTGCAGCATGCACGAGCCATGCGTCTCGGTGCCTGCAGGCTCCACGCTGTTCACCCGCTGCTTCCCCCCAGCTGTAGGGTGGCTGAGGCCCCACTGCGCGCCCGTCCCTATGGGCGTATGGCATCCATAGGGATGTGGCGTGCCGTGGCACCCATAGGGACAGGGTGCACCGCGGCGCCCATAAGGATGCCATGGGATGCTGCGTGTCCTGTTCCCTCTCTATGAGCAGTGTGCGCCCTGCTCCTATGGGTGGTTTCATAGAATCCTAGAGTTGGAAGAGACCACAAGGGCCATCGAGTCCAACCCCCTGCCAAGCAGGAAACACCATCAGAGCACTCCTGACATATGGTTGTCAAGCCTCTGCTTAAAGACCTCCAAAGAAGGAGACTCCACCACACTCCTTGGCAGCAAATTCCACTGTCAAACAGCTCTTACTGTCAGGAAGTTCTTCCTAATGTTTAGGTGGAATCTTCTTTCTTGTAGTTTGGATCCATTGCTCCGTGTCCGCTTCTCTGGAGCAGCAGAAAACAACCTTTCTCCCTCCTCTATGTGACATCCTTTTATATATTTGAACATGGCTATCATATCACCCCTTAACCTCCTCTTCTCCAGGCTAAACATGCCCAGCTCCCTTAGCCGTTCCTCATAAGGCATCGTTTCCAGGCCTTTGACCATTTTGGTTGCCCTCCTCTGGACACGTTCCAGTTTGTCAGTGTCCTTCTTGAATTGTGGTGCCCAGAACTGGACACAGTACTCCAGGTGAGGTCTGACCAGAGCAGAGCAGAGTTTGCCCCACCCCTATGGGCCTGAGAGCCTTCCTCCACCGCTGGCTGGGCCCCGAGGAATGGCAAGGGGAACCACCTGGGGAACCACCAAGAGGAGAAGGCTCAGAGCCCTGGAAGTGGTGACAATGAATTGCTAGTGTGAGAAGACAGGGTAGAATCTAGATGGTACAGAGATAAAATCTGTAGTTTGGGCATTGCTCTCGAAAGCCTTGAAGCATGTGATGAAACTTACGTATTCCAAATAATCAAGCAGCAGCTTTATGACCATGAAAGGCAGCGCTTGTTACCTCATACTCCGAGATCCTGTTCTCCGGAGGCCTTAGGTATTACAACACCTTACGGAACCTGTAGAGGGACGCGGGTGGCGCTGTGGGTTAAACCACAGAGCCTAGGACTTGCTGATCAGAAGGTTGGCGGTTCGAATCCCAGCGATGGGGTGAACTCCCGTTGCTCGGTCCCTGCTCCTGCCAACCTAGCAGTTCGAAAGCACATCAAAGTGCAAGTAGATAAATAGGTACTGCTCCGGCGGGAAGGTAAACGGTGTTTCCATGCGCTGCTCTGGTTCTCCAGAAGCGGCTTAGTCATGCTGGCCACATGATCCGGAAGCTGTACGCCGGCTCCCTCGTCCAGTAAAGTGAGATGAGTGCCGCAACCCCAGAGTCAGCCATGACTGGACCTAATGGTCAGGGGTCCTTTTACCATTTTACAGAACCTGTGCCAAATATCTAAAGGATCTATTACTCCCTTCCCATTGAGGAGCCTTTATGCTCACAAGATTAAATGCCTTCCCCTCTGCAGTGACCAAAGGCAGATTCTCACCCCATATCAAGCCCATTTGTGTGCCTGCAGCCAAGAAGTACCTGATTCAATGGACCACGTTCTCTTAGATTGCTCTCTACACAGTAGACCTCGCCAACTGATGCTCTTCAAAATGTTGGACCTATAACTCCGAGAAGAAGTCAAGTGAGGTTTCTCCTGGCAGATTGGGACAAAGATATCACTGCTTTAGTAGCTTCCTTTTTAGCCACAGTTTTACTCGAAAGGGTTCCCAACGAACCATCCTTTTGGGGAACAGACAGGGCAAAGCAGAATATCTACTGTGTTTTTCACTCCATAAGATGCACTTTTTTCCTAAGGGGAAACTAAGGGGAAATGTCTCTGCGTCTTATGGAGCGAATGTGTGGTCCCTGGAGCTGGGGGGGGGGACACCCGAGCTTCCCCCGCCAGCCCCGACAGGCTCTGGGAGAAGTGGACAGGCTGCGCTCCCTGAGCTGCTTTTTGGGGCTGGGGGGGCGGGCTTCCCCCGCCAGCCCCGCCAAGCTCCTGAGCAGCTCTGGGGTAGCCCACGAAGCCTCCGCAGGGTAGCGGGGAGCCTTCATCCCGCTGCCCTGCAGAGGCTTCACGCGACTATCCCTGGTTCTTGCGGGAGGTGGGGGAAGTGACAGAGCGAGGCTCTCTCACTTCCTCCACCTCCCGCAAAAGCCCCCAAGAGCCGCACGGTGTGTGTGTGTGGCTCTTGGGGGCTTTTCCCCAAGGAGGGAGAAGGGCAGCCCATCACTGATGGCTCCACGAGCAGAGTCCCAAAGAGCCACACACACACCGTGGCTCTTTAAAGGAAGCGCTGAGCAGAGCCTGGGATGCATACAGGCTCTGCTCAGTGCTCCCTTTAAATATTTTTTTTTCTTGAATTCCCCCTCTAAAAACTAGGTGCGCCTTATGGTCAGGTGCGCCTTATGGAGGAAAAATACAGTAAGTGCACACGATCACAATGTAACCTTATGACCCTTGACAGCTTCACCCTTGTCCTTTTAATTATTCCAGTGATCTGAAATGTTTTATACTGGCATCAGCCAATAAAGGTATTTGATTTGATTTGACTGGGAAGAGGTGTCAGTAGCCAAAGAGGCAACAGGGCTTCGTGAGCGGGGAGAGTCTGTGGCAGAGAGCAGTCTAGAACCAGAGGCAGAAGCAGGAGAGGATGGGGGGGGGGCAAAAGGCAGAGATGAGTCAGGTTAGTGAAGAGGCATGGGTGTTTCCCGTTCCTGGTGCGGCAAACTCCCTCTGCCCTGACTCACAGAACCAGGAGAGGGATGACACGGGAGGAGCAAAGACAGGCTGCACGTGGGCATCGTCTCTGATTGCTTGCAAGAAACCCTGGAGAGGAGGAGACACAGACAGCTGTAGGGAGGTGGGGACATTTAGTCTGGGCCTGAAAATTGGCCAAGTCTGTGAAGATCGTGTTTTGCTAAGGAGGAGTTAACTCCAGCTGTGAACTGTGTCATTTATTGACTGGCCTGCTGGATCAGGCCAATAGCCAATCTAGCCCAGCATCTTGTTCTCACAGTGGCTGACCTGTGGGAAACTCCCAAGCAGGATTAGAGCACAAGAGCCCTCTCCCTTCTAGTGGTCTTCAGCAACAGCATTGTTGCCTTCAGTTGTGGAGGCACAGCCGAGCCATTGTGGCTTGTAGCCATTGACAGCCACCTCAATGGATTTGTCCAATCCTCTTTTAAAGCCATCTAGGCTGGTGGTCACACACACACATTACGTAACGGGCAGTGTGGTGTAGTGGTTAGAGTGTCAGACGAGGACCTAGGGGGCATGGGTTCAAATTCCAGCTCAGTTGTGAAGCTCCCTGGATGTCACCTTGGTCCAGTCATGGCCTCCCAGCTCAACCTACCTCACAGGCTGTGGGGAAGAATAGGAGGGAGGAGGCTGCAAAGGGGAGCAGCAGCAGCAGCAGCAGCTCTGGGGTCTGGAGAGGAGAAAGGGGCCGGAGCCAACTTCCTAACAGGGATGTCAACAGGGAAACCTGGCTCCATCTCCCCTGGAATGACAAGGAAGGAAGCAGAGGTTGCCAGCGGGTGCGAAAAGCGCCGTACTTAGTGTGCTTCTCCAATAAAACTTGACAAGTGGAGTCAGTGCAAAATGCTTTGCTTTTTTTTCTCCTTCCCCTGGAACAAACCGCAGCAAAATTGTTTCCAACAACTCTGCGCTGTCAGTCACCCAACTTGGTGAGAGACTTTTCTGCCACGTAACTGCTCTGTAAGGAGCCCATCTCAAGAAGGGAGCGATTTGAGGTAATGGGCAAGGGGGGGTTGTGTGCTTCCAGGAGCTCCGGCCAGAAGGCTGCTCGCGCTCTGGGCCTGATGCTTAATGACAGGGAGGCTGAGAGCGCCAAACGCTTGCAACTGGACTTGGCAGCAAGGCAGTGGTCGTGTTGGACGCTCTGTGGATTCTCGGTTTACACCACAAGAGCATGGAGCCTGCAGAGGCTCCCTCCCTTCTGGCTCTCATGAGAGGCTGCTGGATCAGGCCCATGGCCCATCCTGTTCTCACAGTGGCCAACCAGGTGCCTGTAAACAGGATTCAACCACAAGAGCCCTCTCTCCCTCCTGCACCATCCATTAACTGGTATTTGGAAGCCCTTCTGCCTCCAACTGTGGAGGGCAGAGACGATAGCCATCATGGCTGGTATCCATCAATAGCCTTCCCTTCTTCCATGGGTGTCCTCCTTTAAAGCCATCCTAGCTGGTGGCTGTGGCTGCCTCCTGTGGGAGCGAGTTCCATAGATCATTGGCTGTGTAAAGAAGGACCTGCATTAATGCGCCATGAATCTTCCAGCATTCGGCTTCATTGCACGTACCTCGGGTTACAGACGCTTCAGGTGACAGACTCTGCTAACCCAGAAATAGTACCTCGGGTGAGGAACTTTGCTTCAGGATGAGAACAGAAATTGTGCTCTGGTGGTGTGGCAGCAGCGGGAGGCCCCATTAGCTAAAGCGGTGCTTCAGGTTAAGAACAGTTTCAGGTTAAGAACGGAATTAAGTACGTAACCAGAGGTACCACTGTACATGAATTCTAGTGTCAAGAGATAAACAGGACAACTTCTGTATCCATTCCTTTTCATGTCATGCACAAATTTAGAAACTTCTGTCATGTTGTCCCTTACACGCCTTTTCTCCAAAGGCTGCAATCTTTTTTCATAGAGGGCATCAAGATAACTGATAGGAGATCCAGAGTAGTCTCCAGCTTGGACTCCTGCAATGCGCTCTATGTGGGGCTACCTTTGAAGGTGAGCTGGAATCTGCAACTAATCCAGAATGTGGCAGCTAGACTGGTGACTGGGAGCGGCCGCCGAGACCACATAACACCAGCCCTGAAAGACCTTCATTGGCTCCCAGTACGTTTCCGAGCACAATTCAAAGTGTTGGTGCTGACCTTGAAAGCCCTAAATGGCCTCGGTCCAGTATATCTGAAGGAGCGTCTCCACCCCCATCATTCAGCCCGGACTCTGAGATCCGGTGCTGAGGGCCTTCTGGCGGTTCCCTCACTGCGAGAAATGAGGTTACAGGGAACCAGGCAGAGGGCCTTCTCGGTTGTGTCACCTGCCCTGTGGAATGCCCTCCCACCAGATGTCAAGGAAGTACAGTGGTACTTCAGATTACAGACGCTTCAGGTAACAGACTCTGCTAACCCATAAATAGTACCTCGGGTTAAGAACTTTGCTTCAGGATGAGAACAGAAATCGCGCGGCGGTGGCAGCGGAAGGCTCCATTAGCTAAAGTGGTACCTCAGGATAGGAACATTCAGTTTAAGAACAGACCTCCAGGACAAATTAAGTGCTTAACTAGAGGTACCACTGTAAACAGCTATCTGACTTTTAGAAGACACCTGAAGGCTGCCCTGCCTAGGGAAGTTTTTAATATTTGATGTTCTATCATGTTTTTAATACTCTGTTGGGAACCACCCAGAGTGGCTGGGGAAATCCAGCCAGAAGGGTAGGGTAGAAATAATAAATTTATTATTTATAGAGTTGGGGGGGGGTTGCGAGAGGAAAGTAAGATGGGTATCCCTGATAGATGACCATCCAATCTCTGCTTAAAAACCTCCAAGGAAGGAGAGTCCACTTTACTAGAGAGTCTGATCCACCGTGAAACAACTCTTACTCTCAGAAAGTTCTTCCTGATGTTGAGTCGCAATCCCCTTTCTTGTCGCTTGGATCCACTGGTTTGGGGTCCCCCCTCTAGAGCAGCAGAAAACAAGCGTTCTCCACCCTCCCCAGCTGGGGCAGCCCTTGTTCCTATATTTGAAGGTGCCTATCATGTCACCTCGCGGAGGCTGAGTGAATTTGACATTTGTCAATTCGTTCAGGTCTTCCGGGGTCCCAGAAAGGCGACACGCTCTGATCCTTGTGGCTGCATTTGCCGAAACCTGCCCCCCCTCCAAAAATTCCTCACTTTAGGAAATTGCTCAACTTGCTGCGGAGCGAAGAGTAAATAAGAATTGTCCTTCCCGGCAGCGGTGCCAGAGAAATTGACCCCCCTGGGTAGTTTTCATGCATTTCAAAAGATCGGAGCCCTTCACTCCAGAAAGCGTTTAACTCCCGCCGCGAAGGGAAATAGGATGCTTGTGGAAAGACTGTCATTTTAGCTGTTCTCATACAAAGGCGGGTGTTACAGTAAATTCGCTTATTCCACCAAAGGGGAATCCGGAGGGCTTGATGGAAAGCGGAGGAGACAGGCACGGTAAATGGGTTTTGTTGGCGGAATTGAAAGCAAAGGCATCTGGTGGTGGCTGGTCCAGGATTGACTGTTGCGTCTCGCAAAGGGCCCCGGATGATTAAGGCAGGATGGCGAAGGCGGCTCGCTCGCTGTACATCAGCCTCCCCTCTCTCTCCCTTGTCAGCCAATTCATTCTGGCACCTCCATGCAAAGGCAATTGAAAGCAGCGAGCCGACCGAGGGCCTTTCAATTCTCCTTTCCCAAAGCCTCCATCTTGTCAGCGCCAAAGGAATGCCTCTGTATCCCAAGGCTCCCCGCGGGGCCTGGGTCACACTTCTTAACCCCTCCGCTCCGGGGTGGGGTCAGAGAGCCATTTCTCTCCCCCGCTCAGCTCTCCCCCGCCCCCCAAAAAAACTTGGCTCCTTCTGATCTCCCTGGTGAGAATGAAATGGACCCACCCTTTGGGCCTGATCCAGCAATGCTCTTCTTAGGAAACTGCCTACTGTGCTAGAAACTCAGATATACAGGTGAAAATCGGAAAATTAGAATATTGTGGAAAAGTTCATTTATTTCAGTAATTCAACTTAAAAGGTGAAACTAATATATGAGATAGTCTCATGACATGCAAAGCGAGGTATGTCAAGCTTTTATTTGTTATAATTGTGATGATCATGGCGTACAGCTGATGAAAACCCCACATTAACAATCTCAGAAAATTAGAATATTAAATGAAATCAGCAAAACAAGGACTGCAAATAGAGCAATATTGGACCTCTGAGAAGTAGAAGCATGCACATGTACTCAGTACTTGGTTTGGGCCCCTTTTGCATCAGTTACTGCCACAATGCGGCGTGGCATGGATGCTATCAGCTTGTGGCACTGCTGAGGTGTTATGGGAGACCAGGAAGCTTCAATAGCAGCCTTCAGCTCTTCTGCATTGCTCGGTCTCATGTCTCTCATCTTTCTCTTGGCAATGCCCCATAGATTCTCTATGGGGTTCAGGTCAGGCGAGTTTGCTGGCCAATCAAGCACAGTAATCCCATGGGCATTGAACCAGGTTTTGGTACTTTGGGCAGTGTGGGCAGGTGCCAAAGTCCTGCTGGAAAATGAAGTCAGCATCCCCATAAAGCTCGTCTGCAGAAGGAAGCATGAAGTGCTCCAAAATCTCCTGGTGGACGGTTGTGTTGACCCTGGACTTAATGAAGCACAGTGGACCAACACCAGCTGATGCCATGGCTCCCCAAATCTCTTTTCTGATGAGAGCAGCTTTTGCATCTCATTTGGAAACCAAGGACCCAGAGTCTGGAGGAAGAATGGGGAGGCACACAATGCCAGATGCTTGAAGTCCAGTGTGAAGTTTCCACAGTCTGTGTTGATTTGGGGAGCCAAATCACTAAGAAGAATTAACAGCAAAGCTTTCAAAAAGTTAACAATAGACAAAAAACAGATTAAAACTCGCACCAACTTTCTAAGCATATGGGGAGGTTTGTCTAAAGAAGCATGATTTTATCAGGTGCCGGAATGAGTCCAGTGAAGGTACCTGCGTGGTATCAAGAGGCAGGGAGTTCCACAAGTGCTGGAACACAAAGGATTGAGTTTTAGTGCGAGCTGCTAAAATGCCCCTTTTTATATGCAATTTTCCTTTGGGCAAACATATTTACAAAGCAATTTCCCCCAATGTCACCCATCCGTGTATTTTATTTTAACAGATAGATGCTTTGTTATGTACACTTTACCCTAGTAAAATGCATTTTTTTGGTTGGCCAAAGAGCTGTATTGCAAATTTCGGGAAAGTGCAAATTTCGCAGGATGGTTGTACTTCCGTTCACATCTTGTTCCTGAAACTGTAGAGTAGGTTGTTGCTTAGTCGTTTAGTCGTGTCCGCCTTTTCGTGACCCCCTGGGCCAGAGCACGCCAGACACCTCCCGCAGTTTGGTCAAACTCATGTTCATAGCTTCGAGAACACTGTCCCACCATCTCGTCCTCTGTCGTCCCCTTCTCCTTGTGCCCTCCATCTTTCCCAACATCAGGGTCTTTTCCAGGGAGTCTTCTCTTCTCATGAGGTGGCCAAAGTCTTGGACCCTCAGCTTCAGGATCTGTCCTTCCAGTGAGCACTCAGGGCTGATTTCCTTCAGAATGGAGAGGTTTGATCTTCTTGCAGTCCATGGGACTCTCCAGGGTCTCCTCCAGCACCAGAATTCAAAAGCATCAATTATTGGGCGATCAGCCTTCTTGATGGTCCAGCTCTCACTTCCATACATCACTACTGGGAAAACCATAGCTTTAACTATACGGACCTTTGTTGGCAAGGTGATGTCTCTGCTTTTGAAGATGCTGTCTAGGTTTGTCATTGCTTGTCTCCCAAGAAGCAGGCGTCTTTTAATTTCGTGACTGCTGTCACCATCTGCAGTGATCATGGAGCCCAAGAAAGTAAAATCTCTCACTGCCTCAATTTCTTCCCCTTCTATTTGCCAGGAGGTGATGGGACCAGGCAGATTAGGTTAGTCCCCCTTTAAATGTGGGCTGAATGGAATCTCTCCCCTACCCTTAGTCTTGGCTCTTTCTAAAAGAAATCTCGACTCCAAGAACAGAAGGAACTGGGCAAGTGGGAGGAGCACAGGTTCTTGGTGTCAGACGCAGGAGTTGGTCCAGGCTCAGTCCCTGACAGCGTCTCCAGTTAAAAGGATGGGATAAGCGATGCCAATTTAATTAAATGCGATTGATTTTTGTCTGGCAGAATAATCACCTAAAATTGGTCTGTTCAGCTGACAGTTCAAACAACTGCAAGTTTGGTTCATTTCTTAACAGCTATAGTTAACAGCTAGACGGCTTAATGCTAGACCTTGAGAAGACTGTCAATGGGTGACAAAATTATCAGAAATAAAGCCAGTCCTATACAGTCCTATACAACCTCGGGTTACAGACGCTTCAGGTTGCGTTTTTCCGGGTAGTGGACCGTCGTATTCTGTGACTTCCCCCATCTGTCCCAGGAGAGTTCAGAAGAGGGGCAAAGTCACCTAAAATGACACTGAAGTCATTTAAGTGCTACTGGCCTCGGTGGCAGCAATGGGGGAGTGTGTGGGGTAGATTAGCATTGAAATTAGGACATTCATTCAGCCAGGGAAGGGCGTGATCTCCGAGGGGCATCCTCCTCCGGCAGCGGCTGGAGCTTTCAAGTCTCCTCTGGGGGAGGCTTGCTTGGAGAAGCCTCAGATGTCGACACTCTCCCTCCCCTCCTTGTCCCCACCAAAGAGGCCAGGGAAGCAATTACAATTGTAAATGATGCTGGGAAGGTGCCCACTGCTCACAGCCTCTTGTTTCTCATTCTTCCACTGTTGGGGGAGAGAGAGAGATGAGAGAAAGACATGCCTGCAGCTTGCAAAAGGACCCTCTCTTCCTCCTCTGCTGTGCTGGGGCTGCGGACAAACTCCATTGAACAGAAGAGCCCGCGAATGGCTTATCCAATCCAGCCTCACTGCGGCTGACCAGATGCCCCAATGGGAAGCTTGCAAGCAGGATTTGAACACAGGAGCGCCCTCCCCTCCTGCGGAAGAATAAGAATAATAAGAATAATTTATACCCCAGCCACTCTGGGCGGCTTCCAACAAAATATTAAAATACTGTAATGCATCAAACATGAAAAGCTTCCCTAAACTGGGCTGCATGCAGATGTCTTCTAAAAGTCTGGTAGTTATTGTTCTCTTTGACATCTGGTGGGAGGGTGTTCCACAGGGCGGGTGCCTCTACCAAGAAGGCCCTCTGCCTGGATCCCTGTAACTTGGCTTCCCGCAGGGAGGGAACCACCAGAAGGCCCTCGAAGCTGGACCTCAGTGTCTGGGTAGAACGATGGGGAGGAGAGAGGGCTCCTGCGTTTGAATCGTCCTCGCAGGTTTCCAGTTGTGACATCCACCTGGCCACTGTGAGAGAGGATGCAAAAGTCGATGGACGCCCTTTGGTTGAATGCAGCCAGGCTTGTCCTAGGTTCTCTGTTGTTGTTTAGTCGTTTAGTCGTGTCCGCCTCTTTGTGACCCCATGAACCAGAGCACACCAGGCACTCCTGTCTTCCACTGCCTCCCGCAGTTTGGTCAAACTCATGCTGGTAGCTTCAAGAACACTGTCCCACCGTCTTGTCCTCTGTCCTCCCCTTCTCCTTGTGCCCTCCATCTTTCCCAACATCAGAGTCTTTTCCAGGGAGTCTTCTCTTCCCACGAGGTGGTCAAAGTCTTGGAGTCTCAGCTTCAGGATCTGTCCTTCCAGTGAGCACTCAGGGCTGATTTCCTTCAGAATGGAGAGGTTTGATCTTCTTGCAGTCCATGGGACTCTCAAGAGTCTCCTCCAGCACCAGAATTCAAAAGCATCAATTCTTCAGTGATCAGCCTTCTTTATGGTCCAGCTCTCACTTCCATACATCACTACTGGGAAAACCATAGCTTTAACCTTACGGACCTTTGTTGGCAAGGTGATGTTTGCTTTTGAAGATGCTGTCTAGGTTTGTCATTGCTTTTCTCCCAAGAAGCAGGCGTCTTTTAATTTCGTGACTGCTGTCACCATCTGCAGTGATCATGGAGCCCAAGAAAGTAAAATCTCTCACTGCCTCCATTGCTTCCCCTTCTGTATGCCAGGAGGTGATGGGTCCTAGGTTCTAAACTTAGCCTAATAAATACCTTGCAAATGAGCCCATGCCTCCCCCCTGCCGAAGTATTTGCAGGGACTGTAACTCCCATAACTCCCCACCTAACGCTTTTCCTCGCCTTTTCTCCCCTTGACCAAGAGCAAACTGCTGGCAGGTGTAATTTCAATGCAGAGAAGCAAATCTCTTTTGAGGCCGGGAAGACAAAGGCGGCCCCCGGAGCCTTTTGTGGCGTGGGTGGGGAGCAAAGGCAGGCTATGCAAATGGGTGCTTTGATCTGCCTTCTGAGGGAGCCTTGGCTTCCCATCGGCCGGCCCCAGAGCGCCCCCCCTCCTGCCTCCAGGGGGTGGACAAAAGCAGCTCTGGGAGGCCCCACAAAGGATGTGGGTGCCGTGCCAGATGAATTGCGCTCTTGACAAGTTGGGGAAGTGGGCTGTCTGGAGACCAGCTTAATGTTTTCCTCCTCTTTTGAGGAGGCTGCTCTGCTTTTGACGTGGCCACTGGGGGCAGCGGGAGAGAGAGATGGTTTTCTCTTTGGGAAGGAGGCTCCGAGTCCAGATCAGGAAGTTCTGAAACGGAGACCTTGCTGTCCTCCTTCCCCTTGAACTTGCCTGGAAGAGTGGGGAGCAAAGGCCCGGGGGGTGTGTGCATTGAGGAGCTGTCAGTCATAATTCAGTGGATAAGGGGAGACAGGAGATATGGTAAAGGTAAAGGGACCCCTGACCATTAGGTCCAGTCGTGACCGACTCTGGGGTTGCGGCGTTCATCTCGCTTTACTGGCCGAGGGAGCCGGCGTACAGCTTCTGGGTCATGTGGCCAGCATGACTAAGCCGCTTCTGGCGAACCAGAGCAGCGCACGGAAACGCCGTTTACCTTCCCGCTGGAGTGTATCTATTTATCTACTTGCACTTTGACGTGCTTTTTAACTGCTAGGTTGGCAGGAGCAGGGACCAAGCAGTGGGAGCTCACCCCGTCACGGGGATTCGAACCGCCGACCTTCTGATCGGCAAGTCCTAGGCTCTCTGGTTTAACACACAGCATCACCCGCGTCCCAGTGATATGGTATCCATCTTCAAATATATAAAGGGTTGTCCCTTGGAAGATGGAACAACATACCCTCCAACATTTTTCCAATGAAAATAGGGATATCCCAACATTTCTTCGATAAGGCCATCATAGTCCATTCCCTCCAACATTTGTCGGCTGAAAATAGGGACACCCCAGCAATTTTTGGATGAAAATAGGGACAATGTAGTCCATGACCTCCAACATTTCTCCAATGAAAATGGGAACATGCCAACATTTCTCTGATTAAAATAGAGGCATCTGCTTGCATTCTGCTCAGGAGGGCAGGATTTGAACCAGTGGCTTCACATTACAAGAAGGGAGAATCCGACTAAACATCGGGAAGAACTTATCAGTGACAAGAGCCGTTCAACAGCGGAACTAGAAATCAAACTTTTAACGTGGCCGCCCATGTACTCTGGAACTCCCTTCCTGTTGACACCAAGCAGCCCCTTCACCTCATTCTTTTGGGCCCTTGTTAAAAACAGACTTTTGCCGACATGTAGAGAATGCTGGTGTATGTTTTAATCTGTTCTTTGGTTTATTGCTGATTTTATCTTTCAAATGCTTTTAAATGGTTGGGGTTTGGGGTTTTTTACTGATAATTTTATTGTTTCCCCCCCTCTTTGTAAACCACTTTGATTACCCCTGCACAATCAAGTGATATATAAATTTAAATAATATATATAAAAAAACGTACTCACTTCCACTTCTACAGTTCTGTTATTTCATATGATTCAAAGGGGGGAAGAGGTGCAGTAGCTATTATTACAAATAATACCAATTTTATTAATTGATTGTGCTTAGGTTATCAAGATTGTGTTCAAGGTTATCTAGGTGTGGTACCCAGTTCTCCCCCTCCTTGTTTAATCCCCACAACAGCCCTGTGAGGTCGGCCACCAGGTACGTCACCTGGAGTTCCTTGGAGAAAATGGTGGGTTTAAATGCATTCAATCAATCAATCAATCAATCAATCAATCAATGATATTTGTGCCCTTGCATAGCCTGACTTTCTCAGAGCTGTCTGCTACTTTCTGCACCCCTTTCTCCATTCTGACAAGTTCTTTGAAATCCATTTCACTTTTCTTGCATGCTTAATGTTGACATGCAGCGTTTTTAATTAATTTCCTCTTTTGTTTTTCTTTTTTTAAAAAAAACACAAGCCGTGCATAAAAGTTTTCAGCAAGATTCCCTGCGGGTGTTGCTGGTAGCTGCATCCCTTGTCGCTTTAGCAGATCGAATTAAATGTCCGCGCTTTGGCCCCGCGAACAAAAAGGCAGAGGAAGCACGAGCTAATAGTTTTCTCCGAACCATCTGGGACTCGAATGTTGGCAGGAAGCTTTCGAGCAACACACAAAAGAACTCTTCTTCAGGCTGAGCTTGTTCGGAGCCAAAAACGTTTAAAACAAAATTGTTCCTTGGCCAGGTTGGTCTTCTATGCGCTTCTGGGTTTCAGATCTTCGGAGGGCCGGAAGTCAGTTTCAAGTTGCACCGAGCCTCTCCAGATGCAGAGCAAATGCATAAATGCAATATTTGAATTGCACACCCTCCAAATGTCCCTGTTCTTCAGGGACAGTCCTGGATTTACACCCTTCCCAGTTTCCGATTTGATCCCAGATCCTTTGTTGTTGTTGTTGAGTCGTTTAGTCGTGTCTGCCTCTTCGTGACCCCCATGGACCAGAGCACGCCAGGCCCTCCTGTCTTCCACTGCCTCCCGTAGTTTGGTCACTCATGCTGGTAGCTTCGAGAACACTGTCCCACCATCTCGTCCTCTGTCGTCCCCTTCTCCTTGTGCCCTCCATCTTTCCCAACATCAGGGTCTTTTCCAGGGAGTCTTCTCTTCTCATGAGGTGGCCAAAGTCTTGGAGCCTCAGCTTCAGGATCTGTCCTTCCAGTGAGCACTCAGGGCTGATTTCCTTAAGAATGGATCGGTTTGATCTTCTTGCAGTCCATGGGACTCTCAAGAGTCTCCTCCAGCACCAGAATTCAAATGCATCCATTCTTCGGTGATCAGCCTTCTTTATGGTCCAGTTCTCACTTCCATACATCACTACTGGGAAAACCATAGCTTTAACTTTACGGATCTTTGTTGGCAAGGTGATGTCTCTGCTTTTTAAGATGCTGTCTAGGTTTGCCATCGCCTTTCTCCCAAGGAGCAGGCGTCTTTTAATTTCGTGGCTGCTGTCACCATCTGCAGTGATCATGGAGCCCAAGAAAGTAAAATCTCTCACTGCCTCCATTTCTTCCCCTTCTATTTGCCAGGAGGTGATGGGCCCAGTGGCCATGATCTTCATTTTTTTGATGTTGAGCTTCAGACCATATTTTGCGCTCTCCTCTTTCACCCTCATTAAAAGGTTCTTTAATTAAAAGGTTCTTTAATTCCTCCCAGATCCTTAGGACATCCCTATTTCCATTGGAGAAACGTTGGAGGGTATGGAACTGCTGTCGACTTTTAGAAATTTCCCATGATAGCTCAGGATGTTTTTTGAGAGTGCTTTGGATGTGTGGTTTTTTCCCCCTAAAAAAATATCTTGGATTCAGAATGTGGGTTTGCAAAAAATTGCAGCACTGTTCAAGAGGCAAATTCCTGAAACCCCATTAGACTCCTCGCCCTCTTACCCTGCCCAGTTCTCTTCAGTCCTGACTGACAGCCGTCTCCCGCCCCTGCCGCAACAGGGACGGACCTGGGCCTCTCCCCACTCTGCTAAAGAGCCTAAATCCAGACCTGCTGACCCCCCTAAACACCCCCTCCCCCTGTCTCTTTTGATGAAAGACTATCAGTCAAGCTGAATTGTCTGGTGGGGTTTTGTGCTGTGCGAAAGCTCCCACTACGCAGTCAAGGGCCGGGCCAGGGAGCTTTCAACTCTGCCTCGCTGGGGACTTAAATCAAACAAGGACCCCGGATTTAATAAGGGGGAGGGGAGAATGGAAGCAGGGGGAAGGGAGAGAGCTCTTTCAAGGCTCTGGAAGGGATCCCCAGTGGGTCCCCCTTACAGCGTACAAAGAGCTGTCTCGAGATCAGCGTGTGGTTTGCAGGAAGGAAAATGGCAAATAGCAAGGCTTGCCCCATTCAGGACGGAGGAAGGGGTGGTTGTCCGAGAAATGACACCCCAACTTTGGGAAATCCAAGAGGGAAGTGAAGCTTTTCCCCCTGGCCTTGAAGCCATCCATGCCACTAGTCCTCATTGCTCGCAAACCATGTTTGAAGTTTGCCAAGCACCAGGCGCATTTTGCAGCCAAGTGAATAATAATAATAATTTATTAATATCCTGCCCTCACCAGCCAAAGCCGGGCTCAGAGCAGCTAACAACAATAAAAGTAACACAGTTTACATAAAATCATAATCAGTTAATTGGAATACATTCTAAAATCAATTCATTCTAAAATCAGTTCAGAGTCAAATTCATGGCAACCATTGGGCTAGAGTTCTGTGAGGATTACAGAAGGAGGGGGTCAGACTGTGCCTTGGCCAAAGGCCTGGCGGAACAGCTCTGTCTTGCAGGCCCTGCGGAAAGATGTCAAGTTCCACAGGGCCCTAGTCTCTTGGGACAGAGCGTTCCACCAGATCGGAGCCACAGCCAAAAAAGCCCTGGCTCTGGTCAAGGCCAGCTTAACCTCCCTGTGGCCCGGGACCTCCAAGATGTATTTGTTTGAAGACTGTAAGGTCCTCCGTGGGACATACCAGGAGAGACGGTCCCGTAGGTACGAGGGTCCTAGGCCGTATAGGGCTTTAAAGGTAAAAACCAGCACCTTAAGCCTGATCCTGTACTCCACCAGGAGCCAGTGCAGCTGGTATAGCACTGGATGAATGTGATCCCGCAGCGAGGACCCCGTAAGGAGTCTCACCGCGGCATTCTGCACCCGCTGGAGTTTCTGGGTCAGTCTCAAGGGCAGCCCCATGTAGAGTGAGTTACAATAATCAAGCCTGGAGGTGACCATCATGTGGATCACAGACGCCAGGATACCCAGAAGCCATGTGATGGCCTGGGATTCCGATTCGGAGGATGAAACAAAGGAATCCCAGCCTGCACAAGAGTCCCTGCCTCCAGGGCCGGCTGAACTGGGGCAAGGCCTAGATGCTGAAGAACCTGCACCTGTGGCAGTGCATCAGGAGCTGGCCCCAGGTGAAACCCTTCTGGCCCCAGAGAGGCTTGACGACTCAGTGGCCACAGGTGAGCCTCCTCCAGGGCCCAGTAACCCTTCGGCCTCTCCTGATCTGCAGAGGCTTAGGGCAGAGAGGCGAAGGGAACTGGTTGCCCCCAGGAGGAGTGCTCGCCTTAAGGCCAGAGGAGGCGGGGCTCCTGGGGGCTGGGACCGCCCCTGGCCTTAGAAGAGGATAAAAGCCCAGTCAGCCCGGCCCCAGGTTGCGGGAGCAACGTCGTTGTTGGCTTCGGACCTTCCTGTGTTCCTGATCCCTGCTCGGCCTCCTGTTCCTGACTATCCGGTACTCCTGTTCCCTGCTCGGCTTCCTGTTCCTGACTATCCGGTACTCCTGTTCCCTGCTCGGCCTCCTGTTCCCGACCATCCGGTGTTCCTGTTCCCTGCACAGCCTCCTGTTCCAGCGTACCTGTTCCCCGCCCGGCTCTCTGCCTCGGACCTTGCCCCTCTTCGTGTGGACTCTGCTACACCCAAGGTACCTTACCCCCGGGACCAGCACAGTTTGCTCCCGCCACACCCGCACTCCCCCTTCGTAGGGGTGCGTTCGGGAAGAGCCAGAGGCCATGGCTGAACAGGCGGCTGCACTGGTGGCTTTGGCCCAGGAGAACCAGGCCTTGACTCACACCGTGCAGCAGCTCAGCGACGCGGTTGTGGCACTTCAGCAACGCTTGGAAGCCCTACCGGCTCCTGGGGCCGACGCCCCGGCTCCGGGCAAGTACCCAGTGGCTTTGCCTGAGAAATTTGATGGAGCCCCGGCCAGCTTTCCCATGTTCCTGGCCCAGGCCAAGCTGTATATTCAGGGGCGAGCCCGGAACTTTCCTGACGACCGCACCAAGGTGCACTTTTTGGTTAGTTTGTTAAAGGACCAGGCGGGCAAGTGGGCGTTGCCGCTACTCAGGCAAGACTCCCCCTTGCTGGCAGACTATACGGGGTTTTGCAATCGTTTGGAGGCCGCGTTCGGCAACCCCCAGAAAGAGAGTCAAGCCAACCGGGCGATTCGGCGTTTGAAACAGGGCAAGTCCACGGTGGCCACATATACCACGGAGTTTCGGCTGTTGGCACAGGACTTGACCTGGAATGACTCGGCACTGCGGGACCAGTATCTCGAAGGGCTTTCGGACGAGGTACTGGACCAGTTGGCCACAATGGAACGCCCCACCACGCTGGACACTCTCATTCAACGGAGTCTACAAATAGACGACCGGTTGGAGGATCGTCGTCAGGCCCGGGGTCGCCGACACTCCCAGTTCACGGCACCAGCTTTTTCCGGCAGCCCCACGGTCACAACTGATTTAACGGAGGAGCCTATGCAGCTCGGGGCAGTGCGGCCACGCCTTTCCCCCGCAGAGAAGGCGCGGCGTCGGGAGGGAAATCTCTGTCTTTACTGTGGCGGAAGTGGACACTTCGCTCGGTCCTGCCCTGAGAAACGCCAGCCGCAGGGAAACCGCCAACCCCAGTAGCTGATGGCCCTAGCTACCGGGGGTCCCAAACCGTACAGAATGGGCCCGCACCAATGGACTTGCAACATCTTATGGTTTCGGTACGTTTATACCCTCCAGGGGGGCCCTGGATCCTCACCCATGCTTTGGTAGATTCAGGGGCAACCCGCTCCTATATGGACGCTGCTTTTGCCACCCATCATCAGGTGCCACTTCGGAACAAGCCAGTACCGATCCAGGTGGAAGCGATTGACGGACGACTTCTGCGTTCAGGTGCTGTTACTCAGGAGACCCAGCCCCTGGTCCTGTGTCTCCAGCAGCACCGGGAGTTGCGAACTTTGGACATTGCTTCTATGCCCCGCTTCCCCCTGGTGCTCGGGATGGACTGGCTGGAAGCCCACAACGTTCAGATTGACTGGGTCAAACGGACCGTGCACTTCCCAGACCCATGTTCCCATGCTCAATCCGGAACGCTGGCGGCCGCGCCCTCAGAGGAGGCAGCACCCACGCTCCCAGCCGTGTACCAGGACTACCAGGACGTGTTCGAGGAACGGGGGGCAGACCAGCTGCCGCCGCATCGGCCTTTTGACTGCGGCATAGACCTCCAACCCGGAGCGCCTTTACCAGTGAGTCGCTTATATTCCCTAACAGAGCCAGAGCGCGAGGCTTTGCAGGACTTCTTGCGCAAGAACCTGGAGCGTGGGTTCATTAGGCCTTCCACCTCGCCTACCGCGGCACCAGTGCTTTTCGTTAAGAAGAAATGTGGGGAACTCCGCCCTTGCCATGATTACCGGGCCCTGAACAAAATTACCGTCCCAGACCGGTACCCCTTACCCCTTATCTCGGAGCTGCTGGAGCGGGTGCAAGGGGCACAGGTGTTCACCAAGCTGGACCTCCGAGGGGCCTACAACTTGATTCGGATCCGAGCCGGGGATGAGTGGAAGACAGCGTTTGGGACCCGGTACGGGCAGTTCGAATATTTGGTTATGCCTTTCGGTTTGTGCAACGCGCCTGCTGTGTTCCAACGCTACATCAACCACGTGTTTCAGGACTTGTTAGACAAGTACGTGGTGGTGTATTTGGATGACATACTGATTTACTCCCGTGACCCGGCTCACCATGAGAGACATGTCCGGACCGTGCTGCAGCGCTTGCGTGAGCACCGTTTGTACGCAAAGCTCAGCAAGTGCGAGTTCCATCAGCGGACTGTGGACTTCCTTGGTCACCGGCTCTCTCCAGATGGGGTGCAAATGGACCCGGGGAAGGTGACAGCGGTTCGAGAATGGGCGGCACCCCGGAACCGCAAGGACCTACAGCGTTTCCTGGGGTTCGCCAATTACTACCGGACCTTCATCGCTGATTATGCTCATCGCACCACCCCGTTGACCCGGCTACTGCGCCCAAAGACGCCGTTTTCCTGGGACAAGGAGGCAGAGGAGGCGTTTCAGGGGTTGAAGGCCTGTTTCCAGAGGGCACCAATCTTACAACATCCTGACCCCTCTCGACCTTTTGTGGTGGAGACCGACGCCTCCAGTACGGCTCTCGGTGCCGTCTTGTCTCAACAGATTGGGCCTGAAGCGCCACTCTTACCCTGTGCCTTCTATTCCCGCCAGCTCCTACCAGCGGAGCGTAACTATACTGTGTGGGAGCGGGAACTACTGGCCATCAAGGTAGCCTTTGAGGTCTGGCGCCACCATCTTGAGGGGGCACGACATCCGGTGGAGGTGAGAACCGACCACCGGAACCTGGAGTACCTCCAGACCACCCGCAAGCTGAACCAAAGACAGATCCGGTGGGCGTTGTTCTTTTCCCGGTTCCAGTTCCGGATCCGCTACATCCCTAGCTCTCAGAATCAGAAGGCGGATGCCCTGTCCCGGAAACCTGAAGACAACGCAGACACGGTACAGCAAGCAGAACCCACCACGATCCTACCTCCGGCTGCATTCCTGGCCACCCAGGAGGCGCAGCCACTGCAGGTTCGGGTGCGGGAACAGCAGCGGGTCGACGCTTGGGCCCAGGATCGGCTCCGGGAGCTGGCTGAAGGGTCCAGCCCACAGTATCCGGGACTGGTCCTGCATCAGGGCCTTCTGCTGCATCACGGTCGTCTGTACATCCCGCCAGGGCCACTACGGCTGGAGGTTCTCCGGATGGCCCATGATGCCCCAGCAGCGGGGCACTTTGGACGGTATCGGACCACCCATCTGGTCAGTCGAGAGTTTTGGTGGCCCCGCCTGAAGGCTGACGTGGCTCGCTACGTTGCTGGTTGTGATGTCTGCCGGCGCGCCAAGGGACCTACCGGGCGACCCCCCGGCCTACTTCAGCCATTGCCAGTCCCACCGCGTCCTTGGCACACGGTTTCATTGGACTTTATAGTAGACTTACCCTCGTCTCGTGGCTGTACCTGCCTTCTGGTTTTCTCCGACCATTTCACCAAGATGGTGCACTGCGCTCCCTGTCCATCTGTACCCACAGCCAAGGAAACTGCTCAGCTATACCTTCAGCATGTCTTCCGCTTGCATGGCCTACCTGAGCGTGTGGTGTCCGACCGGGGCGTTCAGTTCACATCCCGGTTCTGGCGAGCATTACACCAGACCCTCGGGACAGAGGTCTGCCTCTCGTCAGCCTACCACCCACAGACCGATGGCCAGACGGAACGGGCGAACGCGGTGCTGGAGCAGTACCTCCGGTGTTACTGCAGCTACCAGCAGGATGACTGGGTCGACCACCTGGCATTGGCAGAGTTCGCCTATAACAACGCAGTGAATGCGTCCACCCAGCAGACCCCGTTCCAGGCCAGTTATGGTTATCATCCACGGCTGTTTCCAGAGGTGCTGCCGGTGTCCGCGGTCCCGGCGGTGACGGAGTGGCTTCAAGAGCTACAGTCCCAGCAACAGCTTTTGGTGGAGCAACTGCAGCAGGCCAAGGAAGCGTACAAAGCCCAGGCCGACCGCCACCGCCAGGTGGGGCCGGAACTTCGCGTCGGTGACCTGGTTTGGCTCTCCACTCGCCACCTCCACCCCTCTCGACCTTCGCGGAAGTTGGACGCCCGCTTCACCGGCCCGTTCCCTATCGTAGACCGAGTCTCTCCTGTGGCATTTCGTCTCCGGTTACCCGCAACCCTGAAGGTTCACCCGGTCTTCCACAGGTCCCTTTTGAGTCCGGTGGCCCCACCCGACGAGTTCCACCCGAACCATCCCCGACCGCAGCCAGTGTTGGTTCGGGGAGAGCCTGAGTATGAGGTGGAACGCATCCTGGACTCCCGATACCGCAGGGGAAGGCTGCAGTATCTCATTGACTGGAAGGGGTACGGACCGGAGGACCGTTCCTGGGAACCAGCGGCCAACGTCCACGCACCTGCCTGCCTCCGAGAGTTCCATGCGACGTACCCCGGCAAGCCGGGTCCGGACCCTCGGTTGAGGGGGGGGCCTGGGAGGGGGGATGGTGTGATGGCCTGGGATTCCGATTCGGAGGATGAAACAAAGGAATCCCAGCCTGCACAAGAGTCCCCGCCTCCAGGGCCGGCTGAACGGGGGCAAGGCCTAGATGCTGAAGAACCTGCACCTGTGGCAGTGCATCAGGAGCTGGCCCCAGGTGAAACCCTTCTGGCCCCAGAGAGGCTTGACGACTCAGTGGCCACAGGTGAGCCTCCTCCAGGGCCCAGTAACCCTTCGGCCTCTCCTGATCTGCAGAGGCTTAGGGCAGAGAGGCGAAGGGAACTGGTTGCCCCCAGGAGGAGTGCTCGCCTTAAGGCCAGAGGAGGCGGGGCTCCTGGGGGCCGGGACCGCCCCTGGCCTTAGAAGAGGATAAAAGCCCAGTCAGCCCGGCCCCAGGTTGCGGGAGCAACGTCGTTGTTGGCTTCGGACCTTCCTGTGTTCCTGATCC
Organism: Podarcis liolepis; assembly: GCF_965112155.1. Taxonomy (NCBI): domain Eukaryota; kingdom Metazoa; phylum Chordata; class Lepidosauria; order Squamata; family Lacertidae; genus Podarcis; species Podarcis liolepis. The sequence continues at coordinate 63,940,588 of NC_139565.1, forward strand.
CTGCTCGGCCTCCTGTTCCTGACTATCCGGTACTCCTGTTCCCTGCTCGGCTTCCTGTTCCTGACTATCCGGTACTCCTGTTCCCTGCTCGGCCTCCTGTTCCCGACCATCCGGTGTTCCTGTTCCCTGCACAGCCTCCTGTTCCAGCGTACCTGTTCCCCGCCCGGCTCTCTGCCTCGGACCTTGCCCCTCTTCGTGTGGACTCTGCTACACCCAAGGTACCTTACCCCCGGGACCAGCACAAGCCAGGAGCCAAATAGTCATACCGAAACATACGACTTTAGAGCTGCGATATATTGTGAATTGTGATATGTGTGCATGTACTATGCAAAAATCAGAATGTGAGAAAAACCGTGAAGCCAGCCAATGCCTTTTTACACAGCTCCATCCTTATTTCAGATATCATGATGTTTAGCTGGTGATATCTCACAAAGTTGAGAACCAGATATCGCCCAGCCATATTCCTGCACCTTTGGCCCTATCTGGACAGGAATAACCTGGCTACAGTCATCCAAGCCCTGGTAACCCAAGACTTGACTATTGCAACGTGCTTTACATTGGAAAATGGCATGGAAGCTTCAGCTAGGGCAGAGCGCTGGTGCTTGACTGACGGATTTGATGTGAACATAGCATCCATTACGTTTCCATGGCTTCCCTGATGCTTCTGAGTCCTATTCAGATCTCAGGTTTTGACCTATGAAGCTCTTTATGGAGCTGCCCTGTCCAGTTCAGTCGGTAGAGCATGAGACTGTTGTAGCTCCTTATGGTTCAGGACCCCAATATCTTCGGGGCCACGACTCTCAGAATGAGCCTGCCTGGACCCTTAGTTCTTCACCCGCGGTCCTTCTCTGGATATGACCTTTGTGGGATGCTCAGAGACTGATGGCAAGAGAAAGGGCTTTTCCACTGTGGCTGGGAACGCTCTCCCCAGTGAGGTCCACTGACATGTAAAATCTCACCTTGTTATCCAGGCTTTTGATGACCTGGGCTGATTATGTTTTATTGGCCATGAGCTGTCCAAGCTCTCTGTTGCGAGGGGTTGTTTCGAATTATAAAAATGCTCATGTTCTGTATGACTCTCTCCTCCTTTCTTTTCTTTTACGACGTAACGTTTGGAGACCTTGATATGTAACAAGCATCTATAGTAATTGCATTGTGTCAGTTAATATTCCCAAGTTCATGCTAAACCACAAAGCCATTTATAAATGCTTATGCTTGAATAGTAGGCTGAAGTTTGTTTCTACCTGGACAGCTCCTTAGAATCACAGAACTGTAGAGTTGGAGGGAACCCCAAGGATGATGATGATGATGATGATGATGATGATGATGATGATTATTATTATTATTTATACCCCACACTTCTGGCTGGGTTTCCCCAGCCACTGTGGGCAACTTCCAACAAAAGATTAAAAATACAGTCATACCTCGTGTTATAGCCACTTCATGTTGCGTTCTTTTGGGTTACAGACTGCCGAAACCCGGAAGTACTGGAACGGGTTACTTCCGGGTTCCGGCGGCCACGTATGTGCAGAAGCGCTGAATTGCAACCCATGTGTGTGCAGATGCGGGTTGCGAACGTGCATCCCGCATGGATCACGTTTGCAACCCAAGTGTCCACTGTACAGTGGTGCCTCGCAAGACGAACGCCTCGCAAAACGAAAAACTCGCAAGACGAAAGAGTTTTCTGTTTTTGAGTCGTTCCGCAAGACGAATTTCCCTATGGGCTTGCTTCGCAAGACGAAAGCCCATAGGGAAATCTCCGGGGACCTCTTTTAAAATGCTGGCGGTCGGGAGCAAAGACTTTCACCCACCGCCGGCCTTCAGAAGAGATCCTGGACCTCTTCTGAAGGCCGGCGGGGGGCAAAAGTCTTTGCTCCCCCCCCCCGCCTGCCTTCCTGGGACAGCGGAGACTTCTCTGCTGTCCCGGGCGATCTTAAAATGCTGGCGGGCGGTAGCGAAGCCTTCGCTGCCGCCCGCCAGCATTTTAAAATTGCCCTGGGACAGCGGAGGCTTTGCTGCCGCCCGCCAGCATTTTAAAATCGCCCCGGGACAGCGGGGGCTTTTAAAATGCTGGCGGTCGGAAGCAAAGCCCTCCTGTCCCCGGAGCTTGCGGGGCGTGAGGTGGGGAGAAGGGCTTTTCTTCCCACCACCAGCCTTCAGAACAGCCTTCTGAAGGCTGGCGGTGGGAAGAAAAGCCCTTGTCCCCCCCCCCAGCCTTCAGAAGAGGTCGGGGGACAGACTGTCCCCGGACCTGGTCTGAAGGCGGTTTCCATAGGAACGCATTGATTGATTTTCAATGCATTCCTATGGGAAATCGTGCTTCGCAAGACGAAAAACTCGCAAGAAGAAAAAACTTGCAGAACGAATTAATTTCGTCTTGCGAGGCACCACTGTACATTAAAACATCAATTATTTAAAAACTTCCCTGAACAGGGCTGCCTTCAGATGTCTTCTAAACATCAAATAGTTGTTTATCACCTTGACATCTGATGGGAGGGCGTTCCACAGGGTGGGCGCCACTGCTGAGAAGGCCCAGTCCAACCCCCTGCATTGCAGGAATCAAAGCCAAATACTTTAATTCTTGGGCAAAGGAAGCGATCAGTACTTGTTCTGGTTCTGGTTCTGGTTTATTTTTTGTTGTTGATTATGCACGATTTAAGCTAATTGCAATTTTATGTTTTTATATGTTGAGCGGCTCTGTTCTTTGTGCCCTGCCCTGAGATCAGTTGATACTGCTGGGTGTGCTGGAAATCTTCACAAATACTTTGAAATATAAGTTATAAGTGTACAGAACCAACCCAAGCCAAGTGTTCAAGAGAAGTGAGCTCTGTTGCCAAGTCCTCCGCTATGATTGATAGCGAGCTCCAACACCCATCAGCCCTTGGGCATTTTTGCCTTAAAATAAAACATTTAAGATTTCCCGAGAAGCCATAATGAAGGTTGCATGGACTGGAACAAAGGCAGGGCTGGATAACGTGGGAGGGAGATCAGCTTCTGAAAAAGAGAATCTCCTACACAAATAAGGAAAGTCTTCAAGCCTGCGAATTGTTGCACTTTTGCTTGGGAAGTAGAAGAACTCCACTTGGCTTGGGAACAGTTTCCTCTTAACCTTTCCAAAATTACATTTGATTCCCTTATTGCTTGCGCCCTCCCCCCAATTGTCAAATCATTACCTGTGTCCAGAGAATTGATCAGTAAATTGATCAGGTTCCATCAAACGGCACTTTTAGATATTCCAATTCCTTGCAATTTTGCAAGTTGCGCATTGTAACATTGGGTGCTTATCTTATACTGAGTTAGACTCTTGGTCCATTGACTTCAGCAATGTCTACACTGGTTGGCAGTAGTTCTCCCAGATCTCTCTTCCACCTTCTCATGCAAAGCAGATGTTTTACCACCAAGCTGTGACTCTTCGCTTGGATGTTAGAGACACATTCACTGCTCTGGCATTGCTGTTTGCTTCTGGGTGTTTTCCAGAGATGGTCTGAGCCAGGGGTAGGTAGGCAACCTAAGGCCTGTGGGCTGGATCCGGCCCGCGGACGGTCCAGGAATCAGCGTGTTTTTACATGAGTAGAATGTGTCCTTTTATTTAAAATGCATCTCTGGGTTATTTGTGGGGCATAGGAATTTATTCTTCTTCTTTTTTCAAAATATAGTCCACCCTACCACAAGGTCTGAGGGACGGTGGACTGGCCCATGGCTGAAAAAGGTTGCTGATCCCCGGCTGAGCCGTCACTTGCAGCCTCTTAAAACTTCTAAATAGTTGCTCCCAACACAGCAAAAGGGTTCCTCTGACTTGGTCCCATTTGCCACCTCCAGTATCAAGAGCGCCCCCTGGAGTTTCACATCAAGTATGTCGAGTTCTGTCATGGAGGACATCAGATCCTAAAACTTCCTAATATTTCCGGTTTGGAAGTTTTCCCAAATGTTCAGATTCCAAACTTACTTTAGCAGCATAGCTTTTTAAATATCTCCTCTTTAGATGATGTAGCACATATTTTTTAATAGTCAAGCATGGATATAAATAGTAAATATCTTTATAAAAATAGTAAAACATCTCTCTCACACACACACTCATACATCTGAAGAGAGCATTTGGAGCATAATTTGAGTGAAGAAGCTCTGGAACCTTAATGCTCATCAACCGATTTTGGCCCAGGAATGTGTAAGTAAAGTTGTCCCTTTGAACACCCACAAAGATTTGCTGGAAGATCCAGGGTGCATAAAAGGAATTACTACTTGTATTATTATTACTGCTCTTTATTAAATTAGTTTGCCACTCTTCATCTATAGAACTCAGGGCAGTTTGCAACATAGGTAGCCCTTCATTAAACTGTGGAACTCCCTGCCACTGGAGACATTGATGGCCACCAACCTGGGATGGCTTTAAAAGAGGATTATTGGACAATAACCTGGAGAAAGAAAAGCCTATTGAGGGCTACTCGGCGCAATGGCCATGCTCTGCTTCCAAAGTTGGAGGCAGCAATGCTTCTGAACATCAGTTGCTGGAAACCTCAGGAGGGGAGAGGGCTCTGGGAATCCTGCTTGCGGCTTTCCCACTGCGAGGGCAGGATGCTGGACTAGACGGCCACTGGTCTGATCCTGCAGGCTCTTCTGACGTACTTAGAGCCCCCACCCCACTGAGATGAGGGAGGTCTGGGTGTGTATGAATGAGGTGCGTAGGAAGATGCCTTCTACTGCAATGCGCTCTATGTGGGGCTACCTTTGAAGGTGACCCAGAAACTACAACTAATCCAGAATGTGGCAGCTAGACTGGTGACTGGGAGCGGCCGCCAAGACCACATAACACCGGCCCTGAGAGATCTGCATTGGCTCCCAGTACGTTTCCAAGCACAATTCAAAGTGTTGGTGCCGACCTTTAAAGCCCTAAACGGCCTCCGTCCTGTATACCTGAAGGAGCGTCTCCACCCCCATCGTTCAGCCCGGACACTGAGATCCAGCGCTGAGGGCCTTCTGGCGGTTCCCTCACTGCGAGAAGCCAAGTTACAGAGAACCAGGCAGAGGGCCTTGTTGGTAGTGGCACCTACCCTGTGGAACGCCCCCCCCCCCCGATGTCAAGGAAATAAACAAGTAACAGACTTTTAGAAGACATCCGAAGGCAGTCCTGTTTAGGGAAGCTTTTAATGTTTGATGTACTACAGTATTTTAATATTTTTTGGGAAGCCGCCCAGAGTGACTGGGGAAGCCCAGCCAGATGGGCGGGGTATAAATAATAAATTATTATTATTATTATTATTATTATTATTATTCGAACCTGGGGCTTCCTGCATGCAGTGGGCGGGGGGGGGGGGAGAGCTTTTGAATTCTTAACCCGTTGCAGACAAGGGACGGGCCAATTTCCCCGATACCTTCCGGGGCACAGACTGGCGTCGGGTTGCCCAGGAGGCACCTGCGGCTTAGCCATCGTCTCTATTTGACAAGCCCATTAAGTTAAATTAAACCCCACATGCCACCTGCCTGCCTGCCTGCCTGCCGGTTAGCAGAACTGTCTGCTCTCCCTCCCTCTCCTCCCGTTTAATTTTCTGTGATGTGCACTTGGGTTTACGGCTGACATTTAAAGCCTCGTGAAGGGGATGGTTGGTAGGCAGGCATGCGAGTTTGGGGAGGATCTTTGCACTTCGAAGATCCCGACTGTTGGTGAAGGTTGCGAGATAGATGGGAGATGCCCACCCACTTTATCCTCCGCCACCAGGATGAAAATCTGAAGCCCAGAGGCTAAATATCCTCTTCCTCCCAGGAAAACTAACTAGACAATTGTTACTGCTGCCAGCAGCCCTTGGAAGATGACTTTCCCTGCTACTTTAAGAATTAGCTGGGGGGAGAGGGGTTGGTCTGACAGGTGGTCTCTGCCCCACTGGGCCCACAGACAAAGATGTGATGAGTTAGGGCAGGGGTCAGCAAACTTTTTCAGAAAGGGGCCGGTCCACTGTCCCTCAGACCTTGTGGGGGGGGGGCAGACTATATTTTGGGGGAAAAAATATGAATGAATTCCTATGCCCCACAAATAACCCAGAGATGCATTTTAAATAAAAGCACACATTCTACTCATGCAAAAACACCAGGCAGGACCCACAAATAACCCAGAGATGCGGGATCAGATTCATCCAGTGCTTTACCAATTGCACTGGCTCCCGGTGGAGTACAGGGTCAGGTTTAAGGTGCTGATTTTGACCTTTAAAGCCCTATACGGTCCAGGACCCTCGTACCTATGGGACCGCCTCTCCTGGTATGCCCGCGGAGGACCTTAAGATCCACAAATGACAACATTCTGGAGGTCCCAAGTCGCAAGGTGGTTAGATTGATCTCAACCAGGGCCAGGGCCTTTTCAGCACTGGCCCCGACGTGGTGGAATGCTCTATCCCAATAGACTAGGGCCCTGCGGGACTTGACATCTTTCCGCACGGCCTGCAAGACAGAGCTGTTCCGCCTGGCCTTTGGTTTGGACTCGGTTTGTCCCTTATGTTTCCCTCCCCTTATGGTCTTGATTTATCGGCTACTTTTAAAATGAGGCTGCATTTTAAATTGTATTTTAACCTGTATTTTAAATTGCCCCCCCCCATCATGTTTTTTTACTGTGATTTTATTGTTGTTAGCCGCCCTGAGCCCGGCTCTGGCTGGGGAGGGCGGGGTATAAATAAAATTATTAATATTAATAATAATAACAAAAGGACACATTCTACTCATGTAAAAACACGCTGTTTCCCAGACCGTCCACGGGCCGGATTTAGAAGGTGATTGGGCCAGATCCGGCCCCCGGGCATTAGGTTGCCTACCCAGGGTTTCTAGCAACTACAGTTTAGAAGCATTGCTCTCCCCATCTGTTGGCGGCAGAGTACAGCCATTTTGGCTGGTAGCCATACAGAGCTCCTCTTCTCCATGAATTTGCCACCCAGGATAGGAGTGAGCTTCATAGTTTGACTCTCTTCCAACATTTCAGCTTCATTGTGTGTCCACGAGTTCTGGTGTCATGAGAGAGGGAGAAATTGTGGTGGGCAAGGGAGGCCAAAGTTCTGGTTTGGTACAGGTAAAGGGTAAAGGGACCCCTGACCATTAGGTCCAGTCGTGACCGACTCTGGGGTTGTGGCGCTCATCTCGCTTTATTGGCCGAGGGAGCCGGCGTACAGCTTCTGGGTCATGTGGCCAGCATGACTAAGCCGCTTCTGGAGCAGCGCACGGAAATGCCGTTTACCTTCCCACTGTACCTCCCCACTATTTATCTACTTGCACTTTGACGTGCTTTCGAACTGTTAGGTTGGCAGGAGCAGGGATTGAACAATGGGAGCTCACCCTGTCCTGCGGATTCGAACCACCGACCTTCTGATCAGCAAGTCCTAGCCTCTGTGGTTTAACCCACAGCGCCACCCGCGTCCCATTCTGGTTTGGTACATGGCAGCTTTGTAGGCTCATCAGTTTAGGATTGTGGGGAACTCCACGCAAGGCATGTTGAATGTCAGGTTTGCTTCCGGAAGTGCCTGGAATGGATCACTTTTAGAGTGCCAAGTTCTTGAGAAGCAAATTGGAGTAAAGCTTTAAACTGAAATACAGTGGCACCTTGGTTCTCAAACTCCTTGGTACTCAACTTGGAACCCAAACCCTGCAAACCCGGAAGGAAGTGTTCTGGTTTGCAAACTTTTTTCGGAAGCCGAACATGCTCTGTTTTGAGTGTTACACTTCCGTTTTGGGGGCCACACTTCCGTTTTGAGTGTTACGCTGAGGTCTGTCTGTTTTTGCTATTTATTTTGCGTTTTTATTTTTCCGGCTCTTTTTGTTTTGTTTCTGTGACTGTGTGGACCCCAGTTCAGCTGCTGATGGATTGATTGTGTGACTACGGTGCATTGTTTATTGCTTTCATTTTATGGATCAATGGTATGGTTAGATAGTAAAATCCATGTTCAATTCCTGTTTTGGGGGTTGTTTTTAAAAGTCTGGAACGGATTAATCCATTTTGCATTACTTTCTATGGGAATGCGCGCCTTGGTTTTGGAACGCTTTGGTTTTGGAACGGACTTCCGGAACAGATTAAGTTTGAGGACCAAGGAACCACTGTATTTGTGGCCAAAGGATACCAGGAGAACTCTGCTTGAACTCTGTCTGAACTTGTGCAGGAATTTCTCGGTGGTCCATTGGAATTCCTGGCTGGGTCTCTGCTTTTTCAGGCTTGTGGTGCTTGAATCGCAGGAGGCTGGACTAGATGGCCTCTGGGAATCCCCTTCCAACTTGGCTGTTCTGGGATGGCGCCTGCTCTTCCTTTCCTGCTGAGAACCAGCTTCTGGCTCCTGGCCCCTCTGCTCTCCCCCCCCCCCTTCCTCAAACTGAGCTCTCTACCATTGACCGCTCCTGCCCTTTTCCCCCAGCCGCCCCTTTCAAGAGGGGGCCAAGAGCCCTCTGTGTGTCACGACGCGGGTCATGCTGAATCTAATTTTCTGCCTGCCTCCAGGTCAATCGGCCTGGCGGGCTGTCACGCTGCTCCAATTACTGCCGGAGGTGTCTTTCAGGCTGCACAATGGCTCCCATTTGAACTTCCAGGGCTTAAAAGTTCTGAAGTGGCTCGGCTGTTTGGGACTCTCGCTCTGCCTGGAAAGGGTACCTCCAGTCTCTTCCCTCCCCAGGAGAGCCCCGCTGCTGGATCAGGCCCCGAGACCCAGCACCCTGCCAGACCATGATGAGAAACTTATAACTACGTTCGCATCATTGATGGCATTTTGTCCTTTTATGCTGCAAGTCTGGAGAACACAATTATTGGGCAGCTTTTGATAAACATAGCAGATAAATGACTCGGGGGGGGGGGAGAATGCTTGTCAATGCACAGGACCTTATTGACCCAAACCAGGCACCCCCAAACTCTGCTCTCCAAATGTTTTGGGACTACAACTCCCATCATCCCTGACCAATGCTCCTGTTAGCTAGGGGTGATGGGAGTTGTAGTCCCAAAACATCTGGAGGGCCGAGTTTGGGGGTGCCTGACACAAGCCATCAATATAGGAGGGGAGAGGGCTGCTCTTGTGCTCAAATCCTGCTTGTGCCCCCCCCCGGCATCTGGGTGGCCACTGTGAGAAGAGGGCCCTGCGCTAGATCTGTCTGCTCCCCATTTTAAGGGAAGGCTTGTCGCAACCCACAAACTTCTCCTATAGGAATATTACAGTATTTTTTGCACCATAAGACACACTTTTTTCCTCCTGAAAGGTAAAGGGAAATGTCTGTGTGTCTTATGGAGCGAATGCGTGGTCCCTGGAGCCGAATTGCCCGGGGCAAAAAGCAGATCATGCTCTCTTTTTTTAGAAAGAGGGAAGGGGGTGTTGAAACAAAGCCGCTGAGCAGCTGATTGGCAAGCGGTCGGGAGGGAGATAAGGGAGGCTAGTGATAAAGGAGGCTGCTTGGGAGAGGGGAGGTAAAGGCACATGGATCCTCAGGATTTTTGCATTGGGTCACCCCAAATTCACCATCAGATTACATAGCATGTCCATGGCTACAGCCTGCACCAAAAAATCACGTACCCACTGTTTCGTGGGGCCGCAATGGTGCAAAAACGTGGTTACAAAGCACGGATCCACATGGATCCTCAGGATTTTTGCATTGGGCTACCCCAAACTCACTGTCAAATAACATGTCTGTGGCCACAGCATGAACCACAAAAATCATACGCCCACTGTTTGGTTAGAATATTTTTTTTTCTTGTTTTCCTCCTTTAAAAACTAGGTGTGTCTTATGGAGCGAAAAATACTTTAGCTCCCATTTTGGATCTTGGTAGGAACCCCAAGATGCTCTTAAGCAGCTTTGGCACAAACAGCGCTTTGCACAACCCACTGAGGAAGAAAATGACACAATAAAATTCCAAACAGTCAATTGCTCATTGATTCAAAATCCAATTAAAACGATTTAGTTTAATTAATTCAAGAACGTGGGTGAACTTCATCCGGTGACACCGGCTTTTCATAGTCTGGTAGTCATTTGAACCCCTCCTACACCACTGCCCCACTGCCCCCTTGCCTCTGAGTGTACCCATGCGTCCCCCACAGGGGGCGCCACCACCCACAGTTGCACAAACTATACATCTCTCTGTGTGGCAGTTGCACCCCCCCCCGAATACTGCGAAGCGCAGCTCCATTTTGGTGTTCCGCGCAGGTTGGCTGAGGGAAACGCGGAGGCTCTTCTTGTTCTGTTTACCAAGAACAGAAACCTTGGATCGTGGCAGCCCCAAGTCTGCTCTCGTCCTTGGAGGGCTTCCCTTGTTAGCTCAGAGCCTCTGGATTTCTGCTGCCTGTTGGGCAGCCCAGATTCCTTCAAGTGCAGTTGGAAAGAACAGCGTCTTCTGTGCTTTTGGCAAAAAAACTTTGGACACCTGCAGAGAAGCCTTGCAGCTGTGTATTTGAAGATCCCCAGGACTGAGAGAAGGAAGGGGGGGTTGTCTCCCTGTTTTGAACAGAAGTCGAGCTGTGAAAACTCCAGGTGAACGTTGGAGAGGTGATCAAGAGCTGTCGTGGATCCCCGTTAGGCCTGCTCCTGCAAAGAGAGGCGATTGATCCGTTCAAAATCACAGGGATTTTCTAATCTGGCAGTAATGGAAAGGAATTGCTGGGTTTTCCCCCTGCCTGCTCCTCCAGAGGTCAGATGTGTTGCCCTTGATCCACAAAGCTATGAATTGCATATCCCAGGGAGTGGAGCAAAGGGGAGAACGGCGAGGTTTTCAAGCGTTCTTTTGCTCATCAAGGCTGAGCGCATTCATAAGACACGTCCTCCCCCCTTCAGCCGTCCACCGTGCTGTTGAATTTGTATCTAAATTGCTTGCTTGTTCACTTCCAAGGAAGGCTTTCAAATCTGCAAAGCCCATAATAAGGGGGCACGAGTCAAGTTAATTTTTGCTGGGAGCGCTCTTCTGTAGTGTGATGGGTTTTCAAACAAGGCTTTTTCTTTGGTGTCGCCTGTTGCTGTTGTAGAGGACATGCAAGAGGGCAGTTGTGCCCAGAGAAGGGAGCCAGCCTTTAAGAGGGGGAATTAAAAGCATTCTGCTCTCTAAATGGGAGCTTTTATCACGCGACAAAGACCATGAGCCCTTCTCGAGAGCTTTCTTCCCGTTGACTGCACTGGAGAAGGTGGTGGTGGAGCCAGGAGCCAGGAGGAAGACTCAGATAATTTTCTAAGAGAGTTGGAAGGACGTGGAGGTTATGGATCAGGCTTCCTCAACCTCGAGCCTCCAGATGTTTTGAGACTCCAATTCCCATCACCCCTGACCACTGGTTCTGCTAGCTAGGGATCATGGGAATTGTAGGCCAAAAACATCTGGAGGGCCGAGGTTGAGGAAGCCTGTTCTGGACAGTCCATTGGAGATGGTCAGGAAGGGCCTAGATTCAGAAGAGTACCTGTTTCTATAAAGGTCCTATAGTGTTCTTGCAGACTGACCGTCTGAAAAGGTGAGGGGGAAGGAATAATAATTATGATGTTGAAATTATTGCATCGTGTGCAAGAGGAAGGATAGTTTGCATTGGAGCCAAAGATAGTAAAAGTCATAGTTAACCTATGGAACTCTCTTCCACTGGAGGCAGGGATAGCCACCAACCTTAAAAATGGGATTAGACTAATTCATGGAGGAGGAGAGAAGGCTATTGATGGCTCTAATCAGGATGGCTGAGTTTTGCCTCCATGACCAGAGGAAGTAACAGTTCTGACCCATGTTTGAAATTCACCAAGTGTATTTTGCAGCTGGCTGCCGGCCACTTGTGACCAAGTGAAGATGGCATCTGGAGTCTCCACCATCTGGAGTTGCATGCCTGGGGAATCCTTGGATCTTGCCCATTCTCACACAGCAATACCACAACCTCTAGAATTCTATCCATTATATTTTCTCTGTACAATCAGAACGAATTTCAGGAACCAAAAAGTCGCATTGGACAATACGACTTTTGTGCCCTCTGGCCCCCCAAATGGCAACTAGCCATTTCGTTTTGGTGACTTTAAGGTTTAAGGAGCCATTGGCACCTGGCTTATATATCTGAGGTTATAGCGCTGGTTCTGAATCCCAGTGGCTGGGAAACACAGGAGAGGAGAGGTCTCTTTTGCTCAGGTCCCGCCTGTTTCCCACGGGCAGCTGCTGGACAAGATGGGAGGGGCATTGGCCTGATCCAGAAGACTCTCCCTATGTTTTTAAATTCTCTGAAAACATCTGTGAAAACATTCTGTGGTCGTAACAGATTTCCTAAAGCAGGGAGACCAGCCTACATTTGCTTACAGTTGGCTACCTTCACAGAAAAAGGCGTGTGCTATCTTTTCACATGCTGGCTAAATATAAGAAAGTTTGACTCTTGTAGCTTGACCCAGTTGGGTCTTGCTGGCCTGCGTGACTCAGCCCTTTCGACTTGTCCAGGTTTTAGAAATTTCTCTTTGCTCCTCCTGCTTGTTTGCTGTTTCCCCCTCTTGAGACTCAGGGGCCAGAAACCTTGCCTCCTAAATCATCTGGATGCTGAATTCTCAGCCAGTTTCCATGTTTCTGCAACGAAATTTGCAAATGCATGGAATATCTTTCTGTCTGGGGAGAGAGAATTCAGTGCTGTTTCGAGTCCTCTTTTTGGACCGGTATCAGCACAATTCCATTATCTAAATCTCTAGAGCTCTGTGGGCAGTATCCTTCGCTGGATAGGATCGGGAGGCAGAGGAAATGAAAAGCTGCCATGCCTCCATTCAAAGAAATGAAACTCAAGAGCATCGCTTTCAGATGAGAAGAAGCCAGTAAGGCCTCACGTCTAAGTGAGTCTTCTTCTCCATTGCTTCCTACGCTCTCAGAGGCAAGGTTTTTGGTATTGGGGAAGAGGAGAGTGAGAACGCTGGTTTTCGGGGTCGGTAGACCCCATGTTGTGCTTTAACTTTTCACACTTTAAAGTTTCATGTCTAAGCACTCTTTCTCTTGCCCAGGAGATTCCCCTGCAAAAACTGCTCTTTAAAGCTCAATCGCAGCAAATGGCAATCCACAGAAAATCTGAATTGCCATCTGTTGTGCTCCAGCTTTGAAGAGTAGGGATTTGCGGGGAAAGCTTTGGGGCAATAATAGTAAGAATAAAAGTAGTAGTAGTAGTAGTAGTAGTAGTAGTAGTAGTAGTAATTAATTAATAATAATTGCAAACAGAACTCAAAAGCTGTGTGTGGATAAGCCTTACAACTTTTGACCTGGGAGTTTGTATTTTAGTGTTGCTAGTAAAATAAAATTGTTGTGATTAGTGGACAGTCACAATCAAGGCCTACGTTACTACCCTCCCAAATTAAAAACCGTAAGCCCCGAGGCCAGTAAGATATAAGCAGACAGTGACGGCAAGACTCAAGTTGTGCTTCCATAAGGAGAGCAATCGTCAAATGGGGAGCCACCACTACAAAGGCCCTTTCTCTTGTCTCGACTCTTTCCCATTTCCTTTGGGGTGGGGACATGAAAAATGGCCTCAAATTAATCCAACTTGGGGACCTTCTGCAAGCAGATCAGGTGCTCAGAGCAATGGCTCCTTCCCTTAATATTTATGCGGATCTCAATATACAGTGGTGCCTCGCAAGATGAAATTAATTCGTTCCGCGAGTTTTTTCGTCTAGCAAATTTTTCGTCTTGCAAAGCACGGTGTTGGGAAAGTTTTGGAAAAGCTTGAAAAAATAACCAAAGTCTTCAAAAACCGCAAAAAGGGCTACCACACCACGTTCTATGAGTTGCTCCTCGAAGTCAAGTCGCAACTGTATTAACGGTGTTAAGAAAAAGGAAACAAACTTGCAAGACGTTTTCGTCTTGCGAAGCAAGCCCATAGGGAAATTCGTCTTGCGAAGCAGCTCAAAAAACACAAAACCCTTTCGTCTAGTGAGTTTTTCGTCTTGCGAGGCATTCGTCTTGCGGGGCACCACTGTACATTGTTCAGGAGATCGCTTCCTCTCCCTGGCCCTGCAGAGGAGCTTTTTGGGTGCAAATGAAGCTACACCCTGTTCCCTTTTGCAGAGGCCTTCAGATTATTCCTCTTTCTTCTTTGCTGTGATTCCTGCATTGCAGGGGTTGGACTAGATGACCCCTTGGGTCCCTTCCAACTCTACAGTTCTAGGATTTTCCCCTTGAATGGACCCTCTCCAAGCTCGGCCTTCCTTCAGGTCCTGATATCAGCACGTGGGGGCTGCTGGACCTGATTTTTCCTCTGCATTTGAACCTCAACACATTTTGATGTCTCCACAATGTGCAAGTTCAGACTGTGACCATCATCACTTTTAATGCGAGTGGCTGACAGATCCATTGACACTCCTTTTGTTCAGGATGTTGAAAGTGAGATATTTTAATTTTCCTTTTATCACTTGGAAGAGCATCGCTTTGTACACAAATATAGACTTCTTGTGTGCGTTGCCTTTTAAACAAGAGTTTCTGATGAAGCAGAAATTATCTATCTGGGTCTTAGCCTTTTGTGGAATACCAATACTTTGAGGTTGCTTTAAATCGAGCAAAAGCATATTCTGCTTTTAAAATACAATTTGTATCAGCTGGGTGACTTTTCCTGGCTGTCGTATTTGGGGTGGGGGTGGAATTCAGGATTAAAATGCAGCACACTTTCAAGTGTGATTTGTGAAGTTTTCTGTGCTTTCTCCACGATGTGGTGCTTATTTCAGCTCTTATAGATGTTAACAAAGAATCAACTGGTGGCAGGAAGACAGTGGAATTGTCTATAAAGACAATGGACATCAAAATGGCAGGATTTAAGAAGCTGGAAAAGTTGGACCTATGGATGAGGGTGCCTGCATCCTGAGGAGCCCGAAAGAACGTGACTTATCCAGGGCAAAAATGCTTTTTTCGGGATCTGAAAACCAAGAAGGGAACATGCAAGAAAGTATCAAAGTTGCTTCCATGGGGGATGAAGCTAAAATATGGATGGCTGGAATTACTTTGACAGGTGGGACATATCCATATATACAGTCGTACCTTGGCTGTTGAATGCCTTGGTATTCGGATGTTTTGGCTCCTGAATGCCTCAAACCCGGAAGTGAGTGTTGCATTTTGCGAACTATTTTTGGAAGCTGAACATCCGACGGGGCTTCCAAATTGGCTGCAGAAGCTTCCTGCAGCCAATCAGAAGCCGCAATTTGGTTTCCGAACGTTTTGAAAGTCGAATGGACTTCTGGAACGGATTCTGTTTGACTTCCAAGGTACCACTGTATATGTATTTATATTGCGTCTTTCTCCCAGGCTGGGACTCGAGGTTGCTTACACAACTTAAAGGAACACAGATAAAGTAGCAAACTAAAAGCACGTGAAAGATTACTGTTAAAACAAAAACTTGAATGGAATCAAAACAATGCACAGTACAGTGGTACCTCTGGTTACAGACGCTTCTGGTTACAGACTTCGCTAATCCAGAAATAGTACCTCGGGTTAAGAACTTTGCTTCTGTTTCTGCAAATATAATATGATGGTTCCCAATCTTTTTCAAAGTCTCTCTTTTTCTCTTAGTCTTTCTGTCATTTTTGCCAGGTCTGCATAGTTCATCAACTTCACTTGCCATTGTTCTTTAGTTGGTATTTCTCCAGTCTTCCAATTTTGCGAGATAGCAAAGCGGGTGAAAATAGAAAAAACCCAGAAACGCAAGTTGGGGGAAGTCTTGGAGGGGAGGGAGGGAGGAATATATAGTAAAAGTTAAGAATTTGAGATGTATGTAATGAATGAAGATGAGAAAATTAATTATTATTATTTTTTTTAAAAAAAGAACTTTGCTTCAGGATGAGAACAGAAATCGCGCGGTAGCGGGAGACCCCATTAGCTAAAGTGGTGCTTCAGGTTAAGAACAGTTTCAGGTTAAGAAAGGACCTCCGGGACGAATTAAGTTCTTAACCTGAGGTACCACTGTACATGGTTAATCCATGGAACTCCCTGCTGCAGGAGGCAGTGATGACCACCAACCTGGATGGCTTTGAAAGAGGAACTGGACAAATTCATGGAGGAGAAAAGGGCTATTGGTGTCTCCTAGCCAAGGATGGCTCTGCTCTGCCTCCACTTCTGAATCCCAGTTGGTAGAAACCACAGGAAGGGAGAGGTCTCTGGGGCCCAGATCCTGTTTCCTGGTTTCCCACTGGGGCTTGTGGTTGACCCCTGAGAGAGCAAGATGATAGACTATATGGGCTACTTGCCTGATCCAGCAGAGCTCCACTTAAAGCTTTTGTGTTCTTAAACATGCTTAAAACCTTCCCTCCTGCCCTTGACAGCTTCCCAATTTTTAGGGTCTGCGAAGCAATCTGCATGGTGGGATTTCATTTCCAGCCCTAATTGGCGCCTGCAGTCGGCTTCCCTGTTCATCGGCTGCGTTTGGGTGCGTGGGTCCCCTCTGGGCAGGTGGTTCAAGTGCTTGGCAAAAGGCGCTTGGCTCTCTGGCTGCCCCCATTTAAGCAGACGCTGTCAAAAAAGCAAAAGAGCAACGGGAGGGGGGGTGAGAAGGAGGAGGCGAGCTGTAATTATTCCGCATTTATTATTGATACTCTGAAATTGCTAGAAGGAGCCTCTAATGTGAGCAACTGATACGACTTTCAGAAGACAATTTAGCTCTCATGTCTGTGTTTATTAGCTCCCTCGGCTGCTGCAGTCACTGAACCTAAAGCCTCATTTGCTACTGTCTTGTTGGGAATTTGAATCTCGCCACTTTCTCTCTTTCCTCCTCTCCCTCCCCCCTTTCTACATGTCTGGAAAGGCCTCTCTCTGTCTCTGAGCGCAGCCCGACTGAATGTCCCTAGCTGCTGCCCAGGAGCGCTCAGGGATTTACAAGGGCTGGCAATGTATTAAACGGCGCTGTTCCGACTCTCGACCAACTTCTGAGTTTGGCAGTGATGAATGGGGAGGAGTTGGAAAGGCAGGTATTTAGAGCCACCGGAAAATTTAAGGGGCTGCCACCATCCTTTTGCAGTTATAAGAGGGAATCCAAGGACACAAGCTTATAGCCAGAGGGAGGCAGGCAAATCAAAGCTGTCACCAGAATTTCTCTCCCAAGGATCGCTGGGGACTGCAGGGGTGTGAAAGAGGCAAAACTGGGGATTCCCCCCCAAATCTGGGGGTTTCTTAGCTGAATGAAATCTATACCCCATAAGAATGGTGTAGATTGCCTCCTCCTCTACGCTCCCCACCAGAAGGGTGATAAAAAGCATCTCTCAACGTTGGGATTGGGGCATTCATGAGTTTACGTGCAGCCTCATAGAATTATAGTTGGAAGGGAACCCAGGGGTCATCTAGTCCAACCCCCTGCGAGGCTGGAGTTGCAGCCAAATAATTCCCGGCAGATCCAGCCTGTTTGAAAACCTCCAAGGGAATCCACCATCTCCCGAGGAGGACCATTCCACTGTTAAACTGTACGTTTTCGGGCACAATTCAAAGTGTTGGTGCTGACCTTTAAAGCTCTAAACGGCCTTGGTCCAGTATATCTGAAGGAGCGTCTGCACCCCCATCATTCTGCCTGGACACTGAGGTCCAGCGCTGAGGGCCTTCTGGCGGTTCCCTCGCTGCGAGAAGCCAAGTTACAGGGAACCAGGCAGAGGGCCTTCTCGGTAGTGGCACCCGCCCTGTGGAACGCCCTCCCATCAGATGTCAAAGAGAACAACAACTACCAGACTTTTAGAAGACATCTAAAGGTAGCCCTGTTTAGGGAAGCTTTTAATGTTTAACAGACTAAGGTAAACGTAAAGGGACCCCTGACCATTAGGTCCAGTCGTGGCCGATTCTGGGGTTGCGGTGCTCATCTCGCTTTATTGTCCGAGGGAGCCTGCGTACAGCTTCCGGGTCATGTGGCCGGCATGACTAAGCCGCTTCTGGCGAACCAGAGCAGCACACGGAAACACCGTTTACCTTCCCGCTGGAGCGGTACCTGTTTATCTACTTTCATTTTGTGCTTCCAAACTGCTAGGTTTGGAGCAGGGACCGAGCAACGGGAGCTCACCCCATCACGGGGATTCGAACCGCCGACCTTCTGATCGGCAAGTCCTAGGCTCTGTGGTTTAACCCACAGTGCCACCCGTGTCCCTGTTTAACAGACTACTGTATTTTAATACTTTGTTGGAAGCCGCCCAAAGTATAAATTATTATTATTATAACTGCTCTTGCCATCAGAAAGTTATTCCTGGTATTGAGTCAGAAACTCCTTTCTTTTAACTTGAAGCCATTTGTTTGGGTCCTACCTTTTGGAACAGGAGAAGACAAGCTGTTTTCATCTTGCATGTGACAGCCTTTCAGATATTTGAAGATGGCTTCCATATCTCTTCCCAGTCTCCCCTTTTGCAGGCTAAACAGCTCCTTCGGCCGATTCTATTAAGAGATTCCAACTCTGGAATTCTATTATTCCACGTGCAGTAGAAGCAATTATATGCAGTAATATTAATGAAACCCAGATCTAAATCGTGTAACAAGTGTGTTGGGGGGAGGTCAATGGATGCATCCAGCCCTCAAGGCCCCCACTGGAAGTTTTTCTGCCGCGATGTTCCTGCTGAGAGCATTGGCTGAGCCACTGCAGAGCGCTTGAACCTCCCCATCTCGGCTACCCACAATGCTCTTCTCTCTGAAATATGGCACAGCCGCTTAAGTGAAATTAAGGAAGCTGTGAATCTCGGTGATGAACGACGCAGACGGCTCAGACCTTGAGCAGACGCCATTCCTTTTCAGAGAAACTAGCTGCCTTCCTGCTTCTGCTGCTGTTGTTGCGTTGACCGTGATTTAGCATCTGTGTGGTGGGTGCTGTACAGGGCACCGAAATGGCACCTTTGTTGGGTTCAGCAGGGCTTGTACACACTGTCTGCCAGCCACTCTGGGGAAAAGGGCAGGAGCCTCGTTTGGCATGCTTTATGTGGAGGCAGGGGCAGAAAGTCTGGAGCCAAATATCAGCAGGCAGGAGTGGCCATGAAGAGCCGGATGAGACAATGGGGTCCTTCCAGCAGCATTCATAGAATCATAAAGTTGGAAGGGACCCAAGGGTCATCTAGTCCAACCCCTCACAATGCAAGAAATCTCAGCTAAAGTATCCGTGATAGATGGTCCTCCAAACTCTGATTAAAAACCTCCAAGGAAGGAGAGCCCGCAGCTTCCCAAGGGAGACCATCCCACTGTCGGAACAGCTCTTGCTGGCAGAATGTTCTTCCTGGCGTTGAGTAGGAATCTCCTTTCTTGAAGCCATTAGTTTAATTCTTGCCCTCCATTCGCTTGTTTGCTCAGCTGCTTGGCAAGTTCAAGTGGAGCAGGTGAATCGTCCTCCTCTCCTCTCTTTCCTTCTTTTCTGCAGCCCTGGAAAAACATCGCCCGCTGGATTTCTCCCTGTTAGGGTGTCGGGAGTCCAGGTTCCCTGCTTGCTAACACAGTAAGCGTAGGTAATTGAAAAGGAGGATTCACTGCAAAAACAAACAGATAGCTCTGAACAGCTTTGACAAAGCCTTCGGCATCATTACTCAAGATGACCCTTCTGAAGACTCCTTCTGGCCGCGACAGAAGATATTGAACTTTCGACTCTTATGTCTCTTGTTTTGCTTCCTGTCTTGAAGCCCTCCCATTCACCGACTCTTCGGACTTAGTGGATCAGCTCCAACCTCTTCCTGTGCTGAGAGGCTGAGTCTATTCATGCCTCTTTGTGCTTCCTGCGAGCTTTGGCTGTGTTCCCGCCTGCTCTCAGCTACTGCCTTATCAGCTGGTTCGTCAAAGAGCCGAAGTGTGCAGCTGCCTGCTCTCCAATATCTGAGCCTCTCTGTTCCTGGCTGCTTTCTGCAGTTGGCTACAATTCTTTACTTGGAGCTGGCTCATTCCTGACATGGGCTATCCCAGTTCATGGTGCAAAAGGCTCTTCGAAAGCTCCAGCAAAACAGGAGTCAGTCTGGCCAGTGCTTAGATGGGTGTCAATCTGTGGGCTTCCTTTGCACTGCCCCTTGGGGGGAAGAAAGTTGGGGTCCTCACCTGATGTGTAGTTGACCTGTGGAAGTTGCTACCACAATATATAGCCATGCTGGCAAACTGGTTGGCTTTAAAAGGATCAAACAACTTCACGAAGGGCAAGGCTGTCAATGGTTGCCATTCATGATGGTTGCACTTTTGCAGGATTGCCCTTGCCCAGATTATTGAGGTGCCAGCTGTTTTCCAGGAAGGGCTGACTGTTTCTTGTCTTGCTTTGCCTTTTTGTAGGAACATTAGAAATGGGGTCAGCCCCCAAACCTATCTAATCCAGCATTTTGTTCCCCCAGCGGCCATCCAGATATCTAGGAGAAGCCAGCTTGCAGAACCTCAGCCCTCTCCTGCCTTGGGATTCTGAGCAAATGGTCTTCTGAATCACACTGCAACTCACCCTGGCAATTTCTGTGACTGGTAGCCATCAATAGACAAAATGTTAAGACCCGTGCCCTTTTGAAAAGGATGTGAAAGGGATCTAGGGGTCTTGAATAAACCACAAGCTTCACCTAAGTCAACAGTGTGATGCAGCAGCAAAATATGAATGCTATTCTAGGCTGCATCAACAGAAGTCTAGTGTCCATATCAAGGGAAGTAATCGTCCCACTCTCTTCTGCCTTGGCCAGACCACACCTGGAGTCCTGTTGTCAGCTCTGGGCACCACAATTTAAGAAGGATGTTGACAAGCTGGGAGGTGTGCAGAGGAGGGCAACAAAGATGATCAAGGGTCTGGAAACCAAGCCTGATGAGGAATGGTTGAAGGAGCTGGGTATGTTTAGCCTGGAAAAGAGAAGACCGAGGGGAGAGCTGATAGCAATTTCTAAATGGCTATCACACAGAAGGGGCAGCAATCTTGTTTTCTCCTGTTCTGAAGCAAAGGACTTGAACCAGTGGCTTCAGTTTGCAAGAAAGGAGATTCTGACTGAACTTCAGGAAAAGCTTTCTGCCAATTAAGAGCTGTTTGACAGTAAAACGGACTCCCTTGGGAGGTGCTAGACTCTCCTTCCTTGGAGGTTTCTAAGCAGAAGTTGGATGGCTGTCTGTCATATACAATCTAGTTGTGATTCCTTCATTGCAGGGGGTTGTATTAGATGTCCCCCGGGGTCCCTTCCAACTCTACATGCCTCTGGTTCTATGAAGCCATCCAAGTTGGTTGCAGTTACTCCATCTTTCTTGCCGTAGACTGAAATATTATTATTTTTATTTGGTCTGTCCTGAATCTTCCAACAGTCTGCTTTGTTGGATGACCAAGTCCTCTCTGCTTACCTAATGGGATGGGCCCATGATTAATGTTCAGCAATGGGACAGGCAAATCCTTCCTATGTGCATAGGTGAAAATCACACGCTTGATTTCCCCCTTTAAGTCAGGAAGTCAAACACACATTTTTTTCCTCTGCCTATTGAGCTGTGTAAGTGGCATTTGCACATTTCATTCATACCTTGTCCCATGGAGCTGGTGTGCTGGGCATGGGGTGTCTCTGCAAACCCCTTCCTCTCTCCCTGCAGTTGGTCTGGCTGGGGCAAAGGAAGTGCCCCCCCCCAGCATGTGGATGAAATGGCAAAAGCAACACACACACACACAAACAGCACTTTTAAGAGCCAACAAATAACAACTGTGTATTTTTCAAACTTGTTTCGGAGATGCCTGGTCTTATATTTATCTCATGACGACAAAGATTGGATCCTAATCTGTGCTTTAACTTTAATCTGATTCTGCTTGGTGAAGTATTGCAGACATATTACATTGTTATGTCATTTTCTGTTTTGTGTAAATTTTCTTACATGTGGTGTTCTTTTGAGCATTTCAATAGAAGGAGAAATTGTGCTCTATAATCCAATAATTTATGAATGACAAACCCGTCCTGCATGCAGAAGATTCTGCCTGTGTTAAGATAGGGACCTGGGACTGTATCCAGCCAAGTTCTGTTCAGAGGAGCTGACTGACAGCTGCACACCCATTAATTCCAGTGGGTCTACTCTGAGAAGGACTAATGCTAGATGCAACCATTGGTATCTTTTCTTGGTAAGTGACATGTCATGTAGGTTTCCTTCCACTAATCTGGGGTGTTTCGGACTATCGGAAGAAAGACTTCACTCATGTTTGGGGATGGGGAGGTCTTCCTCTCCTCACTGCCACATTGTCCCATGATTATGAATAAGTGATTATTTTATATCTGGCATTTCTACCTCACCTTTTTGCCCAAGGACCTCAAGGTGGGATACACAGTTCTCCCCTTCCCTATCTAACCCACACAACATCCCTACGAGGTAGGTTAGGCTGAGCGGCAGTGACTGGCCTAACGTCTGAGCTTCATGACGAGTGGAGATTTGAACCCTGCTCTCCCAGGGGATGCGGGTGGCTCTGTGGGTTAAACCACAGAGCCTAGGGCTTGCCGATCAGAAGGTTGGCGGTTCGAATCCCCGCGACGGGGTGAGCTCCCGTTGCTCTGTCCCTGCTCCTGCCAACCTAGCAGTTCAAAAGCACGTCAAAGTGCAAGTAGATAAATAGGTATCACTCTGGCGGGAAGGTAAATGGCGTTTTCGTGCGCTGCTCTGGTTTCGCCAGAAGCGGCTTATTCATGCTGGCCACATGACCCGGAAAAACTGTCTGTGGAAGCAGACAAACACTGGCTCCCTCGGCCTGTAAAGCAAGATGAGCGCCGCAACCCCAGAGTTGGCCACGACTGGACTTAATTTTCAGGGGTCCCTTTACCTTTACCTCCCAGGTGTCTTAGTCCAACACTAACCACTATGCCACACTGCCTGTAGCTCATCCACTGCAGTACGTCCTGGCTAGCTTGCCATAATCATCCCAGATCTTTTTTGATGCGTTGGCACACTCCTCCTCAACCCCATGCATTCTAGACAGCACCCACCAATTATGGCCCTGGCATCATCGTGGGGTTCGGTTAGATGACCTATGGGTTCTTTCCAGTAGTAGAATTTTACCCAAGCACGTATGTGACACTTTCACATCTTGCCGATTTGTACCCTGACGTTCAGGAGTGGCTGCAGCTGCAGCGGTGCTGCTCCAAATCTGGCACTTGGGGACCCTGCAGCCGCTATCGATGCCACATCACAGGAAAGCGAAATAGTGCTATTAGGGACTGTTTGCCTTGCGTCCCTGCGGACAGCAGAGGGGCCTGAGGTCAGCTATCTGAAACCCTGGCTGGGAAGAGCAGCGCTCGGAAGCGGCCCCAGGGACCCATCGCCACTCTGCCCTCCCAGAGACCGAACCTCCCCCCAACTCGTCTGGATCCTGCGCTGTCCCTGTGACTCAGGCCTGGGCTGAAAGCAACGGTGAGGCCATCTGTCGGCGTAGCCTGCCATCATCCCCATCTGATCTGCCGAGGAGGCGTTTGACCTTGCTTGTGACACCGAGTCACCCTCTGACTCAGACCTGCGTGGCTCTTGCACTTGCTCAGAGATGCTATCGGGCGAGGCAACTGCCAGGGCCGCCCAATGCAGCCTCTTTGCAACAGCCAGGATGCTGGCGTTGGCAGGCATCTCTGCAATCCTTCAGCCTGCCAGAATCTGGGAGTTGCAAGATATATGCAGGCTTCCTCGTGCGGTGCCAAGTTTTCCAGAGCAATTTTCTTGCCGCTAGGACGTATGTAGCGTTGGGGGGGGGGTAGGTGGGTTAATTCTGACAGAGCCCCTTTGTGCCTTTTGGCTACTGAACAAGCCGCGATCCTCGTGTACTCGTCACTCCTTAATTTGTAATTACTTGTCTAATTGACAAAGTTGCATGCTTTTTCCCCAGGAGGAACTCTTTATATTTACTAATTCGGTTTGCTTTGGAGGGAAGCGGCCATTCTACACACTCTTCGCTGTCGTCTCCCCAGTCCAACCCTTCTTGCTAATTAGTTCTTTCTCACAGGCTGGCTATTAGTCAAGGTAGATAAGCAGAAATGTCATCCTCAGGAAGGACTTCGAGTTGGGAGGGAAGCCAAGGGTCATCTAGTCCAACCCCCGGCAATGCAGGAATTTGTTCCTCTTGAGGACCAGATCTGGGGGCAAACAGAGGTGGACTTTTGGCCTTCAAGCTGTTGGAACATATCCAGACTAGATGGGATTTGGGTCTGTTCCACAAATGTAAGGTTCTTCCGTACAGTTCTGTTGATGATTTCAGTTACCTGCTGCCAAAGGTTTTTCAATATAGGACAATGAAAAAATGTATGTTTAGAGAAGCATTATCCCTATTGCCTCTCCAACATTTTGATACCTTAGATAGCCCCTTTTTAAACAAAGGTAATGGAGTCCACCATATTCTAAATATTTTTTTTTTTTGTTATATGAGCTTCCTGTGGTTTCCAGCAACTGTGGAAGCAGAACTTCTCCATCTTGACTAGTAGCCCTCAAAGCCTTCTCTTCCTCCGTGAATTTGTCTCATCCTTTTTTAAAGCCATCTGGACTTGTGGCCTCTACTGCCCCTTGTGGGAGGGAGTTCCACAGTTTAACTGTGTGTTGCATGAAGAAAGGTGTTTTCTCTCTCCATAATCTTCCAACGTCCAGCTTCCTGGAACGTCTCTGAGTTCAAGTGTTACGAGAGAGGGAGAAAAAATTTCCTCTATCCATTTTCTCCAGGCCAGGTGTCATTTTATAAACTTCTATTATGACCCGACTCCCCTTGTTTGCCTTCTCTCTAAACCAGCGGTTCTCAACCTGTGGGTCAACAGATGTTGTTGGACTACAACTCCCATCATCCCTGAGCTCTGGCCTTGCTAGCTAGGGGTGATGGGAGTTGTAGTTCAACAACTTCTGGGGACCCACAGCTTGAGAAACACTGCTCTAAACCCAAAGCTCCCAAATGCCCCAAGCTTTCTCCATAGGGGAGTCGCTCCATCCTTTTGGGTTATCGCCCTTTCCTGAAGAGCCTCAAATGGATTGGACAAAGTCCATTCGGTCCAGAGCAAGAAGACTGCCAGTTTCCACGGTTTTGTGCAACCCACCCATCAGAGGGGGGTTCAGTGCTTGCTTTCCCCCTGCCCCCCCCCCCCCGCTGCTGTCTTCTCGCCTCTCCAAAACAGTTTCCAGCAAATAGCCTTGCTCCCTTTTCCTTTAATTCACATTGCTTGGGGGAAAAGAACACGCGCGCAACCCAATTTCTTGCTTGCCTGAGCCTGGGTCTGATTGGACTAAATGGGGGCCATGCAGAATACAGCTCATCCCCAGGGCCTACCTACTCGCAACATATTGATGAGCATCAACCCTCTCCTATCCATCTCCCCACCCACTTTGGTAACACGAAGGAGGACAAAATTTGGCACACCCCCTCAATTACCGGATTGGCCTGAATATAAGCTGCGGGTTGTTTTTTTCCAAATTCCGATCGTGAAAAGTTAAAGTGTGGCTTATATTCACGACCGTATGCTGCCAGCAAAGTGGCACAGCTCCCCCCCCCCCCCGGAAGCAGTGCGGGACAGCGGCGGCCAGCCCACCCACCTGCTACTCCCAATCCTTTCCCAAGTCATCGGAAGCAATGGGGGGAGGCCCCTGGCAAAGCAAGGCGGTTCCCCCCCCCCCGGGCAGCCCGGGAGCGCGGGGCAACGGCGCCCGTCCTGTCTGCAGCTCCCAAGCCTCCCCCAAGACACCAAATTTGAAGGGTGTGGCTTCTATTCTGGCCAATATGGTATTTCTTATTTTCATAATACAGTCATACCTCTTGTTACGTTTGCTTCAGGTTAAATCTTTTCATGTTGCGTCCCGCGGCAACCCAGAAGTACCGGAAAGGGTTACTTCTGGGTTTAGCCACTCGTGCATGCGCAGACACTCAAAATGACGTCACACGCATGGGGAGAAGCGGCGAATCACGACCCGCGCACGTTCAGATGCGGGTTGCATTCTGCTCATGTTGCGAACGGAGCTCCGGAACAGATCCCGTTTGCAACCAGAGGTACCACTGTAGTTCCTTTTGGTGCAGTTGGTACTGACTACTGCTTTCTGAGTTGCAACTTGCTGTCCCAAGACCTGTCTATTGAAGCTCCCCTTGACTTTGCGCCGTCTGCGGGGGAGCTTCCTGCGCTGTCCCAAATCTGGCTCTGCTCAACACCTGGAACAGGTACAGTCCCTGAGTGCCTGGTTTTGCCAAGGCCTCAAAGCTCCTTCTTGCATCTCATTCTGGGAGGTGGCTGGTGTCTCAATTTAGCCCTTGTTGCTTCCCTCCTTGCTTCTATCGGAGGTTTATTTCTGGTGGGAGGGGAAGGGGCTAGGAAAACAGCCTCCGATAGGTTAGTCTGGCTGCGTCAGTCTTCCCGGTTTTAAAACCTTTTAGCTTTTTTATTCCCCCGGATTTATAACCCTGTGCATCTAAAGGAGCCTCGGAGAAGGTAATAGCCTTTTACAAACACAGGGATATTGCAACATAAAAATATTAATTATAAAGCAATCAAGGTACAAGGGGAAAAAATGACAAGATAAAACGTGCCTATATATAAAAAAGACGCCCTAAAAATATGCTGTTGGAATAAACGCTTGATTATCCTAAGCCAGTAAAAGCTTGTCTAGACAGGCGGGGGGGGGGGGGTTGGGGGAGAGAGATTGGGATGGGGGCTTGCAGGGGAGGCAGCTCAGGAGCTGAAGAGCACCCACCAAGCGTTGCCCTCTGTGCCCTCAGTCCTTGGTCGGGTCACAGAGATGCTCTCTTGCACCAGGTGACCTGGGGTGAATGAACGGCCCAGTGGGGGGGGGGGCGACCGGGGTCAGCGTCACTTCCTGAAATATGCAAATAAGTTGATCCCTTCCCCCAGAGGCTGTTTGCCCTGTTATGGGAAACTTAAAGAGGATGTCTGCCTGCCTGTCTCAGGTTGCGAACATGATCCGTGCGGAATGCACGTTTGCAACCCGTGTCTGCGCATGCGTGGGTTGTGATTCTGCGCTCCTTCGCATGCGCAAAGCACGATTTAGCACTTCTGCACATGCACAACTGCCGAAACCCAGAAGTAACCCACTCTGGTACTTCCGGGTTTCAGCGGTCCGCAACCTGAAAAAACGCAACCTGTGGCAGCTAGTCTGGTGACTGGGAGCGGCCACTGAGACC
Source organism: Podarcis liolepis (assembly GCF_965112155.1). Classification (NCBI taxonomy): domain Eukaryota; kingdom Metazoa; phylum Chordata; class Lepidosauria; order Squamata; family Lacertidae; genus Podarcis; species Podarcis liolepis. The sequence continues at coordinate 63,967,542 of NC_139565.1, forward strand.
ATCTAACACCGGTCCTGAAAGTCCAACCTTGATTCCCGGTACATTTCCAAGCACAATTCAAAGTGTTGGTGCTGACCTTTAAAGCCTTAAATGGCCTCAACCCAGTGTACCTGAAGGAGTGTCTCCACCCCCATCGTTCAGCCTGAACACTGAGATGTAGCACCAAGGGCCTTTTGGCAGTTCCCTCATTGCGAAAAGCCAAGTTACAGGGAACCAGGCAGAGGGCCTTCTCGGTTGTGGCACCCGCCTTGTGGAACGCCCTCCCACCAGATGTCAAAGAGATAAACAACTACCAGACTTTTAGAAGACACCTGAAGGCAGCCCTGTTTAGGGAAGTTTTTAATGTTTAATGTTTTATCGTGTTTTAAATATTCTGTTGGCAGCCACCCAGAGTGGCTGGGGAAACCCAGCCAGATGGGTGGAGTATTAATAATAATAATAATAATAATAATCCTGTGTGCTGTCCTGCTTGTGGGTTTCCCATAATGGGCATTGGGTTGGCTGCTGTGAGAACAGGATGCTAGACTAGAAGGGTCATGGCCGGATGCAGTAGTCTTTTCTTTGATTATTATGTAGCGAGGCCCGCGAGCACTTGGGTGCAAATGGCGCTTTGCGTGTAGGTGTGCGCTTTCTGTCACATTTGTCAGTCATTGCTCTGGTGGTCTCCAGGCATCCTCGCTGCCTGCCTTGTGAATGATGGGCTGCCCGGTGGGAGGGGGGAAGGCACTGCTGAATTTTTCAGTGGCTGACACCTGACAAGCGTGATGAATGGGAGCCCGGCATGGGCTGCCGCAGTGACAAACGGACCGCTCCCTCCTTCAAGCTCCAGGAAAACTTTGCAATTATTTCCCAGAGCTTTGCAAATGAGTTTCTCAATCAGGCCCACGCGGGAGTTTCCCTTATTTACTCCTGTTTAATGGGCCTTCGAAAGATCAGATCCAGCAACCCGCTGGAAGTCAATGCAAGGACTCCCACGTGTTGCCAAGTACTTTGTGACAAAGTTCTCTATCTGGGCCATTGGACGCGGCACGGCGGCTTCCCAGTCCTGTGTGTGTAAGAAATTCCCTGGAGCTGCCTTAGGAACCTGTTTTTCAACAGCAATGCCAACCACGTTGAGCAGACTTGCAGCACGGGCGTCTTCTGCAGAGACCAAAAGCCTGCCAGCGCCATAACGTAGGAATGAGATAGTATTAATGGGTTCCCTCTGAAGAGCAATTGGCAGGCTTAATCCTTGGAAGAACGGCAGCCTTCCTTGCAGGAACGTCGCAAAGGGGGTTAAGATATCCTTGGCGATGGTGCTTGGAATACTTGCAGGGAAGTGGAGTCTGGAAAGTGATGTGGCTTTTCATTTTTCAACATTAACCAAAATGTTCTCAGCTGAATAACTTGGTTTTTGTTCACCTTTGAGACTTTTCTCTTATCCCTGACATGGCCATTTTCTTACCTGGGTGTGGAAGACTCATGTCTGAATCCTGGATTAGCCCTAACATCCTGCAGCCTGGCTTACCTCACGGGGTTGTAGTGAAAGAATTGAAGCACACACAGGCTTGCATGTATTTATATACTGCAATTGTATACCACCTTTTTCTCCAAGCAGCTCAAGGTAGCATACGTGGTTCTCCCCCTCCTCTTTCAATCCCCGCAAAAACCCTGAGAGGTAGGTTAAGTTGAGAGGCAGCGGCTGGCTGAAGGCCACACCCAGCAAGCTTCATGGCCAAGTGGGGAATTCGAACCTAGGTCTCCCAGGTCCTAGTCCCGCACTCTTAACTGCTCTGTCGCACTCCCAGCCGAGAGGAACTTCAAAGCCTCATGTACAGATGCCTGCCATGTAGAGAAATCACTCATATTTGCTCAGCATCCAGAAAGGCTGGATGTTTTTGGCTTTTCTGGACGCTGAGCGAGGCAAGGAAAAAAGGTAGCAAACGTCTCCTTTTTGCAAAGCGTTTTGCATGTGGCGGAGAGCAGCTCAGGGGCGGAACTTAGCAACACTAACAGCAGAAAGGGGGTGCAAAGATTTCCTATGATTTCACCTGACTCGACACCTGCTTTTATCTTTGTAGGAAGCCCTGGATATCAAAGGCGAGACCCCAGAACAGGGAAAGCGTGGAGAAGCTGAGAGGAGTTGGATGAGCAATTTGGTCCACACCTTGCTGCCTGCAACACCTGAGAGGTAAGGGCCTCTTGACTAGAGACCGATGCATGCTTATTCCGTATTCAAGGAGGTTACTGCTCAGGAAGCACCTGCAGGCTACTTCTGGGTGGCCCTCAAGTAGTTTGGTGATGTGTGAGAATTACTGCAGCTTCGCCGCTTGCTCTGTCCGTTGGCATGTTCTTGGCACAGAGTCTTCCCTTGATGATGCCAAACGCACCCTGAGTTTCTTCTGCCTTCTGGTGGGCCCAGCAAGCTCCGAATCCTGGCAAGATTGAGGCAGCTGGTTCCCAGGTCCAGGTAACTGATCAATTGCCTGCTTTGGATGGGGTTGGACTCCCCCAGAAAGTGCAGTCCAGGGTGCTCCTGGCTCCATCTTTGTGCCACTACAGCTGCAGGTGACCCTAGTAGCTAGGAGTTCCTTTTCCCAGCTCTCGCAGGTAAAGCTGCTACATCTGTCTCTTGTCCAAGATAGCCTGACTGCTGTTGTCCATATGCCGGTAAGCTCTGGGCTGGATTCCTGCAATGTGCTCTTTGTGGGGCTGCCCTTCAAGTTGGTTTGGAAGCTGCTCAATGGGGCACGATAGTTGGCCGGCTAGCATCTGCCTGTCTTGGTAGACAATGGTGAGATCAAACTGTTGGAGCGTTGCAGCGCCTGCTGTAAGAGACCAGTATGAGAGAGGCAGACCTGTTTTGTTGCTGCTGGGACAGGTGAAGGCGTCCAGCTGTGTTGCTGCAGATGCAAAAGCATGTTTCTTCTCTCTTTGCTTCTCCCAGAGGGCATTCCTCCTCTGGTCACTGCTGTGGATGCAAGACTCCACTGCCTGTCTTCCAGGTACTGTGAGTCGTCTGCAATGGATTCCCACATGGCTGGGTTCATGTTGCCAGCCTTCGTGTCACATTTGCAAACATCTTTGTAATGCAGCAGAGTGGGTCTGCCAACAGGCCTGGCGCCAGCATGTTCTCCCATGTTGAGTAGAGTTGCAGTGGCTGGAAGACAAGCAGTCGCTACCCGGCTAAGTTGAAGGTGCTCCTTTTGATGGATAAAACCTTATACAGGTGGGCAGCACCTCCCTCTGGGGTGGGATGATCTAGGGGGGCTTTGAACAGCCAGGGGGTGCTAGAGGTGTAAATGACAATCAGATTCTGGAAAGCTGGTATCCCTGGATCAACGACATCAGCTTTGTTCCATTAATTAAACTCAACAGTTTTATTTGGATTTTGAATAAGCATGCAATTAATTGTTAGCGCCTTGAATTTTATTGCGTTATTATCATCCTTAGTGGGTCGTGAAAACCTCTGTTCTGAACAATGCTTTTTGTAGAGCCGGGTAAGGAAAGGGCAGTGGGGATGAGCTTATGGAACTAATTTGGCAGTAACTCCCCCAAAATTGGGAACCACAGCCCTAAATGGCTTAGGATCAGGATACCTGGAAGACCATTTCCCCTCTTCTGTACCCGACGGATCACTGTTGAGCTCCTCCTGCAGGGCAATCTTATCAGCAGGTCCATTCCCCACAATGTAGGAATCGGGCTTTTAGTGTTGTGGCCCCTGCCCTTTGGAATACCCTCCCCTGAATATTAGACAGTGGCTGTCTCTGCTGCTTTTCTGCTCAAGACCTTCCTCTTCCAATGATCCTTCAAAGTGCAGATCTTTCCCAATCCACATCTGTACTGGAATCATTTTTGTGATGTTGTTATTGTTGTTCTCCACCAGTGCTGGATTTACGTATAAGCTAAACAAGCTATAGCTTAGGGTCCCACTCTCTTGGGGGCCCCCCCAAAAAATAAAGGAACAAAACCTGGATACTTCTTCTTAGTTGTATTTCAGTTCAACAATTACTTTGATAAAATACATATTTTCTTATGTGCAAATGGCTTTAGATATAGATATCTATTAGGTCCATAAATTACCATATAGCATATATTCAACACACACACAAAAAACCAGCGACAATTTGCTGTTGACAAAAGACAGCTGGACATAGAAAGGGCCCCATTACCTTCAGTAGCTTAGGGCCTCATCAAACCTAAATCCGGGCCTGTTTTGCCATCCTGGACTCCTTAAGAAAGGAGAATGGGGTAATATATATATATATAATATCCAGTATAGTTGCAAATACTTTTAATGACTCAGTGGATTTTTATTTTTATTTTTACTATTCTGCTCATGGAGGGCTGCACATTTCTAATAGTTTTTGCAACCTGACCAGCTCCCAGAAGCCCACGTTTCAGGCTTAGCATTGGAAGGGAGTGACTCGTGCTGTCCTTTGTTGCAGTGACTTCAGAGGAGTGTTTGTGTCTTTTGATCTCTCCTTTGCTCCTCTGAGATCTCCTTCCTGCATCTCATGTTCCAGGGTGATGTCATGAATGATACAGGCAGTAGCTGTGTCATTGGGATAGCGCTGATGTCGTTACGCCAGGCCTGGGGGTGATCTGAGCTCGGTCTGATGTCATCGCTTTGGAGGGCCTGAGATGCGAAAGTAATGAGTCAGCCGAGGATCCCATGGGGACTTTGAAGTGATTCTAGGAAGGTTCATCTGAATTTTATCTGATTGTTTCTTGCTTATGCTTGGATGCTGTTTGAGAATCTATCTGAAGCCTGCATAATGCAAGGCAAGGAACTGCTTCTTTGCCACCAAAGGGGGGAAATGGAAATTTCATTGTTGTGGGATTCAAACCGATGGATTTGAATTTTGTTTTTGTTTTTGAGATGCTCTAATCTGTAATAGGTTTTTGCTCATGATTGATTTTGAGTGATTCTACCTCTTTTTCAGGCAAATGATTGACATTTCCTTTTTCACCCAAAAGGGCATCGTTGTTCTGTAAGTCCCTTTAGAATCCCTGGAGAGATTTTATTAAATCCAAGTGCATCACCCCTGAGATTATATAGTCAATAACTGGGAAATACTGAGAGAGGGACGGAAGAGAGCAGTTGTGGTCCTCAGCCCAGACCCAGGTGGGGTTACAGGAAGGGCATCCCTCCTGGCTTGAAAAGATGGATCTATCCAGCAAGTCATAGATGGTCCTCAGGCTGTAGGATGGGATGGTTGCAAAAATGCACATCTGAACACAAGCAGCTCATCTCATCTCCCCAGTCTTAACTTCGCATTGTTTCTGAAGGTACCCTCTAAATTCCCAATCTCTGCTTTTCCCATTTTTTATTTTGTGCATTTTGTTGTATTAATGAAGGTCACCCCACACATTCGATCCTGATTTCCCCCTCTTGCGTAATACACCTGCCAAGGTGTTGTTGCTGTTGTTAAATTGTTCTTGTTCCTTAATTATCTGCCCTTCATTCTAACGTCCCAGGGCAAGTTACAACATATAAAGAAACAATGAAACACAGCCACTTTTAAGTTTTTTTAAACAATCAAACGGTGTATATATATAGAGAGAGTTCATGAAATCAATAAAATACGCAAGCATTAAAAACACTTTAAAACAACTTGCAACCATAAAAAAATGAGCCATGTCCTTAAAACAGGCACCTCAAGTGTCCAAGGCTGGGACAAAGAAATCTGTCTTCAGCATCCTCTGGAAACTGTGCAATGAAGGTGCCAAACACACCTCTGTGGGGAGGGAGACTCTCAGCTTGGGGGTCCCCACAGAGAAGGCCCCCTCTCACTTTTGGTCTTACTCCCACATGAGCCCCTGAAGGTGGAGGAACTACTCGCTGCTGGGTTTTTTAGTAGGAGGGCTCTTAAAGCAGAGGTTGGATGGCCGTCTGTCAGGGATGCTACAGCTGGGATTCTTGCATTGCAGAGGGTTGGACTTAAAGACCCTTGGGGTCCCTTCCGACTCTGATTCTCTCTTGTGCTTTCGATCTCATTGCTGCCTCGCTTCAGCAGCACCAGCGGTGTGAACGGCAGAGGCTTCTTCTGTCAGCAAGCTTGACATTTCAGGCTGGACTTGCCCGCTTGTAGGATTCAGAGAGAAAAGCTTTCGTGTTTGTTTAAGACCAGGATGCAGAGACATGCGTGGCTGCTCTTCTGTCTCTTTGCCCCCAAATCTCTGGCCAAACAACAGCGTCTAGTCCAGCGAATGTCCGTCAAAAGCAAGGGTCAGAAAACTCCACTATCCCTGAGACCTTGTGGGGGCCCCGAACTATATGTATATCTTTAAAAATGAACAAATTCCTATGCCCCACAAATAACCCAGAGATGCATTTTAAATAAAAGCACACATTCTACTCATGTAAAAACGCGCTGATTCCTGGACCGTCTGCGGGCCGGATTGAGAAGGCGATTGGGTCGGATCCGGCCCCCGGGCCTAAGTTTGCCTGCCCATGGTCAAAAGGCACGCCAGCAATCGCTTCTGAGCTACCTGCAAAAGGTGTCAAACATGTGAGCTGCTCTTTCCGCTTTTGGCCCCCGTTTGGGCAGGTAGCATGGGGACTTGTGATGTGGGGGGGGGGGTCAGGCTGGGCACCCCAAGGCTCATTGTAAGGAACAGGCATATCTTTCCGGATTGGTCTCCTTGGGACTCCATTGAGCTCATGCGATGGACTGGGTAGCCATTTTTCTTATCTAGCTTGCCATCAAATAGATACTTTAGCTGAGATTCCCGCATTGCGGGGGGGGGGGGGGTTGACTAGATGACTCTTGAGGTCCCTTCTGGCCAGTGTTCGAAATTCAGATCTATAAGCTAGGTGCCAATTTGCTCCTTAAACCAGGGTTGCCAAAACGGAAGGCCTAGTTGCCATTTTGGGGCCAGCAAAATGATCAGAAAACAGCAAAGGTTGCTAGGTTTATCGAATGTGCAATGAGAATAAGGGCCACTATCCAAACGATAATCTTGGCCATTTGATTGCCCTTTTTACCCATTGCTGTCTTTTTAATTTGTATATATTTTATTGCTTGTTTTATGTTGCTATGGCCGTTGGCTAATGCGAATAAAGTTTAATTTATCGATCTTTTGGGGCCAGGCGGCTTAAAAATAGTGTTTTTCAATACGACTATTTGGTTCCTGAAATTCGTTCTGATTGTGCAGATGAAATATAGGACGCACTTTTCCCCCTCCAAAAATGAAGGGGAAATGTGTGTGCATCCTATGGAGCGAATGCAGGATTTTGCTGAAGCCTGGAGAGCGAGAGGCGTCGGTGCGCACAGACCCCTCTCGCTCTCCAGGCTTCAGGCAGCCATCCGCAAGCCTTCTGAGCGTGCCGGGAGTTCCCACTGCGCTCGGAAGGCTTGCGGATAGCTGCCTGTTCTGGGGGCTGGGGTTGGGGGAAGCTTGGGCTTCCCCGTCCCTAGCCCTGCAAGCTCCTGGACCTGGGGGGGGTAATATTTCCCCCCCTTTATTCCCCCCCTAAAAACTAGGTGTGCCTTATGGTCCGGTGTGCCCTATGGAGCGAAAAATACGGTAACTGATAGAATTCTACGGGATGTGTTAATATGTGTGAAAACAGGCGAGACCCAAAGATCCTTCTGTACCTCCAGATGGCGGAGATGTCATGCATCGTTCTGGCGCCAGAGCATCCTCACTTGGTTGCGAGCAGCCGACAGACAGGTGCAAAATGCGCCTGGTGGAATTCGAATGCTGCTTTTGGCTCTAGAACTGTGTGATGTTATGATCCTCTACCATGCAGCTTCCTATGTTCCTCTCTCCCTGGTGATTTTCCCTTTCCTCTTCTGAGGCTTTACTACCCCGGTTACCTCCTTTTTAATCCCGCGCTACCGTGACCTTACAATTCCCCCCAGCTCAGCCCCGGAGTTATTTGCGTTCCTCCTCCTTTTTCCTCACACGGAGCCCCCGCCGACCTGGTGACTCCCCGTTTTTCCTTGCTCCCTTTATTTGCGGAGCTGCTCCAGCCCACGGAACGCTGCTAATAATGGCAATTACCGTTACACGCCGGCTACAAGGTACGGCGGTGGTAATGGGATCCAGAGGGACGAAATTAAAGCGATATAATATGCTAAGATAAATTAACGTTGTAAAATTAGCCACGGGTCTAGTCGAGAGATCTGACAAATGTCTCGTAGCTTTTGTTACGAGCTCGGAGCCCGGCTCAATTGGATTAGTGGCCCAGAGCAAAACAGACAGGAGCGGAGGGAGAAAAAGGAGTTTATGATGGCTCTCTCTGCCCACATGTGAATAGTTAAGTGTGGCTGCTTTCTCCTCCCTGCCAGCTCAGCAGAAGGAACTGCCCTTGCATGTTCTCTGAGAAACAAGACTTCTCATTGACTTAAGAACAGAAGAGGAACATTCTGAATCAGGCCAATGGCCCATCCGTGGCATCCTTTCCTCAGAGTGGTCAACCAGAGGCCCATGGGATTTGAGCAAGCAGGATTCGAACACAGGAGCCCCCTCCCCTTCAGATGCAGAGCACAACCGTCATCACTGTTGTTGTTGTTGTTGTTGTTGTTGTTGTTGAGTTGTTTAGTCGTGTCTGACTCTTTGTGGTCCCCTGGATCAGAGCACGCCAACCACTCCTATCTTCCACTGCCTCCCACAGCTTGGTCAAGCTCATGCTGGTAGCTTCGAGAACACTGTCCAACCATCTCGTCCTCTGTCGTCCCCTTCTCCTTGTTCCCTCCATCTTTCCCAGCATCAGGGTCTTTTCCAGGGAGTCTTCTCTTCTCATGAGGTGGCCAAAGTCTTGGAGCCTCAGCTTCAGGATCTTTCCTTCCAGTGAGCACCCAGGGCTGATTTCCTTCAGAATGGAGAGGTTTGATCTTCTTGCAGTCCATGGGACTCTCAAGAGCCTCCTCCAGCACCATAATTCAAAAGCATCCATTCTTCGGCTATCAGCCTTCTTCATGGTCCAGCTCTCACTTAGCTTTAACTATACAGGCTTTTGTTGGCAAGGTGATGTCTCTACTTTTTAAGATGCTGTCTAATATCTTACTAGGCATCACTAGTAGCCATGAATTTGTCTAATCCTCTTTCAAAGCCATCAAGGTTGGTGGTGTCCCATCTTCTTAGTCCTGGCCACGATGATCAATGGCCAAGGAGGATGCAGCACAACAGCCTCTGGTGAGCACTGGGTTGGCTACCCCTGTTCCAGAGGGCTAGGAAAGGAAAGTTGCCAGGCTGATGGTAGGAGGATGACCCTGTTAATCCTGGGAAGGAGGTGGCACTTGTGAGGGGTCCCCTCTTCCTTCTAGGGGACACGGGTGGCGCTGTGCTCTAAACCACTAAGCCTCTTGGCCTTGCTGATCGGAAGGTTGGTGGTTCGAATCCCCGCAACGTTGTGAGCTCCCGTTGCTCTGTCCCAGCCCCTGCCAACCTAGCAGTTTGAAAGCACACCAGTGCTAATAGATAAATAGGTACCACTGTGGCGGGAAGGTAAATGGGGTTTCCTTGCACTCTGGTTTCCGTCACGGTGTCCTGCTGCGCCAGAAGTGGTTTAGTCCTGCTGGCCACATGACCTGGAAAGCTGTCTGTGGACAAACGCTGGCTCCCTTGGCCTGAAAGCGAGATTTGACTGGACTTAACCATCCAGGGGTCCTTTACCTTTTTACCTTTACCTCCTCCTTCTCCTTGCCTGGAAGCTCAAACCATGATGACGATGCTAAATTGTGGTTCGTACAAACCACCGTTTGGTTGGTGTTGGAACTGACTATGTGTCGAAACCAAAATGCGCATACTCTAGTTCTCATCCCTATACATCCTAAGGGGTTGATGTCAGTTTGAATGTCCCTTTCTGAATCCTTCTCCATCATAGACTCATAGAACTGTAGAGTTGGAAGGGACCCTGAAGTCTAGGGGTCAGCAAACTTTTTCAGCAGGGGGCTGGTCCACTGTCCCTCAGACTTTGGGGAGGGGGCTGGACTATATTTTTTGGGAGGGAAATGCACAAATTCCTCTGCCCCACAAATAACCCAGAGATGCATTTTAAATAAAAGGACACATTCTACTCATGTAAAAACAAGCTGATTCCCAGACCATCCGCGGGCTGGATTGAGAAGGCGATTGGGCTGGATCCGGCCCCCGGGCCTTAGTTTGCCTACCCATGATCTAGTCCAACCCCCTGCAATGTAGGAATCACAGTAAAACCATCCATGAACGATGGCCACACTTAAAAATCTCCGATGAAGGAGAGTCCAGCACCTTCCAAGGGAGTCCATTCTACTGCTGAACAGCTGTCACTGTCATTTGAATCCATTGGTTCAGGTCCTTCTCCCCTCTGGAGCAGCAGAAGCCATGGGTTCGAGTCTTACCCTCCGGAACAGGAGAAAACAAGCTTGCTCCACCTCCCATAGGGCAGCCCTTGAGATATCTGAAGATGGCTATAAGCTGGTGGGCTTCATGGATAGCTCAGCTGGCTAGAGCATGGTGTTGTAAATGCCAAGGTGGCAGGTTCTATCCCTGCATATTCATTCCTACATTACAGGGGGGGGGGGGTTCTGATCTATTCTGAGATTCTGATCTATGTGGAATGTCCAAACTGAGAAATCTAAAGCCTTTATGTGCCAATTCAGAGGTTGAGAGTAGAGCAGTTTGATACCTCGCCTGTCTGTGACGTGGGATGGAGAGAAGTTGGTTGTCAAAAAATATCCATGCGTTGCGGAGCTCACTCACTCCTCCCCCTGCTCATTAGGGTCTTGAGTGGAAGCAAATTTAAACAGCGGCAGAGCGGTAAATGCCCCCACTTTTCCTGGAACTTAAATTTGGGGGAAGAAATGGATCTAGCCGGTTGAAGCAGGCTCTGCTAATGAGACAACAGTGCAGGATGGGCTCAGCTGGAGGGAGAAATAATTCTCTTCCCCCACCCCTCTCAAAGCAGTGGCTGAGGAATGGGCGGCCAGAGCTGTTTTTACAGATTTGTAAATGCAAGCTAATTGTGTGTTTAATGGCTGGCGCATACCAAAGGGCCCTGGCAGGGCAGGAATGATTTAGATCTTGCTTAATAAAGCATATGATCTGGCCCATTAAAAAAATAAATAATAATAATACCGCAACCATTCCAGTCTTTGAGCCCTGGCAAGGCATGGCAGCTGTGCTCTGATACACTGATAAGTCCCCCCCCACACACACACCAAAAAAGGGGGGTCCAAGTAAAATAGGAACAAGGGTTTTGTGGGTGGGTGGCAAGGAAAGGCTGAGTGGAGGTGGGCTTTTCTCTTTCTCAACGTTGTAGAATAACTTTTGTCAACCTGGTGCCACATCTTCAAGCCTCAGCCAGCACAAACTTCCTGCACAAATTTCTATACAGTGGGAGTCTGTTCAATTCCTGAAACACTTCAGGAACCAAGGCACAGTTTCTGATTGGCCGCAGCAGCTTCCTGCAGCCAATCAGAAGCCCTGGAAGCCAGGCTGGGCATTCAGCTTCCAAAGAACATTCGAAAACCAGAACAATTACTTCCGGTTTTCGTTTGTTCAGGAGCCGGAACGTTCAACTCCCAAAGCATTCGGGCGCCGAGGTTCCATTGTAGTGTCATTCTAATTTGTTTCACATCTTAATGAAAGGGAACATGAGAAGCTGAGAAGTAGCCTTGCAGATAACCATGGTCAATGCTAAACCATCATTGAATGCATAACACCGGTCTTGAAAGACCTACATTGGCTCGCAGTATGCTTCTGAGCACAATTCAAAGTGTCAGTGTGAAAAAAGATATATATATATATATACAAATAAAGCTGTACTCGATGGATGAAAGGATATCTGATGTCTGACGTGATTGAGAATCAGAGAGCCAGGGACGGGGAACTTAAAAGTGTTAAAATCGAGATGTGGAAATACAAAAACAACGAGGAGAGGCAGGATTGAGATTTGGAGCTATGCTTCAAGGTCCAGACTATGGGAAGTCCCGTAAAATTAATAATTATAATTTGGATGATAATTTGGTCTTTTTTTATTTTAGTTTTTATTTTAATTGGATTATGATTTGGTATGTTAATTGGATGTTTTTTATTGGAAAATTAATAAAAATGATTTAACAAAAAAAACCCCAAACTGTTGGTGCTGACCTTGAAAGCCCCAAACGGCCTTGACCCAGTAGACCTGAAGGAGCATCTCCACCCCCATCGTTCAGCCCGGACACAGAGATCCAGCGCCGAGGGCCTTCTGGCAGTTCCCTCCCTGCGAGAAGTGAGGTTACAGGGAACCAATGGTGGCCCCTGCCCTGTGGAATGCCCTCCCATCAGATGTCAAGGAAAACTACCTAACTTTTAGTAGACATCTGAAGGCAGCCCTATTTAGGGATGTTTTTAATATTTGATGTTTTATCGTGTTTTTAATACAGAGGTGCCCCGCAAGACGAATGCCTCGCAAGACGAAAAACCCGCTAGACGAAAGGGTTTTCCGTTTTTCGATGCGCTTCGCAAGACGAATTTCCCTATGGGCTTGCTTCGCAAGACGAAAACGTCTTGCGAGTCTTGCGATTTTTTTCGCTTTCCCCCCTTTTTCTAAGCCGCTAAGCCGCTAATAGCCTTTTAGCCACTAAGCCGCTAATAGGCTTTAATAGCCGCTAAGCCTTTAATAGCCGCTAAACCACTAATAGCGCTAATCCGCTAAGCCGCTAATAGGGTTGCTTCGCAAGACGAAAAAACTGCTAGACGAAGAGACTCGAAGAGACTCGCAGAACGGATTATTTTCGTCTTGCGAGGCACCACTGTATTCTGTTGGGAGCTGCTCAGAGTGTCTGGGGAAACCCAGCCAGATGGGTGGGGTATTAATCATCATCATCATCATCCTGTGTTCTGTCCTGCTTGCAGGTTTCCCATAATGGGCATTGGGAGCCGCCTGGAGTGGCTGGGGAAACCCAGCCAGATAGGTGGGCTGGAAATAATAAATTATTATTATAAAGCAAGCCAAACCATGGATTGTGAAGCTGTCTTGTCCAAAGGAGCACACCAGAGCATCAGGCCATGGGCCCATCCAATCCAACCTCCTGTTCTCCCAGTGACCCATCAGGTGCCGCAATGGGAAATCCGCAAGCAGGATTTGAGCATGAAAGCAGCTCTCCCTGTCTAGCGGCCATCTTCCTCGCTGATTACTTCTAGCAGGATCAGTACCTCGATTTTTCATGGCACGAGAAGTATTTTGTTCTTCCAAAGCGTGAAGAGGACACAGCAGCTTTGGGGTGCCTTTAATTGTGATGTAAATGAGCAAGAGCGCATCAGGGGTCTGCCAGCGCATTATGCAAAAATCTGGAACTCTTAAAGCTTTCCAGAGTCTCCTCTCCAGGACTCTTCTTTCTTTCTTTCTTTCTTTCTTTCTTTCTTTCTTTCTTTCTTTCTTTCTTTCTTTCTTTCTTGCCTGCCCCTCACCAGCATTCTCTCATATTGCTTGGTTGGCAGTCTTTTAAGATGAAAGTCCTGCACTGGATCTGTAAAAACAACATAAGCTAGGATTAATGACATCCATAGCTGTACTCCTTGCAGAGTTTTAAGGTTCCACATCTCAACTTCTGTCCCCAGAGTGAACTTGCAATGTGTGCTTTAATCTACTTTGCTTTTTCCCCCTTGTACTGTTTACATATTGTTCAGGTTGTATATGCGAAAATGAAAGAATATATATGGTTCCTGCATCGCATGGCATTGGACTAGATGACGCTTGGGTTCCATTTTTATTCTTGTTATTGTTGTATTATTATTAATGTCAGGGGTTTAGGAGCAGAGGCACGGGCAAGGGAGGAAACAGAGAGCGAAGGGGAGGAGGCAGAAGAAAAGATGAGTGATGACGACGACCCGAGATCTCCTAGTCTTTCCAGTGAATCAGAGGATTCACAGAAAGGAGCACCAGTGGCCAGGGCAAGGGGGGAGTCTAGGGGGGCACCCCAGGAAGATAGAGCCAGAGGGGACTCAGGGGGGAGCAGCTGGAAATCGGGACCAGCGTCACCGCCAGGGAGCAGGGAAGAGGAAGGGAGCCAGGGGGGAAGCGCTGGCAGCTCACCACAGGAGGGAGGGCATGAGTCAGGAGTGGCCACACCTCCATCGGGGAGCGAAGAAACGGTTAAGAGGAAAGTGGAAGGTTGGGCGCGCGCGCCAAGTTCAAATGCAGAGGAAGGCGGCGCAGTAAGCAGCCCCGAAAGGGAGCCAGGTCCTAAAGCCCGGCGCAAGGAGGCAGGAGGGTCCGGGTCAGCGTCAGAAGAATCCCGGAAGGAAGAAACCCCGGGGGGTAGAGGGACCCAGAGGAGGACAGTCAGGCGGAAAAGGTGGAGCAAGGCTAGGATATTAAGTTGGTGCACACGGGGCGGAGACTCAGACGGAGCTTCGCCGATCTAGCTACTAGACGTAGAGTTGCGCGCAGCAGCGTGAGAATGGAAACTGTAATTCAATAAAGACTTTTACTTAATGATCGCTGGCTAGCGTGATCCTCTGTGAGCTAGGATCTTCAAGCAACTCTGACAGTAAGCTCCGTCTCACGATTGTGGGCATCTACAGCCTCGAGGAGGGGAGAGAAACAGGTGCCTACTAGCGAGCTCACGAACGGCAGACGACATGACGGCTGAGCAGCAGATAGAGGAACTCAGAAAAGCAGTGGCACAACTGAATGCCGAGGCTCTCGCATCCAGGAAGAGAGAGGAGGAGGCAGCTGCTGCCTGCAGGGATCTCCAGGTCAGGTTAGACGTGCTGACAAAGCAGACACCCCGGCAGGAGGGAATTGGGTTGGCGAGACGGACAGGCGGGCTGGTCTCTCACTTCGATGGGAACCTGCAACAGTATCCCAACTTTAGAGCCGACGTACTGTGCGCACTGCAACTGCTGCATAAAGACTTTAGAGATGAGCAAGAGAGAGTGGGATTCATCATGTCCCATTTGCATGGGGATGCTAAAGCATGGCTACGCAATTTATGGAGAGATAAGGATCCGGCGCTCCAGAATGCAGATGCCTTTATTAAAGCGATGGATGGGTGTTTTTTATCAAGTATTGACGTGGATCTTGCACGGAAGGAGGTGCATGGGCTGAGACAAGGGAGGGCCAGCGTCAGGCAGTATCATGCCCGCTTTTTCGCCTTGGTCAGTGCCCTGGAATGGGACAGAGATTCGGCTCCTGTAAGAGACCTCTTTTGGGAGGGGCTGCACAACTCGATTAAAGATGAGATCGCGAGGGGGGAGAGACCCCGAACCACCCAGGAGGTCGTTCAGAGGGCACTGGCAGTGGGGGTGAGGCTGGAAGAACGTCCGTGGAGCAGGGACGAAGGGCGTGGAGGGCGCGAACCAGCCAGGGGCCCCTCCTTCCTTCCCAGAGAAGCAGCGCGGGCGCAATCCACGCCTCCGCCAGGAGGAGGAGCCGAACCTATGGAGGTTGGAGGTGCAAGGGCTCAGTCAGCAACCAGAGCCCTAGCACCGGCAGCAGTGAAAGCGAAGCCTCCTAGAGGGAACAGGAAGTGTTACGTCTGTGAGGAGCCAGGGCATATGGCAAAAGAGTGTCCCCAGAGGCTCCACAAGCTTACTGCAGCCTCGGCAATGGTGACTGCAGCAACGCAGCAAGGAGAACCACAGCAGGGAAACGACGCAGTCTGGCTGGAGGAAGAGGCCCTGGGGCCCAGCCAGACGTGTTAGTGACGCAGTCCCCAGAGGTTTTACAGCCCGTGAACCCCCTCCCGCCCAAACCAGTGGTGAGGCTCACCGCATCTCTCCAGCTGCCCAATGGAATCACCATTGACGTGCCCATCACAGTTGACTCGGGCAGCAACGCGGACTTTATAGGGCAGGACTTTGTCGACAAGCACGCTATACAGTTGCTGCCGGCCACACTGCCCCTGCAGGTTGTCACGGTGGATGGCAGGGAGTTGCTAGGGGGGCAAGTGGTGAAGCAGACGCCGCCCATGGCGATGCGACTTGGAAATCACAAAGAAATCATCAGCTTCAATGTCACTCAACTATCGGATACGCCCATTGTATTGGGAATGAGTTGGCTGGACAAGCACAGCCCAACGCTGGCTTGGTACCAGAGGCAGCTGATCTTCGGCTCTTCCTTTTGTGCTGAACACTGCATCGTGCCCCGGCAGGAAGGAGAGGAAGAGGAGTCACAGCTGCTGCTAGGCACGCTGCAAGCGATTCCCCACAAGTACGCAGAATTTTTGGAAGTTTTCTGCGAGAAGGAGGCGGACAGGCTGCCCCCTCACAGACCATATGACTGCAAGATTGACCTGCTGCCGGGGGTGGCGCTGCCTAAGGGGAAACTGTATTCCATGTCAGAGGACGAGCTGCAGGAACTCAAACAGTTCATAGATCATAATTTGGGGCGCGGTTTCATCCGAGAGTCCAAGGCAGCGGGGGGCAGTCCAGTATTCTTTGTTAAAAAGCGAGACACGCCCCAAAAAAGACTGGTCGTGGACTATCGCATTTTAAACAATGGGACCAAGCCGTCGGACTTCCCCATGCCCCGAATCGACGACCTCCTGGTGAAGGTGCGGAAGGGAAAAGTGTTCACCAAGTTAGACCTGCGAGGGGCGTACAACCTCATTCGTATGCGGGAGGGAGATGAGTGGAAGACGGCCATGTTCACGCCACTGGGTACCTACGAATACAGAGTTATGCCCTTTGGATTGCAAAATGGCTCCCACGTTTTTCAAGCTTTCATGCATCACGTGTTGGCGGGACTTCTCTACAAGACGTGCGTCTGTTTCCTAGATGACATCCTGATCTTTTCGGAATCGCAGCAGGAGCATGACAGACACGTCAAGGAAGTGCTGACCAGACTAAAGCAACATAGGCTCTACGCCAAGCTGGAGAAGTGCCAATTTGACGTGACGGAGGTGGATTTTCTGGGCTACAAGTTGTCTGACAAGGGGCTCGCCATGGACAGCGCCAAGGTTCGCGCGGTATTGGATTGTAAGAGTCCACGCAACCGGAAGGAGGTCCAGAGGTTTGTCGGCTTTGCGAACTTCTATCGCAAGTTTATCAAGGGCTTCGCTATGCAGACAGCGGCCATCACAGACACGCTTAGCTCCAAGAAAAAGAAGTTCCTTTGGACAGAGCAGGCGGAGCAGTCCTTTCAGGCACTCAAGCGTCTCTTCGCGTCGGAAGAGCAGCTGCTTCACGTCAACCCCAGCAGGCCGATGAGGGTGGAGACAGACGCCTCGGACAGAGCCGTGGGGGCGGTCCTGCTGCAAAAGGACCAGCAGGGGGTGTGGCGACCGGCAGCGTTTTACTCCAGGAAGCTCAGCAAGTCCGAGCAGAACTACACCATCTGGGACAGGGAGTTGCTGGCCATTCATGCAGCGTTCAAAGCGTGGAGGCACTTCCTGATCGGCGCCAAGCACACGGTGCAGGTTTGCACGGACCACAAGAATCTGGAGCACTGGCGCACGGCACAGTTCCTAAACCAGAGGCAGATACGTTGGGCTGAGTTTTTTGCGAACTTCGACTTCCGCATAGAGTATGTCCCGGGGGACACTAACATCATGGCGGACGCCCTCTCCCGTAAGCCACAGTATCTGGAGGACGCAACGCCAGCGGCCGCCATTGCACATCTTCGCACCAACAGTATGGGCGTGCGCCGCGGCCACCGTGGACCTGGAGGCGGTGCGACGGGCGTTGCAGGATGACTCCTTCGCGCAAGCAAAGATGGCAGAGGTGCAAAGGGGCACGGCTGCGGCCGACGGTTTCCAGCTACGAGATGGATTGCTCATCCGTAAAGGGGCCATCTACGTGCCGGGAGACGACCTTCGCGCCAAGGTGCTGCAGCAGCTGCACGACGCGCCCACGGCCGGGCACTTTGGCAAGGAGAAGACGGTGGAATTAGTAGCCAGGGATTTCTGGTGGCCTGGAATGAGAGGGGAGGTCGCAGACTACGTGGCGAGGTGTGACACCTGCCAGAGGGCCAAACCAGTGCACAAACCGCCGGCCGGACTGTTGGAACCGCTGCAAACTCCGGTCGAACCTTGGGAAAGGGTGGCCCTGGACTTTGTCACGGATCTGCCCAGCTCGAGGGGCAAGACGGCAGTGCTGGTGGTGGTGGACCTGTTTTCCAAGATGGCGCATTTCATTCCGTGTGCTAAGGTGGCCACGGCGGAGCAAACCGCCAAACTGTTCATAGACCACGTGTTCAAGGTTCACGGTCTGCCACGGTCTATTCTGTCCGACCGGGGGCGGCAGTTCATCTCGAATTTCTGGCAGAAGCTGATGGGCTTCCTGAACGTCAAGATCAACCTGGCGTCGGCGAGACACCCGCAGACCAACGGGCAAGCGGAGCGGGTCAATGCCATCATGCAGCAGTACCTGAGATGTTATGCAAATCAACAGCCTGCGACGTGGGTGGATTACCTGCCGCTTGCCGAGTTCGCCTACAACAACACGAAGCACGTGTCCACGGGGGTCACGCCGTTCTTCGCCAACAACGGGAGGCACCCCAGAACCTTCCCGGGACTGGAAAGAATGGGGGAGGGGGAGCCGCAGACAGCAGATGCGTTCGCGTCGGAGCTGCAGGAAGTCCACGATCAGCTGAGGCGCCACCTGGAGCTGGCCAAGCACGCATACAAGGTACAAGCGGACAAGCACAGAAGGGTTGGCGAAGAGCTCCACGTGGGAGACTGGGTCTGGTTAGCAGCCCACGCAGTGCCGGCCAGGTCGTTGGCCAAGAAGAAACTAGGGCATAAACAACTGGGGCCCTACCAAGTCGAAGAGCAGGTCAACCCGGTAGCTTTCAGACTGGCACTTCCGGAGGGTTCCAGAATGCATCCGGTATTCCACAGATCGGTGCTCACTCCCTACAAGGCACCGCACAGGTTCCAGGAACCCGGAACGCCGCCGAGTCCGGTCAGAGACAGAACAGGGCACGCGGGAGTGGCACAGAAGGAGCGCATCAACGAAGTCACGGAGATTTTGGACTCCAGATGGGGGGAAGAGGGGGTAGAATACTTTCTCGCCAAGGAGGGCACCCCGGCCAGTGCGAACAGCTGGGTGCCGGGCTACGCCTTGGACGAACCTCTCCTCAAAGACGAGTTTCATGCCCTCTTCCCCCATAGACCTATGCCAGCAGACTTTTTCGACGACTGGCTTTTCACGCCCACGCTTTCGGCCAGCACTTTCCGGGGGTTCGACTCGGACGAGGACCCGACACAAGACGTCCGTTCTCCGGAGGGGTCACCCTCGGGATCTGCATCAGAACCCTCGTATTGGTGGGACGATAGACCAGAGGAGCAGTTCCGCAGAAGGTGGCTGGAAGGCCCAGGACGAGCAACGCCGCCAGGAGGAAGTGAGGGAGAGACGGACATGGACGTTTTCGGGGACGACCCTGGTTTCGAGCACGGCGGCACAGAGATGGAAGCGGAGGTGACCGTTGTCGACGAGAGCAGGGAGGAAGACCCGCGAGACTTCAGATGGAGGCCCGCCACGGGAAGCGACCGATATCCGACGTTCGTCCCTTTGCAACAGCAGCCCCCAGCTCCAGCACCGGAAGGAGGGGAGGGGGGAATGGGGGGCTTCGAGGGGGGGATGGATGTCAGGGGTTTAGGAGCAGAGGCACGGGCAAGGGAGGAAACAGAGAGCGAAGGGGAGGAGGCAGAAGAAAAGATGAGTGATGACGACGACCCGAGATCTCCTAGTCTTTCCAGTGAATCAGAGGATTCACAGAAAGGAGCACCAGTGGCCAGGGCAAGGGGGGAGTCTAGGGGGGCACCCCAGGAAGATAGAGCCAGAGGGGACTCAGGGGGGAGCAGCTGGAAATCGGGACCAGCGTCACCGCCAGGGAGCAGGGAAGAGGAAGGGAGCCAGGGGGGAAGCGCTGGCAGCTCACCACAGGAGGGAGGGCATGAGTCAGGAGTGGCCACACCTCCATCGGGGAGCGAAGAAACGGTTAAGAGGAAAGTGGAAGGTTGGGCGCGCGCGCCAAGTTCAAATGCAGAGGAAGGCGGCGCAGTAAGCAGCCCCGAAAGGGAGCCAGGTCCTAAAGCCCGGCGCAAGGAGGCAGGAGGGTCCGGGTCAGCGTCAGAAGAATCCCGGAAGGAAGAAACCCCGGGGGTAGAGGGACCCAGAGGAGGACAGTCAGGCGGAAAAGGTGGAGCAAGGCTAGGATATTAAGTTGGTGCACACGGGGCGGAGACTCAGACGGAGCTTCGCCGATCTAGCTACTAGACGTAGAGTTGCGCGCAGCAGCGTGAGAATGGAAACTGTAATTCAATAAAGACTTTTACTTAATGATCGCTGGCTAGCGTGATCCTCTGTGAGCTAGGATCTTCAAGCAACTCTGACAATTAATAATAATAAAATTAATATTTGCACACTGCCCTATGCCCATAGATCTTAAGATCGGTTCACAACATAAAATTACAATATAAAAAACAAAAACAAAATCCATAATAAAAATTAAGAATAAAACCCAATGACCCCCCTTCCACAACATGTTTAAAAGGGCATGGGATGTCAGTCAAAGGCCCTGCAATTCTGCAATTCAATGAAAAATGAAACATGATTTTTTTAAAAGTAAAAAGTAAAAAAAGATGAAATGTGCAGGGCCCCTTTGGACTGGTAGGGTTTTTAAATATTATCTGTAGGTATTTTCTGATGCAATAATACTGCATTAGTGATGGATTTGTACCGCAGCATCTATATATTATTCTGGTTTATTAGTTGTTCTGCAATGCTTCCACAGTGCTACCCCATCCTTGTCGTCTGGGGGGGGGGAATCTCTTGTGCTAGGAATGAAAAAAGTGGAACAAATCCCCGTGGACATTTTCAGCCTGAACCATTGCAGGATTTCACTGGGATGCCTCAGGACTTGTACCGACTGGAAATGAAGTGCCTGCCCACCCAAGAACATTTGCAGGCATGAACAGTATTGGCAGTGAGGTCGTGTCTGGCCTCCACAATAACGTAATGAGCCCAAACCGTCATCAGTGCACAATCAAAAGGTTGCCTCGATTTGGTCACAGCTGCATATTCTTGAGAGCATGTTAAGGACACATGCTGGTAGGGTCAGCATTGATGGAGTCTCCTTGGCTTCTGCCCACGGTGCATGCTGGAGATGCAGGACTTAGAGTTGGATGGTGTTCTTCCTTGGCGATAACTCATCATTCTACCCGGACGCTGAAGTCCAGCGCCGAGGGCCTTCTGGTGGTTCCCTCACTGTGAGAAGCAAGGTTACAGGGAACCAGGCAGAGGGTCTTCTCGGTGGTGGCTCCCACCCTGTGGAACGCCTTCCCATTGGATGCCAGAGAGATAAACAACTACCTGACATTTAGAAGACATCTGAAGGCAGCCCTGTTCAGGGATGTTTTTAATGTGTGATATTTTAATGTATTTTTAATCTTTTTTGGAAGCTGCCCAGCCAGATAGGCAGGGTACAAATAATAAGTTGTTGTTGTTGTTGTTGTTATTATTATTATTATTACTCATAGGTTGTCTTCCATGAACACGGTCTTAACAGTGAGTCCGTTAGTGACTGTGGAGGCCAATTCTGGACCCACACATCCTTCCACAGTGGGGACATTGGGTTCCAGGCGGGAGCTGATCACGGTGTGGATTTGCCAAGCGTGCCTTCCTCTTAGCACGTTTCTCCCTTGCGTCCTGAGTTTGAGTGCCTTGCGCACCATTTTTCTGGGTTCCTCCTCTCTCCTGCGGGTGAGGGAGCACCCTGTTGCAACAGATCAATAAAGATCAAGCTTACTAGCGGCTTTGCTTCTCAATATTCTCTGGTTGGCCTCTGTTATTTTCTCCTACCAATAGGGAACCTACGTAAGGACTGTATATGGGCTCTTGGATACCCCATAAGGTAAAAGGGCAATTTTTGTTTACAACAATGGTAAATACTCAGTTCCTGAATCCAGGACACAGGCTGACACTATACATACACAAAGATGCCCTAAAGACAGGTAAGCAAAAGACAATTAAAAATATTATAAAAAAGGAAAGCTTTCCCCATTTCCTTCCTCCTTGCAGAGAAACATTTGAGGTCAATTTGGGAGAGTCAAAATGGCTTCAGGATTGTTCTCCTGTACTATTTCAGACATGTGGTTTACATACTTACGTACAGTGAGGGGGGAAAGTATTTGATCCCCTGCTAAACTTGCCTGTTTGCCCCCTGACGAAGAAATGACCAGTCCATAATTTTAATGGTAGGTTTATTGTACCCGTGAGAGACAGAATAACAACAGGAAAAACCCCAAAAGACAAAAGTCAGAGATTGATGTGCATTATAAGGAGTGAAATAAGTATTTGATCCCCCATCAACCAGCCAGATGTCCGGCTACCTGGTATCTTCACTGTATGTAACCAGCTGAGATTAGAAGCACCTGCTGTAAGGGAGATCAAATACTTTCCCCCCTCGCTGTATGTTTTTGCCTTGTAAATTTATGAACATTTAATTTATACATTTGGGACCTTAAATTCTTATAACAGTGATATACTGGTATATTGTGATGCTTAGCTGGTGATATATCACAAAAAAACCAGACATCTCTCAGCCTTAACAGGACTTCCTGCCCTGCATTACAGTGGTGCCCCGCAAGATGAATGCCTCGCAAGACGAAAAACTCGCTAGACGAAAGGGTTTTCCGTTTTTGCGTTGCTTCGCTGGACGAATTTCCCTATGGGCTTGCTTCGCAAGACGAAAACGTCTTGCGCTTTTTTTTTAAAGCCGCTTGAAGAGGCGCAGTTGCGACGGACCGTGCTTCGCAAGACGAAAAACATCGCAAGACGAAGAGACTCGTGGAACGAATTCTTTTCGTCTTGCGAGGCACCACTGTACGTGTTCCCTGTGCCCAATACCAGGCTGCCCAGATTGGCCCCCAAAACCAGCTGCCACCCTGCAGTGTAGGCTATGAGACCCTGCCCTGCCCACATCTATTTCCATTGTGCAAATTGCAAATGTTCTCTTGTCTTAGAGAGTCAAAAAAGCCAAGAGGCAGCCATTGAGAAAAGCTCCTTTTTCTCCTTTCCTCTTGAGCTGAGCAGGCTTTTTCATTCCCCTGGCCTGGCAGCCGAGCAGGTTGCATTTCTTCCTGCTACTGATAGCAAGAATGCCGTGAAAGCAGGATGGGGGGGGGGGGTAAAGGATCCGGCCTCCCCAGAGAGCAGCGTATTGAAAGCGGCTGTGCGACCGGCTTGATAGAGCCCTTATTGGCTGTGCTGTATCTCCTAATGCAAACAGACAGTGTTTCCTGATAAGTCACATCCTTCAGCGCGGATGGCAGTCTATCATGTCTGGCAAATAGCGTGAAAGCGCCACAGCCAGTTTCGCTGGGAGGGCAGGCCGGGTTGTCAGAGGAAATTCTCCCTGCCTAATGCGTGGAGATCGGAGTCCTGCATTAAATCTGCAGCACTAAGCAAGAAAATAAATATTCCCAGGAGCCGCCAAGTTCATTTTATTTCTTGAATTTATAACCCACCTTTTACTCCAAAGAACTCATGCGCAGTTCTTCCCCCTTCTCCTTTAATTGGCACAACAGCCTTGCAAGCTAGGCTGAGAGGCAATGGGACGGGTCCCCAAGGCCACGCAGTAAGCTCCATGGAGGAGTGGTCGGATTTGAACCCAGGTCCTTCTCTAATACTATCTTCCTCTTCTTCTTTGGTGATCCCTCCTAGCCAAGTAAGATTGTCTTCCATGAACACGGTTTGAACAATGAGTCCATAAGTGACTGTGGAGGCCAATTCTGGATCCACACGTCCTGCCACAGTGGGGACATTGGTTTCTGGTGGGAGTTGATCACGGTGTGGATTTGCCAAGCATGCCTTCCTCTTAGCACATTTCTCCCTTGCGTCCTGGGTTTCAGTGTCTTCAAAGCCCATGACACCATTGGCTGTCTCCAGTTGGAGCGCTCGTGGACCACATGTTTCCCAGTTGTAAGTGGAATTTGTGCATGCATAAGCCCCACTGAGTTCCACTAAACTTACTTCTATCTTCCTTGGAGTAAGCCCCATTGAATTCACTAGGGCTTGCATGTGAGCAGACACACCTTTGCTTGCACCGCTTACCGAAAAACACCCTCCCCGTCATTGTCACATGGTACCCAACCTCCCATTTCAGCATAAGTCAGCCAGCTAAATCTTCTCCCCTCCATTTCATCCCCACTCACATAAAGCCCCCCTCCAAAAAACCCTTCATCCTACCGATCTCTCCTTTTTTATTGGAGGGAGGGAAGGCAAGGAAGTGAAAAGGTTAAGGTAAAGGTTAAGGGACCCCTGACCATTAGGTCTAGTCGTGACCGACTCTGGGGTTGCGGCGCTCATCTCGCTTTATTGGCCGAGGGATCCGGCGTACAGCTTCCGGGTCATGTGGCCAGCGTGACTAAGCCGCTTCTGGCGAACCAGAGCAGCGCACGGAAACGCCAGCTACCTTCCCGCCAGAGTGGTACCTATTTATCTACTTGCACTTTGTGCTTTCGAACTGCTAGGTTGGCAGGAGCAGGGACCGAGAAGCGGGAGCTCACCCCGTCGCGGGGATTCGAACTGCCGACCTTCTGATCAGCAAGTCTTAGGCTCTGTGGTTTAACCCACAGCACCATCCGCATCCCTAGCAAAAAGATAGTTTCCTTTAAATAAATAAATAAATAACCTTCCTTTTCAATATGGAGGAAAACTATTTAAGGGGAACTAACAACATAAACACCACCAGGAAAGGAAAATAAAAACTACCCCCCTCTTTTTCGCACTGGTGTGTGTGTGGGGGGGGGGGTGAGTGTGAGGGAAGAAAGTGTTTATCCGGTTCTTTGTTTAAGTTCTTTGTTTACTTTGCCTCTGGATCTTTGATTGTCTTATCTGTGGGGGGTCCCTCCTGGATTGTTAGCAGGCTTCGCATAGTTAGCTGAGCTCTAAGTGGAAAGATACCCATGAAGATGAAAGAGTTTGCTGGTTTGTGTGAGGGCTTAGCATCATTTCTTATCAATGGTTAGGAGGGAGGAGGGAGAGAGTAAGCAAAGCAGGAGAGGGGGGGTCCCTGCAAATTATCTGCAAAGTATCTGTTCAGCTGAGGCTACCCCCTGGGAAACTGTCAAGGCTCCACCTTTCCTTCGCTGGTATATTGCCTTGTTGAAACACTTATTACGATGTTATTTCAATACCGGTATTCAACATTACAGCGATTTACAGGCGTACCTTGGTTCTGGAACACCTTGGGACTCGGACGATTTGGCTCCTGAACGCTGCAAACCCGGAAGTGAGTGTTCCGGTTTGCAAACGTTTTTTTGGAAGCCGGATGTCTGACTGAGCGCAGGAAGCTCCTGCAGCCAATTGGAAGTTGCAATTTTGTTTCCGAACGTCTCCAGAAGTTGAATGGACTTCCCGAATGGATTCTGTTCGAGAACCAAGGTACCATTGTATTGGACAGCCCTAACACACACACACACACACACACACACACACACACACACACATTTAATATCTTCGGTTTATGCCTTAAAATCTCATGTGGGAAGCAGGGGCATCTGCAGGAATGTTTTTGGGGCAGGGAGAACATGAGACGGGCCTCCTGGATCAGGCCAAAGGGGGTCCATCTAGTCCCCAGTACGAAACTCACAAGCACCAGAGGGCTCTCCCCCCCCCCCCCCGCAGGTTAACAGCAACTGGGGTTGGAAGCATGAAAATCTGCCCTTATTCCCTTAGGGAGGACACAAGAGCCCTTACAGAGTCCTTTGCAGGTTCTCCCAGTGGCGTAGCGTGGGGGTGCAGGGGGGCCGGCCGCACCGGGCGCAACATCTGGGGGTTAGGGTTAGGGGGCGCAAATCCACGGGTTTGGGGGTGCAAATCCATGGGTCAGGGGGCGCAAATTACTTGCCTTGCCCCGGGTGCTGACAACCCACGCTACGCCACTGGGTTCTCCAGCAGTCGGAGAAAATAACAGAGGCCAACCAGAGAATATTGAGAAGC
Source organism: Podarcis liolepis (assembly GCF_965112155.1). Classification (NCBI taxonomy): domain Eukaryota; kingdom Metazoa; phylum Chordata; class Lepidosauria; order Squamata; family Lacertidae; genus Podarcis; species Podarcis liolepis. The sequence goes on from NC_139565.1 coordinate 63,993,390, forward strand.
AAAGCAGCTCGTAAGCCTGATCTTTATTGATCTGTTGCAACAGGGTGCCCCCCTCACACAGGAAAGGAGGAGGACCCCGAACAAAGGTGTGCCCGCCCTTATATAGACATTTTAAATTGCCTGCCTTGGAGTCCAAGACCACCCCCCAGAAACATCATCCCTACATCACAGAAAGGGGTGGTCTACAACAGAAATTAGAGTGCTTTGTTTACCTCCTGTCTGGCAAGTTACCTGTTAATGCTTACTTGATTGATACCCTGGGGAGCGTGGCCAGTCTTTTGTAATGATAAATACTTAGTTCCTGAGCCAAGTCACAGTCTCACCCCATTCATACACAGATATCCCCTCAAGACAGGTTTTGTGAATGAAAAGACAATGGGGAGGCTTTTCCATTTTCCTTTGACCTTGCAGAGAAAACATTGGGTCAGTTTCAGAGCCAAAATGGCTCCAGGACTGCCCTCCTGCGCTGCTTCAGACATGCGGTTCACATATTTATGTACGTGTTTGGTTGGTACATTTATGAACATTTATTGTATATATAAGTCCTTTATTTATTTGTTTCATAGCTCTAGATAGTCCTTTTCCACTTCCATGAATTGACCCGGTCTTCTTTGAAAGCCATCTAGGTTGGTTGCCATCCCTGTCTCTTGTGGCAGGGAGTTCCACAGTTTAGCTCTGCACTTCAGGTGGAAGAGGGCAAAGTACGAACCAGAAATGGGAGGAAATGGGGCCCTTTCTTCACAAGAGAGAGAAGAGGGAAGAGGAAAGCCTGTATGTTTTGTCTCGCGTCTCAGGCTCTACAAATAACTCTTTTTTTGTTTTATTTTAGTTAGGATGGCAGCTGGGATCCTGGGGATTGCAGATCCTTGACATTCTAAGGGGGTTGGACTACATGAACCCTGGGGTCTCTTGCAACCTGTAATACTATGATCTGAGAGGGTCTCAGGTTCCCCACCGTGCTGTTTTCCGCCTCCCTATAGCTCCCGCTTTTGCCTCTGAGCTGTTTTGCAGCCCACAGCAAGTCGCTTGCAACCGAAGCGGCTCTCTGCTCATTACCGTGTCGAACAAACTCACGCAGGCAGGTTTTGCGGAGAGATCACACGAGCTCCCCCTCCAAATCTCTTGTTCTCCAGCTTCTCTTTTTGCCAAATGGTTGCACTTACATGAAAAGGAAAAGAGAAAGTTGGGGGCTGGGTTGGGGGAGAGAGAGCCGAGACGTGCGCGGACTGCACAAATTTATGGATCAGAGATTTACGCGCTCCCGGGATGCTGTATATTTTCTCCGCCGTGACACTTCATTGCCACAAATTACCGAGCAGGCAGGAGTCTGCAAGTGACAGCAGGCTCCGCGGCTAAAACATGGCCTTGCTTGGCCTGCGTAAAGTGGGGCTTGGAAATGTCAAAGGGGCAGCTGGAGTGGCGGCTGTGGGGTCGGGGGAGAGAGCGGGGCCGTGGGAAGTGAGGGGATAGCAAAACAAGGTTCCCTGCTCGGGATGGGGACGGACCAGGCAGCTAACAGGGGCTCTGTAAATAACAACAGCTTCAGTCCTTTCGTTTGACAGTACCTGCACTTTGGAACTCCCTGCCACTTGACAGCAAGCTTCACTGTATTCCTTTCAGAACCTGCTAAAAATAGGGTTAGCCTAAGGTCTTGAGCTTTTTTCTTTTGCCAACAACAACATTTTACCGATTTCTACCCGGACGCTGCTTCTGACTACAGTATTCCAAGTTTGTCCAGGAAATTCTGGACATTTGGCAACCCTGATTTCTTGTCTACACAATCCTGCCCAGGTGCTTAAAAGGCTGCTGCGAGTTTTAATGCGTTTTTGCTTGTTGTATGCTTTGAAGCCACTGTTCTATTTCCCCCCCTTGATTTCATTGGCTTGCTTTTTTGCAGACTGCTTTGGGGTTTTTGCTGTTTCGCAACTGAGGGGTGTAGAAATTTTACGAAATTAAAGATATGAATAAATAAGTAGGGTTCCTGCATAAGGCTATCAGAAGGGCTCTGGAGGATCATTAAGTTGGTTGTGGATCCTGGTGATCATAGAAGAGTTGGAAGGGACCCAAAGGGGTCATTCAACCCCCTGCAATTCAGGAATTAACAGCTAATATTGATGATTAATCACCTTCATCATCGTCATGGTTAAGACTTGCTCATTACTTGTTAAAACATAAAGAGATTTCATATACCTTTAAAAGCAAAACAAACAAAAAAGAAAGTCATAAGTTCAACTATGGAACTCCCTGCCTCTTGATAGCAAGCAGTAAAACATAGAAGGGGAGAGCAATCTTGTGGTTGAATTCTGCTTTTGAACTTCCCATTTGGGCACCTGCCCACCGTGAGACAGAGATTGCTGGTCTTAGATGGGTCATTGAGCTAATCCAGTAAAACTCTTTTGAATGCTCTAGAGTGGGCCTGCTGGTCTTTTGCTGGTTTTGAACATTGTGAGAGGAGGCTGATAGCATTATTATTATTTATTGAATTCATTTAGGGAAGCTTTTAATGTTTGATGCATTATTGTATTTTAATATTTTGTTGGAAGCCGCCCAGATGGGTGGGGTATAAATAAATTATTATTATTATTTACCAGCCTATACCTGGAGGTCTCAGAACAAAATCTAAAAACAAAACCACAAAATATATAATCAGAATGAAGACAACAACCCAATACCCCCCCCAAAAAAACCCCACCCCACATTTTAAAAGGGCTTAGGATGTAGTAGCCGACAATTGCTCCTCAAGGAAACTTGGTCACTATTTTTGATCCTTTTGATCTTATTAGGAGTTCCGAGACTCTGCTGAGCAACTCTGGAAAAATGAGAGCCCTTTGCCGTCTTGGGCAGGTGAGACCTTTGGAAATGGCAGTGGCCTAGTAGCATTGGCACATTTGCCAGCTCTTCAGAGAGGTTGTTATGCAGCCCTGGGAAAAGAGAGGGGGCTTCTGACCACTTGTGGGTAATATCTCAGAATGCCTTGGGCTGTGTCTTAAAGGTAAAAGGTAAAGGACTCCTGGTTAAGTCCAGTCAAAGGTGACTATGGGGTTGCAGCACTCATCTTGCTTTCAGGTCGAGGGAGACGGGGTTTGTCCACAGACAGTTTTCTCGGTCATGCGGCCAGCAGGACTCAACTGCTACTGGTGCACGGAGGACCGTGACGAGTGCCAGAGCACACAGAAACGCCATTTACCTTCCCGCCGTAGTAGTACCTATTTATCTACATGCACTGGTGTGCTTTCAAACTGCTAGGTTGGCAGGAGCTGGGACAGAGCAACGGGAGCTCACCCTGTCGCGGGGATTCGAACCGCCGACCTTCTGATCAGCAAGCCCAAGAGGCTCAGTGGTTTAGAGCACAGCGCCACCCACATCCCTGGCTGTGTCTTAGTGACCATTGAGAGGGGCCTGGAAGTGGCTCTCCATTCCATCCTGGAGGTCCTGAGGTTTGGCTGCTTTACTCCAAATTGTGTATTCGCTTGATGTGGATCAGGCAGATTGGCTTGGCAACACCAGAACATGATTAAATTAGAGCAGAGCATTTTATTTCTCGCCTTGCTCTGTGTCAACAGCTGAGAGTAAATTACTCAGTGCCCTCCTATCCCTCGGTTTGCAATAACTGCTGTGAGTTGGGTTAGGCAGATTGGTAGCAACATACCCTGAGGCTCCTGGGTGCAAGATCCCCAACTTTGCATGGGGATTATCCAAAGCAGATTGCTTTGTGTTTCCTCCAAAATAACTGGACGGAGGCTTGGGGATCGAGTGAGAGGCATCAATTTTGTCCTTATTCTTTGCCTGCGAAACACATTTTCATTGCTCATCCTTATTCCTGGCAAAAGAGCTCTGCTGCAGGACAGCTCGTTAATTTCTCCTATTTTACAGGCAGGAAACTGAGGCCAAGGACTCTCTTTTCTGAAATGTGTCCTGGGTACGTGCCTTCTTAATTGGGGTTCAGAAGTGTCCTCAGTTCACTTAAACAGCATAAAACGAGAGTTGGGAGGTCGTGGATTTCGGCAGCAGTGGCAACATTTTGTGATGGTTCCCATGCCAGATGCACCTTCGAGATCACAGAGCTTGCATTTCGGATTTTTTAATTTTTATTTTTGCAAATTGCAAGGGATCACTGCATGGTGTTTTGTTTTTGCATTGCGCCAACAAATTCCAAGCAGAGGCATTCATGGACACAAGCAACCAGTGGATTCAAATGGCAAGAAAAGAGATCCCAACTAAACATTAGAAAGGATTTTCTGATGGTAAGAGTCAGTACTATCTTTCTGGAAAAAGAGATGCCGGAACTTACCATGAACACCACCCTTGAGACCCTCCCTGCCCACAAACTGTCTCGCCAGAGTGGAGCATGCTCTGGTTATCTCCCGCTTGGACTACTGCAATGCGCTCTACGTGGGGCTACCTTTGAAGGTGACCTGGAAACTACAACTAATCCAGAATGTGGCAGCTAGACTGGTGACTGGGAGCGGCTTCCAAGATCACATAACACCGGTCTTGAAAGACCTACATTGGCTCCCAGTACGTTTCTGAGCACAATTCAAAGTGTTGGTGCTGACCTTTAAAGCCCTAAACGGCCTCGGCCCAGTAGACCTGAAGGAGCGCCTCCACCCCCATCATTCAGCCCAGAAACTGAGGTCCAGCTCCGAGGGCCTTCTGGCGGTTCCCTCACTGTGAGAAGTGAGGTTACAGGGAACCAGGCAAAAGGCCTTCTCGGTGGTGGCTCCCGCCCTGTGGAACACCCTCCCACCAGATGTCAAAGAGAAAAACTACTACCAAACTTTTTGAAGACATCGGAAGACAGCCCTGTTTAGGGAAGCTTTTAATGTGTGACATTTTAATGTACCGTATTTTTTGCTCTATAAGGCTCACTTTTTCCCTCCTAAAATGTAAGGGGAAATGTGTGTGCGTCTTATGGAGTGAATGCAGGCTGCACAGCTATCCCAGAAGCCAGAACAGCAAGAGGGATTGCTGCTTTCACTGCACAGCGATCCCTCTTGCTGTTCTGGCTTCTGAGATTCAGAATATTTTTTTTCTTGTTTTCCTCCTCCAAAAACTAGGTGCGTCTTGTGGTCTGGTGCATCTTATAGAGTGAAAAATACGGTATTTTTAATCTTTGTTGGAAGCTGCCCAGAAAGGCTGGAGAAACTCAGCCAGATGGGTGGGGTACAAATAACAAATTATTATTGTTGTTGTTCTCTTATACAGTCGTACCTCGGAAGTCGAACAGAATCCGTTCCGGAAGTCTGTTCCGCTTCCAAAACATTAGGAAACCAAGGCACGGCTTCCAGTTGGCTGCAACCAATTACGACTGTAATGGCATTGGTACCCACCTGAGAGGGGCCAGAAATTAGCTCCAGCTGAAAAACAACAAGCCTTGGTGCTTGGGGGACGAGTGAATTGTTGTAAGAGCAAGCTATGCTTAAGCAATTTAGTTGAGATCATAGAATTGTAGAATTGTAGTATTGGAAGGGACCCCAGGGGACATGTAGTCCAGCCCCCTGGCAAACAGACGTTCCATTGTGGCAACCATAAGCTAGTTTCAAACACTGTCTCATCCACCGGAGATCTTCCAGCCCAGGGCGATGCTCTTGAAACAGGCCATTGGCGCACCTCTGGGGCTGTAGCTCTTTGGAAGAGCATCTGCCTTTCAGGGATAAGGTCCTGGGTTCAAATTCCCCTTAGAATCTCCCAAGTAGGTCTGGGAAAGTCACCTTTCTGAAACCCTGGAGAGCCATCGCTGCCAGCCAGAGCAGACTCTTCTGAGCTAGGTGGGACCAATGGTCAGAACAGCTTCTGACACCCCCGAGATGCTGCCACTCTCGGGCACCAGGATGGCATTTCTGTGTGCAGTGCAGGAAGAGGAGGAGACCGGGCTCCTGTGCGCTTTGCCAAGCGGTGAAATAAAGGCTGCCTCCTTCTCGGTCACGAGCCATTACCTTGAAGGGGGGCCTTCCATTCACTTGACGAATTCTGCTTAATAAAATAAATACGGGGAGAAAATGTAATTGGATTTCATTTATTACCCAGTTCCGCCTAGCAGCCGCCAATTACACAAAAGCAATTAGAGAGAGCTCTCCATTAATAGCAATTGCCGAGCCACCAACGGGCTCCTTCCATCAAACTTTCTGGCTTGTGTCAGGTTTATTTGTTTACGCCTCGCGAGCCGCCACCTCCACCCCTCCCTGCGGCAGCCCAGGCTCTTTGGGGATGCCAGCCGGGGTGACGGAAGGGCCATTGGCAGATGATGGACACCTCAGCTTGTTCCATGGGGCAGCCTTCGCCTTGAGGGCACCCCATAGATGGCCTCGTCCTCCAGCCTCGTCCTCCAGAGAATCTTCTGCAAAGGACCTGCTGTTCAGCTGCTGCGATCCTGGCTCTAGCTTGGAGTCCTTTGCAGAAGCTCCCAGCTTCCATCTCTCGAGGTCTCCAGTCAGGACTGAGAACAGACCTCAGAACATAAGCAGAGTGTTCTGTACTGAGTTGAATAGGATCCAGAATGCAGCAGTCTGATTGGTCCTATAACAATAGGATCCAGAATGCAGCAGTCTGATTGGTCCTAGAACAATAGGATCCAGAATGCAGTAGTATGATTGGTCCTAGAACAATAGGATCCAGAATGCAGCAGTCTGATTGGTCCACAGGAGCCACCCAATCCAGCTCCAGGTAGAAGTGAATTTGCAACCTGATTGGCCTACAGGAGAATCCTGGAATTAGCCAATCACGTGGGGCCCATGGTGTAAATAATGTATATAAAGCAGATATTCTGGGGAAAATTCTACTCCTCCTCACCACTATGAGCTGAATAAAGAGCATGAAATCCACTCTCGACTCTGAGTATTTTTCACAGAGGCTGCAGGATCAGGCCAGTGGCCCATCTAGGCCATTGTCCTCACAGGGGGCCAACCAGATGTCTTTTCTGAGAAACCCACAAGCAGGGTCCAAGCACAAGAGCCCTCCTGCAGTTTCCAGAAATTGGAATTCAGAAGCAATCCTGTCTCCAGCTGTGGAGACAGAGCATAGTTATCCTTCCTAGTGGCCCTCGACAGCCCTCTTCTCCTCTACGAATTTGCCTAAACCTCTTATTATCCATCCAAAATGGCGGCCATCACTGCTTCCTGTGGCAGCGAGTTCCACAGGACAGACCTCTCTGTCTGTAACTCTGGAGAGCCACTGTCAGCCAGTGGAGACAAAACTGAGCTAATCTGGCTTTCTGTCCCAGGAGTGTGGGGAACCTCAAGCCAGCCGGCGCAGTGGGGGTGGGGGGTCAAATATTCCATCAAGAGAGAAATGGCAACTAAAACTCTGCGAGTACTTGGAACTTGCAAAAAATGACAGTATCAATAAGAAATGAGTCAGCAGATCATTTTTAAAAAGAGTGGGACTGCTTATTTGATGAAACAAGGTTCCGCCTCTAAGATTTGGTTATGTTTGGAATAATTCCGTACAGAGAGGTACAATCGCTCTCTCATACCAAGATGAGAAAATATTAAATATGGGGGGGATGGACTTGAATCAAAATGAACCGTTAAGAGGTAGATGGAATACACAACAACTAAAACACACACAGAGATTCAATCCATATGGAAAGGCATCATATAAGAGAAATACTATGATAGGACTGAACCAAATTGAATAATATTGAATGGAAGAATCTTACATTGTTTTTGTCATTGCCTTTGTTTTGCCTTTTTTCTTTTTTCATATGTAAGGTTAGTAAGTCTAATACTATTTGATTTATGTAGTGGTTATTAACGCGTGTGTCTGTTATCTATGTATTTATTTGTATACCGGCGTAACTCATGTTACGTTTGCTTCATGTTACGTTCTTTTAGGTTATGTGCCGTGGCGACCCGGAAGTACTGGAAAGGGTTACTTCCGGGTTTCGCCGCTCGCGCATGTGCACAAGCGCCAAATTGCGCCGCGCACCTGCGCAGATAGGCGCTTCAGGTTGCGCTCTTTTCATGTTGCAAATGGGCCTCCGGAACGGACCCCGTTCGCAACCAGAGGTACCACTGTATTTGAAATAAAAAATTATATATCAAATGTGTCCTTCACAACCTCTCTCTTTCTGACTCTTTCACCCAACATGGAACTCAAACCCACGACCTTGAGATAAAGAGTCTTATGCTCTACCGACTGATGTGATGAATCATCCTGCTTGCTTGGGAAGCAGAGATGGGCATGTACAAAGTACTTGATGTTTGGAAGGCTGGCATGTAGTCTACTGTACCAATGTAGGAGTGGCTTCAAATTATCCCACCCACTTTTCCTGGCCCCTCCCACCAGTGGCATGCAGCCCCGCCCTCCAGCAGCCCTCCCAGAACATCAGGAGGGGGCTCCATGTTGGGGAAAGTTGCTGTGCCTGGCATTCCTTTTAAGAACTGTGCAGGATAGGTCTCTCTCTGCCTACAAATGGCTCCAGGAGAGAGATTAATACAGGGAGAATCCGTTTGTGGGTTGATTTGTCCCTTAGGCCATGAGGGTGTCAGTGCTGCGGAGGAGGGATAAGGGAATAGCTGGCAGTGAGCAAAGAGAAATAAATGCTTCTTAAAAGAGATCAGAGTTGTAGGAGGAGGAGCGTGCACAAAGCGCATCAGGGTGGCACACCATGCACCATGCTTTTGATTTCATTGTGCTTTAATTACGTGTTAATTGTGTGCATTGCTGTGGCTGGGGCTCACGCAGAAAGGCTCGGTACCCAAATTTGGAATCACAACAATACTAATAGAGTATGGGCCATGATAAGGGCAGCTGCCTTGGCGGATCCAGACCCAAAACGCAGCCCCTCCAGCATCTTGGCCTGCAGGTTTTATAGCAGGAATCTTTCCCCCGTGCTACCAGGATATTAGGGGACGCGGGTGGCACTGTGGTCTAAACCACAGAGCCTAGGACTTGCCGATCAGAAGATCGGCGGTTCGAATCCCTGTGACTGGGTGAGCTCCCGTTGCTCGGTCCCTGCTCCTGCCAACCTAGCAGTTCAAAAGCACGACAAAGTGCAAGTAGATAAATAGGTACTGCTCTGGCGGGAAGGTAAACGGCATTTCCATGCGCTGCTCTGGTTCGCCAGAAGCGGCTTAGTCATGCTGGCCACATGACCCAGAGGCTGTACGCCGGCTCCCTCGGCCAGTAAAGCAAGATGAGCGCCACAACCCCAGAGTCGGTCAAGACTGGACTGAATGGTCAGGGCTCCCTTTACCTTTACTTTTTACCAGGATATAATTTATTTCATAAAATCCACACAACACTGAATTGCAAAGCGAAACGTCAAAGAGTTCACCAAAAGATAACGCAGGAAAATCAGGAGGAGAATTGCAATTGTTTAAATTAAAACCTACAGGAAATTAAAATACTGAAAGAAGTTAGAGTTCACGTCGAATCATAAAATTATAGAGTTAGAAGGGATCCCAAGGGTCATTGTTGGACTGGTCATGTTGTACAGGATGCCTGATGATCGTCTTCCAAACAACTACCGTACTTTTCGCTCTATAAGATGCACTTTTTCCTTCCTAAAAAGTATGGGGAAATGTGTGTGCGTCTTATGGAGTGAATGCAGGCTGCACAGCTATCCCAGAAGCCAGAGAGGGACCGGTGCGCAGCGAAAGCAGCGATCCCTCTTGCTGTTCTGACTTTTGGGATAGCCGCGCGAAGCCTCTTCAGTGCAATGGTAGGAACGCTCCCCCTGCCCTGAAGAGGCTTGGCATGGCTATCCCAGAAGCCAGACAGCAAGAGGGATCGCTGCTTTCACTGTGCAGCAATCCCTCTTGCTGTTCTGACTTCACTGCGCAGAGAGGGAGAGCTGCGCAGTGCCCCTTCAGCGAAGTGGGGGGAGAAACGGAGCCCCTTCTATTTCTCCTCCCACTTTGCTGGAGAGGTGCTGCGCAAAGAGGGAGAGAATATTTTTTTCCTTGTTCTCCTCCTCTAAAACTAGGTGCATCTTATGGTCGAGTGTGTCTTGTAGAGCAAAAAATACTCCGAACTTAAAAGTGGAAAGCGTAATGCTGGTGGCCAACAAAAGAGGTTCAAAGACTCTCTCAAGGCTAAAAAAATGTAATATAAACACCAACAATTGGGAAACACTGGCCTGTGAGTGCTCCAATTGGAGAACAGCCTTTATCAAAGGTGTCATGGGCTTTGAAGACACTTGAACTCAGGACACAAGGGAGAAATGTGCCAAGAGGAAGACATGCTTGGCAAATCCACACCGTGATCAACTTCTGCCCGGAAACCAATGTCCCCACTGTGGAAGGACGTGTGGATCCAGAATTGGCCTCCACAGTCACTTACAGACTCATTGTTAAAACTGTGTTTATGGAAGACAATCTTACTCAGCTACGAGTGATCGCCGAAGAGGAAAAAGAAGAAGAAGGTCTGGATGACCCCTGGGGTCCCTTCCAGCTCTTTGATACTGCAGAGCAAGTGTTTTGCTGCTGAGCTCCAGCCTTTACCTTGCTCCAAACTGCCCCGCAGGTAAACTTTGCCTGATTGAAGGGCCCTCATCCGTGGTGGATTCTCTTTTGCCGTTCTCCTATTTGGCAGCATTTGATCCCATTCATCGAAATGTCTCTGGCCCCCGAGGAGAGGGAGGGCCGGGAGGGCGAGCGGGACGTCTTTGTTTGGGGTGCAAAGCTTGCCGAGTTCCCCGCCGCGAGAGCCGCCTAATCCCTGATAGACTCTCCGGGAGCCTCTAATTGGACAAGCTGTTTGATGGCAGTCGTCGCCACGAGAGACAGGCTCGGTTTGGCAGTCGCCTCCGCCGACGGCGTACAGGTTAATCTGCACTGATGGGCCTGTCTCTTGTTTACAGCAGTCAGGGAAGACAATTATTGCGAGGACGGTTAGTGCAGAAGGGGAGGAGGAGGCGGCGGAAATTAGAAAGTAATGACAGGCTGCAGACAAAAGCTGGCGAGGCCACGGAGAGCGTGAGCCGCAGTGCATTGTGGGAAACTCTGGGCTTCATTAAGTCGATGGGGAAGGGAAGGGGGACTTGGCCATGTTGGGTCCCAAAGCGTCGCTGACAAATGTTGGCATGTTAACTAGCTGCATGGTGGTGCAGGAGTCCCAAAATTTGAGACCAGCCTTGGGAAATCTCGTCTTCCAGGAGAGATGGGGACAGGTCTGGGCCACAGCTGCCCGTCCTTGGCTTCCGGGCCTCGGTGGAACGACCTGGATTCCGTTGAACCACGCTGGGATTGTCTGGAAGGAGGTGTCCCGCTTTACAAAGGAGCCCTGGCTCCCGACACCAGCTTGGACATCTGGGTAGAATGCATTCAGGAGACTTGGCTTAGTTCAGGGGTTGCCCATAGGATGGTTACTAGCCCCAATACCAGTGGCTGGAAACCTCAGGAGGGGAGGAGAGGGCTCTTGTGCACATAGAATTGTGCCCAGTAGACCAGAAGGAGTGTCTCCACCCTATCATTCTGCCCGGACGCTGAGGTCTAGTGCCGAGGGAGCCCTCGGCATCTGAAGGCAGCCCTCTTCAGGGAAGTTTTTAATGTGTGACACTCTGACGTATTTTAATCTTTGTTGGAAGCTGTCCAGAGTGGCTGGGGAAACCCAGCCAGATGGGCGGGGTACAAATAAAAATTATTATTATTATTATTATTATTATTATTATTATTAATCATAATATAGAACTGTAGACTTGGAAGGGACCACTAGGATCATCTACTCCAGGGGTCGGCAAGGTTTACCTCGCCTGGGCTGGTGCTCACCAGTGGAGATCCCTCCGTGGGCCGGATTGCGCATGCGCATGAGCGTGCATGGCTGCGATTTCTGGCGTCTGTACAGACACAATTTTTTGCATCTGCGCAGATGCGATTTTTGGCGTCTGAGCATGCACAGATGCCATTTCTGGCAACGCGGAAACAAGTCCACGTTCCACGCTGCTCCGGTTTAGAGGACTCTAAACTCTTAGAGGACTCCGGCGTGCGAGGACTCATCGAGTGGGCGGCTCGTGGGCCAGTTAAATGACCCCCCCATGGGCCGCTTGTGGCCCCTGGGCCTTAGGTTGCCTACCCTTGATCTAGTCCAACCCCTCTGCAAGGCAGGACTGTATTGCCCAACGCGGGATTTGAACCCATAACTGAGTTTAAGAGCCCCATGCTCTATCTGAGCTGGTCCAGAGCTTCCATACGTTTGTGGGTTTCCCATTGTGGCACCTGTGAGAACAGGGGGTTGGGCTAGATGGGGCATTGGCCTGATCCAGAAGGCTCTTCTGATGTTCTTAGGCTGACATTTGACGGCCACAGGCTGCCCTGGAAGTGGTGGCTCCATGACTGTTCTGCAGTGGCTTTCCATCCAGCTCATACAGACCGATACATAGCTGTGATTCCTGCATTGCTGGGGGTTGGACTAGATGACCCTTGGGGTCAGTGGCTCCGTGGAGATGCCATCAAACCTCCCTCTGCTTCATAGGTACGTTGTGCTTCCTCTTTCTTTCTCCCCCTCCTTCAAGCGCTCTGTTCCCCTTCCTCTTGCATTTGTTCTCCTGCATCTCAAGAAGGTGACGAAGACTTTCCTCTGTGCCCAAAGCACATGCAGACCATAAAATGGAAAGCTGAGAGTTTCCATCAGAGTCAATTGCTTTGACTTTATAGCCACATTTAAAGATGGTGCATTGGAATTAAAATTTAAGGACAGGACTAGGGTGGCTGTTTCCACTCTGCTATAAAAAGGACAAATCTGCAGAGGGCTGGCTCAATTCCTCTGCTGCTTGGAGACCAGAAAATCAAGATGGACCACATTTCCCATGCACAAGGGAGCTGCCTTGGAAGGAAGGTTGGGATACAAATTTAGCAAATAAATTATCTGTTCTCTTCTTCTAGTGAGGCGGGGATGTTGGAGTATATTTGTACAATCAATTTGGCAGGTTAATTGCAAAATAAAATGTTTGGATAGAGGTCTTTCTTTTGGTCAAGTCTTTAGTTGAGTTCAGGAAGCCCAGTAAAGTGCAATAGTGACACCTAGTGACAGAACGTAGTATTAGGTATCTTTGTTAAAATTTTATTTATGTATTTATTACATTTATATATCACTTTTTTCTTCCAAGGAGCTCAAGGAAGTGTGCTTGGTTCTCCTCCTCCCCATATCCCCACAACAACCCTGTGAGGTTGGTTAGGCTAAGCGATGGTGATTGGCTCAAGCTTGCCCAGTGGATTTTCTGGCTGATTGGGGATTCGAACCCTGCTCTCCCAGGTCCATGTACCCTGCCTTTTGCTCTTTGAGGGGAAAATTAGGATATAGATGCAGCAAGCAAATAAATAACAAGCGGAACTATGTAGAGGCAAAGTTAACAGAGGCAGCTTTTTTAAAAAGCCTTTGATCTAGTCCATCTGCTCCAAAGGAACAAAATAGCGCTTTGAACTCTAGATACCTCTGATTTCCTGACCTATTTTATCTGCTGCTTCCCACCTCCTTTGGCCTGGCAGACCCACTAGGGGAGATTTTGAGGAGTTGGGATTGGAGGATGAGACATTAGCGGGTTAGAAGCGAGTTGCGCTCAGTGCTGGGGCCGGCGTCTGTGGGGAGGCAGAGGGTCCCATCCTGCCTGGGCAGAGAGCCCCAGCGCTCAGCCCCCATAAATATTTAGCATGCTTTTAGTGGCGGAAGGTCTTGCCGCGAGGCTCCCATCCTCTGAAGCGAAGGCCAAGCTTGATTAATGGCCCAAAGTACTCCCGTTTATGGGAGGTTGGGATCAATCCCAGATCTCTGCTAATTTCCTCCGTCTTTAGAGCTCTTTTTACTGGGGGAGGATTTACTTGGCAAAGGTTGGAGTTTTAATAGGGCCACTTTAACGGCATAGATTTTAAGAGAGGCAAAGGCAAAAGAGAGAAAAGAAATCCTTTTATTTAAAAAAGAGATTTAAATGTTAAAGATGTTAAATGAAAAGGAAATTAAGAAGGGGATATATATATATAAAGTTTCACTTAGCACAGGCCATTTTTCCTCCCCGGCGATTTTATGGGATGTTTCCACACACACACACACCAGCTCCATTTGCAGAATTTCCATTTACGGAGACTTCTCCTTTGCAGAATCCATGGGGAACGTTTATTTCTTGCAGAGGTTCCAGACTGGTTACTCCAAAGGAGACTGGCCCAGCCCTATGGACCCCACACCCTCATGCAAATTGCCTCAGCTGCTCTCATCTTAGCAAGTCTGGGGATGGTGGTGTAGCTTCTGGCAGCGGTGGAGCAATACAACCCAGGTGGTTAAGAAAGCCCAACAGAGACTCCATCTCCTCAGAGTTTTGCAGAAGAATGATGTCAATCAACATTTGATGATCTCCTTCTACCGGTCCGCAATAGAAAGTGTCCTTTCCTACTGCATCACGGTGTGGTACACTGGTTTGTCATCAACTGATAGGAAGTGCCTACAGAGGGTGGTGAATACAGCAGAAGATATTATGGGCTGTCCCGTGAATCCCACGGATGAAATAGCGGAAGAACGTTGCCTCAGGAGAGTGAGGGGAATTCCCAGGGATGATTCACACCCTGGCCAGCACTTTCTTGATCTCCTGCCCTCGGGCAGAAGATATAGAAGCAGGATTAGTCGCACCAACAGGGTAAAGAACAGCTTCTATCCGTGGGCTGTTCGGCTGCTGGATGAAAAGATAACAACAGGGCAACTGACTTTCGGGTTTGGTGGGTGTGCGTCAGTAAACGAGGGGAATTAAGACTAAGAGAGCTGAGTGGGGGGTGCTCGTGTAATCTCACTGTATACAAGTTGTACAAGTGACAATAAAGTACAGTGGTACCTCGGGATGCGAACAGGATCCATTCCAGAGCCCCATTTGCATCCTGAACTGAACATAAGATGCGATGGTGCGACTGTGCATTTGCGTGTTGCATTTTGCCGCTTCCGTGCATGCGCGTGACATCATTTTTAGCATCTACACATGCACGAACATCGGAACCCAGAAGTAACATGCTCTGTTACTTCCGGGTTGCTGCGGAGCACCACCCGACAGCACTCAACCTGAAGCACATTCAACCCGAGGTATGACTGTATTTCAATTTCAAAACCGATTGGGCGCCTGGGGCAGCGTGCGTGCCATGCGCCCAGGGGCGGGGCCAGCCACCCGCAGGGCGGGGCCAGCCGGGGCAGGACGCTCCGCGGGGCCTCCAAGGAGTCTGCCTGCCTCCTCCCACTCAGCCGCCCTACAGCTGGGAGGGAGGCAGTGGGCGGACCGTTTGGGGCAGTGCGGAGCCTACGGGCGCCCAAGTCACCGCGCCACTCACAGGAGAGACGCGTGGCTCGGGTGTGCAGCAGGCCCCCGACGCGTGCCGCCCGCCATTTTGTCACCCCTCTCAGTGATGACACCTGGGGCGGACTGCCCCCGCCGCACCCCCCTTCTTCCGCCCCAGGCTTCACGGAAGACCATCTGCCTTTCCGGGGGTTGGATTAGTTAACCCTTT
The DNA here is from genome assembly GCF_965112155.1 of Podarcis liolepis. NCBI lineage: Eukaryota > Metazoa > Chordata > Lepidosauria > Squamata > Lacertidae > Podarcis > Podarcis liolepis. Next base: position 64,008,806 of record NC_139565.1, read on the forward strand.
GGATCCCTCCCAACACTACAGTTTTATGGTTGCAAGTTCAAGGCCGAGTCACCAATAGCATCTCCAGGTGGAGCTGAGAAATATTGGGTAGCTGCTGCCTGCCAGAGTAGGCACTTCTGAGCTAGATGGACCAAAGAATCATAGGACTGTAGAGCTTGGGGGGATCCTCCAGAGCCATCTATTTATTACTATTATTATTTTTTCACATAACATTTCCAACAATTAATAAACATACTTTTATATCTTATACAATTTTTTGACTTCCGTCAATCACATGTGAATCTTTTCCAATCTTTTCCACTTAATTTACATTTCTTACTTTCACTGTTACATTTAAATATAACTAATATCTCTCTTCTTTCTCTTCTTTGCAATATTTCATATATTCCTCCTTACAAAATTACTTGTAGTCCTACTAGCGTAATTTGTTGATTACAGTTGCTCTTCAAATAATTCGTATATTTCTTCCAATCTTCTGTAAATCTCTGGTCTCAAGGGCCATCTAGTCCAACCCCCTGTAATTCAGCAATCACAGCTAGAGAATCCTTGACCACCCAACCTCAGCTGAAAATCTCGAAGGAAGGGGAGTCCTTCACCTTCCAATGTTGAGTTATCATCTCCTTTCTTGTAACTTGTTTGGGTCCTGCCCCTTGGAGCAGGAGAAAGCAAGCTTGCTCCATCTTCCAGGTGACATCTCTAAGATATTTGGCTACCACATCTCTCAGTCTCCTCTTCTCCAGGCTGCAAAGTTTGTTGTTGTTGAGTCGTTTAGTCGTGTCCGCCTCTTCATGACCCCCTGGGACCAGAGCACGCCAGGCACTCCTGTCTTCCACTGCCTCCCGCAGTTTGGTCAAACTCATGCTGGTAGCTTCGAGAACACTGTCCCACCATCTCGTCCTCTGCCGTCCCCTTCTCCTTGTGCCCTCCATCTTTCCCAACATCAGGGTCTTTTCCAGGGAGTCTTCTCTTCTCATGAGGTGGCCAAAGGATTGGAGCCTCAGCTTCAGGATCTGTCCTTCCAGTGAGCACTCAGGGCTGATTTCCTTCAGAATGTATTGGTTTTATCTTCTTGCAGTCCATGGGACTCTCCAGAGTCTCCTCCAGCACCAGAATTCAAAAGCATCCATTCTTTGGCGATCAGCCTTCTTTATGTCCAGCTCTCACTTCCATACATCACTACTGGGAAAACCAGAGCTTTAACTATATGGACCTTTGTTGGCAAGGTGATATCTCTGCTTTTAAGATGCTGTCTAGGTTTGCCATCGCCTTTCTCCCAAGGAGAGGGCGTCTTTGAATTTCGTGACTGCTGTCACCATCTGCAGTGATCATGGAGCCCAAGAAAGTAAAATCTCTCACCACTTCCATTTCTTCCCCTTCTATTTGCCAGGAGGTGATGGGCCCAGTGGCCATGATCTTCGTTTTTTTGATGTTGAGCTTCAGGCCACATTTTGCGCTCTCCTCTTTCACCCTCATTAAAAGGTTCTTTAATTCCTCCTCACTTTCTGCCATCGAGGTTGTGTCCTCTGCATATCTGAGGTTGTTGCTATTTCTTCCGGCAATCTTAATTCCGGCTTGAGATTCATCCAGCCCAGCCTTTCACATGATGAATTCTGCATATAAGTTAAATAAGCAGGGAGACAATATACAGCCTTGCCGTACTCCTTTCCCAATTTTGAACCAATCAGTTGTTCCATATCTAGTTCTAACTGTAGCTTCTTGTCCCACATAGAGATTTCTCAGGAGACAGATGAGGTGATCAGGTACTCCCATTTCATTAAGAACTTGCCATAGTTTGCTGTGGTCGACACAGTCACATCTTCTCTCAGTCTCCTCTTCTCCAGGCTGTAAAGTACATGAACCCTAATGGCAAGCATTCAACACATGTTCAAACGTCCATGATTTAACATCTGAGTTGGCAAAGACTGATTTAAATATTTTTTCCCCGTTGACCATTTTAAGTCATCTCTTACAATGCTGAATCAATTTCCCTTGATTTTATATCAGTCCACTCTGGGATGAATTCCTACAGTCTTGAATCTGGGTGATCCCCTGTTTGGAAAACTCAGCTCTCTCCTTCCTCTGGTGACTTGAGAGTGCCCACTTCTATGTTCCCGAATTTTCTGCCTCTGGCAATTACAGCTTGAAAATAATTCCTGAAACGTGACCCTCTATAATCCACTGCAGCCTTCCATGGAATGAAATGGTTGGAACCATGCAAGGCTGTGTTGGCGTCATGGGGTGGGAGATGCCTTAAAATTGGGACTGGTGCATGTTAAGCCTTGTCCGTTGTCATGACATATCTTAAATCTTTTTGATTGCAGAGGCAATGAGCTTTTGCCAAAGTCTTGTGCTGTGATCTTATAAGCTCAGCTGATTACAAAGCTGATCGTAATGTGTAGTGACTTTTCAATATAAGTTTAGCCGAGAAATTTCAATTTTGTACCGTGCCTTGGACAGCATTTTTTTTGGGGGGGGGGGTGGGACGACAAATCAGAAGATGAAACTTGTAAGGTTCAGTAGTGGGGTGGGGAGAAAAGCAAAAAAGCATTCAGTTTTCTGCGGAAGTCTTCCTCAACCTGGTGTTCTGGATGACAACTGCCAGCAGCTCAGGGCAAGAGATGGCAGATCCCATTTCTCCACCCTATATGTGCATTGCTGAGAATCAGCTGATAGGTGAAGCTAGCAGTACATGAGAAAAGGATGGAGGGGTCTTGGTGGACCCCAAGCTTAGCATGAGTCAACAGTGTGATGCAGCAGCAAAGAAAAGCTAATGCTATTCTAGGCTGCATCAAGAGAAGTCTAGTGTCCAGATCAAGGGAAGTCATAGTCCCACTCTCTTCTGCCTTGGTCAGGCCACACCTGGAATACTGTGTCCAATTCTGGGCACCACAATTTAAGGAGGATGTTGACAAGCTGGAAGGTGTGCAGAGATGGGTGAGCAAGATGATCAGGGGTCTGGTAACCAAGCCTGATGAGGAATGGTTGAAGGAGATGGGTATGTTTAGCCTGGAAAAGAGAAGACTGAGAGGAGAAAGGATAGCCGTCTTCAGATATCTTAAGGGCTGTCACATGGAAGAGGGAGCAAGCTTGAGCCCATGGCTTTAAGTTACAAGAAAGGAGATTCCAACTCAACGTTTGGAAAGACTTTCTGGCAGTAAGAGCTATTCAGCAGTGGAACAGACTCCCATGAGATGTGGTGGACTCTGCTTCCTTGGAGATTTTTATGCAAAGGTTGGATAGCCCTCTGTCTTGGATACTTTAGCTGAGATTCCTGCATTGCAGGGGGTTGGACTAGATGACCATTGGGACCCACCCAAGTCTAAGATTCGATGAGATGTGATTTATGCATTTAGCTGTTATATTATTATTATTATTATTAATTTATTTAGGTAAACGAGAGCTGCAGGACAGGGCAGGTGGGCCACGCCAAGGCCTTTAACCATTTGCTGCTGCCGTGGTCCCAACTGATCCTGCCCCTCTTCTGTTGCTCTGCCTTCCCAGTCGACAACTCTTATTCCATGTAGACAAGGCTGTGGGAAGTGAGACTCTGCTGGTGCCTGCCAGAGCCAGGATTGTCAATACGGTACACTAGATTGTGGTGTGTTTGTGTTGGGGAAATCAATCAATCTGATCAGCTTCTGCACTAAGAAGGGTACCGTTCTGCAGGCAGCACAGCTTGTGAAAGCTGGAATTTGCATATGCCCTGTTTGTTTTTGCATAATTTCCCTGCCTTGGCTTGTCACGGAGAGAGGCAAGGACCAATACTTGACCCCCGAGATCCTGCCTCCCAGCCCTGGGAACTGGTTTCCATGAGGGCTAGAAACATTGGCGGGCGGAAGGGTGAGACCTTCGAGACATTGAATGTTGTACCTGATCTCTCTCTGTCGGGGTGTCTTTTACGCACTGCTTAAAGGAAGTTTCTGGTTTTGTAGTCCAAGCAGTTTGCCGGTCACCTGACAGGCTGGGAAAAGTGGCCCGGGCCGCCGTGGTTTTGCAGGCCTGCCCCTTCTCATGTGCCCCTAGGACACACGGAGCATTAAGCCACTTTTCCTGTTCTGGCCTGACAATCCCCCAGATGAAATTTAATGGGAATTTTGCTCGACTCTTTTGTCTGCGTCAGATCAAAGGCAGTATAAAAAATCAGTTTGGGCTGCTTTGGATCCCGAGTCGGGCTGCAGTTTTGGCAGCCGTGTTTGTTTCTGTTTTCTGCCGCCCCCCCCCACCCGGCAAGCCGCCTACGTTACATTTCTGTGCTCTCCTCTACCCCCCCCCGCCAGCCCCAGCATCCGTGAACGCGCGAGACCTTGTTGGGCGCTCTCCGACAAAATGTGTTTCATTAGCCACGTATCAAAGTTGTTTTGCTGCTGTCATGCAGCCGAAAAGTTAAACATGCCTGATCAAAGCCGCGTAAACACAGCTTCGCAACAAATGCCTCGGGGCCCTGCCAGAAAACACAAGAGCTGTCGAAAGCTGAGCCCCTTTTTCTGAAGACCCAGCGCCGAGTCCCACATGAGCGCCTCTCAAAGAGGATCTGCGAGACCGTGAAATTTCATCTTCGTTTTCCCCCCCGGTCAAAAGGGCTATTAATACACCCGCAAACAGCCAGGCTCCAAGTGGACGCCTGCTGTCTCCTGAATGCCAGCATCTCCCGTTGGAAACTCTGGGGTTTCCAGTTGTCTGAAAGATGCGCTGCGGCTGAAAGATGGGTGTTTGGGAGTTTCAAGCATCTGTCAAAGGTTCAATCCTTTTTCTCCCTCTCCACCTCTTGCTTCCATTCTTCCTTCAGGCTCTTTCGAATCACATAGATCAATCTGTCCATTGGAACCTCCTGGAGCTGCAGGATTCGGTCAAGTTTTCACTGGGTCAGGGTCTTTGCAGCACCACACGCACCCGCACAGGCGCACACTTCTAACTTCTAGCTCAGACCCAACTTTTTCTTCTTTGGCGATCCCTCGTAGCCGAGTATGATTGTCTTCCATAAACACAGTTTTTAAAAGTGAATCCACGGGCCGGATTGAGAAGGCGAAACCAGAAGCAAAGTCTTTGGTGATCACTTGTAGCCGAGTAAGATTGTCTTCCATAAACACGGTTTCAAAAGTGGGTCCGTAAGTGACTGTGGAGGCCAATTCTGGATCCACACATCCTTCCACAGTGGGGACATTGGTTTCCAGGTTGGAGTTGATCACGGTGTGGATTTGCCAAGCATGCCTTCCTCTTAGCACGTTTATTCCTTGCGTCCTGAGTTCAAGTGTCTTCAAACTGGAGCGTTCGCAGGCCAGTGTTTCTCAGTTGTAAGTGGAATTTGTGCATGCATAAGCCCCACTGAGTTCCACTAAACTTACTTCTCTATTTCTGGGAGTAAGCCCCATTGAATTCACTAGTGCTTTGGTTCTTTTGTTGACCACCAGCATTATGTTTACCATTTTTAAGTTCGGAACAGAGTAGTTGCTTTGGAAGACGATAATCCTACTATCCTAGCAGCGAGCTAGACCCACGTCCTTGCAAAATGAAAATGGGGGATGGGAATCACTTAAAAAGAGAATGTAGATTCATTTGTTTCTTTATTTTATTGGCTCCATTTATTTGCCACTCTTAATTTCCAAAAATTACAGAGTGGTTCAGAAATCAAAGATTTGTCAGAGTTATGCGCTCCAGTGTTGGAGAGAGGAACAGCAGTTATTGAAGAAGCAAGGAGTTGGGGATACCGGGGAGGGGAGGGGAGCAATACTTAGGTGTGGTGAGCAAATCCGAGAAGAGCCCAGAAGAGCCATTCTGTGCTGTGCAGGGATTTCAAATGGGGACTTGAACGTGGAGATGCTGAATTGCGTTACACCAAGATTTTTGGTTCTGGCCATTTGGGGACAAATGAGGACAATGGAGTCCTATCCTGCATACAGCGTGTATATACTACCTTGGCAATGTTAAGATGACAGTGTTATCTGCGATCTTGAGAGCTAGCCTGGCATGGGGGTTAGAGTGTCAGATTAGGACCCAAGAGGTCAGGGTTCAAATCCTGGGTTGGCTGTGAAGCCATCCAACCTCTGCTTAAAAATCTCCAACAAAGGAGAAGGAAACCGTTCCACTGTCAAGTATCTGTTACTGCCAGAAAGTTTTTCCTGATGTTGAGTTGGAATCTCCTTTCTTGGAGCTTGAAGCTATGGGTTCGAGTCCTACCCTGTGGAATAGGCGAAAAAAAGCTTGCTCAGACTTCCATTTGACATTTGACAATGGCTATCATTCATGGGGAGGAGGAAAGGTGGTTGACACATGTAATAAAATAATAATACAGTGGTACCTCAAGGTTAAGTACTTAATTCGTTCTGGAGGACCGTTCTTAACCTGAAACTGTTCTTAACCTGAAGCACCACTTTAGCTAATGGGGCCTCCTGCTGCCGCCACACCGCCAGAGCACGATTTCTGTTCTCATCCTGAAGCAAAGTTCTTAACCCGAGGTACTATTTCTGATTTCTGGGTTAGCAGAGTCTGTAACCTGAAGTGTATGTAACCTGAAGCATATGTAACCCGAGGTACCACTGTAGTAATAATAATAATAATAATAATAATAATACCGCCTACTGGAAATGACCATTGCCCTATTGGTGCATATATTTCAATGTCATAGTCACAGCTTGTGCTTTGCGCATTTCATGGCATTTCAGCCCATGTTTAGCCATCCAATGTCATTGCCCCTTTCTTGTGTACAAGTTCCAGCCAGTGGAGGGTCACCTTCCTACGTACCTGATGAACTGGACTGTGGTCCACTTAGACCAGAGGTCAGCAAGGTTTATTGCGATTTGCGGAAGCGAGTCCCCGTGCCGCGCTGTGCCGGTTTAGCGCTGCGCGTGAGCGGCACCTTAGTTCAGGGGTGGCTCGTTGGCCGGTCAAATGACCTCCGCGGGCCACTCCTGGCTCATGGGCCTTGGGTTGCTGACCCCTGATGTAGACGTCTTCTGCCACCCCATATTTGTTGGTCATTGAGCGGCTCTTGTTTTCCAGTCATTGGATTTCAGAGTTGGAGACAGTGCTGGAAAATGGTGCTCCTCCACGCCCCCAGCAAACCCCACACAACCCAAAGCAGTTCTGGGGTCACATCTGGAGTTTTTAGTATCCCCTCTTATGAAAGCCACACCTGGGATGGGCACAGTGTTCCTGAAACCCTTTTGTCCGATCTCAAGATTTCTGCATCCGTGAATTTTGGCCGCGTCTGCCCAGCCTTTCCGCATTTGCCTCGCTCGTTGGCTCTGACGGGCGTTGCGGGGGCCTCGTCTGATCTCCGATCAAGCCCTTCCCCGTTCCAAACCCAATGCCCGATGGCTTCAGCGAGGAAGGCCAGACGTAATTGGCGCTCTTCCTCGTTTGTGCTTCTACAATCCTTGGCGTGCTGAGAAGTCCCCCCAGGTGGCCGGGCTTCGGTGAAAGGTCAGCAACCGCGTCAACTTCCATAAATCAACCCTAACGAGACACAACAGAATTTGGTCCGAGGGGCTCTTGACTCTTCCTCCGAAGGCTGGGGGATCTTATTCCTCTTCCTCATTATTCTTTTCTCGGATCCGTTTTTTGAGACGGCAGGGGGGAGACGTGTGGGCGAGATTCACGTCAGCCACCCTGGGAGATGCAGACTCTGGTTATCAGCAGGATCAAGGAGAGCACGTCCAGGAAAGAGAAGGAACAAGCTATAATTAAATGAACCAATCCAAGTATGATTAGGAAATGCAAACGTTTCATTTGGGAGCACAGTGCCTCTTGGAGTCGTTCCCTAGCGAGGGAAACTTAGCCTATACTTGAATTCGCTCCCAAAGGAGGCGGTGAAGGCAACCAACTCGGATGGTTTTAAAAGAGGTTTGGGCAAATTCATGGAGGAGGAGAGGGCTGTTGAGGTCTACTCGCCAGGAGGGCTCTGTTCTGCGCCCACAGATGGAGCCAGTGATGCTTCTGAACCCCAGTTGCTGGAAACCGCAAGCGAGGAGAGCCCATCACCTCCCAAGGGAGTCCGTTCCACTGCCGAACAGCTCTTACCATCAGAAAGTTCTTCTTGATATTGAGTCAGAATCTCCTCTCTTGTAACTTGCAGCCATGGGTTCGAGTTTTAACAGGGAGAATTTTAACAGGGAGAAATGTAAAGTATTGCACTTGGGCAAAAAAAAATAAAAAAAATGAGAGGCACAAATACAAGATGGGTGGCACCTGGCTTGAGAGCAGTACATGTGAAAAGGATCTAGGAGTCTTGGTTGACCACAAACTTGACATGAGCCAACAGTGTGACGCAGCAGCTAAAAAAGCCAATGCAATTCTGGGCTGCATCAATAGGAGTATAGCATCTAGATCAAGGGAAGTAATAGTGCCACTGTATTCTGCTCTGGTCAGACCTCACCTGGAGTACTGTGTCCAGTTCTGGGCACCACAATTCAAGAAGGACACTGACAAACTGGAACGTGTCCAGAGGAGGGCAACCAAAATGGTCAAAGGCCTGGAAACGATGCCTTATGAGGAACGGCTAAGGGAGCTGGGCATGTTTAGCCTGGAGAAGAGGAGGTTAAGGGGTGATATGATAGCCATGTTCAAATATATAAAAGGATGTCACATAGAGGAGGGAGAAAGGTTGTTTTCTGCTGCTCCAGAGAAGCGGACACGGAGCAATGGATCCAAACTACAAGAAAGAAGATTCCACCTAAACATTAGGAAGAACTTCCTGACAGTAAGAGCTGTTTGACAGTGGAATTTGCTGCCAAGGAGTGTGGTGGAGTCTCCTACTTTGGAGGTCTTTAAGCAGAGGCTTGACAACCATATGTCAGGAGTGCTCTGATGGTGTTTCCTGCTTGGCAGGGGGTTGGACTCGATGGCCCTTGTGGTCTCTTCCAACTCTATCATTCTATGATTCTATGATTCTATGAGTCCTACCCTCGGAAGCAGGAAAAAACAAGCATATTCCCTCTTCCATGTGGCAGCCCTTTTTAATTTTTAAATCATTTTTATTGATTTTCCAAAGAAAATATCCAATTAATATATCCAACCATAATATTCCAATTAAAATAAAAAAGACCAAATTATAATTATTAATTTTTCAGAGCTCCCCACGGTCTGGATTTCGGAAGCATATCTCCACATCTCAGTCCTGCCTCTCTTCGTTGTTTCCATATTTTCCACATCTCAGTTTTAACGCTTTCTAATTATCCGTCCCTGAGTCCACGATTCTCAGTCATGTCTCCACCCCCATCGTTCAGCCCGGACACTGAGGTCCAGCTCCGAGGGCCTTAAGGCGGTTCCCTCACTGTGAGAAGTGAGCTTACAGGGAACCAGGCAAAGGGCCTTCTTGGTAGTGGCGCCTGCCCTGTGAAATGCCCTCCTTTCAGATGTGAAGGAAATAAGCAGCTATCTTCTCTTTAAAAGACATCTGAAGGCAGCCCTGTTTCTGGAAGTTTTTAATATTTAATGCTGTATTGTTTTTAACACTCGATTGGGAGCTGCCCAGAGTGGCTGGGGAAACTCAGCTAGATGGGCGGGGTATAAATAATATATTTTTAAAATTATTATTATATTATATCAAACATCATTTACTTTCATCCGTCAAATACAGCTTTATTAGCGTGGCAGCCCTTAAGATATTTGAAAATGGCTCTCATATCTCCTCTCAGTCTCCTCTTTTCCAGGCTGAACATACCCAGCTCCTTCAACCAATCCTCATCAGGCTTAGTTTCCAGACTGTTAATCTTAGTAGCCCTCCTCTGCACACCTTCCAGCTTGTCAACATCCTTCTTAAATTGTGGTGCCCAGAATTGGACACAGTATTCCAGGTGTGATCTGACCAAGGCCGAAGAGAGTGGCTATTCTATTACTTCCCTTGATCTGGACACTATACTTCTCTTGATGCAGCCTAGAAGAACATTAATTAATTTATTCATTTTTTGCTGCTCCATCACACTGTTGACTGATGTTAAGCTTGTGGTCCACCAAGACCCCTAGGTCCTGTTCCTCTTGCATGTGACAGCCCTTGAGATGTCTATCGTATCTCCTCTCAGTTTCCTCCTTTCAAAAAAGTTCAGAAAGTTCGTGTGTTTCAATCTGTTTTTAGTCTACTGCTTTTTAAACTTTTCCAAAGTCTTAGATTAGTGTTGCAAATATTTCTAAGCGATCATTTTATTGTTTTATCTTTTTTGGTAAACCACTTTGAGGGGTTTTTTTGGGGGGGAAGGGCCATCAGTCAGTGTACTATAGATTTTATGAAATACATAGACGATCCTTCCTCAATATCTCCCATCCCAACCCTGGCTAGAACCAGGTTGCCTGCTGAGTATTCAAGGGAGCTGTTGGTGATGGAGCAGCTGGAACATGAATGGAATGCAAATGAAGGAAAATTCAAGATGAATCTTGATTGAACACAGACAAGGACTCACTTCAAGGCCTCTTATGTGGCAGTGATGGAAGCGAACAAGAACTTTTCTCTGCCGGCGTCGCGTCTTTTGAATGCTGTTTGGATAAAATTATTGCGGCTATGAGAAGATTTCTGCGTTTGGAGCCTCAGAAAGACTGGCCATAACCTTTGGTAGCCCACGGTGACCCATTTGGCCAGCATTTCCAGTTAAAACAGGCATAGGCAAACACGGCCCGCCAGATGTTTTGGGACTACAATTCCCACCACCCCCAACCTCTGGTCCTGTTAGCTAGGGATCATGGGAGTTGTAGTCCCAAAACATCTGGAGGGCCGAGTTTGCCTATGCCTGGGTTAAAATTGCTTGTTTTTGCTTGCTTGAAGGTTACCTGCAGTTCAGGGGCAGGATATTCCTGAAGAGTTTCTTCAGTTTGTTGTTGCAGCTAAAGGATGCTTTGAGAGGTCCAGCCTACCATATGTGTACAGTGGTACCTCGGGTTACATACACTTCAGGTTACAGACTCCGCTAACCCAGAAATATTACCTCAGGTTAAGAACTTTGCCTCAGGTTAAGAACAGAAATCGTGCAGCGGCAGCAGGAGGCCCCATTAGCTAAAGTGGTGCTTCAGGTTAAGAGCAGTTTCAGGTTAAGATCGGACCTCCAGAACGAATTAAGTACTTAACCCGAGGTACCACTGAATCTGAATTCAGAGACCTTCTCCTCCTGTGGTTTCCAGCAGCTGAGCAGATCCCTCACGGCTAGTAGCCCTTGATCATCGTCTCTTCCATGAATTGGTTTCATCCTCTTTTAAAACCATCTGGGTTGGTGGCCATCCCTGCCTCATGTAGCAGTGAGTTCCATAGATTCTTCATGCGCTGCACAAAGAAGTCCTTCCTTTTCTCCATCCTGAATCTTCCAACGTTCTGCTTCATTGAATGTCGGTGGAGCAAGAGACTCTTAATTTCAGGGTTGTGGGTTCAAGCCCCACATTAGGCAAAAAGATTTCTGCATTGCAACTCTCCAATTCTATGATTCTATGTGAAAGTGAAAACTAGGACTGTCCTCTATCCACTCTCTCCATGCCATAATTTTTAAAACTTCTATCACGTCTTCTTTCCCTTGCCTTCTCTCTAAACCAAAAGGACCCAAATTCTGCAACCTTTCTTCTTTTTTTACATTTGGTTTTTCAGATTAAAATTTTACATTCACATGTGGAACGCACAACATAGAAACAAGATTCCAAGGAATCTCCTGGACTCCCCTCCTCCCCTTTTTGGTCCTGTTGTTAATCATTTCCTCCTGCATCTTTTATGATAATTCTCATCTTTTACATCTCCATTGTATCCAAAATTCACCATTAAACTACAAGTGCTATTCGAAGCCTACTAACAATTTTAACTGTTTAAAATGCTTGTTAAGATACATTTCCCCCATTCCTTACTAAAATTTTGGTCTCCCTGATTTCTGATTCTTCTGGTCATTTTAGCCATTTCGGCACAGTCCATCAACTTGATCTGCCATTCTTCTCTTGTAGGGACTTTATCTTTTTTCTGCAACCTTTCTCCTTAGAAAAGTATCTCCATCTCTCATTTTGACAAGGTGCCTGAGCAGGGGGTAGCAGTTGCCCTCCCACTGCTCTCAGATAATGGGGCTCATCTCAACGCATTTCAATTGGCCTTTGAGAGTGTCTCGGAGAGTGAAACTGCCTTGGTCACCTGTATGGATTATATTCTCTAGGAGAGACCCCAGGGGTGTTGGGAAAATGCCCCTGGGAATGGCTGCCAACTTCCCAAGCCTTCAGAGCGTCTCTCCGGTGGTCCTTCCTGGCTGTAAATCTCCCTCAGTCCAGAGAGCACGCCAGTCTTCTGGCATATCATAGCAGAAGAAAGACTCAATCATAGTTCTAAAACTACTTTATCTACAGTCTTATATACAGAGACTCCATCAGTGCTTCTGTGCCCTCTGAACACCAGTACAGAACCGCGACACACGCAGAAGTGAAACTAAACTTCCAATATTACTCAGCAGGAAGAGATAATCCAGACTTCCTTTCTCACGCTCTCTCAGACATTCACATGATGTACACAAATCATAGTACCACTCCCTGCTACAGCTAGAACAGCTCGGTTAGGTAAATATCCTAACAGGGAGAACATGATTTGCTGATTTCACTGGCCCTCTGGACACCTCTCAATCTCACCATGAGAATGGAAGAGGATTCCTGCTGGATCATACCCAAGGCCCACCCAGCAGCCTCTTCTCATACTGGCCAACCAGAAGCCCACAAGCAGGAGCTGAGCGTCATAGGACCTGAGTGCTCTCCCCACTCGCATCCCCCAGAAAGTGGTACCCAGAGGCATCCTCCCTGCAACGCATCTCCATCGTGAAGCATCATCTCCATCGTGGCTTGTAGCCATTGATAGCCTTATTCTGCATGGATTTTCCTTATCCCCTTTAAGATCCGTAGGGACATAGCGGCAACCCTTCTGCCTCTGCCCAAAGGCGGCCCATCTAGTCCAGCACCCTTCTCTCAGAGCTTCCTACAAGATGCTCAAATGGGATGCTCTTGCGCGTCAATTTCCATGGCACCTTTTCTGGATCCCCTGCTAGGTGTGGGAGCTGGAGACCTTTTGCTCCTCTCTCATTCCAGAAGGGAGTCTGGAAGGGGGATTTCTTGGCAAGAAGGCAGCCTTTTATGCCCCAGGGATCTGCAGGGAGGCCCCTAACCCACCACATTATTTAACACTATTGTATATATATTATTTAACTCTGTAGGATATACTTTGTGGCTGCCTCTGGTTCTGCTCAGGTTGGCTGCTGGTGCTGCTTTGATTTGGTTTTCATGGCTGCCTTGAGAGAAGGTTTTATCAGCTGTTGAGTTTTGTACTGAAATTGTATTCTTTGGTCCAGTGGGTTCCATCTTCTTCTGAGCTGCCTTGACTACCCCTTTGCAGCAGAAAGGCAGCATAGGAGTATCTCAGATAAATGGATTTGAGCAGGTCAGAATGAGGGGCAGCCGGGGATTGAGACACCTTGCAACCGGGGAACGAATCAGATCTCTCCAGGTCAACGCGTAGGGCAATCCTGCAATGCAGGTCAGAATCCCACTTTCTGGAAATTGCAGGAGGCAAGGGAGCTCTTGTGGTCGAATCCTGCTTGTGGGTTTCCCAAGGGTATCTGGCTGGCAAGATGCTGGACTCAATGAGCCAGTGGCCCAATTGAGCAGACCCTTCTTACATTCTCATGGATGGATTCTGTTGCTGCTCCTTCATTGTGGAAGAGGCTTTTTCAATGCACGTCCAACGCTCAGAGCTTGAGGACCAGGAAGGGTCAGTGTTTGAGAGGGAGAGAAAGCGCAAGCCAGACTAGGTGGAAAGGACAGGGAAACTCCAGGGATCCTGCCCTGCTGTGAATGTCGCAGCAGAAACAGACCCAGCAGATAGTTGGGTTACTAAGGGGAAGGTGTCTTGTCCAGAGCTTTGGTTGGGGGGTGCGCGGGGGGAGAGAAAAGCATAAAAAGGATCTGAATAAAGATGAGTATTCATCCCCCTGCTCATCTCATCACTGGGTTTCTGCAACCGTTTGAGTATTTGCAGAACTTCAAGGGGTGTTGCAACGAGTGCTTGCAAGTAATATTTGTGGAATCTCAACCTCCCCGTAGCAATATAACTGGAGGTGGGGGGGGGGGGAAATAAGAGCCCCTTATCTTTGCTTGTCAAGTGGGGGGGGGATGCATTTGAAAAATAAATAGCTGGTGGGGCTGCAGCAGGGAGTGCGACCTCACCACTGCAAAAAGCAGGCTGCCCCCACTGCAACAGTTTTCTGGATGCTGCTCCTCAAAGTACTGTATTTTTTGCTCTATAAGATGCACCCGGCCATAAGATGCACTAGTTTTAGAGGGGGAGAACAAGAAAAAAATAATCTCTCCCTCTCTGCGCAGCGCCCCTTCAGCGAAGCGGTAGGAGAAGCGGAGCCCCTTCCATTTCTCCTCCCTCTCTTCACTGCGCAGAGAGGAAAAACTGTGCAGCACCTCTACAGTGAAGCGAAGCCAGGAGAGCAAGAGGGATCGGTGCGCACCTATCCCTTTTGCTCTCCTGGCTTCAGGGATAGCCGCCCGAAGCCTCCGGAGCACAGCAGGAGCCTCCCACTGTGCTCCAGAGGCTTTGCGTTGCTATCGCTGAAGCCAAGGAGCCTGCATTCGCTCCATAAGATGCACACACATTTCCCCTTACTTTTTTGCAGGGGAAAAGTGCATCTTATAAAGCGAAAAATAGGGTAGCTTTCGTCTGCCCCCCCCCCTCAAGATTAGGGTTTAGGTTTTCTTTTTGTCTTAAGGGGAAGAGGTAACAGCTGGGAGATAGCCTTGGGTGCAAGTTAAAGTTGGGAGGCTGCACTCACACTGCTCGCACAATCCAGTCCTCCGCCCACCCCCCAGTTGGCTTTTTCGCTCCATCCCAAGAAACGGGGGGAAAGTTCAGAAACAAAACAGGGAAATTCTGGCTGGGGGAAACCATTCTAATCTAACATTAATCTTCCCCAATCTGCTTGGCTGTTCAGTTTGGACTCTACGCAAATAAATCTGCAAGGAGCTGTCAAGACATTGCCATCCTTGCTTGGGGCGCTGCCTCTGACGTGCCTCGGTTGGGGTTGATTTTTCTTCGCAGGTGGGGAGGGGGGAATGTGCTGGGACTTGCAAGGGAACAGGAGCAGAGCCTGCCTGCTGAGTCAGGCCAAAGAGAGCCCACCTAGTCCAGCACGCCCTTCCCAACCAGAAGCCTATGATGGGTATCCCAAAAGCTTGTGTCTGCTTTGGAAAATCAGGTTCTGAAGTCCCTGCCGCCCAGTGACTGGGGACCAAACACAGCGAGAAGTGGGTGGTGAATGATGGACTGGATTTTCATTTTGACATTTCCTTTTTTTTAAAAGTGTGGAATGGGCAGATTGGCATTATGGCGCATGGTGGTGGCGGATAACTCTTTCCTGTTGTGCTGTTTTCCTGATGCAACAACAATAGCAATAATTTTAGGGATGCAGTCTCTCAAATGCTAAGGCTCTCCTCCTCTTCCTCCTCCTCAGAACTAGCCCCAGGGCATGAGCCCTGAGAAAATGCAGGAGTCTCTGGCCTTGCGGAATGGTTTTCATTGGGGTGGTGAGACTGGGGGTGGCCTGGAGGTGGTGGTAGGTAAAAAATCTCTGTGTCAGGTTGTTGCAAGAAGAAATGGGGGGTTTGTGCGTGTGGGTATCTCACACCGTGAATCCCTCTCCCATCTCTTTCTTGTCTCCCTCGCACACAGCGCCTGGTGTGTAGGAGGCAGGCTCCTGCTGTTCGGAGTCGCAGAGCTAGCGAGAGTCAAACCTGTTCCTTCTACTGCTCCTGACAGCTTCCCGGCTGGAGGCAGAGGCGGCAGCGAGGCAGACAGCGAACCTGCCTCCTCTTTCCAGCTTTGCATGGCTGCGTCATAGCTAAGCTTCAGCAGGTACATCGGTCGACGTCTCCCGCTGCCCCTCGGCCTCCTCCTGTCTCACACATGGGGTGTAATAAATGAAAATCTGCCCTTATTCCCTTTTGGGGGATAGAAGAGCCCTTATAGAGTTCTTCGTAGGTTCTCCATCAGTCGGAGAAAATAACAGAGGCCAACCAGAGAATATTGAGAAGCAAAGCAGCTCGTAAGCTTGATCTCTATTGAACTGTTGCAACAGGGTGCCCCCTTCACACGCAGGAAAGGAGGAGGACCCAGAACCAAGGTGTGCCCACCCTTATATAGACATTTTAAATTGCCCACCCTGGAGTCCAAGACCACCCCCAGAAACATCATACCTACATCACAGACAGGGCGGTCTACAGCAGAAATCTGAGTGCATTGTTTACCTCCTGTCTGGCAGGTTACCTATTAATGCTCACTTGATCGGATTCCCTGGGGAGCCTGGCCAGTCTTTTGTAATGGTAAATACTTAGTTCCTGAGCCAGATCACAGGCTCACCCTAATCATACACAGATATACCCTTAAGACAGGATTTGTGAAGGAAAAGACAATGGGGAGGCTTTTCCATCTTCCTTTGACCTTGCAGAGAAAACATTTGGTCAATTTGGGAGTCAAAATGGCTCCAGGACTGCCCTCCTGTGCTGCCTCAGACATATGGCCCATATATTTATGTACGTGTATGCCTGGCAAATCCATGAACATATATATATATATATATATATATGCTTTCGTAGATTTTCACGGGTACAGGAATGCAGGTTTTGGTGTCTTCGGGTGTCTTCCCGTGTAAGAGTTGGGGTGTCTAGGCGACGTTTCGACGAGGTCTCACTCGTCATCTTCAGGCTGGTGCTTTCGGCTTCTTGTTACTGGAACAGAGCAGGATCTCAGTGTTTGAGTTCCTATAAATACTGTGGAGGGGGTGTGGTACCCCCTCCACAGTATTTATAGGAACTCAAACACTGAGATCCTGCTCTGTTCCAGTAACAAGAAGCCGAAAGCACCAGCCTGAAGATGACGAGTGAGACCTCGTCGAAACGTCGCCTAGACACCCCAACTCTTACACGGGAAGACACCCGAAGACACCAAAACCTGCATTCCTGTACCCGTGAAAATCTACGAAAGCATATATATATATATATATATATATATATATATACACACACACACACACGCATACATACACACACAACCTTATTTTTTTTTATTTCAGTGGGTCTGGCAATCCAACACTTCCCTGTCCTCTTAATCATAGAATCACATAGAGTTGTAGAGATGCAAGGGACTCCCAGGGGTAATCTAGCCCAACCCCCTACAACATAGGAATCACAGTGAAATAATGTCTGAGAAATGGCCACCTAACCTCTGCTTGAAAACCTCCCATGAAGAAAAAAAAACTCCCACCACCTTATGCTATCAAATGCCTTTGAGTGTCAGAATGTTCTCCCTCGTGTTTAGTCGGAATCTCATTTTTTCCATTTGAATGTATTGGTTCGGGCCCTACCCTCTGGAGCAGGAGAAAACGAGCTTGCTCCCTCTTCCATGTGACAACCCTTTAGAGCAGTGGTTTTCAACCAGTGTGCCGTGGCACCCTGGGGTGCCTTGAATGATGGTCAGGGGTGCTGTGGGCAACACTGGCTTCTGTCTCTCTTTCCTTCCCTCCCTCTCCTGATGCCCTCTCGCGTCTCCACCTCCCCAAGGCTTGCACAGCTGTTTGTTGCAGCAGCCCTGGCTCCAAGCTCCCCAGGCGAATGTCGCCTCTCAGGCTGGCCAAGGGGTGCTGGTTGCCAGGAGCAGAGGGGGCTCAGAGACCAGGGGTGGCTGTGGTGGCTGCCTGGAGGACTCCCAAGGAGAGGGGAGAAGAGAGGACGAGGGAACACTCCCCAAGGGAGGGTGCTCGAGAAAGGGTGAGAGGCTGCCAGTTCTGCAGGCAAGGGGGGACATAACTGGGTTCCTGAGCCCCACAGGGGAGCCGCGGAAAGAATGTACTGTATCTTTCACTCCGTAAGATGCACCCGTCCATAAGACGCACCTAGTTCTAGAGGAGGAGAACAAGAAAAAAAATGTTCTCTCCCTCTCTGCTCAGCGCCTCCCCAGCAAAGTGGGAAGAGAAACGGAAAGGGCTCCGTTTCTCCTGCCGCTTCTCTGAAGGGGAGCTGCGCAGAGAGGGAAAGCTGCGCAGCGGCTCTCCAGCGAAGCGAAGCCAGGAAAGCAAGAGGGATCGATCCCTCTTGCTCTCCTGGCATCAGCGAAAGCAACGCGAAGGCTCCTGAGCATAGCAGGAGCTCTCCCGCTGCGCTCAGGAGGCTTTGGGTGGCTATCCCTGAAGCTAGGAGATCAAGAGGAATCAGTGTGAACCGATCCCTCTCGCTCTCCTGGCTTCAGGGATAGCTGCACAGCCTGCATTCACTCCATAAGATGCACACACATTTTCCCTTACTATTTAGGAGGGGGAAGTGCGTCTTATAGAGCAAAAAATACAGTAGTTGGTCAAGGGAGCCATGGACTCAAAAAGGTTGAAAACCTCTGTTTTAGAGATTTGAAAAGGCCTATCATATCTCCACCAGTCTCCTCTTCTCCAGGCTAAGCATACCCAGTTCACCAGGCCTTGGAGATTCGAATTCCTTTAAAGTATCTAGGTAATTGCTTATGTTAGGGGACTGCCATCGGAACAGGGAAGGGAAGCAGAGGGTCAGTTGGGATACAGGGAACCTCCGAAAATCTTGCAAAGCAGTTCCCCTTCCTGCGGTGGGGAAAGTCACACCTCCAGTGGGGAAGAGGGGAAGGGACCAGAGGATGCTGCTGGGAGCCCCAGCGCCGCACCTTGTCAGTCAGAGGGTGGGGAATGCCACACCTCTGGGGTAAAGGAGGGAAAGGGACCAGAGGATGCTGCTGGGAGCCTCAGCACCGCTCCTGGCCAAGCCTCTTCTGTCACCCACTTTATGCAGTGGTGTAAAACGCAAAGGAGGAAGGAAAAGGCTGGGAGTGACTAAGCTCTTATGTTGGGGGAGGACCCGGGAACGACCACTCCCAGATTCTGCTAGCGATTGAGGCAGACGTGAACTTGTGGTTCTGCACTATAGATAGTTTTGCACCAAAATAAAACCTGTAAAAGACAGGTCGGAGTCCTGCCTGGTTACTCACGAGCAACCACCATTGCCATCTGACACCTTACTACCTCTTTTCCTACCTTGGGCTTCAGCTCCCTCCTTACATCATTTATTCTGTTATCACCAGGTTGGGCATCGCTTTCCTTTTGGATGAAGACGGAGGCAAAGCAGGTGTTGAGCAGTCCCACCTTTTCTCTGTCACCCAACAGCGTTTCTCCGTCTTCTCCACGCAGAGAACCTACCACTTGCTTGTTCTTCCTCTTACTTCGGTCATAGCCGAAGAAACCTCTTGTATTATTTTTAAGCTCTCTTGCAAGCCTGAGCTCATTCTGAGCTTCAGCCGGCCTGACTTTCCTCATGCAACTATTCATGTCTACTCCTTCTTTGAGATTTCCCCTTTCTTATACATGTCCTTCTGACATCTCCGTAAGCTCCTTATGCAGCTGCACCAGTTTCCTGAGATGCCTCCCCCTTTTTCTTCCATCCAGTGCAACCCCCTGCAATGCAGGAGTTGCAGCTAGAGAATCCTAAAGACTTCCTCCATTCTTAAAAATGGAAGAGCTGGCGGAGAGGAACTGTTAGCAGCCTGATACTTGGGGAAATCCCCAGGGCGGGTGGGTGAGGAGGGGAGGGGGGAGAAGGTTGCCCTTCCTGTCACTGTCTCGTCAAGCAAGGCAAACTTCAGGTGGCGAATCTCATTAAAATTTATCCCGCACAGATGGAACCACTTAGGAAACCCAAACATCTTAATGCAAGCCTGTGAGATTCTCCACCTCCAGCCTCCCATTTCGCTCTGCAGGGGCCACTTCTGCTTCCAGTCGGAATTCAGATCGCCATCCGAGCCGGGCTCAGAAACCTCCGAGGAAGGAGAAGTCCTCCAGCTTTGCAAGGTTGTCCATTCCCCTGTCAATCAGAACTTACCCTCGGAGCTAACAATTTAGCCTTTTGCTCTCCAGAGGCTTTTTAATTCCACAAAGCCAAGTGCTGGTGTTCCTTTGTGTTTTGGCACTCCAGATACGTTGCAGGGTGTTAGACATGGCGACCCTTTCGTTCCCATCCGGCTCTAACATTCTACACATCCTTTGCTTCCTCCACCCTTTCTTCTCTTCCGCATCCCTCTCTTCTCTTCCTTTTTTGTTTGAGCACAGCAGTCTTACCGGCATGAGCAGTTGCCAGTGTCGGATTTACGTAAAGTCATACCTCTTTTTACGTTTGCTTCAGGTTAAATCTTTTCAGGTTGCGTCCCGCAGCGACCTGGAAGTACTGGAAAGGGTTACTTCTGGGTTTGGTTTTGTTTTTCAGTTTTTTTAATTGATTTTCCAATATTATAACAAGCACAACAACAAACAAAAAATTACAATATCAAAAAACAACAACAACAAAGAAAGAAACATTAATCTTAACTGTTATAAACCCACTTTTGTTATCATTGTTAGGTGACTTCTTCAAATCCCCCTGGCTGAATTTCCATATAGCTCATTGTAGCAGTTTTCCAACACTATTTTCATATAAAATTTATTTGTTCAATTAACATCTTTCTTTTTTTTCATTTTGACTTCTATCCATAGTATTATACAATTTCACATATTTAAATCCTGGGCCAATCTGTTACTCACAAGTATTTCTATTTAAGTTATCTTAGCATATTTAACTAAATAGTCTTTAAATTTCTTCCATTTCTCTTTATACTCCTCCTCCTTCTGGTCGCTAATTCTTCCGGTCAGGTCAGCTAGCTCCAAAAAGTCCATCATCTTCATCTGCCATTCCTCCACTGTTGGTACTTCTTGTAATTTCCAATTTTTGGCCAGCAAAATTTTAGCTGCAGTTGTGGCATACAAAAACAATATGACATCTTTCTTGGGCAATTCCAAACCTATTATTCCAAGTAGAAAGGCTTCTGGTTTCTTAATAAATGTATATTTCAAAAAAAAAATTCAATTCATTATAAATCTTTCCCCAGAAGTCTTGGAAAGGGTTACTTCTAGGTTTTGCCGCTCACGTATGCGCAGACGCTCAAAATGACATCACACACATGCGCAGAAGCGGCGAATCGCGACCCCTGCAGACATGGGTTGCGTTTTGCTCATGTTGCAAACAGGGCTCTGGAACGGATCCCGTTCGCAACCAGAGGTACCACTGTTATAAGCTAAACAAGCTATAGCTTAGGGCCCCACTCTCTTGGGGGGCCCCCAAAAAAATTAAAGAAGAAAATAAAACTGGGTGTACATTTCCAAAATATAAGATAAAAAACAAGTAAAATAAAACCTACATACAACAACAGTGTTTTGTGTTGTGTAGGCTCCTATTTGTTACGTGCAAATGGCTTGAGATACCTATTAGGTCCATAAATTACCATATAGCATATATTCAACACAAAAAACAGTGAGAATTTGTTGTTGACAAACGACAGCTGGACATATAAAGGGCCCCATTCCCTTCAGGAGCTGAGGGCCTCATCAAACCTAAATCTGGCCCTGGCCATTGCCTGTGGGTTTACTTCTGGAACTACCGGTGGAATCCTGTCTGCTTGCCGTAACTCCATGCAGAGCTGTGCAGAGACCCTCCTCCTGGTACAAAGGGAAAGAAAAAATAACAGAGAATTATTTTTTTAAAAAATCTTTTGAAAACTCCAGCAGCTGCAAGCGAAGCAATCTGTTGGTTGCTTGAGCGATGGGCACCAGTGGTTCAGGAGCTGTGAAAATGGCCTCCATGTAAAAACTGTACCACTCCTGCCTTGGCTGAAAAGCACCCCAAGAATGCAGTGTTTGTTTTCAGAAACACAAAAATAAATGGAAATGTTTTTAAAGGCGACAGAGTTCCGGAGTTCTGTATCCTTGTAAATGAGTTCATTAGCTAGTTTGCTTCTTTGTTTGCTCACATCCTTCTTTATTGTGTTTCTAGTGGGTGGCGCTGTGGGTTAAACCACAGAGCCTAGGGCTTGCCGATCAGAAGGTCGGCGGTTCGAATCCCCGCAACGGGGTCAGCTCCAGTTGCTCGGTCCCTGCTCCTGCCAACCTAGCAGTTTGAAAGCACATCAAAGTGCAAGTAGATAAACAGGTACCGCTCTGGTGGGAAGGTAAACGGCGTTTCTGTGCGCTGCTGTGGTTCACCAGAAGCGGCTTGGTCATGCTGGCCACATGACCCGGAAGCTGTACGCCGGCTCCCTTGGCCAATAAAGCGAGATGAGTGCCGCAACCCCAGAGTCAGTCACAACTGGACCTAATGGTCAGGGGTCCCTTTACCTTTACCTAGCCCACCTCCTCCCCCAGGCGCTGATGGTGGTCTCCTCATTTAATCCCCACAACAGCCCTGGGAGGTAGGCTAGGCCAAGAGCAGTGACTAACAGTCACACCCAGTGAGCTTCATGGTTGAATGGGGATTTGAACCCTGGTCCCTGGTGCTGTAACTACTACTGAAGCTATAAGAAACCTGCAAGCCCAAATGTAGATTGGGTAAACCGGTATTGCTTATTAGGGAGAGAAGGCTAAACAGCAGGAGGCCTAACATGACAGGTGGAATCTACACACACACAAAATCCGTTCTGAAAATGCTTTTTTTAAAAGTGTTTTTTAAAATACATCGACTCTTTCATGTGGCTCAACATCGCCATCTAGTGTCACATTGTATATTGCACTTAAAACACACTTGAAACATTTTATTTGCAGCTGTGTAGCTGAGTCCTTAGTCCCACTAGAGCAGACTTCCCCAACCTGGTGCCCAGTCTCTGTCTGTCTGTCTGTCTGTCTGTCTGTCTGTCTGTCTGACTCTCTGTCTCTTTCTCTCTCACCCCCCCCCCGGGTGCGTAGACCCAAGGTTGTGGACTGATGGGAATTGTAATCCAAAACATCCATAGATCACTTGTCTGGGGAATCATAGAAATGTAGAGTTAGAAGGGACCCTGAGGGTCATCTAGTCCAACCCCCTGAAATGCAGGAATATTCAGGTGTCCCATTTTGGGATCGAGCCTGCAGCCTTGGCGTTATCAGCACCAGGCTCTCTCCAACAGAGCTATCTATGAAGCCAACCACCTTGTAGTTGATTCTCTGTGTGCCAGTTGGTCTGGTTGGCTAGAAATCTTCTCAAAATCAAGGTCAAGGTTTTGTAAGCAGCCTTCGTAAAAAGTCCATGGCAACATCGGTGGGGCTTCCCTTGCCTTATCAGCATACAACACCTGTGCTCAGAGATCTCCACTGGTTACTGATCTGCTCCTGGGCCAAGTTCAAGTTGTTACTATTAGTATGCAAAAGCCTTAACAACCTGGGATATACGTTTTATGAAATAAATAAAAAAACATGCTGTTTCTTGCTGGGCAGAAGATGTTTCCTCCTTTAAATGAATCTGGCAATTTGGTTCCCAATTGCTGCCGATGAACAAATCTACTGGCCCTTCAGCTGTACCCAGGGGGTACTTGCTGCTCAATAAAACATTCATTCTTTTACTTAAAAGATTCCCTTTATATTTCCAGGGATGGTGATCAATTTTTGTGCAGAAAAGAAAAGAGTGTTTTGTTTGTTTTTCATCCAAACATAATATCTGGTTGCCGCGCTCTGGGCAGAATTCCCTGGAATGTTTTCCTGTGCATGCTGAGCTGAAAGGAATTGGTGCTGTGCAATGGCACAGTTGAGAGCGCTCTTGCGCAGCTCCCCTCCTTTGCAGTGTGGTTTGCCCAGAAAAACATCCTCATGGACTGTGCTGTTCCATTTTCTTTGGTAGCCAAATTATGGCAGGCGAAGAGGACACCCATTTTATGTTGGAGCAGAATCCGTGATGGCTGCAGTGACCTGTCACAAAAGGCGACATTTGATTCAGGTTCCTAGTCTTTTCTCGCAGGATGATCTCATCTGTCATGCCACAAAATGTGTGAGCGTTTTTTAGCCAGGCTGCCTTTGGCCTGTGATGTAAAAAGTCATAAAAAAAAAAATTTAAACCCTGCAAAAAGAGAGGTGGAAGGAAAGGAAATGGTTTTTAATAAGATTTGGCTTTCTATTGGCGCAAGTAGTTATTTTTGGAACGCGAGTCTCTCTTGAAAAGATGGAAGATGTGTCTGAGTGCCACTCTAAATTTTTGTCAGTTCTGACTTGAGTGAAATTGACATGCGAGGGTCACCCATCAAACTGACATTCACACGGCACTGGAGGCAGGGGTGCAAAATCAGGGCCTGTTCGCGCTGAGCAACAGCGCCTCCTCCTGGCTGCCGTGGCAATCTTTCCTCCAGGCTGGAAGGGGCAGCGTTCTGCACGGCTATAAATGGATCTATGCCCAGTACTCAGAAGGCTTTGAAATCCAGGACAACCACTTGCGTTGCAGACTATTTCTTCAAGCGTTTTATTCCACCTTTTCATGCACATATTGTTCAAGGCCATTTGCAACAATCAAAACAACTCAAGCGCCCGTCCTTGCACGTGAAAGTGAGCCCCATTGAACAAAGCGGACGTTACATTGGAGTCCCTACACATAGGAGTGCACCATGAAGTACCCAGAATCAGTATAGCAAATAAAACAGCAGCAAGTGGTAATTTCCGTTTCCAAGTACAGTGGACGCTCGGGTTGCAGACGTGTTCTGTGCGGGAGGCACGTTCGCAACCCGCAGTGGCGCGCCTGCGCGGGTTGTGATTCGGTGCTTCTGCGCATGTGCAAAGCACGATTTAGTGCTCATGCGCGACCGCCGAAACCCGGAAGTAACCCGTTCTGGCACTTCCAGGTTTCGACGGTCCATAACCCGAAAAAACGCAACCTGAAGTGTCTGTAACCCGAGTTATGACTGTAATCTTATTCCTCACCCTCACCTGAAATGAATGCTAAATATATAGCTGTCTAGCTCCATTTGACTTGCCACCCTGCTTCTCCTCGGGGCATGAAGATATCCCTTTTTGCTTATGTTAACTCTGTAAAGTCCCATGTATAGGGGTGCTGCTACAAAAGGTAAAAGGACCCCTGGACGGTTAAGTCCAGTCAAAGGTGACTACGGGGTTGCAGCGCTCATCTTGCTTCAGGCCGAGGGAGCCGGCGTTTGTCCACAGACAGCTTTCCGGGTCATGTGGCCAGCAGGACTGAACAGCTTCTGGTGCAACGGGACACCGTGACGGAAACCAGAGCGCACAGAAATGCCTTTTACCTCCCCGCCTATTTATCTACTTGCACTGGTGTGCTTTCAAACTGCTAGGTTGGCAGGAGTTGGGACCATAGCCGTCAACTTTCAGATTTGAAAATAAGGGATCAGCAGCCTCGAAAATAAGGGATCAGCAGCCTCTCCTGTCCCGGGGACAGTCTACGGGATATCTAACAATCCAGGATAGCAGCGGGAAGCAGTGGGAAATGGCGCTGGAATAAGGGAATTTCCCACAAAAAAAGGGAAGGTTGACAGCTACGGCTCGGACCAAGCAATGGGAGCTCATTCGGTTGCGGGGATTCAAACCGCCGACCTTCTGATCGGCAAGCCCAAGAGGCTCAGAGTTTCAGACCACAGCGCCGCCCGCGTCCTTCAGAGTGCTGCTATATAAATAAGGCAACTGCCATTGTTTCACCAGTTGCACACATGAACTTGACTACCAGCTCCGAAGTTGGGTGCAATTTTGGAGTGCATTGAAATTGAACATAACCTCTGGAAGGCTGGACTAGATGGGCCATTGACCCGATCATCCAACAGGCTCTTCTTATAAGAGTTTTTATGGCTGCTTGTGAACTAGCCAAGTGTTGATGGGGGAAAGGAGGGTCTGGTTGCTGGTGTGTTGATGTCACAGGTTCTGGTCTCCTATCTGCTGCCCCATCCTCGCTGTTCCCTGCGTGCAAGAGATGCAGCCGCAGCTTATGCCTGACGGATGCAGATAGAGAAAGTTGTTCTTGCTTAAGCTGCCAAGATGGTCAGACTCTTCCTCTCTCGGCGACGCTGCTGCCGCCCATTCACTTTATCTCCAGGGGCTTTTGGTGTGTAATTAAGCCCGGACCCCCCGAACGCCTGCTAAGCTGCCGATATCCCAACCTAATCCTCTGTAGCTCACTCTCCTGTGACATTTGCTAGCCGAAAAGCGGCTTAAGTTTTTAGCACGCTTCCTGTTCTGCTCAGTCTCAGCCTTGCAACGGGGATGTGGCAGGAAGGCGAGATCTTTCTCTTGCCTTTGATTTCATTTTTGTGTTTATGGAAGATGACAGCAAGGCCGCGCTGAAACTTTGACTTTGTTTAGTACCAGAAACTGAAGTTCCAGATTCCTTTTTGAAAGAGACTTTGGAGAAGGTTCACTGGCATGTCTATCAAGTCAACTTCCATTTTCTACATTTCTGGGTCTGTCTGAAAAACTACAATCCCCATCAGGCTCTGCTTGGCTTTCCTTAAAGTCTGTTTAATCACGTTCCTTTTCGGTCACCAGCGCTGCCTCTGCTGTTACTACCACCAGCTCCCTCACTTATATCTCTGCCTCTATAAAAGGTGATCTGCAAGGTCAGTCGCATTGCAGGGGGTTGGACTAGATGACCCTCAGGTCCCTTCCAGCTTGACAAATCTATGGTTCTATGATCATTTCCATTAAAAAATTATTCATATCAAGGAAGTGAGGGAAGAAGCAGAGGTTCAGTTGCACCCTGTTTTTTATTGCATGGGGTTCCACCCATAGCAGGGAAGGGAATTCAGAAATCTTGATCTCCCAATGGGCTTTTCCAAAGCAAATGGATATGCAGACGTCTGTCACCCCATTGGCCCTTGAAGCAAATAACGCCAACGTTTGGGCTTCTTCCGCCCTCCTGAGAATAGAGTTCTGGACAAATCCAGTCCACCCACAGTTAACTGGTATTTGTAGACATAATTTGAGCTGCCTCTGGGCTGGCAGCCTCAGCCAGGCAGATAAAAGCCCAGCTTCCTATCAGATAAATCTGATCCCTTGCTGACTCTGGAATAAAAGCAAACCTGGCAAATGGTCGGGGGTTTTTTTTTTTGGTTTTTTTGTAATCCAGAGGCAGATGATGTGGTATCTGTTGGCTTTTTCCTTGGGTATTAAGAATGTGACAATTTAATTGCAGGCTATCCCCTCAAGAAGGGGGCGCAAATCAATAGGTGTCAGGCAAGGCACTCGTTTTCAGATAAAATCTATTTGTAAATTACAGTCATTTGTCTCCTTGCAGAGTCAAAAGGAGTTAATTGCAAACAGTGTGAGAACGGAGCTGCAGAACGGATTCTCCGCCTCACTTCATCCATTCTGAGCCTCTTTGGTGATGGTGGGCAGGCACCAAGAAGCGCCAAACTTTATAGCCACACCCTCCTGGCATGGGGCAGAATCCAGAGCGATATATCACTTTTCTTTGCATGCACCTGACATCTCATGGCAGGGACCAGGAAACATGTTGGTTGCAGGGAGGCTGAGAGTTCGATTCCGGCTGGGCCAACGGATCCACTCCCAGCCTCGTCCACAAACCAGCCATGCTGAAATGTGGGACGGATACGGACAGTGAGTGTTTTGTCCTGGGGAATAGGGACCATGGAAGGGGGGATGGCTCAAGATCCAGGGGGTTCCTTATTTCCTTTATTAAATTTATACCCTGCGTTTCATCCAAGGAGCACAGGACAGTGTTCAGTATCATGTACAACAACATCATACACCTTGAGATGTGGGTGGCGCTGTGGATTTAGGGAATGTGAATGGCGCTGTGTTCTAAACCACTGAACCCCTTGGACTTGCCAATCAGAAGGTTGGCGGTTCAAATCCCCTCGACGGGGTGAGCTCCCGTTGCTCTGTCCCAGCTCCTGCCAACCTAGCAATTCAAAAGCACACCAGTGCAAGTAGATAAATAGGTACCACTGTGGCGGGAAGGTAAACGGCGTTTCCTTGCGCTCTGGTTTCTGTCATGATTATCCGTTGCACCACAAGCGGTTTAGTCCTGCTGGCCACATGACCCAGAAAGCTGTCTGTGGACAAACGCCCGCTCCCTCGGCCTGGAGCAAGATGAACATTGCAGCCCCATAGTCGCCTTTGACTGGACTTAACCATCCAGGCGTCCTTTACCTTTACCTTTTTACACCTTGAGAATCAGGTCTTGTGCTAGATGTTTATCCAGTACAGTTGTACCTTGGATCCTGAACACCTTGCGAGTGAAACGTTTTGGCTCCTGAACGCCGCAAACCTGGAAGTGAGTGTTCCAGTGTGTGAACGTTCTTTGGAACCCAAATGCCCGACACAGCTTCCGATTGGCTGTAGGAGCTCGAAAGCCGCGCCTTGGTTTCCAAATGTTTTGGAAGTCGAACGAACTTCCGGAATGGAAGGAACCACTGTATTTCTATCCTGTATCTTCCCAAGCCGTGGAGCGAATAAGTGATTCCTAGAAAAAGCTGCAGAACCCATTGCGGAACTTCCTTTCACTGCTTTCTGCTAATATCCCTATCTCTGCAAATTACCACTGATCACAATCAACCCTGGATCGCCTCTCTGAATATAGTTGCTGCCCTTATCTGAGAGAAGTAGTCACGTTTCAAAGCAGAGTGACTGGCAAAGCCATCTGTTAATGTTAAACTTGTAAGTCTCCTCCAGTGTTGCAATGCAGACTGTGGACATCCTGGATCCAGCACACTGGGGAAACAAAGGCAAATGTCCCTGCCCACCTCAGAAATCACAGCTCAGCAAAAAGCTTGGGGAAAGGCTGTCGCTTGGTGGAAGAGAATCTGCTTTGCATTGCAGAAGGTCCCAGGTTGCAGCATCTGGGACTTCTTAGTTTAGAGAAAAGGCGAGGAAGACGCAACAGAATAGAAATTTATAGAATTAGGCATGGCATGGAGGAAGAGGATATAGAAAGGCTTTTATCCCTCTCGCGCAGAGGGACAGTCAGCCTCTCAATACCAGCTGCTGGAAACTGCAGGGGGGGAGAGGGCTCTTGTGTTCGAATCCTGGTTTGTGGGCTTCCGGTTGGGGACACTGGCTGGCCCGTGTGAGAGCAGGATACTGGCAAATCTTATCTTCTTATGCTATCTGGGGTGCTACCCTCCTTGTGAAACACTCTCACCAGAGGGGTTTTCTGAAGTGTTTTGTTCCAGTTTTAATATTTCCCTGAACTTTAATTATTATTTTTTAATAAAGAACCAGGGATCATGATGGCTTTTCCCTGTGCTAGCCTGTATTTTGCTTTACTTTGAAACTTTCCTTTCCTTTCCCCATGTCTTCTTGCATGCCTTGCAGAAAAGTCAAAGATGCAAGTTTATCCATCTTTGAAATGAGACCAAATAACTGTGTGTCTGTTTCTAAGGAATGTGATTTGGAGGAAAGCTTACCTGATTGCTTGTCTTGACTTTGGTGGGACTTCAGGACTGGGCCACCAATCTCCCCCGTGGGACTTAGAGGGCGCCCACCAAGACCCCTTTCAGGCAGCCCCCCCCCCAAGGCACTATCTTCTCCCTCCCCTCTGGCTTCCAAACAGTTGCGAGGAGAAACCCTACGGCAGGTGACAGAAGATGCTGGCATGCTTTTGGAGTTGGCTCAATTGCCTTTTCCTCCAGGCTGCTCCAAACTGCGTTGGTTTAGCAATCGGAAAATAATGTCCGAAAGAGCTGTACCGTCACGTCTGCCCTGGGAGTGACTTTGACCTGGCTGTCCCAGACAGTGCGGAGGGAACATTGCGTTTATACAGAAATAAACTCGCAGGCAAGGACAAGCAAATTCCACCATCGCCGCCTGCAAAAAAATATTCATGTAGGGAAATGGCAGGTTTGAGGGCTCAGAAAAATCCCCCCCTTTGCTCCCTCTGAGAGATCAGCCTTTGCCAAGGCTGCAGTACTTGGGACACCTTGAGCCAATCCAGCTGTGCCTGGGAGCTACCTGGCAACACCCCTGGTGGCTCCATCCCCCCCCCCCCAGACCAGTAAAACCAGCAGGCCTTCCTAGTTCCTGGTGGTGCCTCATGCAGGGCTTCTGGGCTTTTGGGTTTGGCCAGCCCTGGGTTGTAGAGACCATACAGTCTATAGTTTTGAGTCCAGCATGGCGGGAGAGAAGGCATGTCTCCAGAAAGTGGCTCCTAAGGGCTAGTGGTGGCTGATAACCCAAGCTAGTGAGCCAGCTTGGAGGCAGTGTGGTGTAGTGGTTAGGGCGGGCATGTTCAAAATTGGAGTGGGGGGGGGGAAAGCTCCACAACTTTGGCTCAACAACTTAAATCCTATAAAAGGCTCCACAAATTTGGGGTAAAATTGTAAAATAAAATAAAAAGCTCGAAACTTTGGGGTAAAATCGTAAAAAAAAGCTCAAGAACTTCAATCCCAAGCTCAGTAAATTTGGTCGACCCTCACGCATGTTCACTTCATCAAATCTGGCCCTCTTTGAAAAAGGTTTGGTTAGGCTGAGAGGGAGTGACTGGCTCCGTAGTTACACCCTCAGCTTCGCGGCTGAGAGGGGATTCGAACCCTGGTCACTCCCAAGTCCTAGTCTTTGTTCAATTCCCACAGCAACCCCAGGAGGTAGGTTAGATTGAGAGACAGCGACTGACCCAAGGCCACCCAGTGAGCATCATGACCAAGCTGAGATTCGAACTCTGGCCTCCCAGGTCCTGGCCCAACACTCTAACCATTGCACCACGCTGCTTCTTGCCATGCTTCCACCCCTCCAAACCATTCCTTCTCTTCCTCTCTCTCTCTCCCATACGCTTGCGCTTGCCTTTCCCTCAGTCTCTGTGCCTGCGTCTCCCCCTCCGCCGGCTTGGGCTCAGAGAGGCCACAGGAGACCCGCGCAAGTACACACATGACGGCATTCACGCCTCGCACGTTGTTGCACGTGCTGATCTAATGCGCTGAGCCTCTCCCCGGGCCCAGAGGAGCTGTCGAGAGGGAGCGCTGGGCGCCGAGCGCTGCCAAAAATCCTCTGGAATCCTCTCCCTTGCGTGGTCTCCTCGCAGGTCAGCGTCAGAGTTCAGGCCGGCAGGTGCTGGGACGACGCTCCCACCCTCCTCTCCGTTCCCAGACCAGAGGTCACTTCCCTCCTGTCACATTTGGTTTCCATGCAGCCTTAGACTTAGGAATGGCGATGTGGGAGAAGGGAGGGAGGCAAGCAACTGCCCTCAGCCCCGGGCTGGATGCTTTCCTCGGCTGCGACTGGATGCTTCCCCTCTCAAACACCGGGTCTCAATAAGAACCAGAGAACAGCCTGCTCCATCAGGCCAGCAAGTCCAGCACCCTCTTCTCACAGGAGCCAGCCCACGATGGGAAACCAAGGAGCAGGATCTGAGCGCAAGAACCCTCTCTCCGCCAGTGGTTTCCAGCAACTGGGTGTCAGGAGTGCGTGCAGGAGCCAGGCCCTGTGACCAGTAGGTCTTTGCAGGACTGGGGCCTTCCTAAGTTTGTTCTGGAGAGGCAAGGCACAGGTGAGGTCGATTGGTAACTCACAGCACCTGGTGGCAAGAGCCGAGAAGGGATATAAGGGCAGCATTTCCCTTCAGCTCTTTGCCACAGCAATACGTTTCCGGCCTTGCTGCAGTTGGCTTCTTGCTTCCTGATCCTCGGACCTTGGTTCCTTGACTCCTTGCTCCTCGACCCTCGGACCCCTGACTTTGTGACTCCCTGCTTCCTGACCCTCAGACCCTTGACTTCGTGACTCCCTGCTTCCTGACCCTCGGACCCTTGACTTCGTGACTCCTTGCTTCTCGACCCTCGGATCCTTGACTTCTTGTCTCCTTGCTCCTCGACCCTCGGACCCTTGACTTTGTGACTCCTGGCTTCCTGACCCTCGGACCCCTGGCTTCTGGACTCTCGTTCCTGCTCCCACCCCACCATCTTGCCCCCGGTCCCGGCAGCCGGGACTTCATTCGCCCACAGACCCATGACACTGGGATTTGGAAGGCAGAGGAGGAAGTTTAGAGGGATCTTGAGGGCTCCTAGCCAGGATGGCTTTACTGTGCCTTCACAATCAGAGGCAGTGATGCTTTTGAATCCCAGTCTCCGGAAACCACAGGAGGGGAGAGTTGCACTTGTGCTCCTTGGTTTCCCACGGGTATACGTTTGGCCACCGTGAGAACAGGAGGCTGGACCAGAGGGCCATTGGCCTGATCCAACAGCTGTTTCTGTTTATGTGCAGTAGAACTTCTGTACATGCAATGAAGCTGCACGTTGGAGGAATTGGAACAGAGAAAAGGAGATACTTCTTTATGCAGTGCATAGTTCAGCTGTGGAACTCACTGCTACGGGATCGCCTCTCCTGGGATGCCCCGCGGAGGACCTTAAGGTCCACAAATGACAACATTTTGGAGGTCGCAAGGTGGTTAGATTGGTCTCAATTAGGGCCAGGGCCTTTTCAGTACTGGCGCCGATGTGGTAGAATGCTCTGTCCCAAGAGACTAGGGCCCTGCGGGACTTGACATCTTTCCGCATGGCCTGCAAGACAGAACTGTTCCGCCTGGCCTTTGGTTTGGACTTAGTCTAACCCTTATGTTTCCCTCCCCTTACGGTTTTGATCTATGGGCTACTTTTAAAATGAGGCTGCATTTTAAATGGCATTTTAACCTGTATTTTAAATTGGTCCCCCCCCATTATGTTTTTACTGTGATTTTATTGGTGTTAGCTGCCCTGAGCCCGGCTCTGGGCAGGGTATAAATAAAATTATTTATTATTATTATTGCTGCAGGAAACAGTGGTGGCCACCAACCTTGGTGTTTTTAATCACACAAACTGTTTGAGAGAGGGCTATCAGTGGCTCCTAGTTCAGAGGCAGAAATATGCCCAAAGGCCATTTGCTGGAAAATGCAGGCAGAGAGAGGGCTCTTGTTCTCGGATCCTGGACATCAAGTTGTCCACTGAGAACAAGGTGCAGGACTAGTTGGGCTCCTGGCCGGATCCAGAATGCTCTCCTTAATGTCCTCATGTCCCCAGCCCCTGTTTGCACTTTGTTGAGCAATCACTTGGACGCTCTGCTTGTTGTTGTTCAGAGCGGAGCTTTGGCAAGGGCAGCCATGCCGCTCTCCTGGGGAGCGTGCTTTGGCCTACGGGTCCCAAGTGCAACCTTGGACGATGCACGTCATCCCGGGAAAGGCCAGAGCGTGCGCGTTTGTGTGTGCTGGGGGTCCTTTTTGGTTGTGCAAGGGGAAGGTTTTCCCAAAGCAGGAACACGCTCCTCTCTGAGTCCGGTTCCCTGTTCCATCTCCTTGCCTGGTCTTCTGAGCTCAGTTTGCCCTCTCCCCGGGCGCTGTGATAAGTGGACCCTGGTTAATGCCTGGGTCTAGCTAAGTTGTATCAGTTGGAAGAGGAGCAGATTCCCTGCAGGGTTTGCATAGCTGGACTTGTGGTGTGCTGAAGGCCCCAGCTGCCACACCAGACTCTGCTTCCTGACAACTTCGGGTACCCTAGAAAGACCTCGGTGGAACGCTGGACGTAGACCACCCATCGTCTTGGCAAGTCAACCTCTGGTCTGTATCTCCGTCGCAGCGGCTCTCCCTCTCGCCATCACAGAGCCAAGCTTGGTCCTGCCACCCTCGCAGGCTGGCTGGGTGGGGACACAGGAGAGGGCCTTCTTGGTGGTGGCTGCTCCCAGGCAACTTTGGAACTCCCTGCCTAGGGAAGCCAAACCGGCTCCCTCTTTGTTGTCCAACTTTAATGTTCCAACGGGCTTTTGAGAACTAACTGCTGTGATGATTTCTTTGGGTAAATTCTTCTTCCTTGGAGGTTTTAAAGCAGAGGTTGAATGGGAATCTGTCAGCCGAGATTCCTGCATTGCAGGTGGCTGGACTAGATGACCCCTGGGAATCCCTTTCAGCTCTTAAGATTCTATGAATTTTGTTTTTTCCCTCTCTCTCTCTCTCATATTCCATTCATGCTTATTTATTGCTCCTTTCCCCTATGTTTTAAGCTGTTTCTGTTTTATCTGTAAGTCTCTTTGAGTCCCTGATGGAGAATAGTGCAGGATATAAATAAATATAATAAGAACAATGCTCCCAGTGTAACTCGGAGGTAGAGGGCACATCAGGTAGATCTGAGGGAAGCCAGGGAGAAAATCAGAAACAGTTATGGGGGAATATCTGCTCCCATCTGATTTGAACTCGGGTCTCTCTCTCTGTTTTAAGCCACCATATTCGGTGAGCTCTTTTTTATATATATTTGCATGATTTCCGAGAACTTTATGAGCAAAACCAAGGAAGGATTCTACTTCTGTTTGAATGTTTATAAGAGAATTCGCATCCTAGCACATAACCCAAAAGGATGAAGAGAAACTGTTTAAATCCACACTCCGTATTCCGATTAGGGAGACCTTCTCCACCTCGAACATGCAACCTCCCCATTTTGAATCGCATTTCTGCGTCTTCCTTCTCTTCTTGCCCTTTTTCCCTTTCCACGATTGCCAGCCATTTCGGATGCCCCCCCCCCCACTATTCTTTCCTGGGTCTCCTCCTTTCTTCACCATTGCTTTCCCAAGAAGAGACCTTTCTCCAGTATAATTGGTTTAATTCACACTGAAATGAAAACGCCTGTGTATTAACGGTGGTTTAAAAATGTGTGTTGCTAACATTGGGCTTTGTCCACAGTAGTTTTCTAAGTGGACTTTGAGTTCTTGCTGAGTTGATAATTAGCTCCTGCTAGCTAATACATGAGTGTGTAACCTTAGATCAGGTGATGGAGGTACTGAATTGCAAATTGCTATTGGTTCCTTGTTCTCTCTCCAATTCTGTGGAGTGAGGATGTAAATGAAGCTCTCCAGGTAAACAGGGCTGTGGGGAGAGACAGACATGTGCTTCTGGGTCTGTTTGAATTATTTCAGATTTCCTAAGATGCGGAGCCTATTCTGGACATCACAAGATATTCTATGGGTTAGGGTTCTTTGATGTGCATTTGATGGTTTCATTCCGTTGTGAAGAATGTTCTGCAGGTAAAACATTGAATAGTATTTCTATGGGCCTAGGCAACATTTTCTTCCAAAATATTATCTAGGCCCATAAGAGTCAACTCTTATGCTTCCAGGCACTTTAGACTGTGCAATATTAATACCTGCCATATCCTGTAGCAGGCTTCCTCAACCTCGCCCCTCCAGATGTTTTTGGCCTACAATTCCCATGATCCCTAGCTAGCAGGACCCAGTTGTCAGGGATGCTCACCCCGTCGCGGGGATTCGAACCGCCGACCTTCAGATCGGCAAGCCCTAGGCTCTGTGTTTTACGTAGAAGTCGGCAAATGCTTCCTCTTTTTTGCTCTTAAGTTCTTACGTTGTAAACTTTCTGATTTCCTTTCAAAGCCATCAAAGCGAGTGGCCATTGCTGCATCTACACAATGGGACAGAATTGTGCGGTTTGTGGTTCTTGCATGTTCTAGCAGCCGACTCCAGGCAAAAGCTTGGTTTGTGGCTAAGCGAAGACTTGGATTTCTCCTTCCCAAGGCCCACAGAAAAGAGACTTTTAGCCACTTTCTCCCATGAATGGAGCACTTTTTCGCTTGCAGAAGGGTCTGCATGGATCTGGGCTGAGTGGGTTCCAGCTGGGCTCCTTCCTCCCTTGGGAGTAATTTTGATTGCCATAAAAATGGGAGACATGAATGTACTGCGGTATTAATTGCCCCTTCTTTCGTTCTTTTTTTAATACCGGGATAGGATTGTCTAATAGGCCTTGGCAAAGCCATTTGTTATGTTAATGGGAATCGTTTGGGGAGAGATCTGCTGAATTCAGCACTTTGAAAGGACGGCTTTGCCTGTGTCCAGAATTGCTCTGTGCGGGCTGATTAATTGGCTGCAGGATCCCCACAAACGGGAGATGGACCTCTATCCTAGAAGGGTGCAGATTAGGCATGTTGAGGGCTTGATTCAGAAGACCACTTATTACCTTACTGTATTCTGGAGGGGCAAAATGTAAAGTTCTTTTGGCATGCCGTTCGTTGGCATGAAAAGAGCCGGGCAGGAACTGAAACATTTGTAGATCGGTTTATTTGGCTGCTTGTGAATATCCTGCCCCTCAATCTGGTGTCTGGACGGAGGCAGGCAAAACCCACCTGGCTGCAGTCGGCTTTAAGACTGAAATGTAGGACTCTTCCTTGTACCCATACAGATGAGCCTAGGACCCACGTACCTATGGGACCGCCTCTCCTGGTATGCCCCACAGGTCCACAAGGTCCACAAATAACAACACTTTGGAGGTCCCGAGCCTCAAGGTGGTTAGATTGGTCTCAACTAGGGCCAGGGCCTTTTCAGCACTGGCCCCAACGTGGTGGAACGCTCTGTCCCAAGAGACCAGGGCCCTGTGGGACTTGACATCTTTCCACAAACCTGCGAGCCAGAGCTGTTCCGCCTGGCCTTTGGTTTGGACTCAGTCTGACCCTTATGTTTCCCTCCCATTATGGTCTTGATTTATTGGCTACTTTAAAATGAGGATGCATTTTAAATTGCATTTTTACCTGTATTTTAAATTGGTCTCCCCCCTTATGTTTTTACTGTGATTTTTTTATTGGTGTTAGCCACCCTGAGCCCGGCTCTGGCCGGGGAGGGCGGGGTATAAATAAAATTTATTACTATTATCTACACTTGACTGACAGAGGCTGTCTCCGAGGTTTTATGTAGGCAACATTGCCAGCCCTACCTGGATATGTTTGGGGTTGTATCTGGGACAGTCTGGGTGCAAAGCGGACACTCTGCAGCTCAGCTGTGCCCTTTGGTCCACCAAGCTCAACATGGGCTCTTGAACCCTAGACCCAAGAAATGCAAGGCAGATGCTCAACCCCTGAGCTCTCAGGCAGGGCATCCAGCGAGAGAGTGTGGTTAGGATTCATGGCCAAGGGGGTGGGCTACAAGGCCCCCTGTTCAGCAGCTGAACTCATCCAGTGACCTAGGGCAAGCTTTGCCCAGCCTTGCCCTTCCCATCTCTCTTAATATGGACCGGGTTTGAGTCTCGTGTTGGACAAAACGGTTCCTGGACTAGGCCATGGGTAGGCAACCTAAGACCCGGGGGCCGGATGCGGCCCAATCACCTTCTTAATCCAGCTAGCAGACAGTCTGGGAATCAGCGTGTTTTTACATGAGAAGAATATGTCCTTTTATTTAAAACGCATCTCTTGGTTATTTGTGGGGCATGGGAATTCGTTCATGGTCTGAGGGACGGTGGACCACCCCATGGCTGAAAAAGGTTGCTGATCCCTGGACATGATGATCCTCGTGGTCCCTTCCAACTATGATTCTGAGAACATTTGCCCACCTTCAGGGTTGTTGTGGAGATTGCGGCCAGGTTGTGAGGGTGCAGGCAGAGAGTGATGCCTTTTGCTTGTTTGCAGAAACTAAATCAAGTGGTTGAAATTTTATCGTGTCTGCTTTGAACACCCTGTAGGTGCAATATTATTACAGATACTTGTTGGCTTCTGACGAGGTGTCTGAACCTGGGTATCAAATCCGAACCCAGCACTCTAGTCAAATAAACTGAATCAGAGACATGGGAGACAGACAGTCTCTCTCTCTCTCTCTCTCTCTCTCTCTCTCTCTCTGTGTGTGTGTGTGTGTGTGTGTGTGTGTGTGTGTGCGCGTGCCTGCAGTCACACACAAACATTTATTCCCTTGCTTGGTTGCAGCCTCAGGCTATTAGCCTTCAAGAGGCTCTCTATTGTCCAGAGATGGACAATGGCAAAAATGCCTCACTTCACACTGTGCCTTGTGAGAAACATATTTTTCCTTTAAAAAAAAATAAAATCAGTTTTAGTTGCTGATCTACAGCAGCCTCCGACTTTGCTGCAGACATGCTGTGTTATTTACTGTCACTTTGAAAGGGCCTGTCAATTAAATACTGTGTCACTCTTCTTCTTAAAAAGATGTGTCTCTCTAGGCCGCCTGGAAGGGAGCCTGAGAATGCAGCCGTGCTCCTGCAAGGATCCACTTCTGGAAGGAAAGGTTTTGGTCCTGGGTTTCCCCTTTCGTGATTCACATTTTTTACGAAAGAGCTTGTCGATCCCAAGAAAGCCGAAAGAGCAAGATAATATTTGCATCCGTATGTTTGAGTATTAAATTACTTTCGCATTTGGCTTTTTCTATTTAAATTCATTTATCAGCCACCCTCGTAAACATTTGTTTTAAATGTACACACTTTGTAATAAGAATTGCCTCTCAGATTTATCTTCAGTGGGACTCCCTGAGCTAACTCTGAAAAGAAATCCATTTGTAGGCAGATTACAAAAGCATATGATTTTAATTTTTTTAAAAAAAGAAAAGCTGTCAAATGTTTTGCATCTCATTCTCCTTAATCTGCCATTTAGCTGACTCTTAAATATTTCTAGCAGACTGGAGAATTGGAGATGGACTCTTTTCCTTCCTCAAACTTTCTCTGCATTGTGTTTATCTTGGGAGCGTCCTCTCCAAAACCTCTCAAAGAAAGTAAATTATACATGTGCTTGCGTTTACACATATAAAGATATATATTACACTCACGCATAAAATGTCAGCCCTTCTCTAATACGGCTTTAACTAACATAATTGTTTGCCAAATCCCTGCACTTAACAAGTCCTGCAGAAATAGCATTGTGAAATAATAAACGTTAAGCTCTTGGAGTGCGGCTTGGCTCCTTCGTCCTGCAATGCCTGTAGTCTCTGGTTATGGTGTGCAGGAGGGCGATATCAATATATTGTCCCAAACTGGTCTGAAGTCCATATCATGATAGCAGTTTCATAATTTTTTGACCCGGCAATGTATCATGAATCATCCTGCTTCTGTGTTTGCTATACAAGAATCACAATGTGGGGAAAACTGTGAAGCTTGCCAGTGCTTCGACAGCTCCATCTTTATTTCAGACATCAGATCTATATATATGACAATGTTTAGCTGGTGATATATAATATGATATTGCCCAGCCCTGTTGTGCAGGAGGATGCAGGTGGTGCTGTGGTCTAAACCACTGAGCCTCTTGGGCTTGCCGATCAGAAGGTCAGCAGTTCGAATCCCCACAATGGGGTGAGCTCCCGTTGCTCTGTCCCAGCTCCTGCCAACCTAGCAGTTCGAAAGCACACCAGTACAAGTAGGTAAATAGGTACCACTGTGGTGGGAAGGTAAATGGCATTTCTGTGCGCTCTGGTTTCCATCACCGTGTCCCGTTGTGCCAGAAGCGGTTTAGTCCTGCTGGCCACATGACCCAGAAAGTTGTCTGTTGACAAAGGCCGTCTCCCTCAGCCTGAAAGTGAGATGAGCGCCGCAACTCCATAGTCGCCTTTGACTGGGCTTAACGGTCCAGGGGTCCTTTACCTTTACATTTACCTTTTTATTGTGCAGGGTTACTGCCAGAGCCCACCAAGGCTGGGCTTGCCAATTGGGCACAGCATCAGAGCTGCCACACAGCTTGGCATCCTTAGTTTGCAGGGGCAGGAGGGTCAGAATAGGAGCATCAGGAGCTAGCAGAGGCGTTTCTTTTATCCAGTATACCTGAAGGGGCATCTCCACCCCCATCATTCTGCCCGGACACTGAGGTCCAGCTCCGAGCGCCTTCTGGCGGTTCCGTCCCTGTGAGAAGTTACAGGGAACCAAGCAGAGGGCCTTCTCGGTGGTGGTGGAATGCCCTCCCATCAGATGCCAAGGAAATAAACCACTATCTGACTTTTAGGAGACATCTGAAGGCAGCCCTGCATAGGGAAGTTTTATTCTGTTTTTAATGTTCTGTTGGAAGCCGCCCAGAGTGGCTGGGGAAGCCCAGCTGGGTGGGCGGGGTAGAAATAAAAAATATTATTATTATTATTATTATTATTATTAATTTCTGCGCTTGACCTTCCTGGGCCATACAATGCAAAATTGCAGGGGAGAACCTTCCTCTCTCCAGAGCTCCGTTCTGCTATAAAGTGAGATCTCTTCTGGCTTTTGCATTCTTCGTGTTTGCAGGCAGCTTAGAGGGAGATGCACGAGGTCGTCTGCTTTGCACCAACCATCTGTGGGGTGGGCAGAAATCCCCTCCCTGCAGGATAATTCCTGCAACCCACCTCTTGCAGGTTCCTGGAGTCTTTTGGGTAGTGCGTTGCCCCAGGACACCCAAGTCCTGAACCCTCTTGGCTCAGTGGCACATGTGGCAGAAGAGGGGTGCTCAGGATCCCATTATGCTTCGAATCCTCCT
This sequence comes from Podarcis liolepis, assembly GCF_965112155.1. NCBI lineage: Eukaryota > Metazoa > Chordata > Lepidosauria > Squamata > Lacertidae > Podarcis > Podarcis liolepis. Next base: position 64,048,758 of record NC_139565.1, read on the forward strand.
GGAGCAATGGCCGTGCAGGCGCCGTTGGGACTTGGGGGGGGGGGGCTGCTCAGAAACATTAATTTCCCAGAGGGGTGTGCAGTAATGTGTTTTCAGTGGCTGCATCCATTCCCTTTACCTTGAGAAAGAAAAATGATATCTTAGTAAAGTTCGATAATCTTAATTTTGATCCCAGGATTTATTTTGGGGCTGTTGTCTTTGTTAAGTTGATTTAAAGCGCCTGTTCCCCTTGTAATAGACTTAAGAAACAATAAAAGAGATGACTTAGTGTGCTTTGTCAATCGGCAGGGGCGTTCTTAGTTGGGCTTTTGTAATTTCAGAGGGATTTTGTAATAATGCAATTTGATAGGGGGGGAGAAGTGCAAAACGCCATCGATTGTATCGTGTAATTTATGCACACGCATAGACTCGCACTTAAGCCAATCAATATCTGTTATTAACGAGGTCTGAGATAATTTTTATGTTTCTTTCTCCAAAAGGATTTTGCGGTTAGTTTCCATTGTGAGGTTATTGATGAGAGGGTAGAATTTATTTGGTAGATTCAATGTTTCACACACCGCAGAGAAAGACTTAGCAACCCATGACAAAACACAACAACAGTGATTTCCTTCTCCTCGTTGGAAATGTTCTGTCAATCCAAAATTGGGGATAGTTGGTGGCTTGTTCTTGGCTTTGCCTCTGCTTCTCCCAGCACCCTTCACAGTGTTCCCATCCCAGCAACACACAAGTTTTTCCCAACCCAGTTCCCAGAAAGTATGCCTTTTGATCACCCATTATTGGACTTCAAATTAATAAATAAAATTAGCATCACCAAAGTGACCTACCTGGGGCACAAGCTTGGCCAGTGTGCGTGGAGTTCCTGGGCTTCCCAGGTGATAGGACCTCCCCCCCCCCTTTTTGAGCTCACTGAAGGGACCGTGCAGCCTAGAGAACGATGAACTATCTGTGGGAAGTTGGCAAAGCTCTAGGTAAAAAGGTAAAGGCAAAGTAAGGTTACCAGATTTTTTCAATGAATCCGGGCACATTTTTCAACTTCCTACTAAATAGATGGATTTTGTCGGAGGACTGATTTGTAAATCCAGGGACTGTCCCCAGGAAACGGGGACGTCTAGTAACATTTGCCAGCTCTTCAGAGAGGTTGTTACGCAGCCCTGGGAAAAGAAAGGGGGCTTCTGCCCACTTGTGGGTAATACAGTGGTACCTCAGGTTACAGACTCCGCTAACCCAGAAATAGTACCTCGGGTTAAGAACTTTGCTCCAGGATGCGAACAGAAGTCGTTCTCTGGCAGCAGCGGGAAGCCCCATTAGCTAAAGTGGTGCTTCAGATTAAGAACAGTTTCAGGTTAAGAACGGACCTCTGGAACGAATTAAGTACTTAACCCGAGGTACCACTGTATCTCAGAATGCCTTGGGCTGTGTCTTAAAGGTAAAAGGTAAAGGACCCCTGGACAGTCCAGTCAAAGGCGACTATGGGGTTGTGGCGCTCATCTCGCATTCAGACCGAGGGAGTCAGCGTTTGTCCACAGATAGTTTTCTGGTTCATGTGGCTGGCATGGCTAAACCGCTTCTGGCGCACGGAGGACCGTGTCGAGTGCCAGAGAGCACGGAAACATCGTTTACCTTCCCGTCACAGCAGCACCTATTTCTTTACTTCCACTGGCGTGTTTTTGAACTGCTAGGTTGGCAGGAGCTGGGACAGAGCAATAGGAGCTCACTCCGTCGTGGGGATTCAAACTGCCGACCTTCCAATCATGCACCAATCCTGCTGTGGAGGGCATCACCGCTGGGGGGCAGGGAAATCAATTTCCTTCCTCCTTCCAATAACCAGTCCATTCAAAACGGAGAAAGCTGAGTGAGCTCAGTGGGAATATAAAAAGAGCTTGCAGGATCAGGCAAGGGTCCAACTAATTCAGCGCCCTGTTTTCACAGTGGCCAAGCAGATACCTGTGGGAAACCTGTGCATAAGAGCACTTTCTCCTCCTGCGGTTTCCAGCGACTGGTTTTCAGAAGCGTCCCTGCCTCCAGCCACAGAGACGGGATAGTGGCCCTGGCTCGTAGTCTTTGCTAGCCCTCTCCTCCTTCAGGAATTTGTCCAACTCTCTTTTAATTTTTTTTTTTTTTATAAAATTTTTATTGGTTTTACAAAATTTTAAAAAGACAAACAAACACTAAAAGTGACAAACATACACGTATAGTTTCAAACATATTTTCATATAAACCTCTTTTCTTGGACTTCCCCATACCCCCCCTCTCTGCATCCCAATGTCCATACTTCAACTAGCAACTCCCAATTGTTGCTTTCAAATCTCTGTCATCTTAGTCCTCTTTTATATTCTAACCTTATATCCCTGTACCCCTTTGTTTCTGGAAACCACAACATTTTAGCATTCATTAAGTTTGTAGTAGTCCTTAAGGTAACTTTTGAATTTTCTCCATTCTTCTTCCACCGTCTCTTTTCGTTGGTCACGGATTCTGCCTGTCATCTCGGCCAATGTCATATAGTCCATCACTTTCATCTGCCATTCTTCCAGAGTGGGTAAGTCTTGTGTCTTCCAATACTTTGCGATGAGTATTCTTGCTGCTGTTGTAGCGTACATGAAAAAAGTTCTATCCTTCTTTGTCACCAATTGGCCGACAATGCCCAAAAGAAAGGCCTCTGGCTTTTTAGAGAAGGTACATTTAAGTACCTTTTTCATTTCATTATAGATCATTTCCCAGAAGGCCTTAATCTTCGGGCATGTCCACCAAAGGTGGTAGAAGGTACCTTCAGTCTCCTTACACTTCCAACATTTGTTGTCGGGCAAATGATAGATTTTTGCCAGCTTGACTGGGGTCATGTACCACCTATAAACCATTTTCATGGTGTTTTCCTTTAAGGCATTACATGCCGTAAATTTAATACCGGTGTTCCATAACCATTCCCAGTCAGCTGACATAATGTTATGTCCAACATCCTGTGCCCACTTAATCATAGCCGATTTAACTGTTTCATCCTGTGTATTCCACTTCAACAACAAGTTATACATTCTAGATAAATTCTTAGTATTGGGTTCTAGCAGTTCGGTTTCTAATTTTGATTTTTCCACTTGGAAACCGATTTTCCTGTCCTGTTTAAAAAATTCCATTATTTGGCAATATTGGAACCAATTTTCTACTTTGTGTTTCAATTTCTCCTGACTTTGTAGTTTGAACTTATCTCCATCCTGTTCTAAAATTTCCCAATACTTCGGCCATCCGACCTCCATATTGAGTTTCTTCACTGCTTTAGCCTCCACTGGTGACACCCATCTAGGGGTTTTATTTTCCAATAGATCTTTGTATCTTATCCAAACATTAATCAATGCTTTTCTGACAATGTGATTTTTAAAGGCACTGTTGACTTTATCATACCAAAGATATGCATGCCAACCAAAAGCATTATTGAAACCTTCCAGATCCAAGATGTCCGTGTTCTCGAGGAGCATCCATTCTTTCAGCCAGCAAAAAGCTGCTGCCTCATAGTACAATTTTAAGTCCGGCAGGGCAAAACCCCCTCTTTGTTTAGCATCTGTCAGTATCTTAAATTTAATTCTGGGCTTTTTGCCCTGCCAGACAAATTTCGAGATATCTTTGTGCCACCTCTTAAAACATTCCATCTTGTCAAGAATCTGCAAGGTCTGAAACAGAAATAACATTCTAGGCAATACATTCATTTTAATCACTGCAATTCGGCCTAACATTGACAATTTCAACTTTGACCATATTTCTAGATCTTTTTTAATTTCTGACCAACATTTTTCGTAGTTATCCTTGTACAAATTCACATTCTTAGATGTTAAGTAAACCCCTAGATATTTCACCTTCTTGACCACAGTCAAACCTGTCTCCTCTTGAAATTTCTCCTTTTCCATATCTGTTAAGTTCTTCCCTAAAACTTTAGTTTTTTGCTTATTCAACTTAAATCCAGCTACCTGGCCAAACTGTTGTATTATTTCTAAAACCTTTTTCGTACTAGTGTTTGGCTCTTGCAAAGTCAATACTAAGTCATCTGCAAACGCTCTTAACTTATAGTGTTTAGCTCCGACCTGCACACCTTTGACCTGCTGGTCATTTCTTATCATGTTCAGCAACACCTCCAGAACTGAGATAAAGAGTAATGGGGAGATCGGGCACCCCTGTCGTGTTCCTTTTTCTATCTTAAGTTCCTCAGTCACAACATTGTTTACAATCAGTTTAGCTTTTTGTTCAGAATATATTGCAGCCATACCATTCTCCAACTCTCTTTTAAAGGCATCCAAGTTGGTGGCCGTCACTGTCTCCAGCAGCTGTGAGTTCCATAGTTACATGAAGAAGAGACCCACGGGTCAGTAGTGGAGTGCAAAGAGTTCTGGGTTCGAATCCCTGACATCTCCAATTAAAGGTGTCTGAGGAGTGCACCTCTCCCCTTGCCACTTGGGATAGACATACTGGTTCTCAATTTGCTGGTAGGTTGGCTTGGCGTAAGGGTCCCTCACCTCTTCATCACGGAAGCACAACGAATGGCTCATAGCATTTGCATGTGAAATAACGAGGCATAACTAGATGAGTTTTACAATCCTGGAACAGGCAGGAGGGGAGGGCCAAATTTAGAATTGTCTTCAACAGCTACGGATTTTGTTTTTTTTGTTTTTTAATCACAGCGCTTTAATAGTGTGAAACAGGACCCCTGGGACAAAGCGCAACCGTCTTTGCGCATGTAAAATACCAGCACACCATCTGCCAAGGATAGGGAGCTGGAAGTGGTGCTGTTCATCCATAAAGCATGGGAGAAGTTCATAAAAAAGCATATTAGTACAGGAGGAGCAATACATAATCGGAATGTACCTTCTAAGCGCCCTCTGACTGCTGTTGGACTACAAACGGCACTTGGGTGTGATGTTGGAATTGAACCGCTGCTGGTATCCATGTGTCAAAACTGAAGCGTGAGTAGTTCCCATTCCTATAAATCCTAAAGGGATTGGTGTCAGTTTGAATGTTCCTTTCTGAGTTCATCTCATTCATAGAATCCTAGAGTAGTTAGGGACCCTGAGTGCAGCCCTCTGCAATGCAGGAATCTCAGTTAGAGCATCCCTGATAGGTGTCCACCTGACCTCTGTTTAAAAACCTCCAAGGTGTGCTGGGCCCGGGGGTAACCCGTGAAACACGGTCCAGGACCAGTCCAGAATCCAAAGGCTCTGCTAAGACTCGGTCCGACAGGGCCAAGGCAGGACACGAGGCAGGAAACCAGACAAGGACAGGTACAGGATTTCAGGCAGGAATGAGCATACAGCAATGTTGCTCCCGCAACCTGGGGCGGGGTCCGACAGCCTTTTATCTTAGTCGGGGTAACGGCCGGTCCTGATCCCCTGGTGACTCACCTCCCTGTCTCGCCCGAAGGTGAGCACTCCTCCTGCGAGTACTCAGGTCTCTCCTTCTCTCAGACCTCAGTCTCTACAGCTCAGGAGACGTTGGTGGGTTACTAGACCCAGAGGCTGCCTCAGCCCCCCCTGACCCAACCGGTAGTGGAGCAGCTGTAAGTGATGGCCCAGCTGGAGGCAATGAGGTCATCCCCACATCTGGAGCCAGGGCAGGATCAGGCCCCTGACTCGGCCCAGCTGGTGCTTGTTGCAGGGGAACCTGTGCAGACTGGGACTCTTCAGGATCAGGCCCCAGACTTGGTTCAGATGATTCCTGAGGCAAAGTATCCAGTGCAGACTGAGTCTCCTCTGGTCCGAGCCTGAGTCCCAGACCATCACACCAGGGAGGAGAGTCCACCACATCCCAAGGGAGACCATTCCACTGCTGAACAGCTCTTCCTGTCACAAAGTTTTTCCTGATGTTTAGCTGGAATCTCCTTTCTTGGAACTTGAAGCCATTGGATCATTTCCTACCCTCAAGAGGGGAAGAAAACAACCTTCTTCCCTCTTCCATGTGACGGCCCTTCAGATCTTTGAAGATGGCTCTCATGTTGTTGTTTAGTTGTTTAGTCGTGTCCGCCTCTTCATGACCCCACGGACCAGAGCACGCAAGGAACTCCTGTCTTCCACTGCCTCCCCCATGCTGGTGGCTTCGAGAACACTGTCTCAGCATCTCGTCCTCTGTCGTCCCCTTCTCCTTGTGCCCTCCATCTTTCCCAACATCAGGGTCTTTTCCAGGGAGTCTTCTCTTCTCATGAGGTGGCCAAAGTCTTGGAGCCTCAGCTTCAGGATCTGTCCTTCCAGTGAGCACTCAGGGCTGATTTCCTTCAGTATGGATCGGTTTGATCTTCTTGCTGTCCATGGGACTCTCAAGAGTCTCCTCCAGCACCAGAATTCAAAAGCATCCATTCTTTGGCGATCAGCCTTCTTTATGGTCCAGCTCTCACTTCCATACATCACTACTGGGAAAAACATAGCTTTAACTTCAACCATTCCTCATCAGGCTTGGTTTCCAGTCCCTTGACAATCTTGGTCACCCTCCTCTGCACACCTTCCAGCTTGTCAATCTCCTTCTTAATCTGGGGTGCCCCAGGACTGGACACAGGACTCCAGCTGGGGTCCATCATCTCTTCATCCAGATGTTACCACAGTTCAGTGACACATTTGCAGCCGGGCAAAGGTGGAGCAGAGTGGGGCCTTTGAGGGGTGTGGCCTGGAGACAGGGGGCTTGGCTTTGGAAGGTGTGTGGCCTCTGAAAAATCTTGAGGGCCAGGCAGAGAGGCTTGGAGGGCCACATTCCGCCTGCTGATCTAGTGAGAAGGCTGGTGTTTCCTAGTCAGCAAGAAATGCAGTCAAATCTCACCTGAACTATGGAAGGCTTGGTTTTCCCAAGGACTCTTTTGTACCGGCCGTTGCGGGATGTAGGTGGTAGGCTGGGCTGGATGACCTCTGGGATCCCCCGTTACTAAGATTTCCAGGCATCTCTGTTCTCAGGCCCTTTCTGCTCCTCCACATTTATCGGACGTCCCCCACGCGCATGCGATGCTTCATGACCCAGCCATTCTTCTCCCACCGCGTTGCGAATCCAAACTCCACCAGGACAAGCCAAATTCACTTAATTTATTGCGGACGGAGACTCTGGGATTGTTTGAGGGCAGAAAAATTACGGCCTCTCTCCGCCTGAGAACCGGCACTCTGCAAATGAGCGGTGCAGCGATAGCAGCCAAGTTCTGTGCAGCGAGAGGTTCCTTCGGCCGGGCCTGGTAAATGGCATGTTTAAGTTTGATTGCTGTTGGGGAGCTGCGATTCCCCCGAAAGGCATTCCTTATTTGCTTTACATTAGTGTTTCTTAACTGGCCCGATTCCTCCAGGAGGGGCAGAGGAAATCTCTTAACAGATAGGAAATGTGAATAAGATGAAAAGAGAAACTGGAGGAGAGCAAGGCAGAGGGAAGGAAGGATTGGCCAAGATATGTACCTTGCAAGCTTGTCCAGAGAGGGGGTCATTTAAATCGCCCCCAGGGGAAGGAGGAAGAATGTTTTAAGGGCCTGTTCTATTTTCTTGCACCCTTCTCTTGCACTAGTTGGCTTGCGCCAGTAGGATTTATAATTTCATTCGCTTACAGCAGCCCCCTCCCCATTTTATGCAGAGAGGCAGTGCGCCATAGTGGTTAGGGAAACACAGAGGAAAGCAAAAGCACAGGCTTGATGTGACGGAGAAGAAATAGCTTGGAAGGATGGCAAGAGGCAGGGCGGTGCAGTGGCTAGAGCGGCAGACCAGGACCTGGGAGGCCAGGGTTCGAATTCTGGCTTGGTCATGAAGCTAAAGGGGTGACCTTGGGCCAGGTCGCTGCCTCTCAGCCTGCCCTACCTCACAGGGTTGTTGTGGGGGTTGAATAGGGAGGAGAACCATGTTCACCGCCTTGATCTCTTCCAGGAACGGTGGGATATAAATGTATTGACAAAGAAATAAGTAAAATTTACATGGCTTCAGGGCAGGTAATGTTGCCATTAACTTGCCCTTGACATCACCCCTCGTCACCTGCCCTCACTTGACAGGGTCTGAGTCTGGGGTGGCTTCGCCAAAGGGCAATAATTTTATTTCTTTTCTATGGAGGTGACAGTGGCATCATTATAGAATCATAGAATCATAGAATCATAGAATCCTAGAGTTGGAAGAGACCACAAGGGCCATCGAGTCCAACCCCCTGCCAAGCAGGAAACACCATCAGAGCACTCCTGACATATGGTTGTCAAGCCTCTGCTTAAAGACCTCCAAAGGAGGAGACTCCACCACACTCCTTGGCAGCAAATTCCACTGTTGAACAGCTCTTACTGTCAGGAAGTTCTTCCTAATGTTTAGGTGGAATCTTCTTTCTTGTAGTTTGGATCCATTGCTCCGTGTCCGCTTCTCTGGAGCAGCAGAAAACAACCTTTCTCCCTCCTCTATGTGACATCCTTTTATATATTTGAACATGGCTATCATATCACCCCTTAACCTCCTCTTCTCCAGGCTAAACATGCCCAGCTCCCTTAGCCGTTCCTCATGAGGCATCGTTTCCAGGCCTTTGACCATTTTGGTTGCCCTCCTCTGGACACGTTCCAGTTTGTCAGTGTCTTTCTTGAATTGTGGTGCCCAGAACTGGACACAGTACTCCAGGTGAGGTCTGACCAGAGCAGAATACAGTGGCACTATTACTTCCCTTGATCTAGATGCGTTATACTCCTATTGATGCAGCCCAGAATTGCATTGGCTTTTTTAGCTGCCGCGTCACACTGTTGGCTCATGTCAAGTTTGTGGTCAACCAAGACTCCTAGATCCTTTTCATTACCTGTGGTCAGCCGGTACCCTCATCCTGTTACGGTTTAATTGGGTTTTGCAGGTTCCTGTGCAGTTTAGAAGGAATTCTTGGAATTCCTGCTTTGCAAACGGGGTTGGTCTAGATGACCCTCGGGGTTCCCTTCCAACTCCAATGGTTCTGTGATTCTAAAGGGTCCTGCGAGAGTTGCCGGCAGGGGCCATTCCTCCAAAGAGCCCCATCTGGCCTCGCGGCAGGCCTGCACAAAGGTAGATGGAAGGTGTCCTTCTGTCGCTTCAATTGGTGGAAAATGCAACAGGCGCACACCTGGCTCTGCACATAATCGATGTGAGGAGGTCCTTTCTGCAGAGGAGAGCGAACTCAGCAGGCCCGGCGCTTGCCGGAGGCTCACTGCTGCGCAGAGAAGTATAAAATTACAGGATTTGCAAAGGGAAGCCGGCAGAATTGGCAGCAAAGAGCGACTCTCTTGCGGGCTTCTTCTCCCTGTCGTCCCCGGGGTCTCTGCACACCCAGCGGTTCTCAAACTTCCTTCTCTGGGCCTCACTTTCAGAATTTGCTCGTGCCGTCCCTATTATTTTATTCATCGGAAAACAATTAGAAGCAACTCCTAGCAGTGCTCGGTTTACAACGCAGAGCACAAGTGCTTTATAGTATGACCACGGGGCACCCACAAAGTAGAAAACAATGCAGCTACGTAAGAACATAAGAATTGCTCCCAAATTATAAGCCTCTTACGTATCATGGAATCATAAAATTGTAGAATTGGAAGGGACCTTGGGGTCATCTAGTCCAACCCCCTGAAATGCAGGAATCTCAGCTAAAGCATCCAGGACAGATGGCCGTCGTACGTATTGGAGGTGTGAGCTTGCTTTTGCCGGTCATCTCATTTATATTGGGCCTAATTTGAGACAAATGAACTTTCATCTTCTCACCAACACAAAGAAACCCGTCTCTTTTCTGATCTTTCGCATTTGTCAGATTTGAATATCCCGGTTCACGACACTATGCCGTGGAGAGAGGTAGAAGAATAGCCAGTGCCCGTAGCTTTGCATGCAGACAGTTGCAGGATCAGACCCTGGCTGGCTCTCTTGGGGAGGAAGACTGGGAAGCAGCATTTTAAAAAAAGTTTTTTATTCAAAATTAAAACAAGCCATATTCTCCAAAAACATATCATCCTTGTCCCCCCCCCATTTTTCCTCCTTCCCCCCACCTTCCCACACAAAACCCACCCACCCCCACCCCCCTGACTTCCCTCAGTTCCAGTCTTTGGTTTCTGCATGTTACAAAGTTGTATAGATCCTCAAACTATTTAGCTGATTATTATCAATAAAAAGTTTGTGAATGTTTATTCAAAACCTGCCAAGGAGTCCAGTTCGCTTTGTTGCGTCTTCAGATACTTTGTAAAGGGTTCCCATTCATCTTTAAAGTCACAGATATCCTTGTCCCGTAGCTTATATGTCAGTTTTGCCAGTTCTGCATAGTCCGTCAATTTTTCTTGCCATGATTCTTTAGTTGGGGTTTCTTCAGTCTTTCATCCTTGTGCTATTAAGACTCTCGCAGCCGTTGTCGCATACATGAAGATGTTTTTCAGCTTTTTTTGGCAGATCTTTCCCCAAAATCCCCAACAAAAATGCTTCAGGTTTTGAACAAATGTTAAATGGAACATTTTCTTCAATTCATTGTATATCATTTCCCAAATTTTTTAAATTACCTTACAATCCCACCACATATGATAAATTGTCCCCTCCTTTTCCTTACACTTCCAACATATATTTGAACTAGTTTTGTACATTTTCCCTAACTGCACTGGTGTTGTGTACCAACTGCACAACATCTTCATGAAATTCTCCTTCAATAGGGAACAATCTGTAAATTTTAAATGAGTTTTCCATAATTGTTCCCAATCTTCCTTCATAATGTTGTGACCTACATCTTGTGCCCATTTCAGAAGCGGCATTTGTACTGCAACCCACAGAGCCACATTTCCACAATGTTGTGCCATGACTGGCTCCAGGTGCGAGACCAGGTTGACCCTCCCTGGGCGTGACCTTGGACCAGTCACTGCCTCTCTCAGACCAGCCGGCCTTGCAGGGCTGTTGTGGGGTTAAATGAGGAGGGTGGGAGAGCCACGTGCAGCACCTAGACCTCCTTGGAATAAAAAAAAAAACAACAAGTGGGATATAAATGCAAAAAATCAAGGCAGACTGTTCTCAGAATGCTCTATCCGCCAAGGAGCAACCATGAGCACCTGTGGCGATTGTTGTTGTTTAGTCGTTTAGTCGTCTCCGACTCTTCGTGACCCCCTGGACCAGAGCACGCCAGGCACTCCTGTCTTCCACTGCCTCCTGCAGTTTGGTCAAACTCATGCTGGTAGCTTCGAGAACACTGTCCAACCATCTCGTCCTCTGTCGTCCCCTTCTCCTTGTGCCCTCCATCTTTCTCAACATCAGGGTCTTTTCCAGGGAGTCTTCTCTTCTCTGGAGGTGGCCAAAGTCTTGGAGTCTCAGCTTCAGGATCTGTCCTTCCAGTGAGCACTCAGGGCTGATTTCCTTCAGAATGGAGAGGTTTGATCTTCTTGCAGTCCATGGGACTCTCAAGAGTCTCCTCCAGCACCAGAATTCAAAAGCATCCATTCTTTGGCGATCAGCCTTCTTTATGGTCCAGCTCTCACTTCCATACATCACTACTGGGAAAACCATGGCTTTAACTATACGGACCTTTGTTGGCAAGGTGATGTCTCTGCTTTTCAAGATGCTGTCTAGGTTTGTCTGTGGTGATAGTCTCTCCTTTTCTCAATTTCTGTTCCTTCTGTCCTCACTTGTCTGCAATCCCAGATTTCAGATCCACCCAGATTTCAGATCCACCCAGATTTCAGACCCAAGAGTAAACTCGAACCCGGGACATCCTGCTCTGTCGCTCAGTCTCTCTTAGCTCTTGAGTTTCACCAGCATTTTTGAGGACAAAGGAGAGGCGGCTTCTGCGAGAGACATTTTCCTTTGGCGTCCCACATTTTTTGGAAGTCCGAACCCAGATTTCTTTTGGGCTCCCTTTCCTCGCCCCCTCCCCACCGGCCACCACCGTAGATACCTTGCCCTGATCCTGTTGATCGACTCTGCGCAAGTTCATTAGAGCTTTGCCATCATCTTCTCATTAATTCGTTTTCTTTTTTTGCATTTTGCCGTTGTGCGGAGAGGGGGAGATCGATAACTCAGCGGAGCATCAAAGTTATTAATTCACAAACAAACAGTGCCGGGGCTGATGAGAAGCAGGAGGAATGTCAATTTTCCATGCTGGCGTTATTACAGGTGGCCTTGAAAGAGAGTTGATTTAGCAAATCAAGGCCGCCAGAGGTGGTTTGTTCTTGGGCTGGAGGGGCAGGAAGAAGTTGCTGGAAGGGAGAGAGAGGACAGGGGTGTGGGTGGGTGGGTGAAATATACTCGGAGTCGAAAGTGGATTTCATGCTCTTTATTCAGCTCATAGTGCTGAGGAGGAATGGAAGTTCCCCCAGAATGTCTGCTTTATATACATTATTTACACAATGGGCCCCACGTGATTGGCTAATTCCAGGATTCTCCTGTAGGCCAATCAGGTTGCGGATTCACTTCCACATGGAGCTGGATTGGGTGGCTCCTGTGGACCAATCAGAATGTTGCATTCTGAATCCTATTGTTCTAGGACCAATCAGACTGCTGCATTCTGGATCCTATTTAACTCAGTACATAACAGTTTTTTTGTGTGTGTGTTGCACAGCTGATCTGGGTGCATGTGGGAAAGGAAAGGGGAAAAGGAATCAGAGGATCGCTGGTCCACCTTGCCCAGTATTCTCTACTGAGTGGGACCAATAGCCCTCTGGGGTTTCAGGTGGGAGACAGTCCCAGGGGTTGAATCAGCTCTGGGGTGTTTTGGAGATCCTGTGGGATCTCACACGTGCATCTCTAGACATCCAGAGTTGGCATGCTGAGAGGGCCTTGCCCCCCACCCCAAGCAAGGCAGCAGCTACCCTGCACAAAAAGAGCCACACCCCCAAAAATAATTCTTTCTTGATTTTCATCCAATTTAACAAGTTCAGTTCAATTTCCATACCATAGACCCGTAACATGTTGACTTCCCATCCCACCCTTTCTTCCATGATGTTTCTGTTCAAATCCTTTATCAGCTGCCTTCAATGCAACATGTATCCTAGCCTACATTCCTTCTTCATTCTCATTCTTTTGCTTGTATCTCAAGTCCTGCTTGCAATTTCATTTAACTATAATATTTTTGCAGATGATGATACCTCTGGATGCAAACGGGATCCGTTCCGGAGCCCCGTTCGCATCCTGAGTAGAATGTGCCTGCACATGTGTGGGTCACGTTGCACCACTTCTGCGCATGCGCGTGACGTAATTTTGAGTGCCTGCGCATGCACAAGCGGTGAAACCAGGAAGTAACATGTTCCGTTACTTCCGGGTCGCCGCGGAGCGTAACTTGAAAACGCTTGACCTGAAGCATATTTAACCTGAGGTGGAAGACAGGAGTGCCTGGCGTGCTCTGGCCTGTGGGGTCACGGAAGAGTCAGATGCAACTAAACGACTAAACAACAACAACATGACTGTAGTCCAAGAAAAGGATCTCCATTCTTCCACAAAGAAGAGTCTCTTATTTTTGCCAAGAATCTGGCCATCTTTGAGAGAGCTTTTTAAGCTCTCCGCTTCGCTTTTAAGCTTTCTGCAGTGATTGGAGATTTTCTCTCTCTCTCTTCCACACGGGCTAGGTGCAAGGTGGCCCCGAGGGTTTGGGTAAGCGCAATATTCATGTGCACGCAGAATTCTTGGAACCGAACGCCCGCAAAAGGTGCAATTGGGCTGTACTATTTCTCCCCCGGCTTTTCCTTCTCCTCCTCAAAAATAGAAAGATGCAGAGTGTATTTCTGTACAGGCATCATTTGAGTTTCTGTGCGGAGAGGTTGGTGGTTTGGGGGATGCCTTTTTCGCACTGCCTCCCTCTGACCGGTGGAAGCTGTCAGTTTGGAAAGCTTCGTTTCGTTCAGAGGAGCGAGAGACAAAGGCACTGAGTCAAAATGCTGCCCACGACAGCTGGAGGCAACGCTTCCTCATGATAGCTGAGAACCCGAGAGCTCAAGAATAGCCTGCTGGATGAGGCCCATCTAGTCCAGCGCCCAATTCTCACAGGGATTTGAGCTAGCAAGGGCAAGCACACTCTCCCCTCCTGTGGTTTCCAGCAACTGGTGTTCAGGAGCCTTGCTGCCTCTCCCAAGAGTTCCTCTTCTAACCTCCTAGACTCCCACAAGATTACAATTCCACAATAAACGCATATACCTGAAAGGGTTTTCCCCGTGTACATGCTCATCACTCCAAAATTTGCTGGCTGAGGGTATGATGAAGATGGGACTGCAGCCATGAAGCCACAAAATGTAGACTGTAATTTTATGCTGCGAACCGCTCTGAGGTCTATGGGTATGCAGGGCGGTATACACATTTTAATCATCCTCATAATCACCATCTCGGTGCAGGAACATTAGTGTGGAAAGGAAAACTGCACTCACTCTCTAATAACTGTGACTGAAGAGCAGGCACAGGCAAATTCGGCCCTCCAGATGTTTTGGGACTACAACTCCCATCATCCCTAGCTAGCAGGACCAGTGGTCAGGGATGATGGGAATTGTAGTCTCAAAACATCTGGAGGGCCAAGTTTGCCTATGCCTGCCGAAGAGGAAGCAAGCTTGATCTAAATGGTAGGACCTGAACCCAGGGGCTTCCAATGACAAGAAAAGTGTTTCCAACACAAACTTAGGAAGAGCTTTCTGGTGGCCAGAGCTGTTAAGACAGTGGAACAGACTTCCTTCAAAGGTGGTGGACTGTCCTTCCCTGGGGGGGTTTAAGAAGAGGTGGGGTGGCTGTCTGCAAAGGATGTTTTAGCTGTGATTCCTACATTGCAGGGGGCTGGACTCGGTGACTCTTGGGTTCCTTCCAATTTTACCATTCTATGAGTCTGATACTCCAGGGGGCTCGGATGACCCCCTTGTCTTGATTATCCCATCTGTTATGTATTGAGTTGAATAGGATCCAAAATGCAGCAGTCTGATTGGTCCTAGAACAATAGGTTCCAGAATGCAGCAGTCTGATTGGTCCACAGGAGCCACCCAATCCAACTCCAGGTGGAAATGAATCCGCAACCTGATTGGCCAACAGGTGAATCCCAGAATTAGCCAATCACGTGGGGCCCATTGTGTAAATAATGTATATAAAGCAGACATTTTGGGGGAACTTCCATTCTTCACTACTATGAGCTGAATAAAGAGCATGAAATCCACACTCAACTCCGAGTATATTTCACCATCTCAAAGGCTTCAGCTCTGATATTCAAAATAAGTTCTGGAGTTCCTGGGAAACCTTCCAGAGACAGTCTCCATACCCCTCCTTCGATTTGATGAAGACATTTTCCTGGAATCAAATTCTTCATCATCATCTTAACGTTCCTTATCGTGGCAGACAGAAGCCCTAAGTGTTGGAACTGACATTTCAAGCGGATTGTGTTCTCTCTGCAAGCTCCCTCATTAATTTTCGAATTTGGACAGGGGCTTTGAGATGCTAAGTCTGAAATCCTGATGAAATTGGATGACATCTCTCTCCCAGCCCCCCCCCCCCCCAAAAAAAAACCCAGGGCATTTGTGACAGAAAGAAAAGAGGAGTCTGAGTGGCTGTTTCATCATCTTCTGTGGCCGTTTGACGGAGGAGAAATGAAGATGAACAGAAAGGAAGAACTTTTTCTCTCTGCTGCTGCCTTTGCTCATTTGATCCTTGCACAATGCAAGTTCATCATCTTCCAACCAGATGCGGAGTGAGCCCAGTTCACAGGTTTGACTGCGCTGTTAAATTTTGGACAGTCAGTTTCCTCTTCTCTGCACTGTGCTGTTTCCAGAACAACACTTGACTCAGTATGCAGAACATACAACTGGCAAGACTTGAGCCTGTATCTGCAAACTCAGCGGCAGCCTGATGTTCACCTTAGCAAAGCTGCTGGGGTTTTGCCACATCCCAAGATTGCAATGTACCGTGTGATGCGTTTCTCATCCAATTTTTTAAAAACTTAGGAAGGCTCTCTGCTCTTTTCAGCCTCGCTGAGGTTCAGCTCTCCTGTTTCAGCGAGAGGGTCTGGCAGGAGGTACGTGGGGCGAAGCAGTAATTAAATTCAAGACCGTCTTGGTAATAAAGCGGGGGAAGCCATGCTCAAAGCAACAAATTGAAATTAAATCAAGGACAACTGTGAAGTATTTTTCTTTTCCTGTGCGTAAGGAGCACGTGCGAGATTAAAGCAAACGGGCCACTTTAGAAAGCGCCTTGAGGTTTGCTCAAGCTATGAAGCTGAAAAAGAGCCAGCAATGTGATGCTGCAGCAAACAAGGCCAATTCCTTTTTAGGGCACAATTCGCCAGGAAAGTTTCCTGCTATGCCCTTTTGCTGCTCCCATTCATCTCCGTGGGCCTGGGGTAGAGGACTTACATTATTGGGTTTCAGTAACAGAAATGTTTGCTTTTCTAAATCTTGGGAAGCAAACTTACCGTTTCTGTTAGTACTGGCAGGAAATGATTGGAAAGCTTGCATTCCGTTCCCGGCACCCTAGTTCCGCATTGACAAGTTGCGAAAGATTCAGAGGTGAGCTGAGAAAACAAATGGCACCAAAGTCCCCAGTCACTCTCTTTTCTAGACTTCTGTTCCCCGAAAGCTCAACATGTGGTTTATGTAATAAAACAGCAGACAACTTTATAAAACCACATTTAAAAAACACACACAACCCTAACAGTGACACGGGTGGGGCTGTGGGTTAAACCACAGAGCCTAGGACTTGCCGATCAGAAGGTCAGCGGTTCGAATCCCCACGACGGGGTGAGCTCCTGTTGCTCGGTCCCTGCTCCTGCCAACCTAGCAGTTCAAAAGCACGTCAAAGTGCAAGTATATCAATAGGTACCGCTCTGGCGGGAAGGTAAACGGCGTTTCCGTGCGCTGCTCTGGTTCGCTAGAAGTGGCTTAGTCATGCTGGCCACAAGACCCGGAAGCTGTACGCCGGCTCCCTCGGCCAATAAAGCAAGATGAGCACCGCAACCCCAGAGTTGGCCACGACTGGACCTAATGGTCAGGGGTCCCTTTACCTTACCTTTAACAATACACAGAATGCTGGCTGATCATTGCTAGAAATTGTGGGGGAAATGGAATAGAGTATCCTGGGAAGGGCACCACTGGCTGGCTGGCTGGCTGGCACCCAAGCAGCTCTCCCAAGTGCAACATTTTGTTGCAGGTCCCGCTGGTAAGGCCTAGTTTTCCTCCACTTCTGTAAACTCACGAGTGGTTGGGTTTTAATCTCTCCCTCGGGAAGGGCATACCACATTGGCAAAGTATTTATTTATTTAGACAGACAGACATACCCTGCCCATCTGGCTGGGTTTCCCCGGCCACTCTGAGTGGCTCCCAACAGAATATAAAAAACATGATAAAACACCACACATTAAAAGCTTCCCTAAACAGGGTTGCCTTCAGATGCCTTCTAAAAGTTGTGTAGTTCTTGATCTCATTGACATCTGATGGGAGGGAGTTTCACAGGGCGGGCGCCACTACCAAGAAGGCCTTCTGCCCTTCAGTTCCCTGTAGCTTCCCATCTCGCAGTGAAATAACAATAAATTCAGAATTCAAAAATCAATTTAGGGGGGAAATCCATCCAATAGATAATCCCCAGAACTAGCTGGCTGAATTAGTCCTACTTGGGCCAGCGAGGAGACCAGGGGAGAATTAGCTGTGGGGTCTCAGAGCGGGTAATCTTCATAAAGATAATCTTCATAAAAAGGGGAGAAGGAGGGAAGGAAGGGGAATAAAAGATCAGGCTGAATTCAAATTAAAAGCCAGGCGGAATAGCTCTGTCTTACAGGCCCTGCGGAAGGAAGTTAAATGGTCTCCTGAGACAGAGCATTCCACCAGGCCGGAGCCATCACTGAGAAGGCCTTGGCCCTGGTGGAGGATAATCTGACTTCCTTAGGGCCCGGGACTCGATCTTACTAGGTGCAGGACTCATGTGGAGCTGGGCAAACCGAGTGCCCAACCCACACTCAGTTGCACCAGTGACTTACCATGGTTCCTGAATTGTTGCTTGCTGACACCCCCAACATAGAATCAAAGAACTGTAGAGTTGGAAGGGACCCTAAGGGTCATCTAGTCCAACCCCCTGCAATGCAGGAATCTCAGCTCAAGCATCCCTGACAGATGCCCATCCAACCTCTGCTTAGAAACCTCCAAGGACGGAGAGCCCACCCAAGGGAGACCATCGGCTAAGGGAGCTGGGCATGTTTAGCCTGGAGAAGAGGAGGTTAAGGGGTGATATGATAGCCATGTTCAAATATAGAAAAGGATGTCACATAGAGGAGGGAGAAAGGTTGTTTTCTGCTGCTCCAGAGAAGCGGACACGGAGCAATGGATCCAAACTACAAGAAAGAAGATTCCACCTAAACATTAGGAAGACCTTCCTGACAGTAAGAGCTGTTTGACAGTGGAATTTGCTGCCAAGGAGTGTGGTGGAGTCTCCTTGTTTGGAGGTCTTTAAGCAGAGGCTTGACAACCATATGTCAGGAGTGCTCTGATGGTGTTTCCTGCTTGGCAGGGGGTTGGACTTGAAGGCCCTTGTGGTCTCTTCCAACTCTATGATTCTATGATTCTATCTGTTCCACCATGCTCAGAAGGGGGGCATTTTGCCTTTCTCCAGCGCCTTGGGTGACAGGAGGTGTTCTTTGTCACTCTTGGGGTGCAGTTCCGTTTTCTGGGTTCGTGATGGAAAGTAGGGAATTTGCAGCCGTTCTGTATCCTGGCGGAGAAACGGCGCTGACCTTCTACTGCCGGTTGCGGCTGAGGGGGAGAGAAGTGGCGGTGATATGACACACATGTGCGCGAGACTGGCACTTGAGGGCTGAGCCATCAGTCATGCAGATAAAAGGCTTCGCTTTCCCCTCAAGCAGCTGCCCAAGGCTGCAGAAGCGGCTGTCGAGGGCCCTCCAAGTGGCAATTATCAGCTCTGGACCCAGGAGTCCTGGGCTTGAGAGCGCTGAGCTTTCTGGCTAAGAGGCTCCCATTAAGGGGCGCCTCGCACTGAGGCCGGATTCAGGCTCTCTTAAGAGGCACTTCAGCCCCGCCAAAGAGAATCCCGCGGCCCCGTAGGTCGTGGCACAATGGAGCGGATTCTCCTCGCGATGAGATCAAGCACCAAGCGGGTGAACTCTCCTTGCAAAGTCAGCAGCGGGAGTCAGGAGGAACTGAGGAAGGTGCGTCGCAACAGCTCCGACTTGGTGCAGGCTCCCTCAGAAGGGGGCAGAGGACAAAATTTGGCACCTGCCACTAAATAGTTCCTATTTCCATGCCCTCCTCCCTCTCGTCTTCCACTCTGCACATGCTCTCAAGTGCGCTGTGTTCTAGTCGTGGCATCTTTTGCGCCTCCTCGGCTTGGTACCCTTTGCAGGAGAACTGCCTGGGCCACCCTAAATCTGGCGTTGCCTTCATTGGAGGTTTCGAAGCAGATTTTGGATGGCCGTCTGCCTGGGATTCTTTAGTTGCGATTCCTGGGCCAGATGACTCTCAGGTTCCTCTCAACTCTACAGTTCTCTCATACCTCTCCTGGTATGCCCCGCGGAGGACCTTAAGGCCCACAAATGACAACACTTTGGAGGTCCCAAGTCGCAAGGTGGTTAGATTGGTCTCGGCTAGGGCCAGGGCCTTTTCAGCACTGGCCCCGACTTGGTGGAACGCTCTGTCCCAAGAGACCAGGGCCCTGCGGGACTTGACATCTTTCCGCAGGGCCTGCAAGACAGAGCTGTTCCTCCTGGCCTTTGGTTTGGACTCAGTCTGACCCTTATGCTTCCCTCCCCTTATGGTCTTGATTTATCGGCTACTTTTTAAACGAGGCTGCATTTTAAATCGCATCTTAACCTGTATTTTAAATTGTGGATTTCCCCCCTATTATGTTTTTACTGTAATTTTACTGGTGTTAGTGGCCCTGAGCCTGGGGACGGCGGGGTATAAATAAAATTTATTAGTATTATTAAGTTTGGTTTGGTATGGTTGCTCTAACTGACCGTTTCTGTCCATATGCTCAGAGACTTTGCGCCTGTTCATTGGGGGAGATAGGAAGCCCAGAGCACTTGTTCTTTAGATGTCCCTTTTTCGAAGAGGCACGTAGTGAGACCATTGATCCCCTGCTGGTGAGGCTTGCTGACCTCGCAGAAAAGCAAAAAATTGACCTTTTCCTGTTAGGCAAAGATCAGAAGATGACTCGGATGGTCACCAGATTCTGTGTACAGATCTGTAGGCGCAGACCATCCCCTGACCCAAACTAGTTCATGAACAAAACCCCCAGACTCGGTTCCATGGGTGACTCTGGGTTATCTCTCTGCGGTAGCTTATCTGAAAGTTTTAAGTGTCTATACACTTATAAAAAACTAAAAAGTCCCAAGCACAGCAATCTTTGGGACGTGGGTGGCGCTATGGGTTAAACCACAGAGCCTAGGACTTGCCGATCAGAAGGTCGGTGGTTCGAATCCCCGCAACGGGGTGAGCTCCCATTTCTCGGTCCCTGCTTCTGTCAACCTAGCAGTTCCAAAGCACGCCAAAGTGCAAGTAGATAAATAGGTACCACTCCGGCGGGAAGGTAAACGGCGTTTCCGTGCGCTGCTCTGGTTCGCCAGAAGCGGCTTAGTCCTGCTGGCCACATGACCTGGAAGCTGTACGCTGGCTCCCTCGGCCAGTAAAGCAAGATGAGCACCGCAACCCCAGAGTCGGTCACGATTGGACCTAATGGTCAGGGGTCCCTTTACCCTTTACTGCACTTTCAAGACATTGGATCTGGCCATGAGCTCCATATAAAGCCTTTGAAGAGGCTTCTCAGAATCCTGAATTGTGCTCTGAAGGCTTTGGGGACGCAGTCCTAGCCTTGCTCTTGCACCCGGGCTTGCGGGCTTCGCTTTGGGGTGTCCAGTTGGCCGTTCTTTAGAATAGGACGCTGGACCAATTGGAGTCTGATCCTGCCAGCTCTTCTTATATTCATCCAAACCCCGAAAGGGTTTTGTGGATGCGGGAATAAAGTTCGCTGTAATCCGATCACAGCTTGGCCGCCGACTTCCCCTTACACAAGAGTAAAGGAGGACTTCAAAGAAAACGAAACCATCCAATTTGCTCTGCTGGCTTGGGTTTTTGCTGAGCTGAGCTTTCTCTGGGATGAAGCGAGGAGCTCTTTGCCCAGGCTGATCGCATCCAGCAAAGCCAAGATTGTAAGTGGTTTCCCCGGCCTTTTCTCTCTCTCTTTTACTCTGGAACAGAACG
Organism: Podarcis liolepis; assembly: GCF_965112155.1. Classification (NCBI taxonomy): domain Eukaryota; kingdom Metazoa; phylum Chordata; class Lepidosauria; order Squamata; family Lacertidae; genus Podarcis; species Podarcis liolepis. Next base: position 64,069,840 of record NC_139565.1, read on the forward strand.
AGCTCCGGAAACCAACCTGCCTGGCTTTTATTGGACACGCAGCAATTTCCAAAGTAAGATGTGCTACTTTTGCAGAGCCCTGGACTGGGCAAAGCATTAGGAAGCAAGGCCGTGGGGAGCTTTGACAGAAGTTTCCCACCTTTTTTGTATTTCTGGGACTCTCTGAAACTCCCCCCCCCCCAAACCACAGTTCTCTGCACAGAATTGCTTGACTGACCTCTGGCTGCCCTTGAGCAGTTCGTTTTGTCTCATGAAATCCTCTTGACAGAGGATGGCCGGCCAGTGGCAAAAATTATTATGATTTATTTTTATTTCATTTCTGTACCTCTTTATATTTTTCTTAGAAAAATCCTGAGATGGGCCATTGGAGAAATTGCCCTGGGAATGAGGGTCTGTAGAGCAATGTGACGATCTCTCCAGGGATGGTGGGAAGTGACCTGTTCTCTCCAGGGAATGGCAGTGAAGCCCTTTTAGTTATTCAGTGGGTTAGAATGTGGTGTTGGTAATGCCAAGGCTGCAGGTTCGATTCCCGTATGGGGCAGCTGCACATTCCTTCATTCTAGGGGGTTGAATGAGATGATCTTCAGAGTCTCTTGGTTTCTATGATTTCCAAATAGGTTTGCCTCACAACTCGGTCCATAGGGTGCAGGAAGCAGCAGGGGTTTAAAGTAAAGGTATGTTGCTGCCATACCCCTTAATGTAGTTGTCAACTCACCCCTCACCCCTGAGGAAAAAAGCAGTTATTAATGAGGAGGTCCTTGTCTGCATTGCCTGGGCTAAAAGAGTTCATTTTATTCATTTCATAGAATTTATACATGGCTTGATTGTAAACTGAACATCATCATCCCCTCAAAGTGGTTTACAAAAAAAGATAATAAAATCATCACTAAGAAAACTCAACAACAAAAATTCAAGACTTTCCAAAAGTTAAAACGACATTAGATTAAATTTCGCACCCGCTTTCTAAACCTCTGGACAGGCTTGTCTAAACAAGAATGTTTTTAGCAGTAGCTGAAAAGGGGACAGTGAAGGCGCCTTCCTGTTTTCACTAGGCAGGGAGTTCCAAAGTTTTAGGTGCTATCACATTGAAAAATTAAATTCTCACTAATAATAATAATAATAATTAATAATAATAATAATAATAATAATAATAATAATAATAATAGATTATTTATACCCCGCCCATCTGGCTGGGCTTCCCTAGGCACTCTGGATGGCTTTCAACAGAATATTAAAATGCAATAGTCTATTAAACATTAAAAGCTTCCCTGAACAGGGCTGCCTTCAGATGTCTTCTAAAAGTCTGGTAGTTGTTGTTCTCTTTGACATCTGGTGGGGGGGTGTTCCACAGGGCGGGTGCCACTACCGAGAAGGCCCTCTGCCTGGTTCCCTGTAGCTTTGCTTCTTGCAATGAGGGAACCGCCAGAAGGCCCTCTGCACTGGACCTCAGTGTCCGGGCAGAACGATGAGGGTGGAGATGTTCCTTCAGGTATACTGGACCAAGGCTGTTTAGGGCTTTAATGGTCAGCACCAATGTGGAACGGGTCTTGTGACAGCGGCAGTTCTGCAGATGAAAGAGGTTGAGAAATGTGTTTGCTAACTCGTGCCCTCCTCTCGGACCCTGTCCCAACTGGTGGGTTTCTTTTCTTGTAGGTGTCTACTGCACAGTGCTTTTTTCCTTGGGGGTACCCAGTACCAGAACCATTTTTTCCTAGAAGAAAAGCACTGGTTAAAAGCGTGGCCCTTTCTGTAACAACTTCATGGTGAGTCCCGGCACCTCCCATGGTCCAGCTCAGTATTTTGGCCTCTGACCAGCCTCAGAAGACTGTAGGGGGAAGGGGCTTCTTTTCTTCTAAGTAGATTTTGGGTGGCTGCTGGGTGCCCAGGAAGGAGCAGCTGACTTACACATGCTCTGCACCTGCCATCTGTCTTGAGGTCTAGCAGCTTGGGCTGTGACCCAGCCCCTTTAAATCCTTTTGCTGCAGTTGAACGAGATGATGTGTGATTCCCAAGTGGTCCCCACACCTCACTTGAATTCACAGCAGCAACAGCCTGTGTGGAAATGTGTCAGACGCTCGGAGACAACTCCGTTTGCTTCGAGACTTGCAACTTGAGAGATTTCACATCCCGTAACCCCCCAACTCTACTGCTGAAGCAAAACAGGTTTCTTGAGAACTCACAGTCTCAGGCTCCGCAGAAGACAGAGGAAGTTATCTCTCTCTCTTTTTGGAGGGGAAGGGGTGCTGATACGTGATTTATTGCCTCTCTGGGTAGCCGAAATCCCTCACAGGAAGCTTTGTCTGTTTTCCGCAATGGTGACATTTTGCCCCTTCCACCTTCTCGCCGTTCGCTCAGCACATTTCCTCCCAGCCTGCTTCTCAGAAAGACTCCTAGAACAATGCTTAATATTATTACACTTCGGCAGCAGAAGCAGGTAATTTAAGATCACATCTGCTTGCAATCTGGGCGCAGGGAAGGGGCGCTGTGTCTCCGCTGCAATGGGCTTGCTCAAAGACTTGGAGGTGGCAGCAAGACTCTCCTTAGGAAGAGAGGGCAATTATCATAGAATTGTAGACTTGAATGGAACCCCAGGGGTCATCTAGTCCAACCCCCTGCAATGCAGGAATCTCAGCTAAAGCATCCAGGACAGAGGGCCATCTGCTTAAAAACCACCCTTCTGAGGGTGTCTGTTCCACTGTTGAACAGCTCCTACCATCAGAGGTAAAGGACCCCTGGACGGTTAAGCTAGGTTGGCATGAGCTGGGACAGAGCAATGGGAGACACCATTGATCCTTTGCCGAAGAGGCTCGCCGATCTTTCAGACAAGTCTAAACTTAATTTGCTCCTCTTAGGCAAAGATCAAAAGATGACCTGGCTGGTAGCCAGATTCTGCACCCAGATTTGTAGGCACAGATCATCGTCTAGAATAAAATAGCTTACTGGGGAAATGCTGGTGTCGCCCTTTGGGGCGCCTCAGGGTCATTTTTTATGGTAGCCCAAATCTCAGTTGTCCGGGTGTGTTCTCAAAGCTACCAGCATGAGTTTGACCAAACGGTGGGAGGCAGTGGAAGACAGGAGTGCCTGGCGTGCTCTGGTCCAGGGGGTCATGAAGAGTCGGACACGACTAAACAACATCAACAACAATGTATATATCTCAATTTTAACTCATGAGCTATATTGCTGCAATCTGCTCCGACTGTATATTTTATCTTTATGAATGCTGTTTTTATTGTGTTATGCGAGCTGGTCTTTGGCCGTAATAAATTACCTATCTATCTGCCCCTGTTAAGTCCAGTCGGCTAGGTTGGCAGCAGCTGGAACAGAGCAGTGGGACCTCACCCCATTGCATCGATCCAAACTTCCGACCTTCCGATTGGGAAGCCCAAGAGGCTCAGTGGTTTAGACCAGAGCACCACCTGCTCCCCTGAGCCAGCCTTTCAGACTATTATGTTCAATTTCAATGCGCTCCAAAATTGCACCCAACTTCGGAGCCAGTAGTCAAGTTCACTTATGCAACTAGTGGAATAATGGTGATTGCCTTATTTATATAGCAGCACCGCGAGGGATGAAGTAGGGAGTTAGCGAGACTTGTGTTTCTGGCTGGGGAGAAAAATTGTAGGGAGACCTGACAGGCAAGGAGGCAAATCTTGTATGCAAAGTTGCTACCTGGAATTTCTGCGTGTGGGGAGAGAGGCTGGGAGAACTAACTGGGAGCCAATGTGCAAAACAGCCTAAGCCTAAATGTGGATGGTGCAGTATCTTCAAAACGTAGTTTTGAGAGTAAACTAAATTGCCCTCTAATAAAATCAGGCCACATTTTTTGTCCCAGAGTTTTTGCACCCATTGCATCAGAGTGCTGGAAGGGCAGGACACAATTATGCTATGCTGAGCAACCAAGCAGAGAACTGTCTTTTATCTCCAAGAGGCAAAGAGTGGGAAAGGGGCCTGGAGCATGCTAGTCGGCCACTGAGAGAAGAGGACATGGGACTAGCCAGGCCTTAGGCTGGACCCAGATTCAGGGCTCTCCTTAAGTTCCTTTCCAGCCTCATGAGTGATACCGTAGGGTTGAGAATCGTAGGGCTGGAAGGGACCCTTTGGGCATAGCTGTCAACTTTTCCCTTTTCTTGCGAGGAATCCTATTTGGAATAAGGGAATTTCCCTTAAAAAGGGGGAAATGTTGACAGCTATGCCTTTGGGGTCATCTAAGCCAATGTCAGGCTTCTTTCTCACTTTGACCATAGATAGGTAAAAAGGTAAAGGACCCCTGGACGGTCCAGCCCAGTCAAAGACCACTGTGGGGTTGCAGCGCCCATCTTGCTTTCAGGCTAAGGGAGCTGGCATTTGTCCACAGACAGCTTTCCGGGTCATGTGGCCAGCAGGACTAAACCACTTCTGGCGCATGAAGGACCGTGACGGAAACCAGAGCGCACGGAAACACTGTTTACTTTCCCGCTGCAGAGGTACCTATTTATCTACTTGCACTGGTGTGCTTTCGAACTGCTAGGTTGGCAGGAGCTGGGACTGAGCAACGGGAGCTCACTCCATCATGGGGATTCGAACTGCCGACCTTCCGATCGGCAAGCTCAAGAGGCTCAGTGGTTTAGACCACAGCGCCACCCACGTCCCTATTCCCTTTTAGCTATTGTAGATAAGCGATTCAAAATAAAGCGGTGTCTTACCAGCAACAGAGATGTTTAATGAATACAGCAAAAGAACAAACGATCATTCTCGCAGTGCAGGTGCTCCCATTTAAGTTCTTCCCACTTCCCTCTAGTCACTTCCATCTTCCCATCTCCTATTTACCCAATCTCTCAACCAATAACCGTTCTGCAAAGTTACCTTATCCCGTCTCCTAGCCCCGGGCCTAAGAGGCTGTATGCCTTCCAGTGAGGGAGATTCGGTTAACTCTCTCTCCTCCAGTTCTGCCTCTTCTGGTTTTTCACCTCCCAGTTCTGCCCAACTCCCATCCTCCGAACTGTGCCCCTCAGCAAACCATTGTTCCAGGTCAATACTACTCTCTTGCTCCTGTGGAGCCCCAGGATCCTGGTTCCACTACTCCTCACCAGAGTAGTGCTCCCTGGCCTGATCCCTGACAGCCAACCTCCTGCAAGGCAGGAATCAGAATCCCTGAAAGAGGGCTATCCACATCCAAACACAGGATGCATTTTTGGGGTAGCTTTTGCTGGTTTGTGCTTTTACGACCTGTGCAAGTGCAGTAATGATTGCACACCCAGTGGATCATGTAACCGTGTGGTCTTTCTGGAAGGATCAGGGATCGCTACTTTCTTGAGAAGGGGTTAGATATGCCTTCTGGGCCTCTCGGTTTCCCATCCACATTTCCATTCCCTTCGTTGCGGAGAGAGAAACAGAAAGAGAGACCCTTCGATGTGCGTCGCTTTGGGGTTTGCTCTCCAGGAATCTAGTGGACCTCGCTGAGGTTCCTGCTGAGTCCTGGACTAGGAGAAGATGGATTGCAAAGCTCAGTGGAGCCATGAGAGGAGGAGGAATGGAGGAGAGAGAGAGAGAGAGAGAGAGAGAGAGAGCGAGCGAGAGAGAGCGAGAGAGAGAGATGCTCTCTCCATATTGCTGCGTCTTCTGTCTGGCAGCTCGCGAGAGATGGGTCCGGCGGGAGGAAGGACCATTGCCTTGAGTCATCTGAAATGGTCCGGCAAGCGCTTCCTCTCACTGGCTTACGTGGCTCCTCTGAGTGGGAGGACAGATTTGGAGCGCACAGCTGGCTGCGGCCTTTTCCTCAGGGCTGGAGCCTTCTCCCCCTCCTCAAAAAATAAAATAAAATTTTATTGGGTTAAGTCAGGAGTAGGGAATCTGTGGCCCGCTAGATGCTTCACGGTGCAGTTTATTCGTTTATTTATATCCCATCTTTCTTTCTCCCAAGGAGCTCGGTGGGGTGTCCGTGGGTCTCCCCTCCTCATTTGCTCCCCACAACAACCCTGTAAGGAAGGCGAGGCTGAGAGGCAACGTGATTGGCCCAAGGTCACGGCCAGGGGGGGATTTGAACCCTGGTCTCCCGGGTCCCAGCCTGACACTGTAACCACTGTGCCAGGCTGGACATGGAGAATGGATACAGGCTGATAATCCCTCCTTTTTTTGCTTTTAAAAATAATATTCTTTTAAAAGAATTTCATTTTTAAAATACTGGTGAAAAGAAAAAAAAGAAGAAGAAAAATGTGAATGAGAATCTAAGTAGAAGAAAAATGCTCAATTACATTTCCATACATTAATATACAAATGTGTATAGTCTTATTATCCTGAAACAAATTTATTTATCAATAACCTCATATAAAGTCATTCCAAATATCTTTATATTTATCTGCGTCTATAAGTGGTCTGCGTCCATTCGTATATTGCCAATATTGTCATGTTGTCAAGCCATCGATTAAGGGGAAACATATCTCTATTCTTCCGGTTTGTCAGTATCAATATCTTAGCCACCATTACGGCTCATAAAATCCATTTTCGCTGTCCCTGCTGTCGCTTCCCATACAACAGGTAAATCGTTCAAAAGAATATTCACCTCTGAAAATCTCAACTTTCTCCGTAGCGTCTAATTTATACCGTCCAGCACTCTTTCCCCAAACGTAGAAGCAGCGCTGCCACATTAGGAGAGAAGCCCTGAGCAGGAGGGGAAATGACAGATATCCCCGTTCCTGTTGCCGCCGCCGCCTCTGGCCCCTCTGGCTCTGTGCAAGGTGGTGATGAGGCAGGCAGGTGACTTTTCAGGTGAGCGGTCCATCAGCTGCCGCTCGGAAAGAAGCCATCCTTCTGGCACCAATCAGTTTCCTCTTATCGCTCGGCTTGACAGGGACTTTTATCTTCGCTGCCAAGAGAGCGAGATCAGGCACCTGGGGAAGGTATGCCTGACGCGGCCGATGGTTCCTGAGAGACTCGTTTGTCCTCTCATTTTTTGCTTTTGCTCTCCCGTCACCTCCCCCGTCTTGGCTCTGCACAAAACGTCTTCTCTAACTCACTTTCTGCGGCTCCCCAGATTCTTAGGGAATCGTTTTGGTCCTTTTGGAGGTGGCAGGTTCCTGGGGCTGGTTAGGGCTGCAGGGGAAGATGGGAGTGAGGACATCCTGCTGCCTTCCCCAATAGCTCTCCCGAGGACTCTTCTCTGGGCCTGATCCTGCCACTGCTGCAAACCCCTCATGGCATTATTATTATTATTAGTACCCTGCCCATCTGGCTGCATTTCCCCAGCCACTCTGGGTGGCTTCCAACAAAAGATTAAAAATACATTAAAACATCAGTCATTAAAAACTTCCCTGAACTCAGATGTCTTCTAAAAGTGGTTGCTTAGGCATTGGTTACAATGTGTCTCCACCCAGGGACAGAACTGACTTCCACAACCCTGCGGAAATCAGTAAGGGAAAACATTTTGGGGAGAAAGATGGAGCTGGGAACCATGCCCTCACCTCTCCCCAAATGCTCCCAGGGGCTCTTGCGTGGCCCTAGCCTCTTGACAGGGGTTCGGACAACAGCATGGCGAGCCCCTGGGTTCCTTTAATGGAATACCCTTGCAGCAGCAGCATTGGAGGGGCAGGCACAGCCTATCCATGCCCCTCCACCAGCCAATTCATAAAACCAATGCCTAACGGCAATCTTACAAGTTGTAACGATTTGCTACGCAGTTGGCAAAAACCAAATGGCACCAGCCAATCCATCAAATGGACAAAATTCCTACCAGGCCCCTGCCCCAAAAGCAGACGACCATATGACAGGCATAGCAAGGTCAGACACACAAGCCCTAAATTAGGGAGGGTGGCCGGGTGATCCGATGCAAGCAGCAAAAGGGAACGTTAAATGCTGCGTGCTAAGTGTATAAACCCTCAAGCCATCCCACAAATTGGCAGCATCATAATTTGCCCAACAACCCAGAATAGCCAGTCACAATCCTGGACATTTAAACAATCCCACCCAGCAACCAAGGTCCTGTTAGACCCCACCGCAACACGTGCTCTCCATGAAGGAGAACACGCCTTGTCGAACAAATCAGCTCCCGTACGCTGCAAACCTGGAAGTGAGTGTTCCGGTTTGTGAACGTTTTTCGGAAGCTGAACGTCCGACGCAGCTTCTGATTGAGTGCAGGAAGCTCCTGCAGCCAATCAGAAGCCGTGCCTTGGTTTTCGGATGGTTTCGGGAGTCAAATGGACTCATGGAACAGTTTAAGGTACCACTGTACTTAAAGAAGGCTTTCATATCTCTCTTCTAATTCTTTCTGTTCAGCCCTGGAGCTCTCTGATGGATAATTTGTGGATGCCCAGAGGTGTGCAAAAGCACATTTGCAAAACTTCCCAGGTGTTTCTTGAGTAGATTAGAATACCCAAGAGTGCCATTTTCCCCTTGGGCTGTTTGTGCAAGGGCCAAAGTCCCAGCAAGGAGCCTGTGCTCTTTATCCATTTCTGCCTTTAATGGGGTTTCTGGATGCAGCCAGAACTTTTCTCTTTTAGGGGAGGGGGTGGTTATATATTTTGGCCAGTTCCACACCCATCCTCCAGTTGCCAGCTCCCTTTTCTACCCTCCTTCAAGTCCACCTTCCCCTTTCTAGCTCCTCTCTCACTGCAGTTTCCTATCCAAAGAACATTTGTCTCTCTTCTGGGGGTGGTCTGGGGGTCGCCAAAGACTCCCCTAGCACTACCCTCTGATTTGCCAGGATCTGCTCTGGGCTGCAGACCTCCCTCACCCCCCCCCCAATCCAATTTCATTTCACACATTTGAAATCTTGTCAGGAAAGCAGCCGACCTTTTTTTGGAGAGAGCCAGGCATGAATCAGTTCAATCGGGGAGATCTTTCTCAATTTCTAAATTGATTAAACAAGCAAAAAACCACCTCTTTGAGATCGATTCTGTAATTTTTGACCAAACGAATAATTTGGGAGGTGAGAATCAATCCTCTATTAATTGATTTTTAAAAGCTGGGGATGGAGGGAGGGAGGAGAGATGAATTAATATCGTTCTTGATGAAATTGCTTTGTTGGTACCTAATAAGAGTAAACCTCAACTTCCCACTGCTCCTGCGCTCAGAGGAGATATTTAGGCAATTGGGTGGAGGTTGACCCCCTGGAATCTCTCGTTTGGGGCTGCAAGATGGGTGAAACCTTCCATATCCCGCTTTCCACTGAGTTTCACTGCTCCCCCCCCCCCCCAAGAAATCTCTCTTCTGTTTTCTGCCTTCTCCCCGGACCACTTTCTCTTGGCTTTGCACAATAACTGCTAGAGGAAAGGCAATCAGTTACTGATATCCAATCTCACCAGTGACTGGGACTTGGACATGTGGATTTGTAAGAGCGTGGGAAAAGGCCTGCGCTGTTGGCAAAGCCAGGTGAAAAATAATTTCGCCGGGTTTGGGAGGAAGCAAAGCGGCTCTCTCGCTCTCCATCATACGAAGGGACATTTCCAGAGGGAAAGGGAAGAATTTCCCATTAGAGGGGAGCCGGACGAGTCTGGCTCTGGGGCCCCAGAGTGTGTCTGTGAGCAAAGAAGAACACATATACTCATCTCTGAACATGTCTAAAGAAAAGGGTAGCCATAGGATGCCCAGCCTGGGTCTCCTCTGCCGTAGCATCTGAATGCAGAAGCCAGCTTTCCTTTATTGGGGGGGGGGGTGTTTAAATATTTTTTTATTAAATTTTACATTTTTATCATAGTAACATCAAATAAAAAAACATACAATTCCCAAATCCCCCCCCTCCAATGACTTCCCTCAACTTCTGGTTTCTTAACATATAAACTTCCTCTGCTTGTTTTATTAAATCTTAATATTAAATTCCTTAACTTAAATGTAGTTATCATTATCTCATTATAACGTTAATTTGTATTTTCTGTATTTATTTTGTCCATTGTAAGTGTTTACTCAAAGCCTACTAATGAATCCATTTCTTTACATCGTTTCTGTAAATACAACATAAATGGTTCCCATTCTTTTTTAAAGTCTCTATTGTCTTTGTTGCTTAGTCTTTCAGTTAACTTCGCCATTTCAGCGTATTCCATAATTTTTTCTTGCCATTTTTCTTTAGTTGATATTTCATCGCTTTCCCATCTTTGGGCTAGTAATATTCTAGCCACAGTTGTCGCATACATAAAAAGTTTCTTCTCTTTTGGCAGGTCTTGAAATACCTAATAAAAATGCTTTTGGTCTCTTAACAAAAGTTATCTTACTTTTTTTTTCCATTTCATTGTAGATCATTTCCCAGTAATTTTTAATTATTTTACAATTCCACCACATACGAAAAAAACGTGCCTTCATTTTCTTTCCATTTCCAACACTTATTGGAGCCCAGAAGCCAGTTTTCCTGATCAAAAAGCCATTGGCTTGTAGGAAAGGGTAACACTGAGAGACTCAGTACAGAGAAAGGAAAGGACTTCTCTGTACAGCACTTAGTTAACTTACGGAACTCCTTGCCACTTGATGCAGTGAAGCCGCTAGCTCCGATTCCCACAGATATCTAGGAATGCTGTCTTTGGTGACTTCCATTGAGTCCATTCTTGTTCCCTTTAAGCTTTTGGGATACCATATGGCATGGTTTCTCCAGCTCAAGCAGAGATCAGTGTGCTCTCACCCCGATTCCAGTAGGGATCTTCCAGGAATACTTAGGCACTGAAGGCTTTGCAAATCCACCATTCCATTAGTACACATTGCCAACGGTTAGTGACACAGAACTTTTTTAAAAAGCAAACTAATAAAAAAAAAGTGTGTGTGTGATTTAACCCTAAGGCTTTACTTGATATCTTATAAAGCAATGTAGGTGACTAATAACTTGAACATCCTTTTCCTTTCCAAACCTGCACTTTTGTTCTCGGGGAGCTGCGGGATCCTTACTTGGAGAACGAACTCCTTGATTTATTACGGTGCATTTGGGGCCAGGCAGATTCCTCGACCTCTACGGCTGAAATGGGCCATGCTTAGGAGAAACGGTATTCTCTGCAGATGGTAGGAAGACAGATGTGCTCAGGAGCCATCTGAGATGAGATAAACGGCGCAGCTGTAGGAGGGGACCCAGGGAGCTGGCCTGCGTTTGCACCCCCAGCCTCAGCCTCTGGTTCCCTGACTCAACTGGGTCATTGGGCCTTTCAGCGTTTCCAGATGCAGTTCAGATAGGGAGGAAGCATCCGAAATCTTCGGGGGCCGTTCACTCCCAGAAAGTTTCCAGACCAGCTTTGCAGATGCTTCAAAGTTGGAACGCACTCAAAGGAATAGTGTGCCTCTTTCCCTCTTCTCCCCTTGCAAGCGAGTCAAGCCAGACACACACACACACACACGCACACACACACACACACACACACACAATTTCCCCTGCAAAAGTCACACTGCAGTGACTGTGAGCGACGCAAGACAGCCAATTTAGCCCCGCACGTTCAGGATAAATCCCTCGTTGCTTATGCCCAGCATGTGGTTAATTGCATCTAATATGTGCACACTCTGTATTTTGCTGAGGTTATTAGGGGAATGTTGATCTTGCCCTTAATAAACACCAGTAAAGTTTCACCCGGTGCCCTGGGTGCATCGCTGAACATCTCTCCAATGTGTTGGATCTAAAACAACATACTTCATGCTCCCCACAAAATTTTGGATGCGGCAGCAAGTTTTGAACACCTTGGGCGGTCAAAAGAAGCCGGTATCTGTTCAGGAAACACAGGCATGCAGCCAAATGTAATGAAACACAACTGTCTGGCAGATTTTGGGGCATGAATGCAGGGCTCTGTAAGGTTCCGGGATGAAGCAGTCAATGGGACTAAGTTTTGAGAAAGCAATTTAGCAGCGCATTTCACCTGCTCGTTCAATTTTCTATTCGATAGGTCTGCCATACATCCAGAATTTCCCAGACATATCTGGAATTCATCCATCAGAAATAGTGTCTGGGTGAAATTTCTGAAGATTGGTAGAAATGTCCTGGGTGTAGGGCAACCCATGCTGGAAACGTTGATTTTAGGGTGTGTGTGCAAATTTCCTTTCAAAAAAGTTCAAAAACTTCATGGGGAGGAGGGAGATTTTGCAAAAAACGCTCAACAACTTTTGTGTCCGGATTATCACATATTGAAATATGGCAACCCTACTATTTGATTGCAGGCTCTTCTTTTTTGATGTGTAGTTAGCATTTGGAGTTGACGTCTGTTTGATAATTTGGTTGTTGTTGTTGCTTTTTAGTCGTTTAGTTGTGTCCGATTCTTCATGACCCCCTGGACCAGAGCACGCCAGACACTCCTGTCTTCCACTGCCTCCCGCAATTTAGTCAAACTCATGCTGGCAGCTTCGAGAACACTGTCCAACCATCTCGTCCTCTGTCGTCCCCTTCTCCTTGCGCCCTCCATCTTTCCCAGCATCAGGGTCTTTTCCAGGGAGTCTTCTCTTCTCATGAGGTGGACAAAGTCTTGGAGCCTCAGCTTCAGGATCTGTCCTTCCAGTGACCACTCAGGGCTGATTTCCTTCAGAATGGATCGGTTTGATCTTCTTGCAGTCCATGGGACTCTCCAGAGTCTCCTCCAGCACCAGAATTCAAAAGCATCAATTCTTCGGCGATCAGTCTTCTTTATGGTCCAGCTCTCACTTCCATACATCATACATCACTACTGGGAAAGATAATTTGGTTAAGGCATCTTAAATGATGGGGGTGGACTAGTTGACCCTCAACGCCCCTTCCAACTCTGCAATTCCATGATTCTATAACTGAGGGCTACGCCTGGGCGATAAATTGATATATCGCTGGGGGGGGGATCGATGACGGCTTCACTCAGCGGTATATTGCTGCTGAAACCATCGCTGCTCTTGAGCCTCTCTGCTCAGAAGCAAACTTGCTGGGAGCTGGAGGCAGAGGGATTGGGGCTCCGCTGAAGTATTCCCCCTTCCCAGCTGAGACAGGCCCAACCCCCCCGTTCCTGCTTGCACATGAGTAGGAGCGGGATCGGGGCTGCTCAGCTGGGGATCACGAAGCCTGCCCTTCCCAACTGAGAGAGCCCTGACCACCAGTTTTTTTCAACATTGCGGTATATCGCCAAACCACAATGTTTGGCTGGCGATCCACTGCGATGTTGAAAACCCAACATTGTCCAGCTCTACTGAGGGCAAAACAAAATATTAAAACAACCTTAATTGATTGCTAAGTGTATTATGAATGCAACGCACATAGCCAGACGGGTGACAATTTTCTAATGGGAGAATCAACTGCAGCCTTTAGCCAGACCCTGAAAAACTTACGTTTCCAGTTCTGCAATCTTCCCTTGTAATTACCTTTTTCTTTCCTTCCGGATCATAGCACCTTAAAGTTTCTTGGTCAGGGCACCTGGGATGCAGCCTTCCTTTGGCTGGCTCATCTGTTTCTTTTCTGCAGGAGCTAAAGCTTCGGAGCACTGCTGGAAGTGCTGCAAAAACTATTACTAGGATGGCAATTCCACTAATAATGGGTCTAGCCCACTGGGAACCTCTCTTTCCTGAGTCCCACTGGGAGGAACGAGAGATGCACCAGATATATCAGAGGAAGGCAAGGTTCTTGAGAGATCTGGCGGATGCAGCTGTTATTAGACACGAAAAGGAGATTCTCCCCTCCTGTCTTTAAAATGCGGCTTTGAAAAATGATTTTTGCATTCAGAAATATAAATTATCTAAGCTTAAAATGACTTCAGGAGTGATGGCCATAAACAGATTAGTGTCAGAATTTCAAAAGACGCCAGGAAGAAATTGGTACCCGGATCACGGCATCCTATCAAATACAAAAAAAAATCCATTATCTCCGAAACAACAAGAATTGTCAGGCTGGCACTCGCTGTATGATGCCCTGGGTGCTTAGTGTTTATTTGTGTGTTTTCTTTCTTTCCTGTGTCTAACTTGAATTTTTAAGCAGGAAACGAAGGGGTGATAAATAACAACTACAGGGTTTGCAAGGCTTGTCAGAGAATTCACACCTGCATTTAGTTTGGAGATGCAGCGAATCTGATATCTCGGGGTTTGTTTTTTACTCTCCTTCCTTCCTTCCTCTTTCTCTGTGTAGAAGCTCTTCACCAGTTTAAGAACCTGCCAAGGGCAGGTGGAACAGCCTTCATTTCGGATGGCAGCCCCATTAGAGCCCATAGTCTAGGAAATATCTGTCGTCACCTTGAGCGAGGCTCTTTTAACAGATCTTTCCTAAGTCAGATTTCCTGGTGGCTTGATGTGAGGAGTTTGCCCTTGACTTTGACATTCTGGTTTTCTGTGCCATTCGCAGGAGACTTGTTTTGTTTTGTTTGCGGGTGTTTGGACGGACGATTGCCTTTGCAGTTGGCAAGACTCTTTCTCCTGGAGCCCTGGTTATGGATAGGAATTGGGACGGAAATCATTCCTGCCAGAGCCGTTACTCCACCACCCGCTTGCTGCTCTCTCTGCGCTGTTTGAATGCAAGCGGTATTAATCATCATCCACACAATGTACTTAGAGCAGCTTTCACACTGCTCCAAACAGCAGCAATAACAGAGTCCCACATCAAATCCATCACTGAGCAGAACAACTCCTGCAGAGGCTGAGAGCAAGGCAGGAGATTGAAAAGGCCACATCCAGGGGAGTACCATGGGGTGGGAACATAAGAAGAGCCTTGCAGGATCAGGCCCATGGCCCATGCAGTCCAGCATCCTCTTCTAACCTGTGGGAAACCAAATGGGGTTAAAAAGTATCACAACCTCTTACTAGGAGCATGCTGGGATTCCCTGGGTCCCACACCATAGATGGGGAACCTGCAGACTTCCAGACGTTGCTAAACGCCAACTCCCCTCAGTCAAACACGCCAGTCAGTGGTTACCTGGGTCTTCTCCCTTTCTGAAAATGGGGAGAATATTTGCCTGCCTCATAGTCTGCAGGGACCTTCCCAGTTCTCCCAGAATTCTCGACCATTATAGACAAGAACCTCTCAGATTACATCCACAAGCTCCTTTAATACCCTTGGGCACAGAGCGAGGAGGGATGTTTAGTTCATAGAAATCCTATGATATGGCAGCTTGAGTGAAATATACTCGGAGTTGAGAGTGGATTTCATTCTCTTTATTCAGTTCATAGTGGTGAGGAGGAATGGAAGTCCCCCCCCCCCGAATGTCTGCTTTATATACGTTATTTACACAATGGGCCCCACGTGATTGGCTAATTCCGGGATTCACCTGTAGGCCAATCTGGTTGTGGATTCACTTCTACCTGGAACTGGATTGGGTGGCTCCTGCGGACCAATCGTACTGCTGCATTCTGGACCCTATTGTTCTCGGACCAATTAGACTGCTGCATTCTGGATCCTATTGTTGTAAGACCAATCAGACTGCTGCGTTCTGGATCCTATTGTTCTAGGACCAATCAGACTGCTGCGTTCTGGATCCTTTTGTTCTAGGACCAATCAGACTGCTGCATTCTGGATCCTTTTGTTCTAGGACCAATCAGACTGCTGCATTCTGGATCCTTTTGTTCTAGGACCAATCAGACTGCTGCATTCTGAATCCTTTTATTCTAGGACCAATCAGACTGCTGCCTTTTGGATCCTATTCAAGTCAGGACATAACATTGAGGATGATAGCGACAGACTTTCAGCCAGTTCATGGCTGGCTGAGCCAAGGCACAGAGACCCCGGTTCCCTCCTTTGCCTGCGAAGTCCCTAAATTTTGAGATGTGGGCTTGAGATGCATCTTCTCTCGTGTTCCCGACCTTGCCTTGGAAACGGTTGAGAGCGCGCCAGAAAGGGAGTCTATTTTTTATTTAGTAAATACTTCTCTCTTTTTTTAACAGAACTGCGGTTTTGATTTATAGGCACCTCGGTGGTGCTCCCAGGAAGACTCGTAGAGGTTTAACTACATTTTCTCAGCATCACACCAGGCCCAATAAACCGGCGTCCATGTGCGCGGCGCACATTCTCACTCCCAATATAAATCGGGTTTTACGAGAGTGGAAGGCCCCTTGGCTCGCCGGAGCAGAGCGTGTTGGTCCAAGCCCCCTGCGTGGTGGGGTCTCTCTCTCTCTCTCTCTCTTTTACTCGCTCTTCCTCTTCAAGTTGTCAGACTTCAGTAACGTTTACAGCTATTTAGCTATCAAACTTTATGTGCGGCTCTGAGAGAAAACGTGTCTCTTAACTACCGCAGTGTCATAAATGGCAGTCTGTTAAACCGCGCCGATTCAACAACTGTTTCGCCAAAGCCGCCAGCGCGATTGGCTGGAGAGGGCACTGATTACTCAAGAGGAAGCTTGCGTGCCAGGAATTGGCATTCCTTTGCCAGCACCTCTAGTCCTTTGGCCCTAATCCGCCCTGCTTGGTTTTCACGTGGAGAATGAGGGGGTTCACTGCTGCTCCACCGAGCCATTGGAAGCCCATCAAAAACGGTTTTCAAACACTTCACAAATTCAATCCTGCAAAGGTTCCTCATATACTTGCAACTGGTAGCAAGGAGAGAGGTTGGGAAATGAAACGTATAGCAAATGAGAGGCGATGCGAGTCGAATATCTGAAAGGCTGTCCCATGGAGGATGGAGCAAGCTTGTTTTCGCCTGCTCTGGAAGGTAGGACTTGAACCCGTGGCTTCAAGTTGCAGGAAAGGAGATTCTGACTAGACATATGGAAAAACTTTCTGACAGTAAGAATTGTTTGACAGTGGAACAGATCCCCTCAGGAGGTTGTGGGCTCTCCTTCCTTGGAGGTTTTTAAGCGGAGGTAGGCGCTGTGGTCTAAACCACTGAGCCTCTTGGGCTTGCCGATCAGAAGGTCAGCGGTTCGAATCCCCGCAACGGGGTGAGCTCCCGTTGCTCGGTCCCTGCTCCTGCCAACCTAGCAGTCCAAAAGCACACCAGTGCAAGTAGATAAATAGGTACCACTCCAGCAGGAAGGTAAGCTGTGTTTCTGTGCGCTGCTCTGGTTCGCCAGAAGTGGCTCAGTCCTGCTGGCCACATGACCCGGAAGCTGTACTCTGGCTCCCTCGGCCAGTAAAGCGAGATGAGCGCCACAACCCCAGAGTCGTCCGCGACTGGACTTAACTGTCAGGGGTCCTTTCCCTTTTTAAGCAGAGGTTGGATGGCCATCTGTCAGGGATACTTCAGCTGAGATTCCTGCATTGCAGAAGGTGGACTGGATGACCCTCAGGGTCCCTTCCAACCCTAAGTTTCTATAATTTCTCAGTGGAAAATCATCAGAGGTGTTGACAGAAGTCTAAAAATATTGTATAACGTGAGAAGTTATGTGGTGTGACTGTTGGGACTGATATGTTAAAAAATCAATAAAAATGTATAAAAAGAAAAAGAAAATCTTCCCACTGGTCGTGCAAATATGCCTGCCGTGCGCATTTATGCCATGTCCCTTGGCACAATTACCGCATGCAGCAGAACCCTGGGACAATCGCCAGGGGCACCTAGTTCTGCCTCTGGCTCCACCCAGCGCTCTGGGGATCATCAGATTCCAAAGGCCATTTCCCCTCTCCTCTGTACTGAACATCAGCGCACTGTCCATGCTCCCCACTTGAGAAGCTGAGAAAAAACTACTGAACCAAAAGTGCCGTCTGCCCAGGGAAATGCAGACATCCAGTCAAACGTAATAAGACACTACAGTCATACCTCTTGTTATGTTCGGTTCAGGTTACGTTCTTTCAGGATACGTCCCGCGGCGACCCGGAAGTAACGGAATGGGTTACTTCCAGGTTTTGCTGCTCGCACATGTGCAGACGCTCAAAATGATGTCATGCACATGCGCAGAAGCGGCAAATCATGACCCGCTCAGACACGGGTTGTGTTCTGCTCATGTTGCGAACAGAGCTCTGGAACGGATCCCGTTTGCAACCAGAGGTACCACTGTATCGGGAAACGGCATTTGGGTTAACGCTCCTCAATGGCATGAACACTGAGCCACAGGAAACTCAGGAAGATGGCTTGGATGGGAAGAAAAGGTGGCTTGATAGGGGCTGGGTGTGGGGAGAGTATCTTCCTTCCCCCCCTGCTCCGACTACGGGCTTTCATGCAAGTCACTCTTCCAGGAAGGAGTTGCTTCTGCTAATCGCCTGCCACTCGCCTCCTCCAGCGAATCTGTCCTGCCTTTATCCTCCCAGCGGGACTTACCAAGCTTCTCAGACATGCTCTGCATTCCGGAGATGGGCTTCTGCTCCTTGGTTAATAATTCAGCTGCGCACCAGGCTGGGCCCTGAAGGAACAGGCTTTCTTCTAACAAGGTTTGGGGTTGGAGCTGTGAGCCAAATTTGCTGGAGTGACACCAGGCGGCTGCAGTCACTTAGACCAGGGCGTTTGCACTACTCCATCACTGGTAGAAGTTGTTTCCCAACTAGTCCAGCACCCTGTTCTCACAGGGGCCAACCAGATACCTGTGGGAACCCCACAAGCAAGTCCTGAGCTCAAGAGCCCTCCGTCCTCCTGCAATTTCCAGCAACTGGGATTCAGAAACATTTCTGCCTCCGACTGTGGAAGCAGAACATAACCATCATGAGTAGTAGCTGTCGATGGCCCTCTCCTCCCTCCATAATTTGTCTAGTGCTCTTTTAAAGCCATCCAAGCTGGTGGCCATCCAGTGGCAGGGAGTTCCATAGATGAACAATGCACTGCATGAAGAAACAATTTTATTTGATGTGTCCTGGATCTGTTTGTTTGTTTGTTAATTCAAGCTTGGGTAGAATTGGTGGGAGATTCATCCCTCCCACCCATGGATCTAACCGGTCTTCAGAGTGCTTGGTAATAAATACCCGGTGGGGTTGTGAACAAGTCCTACCTCCCAAGCAAGGGAATGAGTCGAGCCTTAGGAAACTCGCTGCTTCCTCCTCCTCCTTTTTTTAAAATTGGAGTTTCATTTAATACAAACAAAAAAATATACAGTAAAATTCAACAATAATTTACCCACATTTTTTCCCTACACTCTGCTGAGCACTGACTTCCTTCCCTCCCTTCAACAGGTTTTCTTATGTCAGCTACTTTTCCAGTTTCTTATTGTATCCAGTTCTATCTACATCGTAAGATTTATTTCAGTCCTGCCAGAGTCTTCAGATTTCTACAGCTATTATTTATGTACTCCATAAATTTACTCCAGTCTTTTTGGAATTTTGCTTCCTCCTGATTTTGGATTCTACAGGTCAGATTTGCTAGTTCTGCATAATCAACCATCTTCGTCTGCCACTCCTCTATTGTTGGTAATTCTGGTACTTTTTGGGCTAACAAAGTTCTGGCAGCAGTCGTAGCATACATAAATAACCTTTGATCTGCTTTTTCTATTTCCTCCCCCATCAAGCCTAGCAAGAAAGCTTCCGTCTTTTTCGGGAAAGTGTATTTAAATATCTTTTTCAATTCGTTATAAATCTCGCTGCTTCCTCCTTCAAGGTGTTGCTTCTCTTAGTCTCTCACAGCATTCTTCCCTAACCTGCTACCCTTTAGGTCTTTTTGCTTTGCAAGCCCTGGGAAGGCAGACAGGCCAAATCCTATCTTCCCAGAGCATCTAACCTTCGCTTCCTCCGTTAGGAAAGGAGAAAGCTCTCAGACCCATCAGTATGTCTAGCTCGGTGTTGCCCAAATTCTCCAGGGTTTCAGACTGAAGTCTCTCCTAGCCCTGCCAGAAGATTATAGCATTGTAGAGTTGGAAGGGACCCAAATATCATCTGGTCTAACCCCTTGCAATGCAAGAATCTCTCTCTCTCTCTCTCTCTCTCTCTCTTTTAAATACATTTTTATTAATTTTTTTAGCATTTCAGTTCCAACAGTCATGCAACATAACTTCTCATCTTATGCAATGTTTTAGACTTCCGTCAACTCCTCTGATGATTTTCTTTTTTTATCACGTGGTCTGCATTTCTTAGTTTCTATATTGCATTCAATTGTCCTTAACTAATAATTCTTTTCATAGTCTTTCTTGTAATATTTCAGATATCACCTTACAAAACTTCTTGCAGTCCTACTAGCAGAATCTGTTCATCACAATTACTTTTCAGATGTTGTTTAGTCGTTTAGTCGTGTCCGCCTCTTCGTGACCCCCTGGACCAGAGCATGCCAGGCACTCCTCTCTTCCACTGCCTCCCGCAATTTGGTCAAACTCACGCTGGTAGCTTCGAGAACGCTATCCAACCATCTCGCCCTCTGTCATCCCCTTCTCCTCGTACCCTCCATCTTTCCCAACATCAGGGTCTTTTTCAGGGAGTCTTCTCTTCTCAGGAGGTGGCCAAAGTCTTGGAGTCTCAGATTCACGATCTGTCCTTCCAGTGAGCACTCAGGGCTGATTTCCTTCAGAATGGAGAGGTTGGATCTTCTTGCAGTCCATGGGACTCTCAAGAGTCTCCTCCAGCACCAGAATTCAAAAGCATCAATTCTTTGGCGATCAGCCTTCTACTTTTCAGATAGTTCATATATTTACTCCAGTCCTCTAAGAATCTCTGATCCCGCAGGTTGCGAATCCTTCCTGTTGATTTATCTAGTTCTGCGTAGTCCATCAACTTCGTTCTCCATTCTTTTTTCGTCAGTAGTTCTTCTTGCTTCCATTGCAATGCAAGAATTTCAGTTGAAGCATCCATAGCTGATTCAACTTCCGCTTAAACAACTCCAATGAAGGAGAGTCGACAATCCCCCGAGAGAAACCGTTCCACTGCCCAACAGCCCTTACTGTCAGAAAGTTCTTCCTGATGTTGAGTCGGAATATCCTTTCTTGTAACTTGAAGCCATGGGTTCGAGTCCTACCCTCCGGAGCTAGAAGAAAACCAAGCTTGTTCTCTCTTCCATATGACATCTTCCATGTGACAGCCCGTAATGGCATGGCAAGCAAATTCTCCTCTGCTGAGCCCTTCTCTCCCTGATGCCCGTTCCTCAGCTTTCCTCCTTCCCTGCTTTCTTCTTCCCTTGGAAAGAGTCTCCCTCTTCGTTCTGGTATTCGGAAGCTGCTCTCCGACCGACTGCCATCTTTGTTTCTGCGATGAGTGTGCTGTTGCCACGAGAGGCTGGCTTCCTCAGGAAGTCCATCGCTTCCGATCGCCATCTGTGGCAGCTCCGAGTTTTACCCTTTAGCCGCACAGCACATTCCCTTCCCTCCCCAAATGGGGGTCTTGCTGCGAGCGGAGACGGGAACTTAAATTATTCAGAAAGGAAAGGCCAGGAAGCAGCCTGTCCATGCCTGGGAATGTGGCAGTTCTGCCGGCCTTTGAACTGCGTGTAAACAGGGCTTGGGAGCGAAAACCACACCAGGCTCTGAAGCTTTGGGAAAATCACAGAGAGGAGAGGTGGATAAGATCCTTCCCAATGAGGCAGGTTTGAAACACTGCATTTAAAAAAAAAAAGTAGCAAGCTTTGCAAACTTGTTTGCATTGCAACACATCTTGATCAGCTGTTCCTTGTTCTGGTGGTGATGGCCTGGGACTCAGGCTTGGACGCAGAACCAGAGGAGTCTCAGTCTGCACTGGACCCTTTGCCTCAGGCATCATCTGAACCAAGTCTGGGGCCTGATTCTGAAGAGTCCCAGTCTGTACAGGTGTCCCTGCAGCAAACACCAGCTGGGCCAAGTCTGGGGCCTGATCCTGCCCTGGCTCCAGATGCAGGGATGACCTCGTTGCCTCCAGCTGGGCCATCACTTACAGCTGCTCCACTACCGGTTGGGTCAGGGGAGGCTGAGGCGGCCCCTGGGTCTAGTAACCCACCGACGTCTCCCGAGCTGCAGAGACTGAGGTCTGAGAGAAGGAGAGACCTGAGTACTCGCAGGAGGAGTGCTCGCCCTTGGGTGAAACAGGGAGGTGAGTCGCTGGGGGATCAGGACCGGCCGTGACCCTGACAAAGATAAAAGGCTGTTGGACCTCTTCCCCAGATTGCGGGAGCAACATTGCTGTTTGCCAGATCCTGCCTGAGATCCTGTACCTGTCCTTGCCTGGGTTCCTGCCTCGTGTCCTGCCTTGGCCCTGTCAGACTGACTCCTCGCAGGACCTTTGGATTCTGGACCAGACCTGGACCGTGTTTCTCGGGTTACCCCCAGGCCCAGCACATGTGGTTTCATGACTTGCCCAGGGAGACCCTGGGCTTCCAATTCTGCTGTAGAGGCAACCTGTTGGTTTCTGTAACAATTGTCTGCCCTGCGTAGGCATAATAACAAACTCTTGTCAGAATCATGGAATTGGAAGGAGCCCCCAGGGTGATGTCGGTCAACTGCCTTTGATGCAGGAATCACAGCTAAATAATCAATGGCAAAGGGCCATCCAGCATCTAGTTAAAAACCTCCATGGAAGGAGAGACCAATGCCTTCTCCAGCAGTCTGCCCCACTGTCAAACAACTCTTAGAATCATAGAATCATGGATTTGTGGAGTTGGAAGGGGTCCCGAGGATTATCTAGTCCAACACCCCCCCCCCCCCCGCAGCAGAGGAATACACAACTACCCCATACAGGAATCACACCTGCAACCTTGGTGTTATCAGCACCACACTCAAACCAACTGTTTAGTTGGAATCTCTTTTCTTGTAACTTGAAGCCATGGGTTCGAGTCCTACCCTCCAGAGCAGGAGAAAACAAGCTGGCTCCCTCTTGAGATGTTGGAAGCCCTTGAGATGTTGGAAGATGGTTCTCCTATCTCCTCTTTTCCAGGCTAAACTTTCACAGCTCCTTCAACCGTTCCTCATCCGGCTTGGTTTCCAGACCCTTGATCATCTTGGTTGCCCCCCTCTGC
Organism: Podarcis liolepis; assembly: GCF_965112155.1. Taxonomy (NCBI): domain Eukaryota; kingdom Metazoa; phylum Chordata; class Lepidosauria; order Squamata; family Lacertidae; genus Podarcis; species Podarcis liolepis. The sequence continues at coordinate 64,092,462 of NC_139565.1, forward strand.
ACATCTTCCAGCTTGTCGACATCCTTCTTAAATGGTGCTGCCCAGAACTGGAGATCGCAAACCACAGTGTCGCAGAAGGTGCTGGTGCACAAGGCAAATCTCAGGCATCCATTGATGTTCAGAGGCAACGAACCCAAAGGAGAGGATTGTTGTCGAAAAACAGTCTTTCTCAGATTCCTCAAGTGAGAGCTGCACAAGATGCATTTGTGGACATGGAGTGTTTCCTCCCATTCCAGGGTACTTATAACTACGGTGACGAACTGTTCTGGCTCTTGGGACTAAACACCCGAAGAAGTGGACTGCAAGAAGATCAAATCTCTCCATTCTTAAGGAAATCAGCCCTGAGTGCTCACTGGAAGGACAGATCCTGAAGCTGAGGCTCCAAGACTTTGGCCACCTCATGAGAAGCGAAGACTCCCTGGAAAAGACCCTGATGCTGGGAAAGATGGAGGGCACAAGGAGAAGGGGTGACAGAGGATGAGATGGTTGGACAGTGTTCTCGAAGCGACCAGCATGAGTTTGACCAAACTGCAGGAGGCAGTGGAAGTCAGGATTGCTTGGTGTACTCTGGTCCAGGGAGTTACGAAGAGTTGGACATGACTAAACGACTAAACAACAACAACGTAGACTATATAGTAATTTATGGACCTAATCAGTATCTCAAGCCATTTGCACATGTTGCCTTGCAACCAGTCCACACAGAATGTAGGCAGCCTATATATCGAAAGGAGCAAACCAGTGATATTTTAGGGAGTAGGCTAGCAGGCGGGGCCCATGACTTACATCATAGGAGCCTACACAAAACAAAACACGGTTGCTGTATGTCGGTTCTATTTTATTTGTTTTTTATCTGGTATTTTGGAAATGTACGTACATCCAGGGGGTTTTTTCCCTTTATTTATTTTTTTTGGGGGGGGCAAGAGAGTTGGGCCCTAAGCTATAGCTTGTTTAGCTTATACACACTGTATTTTTTGCTCCATAAGGCACACTTTTTTCCTCCTAAAAAGTAAGGGGAGATGTGTGTGCGTCTTATGGAGTGAAAGGCGCTGCGCAGAGTGGGAGAGCTGCGCAGCGCCTCTTCAGCGATGCAGGAGGAGAAAGGGTGCGTCTTATGGTCGGGTGCATCTTATAGAGCGAAAAATGCGGTAAATCCAGCACTGGTGATGGGGCATGTGTCATGTGGCTAAGGATGACCGGGCTCACAGGACCTTGCAGGCCTCACCCTGTGCAGCTTCTCCTTGCAGGATGCATCCCTCCCACTTCCGACAGAAATCCCAGAAATTTGTCCGTGCTTTTGCACAGCTCAGTAAGCAAAAATGGATGTTTGACGCCCAGATCACAGCTCAGGTCTTTCCCCTAAGAACCACCCTGTGCCTGACATCCGTCATATTCATTCTCTCCTTGCAACGGGACTGATCCTTCCTCCCTTCCATCACCCTACTGCTGAATCTTCTCCTTCCTTGACAGTCTTTCAACCCCCGCCTCCCCAATTCCTTGGCTGGCGGAAGAGCACAGTTACAGTAACTCGTCGTAGGTGATGCGGACGACTTTGATGGAATATTTCCCCCTCCTTTAATTTTGCAGAAGGGCATTAGCGAAAGCTTGCGCCCGGTTTTAATGGATTGTCTGACTAATGTGGTCTGAAAGGGCCGACCCCGGGGGGAATAGATTCCTAATGGCCCTGTCAAATTCTGAAGTGAGGCAGGAAAGGAGTCGAACAGGGAGGGGGCACAGGGGCAAAGGGAGAAATCTTCAAAAGTTTATAACTTGCCCCAGAGCGAACAAAAAAGCACACCCCCATGCCCCCATCTCTCTCTCTCTCTCTCTCTCTCACAGGAAAGGGGGGCCAGGGAGTCAGGCATGTTTTTGTTTGAAACTAAAGCTGCCTTTTCTCTCGCTGCCGTCCCAGAGGACGGAGAGCGGCTCAGCGCCATCAGGAATGTGGCCCTTTGCAACCTTTCGTCCGGGAGGGAGGAAGGCAGAGGAGAATGGGAGGGGGCAGGAAGCAGGAGCTGGCGGAATGCGCCGAATGCGAGTCTTAGGGTGGCGAATGCTGCAGCGCATGTCAAATCCCACACTTCGCCAGCGTTTTTAAGCAGAGTTTGGGGGGCCGTCTGTCTAAGATGCTTTAGCTGCGATTCGCCGGAGGTTGGACTAGATGACCCCAGGCTCCCATTCCTTCTAATACTAATACTAATAATTATACCCCACTTCCCCAGCCACTCTGGGCGGCTTCCAACCAAATATTAAAATACAGTAATACATCAAACATTAAAAGCTTCCCTAAACAGGGCTGCCTTCAGATGTCTTCTAAAAGTTTAGTAGTTGTTTATCTCTTTGACATCTGATGGGAAGGCGCTCCACAGGGCGGGTGCCACTACCGAGAAGGCCCTCTGCCTGGTTCCCCGTAACTTGCCTTCTCGCAGCGAGGGAACTGCCAGAAGGCCCTTGGCGCTGGACCTCAGTATCCAGTGTCCAGTGTCCGGGCAGAACGATGGAGGTGGAGACGCTCCTTCAGGTATACAGGACCGAGGCCGTTTAGAGCTTTCAAGGTCAGCACCAACATTTTGAATTGTGCTTGGAAACGTACTGGGAGCCAATGCAGATCTCTCAGGACCAGTGTTACGTGGTCCTGGCGGCCGCTCCCAGTCACCAGTCTAGCTGCCGCATTCTGTATTAATTGCAGTTTCCGGGTCGCCTTCAAAGGTAGCCCCACGTAGAGCGCACTGCATTAGTCCAAGCGGGAGATAACCAGAGCATGCACCACTCTGGCAAGACAGTCCCCGGACAGGTAGGGTCTCATCCTGCGTACCAGATGGAGCTGGTAGACAGCTGTCCTGGACACAGAATTGACCTGCGCCTCCATGGACAGCTGTGAGTCCAAAATGACTCCCAGGCTGCGCACCTGGCCCTTCGGGGGCATAGTTATCCCATTCAGGACCAGGGAGTCCCCCACACCTGTCCCCCCCAAAACAGTACTTCTGTCTTGTCAGGATTTAACCTCAAACTGTTAGCCGCCATCCATCCTCCAACTGCCTCCAGACACTCACACCAGTGCTGCAGCTGACCCGTTGCTAGTCTCTGCCTTTTAGCAGAAACCCGATTAAGAATCTGTTTCCACGCTCAACCCTTTCTCTAGCAGCCTGCATGGAGAACGTCAGACTTTGCTTATCATGAACCTTGTTAGGCTTCTGCGCAGTTCGGGTCTGTCTCCAAACATCTGTCTCCTGCTCCTCCCAGCCCATCTGCTGATCCACACAAACAACATTTCCTCCGATGCCTTGGAAGTAAACAGAACTCTGCTTCCTTTGGACGTTGGTGAGACCAGGAAGCAGTAAAAAAAAGGGGGGGCAGCAGGTTGGCAAATCAGCAAAGGTTGCCATTTTTGAAGCAAATGTAAAATCAGATTTAATTAAGGATGGGTGAATCTTGTCAACTTTGCTTTGTTTCAGTTTCTCATGTTTCCCCAATTTGATTCATTTTTGTATGCTGTTTTAACTAATAACAGACATTCCTGTGCACACTTTCCCCATGTTTTTATATGCACTTTTTGGTTGGAAGACCATGTCAGAAAATAGGAAAGGTCTTCTGCCACGGGGCAGCCTGGCCTCCAGGAAGCTCTGTCGTCTTCCTCACTTTCCTGTGTGCTGTTACCTGGCCTGTGAGCACAGCTTGCACTAAGAAACCCCTGCCTTTCCGCTTTTGTGCATTTGTTTATTTATCTCATTTATTTACGCAAGACTTCCTATATAACATCCCAAAGCAATTTAACAATGAAAACAGTCTTTTATGCAGATACCAGACAGGGATTATGATTATTTAATTCAACTTAAAAGGCTTGTTAAAAAAGAAAGGTCTTAAATAGGCAATAGAGTTGTTCCTGCCTGATACCTAGTGGCAGGGAGTTCCAGAGGGCAGGTGGTGCATCACTAAAGGCTCAATTCCTGCATCATTTGGAGCAGACCTTCTGATAAGATGATTTCTGCAGGGTTGTAGAGTGCAGTGATTGACAGGATATATAAGGAAGGATCTGACCTCTTAAGCGACCTCTTCCCAGGCTGTATTGGGCTGTATAGGGTATAGAGTTCTGCCCCTATAATTCCCCAAAAGATTACTGTGTGATACTGAATTTCAGTATCTGTATAGAAATTTATTCGTTATTCAACTACAGCGACAAGAATGTAATCTGCCCAAAAAATGGAAGGAAGAGTAGAAGTCCCGACGAAAGAAGAATGGATACAAAATCTTATGGAATATGCAGAAATGGTGAAACTTACTGGAAAAATAAGAAATCAAGATAACAAACTTTTTATAAAAGGAATGGAAATGGTTTATTGAATATTTACAAACCAAGTGTAAACAGACAAGAACATTGGCAGGATTATTGTAATAGCCTGCAGAGTATATATTTAGATGAATAAATTAATTTGGAATATGCAGGAAATATAAAAGATAAATTTAAGGAACTGCAGAAAGAGGGGGAAGGAAGTTGAGTTTCGAAATGTTAAAAGGATTTAAAAACTATTGAAATGTATGTAACTGAAAATCATTTTTTAAAAAAATGAAATTCAGTATCACACTGGGACACCATTTCCATTGACGGTGAACGATGAATTTTATTTATTTTCTACGTGTCTTCCCAAAAGAGCCCGGCAGGCTTCTGAATTGAGTGTTTCTCACTTATTTGAACTATATAGTTGTAAGATTCAGCGCAGATAAAAGAAACCACTTCTTGCAGCGCTTGGGGGAACTGTGGAACTCTCTGCCACAGGAAGCAGTGGTGGCCACCAGCTTCAAAAGAGGGCTGCATAAATTCACGGAGGAGGAGAGGGCTATTGATGGCCACTAGCCAAGATGTCTATGCTCTATGTCTGCAGTTGCAGTGCTTCTCAAGGCCAGTTGCTGGAAACTGCAGGAGGGCAGAGGGCTCTTGGGTTCGAATCCTGCTTGCATGTTTCCTACTAGCATTTGCTTGGCCACTGTGGGAACAGGAGTATGGACTAGATGGGCCATTGGCCTGATCCAGCAGGCTCTTCCTATTATATTAAAAACATGAGCTAAGGAACTCTGACCACTGATCCTCCAGTCTGGACTTCAGCCTATGTGAACTTTAGAAATCTTTTCTTCCTCTTTAGGTGCATAATGGCTTTGTAGCCTCTTTTCCCCCTGTGTAGGAAGGAAGCCTCTCCTTTGTGCATATGTTGCTGTGATGTGGGGGTTGCCAAGGTCACCCAGGAACAGCCACGCTAGCGCTGCCATCTGCGCATTCGGTTTGAGCATCAAGGGCACATAGCTTGCTTATGCAAATCAGCTTGCGTCCCTGGTGTTAAGCCAATTCAGCGGGAGAGGAGCGCAGCTCTTGCAAAGTGCCTCCGCCTTGAGGGAGAAGTCCGACGGTGGCAAGGTTTACCTGGCTCGGCCTGCCGATGGCGCTAGAGGGTATCCACACTGCAATGATCGTGGGGAGAGATGTGCCTCTAGGTTGCCGCAGGTTTTAAATAGATCAACGGGACCTACTAAACCAAGGCTCGGTGTGATGGCCTGTGAATCTGATTCAGAGGCTGAACCTGAGGAATCCCAGCCTGCACAGGATTCCCCGCCTCCCTGGCCGGCTGAGCCAGGGCTGGGGCTTGAGCCTGAAGGGTCCTCACCTGTGCCGGATCCTCAGGAGCAGACACCAGCTGAGTCTGCTCTGGCTCCGGAGGTGATCAAGGACCCATTGCCTACAGGTGCTCCTCTCCCAGCCTTGTCAGGGGAAGGTGAGGCTGCCTCTGGGTCCAGTAACCCTCCAGCCTCTCCTGAGCTGCAGAGGCTCAGGGCAGAGAGGCGGAGGGAACTAAGTTCCTGCAGGAGGAGTGCTCGCCTCCAGGCCAGGAGAAGCGGGTCACCTGTGGACCGGGGCCGCCCTATGCCTCCAAACGTACCCACCCACAACACAGGGTTAGGTTTACAGGTCTCACCGAAACACGTGCCTTCTTTAAGGGAGGATCCGATTTGCCTTCCTGCCGCAACGGTACCAATTTATCTACTTGTGCTGGTGTGCTTTTGAACTGCTAGGTTGGCAGGAGCTGGGACGCCACAACGGGAGCTCACTCCGTTGCGGGGATTCGAACCGCCAACCTTCTGATCTGCAAGCCCAGGAGGCTCAGTCGTATAAGAGGGTTGGAACTGAGCCAATGAATTCAAATGGCAAGGAAGGAGATTCCGACTAGACCTCAGGAAGAATTTTATGGTGGCAAGAGCTGTTCGACTGTGGGAACGGCCTCCCTTGGGAAGTGGTGGACTCTCCTTCATTGAGGATTCTTAAGCAGAGGCTGGATGACCCTCTGTCATGGATGCTTTAGTTGAGATCCCTTCCTATGATTCCTTCCTTCCTTCCTTCCTTCCTTCCTTCCTTCCTTCCTTCCTTCCTTCTCTCCTCTGAATGTGTGTTGGTCTTGGGAAGACAGCCGTCCTTAGAACAACCTCGACCCCAGGGAGCTGCAGCAGAACAGCTGGACAACAGCAGCCGGAGCCTGCGGGCATCTCGCTGTGAGCTCCTGGCCTGTCTCATCCCATGAGCAAGAGCGAAAGTGGTGGGGGAGGGGAGCATTCATGGATCAGCATGCAATTTCCACGCGGGGGGTGAATGGGGCGGGTAAGGGTGGCAGGGCTCACGAATCCCACACCCCCAGAAGCAGACGAAACTCCCAAAAAAGAGAGCCGACAAGATCCAGGATGTTCTTTGATCACATCTCGGTCCCTGGACCTAGAGGGCAGACCTCTTTCCACCCCCCTGTTTAGGAATGAACCCTTTGGGTGCCATTGAGAAAGCCACTTCTGCCCTACGGAGGAGGTGGGGTTGCGGGCGTCACGGCACAAATGCAGCAGCTGGAACCTGCCACTGCACAATTGGGGGGATTCCCGGCTGCGTCGCCCCCTGGACAGCCGATCGGCAGGTTCTGGGGGCGTGGCCTGCCCTATTTAAGGCAGGACGCAGCCGGGGATCTCCCTCTTTGCCGCCTGCCAGCTCTTCCTGCTTTTCCCATCCTCCCGCCCTATAAGGTTTCCGTTCCTTGACCTTGCTATGGACCTTGGTTGGTCGCCGTTGAGGGGCCTGGTAGGAATTTTTCCACTTGGCAAATTGGCACCAGCCACTTGGTTTTCGCCTCCCTCATAGCAAATCGTCACAACTTTCTTGGTATTGGCGGTTAGGCATTGGTATTGCTCTGTAGATGGAAGAGGGGAGGTAGCGCCATCACCTGCCCCGCATATTGAAGGGTAGTCTGATAAAGGATTCTGGGGGGTGCGGCCCTGTCTGAAGCCTATGGAGGTGAGGGCCTAAGGCACACCCCTATCGGTGACCCGGGGGGGGGGGGGTTCCTAGTTGCTGTGCATCAGCAGGACTCCCCCAACTGGTGGTTAACCCTTCCCAGACTTCAAGCAGACGGGCTGAAGTCGAATATAGCCCGTTAGGACCAATGCCTAAGCCAACACCACTCATCACCTGTAACCAAGAAAGTTGTGCTCTTATTTAGCTCATTAACCTTAATAATCGTGTCATGTGTCATTATTTCCACTGGGGGTGGGGCGGGAACTCGCCACACAAACCTCTTTCTGTAAAATGGGGACACAGGTGGTCTGCTGCATGAGGTGGCAACTGTGAAGGTGGGGAATATCAGGACTTGGCAGGGTTTAAGTAAAGGTAAAGGGACCCCTGACCATTTGGTCCAGTCGTGGCCGACTCTGGGGCTGTGATGCTCATCTCACTTTATTGGCCGAGGGAACCGGCATACAGCTTCCGGGTCATGTGGCCAGCATGACTAAGCCACTTCTGGCAAACCAGAGCAGCGCACAGAAACGCCGTTTACCTTCCCGCCGGAGCGGTACCTATTTATCTACTTGCACTTTGATGTGCTTTCGAACTGCTAGGTTGGCAGGAGCAGGGACAGAACAACGGGAGCTCACCCCGTCGCAAGGATTCGAACCGCTGACCTTCTGATCGGCAAGTCCTAGGCTCAGTGGTTTAACCCACAGTGCCACCCACGTCCCTGTGGCAGGGTTCTTGTCAACATAGGGAGGGATAGACTTCATGTTGGAAGAGTTTCTCCAAGTCTCTAGTGAACTGTGTGTGCAAGTGTGTGTGTGCAAGGAGCCTCCCAGCCCCCTCAGACTTAATGGGGTTAATAATTTGCAGTGGGGAGCTCTCTGCTCTTCAGTTGCTCAAGCTTCTGTGTAGCTTTTGGTGTATTTATTTTCCTCCTTCCAGATTTGCCAGTTTAATTTAATTTTATCTGATTTAGGGATCCGACAATGAGTGGTCTGATATGACAATGCCATCAGCCTTGGTTGTGTGACGATGTCTGACACTAAGGCAAGTGATCACCATGGAGAGTAAAAACAAAAGAGGGCTCTCTCCATGAATAAATTGCCATTTTTGCTGGGGAGGGGGGGAATGCTGTAAAAGGGAAGTGCTTTTCAGTACCCCTGAAAATGTTTCTGAGGAATGAACAGTAGTTTGGGCTTAACTAAAAAAAAGGGGGGGGGATCAAAGGTTGCAGTAACGATGTGAGGAAGTCTTGTTGAATTTAGTCAAGCTAATCTGCAAGTTAATGTGCATGAGATTGGGCTACATATCTAGCATTTTTCCATTCTAAATTCTGTTACATTTGAAAAGATTGTTAAAAACCTACAAGCATCCCTGAGGCCTTCCCCGCCTGGTGGTCTGGGATGGTATCTCCCGTCTGCCCCCCACCCCCCATTGCAATAGCCATGCTGGCGGGGGTTGATGGAAGTGGTGGTGCAAAGGAGCCAGAGGGCGCCAGGTTGGGGAAGCTTTCCATGCCACTGGAAGCACTCCACCTTAGGCATGTCTTCCTCTCTCCACCCAACTTGAGTCTTGCAGAAAAATGCTTCCTTGAAAGCTGTGTTGGGCTGTGGGCTGGTTGAGGTCACAGTCCACAGAAGCAGATGGTTCTGTGTCCTTGATAAAAGACATTTCCTTTCTGAATCTGAGCAAAAGGTTGTTTGCCTCCTGCTCCCTTGCCCAGCTGCTGCTGGCCAGTTCCTTTATCTCTGAATTCCATTTGCCCTAAACACAGCACTGTCTTGATGGCTTTGGTCGGGATTTCTTGGCTCGGGCATCTGAAGGGCAGAAGGCTCAGCTCTTGTCTGTGGCTTGATGTTGAGTAAATTACCTTGCGCGCAAGCTGACAATTGCACACAGTTTCCCCGGTATCCATTCTGAAACGGGAAGCTATAGCGAAAATTCATTGCATGCTTATTTCAGACCAACATGTTTGCGGTTTGCAGCAAAAGAAACCCCTGCACGATTTATTGAAACGCCAGTATCCATGTCCAAACAAAACAGAACGGATTAGGCAGCCCTTTTCTTCCAGCTGTGCTTCAGTGCTCGCTACATCTCCTATCACGCTCTGCTTTGATGAGACCTCAGGCTTGCACTGCCTGTCATATTGCAGCGTTTGGGACTTTGTAGTTTAGGGGAAATGTGGGGAAGACACAACATGGTGGAAGCTTATAAAATAACGCACCGCGTAGAGAAAGTGGGTGGAGAAGGTGGTTGATTTGCCTTCCTTGGAGGTTTCTTAGCAGAGTTTGGACCGCCACCTGTCAGGGGTCCTGTAGCTGTGATTCCTGCATTGCGAGGGGTTGGACTAGATGACATCAAGGGGTCCCTTCCAACTCTACAATGCCATAGGTCTATGAATGTGGTGATTCAGAGCCGCCCATCATGCCACCCAAAGTAGACTGACCTCGTGCCAAATTTCCCCAGTTGCCAATCCTCCCATCCTTTGCCTTTCTTGCCCCTGGGCTATAAAAGACTGGGCAAGATGTGATGCTTCTCAGTCGCCTGGCTTTGCTCTTTGCTCCTCCAGTTGAAGAGTCTAGGATCTGGGCTTCCCCCATGTGGGTGCATAGGTAGGAGTGCTTTGGAGAAAAAGGATGCGTCTTTGGTGCCATCCTCACAGCTACAAGACCACAGTTTCTCTCTCTCTCTCTCTCTCTCTCTCTCCCTCTCTTTCATACAACATATCCAGTGCTTTAGTGCAACCCCCCCAAAAAAACCCCTCAAAGCAGTTTATGAAAAAGATAAAACAATAACATTATCAATAAGAAAAATCAACAACAATAATTTAAAACTTTCAAGAAGGTGAAATAACGATAGACTAAAAACAGATTAAAACTCACAACAGCTTTCTAAACACCTGGGCTGCCTTATCCAAACAGGAACCTTTTTAGCAGGTGCCAAAAAGAGTACAATCATACCTCTGGTTACAGCTGCTTCAGGTTGCATTTTTTCGGGTTACGCACCTGCCGAAACCCGGAAGTACCGGAACAGGTTACTTCCAGGTTTCAGCAGTCGGGCATGCGCAGAAGTGTTAAATCGCACTAAGTGCCGAATCGCACTCCGTGTGTGCGCAGACGCGCCGCTGTGGGTTGCGAACGTGCATCCCGCACAGATCGCATTTGCAACCTGAGCGTCCGCTGTACAGTGAATGTGCCTGTCTGATGCCAGTCAATAGGCAAGGAGTTCCGAGGTGTAGGCACTGCCACACACAAAGAATGAGTTATTATATAAATGTGGAATGGGTATTTTGTGACAGCTGTAACAGTCTCAGGAAGTTTCCTAGTGAGTTTTTCCTCCTCTTGCCCTTAATGGGTTAGGAGAACCGGCCAAGGCCTCCAGCATCTCTGAGCAGCCACTGATGGCATCACAAATGCAAGCCTTCATCCGAGGAGGACTTTGGGGTCGGGGATCTTGCCGGCTGTCTAGGCAGGAGTTCTCCCTACCTCTTGTGGCTCGGAAGGGGAACTGCCTTCCTGCGTGTGTGTGTGTGCACACAAACACCTGGTTGCAACACACACACACACACACACACACACACACACACAATTGTGTCTCCAAAGGTTCAAAGTCTTTCTGGGAAGCCTGCATTGCATCCTTGGATGTTGGTGGTGGGTCTACAGGGAGCCACAGGAAGCACATTTATGATGATAGAGCCAAGGTGTGCCGCTGCGGTTGGGGCAGAGGTCAGGCGAGGGCAAGAGCGCAAGGCAGGCTCTGGCTGAATTATGTCTCTCTCCCGGCTTTAATGCACGGAGCCTTATGAGCTGAGTGGTGATGCTGTCCAGATGGTGGGGGCAAAAGACACATATGGGGGATGTTGGCGGCTGAGCCTGCAAGGTACTACCGTGAGCGCTGGGAGAGGAGAGGGAGGAAGCCTGGGCCAGAGAGCATCTGCAGTTGACGAAAGGGAAAATACTCTTCCCCAACCCCTCTCAAAACATCTCCCTGGCCATCCTGTTCCAGTTGTGCTCACCTCTGGAATGGTAGGTGGACAGGTGAACCTCCACCAACATCTGGAAGCAGGGCCGGGTTTAGGTTTGACGAAGCCCTAAGCTACTGAAGGTAATGGGGCCCTTTAAATGTCCAGCTGTCCTTTGTCAACAAAAAATTATCATTTTTTGTGTTGAATATATGCTATATGGTAATTTATCAACCTAATAGGTATCTCAAGCCATTTGCACATGCAGAATGTAGGCACCCTATATATAGAAATGAGCAAACCAGGGATATTTTAGGGAGCAGGCGAGCAGACGGGGCCCATTTCTTACATCATAGGAGCCTACACAACACAAAACACTGTTGCTGTATGTAGGTTTTATTTCATTTGTTTTTTATCTTATGTTTTGGAAATGTACATCCAGCATTTTTTCCCTTTAAATGTTCTGGGGGCCCCCAAGAGAGTGGGGCCCTAAGCTAGAGCTTGTTTAGCTTATACAGCCATCCCTCGGGTTACAGACGCTTCAGGTTATGTGTTTTCGGGTTGCGCACCATGCCGAACCCGGAAGTACCGGAATGGGTTACTTCCAGGTTTTGGCACTCACACAAGCGCAGAAGTGCCCAATTGCAACTCAACGTGCGCAGACGTGGCGCTGCGGGTTGCGAATGTGCATCCCACACAGATTACATTTGCAGCCCGAACGTCCACTGTGCGTAAATCTGGCATTGTCTGGAAGAGTTCAGAACTAAAAAGAACTCTGTACATGTGTGGAGGGGATTCTCGCACCAGCTAATTCGAATGTCCTTTTTAGCATTTATTGGCTGGAAACCACAGAAGGGCAGGGGGATCAAATCCTGCTTGTGGGTTTCCCAGAAGGGGCTTCTGGCTGGCCACGGGGAGAACAGGATGCTGGAATAGCTGGGCCTGATCCAGCGGCTCTACTTACATTCTTACATTTTGTTTTAAATTGCCCATTTTAACAGTTTCAATCCAAGGGTTAAGACTTTAAGCTGCCTCCCTTTTCTTTTTAAAAACCCGTTCCTCGAGAGTGACTCTTGAAAGCTGCGCATACCAAAAAACCCTGGATTCCGTTTCCAAATTTCACCCAAATGTCAGTTTGCATGGGATATTATTATTGATTTATCCATTTGGTTCGCATCCCATCCTGTCTCCCAAGGGAGCCCAAGGCAGCACAATTCCCTCACCAGCTACAGTTTTATTGCTCGCTATGTGTAGAAAATGAATTGTATTTTTACATCACCTCTGGTGCCTTCAAGGAGCATGTGATTTTTTTAAAAGAAGTATTTTCCAAGCAAGGCTGAGATTCAACACAATCCTTTTTGTTGCTCCTCAACAAGCATTGAGGTTTTTGAAAGGGCCAACAATTCTTCAAATACACGGAGGGCTGTCACCTGGAAGATGAAGCAAGCTTGTTTTGTTGTTCCAGAAGGCAGGATCTGAACCGGTGGAGTCAAATGACCAGAAAGGAAATTCTGATTAAGAAGTGCATTCTGACAGCAAGAGCTGTTCATTAGTGGAACCGACTCCCTTGGTTGGAGGTTTTTACGCAGAGGCTGGATGTCCACCTGTCTTGGATGTTTTAGCTGAGATTCCTGCATTGCAGGGGGTTGGACTAGATGACCGCCAGGGTCCCTTCCACCTCCAAAATGCTATGCTTCTATGATTGATCCTGTCCCACATTTGCCTGTTTCCTTTTTATCCCATTTGATCTCCACAACTTTCCCAGGCAAGGAGTTCCCAAGCCCGCTTGATTCTTAGGGGGGAGAGGTCCCGTCCTTCATCTCCTCGCCTCTCCCATCATGTGATGGCCTGGGACTCGGACTCGGAACCAGAGGAGTCTCAGTCCGCACCGGATCCTCTGCCTCAGGCATCACCTGAACCAAGTCTGGGGCCTGATCCTGAAGAGTTCCAGTCTGCACAGGTTCCCCTGCAACAAGCACCAGCTGATCCAAGTCCGGGGCCTGATCCTGCCCTGGCTCCAGATGTGGGGAAGACCTCGTTGCCTCCAGCTGGGCCATCACTTACAGCTGCTCCACTACTGTTTGGGTCAGGGGAGGCTGAGGCGGCCCCTGGGTCTAGTCACCCACCGACGTCTCCCGAGCTGCAGAGACTGAGGTCTGAGAGAAGGAGAGAGATGAGTACTCGCAGGAGGAGTGCTCACTTTCGGGAGAAACAGGGAGGTGAGTCGCCGGGGGATCAGGACCGGCCGTTACCCCGACTAAGATAAAAGGCTGTCAGACCCCCAGGTTGGGGGATCAACATTGCTGTATGCTAGATCCTGTACCTGTCCTTGCCTGGTTTCCTGCCTCATGTCCTGCCTTGACTCTGTCGGACTGACTCCTAGCAGAACCTTTGGATTCTGGACCGGACCTGGACCGCATTTCACGGGTTACCCCCGGGCCCAGCACACATCAGTTGTCCAACCTGCTTCCTGCGAGCTCTTGTTCCATGAAATAAATTAAATTGCAAAAACCGCTCATTGGTTTTTATAGACCACCATCGCGCTCCCTTCTCTGCTGCCACCCTTCATTTAGACTTCGCCTTTTCAGTTGTCACTTGGTGGGTTTTAAACAATCAGTTATTTACTCGTTTTGTTTAGCCGGGAAGCGGCACATCGGTGTGGCGCTCCCTGCCAGCTGGGCAGACTGTGGCCCTGCGGCTGCCAAGACTCTCTCTCTGCATGGTTGGCAGAGCAAAGGTCAGCTGTGTGGTCCAGGGATCTCTGCCAACTGCTGCCCCCCCCCAACCCAAAGCACCCCCCCCTGAGGTTCTTCTGCACAGCCAGACTTCCTGGAAATACCCAGACAGGCTCCCGAGGCGTGAAAGAGCAGCTTCCTTCCTGAATCGGAGCAATCCACGTCCTCTATTGCTCCGGGAAGAGGAACGACTTGCTATTTTTGGACGGATAGTAATCATCTCCATTTTTAAATAACCATATTAATCTCCACTTATTAAACTACTTACAGTTGCAGTGTATCTCGAGAGTGTATTCCGGCTGCGTACTGAACTGAGCTGGGGGGGGGAGTGGGGGCTGTAATTATAAGCAGTTTTCTATGAACATAGAAGAGGCTTCTGGATCAGGCCAAGGCCCATCTAGTCCAGTTTGTCTAAGCCGTCTAGGTTGGTCTCCTGTTGAAGCGCTGTAGTTTATGCACTGCATGAAAATGTGGCTTCTTTTCTCTCTCTCCTGAACATTCAGCTTCATTTATTACCTTCATTTGGAAGGTAATAAAACCCAGCATCTAAAATTAGGTCTGTAAACAGACTGGAAGCTGGTGGAGAAGGTAAAATTGTAATGCAGTTGTGTGCTCCAGGAAAGCCACTTCTGCCCTGCAGAGGAGGTGGGATTGCGGGCGTCACGGCCCCAGCCGTGGGGGGAATCCCCGGCCGCATCATCCCCTGGCCGGCCAATTGGCTGGCTTGGGGGCATGGCCTGCCCTATTTAAGGCAGGACGCAGCCGGGGATCTCCCTCTTTTCCCGCCTGCCAGCTGTCCCTGCTTTTCCCACCCTCCCGCCCTATAAGGTTTTCGTTCCTTGACCTTGCTATGGACCTTGGTTGGTCGCCGTTGAGGGGCCTGGTAGGAATTTTTCCACTTGGCAAATTGGCACCAGCCACTTGGTTTTCGCCCACCTCCTAGCAAATCATCACAACTTTCTGGGTATTGGCGGTTAGGCATTGGTATTGCTCTGTAGATGAAAGAGGGGAGGTAGCGCCATCACCTGCTCCGCATATTGTAGGGTAGTCCGATAAAGGATTCCGGGGGGCGTGGCCCTGTCCAAAGCCTATAGAGGTGAGGGCCTAAGGCACGCCCCCTAGCGGTATCCCTGGGGGAGTTCCTAGTTGATGTGCATCAGCAGGACGCCCCCTACTGGTGGTTAACCCTTCCCGGACTTCGAGCGGATGGGCTGAAGCTGGATATAGTCGGTTAGGACCAATGCCTAAGCCAATACCGCTCATCACCTGTAACCAATGAAGTTGTGGCCTTATTTAGCCCATTAACCTTAATAATTGTGTCGTGTGTCATTATTTCCACAGGGGTGGGGGGACTTGCCACGCAAACCAGCTCCCATCAACACTTCACCTGTTCCTCTTTGCACCAGTTTATAAACCCAGGTTGCATTTTTCTAGCATTATTGTATTTACCATACAATTTGAGGCTGGTGTTTGGATCCAACCTTGTATCTTCCTTTCAGCTTTGCATACATAGGCTTAGTTACATTTGTAATTCCTTGCATTGCAGGGAGTTCGGCTCGATGAGCCTTGTTCTGCCTCCCAGCTCTGTGCGTCTTAAGTGCAACCTGTTGCTCAGACCATCGTCCCGATTTCCTCTTCCTTTGTGGTCTCCGTATTTGTGTGCTGCAGCCGTGACCGCTGCCGTTCTCTTTCCACTTTAGCCCTGCTGTGTGTACAATTTCTCTCTCCCTTCACTGTGCCAGCGTGTCGTGTCTGCGCTGAAATATCATCAGATTCTGACTTCAGAGAGATGTCAGCGGGGTGGAAATATTTCCTAGATGGACGCTCTTTTCTCAGTCTTGATTGCTGCCGCTTTCTTCCCGGGCGACTTTTGCTCTCCTTCCTTATCTTATAGCTGATGTTTCCCTCTCCATCCTGGCTCAGTCACAGGGGTGATCCCAGCCAGCCAGGGATCACATAGCATATATTGGGACAGCGACAACGAGGAGCCAGTCAGATCTGTGGTTGCATGAAAAAGCCATGTGCAGGTGAAGTCTGTGCAAATGGCAGGCCTTGCATTTCTCAAGGAATGTTTTTGCATTTCCCTGGGAATGCAAGGTATCTTTGAAAACCTGGGAATCGCTATCAGCAGCTAGGATTTCTGTTGCGCAAAAGTGGAAAACATTGAGTGGTTTAAATCTTACATTGTGGTGCAAACATACATGGGCTCTGGCAATTGCTGAAGAATCCACAATCTGTGCATGCTTAGAGGTAAAGACTCTACAGAACGCTTTTTCTCTTTCTTTCTCTTTGGCGATCCCTCATAGCCGAGTAAGATTGTCTTCCATAAACACAGTTTTAACAATAAGTCCAAAAGTGACTGTGGAGGCCATTTCTGGATCCATACGTCCTTCCACAGTGGGGACATTGGTTTCTGGATGGGAGTTGATCCCAGTATGGATTTGCCAAGCATGCCTTCCTCTTAGCACATTTCTCCCTTGCGTCCTGAGTTCGAGTGTCTTCAAAGCCCATGACACCTTTGGTCAAGGCTGTTCTCCAACTGGAGCACTCACAGGCCAGTGTTTCTCAATTGTTGGTGTTTATACTATATATTTTTTGGATTTGCCTTTAGACAGTCTTGAAACCTCTTTTGTTGACCACCAGCATTACGCTTCCCATTGTTAAGTTTGGAATAGAGTAGTTGCTTTGGAAGACGATCATCAGGCATCCGCACAACATGACCAGTCCAACGAAGTTGATGTTGAAGAATCATTGCTTCAACACTGGTGACCTTTGGGTCTTTCAGTACACTGGCGCTAGTTCGCCTGTCTTCCCAAGTGATGTTTTCGGAGACACCGTTGATGGAATCTTTTGAGGGGTTGGAGATGGCGTTTATAAGTGGTCCATGTTTCGCAAGCATACAGTAAGGTTGGTAGTATGATAGGAACACTTTTACGCAATATAGAACCATAGAATTATAGAGTTGGAAGGGATCTTCAGGGTCATCTAATGCCATAGCTGTCAACTTTTCCCTTTTCTTGCGAGGAATCTTATTCGGAATAAGGGAATCTCCCTTTAAAAAAGGGAAACATTGACAGCTGTGTCTAATGCAGGAATCACAATCCCTACCTTCCAACCTGGAGCCACTTAAAAACCTCCAACAAAGGAGAGTCCACCACTTTCCAAGGGAGATTGTTTCACTATTGAACGGCTCTTACTGCCCAAAAGTTTTCCTGATGTTGAGTCGGAGTCTCCTTTCTCATAACGTGAAGCCATTGGTCCTAGAACAGGAGGAAACCACCTTGAGATGCCCTTGAGATATTTGAAGGTAGCTATCTCCCCTCAGCCTCCTCTTCTCCAGGCTAAATATCCCCAACTCCCTCAACCATTCCTTGCAATGCTTGGTTTCCATTTCTTCATCCTCTTCGTTTCCCTCCTCTGCCCCCCTCCCAGCTTGCTGGATCTCTCTGCTGCTCCCCTTGTTGCGCCAAACCAAAATGTCCACCCATCTGAAATTGGCCTTATTTGTTCCTCGCTGTCTGTTCCTCACTGCCTCCCGCCAGCCTGGTGCCAGCCTTTCCTTCTGCCCCCCCCCCTACTGCCAGGGCTGCCATTGTTCCTTCCAGCTGGCGGATGTGACCCCCGCTTGCCAAGCCAAGCGTATTTTCCAGCTGGTTCACAGTCTGCCGACGGCTCTCCATCGTCACAACCCAACAGCCATTAACCGTAGACCTTCAGCCGACGCTCGCTCTTCCAAACAGATGAGTGGGATTTGGGTGCCTGGGACTTCCCCAGCAGTGCCAACCCTCCTTTCCTTGACTCTTGTGGTCCTCGCCCCCCATCCTTTGCGAATTTTTATAAATGAAAGAGAGAGAGAGGAGGGATCTGGCAGGCTTCTCCTTCTTGTAATTGTCTGGATCCTCCGGGCCTTTCCCAGCTCCTTCCGTTGACAGGCGGCGCTTAAATCAGATTAAAGGTGCCCTTTCAAGTGGGAGCAGGGCTGACCCCGCAGGTAAGACTTTTTCTGAAGAGCTTGGCGGCACGGCCTGCTTTTTCTCTGGGGTTCGACGCTGACAAGCTCTCCGCAAGCACCCTGCGGCTCGAGTCCTATTAAAGGGAGACTTGTTGGGACTCTGGGACGAGGAGAGAACACCAATGGGCTTTTTCATCCTGCCAAAGCCTTTCATCCCTGGATCTGAGGAAAAGGAAATGAGATGATGCAGAGATTGGGGGGGGGATGTTTCATGTTCCCCCAATGCCCCTGGCACCGACACTTCCCCTCCATCAAACACACACACACCTGCCCCACCTTTCCCTTGCTAAAGGTGTGCTTGCAGGTGAGCCGTGGTGCTTCGCTGTGGATTTGGGGCTCGAGGAAAGATTGGGAGAGGATTTGCACGGGACGCCTTACACGGGCCAGTTCTCCCTTGGGACTGAGGTAGGCATGGCTCAATCCTTCCTCTCCCTTTGACCCTGACCCCTCTCTCCACAAAAACACCACACCAGTGTTCAACCAGCTAAGATTATAGTAGCTGAAAAATTGGGGGTGGGTGGGTGGGAAGCATGTCTCTTGAATGGATTGTGGAAAAATCACAGCAACTGTGATTTAAGCAAACTGATTGCAAAATAATACAGTCATACATCGGGTTGAAGTTGCTTCAGGTTGAGCGCTTTCGGGTTGCACTCCGCGGCGACCCAGAAGTAACAGAACACGTTACTTCCGGGTTTCGCCGCTCGCGCATGCGCAGACGGTCAAAATGATGTCACGTGCATGCGCAGAAGTGGCGAATCGCGACCTGTGCATTCACAGATGCGGGTTGCATTTGCTTCAGGATGCGAACGGGACTCCGGAACAGATCCCGTTCGTATCCAGAGGTACCACCGTACCTATAAACCAGGCTGAAAGTTTTGTGAAAGAATTGCTGTTTTTTGAAATGTTTTCCAACAGCAAGATGAATGATGCCCTTGCAGCTTTCAACCTGCTGTGACAGTATAACTTTATGCTCTTTCTCTTTTGTTTATTTTGTTTATTTATAAAATAATATTTATTTCTTTAAACATAAAACAAACCCCATCCATCAGAGTAGAGAAAGGGACACTTTCATTTGTCCCGTGGCGTCTGAGAGGGGTTTTCCCCGTCCCACTGCAGGAAAGCCCACCGATTCCCAGTGAATCGGAACAATCCCCAATCAGGTTTTCTGTGGGTTGACATTAGTTCTGTTTCAGTGGTAAACCAGGGTTTTCCTGGAGAAAGCAGCTGGACAGAAGAAAAACCTCTCGTTCGTGTGCCTAGAAGTTGCAGGAGAAAAGGATTTGTGGATGAACTCATAGGGGGAAGAAGGCAGTGATGGGAGCTCTCAATCCATGGCAAAGTGTTTGTTTCTTCCCCTTTTCCATCTTTCCCCTCTTTCCAGCTTCCTTGCCCCGTGGCCTTGGTGCTTCCAACTTAGCCCACCCTCGCTGCTGTGTTCCTCTCCCACCGAGCCTTGTGAGAGCAGTGGAGGAACGGGCTGGGGGTCCCTCTGGTCTCCAGGGGGTCCCTGGGCAGTGGGACCTGGCTCTGCCAAACTTTGGCAGCGGTAAACGACCTTGGGAGTGTGCTACCTGCAAGCCCCAGTAAAAGGGCCCCATCGGGGGCAAACAGCAGCCTCTTGATTACTTGGACTGCCAGGGCGAAACAGGTGCAAAACGCCAGCATCTTGTCTACAACTTCATTAACATCCATCTGGACACGGGTGGCACTAGGGCTTGCCGATCAGAAGGTCGGTGGTTCGAATCCCAGCAACGGGGTGAGCTCCCGTTGCTCAGTCCCTGCTCCTGCCAACCTGGCAGTTCAAAAGCACATCAAAGTGCAAGTAGATAAACAGGTACCGCTCTGGCGGGAAGGTAAACGGCGTTTCCGTGCGCTGCTCTGGTTGGCCAGAAGCGGCTTAGTCATGCTGGCCACATGACCTGGAAGCTGTACACCGGCTCCATCAGCCAGCAAAGCAAGATGAGCGCCACAACCCCAGAGTCGGCCACGACTGGACCTAATGGTCAGGGGTCCCTTTACCTTTACCTTTACAACTTCACTACCATCTCTCAGTATTGTGAACAACAACAAACTTACCTTTTGTTGGTATCTTCATGAACTTACCTAAAAAGAAAAAGAAAACAAAAGACTGAGTTAAGCGCCTGAAAAATCTATTGAAATCAGACATTGTAAGTTCATCCTAGGTTGGGTAGTTCGCAAGTATCTGGCTTTGCATAAGGTTTTGTATTTTTCTCAGAAGATTGATAAAGAATGCATAATTATTTTGGTAATTATTGTGTATATATTAGTCTCCCAACATGTTGCATGAGTCGTCCTACAAAATTTGCCACCAGCCCGGAGGAACCCAGAAGCGATGGTAGCGATAGGTTTTGCCTCTCCTACAGAGGCCCTTCATGGAGCCGGCCTGGCGGTTGTGCGCACCCTTGCCACCTCCCCCACCTTCCATGCTCTGGATTGTGACAGCAATCGCTTTATCCTGAACACCGCTGCAAAGATTCTCTCTTAAAACAAGCCTGTAGAAGCAATTTGAAGTGCCGCCAATTGACAAGAAGTGAAACATTTAGACACGAGGTGTTCCATTTCCGCTCCTTCTGTGACATTTTCACTCAACGCAAAAGAAGAGCCATTTCTTCCGAAAACATTGATTTCGGGGGGTTGGAGCAGCGGGGGGCGGGGGGGTCAACCTAGGAATTTTGTGGAGAAATCTCTTCTTCCCTGTTCCCTTGCTAGTTTTGAACCGTTTTGTTTTCTCTCTCATTTCTGTTTTTAATATTATTATGCATGTTAGCCTCTGAGAGCTTTTCCACACTTCTGCAGGCCTCAGGCCCCCAAAGCACGGGTTCAAGCAGCTTTCTCCTTTTCCAGGGAAAACCTGTTGTTTAGTGCTAAACTGGAGGCAAACATTCACCAGGAGAAAACCCAAATTGCTGTTTGTTCCTATTTAGCAGTAAAGAGCAGTTTCCTCCAGAGATAATCTGGCTTTCTTGTAGAGCAGCTTTTCCCAACCTGGTGCCTTCTTCTTGTTTTGCACCACAACTCTCAGCAGCCTGATGGATCATTCCGTTCCTTGCCTCTGCCTGTTTCATGGGCCACTACCAGAAGTTTGGTGGTTCGAGCCCACCCAGGGACAGCTGGGGGCATGATTTCCACATTGCAGAAGGTTGGGCTTTCCCTTTTTTGCACTACAACTCCCATCAGCCTCTGCCAACACAGCTCTGCTGGAGCAGACAATAGTGATTCACTGGCTGGGGCTTATGGGAGTTGTAGTTCAAAGATCCAGAAGGCGCCAAGATGGGGAAAGTCTGCTCTACGTAAGTAGTTAGCTCAGCACCCCTCTTCTCTCCTTGAGGTTTCTTGGTTTTCAGCCCTCAATCCAAGAGGGCATCTTTTTGGCATCTTTTGGGGTTCGCGGAGAACGTCACGGTTTTGTATTGACCACACAATGCCCTTCCCTCTAATTTTGCGAAGATGGAGCGCGCATTTTCAGGTGACGCAACACGTGGGGACATGTGGGTTGCCGAGAGGGACAAGTCAAAGGGAATGCAGTCTGTTGCCAGCTGCAGCACCTCTGAATCAAATTAAGACCTGGGAGACACGGGTTCGAATCCTGACCGTGGCACTGGGCGGTGACAGGCAGATCTCTCTCTGCTGGCCTTTGCCAGCCATGTGAGAAAGGGAAAGAGAACCAGGGTTGAAGCTGTTTTGCCCAGTTCTTGTGATGCTGCAACCATTTGTGAGCTCATTTCTTACTGATTATTGCTTCCTTCTTCTCAAGTTTTGGCCCCACTGACCCCTCGCTGTTGTGTGTTTGCTCCTGCAGATGGCTTACCCTGTGTCGGCAGCATGTTACGTGGTGCTAGCTGCGGTGGTGGTCGTTTATGCTCAGAGGCACAGCCAGCAGGGTAAGTAGTTGCCTCCTCTCTATCCCAACATCAGTGGGAGATTTATGGTTATTTTACTACTTATGTATATTCCAGCTTTTCCCCAGACCAGGTGTCAAGGCGGTTTACAGACAAATTAAAGCAGTACAGATCAAAACACAAAAATCAAAACACCTATAAAAAAAGGCAAGTCAACTCTAAGTTGAAACAATATAAAAACAAATCTATTAAAACACAGACCATAAAAACACCACGGTGTGATTTGAAAGCCCCTGTCTCAAAAGAAACAATCAGTTTCCCAAAGGTCCCGTCAGGATAAAACAGTCTTCGCTTGCTGGTGGAAAGACAAGGAGGAAGCCAGTCTGGCTTCTTTCGGAGTCCCAAAGTTGTCTGGGAGCCACCACCGAGAAGGCCCTGTCCCCTGTCCTCACCCAGCTTGCTTGTGAGGGTGGTGGCATCAAGGAAAGGACCTCTCCCAAAGATCGCAGGGCCCAGGCAGATCTGTCTGGAAGAATTTGGTCCTTCAGATATTCTGGGCCTAAGCCAGAGCAGGAGATTTCTGCAGGACGAACGGCCAAGGCAGTTTCTTGTTTGCCCACCATAGACACTCCAAGACAGTGCTGGGGGTGAGTTGACTGAATCTGAGCTTCTCTGTGACACATGGTGAAGCATCCAGGTGGCCACTTGTCCAGGTGTCCAACTCCTTACTCACATGGCTTGTATAAATAGAGTAGAAGTCAATTGCATGGTGGATTACAAGGTGTTTTTCTACACCAGAGAGCTGTCAGCTAGAGAGCAGGGTTGTGTCCGTGTAGGGATATTCCACAATTTCTTCCAAGTACTTCACAGCTTCTCTCCGTGGCTGAAGAGGGGAACTTGCTGCAACTGAAGAGGGGAACAGTAGCTGAAATCCCTGCGGACGGGGCCCTCCAAGGTCCATCTAGTGGAGAAGCCGAGGGCATGCTCTCTTCTCTCCCTGTTTCGATCAGGCAAATGCCAATTATGGGGCATTCTGGGCCCCCAATGAAGACATCCCTTAGTATGGTTCATACTGATCACTGCACTGATTTTACTGGGTTTTATTTGTGTATTTCTTTTTTTAAAAAAGAGGGTTGTTCTGTTTTGTTTCATGTTGAAAAAATAAGAGACGCAGGCTAGCACACTTCGTTTCGTTTTTATTTTTGAAAGATGTCCTAGCTGTGGGCGAGTCGTTCCAAACAGCTTGCATATTACAATATTCCAGGGATACATATGTGGAACTCATAGTCGCTGGATGTCCGGAGGGCTCGCCAATTCTGTGATTCTATGTCTTTTTTAAAAAAAAAAAAGGAAAGAGCATTGGATAACTACATGGAGGATGCAGTCTTTTAGCTATGACAGCCTAAAATGCAATTGCTGCCTTTAGAAACAGCTTAGCCTATTGGATGCGGTTGTCGATGGGCGTAGGCAGATTTTGCCTTGGTGTCCAGTTTGTGAATCTCTCCAGGGCATCTCATTTGGGGTGGGCAGAAGAGAGCGTCATTCGCATCCAGGACATCTCCTCTTACGTTCTAATGGTGTGGTGTATGGTGGTAGCAAAAGTCCTGTAAACGCATTTCCTGGTCCAAAAAAGAGGGAAATCTAAGAACTATTAGGAGTTTGAATGCCTTGGGATTTTGCAGATGTTTTACTGTGGTTTTATAATTTGTTGGATGCTGCCCAGAGTGGCTGGAGCAAGCCAATCAGATGGGTGGCATATAAATATGATGATGATGGTGAAGTTCTGCCCCTTTTAGAGACAGAGGCTGGGCTCCGACAGAACTTGCCTCCAACCTGACCTTCGTGGGCTGTGAGGTTGTTGTTTTTTTGCCTTCTTCTTTTGAGCCCCTTCTCCATAATTGAGTCCTCCCTGGGTCTCGCATGCGCCTCTCCTCGCCTGGTGATTTCTCTATTTTTAAACGAGTAATTCTCCACTATTGATCAACACCTTGGCTGAATTAACTCACATTTAAATAATAATTATGTTTTCTCCCTGGAGAACGGAGGCAAGGAGGGAGATAAACACCCTTGGAAATGAATGAGCTTGTTCGGGCTGCATGCCGGGGTTAATATATTGATGGGTGTCCGAGCGGCTGCCATCCCGTAGCTTAGTAACCAGCAATAAGCAATTAGGCTCCGTCATTATTCAAGCAGAGGGAGGGCGATTTGACTTTCTCAGCTCCCTCCCGCCCTCCCCGCTTCCAACTCTGGCGCTAATCTTTGCCAATCAGCTCTGCTGCAATGCCCCATGGAGAGGTTGGAGTCGGGGGGCTGCAGGTGCCGTGATTGTGCTGCGGGCAGGGGGGGGGCATCTATGAGAGCAAGCGTAATCCTCAGGATGCAAGGAAAGGGGTTCATCTGATGCCCCCCACCTTCCAGCAGCCAGGTGCATCTCTTCCCTTCCCCTTGGCAAGAACGCTTTCTCCTCTAAAGAAGAAGGGCCAGAAGCACGCAGGCCAACTCCTAGGGGCTGAGGCAGTTTGTTGTTGTTGTTGTTGAGTCATTTAGTCATGTCCAACTCTTTGTGACGCCATGGACCAGAGCACGCCAGCCAGATGGGTGGAGTACAAATAACAAAATTATTACAGTGGTGCCTCGCAAGACAAAAAGAATCCGTTCTGTGATTCTCTTGGTCTAGCGGTCTTTTCGTCTTGCGAAGCAAGCCCATTGACGGATTAGCGGATTAGCGCTATTAGCGGCTTTTAGCGGCTTATCTGCTGATCGGATCAGCTGATAAGCGGCTTAGCGGCTTAGAAAAAGGGGGGGGGGAGGAAAAAAACCCAGCAGGAACTCGCAAGACATTGTCGTCTTGCGAAGCAAGCCCATAGGAGATTCGTTTTGCGAAGCACCTCCAAAACAGAAAACTCTTTCGTCTAGCGAGTTTTCCGTCTTGCGAGGCATTCGTCTTGCGGGGCACCACTGTATTACCATTAGTCGTGGATGCTTTAGCTGAGATTCCTGCATTTCAGGGGCTACGCTAGGTGATTCTCAGGCATAGCTGTCAACTTTCAAATTTGAAAATAAAGGATCACCTGTCCTGGGGACAGTCTACGGGATATCTAACAAGCCAGGATAGCAGTGGGAAACGGCGCTGGAATAAGGGAATTTCCTGCAAAAAAAGGGAAGGTTGACAGCTATGTTCTCAGGGTCCCTTCCGACTCTGCAATTCTCTGGAAATGAGGCAAGAATAAAGCAGCCTCAGAAGATATCAGCCCAGCACAACCTGCTCTCCAAACGTTGGACCTTGGCAGTCCTTTACGGTCCCGTCTCTTTCTGTTTTCCTGACGTGTCTGCTGCAGAGAGCCAGCCGGCGCTCAGGCCCTGCCAGGATGAGAACTCCCTGCCTTCCCAAGCTGTCACACACACTCTGCTTGCGAGCCTCGGCCGGTACACCTGCCAGCGCACAAACACACACCCATGTATATTTTAAAGGCAGGAAACAGCCTCCGGGCCATTTTGTGTCTTGCGTCTCTCTAATACTGAATAATGGAATTCCCTCTTGCGTGTCTCGGCTGGCAGGCCAGAGGCCAAGGGCTGTGGGCTGCCGGCCGGAATCGTCTTACCACTCCCCGAAAAGTCACTGAGCAGACTGGAAGAGGCACAACTGGGGCACGGGAGGCCAGCTGATGGGCTTTGTTGGACGCTGGGTTATCCGGGGCAAGTGCCCAGGCTTGCTGGCCCAAAAAGGCCCTCCCTCTGAACCTCAGAGCTTCTGAGCCACTAAGTCGCTGCTTGGGCTTCCCATCTCTTGCGGGGGCTCGATTAGTGCCAGCACCTTCTGTCAAGAGCTTGGGTGTAACCTTTGACGCCTCCCTTTCCATGGAGGCGCAGGTTGCAGCCACAGCAAAGGTCACCTACGGGACCGCCTCTCCTGGTATGCCCTGCGGAGGACCTTAAGGTCCACAAATGACAACATTTTGGAGGTCCCAGGCTGCAAGGTTGTTAGATTGGTCTCAACTAGAGCCAGGGCCTTTTCAGTACTGGCCCCAACGTGGTAGAGCGCTCTGTCACAAGAGACTAGGGCCCTGCGGGACTTGACATCTTTCCGCAGGGCCTGCAAGACAGAGTTGTTCCACCTGGCCTTTGGTTTGGACTCAGTCTGACCCTTATGTTTCCCTCCCCTTATGGTTTTGGTCTATGGGCCACTTTTAAAATGAGGCTGCATTTTAAATTGCATTTTAACCTGTATTTTAAATTGGTTCCCCCCCCCCCATTATGTTTTTACTGTGATTTTTTTGGTGTTAGCCACCCTGAACCCAGCTCTGGCCAGGGAGGGCGGGGTATAAATAAATTTATTATTATTATCATTATTATTATTATCATTATCATTATTATTATTATCATTATTATTATTATTATTATCCTTATTATTATTATCATTATTATTATTATCATTATTATTATTATCATTATTATTATTACTATTATTATTATATAATACGAGGACAAGGACAAGGTGGTTGTTTCCTGCTGTGGAGAGAAGGCGTTTAATTTATGCCAGTCTCCTCCAAAGTGGTCCCCTCCAGATGTTCATAGAGTCACAGAATTGTAGAGTTAGAAGGGATGCCAAGGGTCATCCATTCGTGCCCCCTACCATGTTATGGGACCCCAACCCCCATCAGCCAGCAATCCCAGGGGTCAAGAGTGGTGGGATCTGCCCTCCAAGAGCATCTGGAGGTCACCACATTGAGGGAGGGCTAATGTCATTATTGTCATCAACAAGGTTTTTACATTTACTCACAACATTTCATAGGACAATAGAATTGTAGAGTTGGAAAGGGGCCCCCAAGAGTCATCTAGTCTATCCCATTGCAATGCAGGAATGTCAACTAAAGCAACCATGACAGATGGCCATCCAATCTCTGCGTAAAAACCTCCAAGGAAGGAGAGGCTGCCACCTTCTGAGGGAGACTGTTCCACTATTGAGCAGCTGTTACCACAAGAAAATTCTTCCTAATACAGTGGTACCTCGGTTCTCAAACTTAATCCATTCCGGGAGTCCATTCGACTCCCGAAATGGTTTGAAAACCAAGGCATGGCTTCCGATTGGATGCAGGAGCTTCCTGCACTGAAGCGGAAACCACGTCGGACATTCAGCTTCCCAAAAAGTTTGCAGACTGGAACACTTACCTCCAGGTTTGTGGCGCTCGGGAGCCATTTTGTTTGGGAGAGCCACTTTCGCCCTTCAGAGGAGGTGTGGTTGCGGGCTTCATGGCCCCACCATGCGCGCAACGGCTTGAACCCAGCCTCCGCGCAATTGGGGGGATTCCCAGCCACGTCACCTCCTGGCCAGCCAATTGGCTGGCTCTAGGGGTGTGGCCCACCTTATTTAAGCCCGGGGATCTCCCTCTTTGCCGCTTACCAGCTTTTCCTGTTTCCCACCCTCCCGCCCTTTAAGGTTTCCGTTCCTTGACCTTGCTATGGACCTTGGTTGGTCGCCATTGAGGGGCCTGGTAGGAATTTTTCCACTTGGCAAATTGGCACCAGCCACTTGGTTTTCACCTGCCTCGTAGCAAATCATCACAACTTTCTGGGTATTGGCAGTTAGGCATTGGTATTGCTCTGTAGATGGAAGAGGGGAGGAAAGGCCATCACCTGCCCCACATATTGAAGGGTAGTTCGGTAAAGGATTCTGGGGGGCCTAGCCCTGTCCGAAGCCTATGGAGGTGAGGGCCTAAGCCACACCCACATTTGGTGACCCCCCAGGAGGGGTTCCTATTTGATGTGCATCAGCAGGACTCCCCCCACTGGTGGTTAACCCTTCCCGGACTTCAAGCGGAAGTCAGATATAGTCGGTTAGGACCAATGCCTAAGCCAATACCGCTCATCACCTGTAACCAATAAAGTTGTGGTCTTATTTAGCCCATTAACCTTAATAATTGTGTCATGTGTCTTTATTTCCACTAGGAGCGGGGGGGGACGGGGGACGGGACTTGCTACGCAAGAAAGGAGATTCCAACTAAACATTAGGAAGAACTCTCTGTTGGGAAGAGCTGTTTAAGAGGGGAACGAGCTGAAGTCGGATATAGTCGGTTAGGACCAATGCCTAAGCCAATACCGCTCATCACCTGTACTAATTGTGTCATGTGTCATTATTTCCACTGTGCGGGCGGGAGCTCGCCATGCAACGGAGCTTGCCTTCCAGCACCTGCCCTGCATCTCCCTTCCGCCTGCAGACTGAGCCCCTGACTCGGACCCCCTTGCGTCCTGCAACAGGGAGGGACTCTTTGCAGGCACCCAGAGGCCACGACCCCCCCCCCCTGCCCCCCTGCCGCTTGGTCAGGGTTGCAAAGGAGTGTGCAGGGAGCGCCAGCAAGGAACAGCGGACTCCCAAAATAGCAGCCAGAGAAATGTGACCCCATTTCTTCGCAGGCCTCTTGCCCTGCTGCTCCGTGAGGTCAGCCTCTGGGGTTTAACTGTAATTCACCCTGCATGTCTTGACAGGGAAAGGGCAAAGGTTCAGAGCAACGGGTGAGGGGCCACCTCTCTTGTTCCCGGATGCAGAGGCATCCCAGGAGCTGTGCTTTGCCTAGGAAGGCAGAACGCGGAGCAAAGTTCTCAGATGCAGCATAGCCTGGAAGTGACTTGTCCTTTGCAGAAGGTCTTGACTCTCCCTGGGGCCTTGACTGAGGCTACGGACCTTGCAATGGCAGCAGATCACTTATGGGTTCCCCGTCCTGATGGGGCCTTGCAAGTTTCCGGTCGGATTAATTGCTGATTTGTCCCTTGCACAGTACTCCCCGTGAGGAAAGGTTGCAGTGATTGGGACTTTTCAGTTCAGAGAAAAAGCAAGCAAGAGGCAGCATGATAAGATATTTATGAAATAACGCATGGCACTGAGAAAGGTCTCCCTCTCATAATGCTAGAACACGTGGAGAACTGGGCAAAAACAAACAAGATGAATTTTAACAGGGAGAAATGTAAAGTATTGCACTTGGGCAAAAAAAATGAGAGGCACAAATACAAGATGGGGGACACCTGGCTTGAGAGCAGTACATGTGAAAAGGATCTAGGAGTCTTGGTTGACCACAAACTTGACATGAGCCAACAGTGTGACGCGGCAGCTAAAAAAGCCAATGCAATTCTGGGCTGCATCAATAGGAGTATAGCATCTAGATCAAGGGAAGTAATAGTGCCACTGTATTCTGCTCTGGTCAGACCTCACCTGGAGTACCGTGTCCAGTTCTGGGCACCACAGTTCAAGAAGGACACTGACAAACTGGAACGTGTCCAGAGGAGGGCAACCAAAATGGTCCAAGGCCTGGAAACGATGCCTTATGAGGAACGGCTAAGGGAGCTGGGCATGTTTAGCCTGGAGAAGAGGAGGTTAAGGGGTGATATGATAGCCATGTTCAAATATAGAAAAGGATGTCACATAGAGGAGGGAGAAAGGCTGTTTTCTGCTGCTCCAGAGAAGCGGACACGGAGCAATGGATGCAAACTACAAGAAAGAAGATTCCACCTAAACATTAGGAAGAACTTCCTGACAGTAAGAGCTGTTTGACAGTGGAATTTGCTGCCAAGGAGTGTGGTGGAGTCTCCTCCTTTGGAGGTCTTTAAGCAGAGGCTTGACAACCATATGTCAGGAGTGCTCTGATGGCATTTCCTGCTTGGCAGGGGGTTGGACTCAATGGCCGTTGTGGTCTCTTCCAACTCTATGATTCTATGGAAGTGGCTTTCTGGCCAGAAGCAGGAAATGGGTTTGCAAATCTTTTTACTGACACCTCCCTAGCATCATTCATTCATTCATTGCATTTATTTTCTGCATTTCCATTCCACCTTATTCTCCACGGAGCTCAAGGTGGTTGATATCCCCACAACAACTCTATAAGGTAGGGTAGGCTGAGAAGGGATGAGTGACCCCCAAGGTCAGCCGGTCAGCTTCCTGCCAATGGAAGATTTGAAGCAGAATTTGAAGTGAGCTTCGTGGCCAAGTGGGAATTCGAACCCTGGTCTCCAAGGTCCTAATCCAGCACCCTAACCACTACACCACACTGCCAGTATCAACTCAACCTAAGCTCTTGGCATAAAATTTGCTTACCAAAATTGCTTACCAATACAGAGTTTTAGTGGGTGAGCAAAGTAGGAATTCGAACTCTGATCTCCAAGGTCCTAGTCCAACACCCTAACCACTTCACCATACTGCTGTTGTGTCTTCTGCAGAACTAAGTGGTTCTGGACCAGTATAGCAGGCTGACCTCATGGGTGGTGGTGGAGAGAGAGAAAAAATCAAGCCGTTCCTCCTTTACAGGACCAAGACCCAGAGGTTTTTTGTCTCTGGGCTGTTCTCCTTCGTCCAGAGGGTGGGCAGAACCCACTTCCCCTGTTCTCGGGCAACGTGGAACGGATGTCCCTGCATTGCCTGTGTTTACAAACAACCTACAGAGGGGCTATTATTATGAACAGTTATAAGGGATTATATGTACTTGGCATGAAGTTTGCTCCAAGAAGGAAAAGAGAGAGGAGGGTGTGTGTTGGTTCTGCTCTGGTGATGTTGCTCTTGTTGTTTTGAGCTGGAGGAGCTGAGATTGCAAACCAAAACAAGTTCCCTTAGACGCAAGTTCAAGGTGACCTAACTCTCTGGTTAATAGGTCTTTTTTTATAAGATATTTATTAAGATTTTTTTAAGATATTACAATACAAAATGAAAAAGAAAAAAAATACAAAATAAAAATGATTAAAAAACCACTCCATTTTTCTATTACTTATTTTCTTTAACTTGTTTCCCGGACCTCCTCATACCTCCCTTTTTTGTATTCCAGTTCAATTTGTTGGCTCAGCAAATCCTTACCCTCTTTGTTTATCCTAATCTTTGGTCTTAAAATAGTAACATTAGATTTTTCCCTATTAACAACCCATTTTTCATATTCCCTTAAAGCATTACAGCTGGAAACCACTTAATTCCTATCCAACATCATTCTAACATTCATTAATTTTACAATATTTCTGTAGATAGTCTTTAAATTTCTTCCAATCTTCCTCCACCATTTCTTCTCCCTGGTCTCGGATTCTGCCAGTCATTTCTGCCAGTTCCATATAGTCCATCAGCTTCATCTGCCATTCTTCCAGAGTGGGTAAATCTTGTGTCTTCCAAATCTTGTGTCTTGTGTCTTTTATAGAGAATACATTATAGGTAACAAATGTGAATTTATTTATAATTTGTTTAAAAATTAAAATATTAATTAAAATATCATATGTGTGTGTGTGTGTGTGTGTGTGTGTGTGTGTGTGTGTGATTTTTATTAATATTTTAAAATGGTTCTAGAGGATTCTGCAAAATACAATATTATCATACAGGGACTGATTATGATATACATAGTCCATACAAAATTATTGATCGCTGTTGATCTATAATAAAATTAATAAACCACAGGTATGTGAATGCGTGGACTAGAATTATTTATAGTGTAGACTTAATGGCTAAGACTAGGTTACAAAACATGAACCCTGTTATACCAAGAGAAATAAATTTAAGCATTCAAAAGCCCTGACCTCCTGCATCTGCCATATTGGGTTATAGCCCAAGGGGTTTTTTGGCCGTCTCCCTCCTTGCTTACAAATGAAATAAATTGACCAAACAGGTGCATAATCGTCCTTTTCTCTTTGGTCTGTAGGGACTCTCTGCTTATTAGTTAATAGATCTTTAATTCATCATATATAGAAAGAGAGAGAGAGAATTTTAATTTTATTAGCACTTAATTGCTTTTTAAATATTACTGTATTAGTTTTTAGCAGTTTCTATTTGATCCGTAACCTGCCTTGAGTCCGTGTATGAGAAAAAGGTGGAATAATAACGTAACATAACATAACGTAACGTAATATAATATAATACGGTCATACCTCGGGTTATAGCCGCTTCAGGTTGCGTTTTTTCGGGTTACGCACCTGCTGAAACCCCGAAGTACCAGAATAATAATAATAATAATAATAATAATAATAATAATAATAATAATTGTAATAATAATAATAATTTTCCCAGCCACTGGGAAATTTTCCCAGCCACTCTGGGCGGCTTCCAACCAAATATTAAAATACAGTGGTACCTCAGGTTACAGACACTTCAGGTTATATATGTTTCAGGTTACAGACTCTGCTAACCCAAAAATAGTACCTCGGGTTAAGAACTTTGCTTCAGGAAGAGAAATCATGTGGTGGCAACGGGAGGCCCCATTAGCTAAAGTGGTGCTTCAGGTTAAGAACAGTTTCAGGTTAAGAATGGGCCTCTGGAACGAATTAAGTACTTAACCCGAGGTACCACTGTACAGTAGTATTTTAAACATTAAAAACTTCCCTAAACAGGGCTGCCTTCAGATGTCTTTTAAAAGTAAAATACAGTGGTGCCTCGCAAGAAGAAATTAATTCGTTCTGCGAGTTTTTTCATCTTGCGAATTTTTCGTCTTGCGAAGCACGGTTTCCCATAGGAATGCATTGAAAATCCAAAAGGAAACAAACTTGGAAGACGTTTTCGTCTTGCGAAGC
Organism: Podarcis liolepis; assembly: GCF_965112155.1. Classification (NCBI taxonomy): domain Eukaryota; kingdom Metazoa; phylum Chordata; class Lepidosauria; order Squamata; family Lacertidae; genus Podarcis; species Podarcis liolepis. The sequence continues at coordinate 64,124,854 of NC_139565.1, forward strand.
AAGCCCGTAGGGAAATTTGTCTTGCGAAGCAACTCAAAAAACGAAAAACTCTTTCGTCTTGCAAGTTTTTCGTCTTGCGAGGCATTCGTCTTGCGAGGTACCACTGTACCTTGACATCTGGCGGGAGGGCGTTCCACAGGGCACTACTGAGAAGGCCCTGTCCCTGTTCCCTGTAACTTGGCTTCTCACAGTGAGGGAACCGCCAGAAGGCCCTCGGCGCTGGACAAACCCCCCAACTCTGTTTCTTTGTTGCATCCCATCCCTTTCTCAGCAGGCCAGGCTCTTGCCCTGCCACCAAGAGCCGAGTATGGAAAATGAGATGCATTTTCAGCGATGCCATAGAAAGGTCTGGGCATGGGATGGCACTGCCACCCTCTTGCAGCCAGCACCCCAGGGAGGCTAATCAGAGCGTGAGCCGAGCGGAGAGGGCCAGGCTCTCTGCAGCGAGGCGGGAGGTGTCCTCGCAGCCATCCCGGCGTCTGGGGCCATTGATCCCGCCATGCTGAGCACGTTGCCGGCGGTTGTGCTTGCGTTTTTTAGCTCAGGTGCAGAAAGTTAATTGCTCTTTTCACTTTGTTTAATGGGGATGCTGCTGTCAGAACTACTCAGGAGGAAATTACTTTGGCAGGATGGTGACATTGCAGAGGGAGGGGGCCAAGGCAGGGTGGGCGATGAACCGAACACCCTTCTAGCTGAAAGCCTTCATCTCCCAGGCGGGAGTGTGTGTGAGAGAGAAGCACAAGGGCGCCACACTGGGAATGTCAAATCCTGCCCGGGCAATGGAGCAGGGAGACAGAACGTCCACCCCCTGGAAGTTCAGTGGCTTGATTTGATTTTTGCAAGCTTTCTGTTCTCTTGCTCCTCCTCATTCTTGGAACTTGGAGCCATGGGTTCGAGTGCTACCGTCCAGAGCAGGATAAAACAAGCTTGCTCCATCTTCCATGTGACAGCCCTTGAGATATTTGAAGATAGCTTTCATATCTGATCTCTTCTCTCCTCTTCCCCTGGTCTAAACTACCCAGCTCCATCAAGCGCTCCTTGTATAAGGCCATCATGGTCGCCCTCATCTGCACGCCTTCCAGCTTGTCAACATCCTTCTTAAATTTGGGGTGCCCAGAATTGGCCTGGTATGCCAGGTGTGGTGTGACCAAGGTAGAATAGATTCAGTAAAGGTAAAGGGACCCCTGACCATTAGGTCCAGTCGTGGCCGATTCTGGGGCTGCGGCACTCATCTCGCTTTATTGGCCAAGGGAGCCGGCGTACAACTTCCGGGTCATGTGGCCAGCAGGACTAAGCCGGAGCGGTACCTATTTATCTACTTGCACTTTGACGTGCTTTCAAACTGCTAGGTTGGCAGGAGCAGGGACCGAGGAACGGGAGCTCACCCCATTGTGGGGATTCGAACCGCCGACCTTCTGTTCGGCAAGTCCTAGGCTCTGTGGTTTAACCCGCAGCGCCACCCGCATCCCATAGATTTAGTGGTTCTCGCTTAATCCCCACAAAAACCCTGCAAGGTAGACTAGGTTGGGAGGCGGTGCCTGACTCCCAAGGTCAGCCAGTGAGCTTCCTGGCCAAGTGAGGATTCGAACCCTGGTCTGGCAGGTCCTGGTTTGGCACGCTACCCACTACAGTGTATGGTGCAATTTTAGCTATATGGCATATGGTCGCCTGGCCTTGCTACTCGTGAGGAGGGCAGGAAGGACAAGGACTTGACAGTGTATTTCATCTGTTACCAACTGGCTTCTAAGGTGACTGTAGCAAGCAGCACCGAATGTACCCTCCAGCTTATCTTTGGACCCTTTTGGTCTATGGAGTTGCTTGGAAAAAAATCCAGAAATACCAATGGAAGCTGAAACTAGGTGCTCCATGTCAGGTTTTCTCTGCAATCTTCCTGAAACTTCCCTATGACATCTACCCATGAACAAATGGATTGGGGGTCAGAACACAAATGAGAGAGAATGGTAGGTGGGAGAGGAAAAAGCCAGAATAGATTGAGGCAGGGAAACAAGGAGACTTTGCATTTGTTTGCTTGTTTGTGAAATTTATATACCATGGTCATTTAGTAAAGGGCACAAGATACAGTAAATAAATAACATAATACCTGGAAAAATGGCCTTACTCCAAATATGCCCCCTTGAACACTTCAGGAAGGTCGGCGGTTCGAATCCCCGCAACAGGGTGAGCTCCCATTGCTCTGCCCCTGCTCCTGCCAACCTAGCAGTTCGAAAGCACACCACTGCAAGTAGATAAATAGGTACCACTGTGGCAAATCTGCCCCCTTGAACATTTCAGTCTGTGGAATTGGCACGGGTGCCACACAATGGCCATTATGCATCAGTAGGAAATCAACCTTCTAGTGTGGTGGTGTGTTTTTAGTTCATTACTGGTTTCAAATGTTTGCATGTCTTAATTGTTTTTACTAATGATTTTATTGTTCTGTTCTTTTTATAAACCACTTTGAGGGTTTTCTTTTTACAAACCAAGCAGTATATAAATTTTATGAAATATATACAATCAAAAATAGCCTGTGTTCCCTCCCTCTCTGTGTTGGAAAGAAAGAGGTTTTGCAGCCAGTCTCCTAATTTGCCTGTGTCCCAGTCCCGTTGCTCTGGGACTTAGTGGGATTACTGTACCAATGAGCCTCTTGGGCTTGCCGATTGGAAGGTTGGCAGTTTGAATCCCCGCGACGGAGTGGACTCCCGTTGCTAGTCCCAGCTCCTGCCAACCTAGAAGTTCGAAATCATACCGGCAAGAGCAGATAAATAGGTACCACTGCGATGGGAAAGGTAAACGGTGTTTTCATGTGCTCTGGCTTCCATTACAGTGTCCCGTTGCAGCCAAAACCGGTTTGGTCATGCTGGCCACATGACCCGGAAATCTGTTTGTGGGCAAACGTCGGCTCCCTCAGCCTGAAAGCAAGATGAGCCCCACACCCCATAGTCACCTTTTCCTTTAAATAAGCCCCCAGCCTGTGTGTGCCATTTTTCCACCACACAAGTGGCTTCAAAGCAGCTGACAGTCCTGGTCCTTTTCTAAGGAAGAGACAGAGAGACAGAGAGAAATCACACCTCATCCCTCAATAAAATCGCCCAACATCCATAATGAAACAGCAGGTAAGACGATAGCAGTGGTTATTCTCGATTAAATGAGCCAAAGTAAAAGGACCTTGTGGCACTTTTAAAGACTAACAAATGTATTATGGCCTAAACTTTTATGGACGGCAGTTCATGATGCAGCCCGCAAAAGCCCAACGCCGTCATCAATTCATTTGTTTTTAAGGTGCCTCACAAGGCTCTTTGCTGTTTTTGCTGCCCCTCTGGAATCAGTAAACGGCTGCCAGTTTTGAGTTAGTGCCCCCAGAGCTTTGGGCTTTTGGATGAAGCAGCGAGGAACCATTTCTGAACCTTCTCCCATTTCCGTGGACGGGCTTTTCCCGATGCAGAGCTGCAGTGTGTGACTGAGTCTGGCAGATTCCAGCCCATAATTAATTAGCATCGACCGCCCTGCGCTTAGAGCAATAAGGAGGGATCTATAGCAAAATTAGGCAGGGAGGTGTGATGGAGTGCTAGGAGATTATATGTGATGGGAACGGCTCAATTCTTCGCTGGAGTTGTCTGGCGGTATGATAGCGGGCGGGTGGCGAGGGGGGCCCACGGAAGCCATTTATATCCACCCCAAAGGCAGAAGGAATTATCTGGGCCCTCTAAGGAGGCAGAGGCTATGTGGGGAGAGGGGTGGAGAAGAAGGAGTGGGTGATGTCTTCCATTGTGTGGTGTCTGCTGGTCCTCAGGTATCTTAGATGGCTTATTCTTCCGTCCGGTATTTGTGAGGTCCTTGGCTTTCCCAGGGGCTTGGCTTTTGACCTTCCCTGCTGTTTGTGGCTTGGCTTACAAACATAAAGAACACGGAAAGAGCCTTCCGGATGAGGCCAAATGGGGTCCATCTAACCTGGCTATAGAGAAAGGGGACCAGTTTACTTTCAAAGCTATGATATTAGCATGAAAGGCAATGACAGCTTTAGGTTGGAAAGACAGAGAAAAAGGGACAGTAGAGGCATGGAATAGTTATTTGTTTGAACTTATTCAGTCGGACATTGTTGCAGTAATGTCGCAGGAAACAACGTGGAAGGTCAAGTCCACCACAATAAAGAACAGATGTGTTATGTACTGAGTTGAGTATCTTCAGTGGGTAGAAACTACTGGAACAAAAGACATTCGGTGGAAACTAAAGACCCTGTGCCCATGGCTAATTGTTTGAACCCTTCCAATGGATATGGAGGGGGGTGGAAGGGAGGGGAAGTAAAAATTGAACGGGAAATTTTAAAAAATTGGAAAGAGATAATATAACGTATGTGAAAATCCTGAAATGCTGTGTTTTCCAGCAACTGGTATTACGACTCATTGCTACCTCCAACTGTGGAATCAGAGTAGAGCCCTCCTGGTACCCGTAGCCTTCCCCTCCTCCATGAATTTGCCAAATCCTCTTTTAAATCCAACTAGTTTAAAAAGCAGAGACATCACCTTGCCGACAAAGGTCGGTATAGTTAAAGCCATGGTTTTCCAAGTAGTGATGTATGGAAGTGAAAGCTGGACCATAAAGAAGGCTGATCGCCGAAGAATGGATGCTTTTGAATAATGGTGCTGGAGGAGACTCTTGAGAGTCCCATGGACTGCAAGAAGATCAAACCTCTCCATTCTGAAGGAAATCAGCCCTGAGCGCTCACTGGAAGGACAGATCCTGAAGCTGAGGCTCCAAGATTTTGGCCATCTCATGAGAAGAGAAGACTCCCTGGAAAAGACCCTGATGTTGGGAAAGATGGAGGGCACAAGGAGAAGGGGACAACAGAGGACGCGATGGTTGGACAGTGTTCTCGAAGCTACCAGCATGAGTTGGACCAAACTGCGGGAGGCAGTGGAAGACAGGAGGGCCTGGCGTGCTCTGGTCCAGGGGGTCACAAAGAGTCAGACATGACTAAACGACTAAACAACAACAACAAGTTTGGTGGCCATCACTGCCTCCCAGGGGTGCCAGCTCCTGGGGCCGGACAACCTTGGGGAGAGGAGCCCACCGATGTCCCCAGAGTGCCGTGTCGAAGAGCTGAGTGCAGCAAGGCTCCAATGGCCAGGTCCTTCCCCTCCTGCCATGGGGTCAAGCAGCGGGGTCCCACTGGATGCAGAATGAAAAGGATGTCTGGAGTGTCCCTTGGTCACGAAGAGATTTGTGGGCAGGAGGAGAGACATGGTCCTTTCCTGGGCCACAGGTCCCTTGCCATCTCCACTTGGGTGTACGGTTCCTAACGAAAGTTCACCCCCCTTTTAATTGCCAGATGTTCTGCCGCAAGTCTCCTGGAATAAAGAGGCCTTCAGTTTGCTGGGTTTTCCCTCCCGGTGGGGAGATGCTCTCCGCCATAAAGGTGCAACGCTTTGGCGAAGGATATTTCAGAGCACGAGAATCTTGGGATACCTCGCGCTCTCTGCCCACGTTTCACTTCCTTCCTCCAGGTTTTTGCAATTATGTTTTTGGCAGCTCAAACGGAGATGTCCGTTTCGTTGGCAGTCCACCCATGGGATTTCATCTTGCGTCCTCAGGAGACCCAGGCCAGGATTAAGGTGGCAGGCCTAATCCCACTGCCCTGTTCACCCTGCCCTAAATCAGAGCGTGGGAACGAAGACCAGATGGAGTGGGGGGAGGTAAATCACCCAAGTGAGCTTCATGGCTAAGTGGGGATTTGAACCCAGGTCTCCCAGGTCCAAGTCTGAGACTGACCACTACATCACACTGTCAGTATCAATTCACCTAGTTGAAATAAATGAACACAATTGTCCAGTAGCACTTTAAAGGTAAAGGGACCCCTGACCGTTAGGTCCAGTCGTGGCCGACTCTGGGGTTGCAGCGCTCATCTCGCTTTACTGGCCGAGGGATCCGTCGTACAGCTTCCGGGTCATGTGGCCAGTATGACTAAGCCGCTTCTGGCAAACCAGAGCAGCGCACAGAAACGCCGTTTACCTTCCCGCTGGAGTGGTACCTATTTATCTACTTGCACTTTGATGTGCTTTTGAACTCCTAGGTTGGCAGGAGCTGGGACAGAGCAATGGGAGCTCACTCCGTCGCAGGGATTCGAACCGCCGACCTTCTGATCGGCAAGTCCTAGGCTCTGTGGTTTAACCCACAGCACCACCCACATCCCTCATAGCCCATAATCCCCATCAAAAAGGTGTTGTGTAAACTAGAAACTTTTATGGCAATACCTTGTGGCAGTGAGTTCCGTGAGTGAATTGTGCCTCAGGTTGCCATTCTCTGTTCTTGCTGCCCTGCTCCCTTGTGGTCCCTCTGTTTGTGCGAATGTCGTTCCTGTGTTTATAATAGAAATAACCACAGCTCCACAGAGTCTAGAGCCTTTGCAAGCAAATCTGCCTTTCCCAAACCATTTCCAGTCTATCTCCCATTAAAGCTTGCCTTCTAAAATGATGAGCATAGAGATATTTTATGACAGAAAGCCAAATTATTTTAATTTTTTGTCCAGATACCTGCTGGCTGGTTGCCAGGTGAGCCCTGTATTATTAACTGAAGCAAGCGCTTAAAGTTGAGCCTGTGCGTAAGATGCCACGGGACTTTGCAGAGTGGCAGAAACCTCGTTTCCCCCTTTTTTTTGCTGAACTGGAGGTTTTGTACGCCAGGAAAAGAGGGAGCTGGAGAAAGAGGGAAATTTGGGTCGGGAGCCTCTCGCTGCTTCGGGTTTTGCCAGCCAGCTCTGGAACTCTCATTTGGAACAGGAGAGAGAAAGATGAAAAGTAAGGACGGCACATTTTAAAATTAAACAGCAGGGAAGAAAAGGAGTCCAGAGGGAAGAGGGAGAGAAATTCACTGAACAAATGGAACATTTCACTGTGGAATGGCAACTCAAGCTCCCCTCACGTGGCTGGTTGAGCTGCCTTGTCCCCTTAAAAGAAAGTAATTTTAGACACACACACACAGAGAGACACACATTTTTTTCTAATCTGAGTGTGATTTCAGCCGGGAGTTTGAAGGGAGAAATTCTTGGCTTTGGTAATGGGTGGAGGGGGGGGTGGGTGGGTGGGTTGGAATAAAAAAAATCTTGAAATGAGACTGCTGTGAAAAGGTCGTTAGAAGCCGGAGAATGAAGATGAAGTAATGAATAATAATAGCGAGGCAAGAAAGCCGTTTCCCGAGACGGAGGGAACAAAACCCAGGCACAAAAGCAGAAACCATCAAGAGAGGAGCCGGTCTGGACACAAAAGTGAGGGAAGCAAAAGGCCTGGCTTTCGCATCAATGCAAATCTATGCGCCGCTGCATGGAAATGCACCATCAGAGAGAGAGAGAGAGATGCCTTTTCGGAGTCCTTCGGTACAAAACAATCCTTTCAAATCCAGTCGCCAAAGAGAAAAGCTTTTCTCGAACGAGGCGAGAGTCGGAGATTTTTGTGTGTGATTTTGGTCCTGCAGGAAAAGGAGATGTGTGGGTCTTTCCAGGGTGCTTGGGGGGTGGAAGGCAAGCTTGATCTAGGGGTCCCCTCTTAAATTATTTGGGCTCATGGTGGCAGAAATGAACCCGTGACGCTCCGCCGTGGCTGTCTGCCAAGGTGAGGTCTGAAAAGGCTGGGGAGGGGGGCGTTTTGTGTGAAAGGGGACACAGCAAAAGAAGGCAGAAATGGGTGGTTCCTGCAGGGAAATGAAAAGGCAGAGGCTCAGAACCGAACCATGCTTGAGTGGTGTATACATTTTCCAAACAACTACAACAACAACTTATTTTTATATCCTTCTTTCCCCCAAGTCATGACTCATGGTGGCTTATACAAAGGGAATAGAAAAAGCTAAAAGCATAGAAAAGACCATCATTAAACACTAATAGGATTAAATTAGTATTTAAAGATCCATTAAAAACACAGACAATAGCAATAACCACATCACAGGACCTGCCCTTTCCTTAAAAACAAGTCAGTTTCCAAAGGCCTGTTGGAATACAGGCACGTCCAACTCCCAAGAGACGGTGATCTACTCCCAGTATTAAAAAACTAGCAGTGATCTACCCATTGTCACTGGAGGGATGAGGAGCGTGGGTGGGGTGGGAGGATTGCCCAGAGTTGTTGAGCATTTGGGGGGTAGGATTGCCCAGAGTTCTTCAGCTTTTATTTGTTAACTTTCGGTAAACTTTTTTTAATCCCACAATTTATAAGGGTCCCATGATCTACCAGGATCAGCCGGGGTTGTACCGATAGATCGTGATCTACTGATTGGACATGCCTGGAATAAAACAATCTTCGCCTGCTGGTGGAAGGGCAAGGAGGGAGCCAGTCTGGCTTTCCCTAGGCAGAGAGTTCTAAAGTTGCCTGGGAGGGGCCACCACCGAGAAGGCCCTCTCCTGCATCCCCACCCAGCCTGCCTGGGAGGGTGGGGGACAGAGAGAAGGGCTCAGAGCCCAGGCAGATTTGTAGGGGAGGAGATGGTCTTTCTGATAGTCTGGCCCTAAGCCATGTAGGGCTTTATAGGTCACAACCAGCGTTTTGAATTTTGCTGAAAAGCAGACCGGTAGCCTGTGGAGCTGCTGTAACAGGGGAGCTGTCTGCTCCCCATATTGTGGTGGTTTAGCCATGATGGTGCAGCAACAGCCAAATCAGGGAAGGAGCAAAGCAGGTCCCAAGCCCAGAAGATTGCTGGATCAGGCCTATGACCCATGTCATCCAGCATCTTGTTCCCGCAATGGCCAACTGTTGTCGCCATCATCTGCCCAGGGATCTTCACATTTTCTGAGTCACACTCACTTAGGGCTTCTCAAACTTGGGCCTCCAGCTGTTTTTGGACTACAACTCCCTTCAACCCTAACTAGCAGGACCAGTAGTCAGGGATGATGGGAATGGTAGTCCCCCCCCCCAAAAAAAAGGAGGAGGCCCAAATTTGGAGGAAATTTGGACAAAGTCATAGCTTGCTGTGCAATTTTCTTAAAGGGTTTGCTTCAACATCTCTGACCTGCTGTGGTGTTTTATTATTTTATCCTTGCAAATGGTAATCGTGATATCCAACACTTCCCTGGTTAAGATGATTCTGAAACAGAAGTCAGGAAGGGGGCACCCTGTTAACCCTTCCATTTCCTGTGGACTGAACCGGTCGGTGCTTGACTGTGTCCAGATGGTTTTGCAATTCGGCTGGGTCCTTTGCCGTGATGGCAATCTGTTGTTGATTTTTGTTCTCTCTCTTGCTATACTGGTTTCCTTTGAATGCCTTTTTATAATAATAATAATCATCATCATTTATTATTTATACCCTGCCCATCTGGCTGGGTTTCCCCAGCCACTCTGGGCGGCTTCCAACAAAACACTAAAATACAATAACCTATTAAACATTAAAAGCCTCCCTAAACAGGGCTGCCTTCAGATGTCTTCTAAAAGTTTGGTAGTTATTTTTCTCTTTGACATCTGGTGGGAGGGCGTTCCACAGGGCGGGTGCCACCACCGAGAAGGCCCTCTGCCTGGTTCCCTGTAACTTGGCTTCTCGCAGCGAGGGAACCACCAGAAGGCCTTCAGTGCTGGACCTCTGTGTCCATGCAGAATGAAAGAGGTGGAGAAGCTCCTTCAGGTATACTGGACCGAGGCCATTTAGGGCTATTAAAGGTCAGCAGCAACACTTTGAATTGTGCTTGGAAACGTACTGGGAGCCATGTAGGTCTTTCAAGACCGGTGTTATATGGCCTCGGCGGCCGCCCCTAATCATCAGTCTAGTTTCCAGGTCACCTTCAAAGGTAGCCCCACATAGAGCGAATTGCAGTAGTGCAAGCGAGAGATAACCAGAGCATGCACCACTCTGGCAAGACAGTCCGCGGGCAGGTAGGGTTTCAGCCTGCATACCAGATGGAGCTGGTAAACAGCTGCCCTGGACACAGAATTGACCTGCGCCTCCATGGACAGCTGTGAGTCCAAAATGACTCCCAGGCTGCGCACCTGGTCCTTCAGGGGCACAGTTACCCCATTCAAGACCAGGGAATCCCCCACACCAACCCGCTCCCTGTCCCCCAAGAACAGTACTTCAGTTTTATCAGGATTCAACCTCAATCTGTTAGCCACCATCCATCCTCCAACTGCCTCCAGACACTCACACAGGACCGTCACTGCCTTCACTGGTTCCGATTTGAAAGAGAGGTAGAGCTGGGTGTCATCCGCATACTGATGAACACCCAGCCCAAACCCCCTGATGATCTCTCCCAGCGGCTGCATGTAGCCACCCTTCCTTGAATTCTGACTCAGCGTAGCTCCGCTTACCTACACAACCTTCCCCCAAACCTGATGCCCTCCAGATATTTTGGTCACTGTCAGGCAGCATAACCAGCTCCTCCTCAGCCAGGTTGGCTGAGACAGAAAGGAGTTGTGGTCCAAAAGATCTCACAGGAGGCAGTGATGACCACCAACGTAGATGGTTTTCAAAGACGATCAGACATATTTATAGAGGAAGAGAGGCTCATAGCCACAGTGGCTTTGCTTTGCCTCCACAGCCGGAGGCAGTGATGCTTCTGAATACCAGTTTCTGGAAACCACAGGAGGGAAGAGTTGCTCTTGTCCTTAAATTCTGCTTGCAGGTTTCCAATTGAAGCATTAGGTTGGCCACTGTGAAAACAGGATGCTAGACTAGACTAGCCGTCAGCCTGGTCCAGCAGGTTGCATGGCGAGTTCCCGCCACCCCCCCCCCCGTGAAAATAAAGACACATGACACAATTATTAAGGTTAATGGGCTAAATAAGGCCACAACTTTATTGGTTACAGGTGATGAGCGGTATTGGCTTCGGCATTGGTCCTAACCGACTATATCTGGCTTCAGCCTGTCTGCTTGAAATCTGGGAAGGGTTAACCACTAGTAGGGGGAGTCCTGCTGATGCACATCAACTAGGAACTCCCCCAGGGTCACTGATAGGGGGCGGGCTTAGGCCCTCACCTCCCCAGGCTTCGGACAGGGCCACGCCCCCCGGAATCCTTTATCGGACTACCCCTCAATATGTGGGGCAGGTGATGGCACTTCCTCCCCTCTTCCATCTACAGAGCAATACTAATGCCTAACCGCCAATACCCAGAAAGTTGTGTCGATTTGCTACGAGGCAGGCGAAAACCAAGTGGCTGGTGCCAATTTGCCAAGTGGAAAAATTCCTACCAGGCCCCTCAACGGCGACCAATCAAGGTCCATAGCAAGGTCAAAGAAAAGGGCGGGAGGGTGGGAAAAGCAGGAACAGCTGGCAGGCGGCAAAAGAGGGAGATCCCCGGCCGCCTCCTGGTTTAAATAAGGTGGGCCACACCCACAGAGCCAGCCAATTGGCTGTTGAGGGGGTGACGCGGCCAGGGATTCCCCCAATCGCGCGGAGGCTGGGGTTGTGACGCCCGCAACCCCACTTCCTTTTGCAAGGCGGAAGTGGCTCTCTTATCAGAGAATCGGGCTACCCTCATCCAGGAATGGCCACCGCTGGCCAAGCAGATGAAGCTACTGGAAGGCAGTCCTAGCCGCAGAGAACACATGGGCCTGTGGTTGAACCTGGAAGGGAGCCTCTGCCAGCCCGTGCAGAGAATACTCAGCTACATGGGCCAGCAGTCTGGTTCGGCATAAGGGCAGCTTTTTATGTTCTTGTGTCTCAAAGGAAGGTCAAGGTCAAGGACCCCTGGATGGTTAAATCCAGTCAAGCTTGACTCTGGGGTGCGGCGCTCATCAGGCCGAGGGAGCTGGTGTTTGTCCACAAATATATATTCGGGTCGTGTGGCCCATAGTTCAGGATTACAGCATCTGTCTTGCATTCAGGGGGTCTCAGGTCCAAGAGGCAATTCTGAGCTGGATGAATCAGTGTTGCCTGACGCAGGGCTTATCCGCACTGATCCTGGCCCAGGTCACAGAATCAGAAAATCAGAACTGGGGAGTTGGAAGGGAACCCAGGGGTCATCCATTCCAACCCCCTGCAAATTCAATGTTCTTATGTTCATTTGCTGATCTGGTTCAGGCAGCTCAATGTTCCTCAACTCCAGCCCTCCTCTGATGACCTGGTTCTGGGGGAGAACAGGAGGGGAGAGGGTTGCTCTTGCATTCGGATCCTGCTCGCTGGTTTCCCGTTTGGACATCTGGTTGGCCACAGGATGCTTGACTTAGGTGGGCCATTGGCCTGATCCAGCAATCCCTTCTCATGTTCTTATGAGGGGAGCTGGTTGAGGATGAGCGAACCAGACATGGGTTTTCCAGCTCGATGCTGGGCAGAGTCTGTGACTGTGGGAAGACTCGAACCCAGCACTTGCAGGGCCACCCAGGTAGACCACACACACACACATCTTTGTCCCCTCTCCTGTTAGCGATCCAAGATTTCTATTTCTTGTATAGCAAGGACAGGATGTACGTTCCGGTCCTATTTTTCAACAGGCGACCTCCCCCTGTTTATGTGGGCTGGGATTAATTTCTCCTTTTAAGCAGCTCTTCAAAAATAAATATTTTCTTTTCCCAGCCTACTTTCCTTACTCCAAGCTTAATTGAGATGTGTGTTTGTGGGTTGTTTTTTTAATTTTTTTTAATAAATAATAAAAAAAGCTGATCTTTAGTAAGTGACAAAACACCAGATGCAAAGCCAGCAAACAACGAGGCAGCAAATCTACTCAGGGGAGGAATTTTAAAAGCAATTAAATGAACAAGGAGAAAGCAGTGCGGGGAGAGTGGGGGGGGGACGTTAATTCTACGTCACGGTTATGATTTCACGCGCCCCAGAGCCGCCGAGCAGAGCGCTCCGCGTCCGCCAGGCAGCCATAATGTGACCCCGCGCAGGCGGGAGGGTGTGTAAAACGAGAGCGGAGAATGTCGAGGCAAAATGCACCGCGGGGGCCAATCCTGGCTTGGCCGGGAAGAGTGTGTTTTGGATGGGACCCAGTAGATCTTTTACACTTTCTCTAATGCTGCGGTTCTTTATTTGAGTTTTGTTTTAATGTCCTCGTAAAAAAATGATTGCATACACAGTCCATGTCATCCCTGGTGCAATGGGAAGTGTGTGTGTGTGTGTGTGTGTGTGTGTGTGTGTGTGTGTTAGCCAAGTGTAAGGCTGACCTCCAGGCAGGTAAAGCGATGTCCATGCAGAGCAAAACGTCATTCTCATCAAGTCTCGGATGGCTTTAGAAGCGAAGTAGCCATATTGATGGAGGAGAAGACTTTCGGTGGCGACCAGCCACAAGGACCATTCTCTGCCTCCATGGTTGGAGGTGGATGTGCTTCTGAATACCAGTTGCTGTAAACCATAGTGTGATGGCCTGGGACTCAGGCTCGGACTCTGAACCAGAGGAGACTCAGTCTGCACTGGATCCTTTGCCTCAGGCATCATCTGAACCAAGTCTGGGGCCTGATCCTGAAGAGTCCCAGTCTGCACAGGTTCCCCTGCAAGAAACACCAGCTGGACCGAGTCAGGGGCCTGATCCTGCCCTGGCTCCAGATGCAGGGATGACCTTGTTGCCTCCAGCTGGGCCATCACTTACAGCTGCTCCACTACCGGTTGGGTCAGGGGAGGCTGAGGCGGCCCCTGGGTCTAGTCACCCACCGACGTCTCCCGAGCTGCAGAGACTGAGGTCTGAGAGGAGGAGAGACCTGAGTACTCGCAGGAGGAGTGCTTGCCTTCGGGCGAGACAGGGAGGTGAGTCGCTGGGGGATCAGGACCGGCCATTACCCCGAAAGAGATAAAAGGCTGTCGGACCCTGTCCTGGGTTGCGGGAGCAGCATTGCTGTATGCTAGATCCTGTACCTGTCCTTGCCTGGTTTCCTGCCTCATGTCCTGCCTTGGCCCTGTCGGACTGACTCCCAGCGGGACCTTCGGATTCTGGACCCGACCTGGGCCGCGTTTCACGGGTTACCCCCGGGCCCAGCACACACAGGAAGGGGGAGGGCACTTGTGTTCAGATCCTGGTTTGCAACTTCCCTTTTGGAGCATCTTGCTGGCCGCTGTGAGATCAGGATTCTGAACTAGAGAGCCCATTGGCCAGATCCAGCTGCAGTCTCTCCTTCTGGTCTCAGGTTCTTCAGTGGAAACAGCTGAACGCCCAGGGGGAACCCTACAAGGCCTGCCCTCCTCCTCTCCATCTGGCCTTCTTCTCTTCTCCAGGGCCTGGCCAAGATGCAGGATTCTCCCCTCTTGCCCCCAACATCTGCTCAAGCCCCCAGGGCAAGTTAACTTTGAGATTCCAGGCTGTCAAGAATCCCCCTGAGGGACCTGCAATCCAGGGTTTTGGAAGGATCCCTGTCAAATCGTAAAATCCCAGAGCTGGGGAGGGGACCTTGGGGGACCCTCTGAGTCCAGACCCCCACTTCCTACTCTCAGTGGAGGAAATCCTGAGCTTAGAGTGTCCCCATCCCAAGTAGATGGCCTTGCTTGAAGAATTCCAGGAAGGGATAGCGCCCCTATCCCCCCTCCGAGATAACTGGTTCTGGTCTTGTCGTCAAGACATGTCTCCTCCTGTCTAACTGAAATCTGCCTTCTTTTCACTCAATTTGGTCCTGCCATCTCTCTGTTTGACGTCCAAACTCTTAACACATTCAGGCCGATGGACCCTCTTAGTCCAGCATCCTGATTTCAGGGTGGCCAGCCCAAGGCCCTCGTGGGAAGCCCCAAAACAGAATTTGAGCACCAGAGCCCTCTCCCTTCTGGGGAGACGGGGGCAATTGGCAGGCCCCCAGCTGGCTCCAGCCAGCAGCCGGGTGAACTCCGGTTCTCAGAACAGCATCTATCAGCTACTCGAGCCTCAAAAGCCTTCAGAGACTGAGCATGCTCTAATCAGCAGAGTGAATAACTTTTCACAATGGAAGTGGCAGACAGAGGCATATGTAAGCATATTTACAGGTGGAGCTGTGGGTTAAACCACAGAGCCTAGGACTTGCTGATCAGAAGGTTGGCAGTTCAAATCCCCATGACAGGGTGAGCTCCCATTGCTCGGTCCCTGCTCCTTCCAACCTAGCTCGAAAGCATGTCAAAGTGCAAGTAGATAAATAGGTACCGCTCCGGCGGGAAGGTGAATGGCGTTTCCGTGCGCTGCTCTGGTTCACCAGAAGCAGCTTGGTCATGCTGGCCACATGACCCAGAAACTGTACCCAATAAAGCGAGATGAGCGCCACAACCCCCGAGTCGGCCACGACTGGACCTAATGGTCAGGGGTCCCTTTACCTTTACTGAATCTATTCTGCCTTGGTCACACCACACCTGGAATACCACATCCAATTCTGGGCAGCACAATTTAAGAAGGATGTTGACAAGCTTTACCTTTACCTTTAGTCAGCATCAGGAACAAAGTAAAAACATGTCTGCTTCCCTTCGTGTCCAAGCAAACAGCAGTATAGCAAAAGCTATATACAACGGACGTTCCCAGCAGACTGTGCTGGAAGTAAACAGACATGTGACATACAACTCCACATGCCTGTTCTAAAGGTGGAACGGAACTATATCCTAACAATCCCCAGCAATTCAAGCATTGCTGCCTCTAGCTTTGGAGGCAAAACATAGCCCTCTCGTCCATGCATTGGTCATTGTCCTGGCTGAAAAGTAGGCCTGCCAAGTAGAAGCAGCCAGAGGGTAAATCAAACCCTTCATCTTTTTTACACAGCATGGGAACCATTTGTTTCATTTATGTACCACAAAGACCAAATGAGAAAGCCACCTCAAACTCATGGAAACATATGGAGTGATCTACTAGAGTAAGCATTCAGTCTGCCACTCTCCTCTTTCGCAAGCCTATGCAGATACCAGGTTGTCTGTTATACAGTGGTACCTCGGGTTACAGATTCTTCAGGTTATAGACTCCGCTAACCCAGAAATAGTACCTCGGGTTAAGAACTTTCCTTCAGGATGAGAACAGAAATTGTGCTCTGGCGGCGCAGCAGCAGCAAGAGGCCCCATTAGCTAAAGTGGTTTTTGTTGTTGTTTAGTCATTTAGTCATGTCCGAATCTTCGTGCCCCTTGGACCTGAGCATGCCAGACCCTCCTGTCTTCCACTGCCTCCTGCAGTTTGGTCAAACTCATGCTTCAAGAACACTATCCAACCATCTCATCCTCCATTGTCCCCTTCTCCTTGTGCCCGCCATCTTTCCCAACATCAGGGTCTTTTCCAGGGAGTCTTCTCTTCTCATGAGGTGGCCAAAGTCTTGGAGCCTCAGCTTCAGGATCTGCCCTTCCAGTGAGCACTCAGGGCTGATTTCCTTAGGAATGGATAGGTTGGCTCTTCTTGCAGTCCATGGGACTCTCAAGAGTCTCCTCCAGCACCAGAATTCAAAAGCATCAATTCTTTGGCAATCAGCCTTCTTTATGGTCCATACTTCCATACATCACTACTGGGGAAACCATAGCTTTAACAGCTAAAGTGGTACCTCAGGTTAAGAACGGTTTCAGGTCAAGAACGGACCTCCTTAATGAATTAAGTTCTTAACCCAAGGTACCACTGTAATCCTCTTAACAGAATGAACAATCGGCCGTTTTTGCCTTGGTGCCATGGTTTATCTCTGCTTTTTTGTTGCATGTGCTGTTTTTGAGATGTGATTTATTTCTTTTTAAATTGCCTTTTAAACCATCTAGATTGGTGGCCATCACTGTCTCCTGTGGGAAGGAGTTCCATAGTTTAAGTAATGCTCTGAATCTCCTAACATTCAGGACACACACATCCGCTCACCGAGCAGATCTGCAAATGTTATGACGTGTGGTTTGTTGAAAGCCATTTTTGGTGAACCTCGGAGAAGCCTGGTCCAACTCCCAGCATGCCTGTAGGTCCGCTTGGGGGCTGTGAGCCGGTTCTGTTTCTCTTCCTCATCTGCGAAAGCAGAATGAGCTTGACTGTTTCACGGGGCGGATGGGAGAAAGCACACAAAACGACGTTTTAGTGCAGCTTTGTTCCTATGTTTGCAGGCACACATGTCTCATCAGCTTTGTTTTATTTCTTTGGCAAGATGCAGCTTGGGTTACAGCAATTTGTTCTCCAAATGGGTCGCATTTAAGAGAAAAATAAAATGCCCATAAAATCATACAAATCCCAATAAAAACCTCCTAAGTGGGGCGTATTGAAATAGAGAGTCAACAATAAAATCATATCTGACCATCAAAGTTCCGGCGATACGATAGCCATCCTCAAATATCTGAAGGGCCGTCAAATGGGAGAGGGAGCAAGCTTGTTTTCTCCTGCTCTGGAGGGTAGGACTTGAACTCGTGGCTTCAAGCTACAAGAAAGGAGATTCCGATTAAACTTCAGGAAAAACATTACGAGGGTAGGAACCCTTTGACAGTGGAACGGACTCTCATAGAAGGTGTTGGACTCTCCTTCCTTGGAGGTTTTTAAGCAGAGGTCGCATGGCCAAGTGCCATGGATGCTTTAGCTGTGATTCCTTCATTGCAGGGGGTTGGTCTAGAGAACCTCTGGGGGTCCCTTCCATCTCTTAAGATGCGATGATTCCATATAGTGGCAGAGGGAGGGGCAAAAAGTGCCTTTATTTTGTACTGCCAGCATGTCAGGCATTGTGTGGAAGAGCGACAGCTCGGGTAGCTCTTTTGAAAAATGTATAAAGCACCAGCGAGGCCGACATTCACCTGCAGCAGAAACATCTTGTTTTTTTGCAACACTTTCCCGTTTTAATTTCCCAGCTGAAGAGCTCCATTCCCCAACCAACCCACATCTCCCTTTTTCAGAAAGGGTTTTCTGTTGCCCCAGGAGCAAAGCTACCCCACGCGGCAGCATTGAGCTTAGCTGAAAAGGCTCTTTAGAGAGAGGTTTGGCAATGATCTGCTAGAGCTGGTTTTCAATAGAGGATGTTTCCTTCCTCAGGCTCAGCACAGCTAAGCCCTCTAGATCAGTGTTTCTCAACTTGCGGGTCCCCAGATGTTGTTGGACTACAACTCCCATCATTCCTAGCCAGCATGACCAGTGGTCAGGGATGATGGGAGTTGTAGTCCAACAACATCTGGGGACCCACGGGTTGAGAACCACTGCTCTAGATCCCTTCCCAGCACAATACCTGGCAAGCTGGGTCCCCTCCCCCAATAGCCCAACCAGTCTGGGATCTTATTTCTCACGGGGCCAAGCAGATCCCTCCAGGGAGCCCAAACGCAAGGCATGTGGGAAGCAGCCTCACCTCCAAAAAGGATATTGCAGATTGGAAATTTTTTTAAAAGTCAAATATCTAGGTTTTTGGCTAACGGCAAAGTGTATTAACTTACATCAAGACAACTACATGAGGACCTGGAACGAGAGAAAGATGAATTAAGAAATATGGAGTAGACTACATCTATCCTTTTGGGGAAGAATTTCCATGGTAAAAATGAATGTTTTGCCAAGAATTGTTTTTTTGTGTTCCAGACCATTCTGGTATTATGAACTGCTTTAAAGGTTGGCAAAGAGATTTATCACGGTTTAGTTGGAACGGGAAGAAACCTTGAATAAAACATAAATTGTTAATTGATTGCAAAGAGAGGAGAGGTTTCGCACTACCGGACCTCCAACTATATTATGATGCAACCTGTTTATCCTGGATCCGTGACTGGGTAATGTTACAAAATATGGATTTGCTAGATATAGAGGGGTTTGACAATAAGTATAGTTGGCAAGCCATTTTTGCATATGACAAGGTGAGAGTACAGAGAGGTTTTTTTAAACCATATGATAAGGAAATCTCTATGCTTAAGTAAGTATGGATGTGAGAGAGGCAACATGAGCAGAACATGGGAGCTGTGATTTCCAACTAGTGGGATTCAGAAGCGTTGCTGCCTTTGATAGTGGAGGGAAAGCAGAGCCCTAGTGGACGCTGAGAGCTCTCCTCCTCCTCCTATGAATTTGTCTAATCAAGGCAAAAATGACAGGAAGAATCAGAAATCAGGAAGAGCAAAATGTCAATAAGGAATGGGGAAATTTTATAATTCATCTTAAAAATCAGTATAAACAGTTAAGATCATTAATAGGATTGGAATAACACTTGTAGTTTAATTTGGATTATTATAAAAGATGCAGGAGGAAATGACGAACAATAGGAACCACAAAGGGGACGAGGGAAGTCCAGGAGATTCCTTGGAATTTTGTTTTTATGATGTATGTTGGACATGTGATTGTAAAACCAAATAAATTTATTTAAAAAGGGGGGGGGGTTGTCCAATCCAAGTTAGTGCTCATCACTTCCTCTTGTGGGAATGAGTTCCATAGTTTAACTCCGCGCTGAAGGTGCAAGTCCTTCTTTTTACCTGTCCTGAACGTTCAGCTTCTCAGGATGTCCACAAGGTCTAATGTGATGAGGAAGAAAAAGAAGGACTTTCTTTCCTGTCCTGAAACTTCCAACATTCAGCTTCACAAGGTGTCAACGAGTTCTAACACTACAGAATCATACAGTTGGAAGGTACCCAACGGTCATCTAGTCCAACCCCCTGAAATTTGGGAACCTTTTGCCCAATATGGGGCTCAAACCCACAGCCTTGAGATTAAGCGTCTTGTGCTCTACCAACCGAGCTCTCCTAGGCCTGCTTAATACTTCGTCGGTTTTCTCTGGGCCATGCATAATTTTTATAAAATTCTGTCGTGTCTCCTCTTCCTCTCCTTCCCTCTAAACTGAAAAGTCCCAAACGCGGCAACTTTTCTTCGTTAGGGAGTTGTTGCATCCCAGTGATCATTTGGCCTCCCCTTTCTGTGCCGTTTTTCAAATCTGCAGTATCCTTTTTGAGGCGAGGCAACCACGGCTTTCTGGCAGAGGCAGGATTCGAACCCGGAGTCTCTCGGGGCCTAGCTTGGGACGCTTAACCAGTGCTGCCCCCGGCTCCTCCTGCCTCTTCCAGCCTTGCATTTAAGGAGCCGGCCTGTTTCACAGAGCTGTTCCTGGAGGGGTCCCTTTGCACACGGCCGCTCCCCGAAATGGACGGATTAGGTAATCCTGGGGTCGGTTTCACGGCCATTTCCTACTGGAAACCAGACCCCTCCGAGCGCTGTCCTTCACTCGCAGCCGAGGAATAATTGGACGCCGGGGTCCCGTCAACACGTCCGAAAGCCCAGCCCCTCCGGGGACGGCGTCCCGAGGAACCGGGAGGTGTTTGTGAAGAAAGGCAAAGGGGAGAGGCGGCTCTGGTCCGCTTGACGTTCCTGTGGTTTATGGCTTCCCTTGGCTGGGAAGGGGAAAGGGGCTCTGGAGGACGGGGGCGCGAGGCAGCTGCCTCCGTCCCAAGCCTGGACGTCCTGCACAGCGTCAAAGGCAGGCAGGCTCTGCCCCAAGCTTCCTGCAACGGGACGGCGGAGAGGGAAGGGAAGAAGGAGACAGAGCTAAGAAAGGGGGTGATTGCTGGGTTGGAAGGAGAGGGGGGTCAAGCCGGTCCAATATGCACCTCTTCAGCCACAGGGACGTCAGAAGAGGCCTCCTGGGTGCCAGGCCAAAGGCCAAGCAGATGCCCACAAGCTGGTCTTCAAACTGGCACAGAGTGACAGTGCCGTGTAGTGGTTAGAGGGCCAGACTAGGACGCGGGAGGGCAGGGTTCGAATTCCCAACTTGGGCATCAAGCTCACTGGGGGATACCTTGGGCCAGTTGCTCTGCTTCTCAGCCTTGCCTAGCTCACAGGTTTGTTGTGAGGATAAAATACGAGGAGGGGAACAGTGTACACCAGGAGTCAGCAGACCTTTTCAGCAGGGGGCCGGTCCACTGTCCCTCAGACCTTGTGGGGGGCCGGACTATATTTTGAAGGGGGGAAAATGAACGAATTCCTATGGCCCACAAACAACCCAGAGATGCATTTTATATAAAAGGACACATTCTGCTCATGTAAAAACACACTGATTCCTGGACCATCTGCAGGCTGGATTTAGAAGGTGATTGGGCCAGATCCGGCCCCCGGGCCTTAGTTTGCCTACCCATGGTGTACGCCGTCTCCAAGGGGGGGGGAAGGTTGGGTGTCATGAAACAAAACAATAACCACGGCTAGATCCTGTGTCTTGGTGGCGGCAGCCCTGATTGTCTCTGAGTTGGCCTGATCCCCCTTTAAAGCCACCCAACTCGGTGGCTGTTCCTGCCTCCTGGAATGCCCTGAGCTGGATGTGGATCCTGGAGAGGAGACAGGATCTCACCCCCCCCACCAGCCCCCACTCCCCAGGTCCTTCCAAGGAAGCCTGGCTTTTGCGAGCAACACCCTCCCCTTTCCCAGCCTCGGAGGGAGACAGCAGCGTCTCCTCGTCCCCTTTAGCAATTCATCTGGAAGAGGCATGGGCATGTTGCGTGAAAGTTAATGCAACATTTGCGGGGGATCTCCTTGACAGGAAGGGACAATTGGGCGGCCAGATAAATATGCTGTTGTCACAAGAGATAAGATGCTCCACAGCCGCCCCCGCACGCCGGGCTGGCAGCAGAACGGCGGCGCCAATTAGGAGGGGAGTTTCGTAAGAGTTCTCCGTGATGAGAACAACTGTGTGTGTGTGTGCAAAGAGAGCCGGGGGTGGGCAGGCCAAGCAGGGGGGTCTCGGAGAGTGCAAAAGCTGCCATTGAGTTAAGGATCGGACTGTTGCCAGGGTGCTGCTTGCCTACCAACCGCTGCTGAATTGCTTGCCAAGGATATCGCCAGAGCCCAAGGACTTTCTTCCTAATCTCAGCTGTAGGAGGGAGCTGTGGTTACGCGGTAAGGAAGGCAAGGCACTCTGCACATGCTTAGCAGTGCTCCCCCCTCCTCAGTGTTTCAGACATTCTGAGACTGGCGCTGGAAACAACAACGACGTATTATTTATACCCCGCCCATCTGGCTGGGTTTCCCCAGTCACTCTGGGCAGCTCCCAACAGAATATTAAAAACATGATAAAACATCAAACATTAAAAACTTCCCTAAACAGGGTTGCCTTCAGGTGGCTTCTAAAAATCAGATAGTTGTTTATTTCCTTGACATTTGATGGGAGGGCATTTCACAGGGCAGGTGCCACTACCGAGAAGTCCCTTCACCTGGTTGAAGAAATCAGATCCCTTGTATAGTGGTACCTCAGGTTAAGTACTTAATTCGTTCCGGAGGTCCGTTCTTAACCTGAAACTGTTCTTAACCTGAAGCACCACTTTAGCTAATGGGGCCTCCTGCTGCTGCTGTGCCGCTGGAGCATGATTTCTTTTCTCATCCTGAAGCAAACTTCTTAACCCGAGATACTATTTCTGGGTTAGTGGGGTCTGTAACCTGAAGCATAATAAACCTGAAGCGTCTGTAACCCGAGGTACCACTGTAACCAGAATGTTCTAATTTACATTTTGTATCGGTCTTCATGACCTGGTAATCATTCCTAATTCTCTTTTATTGGATTCTTAATACATACAGCCCTTCCAAAGAGCTCAATACACCATACAGATTCCCTCCACACATGATTTTATCTTACAATGAACCCTGCAAGGTAGGTTGGGTTGACAGATAATGGTGGTCGAGTCATCTTCATAAGTGTGTATGGACATTAACCTAGCCAGGCTAAAGATCATTCAGGACTTACCCAGTATGTGTGTACTCTCTTTGGTATTTTAATCTTGCCCATGTCCTGAGAAGACTCACGAGTGGTTGCTGAAACAGACTGCTACTTCACAATGTTAGTGGTCTTAATAGTCGTAGAATCATAGACTCACAGAATCCTGGAGTTGGAAGGGACCACGAGGGTCATCTAGTCCAACCCCTGCCATGCAGGATTTTTTTGCCCAACGTGGGGCTCAAACCCACAAACCCTCATAGCTGAGTAAGACTGTCTTCCATAAACACGGTCTTAACAATTGTCAGGGCTGCCGCCCAGTCCCAGCTCACATAGGACCAAGTCAGCCAGCGTTCAGTTTCAAAGAGTCTTTATTGGATTACAGGTTCCATTTCCAAACTGCAACGTGCAGCCCTACTTCTTCTAGGTCAGAACGACGAAGACCCGTCTGAGTCTCCGCCTCTAGCGCACCAGCTTAATACCCTAGCCTTGCTCCACCTCCTGCGCCTTTCCTTCCGTCTCTGGGTCCTCCTGCCCCCCTGGGTCTCTCCTTTCCTACTCTCTTCTGGCGCGGACCCCCCTGACCCTTCCGCCTCCTTGCGGCGGGCTTTGGGACTCGGTTCACTCTCTGGGCTGCTGGCTGCGCCAGCTTCCGTTACATTTGAACTTGGCGCGCGCGCCCAACTCTCCACTTTCCTCTTGATCGTTTCCTCGCTCCCCGAGGTGGGCGTGACTACTCCTGACTCATGCCCTCCCTCCTTCTGAAAGTCTCCGGAGCCCGATATCTGGTCCCCTTTCTCCCCGCTGCTCCCGGCTGGGAACGTGGGTCCCGATCTCCAACTGCTGCTTTCTGATCCCTCTCTGGACCCTTTTTCCTGGGGTGTCCCCCTGCTCTCCCCCCTTGCTCTGGCTGCTGGCGCTCCCTTCTGGGAATCCTCGGACTCGCTAGACAGGCTCGGTGATCTCGGGTCGTCATCCCCACTCATCCTTCCTTCGTATTCCTCCCCCTCGCTCTCTGTCTCCTCCCTTCTCTGCGTCTCTGCTCCTGAACCCCTGACATCCATCCCCCCCTCGAAGCCCCCCCTTCCCCCCTCCCCGCTTTCAAGGGTGGTTGGTGGGTGCTCCGTCATCACGGGAGTGAATGTCGGATACAGTTCGCTCCCCGTTGCTGGCCGCCAACTGAAGACCTCCGAGTCTTCCTCCCCGCGTTCGTCAACGGTGGTCTCCTCCGCCTCCATCTCGGTGCCGCCGTGCTCGAAACCAAGGTCCTCCCCGCAAACGTCCATGTCCGTCTCTGCGTCTGTCGCTGGACCTGGTGTCTCCTGCCACTTCCGGCGCCACTGCTCCTCTGGCCGATCGTCCCACCAATACGAGTTGTCGGACGCCGAACCCTCCGGTGACCCCTCTGGGGAACGTGTGCGCGGTGCGGGTTCCCCTTCCGAGTCGAAGCCATGGAACGTGCTGGAGGAAAGCGTGGGCGTGAACAACCAGTCGTCGAAGAAGCCCGCTGGCATAGGTCTGTGTGGGAAAAGGGCATGAAACTCATCCTTGAGCAGGGGTTCCTCCAAGGCGTAGTCCGGCACCCAGCTATTAGTACTGGCCCGGGTGCCCTCCCTTGCTAGTAGATATTCTACTCCGTCTTCCCCCCATCTGGAGTCCAAAATCTCCGTGACTTCGTTGATGGGGTCCTGCTGTGGCAATCTTCCCACCTCCGTCCGCTCCGGAGACTGACTCGGTGCCGTTCCTGGTTCCTGGAACCTGTGCGGTGCCCTGTAGGGAGTGAGCACCGACCTGTGGAACACCGGATGCATCCTGGAACCCTCTGGTAGCACCAGCCGGAAAGCCACCGGGTTGATCTGCGCTTCGACTCTGTATGGACCGAGTTGCTTGTGCCCTAGCTTCCTCTTGGCTAACGATCGGGTCGGCACCGCGTGGGCTGCCAACCAGACCCAGTCTCCCACTCGGATCTCCTCGCCAACTCGCCTGTGCTTGTCAGCTTGGACCTTGTATGCGTGCTTCGCCAGCTCCAGCTGCCGTCTGAGTTGATCGTGGACCTCTTGCAACTCAGATGCGAAAGCGTCCGCCGTCTGTGGTTCCCCTTCCCCCACTCTGTCCAGTCCCGGGAAGGTTCTGGGATTCCTCCCATTGTTGGCGAAGAACGGCGTCACCCCTGTGGATACGTGTTTCGTGTTGTTGTAGGCGAATTCGGCGAGCGGCAGGTAATCCACCCACGTCGCCGGCTGTTGATTGGCATAGCATCTCAGGTACTGCTGCATGATGGCATTGACCCTCTCCGCTTGCCCGTTGGTCTGCGGGTGCCTTGCCGATGTCAGGTTGATCTTGACGTTCAGGAAGCCCATCAGCTTTTGCCAGAAATTCGAGATGAACTGGCGTCCGCGGTCGGACAGTATAGACCGTGGCAGCCCGTGCACTTTGAACACGTGATCTATGAACAATTTGGCTGTTTGTTCTGCCGTGGCCACCTTCGCACACGGTATGAAATGTGCCATCTTGGTGAACAAGTCCACCACCACTAGTACAGCTGTCTTGCCTCTCGAGCTGGGTAGATCCGTGACAAAGTCCAGGGCCACCCTCTCCCATGGTTCAAACGGCGTTTGCAGCGGTTCCAGCAGTCCCGCCGGTGGTTTGTGCACCGGCTTGGCCCTCTGGCAGGTGTCGCACCTCGCGACGTAGTCCGCGACTTCCCCCCTCAGTCTGGGCCACCAAAAGTCTCTTGCGACCAATTCCACCGTTTTTTCTGTGCCAAAGTGCCCGGCCGTGGGTGCGTCGTGCAGCTGCTGCAGTACCCGGGCGCGAAGTTCGTCTCCCGGCACGTAGACGGCCCCTTTACGTAAGAGCAAGCCGTCTCGTATCTGGAACTCGTCGCCCTTCGCCGTGCCCCTGTGCACCTCTGCCATCTTCGCCTGCGCGAATGAGTCGTCCGTCAACGCCCTTCGCACCGCATCCAGGTCTACTGTGGCTGAAGCGCACGCCCACGCTGTTGGCGCGAAGATGTGCATGGCCGCCGCTGGCGTCGCCTCTTCGAGGTACTGCGGTTTTCGGGACAGGGCATCCGCCATGATGTTGGTGTCGCCCGGGACGTACTCAATTCGGAAATTGAAGTCAGCAAAGAACTCCGCCCAACGGATCTGCCTCTGGTTCAGGAACCGAGCCGTGCGCCAGTGCTCCAGATTCTTGTGGTCCGTGCAGACCTGCACCGTGTGCTTGGCGCCGATCAGGAAGTGCCTCCACGCCTTGAAAGCTGCATGAATGGCAAGCAGCTCCCTATCCCAGATGGTGTAGTTCTGCTCCGACTTGCTGAGCTTTCTGGAGTAGAACGCCCCCGGCCTCCAGACCCCCTGCGGGTCCTTCTGCAGCAGTACCGCTCCCACTGCTCTATCGGACGCGTCTGTCTCCACCCTCAGCGGTCTGCTGGGGTCGATATGCAGCAGTTGCTCTTCCGACGCGAAGAGACGCTTGAGTGTCTGAAAGGACCGCTCCGCCTGCTCCGTCCAGATGAATTTCTTTTTCTTGGAGCTTAGCGTGTCCGTAATAGCTGCCGTCTGCATCGCGAACCCCTTGATGAACTTGCGATAGAAATTGGCGAATCCGACAAACCTCTGGACCTCTTTCCGGTTGCGCGGGCTCTTCCAATCCAACACCGCACGAACCTTGGCGCTGTCCATGGCTAGCCCCTTGTCCGACAGCTTGTAACCCAAGAAATCCACCTCCGTCGTGTCGAACTGGCACTTCTCCAGTTTGGCGTACAGTCTATGCTGCTGCAGCCTCTTCAGCACCTCCCGAACGTCCTGGTCGTGTGCTTGCTGCGAGTCAGAGAATATCAGGATGTCATCCAGAAAGCAGACGCACTTCTTGTAGAGGAGTCCCGCCAACACGTGATGCATAAAAGCTTGAAAAACGTGGGAGCCATTTTGCAATCCAAAAGGCATAACTCTATATTCGTAGGTGCCCAGAGGCGTGAACATGGCTGTCTTCCACTCATCGCCCTCCCTCATACGGATGAGATTGTACGCTCCTCGCAGGTCCAACTTGGTGAACACGCGTCCCTTGCGCACCGTCGCCAGCAGGTCGTCAATCCTGGGCATAGGGAAATCGGAGGGCTTGGTCATTCTGTTTAAGAGGCGGTAATCCACGACCAATCTTTTTTGGGGCGTGTCCTTTTTCTTCACGAAGAAAACAGGACTGCCCCCTACTGCGCTGGACTCCCGGATGAAACCGCGCTGCAAATTGTGATCGATGAACTGTTTGAGTTCCTGTAGTTCGTCCTCAGACATGGAATATAGCTTTCCCTTCGGCAGCGTCGCCCCTGGCAGGAGGTCAATCTTGCAGTCATATTGCCTGTGCGGTGGTAGCTTGTCTGCCTCTTTCTCGCAGAAGACCTCCAGAAAGTCCGCGTATTTGTGGGGAACTGCTTGCAACGTTCCCAACTGCAGTTGTGAGTCCTCCTCCTCCCCCTCCTGCCTGGGCAGGATGCAGTGTTCTGCGCAGTAAGAGGAGCCGAAGATCAGCTGTCTCTGGTACCAAGCCAGCGTTGGACTGTGCCTGTCCAGCCAACTCATGCCCAACACAATGGGCGTGTCCGACAGTCGGGTGACATTAAAACTGATGACTTCCCTGTGGTTACCAAGTTGCATCACCATTGGTGGCGTCTGCTTCACCACCTGCCCCCCTAGCAACTCTCTGCCATCCACTGTGACGACTTGCAGGGGCAGAGTGGCAGGCAGCAGCTTTATAGCGTGCTGCTCCACAAAATCCTGTGCTATAAAGTCTGCGTTGCTTCCAGAATCCACAGAAAGCGGCACTTCGATGGTGACTCCATTGGGTAGCTGGAGAGACGCTGTGAGTTGCACTACTGGTTTGGGTGGGAGGGGGTCCGTGGGTTGCAATATCGCTGGGGACTGCTTCACTGATGCGTCTGGCTGGGCCCCAGTGCCTCTGTCTCCAGCCAGACATCGTCGTTTCCCTGCTGGGCTTCGCTGCATTGTGTGGCCACTTTCACCGTTGCGGAGGCTGCAGTGTGCTTGGAGCTCCTCTGGGGACACTCTTTCGCCAAGTGTTGAGGGCTCTCGCATATGTAACACTTCCTGGTCCCTCTAGGAGGTTTAGTCTTGACTGCTGTCGGTGCAGAGGCTCTGCTAGCTGACTGAGCCCTGGCGCCTCCCACTTCCATAGGTTCCACTCCCCCTCCTGGCGGAGGTGTGGATTGCGCACGCGCTGCTTCCCTTGGAACGAAAGAGAAACTTCTCGCTGCTTCGCGCCCTCCACGTCCTTCATCTCTGCACCATGGACGTTCTTCCAGCCTCACCCCCACAGTCAGCGCCCTTTGGACCACCTCCTGCGTGCTTCGGGGCCTCTCCCCCCTCGCAATTTCATCCTTCACAGCAGAGCTGAGACCCTCCCAGAACAGGTCCCTGACTGGGGGCGAGTCCCGGTCCCATTCCAATGCACTGACCAGCGCAAAAAAGCGGGCGTGGTACTGTCGGACGCTCGCCCTCCCTTGTTTCAGTCCATGAATCTCCCGTCGGGCAAGATCCACATCAATGGTAGACAAAAAACATGCATCCATCGCTTTGATAAAGGCATCTGCACTCTGAAGCGCCGGATCTTTATCCCTCCACAAATTGCGCAGCCACGCCTTCGCATCCCCATGCAAATGGGACAGTATAAACCCCACTCTCTCTTGCTCATCTCTAAAGTCTTTTGCCAGCAGTTGCAGTGCGCACATCACATCTGCTCGAAAGTTGGGGTACTGTTGTAAATTCCCATCGAAGTGAGCCACCAGCCCTCCTGCTCTCCGTGCCAACCCAACCCCCTCCGGTCTGGGTCCTGGCTGCCCATGCTTAACCCATGCTTCAAACCTGGCGTGGAGATCTCGGTAGGCGGCTGCCACATCCTCCTCCCTTTTCTTGGATGCCAGTACCTCCGCATTCAATTGGGTAACTGCCTGTTGCAGCGCTGAAACTTTCTCTGCTTCCGTCATCTTTGCCAACCGTCGTGAGCTTGCTCCCACACACCGATCCCCTCCTCCAGCTGCTTCTGTCTCCGCTGCGAGGTATCAGGTGTCAGAAGCTTGAGAGACGGGTCTTACTGTCAGGGCTGCCGCCCAGTCCCAGCTCACATAGGACCAAGTCAGCCAGCGTTCAGTTTCAAAGAGTCTTTATTGGATTACAGGTTCCATTTCCAAACTGCAACGTGCAGCCCTACTTCTTCTAGGTCAGAACGACGAAGACCCGTCTGAGTCTCCGCCTCTAGCGCACCAGCTTAATACCCTAGCCTTGCTCCACCTCCTGCGCCTTTCCTTCCGTCTCTGGGTCCTCCTGCCCCCCTGGGTCTCTCCTTTCCTACTCTCTTCTGGCGCGGACCCCCCTGACCCTTCCGCCTCCTTGCGGCGGGCTTTGGGACTCGGTTCACTCTCTGGGCTGCTGGCTGCGCCAGCTTCCGTTACATTTGAACTTGGCGCGCGCGCCCAACTCTCCACTTTCCTCTTGATCGTTTCCTCGCTCCCCGAGGTGGGCGTGACTACTCCTGACTCATGCCCTCCCTCCTTCTGAAAGTCTCCGGAGCCCGATATCTGGTCCCCTTTCTCCCCGCTGCTCCCGGCTGGGAACGTG
This sequence comes from Podarcis liolepis, assembly GCF_965112155.1. NCBI lineage: Eukaryota > Metazoa > Chordata > Lepidosauria > Squamata > Lacertidae > Podarcis > Podarcis liolepis. The sequence goes on from NC_139565.1 coordinate 64,153,908, forward strand.
GGTCCCGATCTCCAACTGCTGCTTTCTGATCCCTCTCTGGACCCTTTTTCCTGGGGTGTCCCCCTGCTCTCCCCCCTTGCTCTGGCTGCTGGCGCTCCCTTCTGGGAATCCTCGGACTCGCTAGACAGGCTCGGTGATCTCGGGTCGTCATCCCCACTCATCCTTCCTTCGTATTCCTCCCCCTCGCTCTCTGTCTCCTCCCTTCTCTGCGTCTCTGCTCCTGAACCCCTGACAACAATGATTCCGTAAGTGACTGTGGAGGCCAGTTCTGGATCCACACGTCCTGCCACAGTGGGGACATTGGTTTCCGGGCAGGAGTTGATCATGGTGAGGATTTGCCAAGCGTGCCTTCCTCTTAGCGCATTTCTCCCTTGTGCCCTGAGTTCGAGCGTCTTCAAAGCCCAGGACACCTTTGGTCAAGGCTGTTCTCCAACTGGAGCGCTCGCAGGCCAATTGTTGGGGACGACAGAAAATGAGATGGTTGGATGGTGTTCTTGAAGCTACTAGCATGAGTTTGATCAAACTGCGGGAGGCAGTGGAGGACAGAAGTGCCTGGCGTGCTCTGGTCCATGGGGTCACGAAGAGTCGGACACGACTAAATGACTAAACAACAAATACCACATTTTTTTAGATTTGCCTTGAGAGAGTCTTTAAACCTCCTTCGTTGACCACCAGTATTACGCTTTCCATTTTTAAGTTTGGAATAGAGTACTTGCTTTGGAAGACGATCATCCGCACAACATGACCAGTCCAACGAAGTTGATGTTGAAGAATCTTTGCTCCAACACCGGTGATCTTTAATGCCATGACAGAGAGAGAGAAAGAGAACTTTCCTCTATGCACTTTCCGCATTTTATAAATGCCTGTCTTGTCTCCTCTAACTTGCCTTTTCTCTAAAACTAAAAAGTCCTAGGGAAGTCATTGCATCCCCTTGACCAAGCTACCCACCGAGACCCCAATGTTTCATTCCTGGTGTGCTGCTGCCAGTTCAGACCCCCTGAGCTTCTGTGTAAAGTTAAGGGGCTTTTCATCACTTTAGCTGGTTTCCAATGAACCGTTTTCCCCATTTTACTTTTCATTCATGCCGTTTGGAGAGGTCCTTTTGGAGCTCTTCACAAGCTCTCTTTGTTTTAAACACTGGATGTCTCTGGCATGTCTTAGCAGCTCAGAACTGGGCTTGTTTCCTGGGGGCCTCTGGCCATCCTAGAAGCAATCTGTGCCTCTTTGGCCCCAGCAAAGGCACATTTTATCTCACCTGAGGCTTGCTTTTTCTCCCCGCTATTTTCACATCCCCTTACAGCTGCCCCTCTTACTGCTGTAAAATGCATCATGTTGGAGTTGTCTGCAATATTTCCTCCGTAACGGATTTCTTCCCGTAGATTGTGCCACTGAGGGCTTGTCCACATTAAAATTTTAGCACGGTTCAGTGATGGGCTGGAGTTGATTTAATGCACATCTGGCCCCCAGTGTCTACACTGGAAACATCTGGTAATAGATGTGGGCTTGGATTTCTATCAGAGACCCCCCTGCCCTGCCCTCCTCTGTCTGAGGGATGCAGGGGGAGGAAGTGCCTGTTTCGTCTCAGCCCCACAATTTACATTATTTTGATTTTCCCACTTGCTCTCTCTTCCTTCCCCGCCTTTGCTGGTGGTTGTTGGTTTTACCTTTCACTTCATTTGCATCTGTAATATATGGGGGTGCTTGACTTGGTCTACCTTGGAGGCCTGTTAAGGAGGTTTATAAGGTATGTAAAGCACTCTAGGGCAGGATTAAGCTGCATGGGGAAGGGGAAAACCTTGCTGCAGTCTCTCTTCAGTTTCACTTCCTTACCAGAGCGGGGAAATGAAATGAATAAGACCTTCGCTCAGCAATCCAAATCTATTTGCCATCTATCTACCTATCCAGTTCAAGAAATAAGGTTATGTGAAATCATGGAATTGTAGGGTTGGAAGGGACCCAAGGACCATCTAGACCAGGCTGTTTTCCCATCATCCCTGACCACTGGTCCTGTTAGCTAGGGATGATGGGAGTTGTAGTCCCAAAACAGCTGCAGGGCCAAGTTTGGCCATGCCTGATCTAGACTAACCCCCCTCAAACCCACAACCCCAAGATTCAGTATACCTGGAGGAACATCTCCACCCCCATCGTTCTGCCCGGACACTGAGATCCTCCTCTGAGGGCCTTCTGACGGTTCCCACATTGCGAGAAGCAAAGTTACAGGGAACCAGGCAGAGGGCCTTCTCAGTAGCGGCACCCGCCCTGTGAAATGCCCTCCCTTCAGATGTCAAAGAAATAAACAACTATCTGACTTTTAGAAGACATCTGAAGGCAGCCCTGTTTAGGGAAGCTTTTATTATTCAAAGAATTATTGTATTTTAATATTTTGCTGGAAGCTGCCTAGGGTGGCTGAGGTAACCCAGCAGGATGGGCAGGGTATAAATTATTATTATTATTATTATTATTATTATTATTATTATTATTATTATCATCATCATCATCATCCGCCTCTTTCCAGCAACTCCTGCAGCCAGGCTTCTGCCAATCATCTTGCTCTGCTTCCCTTGGGACCGCATCAGAGGGCTCTCATCATATGGGCAGCCCAGGCCTCCGGACACACTGCCCAGGCATGCTCCCCAGAGAGGTCACTCGGGTGCTGCTGGTGCTGCAAAAACAACACAGGAGGCAGCAATTGCAAACCTTTTCAGCCGCAACAGGCTCTGGGAGTCTCCAGCCATTTGACTTCATGCACAGAGACACACTCTGCAGATGACTCCAAACTGGGAGGGGTGGCTAACACCCCAGAGGACAGGATCACACTTCAAAACGACCTGACAGATTAGAGAACTGGGCCAAAACAAACAAGATGAATTTTAACAGGGAGAAATGTAAAGTATTGCACTTGGGCAAAAAAAAAATGAGAGGCACAAATACAAGATGGGTGACACCTGGCTTGAGAGCAGTACATGTGAAAACGATCTAGGAGTCTTGGTTGACCACAAACTCGACATGAGCCAACAGTGTGACGCGGCAGCTAAAAAAGCCAATGCAATTCTGGGCTGCATCAATAGGAGTATAGCATCTAGATCAAGGGAAGTAATAGTGCCACTGTATTCTGCTCTGGTCAGACCACACCTGGAGTACTGTGCCCAGTTCTGGGCACCACAGTTCAAGAAGGACACTGACAAACTGGAACGTGTCCAGAGGAGGGCAACCAAAATGGTCAAAGGCCTGGAAACGATGCCTTATGAGGAACGGCTAAGGGAGCTGGGCATGTTTAGCCTGGAGAAGAGGAGGTTAAGGGGTGATATGATAGCCATGTTCAAATATATAAAAGGATGTCACATAGAGGAGGGAGAAAGGTTGTTTTCTGCTGCTCCAGAGAAGCGGACACGGAGCAATGGATCCAAACTACAAGAAAGAAGATTCCACCTAAACATTAGGAAGAACTTCCTGACAGTAAGAGCTGTTTGACAGTGGAATTTGCTGCCAAGGAGTGTGGTGGAGTCTCCTACTTTGGAGGTCTTTAGGCAGAGGCTTGACAACCATATGTCAGGAGTGCTCTGATGGTGTTTCCTGCTTGGCAGGGGGTTGGACTCGATGGCCCTTGTGGTCTCTTCCAACTCTATGATTCTATTCTATGATTCTATGACTCCATTGTCTCTTGAGACGGACAGGTACATAATTTTATGTGGTCGGTTCGTAGTGTGCAGTGGTTCTCTTGCATCCTCAGTGGAGCCTGTGGGAGAAATGCCGCTGGGGGGGGCTTCTCTCCTTCCCTGGAGGCTGAGAAACATGCAAGGTCATTAGACAACCTGCCCTGTGTCCCCCTCCCCTTAAAACTCCTGCCCAGCCTTCTTCCGAAGAATGACAACCGCCGACGGGGCCACGGAGGTAAATAGAAATCGAGCCGCTGGCTGTCTCGCAGTGATTAAGTGGAAGTCCGTTAGCACTCATCTGTTATCTCTTAATTAAAGTTCCTTGCTAATTATTTTCCCCTGTCAGGAGAGCAGGGCTGCTGACTCCGGAGATTTCGGCAAACAAACGGAGGCTTTGCTCACCACCATTCTTCATTAACGAACAAATTAAACCTGGAATGGCTCATATCTCTGGCTTCATTGACACCATTTCATCACACCTGTTTCCCCCTCAAAGAAGAAGCGAGTCCTTTCAAATCAAGGCCGCAGCAACAGTTGCTGTTTCCACAAGGCCCAGCCTTCTCCCTCAAAGGGTACTTTGTGATGCTAAACAATGGACACGGAAGCCAATGAAAAATGGACTGGGAAGCTGAGATCCCTGCATTGCAGAGGGTTCGGCTGGATGACCCCTGGGTTCCTTTCTAGCTCTACAATTCTATGATTTTGTGATAAACAAATGCAAGGCATTCCTTTAGGGTTGTCACATTCCATCAGGTTGAATTTCCACAAATTCAGAATGTTGCTTTGACAATTCTAATGGGAGCATAAGGACATAAGCAGAGCCTGTGCTGGATCAGGCCAATGGCCCGTCTATTCCAGCCTCCTCTTCTCACAGCAGCCAAGCAGATGCCGCAATGGGAAACCCGCGAGCAGGATCCGTGCACAAGAGAGCCCTGTCTCATCCTGCGGTTTCCAGAAACTGGGATTCAGAAGCACAGCTGCCTCCGAACTGGTGTTTATCAATTCTGGTAGTGTTATCAAAACCGAAGGTGCGCTCATCGCATCGGTCACACACTCAACCCCACTTTTTGTTTAAGCCGTGGGAAAAATTCGGTGTGAGTGCTCTGTGTTTTTATGCTTTCAGTGTTAAAACCAAATCACTTCCTGTGATTGCACCCCTATCACGAACACTTCAAATCACATGATGTGGCGCAAACAAGAATGGTTAAACACCCGGGCATAATAAGGATCCAGAATTTTTTCTTTTGCATTCTTAAGTTTTTTGCATCCTATACGCATGGGCGACAAAGTATATGGATGCAGTTAGGGATTTGTCAAACTGACATTTCAAAGCCCCTGTGATCCCTGCTTCTTAATAGGTTAACCTGGAACAAATTCCTCTGGAAGAAGTGATTGTTAAGAGAGAATTATCATGAAAAGGCTTGGAAGGGAAATCATCTATGTGAAAGCATCGTTGGTCATAAGATAAAAGTGAAAAGTGGCGAATTAAGTTTTTTGGATTCTGAAATGCAGGACCTCCAAAATTCAGAGCTTTAAAATCATTAGGGAAATGGTTCGGAACTCAAACATGAAACACCAAATGTTCTTTTTTTACTGAAATTCTGCATTTCCCTCTTTGTTCTGAAGGGATTTCAAATGCAAATGCATTTTTTAAAAAGATCTGCACAGGTCTAAGTAGCTGGAAAATTGGACACCTGCGTTATTACCTGTAGCACTGCTCAGCCTTTTTTATTTCACAAAGGTGTTTTGTTTTCTCCTAGTGCCTGTTTCGTAAGATTGCGTTAGAGACATTGATGATAGTATTGTTCCTGTAGCATGTTCTGCATACCTTTCACAGCTTTAGAGGGGAAAGGAAGAAAAGATCGGACCCTGTCCCAGAGGGTTTGCAAATCTAAAATGCAGAATTGGGGAAAGAAAGAGAGAAATCAGAAGGTCCCAGGTTCAGTCCCCACTTGGCAGTATCTCCAGGTCGGGCTGAGAGAGCCCCTCACCCAAAACCCGGGCAATCTGCTGCCAGCCAATGTAGGCAAATCTAGGCCAATGGTCTGACTAAGTGACAGATGTTTCTGTGTTCCTAGAGGAGAAAGGAGGGGCGAGAGAGCAAAGGCTGCAAGGAACAAAACCAAATGCAAAATGTTAGGCCCTGAGATGAGCTTTAAAGGCTGGAAGGCCAGACACCTGCAAGAATCACATTTCTAAGCACAACAGCAACAAAAAAGCCGAGGCTTAGTTCGAAGGCCATTGAGCCTCCAGAGATTTGCTTTGTGTGTTCCTTTTGGCAATCTAAATTTAAAAAATTAATAGTCCAGTAGCAGCTTAGAGACCGACTAAGTTTGTTCTGGGTATAATCTTTTGTGTGCATGCACACTTCTTCAGATACCCCAAAGCATGTACATGAAGGCTTATACCCAGAACAAACTTAGTCGGTCTCGAAGGTGCTACTGCAGATGGTGACAGCAGTCACGAAATTAAAAGACGCCTGCTCCTTGGGAGAAAAGCAATGACAAACCTAGACAGCATCTTAAAAAGCAGAGACATCACCTTGCTGACAAAGGTCCGTATAGTTCAAGCTATGGTTTTCCCAGTAGTGGTGTATGGAAGTGAGAGCTGGACCATAAAGAAGGCTGATCGCCAAAGAATTGATGCTTTTGAATTCTGGCGCTGGAGGAGACTCTGGAGAGTCCCATGGACTGCAAGAAGATCAAACCTCTCCATTCTGAAGGAAATCAGCCCTGAGTGCTCACTGGAAGGACAGATCCTGAAGCTGAGGCTCCAAGACTTTGGCCACCTCAGGAGAAGAGAAGACTCCCTGGAAAAGACCCTGATGTTGGGAAAGATGGAGGGCACAAGGAGAAGGGGATGGCAGAGGACGAGATGCTGGGACAGTGTTCCCAAAGCTATGAACATGAGTTTGACCAAACAGCGGGAGAAAGTTTGACCAAACAGTGGGAAGACAGGAGTGCCTGGCGTGCTCTGGTCCAGGGGGTTATGAAGAGTCGGACACGACTAAACAACAACAAGGTGCTACTGAATAATTTTTTTATTTTTTAAAAATTTCGACTGCGTCAGACAAACATGGCTACCTACCCGAACCTTTTGGCAATTGTAATCTGGAAGAGTGCCAAGGTTTCCTTACGAGACCTGCTGTCTTAATTCTAATTCAGAGCAGGGACATTCTGGGTCACAAAGGGAACTCCGGGGGTGCAGGTGGGGGTGCCTCACTCTCTCCCTGCCTCCCCCCATTCTCGCTCTGTTTCCAATAGCTGCTGGGCCTGTACCCATCGCAGGCGACATCCACCGCCGACAACACCTGCCAGTTAAAAGTCTGCGGTTGTGGAATCTGCAAATTCCGCCTGATCAGCCTTTAGAAGCCAGTCGAGTCAAAAGCCTTTCATCTCCTGCAGGAACAGCACAAGGGAAGTGACAAAGGATATCACAGCAGACAGGAGCAGAGGAATGGCTGATCAAAGAAAACCTTGCCTTGGGAGATGTCTGCCACGGTCTCTTGTCATGTTAGGTTGCGTGCGTGCGTGGGTTTTACCCACCATTATCTCCTTTTAGTTTTTGTTTTGTTTTATCACTGCAAGAAAAATGATCAGCTACATACAAAACGGCAAGCCTTTTCCACAATGGGCTCCGGAAGGGATCCGGGCATATTTTCTTTTCTTTTTATTGCAGCTAAGATAAGCAGCAACCCGTAACATGTTTGATCCTGGAGTTTCGAAAAGAAGAGTGCAGCCAGAGAGCACACCCGATTATTTTCTGCATCTGCAGTCTCGACTTGGACCTTCTCAGCTTGCAAGGCCTGCTGAGAAATTCGGGGCGATTCTTTGGATCAGCCCCTGCCATGTTTGTTCTTTCCTGGTTATGTCTCCGACGTGCCGCTGCCAGCCCTCTCCAGGGCAGGGAGGGCTGCCAAGGGAGGTTCTTGGGGCTTGAAATTTGCAGGTTGCACGTGGTCCCCCTGCTAGCAACACCCTGGGATGTCGTTGCTAGGAGCGACTGGATCTGACACTGGACACTGGAATCGAAGATGGATAGACTACCACATTCCCCACTCTCCCCATTAGGCAATTGTAGATTTCACAAGAGGGTTGCCTGACTAGGACTTGAACCCCTGCGCCGATTTTTAACTACCTTATAACCCCATGGGAGGAGAGAATGAGGGGCAGGTTGGAGATGGCGAAAGAGCATGGGAAGAGTGTCTTTCAGCACCGCATAACCAGAGCTGGCCTCCACGCATCTGGAAAGAGTGAATCTAAAAACCGTAGAGTTGCTCGGGACCCCAAGGGCCATCTAGTCCAACCCCCTGCAATGCAGGAATCTCAACTAAACATCCATGATGCTTTTCTGTAGGGAAAGATTCCTGCTTCACACAACTCAGACTTGATAGCTGTAAGACACGGCAATGGCTGTTGGCAGCTTGAAGAGAGGACAAGACAGAGGGGGAAAACCATGGTGACTAATGGAGCCTCCACGATGTGAGGCAGTCTACCTCTCTGAATACCAGATTCTGGTTTGGGGGTGGACACAACCTTGTTGCTTTTGTTCCCCTCTTGGAGGCTTCCCAGAAGTATCTGGCTCAAGAAGCAGAGCTCTTCTTGAGCTGCCAAGGGATTGGGGGGTTTGGGGAAAGCTGCCTTGAGGAGTGGTTGACGGTTCTTGGCACCAGACGCTGCTCTGTCTCATAAAAGGACATGGCCCAGTGGCAGGGCACCGGTAACTGTGCAGCCAGAAGGTCTCGGGGGCAACATCACCAGGCAGGGTTGGGTCACATCTCTGCTTGAAATCCTGCAGAACAGCTGTCGGTCAGCATGGGCAATACTGAGCTAGATGGTTTTCCATGGTCTGTCTCAGGAGAAGGTTTTCTTCCTATTCTGCTAGGAAGGGCTGGTGTGAGTCTGAGTCCCTCCCGATTCTTGGCGTCTTGCAATAATTAAAATCTAAATCAGCTCCACTTACCTGTGGGGAGGAGTTGCAGTGGACCGCGTGGCCCCTACCTTACCTCCGGGGGCGGGGGACAATGTCCCCCGTTGCCCGGGGGATCCCGGCCACATCAACGCCAGCTGGCCAATCCGGTGGTTGGGGGCGTGGCCAGGAACAATTTAAACAGTGGCACGAACCTAATTTTTAGGTTTTCTTCTTCATTGGCCTTGCTATGGACCTCGGTTGGTCGCCGCTGAGGGGCCTGGTAGGAATTTTTCCACCTGGCAAAATTGGCATGGGGCCATTTGGTTTTCGCCTACCTCGTAGCAAATGTCACAACTTTGTAAGGTTTTGCAGTTAGGCATTGTTTGACCTTATGATGGGGGAGGGGAGGTGTGGCCATCACCTGCCCCTCCAAGCTTAAGGGTCTTCCGTTAAAGGAATCCGGGGGCGTGGATCTTGTCCGAAGCCTGGGATGGGGCTAGGGCCATGACATGACCCCCACAGGAACACCAGGGGGAGCTTGAGGTGGTCTGCGTCAATGGGGCTTTCCCTTCTAATGGTTTACCCTTACCAGACTCGCTGTGCAGCCGGCAAGAGTCAGATATAGTCGGGTCCATTCACTGCCTAAGCCAATACTGCTCACAGTCTGTAATCAATAAAGTTGTGGCCAAATTTTGCCCAATAACATAAACTTAGTATCTGTGTCCTGGTGTCTTATGAGGGGGTGGTTGCGGGGTCTTGACACGCAACGGAGGATTCCATTGCCAAACTAGTCAGATAAGTTTCTTTGTGACCTTAGCTGGTCACTTAAATGCCCCCATCATCAGCCCCAAAAAGGTGAGTCAGGTTGCAAGAGCTTCAGCTAAGAGATGGGACCCTTCAGGCTGAATAAAACCACATATCCTGAAGACTGTCTTCATTCCAAGGAAACTGAACCCACGCAAGCGCCAGAAGTCCCTGTGGTCTCTCACCACTTGGAGATTAAGGTGACGTGCAACACTCTGTTCCTGTACTTTCCTTGGCCTCCCTAGCGGGGGGGGGGGGGTTTCCACCCCAGGCCCAGAGGGGAGGGGGCTTATTTCCCTTGGCATCCTCACATCTTGTTCGTTTTGTAAGCCGCAGGGTCTGGAGCCTGCGCTTTTCATCTGCCTGTCAATCTCTTTGCACACCTGTGACTCTGTAAATACAGCATCCATTATGCATGCAGCCGCAGCAGAAACATGCCAGCGAGATCTAATTAGGCAGCGTGCAGATTATCTGGTGAGTCTTCGCACTCGTACCTTTAGCACCCTCCTGCTCTTCCACAACGTGGGCACTTAGGAACGGCAGTTTTTGGTCATAAATTAAGGCAAGAATGTAATGAGCTGCATTAAGTGGACAGGGGAAAGTTTTTGCTGCCTCTCTCCCAACACTAGAACTGAGAGGCATTCCGTGAAGCTGAATGTTGGAAGATTTGAGATGGATAAGAGAAGGCTCTTTTTAATGCATTGCACAGTTAAACCAGGGAACTCTCTGCCATGGGGATGGCCACCAACCTAGACAGCTTTAAAAGAGGATTATTCCATATTTAAAGGGACGCGGGTGGCGCTGTGGGTTAAACCACAGAGCCTAGGGCTTGCCAATCAGAAGATCGGTGGTTCGAATCCCTGCGACGGGGTGAGCTCCTGTTTCTCGGTCCCTGCTTCTGCCAACCTAGCAGTTCGAAAGCATGTCAAAGTGCAAGTAGATAAATAGGTACCACTCCGGCGGGAAGGTAAACAGCTTTTCTGTGCGCTGCTCTGGTTCGCCAGAAGTGGCTTAGTCATGCTGGCCACATGACCCAGAAGCTGTACGCCGGCTCCCTCGGCCAGTAAAGCGAGATGAGCGCCGCAACCCCAGAGTTGGTCACGACTGGACCTAATGGTCAGGGGTCCCTTTACCTTTATTCCATATTTAACTGGAAATGCAAGGGATTTGAACTCAGAACCTTCCGCATCAAAATAAGGTCCTTGATCCGCAGAGATGTGGTCCCTCCCCTGTTAGTTGCCTAAATTCTAAAAAATGGGTGCAAACCATCGTTTCTCCCTTCTGCAGTCCGATGATCTGGCGAACTTTCAAAATACGTACTAAATTTGAGTGTTGATGCTGGTGAAATAGGTGGATGCTTTAGTTGAGATTCCTACATTGCAGGGGGTTGGATTGGATGACCCTTAGGTTCCCTCCCAATTCTATGGAGCACATTGCAATAATTGGCAGGTGCGGATCCAGCCCCCCTTTCCTGCATTTCTCTCTGTGAAGGTGTGGTTGAGGCCCTGCAGTTGCCAAGGTCCTCTAGCCGGGAGGGCTGAGTTCAGGTTGAGCTGCACGTCAAGTCAAAAGCCTGTGCCTGTTTGCGCCGGATCTCCCCTTCGGTTGCAGCCGGGCCCTTTCCTCCCATCTCCTGTCTCTTCAGAGCTCCTCTGGAGTGGAAAGGCATTGAGGTTCCCCAGCTGGAGCAAAGAACCGCAAATTGGCAGCAGCTCCAGCAAAGGATACAGATTTATTAGTTGTGCAGATAAACACGCAGAAATCAGGGCAGAGTCAACACAGCTTTCGTCAAGAGAGAGGTCACGCCTCGCCAGTGTGGAGGAATTTGGTTGCGAGTCCCCAAAAGCACACAGAGAAGGGGTTATTCAGAGGTGATAATCTACATACCCGGACATCTGTGCAGTTTCATAGGACCGGGCGGTTGTTGGGTTGGACAATGGCTCGACTGGTCTATCCCAAAGCAAACCATCCAGAACCCAAATGACCAGGCTTTAGGTGGGTTTTTTAAATCCAACGATTGCTTTGCTTGCTTATCCAAGCAGCTTTTTTTTTAAAAAAAAGTGCTTAAATGTATGTGCTCCCAGGAATCCTGGCTTTGTGAGTGTCACTTTCAGCCACAAAATCAGGAATGTGCAGAGCTGCCCTGTGAGGAAGAATTCGCACCGTGCAGCGCACTGGTGCAACAGTTCCCAGACACAGGTGGGCACAACATCTCCTTTGCATGCAGGAGGTCCCAGGTGAATAGGGCTGAGGATGCCCCTTACCTGAGAGCCCTAGAGGCCCACGGCCAGGTGGTGCTGAGCATACTGAGTTAACTGGACCAATGGTCAGACTCTGTATGAGGCATCTTCCCATTTTTCTGTGGCTTAAACGAAAAGCTGTAGATCAGTATTAGAACATCTGCTTTGCATGCAAAAGGTTGCTCTCCCAGTAGGGCTGGGAATGAGACCCCCTGTCTGAAAGCTGGAGGGCTACTTCCAGTCAGCACAGGTGACACTGACCGGTAGTCTGACTTGGTATAAGGCAGCTCATTCCAGTGGTGTCTGCGACTTACTTGGGAATCACGGTTTATTTTTTTAAAAAAAGGTAAAGGACCCCTGGACGGTTAAGTCCAGTCAAAGGCGACTATGGAGTTGTGGCGCTCATCTCACTTTCAGGCCGAGGGTGCCAGCGTTTGTCCACAGACAGCTTTCCAGGTCATGTGGCCAACAAGACTAAACCGCTTCTGGTGCAACGGGACACCGTGACAGAAACCAAAGCACACAAAAACACAGTTTACTTTCCCGCCGCAGTGGTACCTATTTATCTACTTGCACTGGCATGCTTTCGAATTGCTAGGTTGGCAGGAGCTGGGACAGAGCAACGGGAGCTCACCCCGGTGTGCGGATTCGCACTGCTGACCTTCCAATTGGCAAGCCCAAGAGGCTCGGTGGTTTAGACCACAGCGCCACCCATTTATAGTCACGTAGTAGTTTATAGTCAGGTAGTGAATGAGAATGTTTGGCTGCCCCTTCCTCTGGGAGGAAAAACTCAGTTCAGATATGTCGTTGTTGTTGTTGTTATTCCACTCTTCATCACAAGATCTTGTGGCGGTTCACATAATAAAATACAGGATAAAAACAAGTAAATAAGTAAAACAAAACAGCAAAATAGTAACCCCCCCTTCCTACAGACACATTTAAAAGGCTGTAGAATATTAATCAGCCCAAGGCCTGCTTGAAGAGGAATGTTTTTGCCTGGCACCTAAAATATATATAATGAAGGCGCCAGGCAAGCCTCCTTGGGGAGAACGTTCCAGAAACAGGGAGCCACTACAGAGAAGGACCGTTCTCATGTTGCTGCCCTCCAGACCTCTCAAGAAGGCCCATGAAGAAGAGTTATGCTCCTGCCTCCACAGTTGGAGGCAGTGATGCTTCTGAATCCCATTTGCAGGAAACTGCCGGCGAGGAGAGAGTTTTTCTGCTCAAATCCCTCTTGCAGGTTTCCCTTTTGGGGCACCTGGTTGACCACTGTGAAGACAAGATGTCGGACTAGATAGGCCATCGGCCTAATTCAGTGGGCTCTGCTTATGTTCTTAAGACACACAAAAATGATCCATTGCATCTTTGAACTTCTCCTGCCCCTCTTGTCAGAGGGGGAAAGTTGATCTTTCCTGGCTGGCCGGCAGCTCGAGCAAAGGAAGCCGCTCAGCTGCCCAGGGTGCTCATTTAGCTAATGTTCTCCATCAGCACCGATGGAGGTTTAATGGGGATTTATTGTCCTTCGGAGTGCATGGTAGTTTGTGCATCTATTCGCCCCGCCGTTCCTGCAGCACCACAGAGGGCGTTCCATCATCTCGTACGAAAGAACTCATGACAGCAGAACTAGTATGCGCAGAGTGAGGCGATGGGGTCAGCAGAGTCTCCGCTGGGGCACCCTGGCTTTCAGGCAGGCTCTGGTGTTGTGTTTCCTAGCTGGTAAATATTTCCCCCCCTGTTTTTTCAACTCGACTCATGATCCCTCCAAAGGAATGCTTTTCCTCTCTTTCACTGCAGACACAACAGGTCTTGTGGCACCTTCAAGACTTGCACGCTTGTTGTTGACCTGTGCTGCAGTGTGTGGCCTTCTGTACCCAGGAGCGAAAGCTGTCATGTGCTCCTCTGCAGGAGGGGGTCAGCATCGGTCACGAGCAATTTAGCAAGAGCCGGGGCTGTCAGAAAAGGTTTCTCTTAGAGATGCTCACGCAGTCAATCTGGCAGGTCTGATTTCTGATGTGGACGCTGTTGTTCTGCTGGTGACAAAACACACCTGTGGTCCAAGCGTCTTGCTATTTGAGCCACTGTTCCAGGATAATTATCCGTGGCGAGATGTGTAAACTCTTCTGCAGTCCCAACAACAGACCCTCTAAGTGCCCATATTTTCCAGGGACAGACCCAGATTTTCAGAAGCCGTCCCAGTTTCTGATTTGATCCCAGAATATCCCACTTTTCCTTAGGATGTCCCTATTTTCATCGGAGAAATATTGGAGGGTATGACGTGATGTAACCCCCCAAGCCAAGTAGTTTAGTAACTATACAACCTTTAGAAGACATCTGAAAGCAGACCTTTATAGGGAAGTTTATTAATGTTTAATGTCTTATTATGATTTTATATATGTTGGTAGCTGTCAGGAGTGACTGGGGCAAGCACAGTTAGATGGGCAAGGTATAAATAATAAAATTGTTGTTGTTGAATAGGACACCTTCTTCTTTGGCAATCCCTCATAGCTGAGTAAGACTGTCTTCCATGAACACGATGTGAACAATGAGCCCATAAGTGACTGTGGAGGCCAGTTCTGGATCCGCAAATCCTTCCACAGTGGGGACATTGGTTTCCAGGCGGGAGTTGTGGATTTGCCAAGCGTGCCTTCCTCTTAGCACGTTTCTCCCTTTCATCCTGAGTTCAAGTGTCTTCAAAACCCATGACACCTTTGGTTCTCCAATTAGAGCACTGCATTTATACTGCATTTTTTTTAAAAAAAATACCTTGAGATAATCTTTAAACCTCCTTTGTTGACCACTAGCATTATGCTTTCCATTTTTAAGTTTGGAATAGACTAGTTGCTTTGGAAGATGATAATCAGGCATCCTCACAACATGACCCGTCCAACAAAGTTGATGTTGAAGAATCATTGCTTCAACACTGGTGATCTTTGCTTCTTTCAGTACACTGATATTAGTTCACCTGTCTTCCCAAGTGATGTGTAAAAATTTTCAGAGACACAATTGATGGAATCTTTTGAGGAGTTGGAGATGGCATTTATAAGTGGTCCATGTTTCACAAGCATATAGTAAGATTGGTAGTACAATAGCTTTGTAAATAAGCATTTTGGTTTTCCTGAGAATGTCCCAGTCCTCAAACACTCTGATTTCTTACAGATGTGGAGCAGGTATTAGGTGGCACCTGTACTAGTGCCAGTTCTGCCGATGGAAGTGACTGAGTGGGAAAGGCAAAGGGGCAGGTATGAATGAACGTCTCCTCTCCTTTGAATCCCAGAATCCCATATTCACTACGCGCAGTTGGGGACCGACGTGACGCTACAGTGTGGGTCTGTGGACAGGGATGCCGCGGTCACTTGGACGGCCAACAGCACCGACCTGGATGCATCCCATCTCAACGGCTCCCGTCTCGTCCTCCGGAACGTGGACCTCTCCCACAGCGGACAGTACTCCTGCTACGAGGGCTCCTCATGGCATCTGAAGTACCGGGTCAACCTCAAAGTAGGAAGTGAGTACATGGCGCCGGGAAGTTCGTCCTCTTGCTCCTCCCCTTTGCGTCTTGTGCTTATGAAAATGCACCCTTGGGTTTTATTTATCCTTATTTCATTCTTTTTGGTGTTTCCACCCTCCCTTTCTCTGAAATAATATGCTCAGGGTGGCAAATAAAATGACAGCAGTGTTTTAAAAAAGCAAGTAAGAAACCAATAGCACAATGGGCTGGGGAAACCCAGCCAGATGGGTGAGGTATTAGTATTCGTATTATTTGTTGTTGTTGCACTGGAACCTCGGCTTACTTGGGTAACGTAAACTTCAGGTTGCGAAAGCGGCAAAGCCGAAAGTATTGCTGCTTGTGCATGCACAGAAGCACACTGCGCAGATGCGCAGAAGTGGTGCCTCCGGTTGCGGAAATCTCAGGATCCAGCCGGAGCTCCAGAATCGACCCCATCCACAACCGGAGGTACTACTGGATTATTATTATTAAATCAACAATCATGGCAAGTGTTCACATAAATGCAGCAGCAGTCAGCATGGCAGAAGCTACTATTGGAAAGTTCACTGGAAGAGGGAATTGCAAATCTGTTGTTGTTGTTGTTTCTCTAGCATATACTGAGTAACATGTACAAACCAAACCAGGTCTGTGCCATGCAATCCAGATTCTAGTTGGGGTGGAGGCAATGAGGGGAAAGAAAGAGCGAGAAGTCTCTCTTGTTTCCTAGACAATTATTATAGTCATACGTTGGGTTACAGACGCTTCAGGTTGCGTGTTTTCGGGTTGTGCACCGCGCCTAACCCGGAAGTACCGGAACAGGTAACTTCCGGGTTTCAGCGCTCGCACATGTGCAAAAATACTAAATCACGCTTTGCGCATGCGCAGAAGACCAAATCGTGACCCACACATGCGCAGGCACTGTGGATTGTGAACACTGCAGGTTGCAAGCGTGCCTCCCACACAGATCACGTTCGCAACCCGAGCATCCACTGTACTGGGATTTTTTGCAGCAAGGGATGGGCAATGGAGTGTTTGCTTAGGGGTGCAAATCCTGGAGGAAATGAAATCTCCCATGCTACGCTCCTCAGCCTCCTTTTCTACTATGCCCACGGATGAGCTCCTGCACCAATATGTACTTCGCCAGCTGCAGAATCTGCATAATGATACTTTTGTGTTAGTTGTGATCCTTTAGTTTGGCTCTTATTTTCTTACCTTTGCTGGGCAGACTAACCAGTGCTAGGGGGAGATGGGTGGCTAGGTTCCCAAGGACAAGCACAGATACATATCAACAGTAGAAGTTAGCATGGAACTGCCTGACTCTGATCAGATCTGCGTTGCAAACCTGTGTGGATAAGAATTGGAGTGCATGAAAGGAGAGAGCAGAGATTCTGTTCTGCAGTGACAGTGGGGAAGATATAGAAATAGGGAAGGGGGGTGGAGGCAGCAACTTATCCGTACGTTCACAAGTACGCAGCCCTCTGGAATTGGTGCCAGGAGGAGTGATCAAGCTTTCTCAGATAATATTTATCTATTTCAGTATCTGATCTGCGTCCTGGACAGTTTCTAGGCAGCAAGTGCATAGAGCAAGGGTCTCCTCCTGCTGCCCCTATCCTACCGGTGCATAGAATCCTAGAATTGTAGAGTTGGAAGGGACCCCCAGAGGTGCTCTAGTCCAACCCCCTGCAATGCAGGAATCTCAGCTAAAGCATCCAAGACAGACGGCCACCCAATTTGTCTTAGAAACCTCCAAGAAAGGGGAGACCACAACCTTCCATAGGAAGTCTGTTTCGCTGTCAAACAGCCGTCAGAACATTGTTTCTGATGTTAAGTCAGAATCTCTTTTCTTGTAACTTGAAGCCATGGGTTCGAGTCCTGCCCTCTGAAGCAGGAGGAGACAAGCTTGTTCCCTCTTCCATGTGGCAGCCCTTGAGATAGGTATTTAAAGGTGGCTCTCTTATCTCCGCTCAGTCTCCTCTTTTCCTTTTCTTTTTTTTTTGGGGGGGGGTTATTTTTATTGGTTTTAAAAACATAAAATTATAACAATCCAAATACATATCCATAAACAGCGATTACTCTTGACTCCCCCCCAACCCCTCCAGGGTCTTATTATCATCATCATTAAAATCTGCATATTATTCCATGATCAACATTTTATATCAATCCATATTATCCATGGTATTTGTTACATTACAAGTGGGATTGAAGTCCTGCTAATGTTTCCATCTGCTTGCAGTGGTCTCCTAAATAAATCATAATTTTTTCTCCTTGTTTTTTTAAAGTTTTTGTCCTCTTGATTGCTGAGTTTTCCAGTCAGCTTTGCCATCTCAGCATAGTCCATCAGCTGAGTTTGTCTTCTTTGGGCTAATACCATCCAAGCAGCTCTTGTCCCGTACATAAGTCTTTTCTGATCTTTTGGGACGTCGGTACCTATAATTCCTAATAAAAATTCTGGTTTTTTAACAAAGGTTATTTTAAACATCCCCCCTCCATTTCATTATATATAATCTCCCAGAAAGCTTTTATTAGCTTATACGTCCACCACATATGATCAAAGGTACCTTCTTTTTCTTAACATTTCCAGCAGGTGTTTGTACTTGTTCTATACATTTTTGCTAGCTTGCTAGGAGTCAAATACCACCGGCACATCGATTTTCATATAATTTTCTTTCCGTGTACAACATGCCGTGAGTTTCAGGTCTGTTTCCCATAACCTCTCCCAATCTGCCATCTGAATCTTGTGTCCCAAATCCTTTGCCCAGTGTATCATTACCGATTTGACCTGCCACTCCCTGCACTGCGGCTTTTGAGCTTGAGACGGAGGATGGTGAGGGGTGGGTGTGGAGAACGAGGACACGATGCTGTGAGTGTGAATCCTGCTGGTTCCCATTAGGGTAGGGTTCACCTTCTTCCCAAGGGGGGCGGGAGAAAGGCGAGCTCCATCTGAAGACACTCAGCACCAGCTCACAGAAGGGTCTTCAGAACAGCAGCAGAACTCCTGGCGGTTGCCTTGCAATTAAAGATGCATGGCGCTAATCAGGTGAGGCGCTCTCAGGGCAATTAATTTAATTGGCAGGATTTTAATCTAACACTCTCCCGCCCCCGGCGCATGATTAACGGCACGGCACTGCGATGGTCGCTGCCCCTACGCAAAGTAGCTCCAGCATCTTTTGAGACCAAGTGTCTGGAGGGGGCTAGGAAGACAGGAGGCCTCTGTCCGAGATGCATTTTGGCTGCATCTTCTCTTCTTATGAGGTGGCCAAAGTATTGGAGCCTCAGCTTCAGGATCTGTCCTTCCAGTGAGCACTCAGGGCTGATTTCCTTCAGAATGGAGAGGTTGGATCTTCTTGCAGTCCATGGGACTCTCAAGAGTCTCCTCCAGCACCAGAATTCAAAAGCATCCATTCTTCGGCGATCAGCCTTCTTTATGGTCTTGCTCTCACTTCCATACATCACGACTGGGAAAACCAGAGCTTTGACTATACGGACCTTTGTTGGCAAGGTGATGTTTCTACTTGTTAAGATGCTGTCTAGGTTTGCCATCGCCTTTATCCCAAGAAGCAGGCATCTTTTAATTTCATGGCTGCTGTCACCATCTGCAGTGATCATGGAGCCCAAGAAAGTAAAATCTCTCACTGCCTCCATTTCTTCCCCTTCTATTTGCCAGGAGGTGATGGGACCAGTGGCCATGATCTTCGTTTTTTTGATGTTGAGCTTCAGAACATATTTTGTGCTCTCCTCTTTCACCCTCAATAAAAGGTTCTTTAATTCCTCCTTCACTTTCAATGTTGTGCCCTCTGCATATCTGAGGTTGTTGATATTTCTTCTGGCAATCTTAATTCTGGCTTGGGATTCATCCAGCCCAGTCTTTTGCATGATGAATTCTGCATGTAAGTTAAATAAGCAGGGAGACAATATACAGCCTTGTCGTACTCCTTTCCCAATTTTGAACCAATCAGTTGTTCCATATCCAGTTCTAACTGTAGCTTCTTGTCCCACATAGAGATTTCTTAGGATATAGTTTGCATTAATAAAACCTGTAAAAGACAGGTCGGAGTCCTGCCTGGTTACTCACGAGCAACCACTACCAGCATCTGACAGTTTTAAAAGGGGATGGGACAAATTCATGGAGGAGAGGGCTACCGCCGTTCCTGCGGCACAGAGTTAAGCGGTGGAACTCGCTGCCACAAGAGGCAGTAACAGCCACCAACTGGGATGAGTTTAAAAGAGGTTCAGACAAATTTGTGGAGGAAGAGAGGGCTCTCGAAGGCTCCTGGCCGCAATGGCTGTGCTCTGCCTCCGCGGTCGAAGGCAGCGATGCTTCTGAGTCCCAGTTGATGGAAACTGCAGGAAAGGAGAGAGGGAAACAAGCAACTGTTTGGCCACTTACGAACTCCCTGGCGCTCCCTCTTCAGAGCCAGTCGCTGCTGGAGGCCGCGGTCGTGCTGTTCCCACTTAGGCAGCACTCTCAGAAGAAACACTGCAATTTGAAATGCTGGTTTCAGGGGAAGGAAACACGGGTTTCCTCTCGATCCTGCCTTGCCACTGCCACCACCGCCCCAGGTTGAAGCCCTGCCGCGAGCTCTTTGGCAGGGAGGTGGGGGCCGGATTTAGCCATCCTGGGCCATGTGTGCGTAATTGCCTGCAGAGCAGGTGGAAGCCAGGATCAATTCCAGAGCTGGGGAAGCTGGCGTGGAGCCACACGCTGCAGCCGTGGAGGGGGGGCGGTCCTCTCTATGGGCTCTCCTCTCCACTTCCAGCCTTGCAGGCCCCCCTCCACTTCAATCTGTCACTAAAAAGCTGGCAATGGGAAGGGAAAATGTGTGCGGTTTGACAGAAAATGACATGGAAAAAGCCAAGCGAATCAACAGCAAAACAAACAGACACAGCAGAGCCAGGAAGGGATTGGGGGGGGTGTTGAACGTCAAGGGAGGAGGGGTGGAAAGACAGATCTATTGCTTGCCTGCGGTTTGGGCCAGGCTGTGAGCAATCCTGGGGCCTCCAGCCTCTGATTATCAGGTGATCAGCCCTTAGTTGCTAATAAATATGGATTTCTCCCCATGCCGTTGGAGCTGGTTCTATCCCTCAGCTGGGCACCAGATGCAGCAGGGAATAGGGAGGTTGCTTTCTTCTTCTCCCCTGAGCCAGAAGACTGTATTCCACTTGCATTTCTTTTAAGCAATGATAAGTTGCTGGAAGAGAAGGCTGTTGATGCCCACTTGTTGTTGCTTTGTTGTTTAGTTGTGTCCAACTCTTCGTGACCCCCTGGACCAGAGCACGCCAGGCCCTCCTGTCTTCCACTGCCTCCCGCAGTTTGGTCAAACTCATGTCCAAGATAGCTACTCATCACTCATGTTCGTACCTTCGAGAACACTGTCCAACCATCTCGTCCTCCGTCGTCCCCTTCTCCTTGTGCCCTCCATCTTTCCCAACATCAGGGTCTTTTCCAGGGAGTCTTCTCTTCTCATGAGGTGGCCAAAGTCTTGGAGCCTCAGCTTCAGGATCTGTCCTTCCAGTGAGCACTCAGGGCTGATTTCCTTCCGAATGGAGAGGTTTGATCTTCTTGCAGTCCATGGGACTCTCTAGAGTCTCCTCCAGCACCAGAATTCAAAAGCATCCATTCTTCAGCAATCAGCCTTCTTTATGGTCCAGCTCTCACTTCCATACATCACTCCTGGGAAAACCATAGCTTGAACTATACGGACCTTTGTTGGCAAGGTGATGTCTCTGCTTCTTAAGATGCTGTCTAGGTTTGCCATTGCCTTTCTCCCAAGGAGCAGGCGTCTTTTAATTTCGTGACTGCTGTCACTATCTGCAGTGATCATGGAGCCCAAGAAAGTAAAATCTCTCACTGCCTCCATTTCTTCCCCTTCTATTTGCCATGAGGTGCTGGGCCCAGTGGCCATGATCTTCGTTTTTTTAATGTTGAGCTTCAGACCATATTTTGCGCTCTCCTCTTTCACCCTCATTAAAAGGTTATTTAATTCCTCCTCACCTTCTGCCATCAAGGTTGTTGATGCCCACTAGACATGGCTATCATGCGTTCTGCTCCTTCAATAAGGGCAGCCGTGCTTCTGAATGCTGGTTCCTGGAAACCCCAGGAAGGGAGAGTTGCTCTCGTGCTCAGATTCTTCTTGCAGGTTTCTCAAAAAAAAAAAGGGTATTTGGTTGGCCGCAGTGAGTGCAGGATGCTGAACTCAATGGGCCATTGGCCTGATGGTCTTCTCACATTCTGATGGAAACCACAGGAGAGGGTGAGGCCCTTGCGCTTGAACCCTCTTGCAGGTTTCTCATTGGGACATCTGGTTTTCTGCTATGAGAGCAAGATTCTGGACTACATGGGCTCCCTTTGGCCTGATCCTGCAGGCTCTTTTGGTGCTGGTGCTGAGCCTCTTGTTCTATTATCAGGGGGTGCTGTGTTGCAAGGGGCGCTGGGCTCAGGAGATGGTGGTCTCTTCCTGACCAGCAACAATGCAATGCCGTTGGCTACCACAAAATGATGGCCTCTTGCAACCCCAGAGACCAACGTTCTCCTGTATCTCAGTGGATGATGCAGCAAGAGAGAGAGAGAGAGAGAGAGAGAGAGAGAGAGAGAGAGAACGGATTCACATGCAGCCGCCAGCAGGCACATTGCAAGGCTGCTCCCACAACTGATGTCCAAATTGTCTCATAGCAAAATGCAGTGCCAAGAGAGAATTGTGCAGCCCTTGTGCAAGAAGGAGGCCTCGCTCCATCCATCCATCAGCCATAAACGAATTAATGCTGAGGATGTTCCAAGCCAGGGAGATGATTGCATTTATTGGAAAGTTCCTTGATCAGCACTTTGGAGAAGCCTGACTTCCACCCAGGCGGCTTCTCTTACATGGAGAAGTTTGTGGCCTCGGCAGTGGGCTTCGTGTTCAACCTCCCTCTGGGCATTTCGCCTCCTCTGTACCTTCTCAAGACATCAGCCAGGGCTGGCCAGGAGAGAGAAATCTGGTCCTGAGCCTGGAGGTTCTGCCTGTTAGGTGGCCCCGGGACAATTGCTGTCTTTCCGCTTCTATCTGTAAAATGGGAGTGAGTGGTCTACCCTGCAGGGCCGTTGTCAGGACAAAATTAAGATTAGATTTGCAGATTCGATGTGCCACAGATGGGGACACATAAAAAGTTGAATTTGTGCACCTGAACTGCAAGGATTGGTGGCAGGAATGGGAAATGAAAGCTCCACCAAGAGCCAGGAGTGGACTTTCCCAGACCCTGAATTACCTATGTGGAAAAGTTGCAGTGTTTGGGACTTTTTAGTTTAGAGAAAAAAGGGGAGGGGGCACGAGAGATGGTTGTAAGATCATGCCTTGGATAGAGAAACCCTTTTCTTCCTCTCTCATAACAATGGAGGAAGCTGATTGTTGGAAGATTCAGGACAGATTAATGAAAGCCCTTCTTTGCACTTTTAATCTGTGGAACTCACTCCTGCAGGAGGCAGTGAGGGCTGCCAACCTAGGTGGCTTTAGAAGATTAGGCAAATCCATAGAGGAGAGCAGGGCTGGATTAACCATTCAGCAAAATAAGCACAAGCTGGGGGCATCCAGGGAAGAGGATACTGCAGAAATTTCCCATTGCTAGATATTTAACATGAATGTTCACAAATTGCTCAGCTGAGCATTCATTTTCTCAGTTGAGGTATATTAAAAAACCCCAGCAGAACAACTAGCTAGCAAGGCAGGCTAGATACATGCCTCTCATATCTACTTAGCATAGAAGCAGGTGTGCGATTGTAATAATTAGTTTTGAGGTTCTGATCAAAGGACTTTGCAATTAGAAAAAAGTAGGAGAGAAAAAATTCAAATATTAAGTGGAAGTACAGTATACCAAAATCAACATTGTTTTCCATCTTACTGTGGTTTTGTTTCATTTTTATGGTTTATTGATTTTCCCCCATTTTGAATTAGATATATTGGGGGGGCACCAAAATCTTTTAAGTGCTTAGTGCCTCTAAAGGTCTTAATTTGGCCCTGGAAGAGGCTGCTGTTGATTGTTACCAGCCAGGTTGGTAGCAATGCTTCTGAATCTCAGTAGCTGGAAATTGCAGGAGGGGGGAGTTGCTCTTGTTGTGAGTCGAGGACCCACCACCCGCATAGGAATATAATAAGACACAAAGACACATTATTTTAGGTTAATGGGCAAAATTAGGCCACAACTTTTATTGGTTGTGAGTAGTATTGGCTAAGGCATTGGATGAAACAGCAATACCAGACTCCACAGGAGCCATATCAGGGTCAGCAACCAATGGGAGGAGCTTGTTGATGCAAATACAACTGGGAGCTCCCCCATGATGTCACCGGGGGTCGTGCCATGGCCCTAGCCACCAGCAGGGCATCGGACAGGATCCACGACCGCCGGATTCCTTTAACAGAATACCCAAAAGAGGAGGTGCAGATGATGGCCCATACCCAATCCTCCAACACAGCACACCTATTCCAATGCCTAACCGCCAGTACCAGAAAGTTGTGGCGAGTTGCTACGAGGCAGGCGGAAAAACCAAGAGGCTGGTGCCAATTTGCCAAATGGATAAAAAAGTCCTACCAGGCCCCTTGGGCAACCAAGGCGACCAACCGAAGTCCATAGCAAGGTCAATACACAAAAAGAAGCTGACCTAAGAGGGAGGGAGGGAGGGAGATCCGAAGAAAGCAGGGACAGACTGGGAGCTGAGCGCTGCCGCGGCTATTTAAATGTGGCTAGCCCCGCCCACCAGCCGGCCCTATTGGTCGCCTGGAAGACTTGGCTGCGGCAGCTGAAGCAATCAGGGGCAGGGAGCCATACACGGCCCCCCCACCTGCCCCTGCGGGAAATGGCTCCCGCTCACAACTCCTCACCTCTGCAAGCAGGAGAGGCTTTCACAAACCCGGCTTGCTGGTTTCCCCTGAGACATCTGGTGGGACCACACTGCGAACAGGATGCCGGATTAGGCGAGTCGCCAGCCTGATCCAGCAGCCTCTTCTGATGTTCTTACGACATGCTCTGGAGCAGGTCTCAATTTCTCCTTCCTCCTCTGTTCCTTCTGGGGCTTCCCAAGAGTCCGCCCGCAGCATCGCCCGAAGGAGCTTCCTCGGCTCGCTCAGCAAAACATGATAATCCGGGGCAGCCGGTGTCACAAACAATCAAAATATCCTTCCCTCCTCCTTTGTAAACAATTTTCCGGGCCGCTGCTGTTGGGGCTGAGAGATGGGGCTTGGGGTGGGAGGGATCCGTGGGGCTACCAGAGGGCATATAAGCACCTGCGAGGAGGAAGGATGGTTCCCCCCAACTCCCCTCCGATCGCCGACGGATTTAGAAAGCAGAAAACATTACGGGAAAGTCACAAGGCCAGGCCATCTCTCAGAAAATGAAGATGGAGAGAGGACGGGGTAATGGTTTGCAAATACACCGTGGGCTGCAATGAAGACCGCCCCCTTTGCCCGTACGCTTGAAATATGAAGGCCCCTGCTTTGCTGAGGTTAGCTTTAGGTTAAGTAAGAGAATAGGTTTTTCTGGCAGAGAGATTGGAAGGAGGAAATGGGAAATGTTATCCGGCGAGGGAGAATGGTCTTGCGAGACAGGAAGTTCGGAAAGATGGCCGGCGAGTTCAGAGCCCTGAACCATCCTTCATAAGCAGGGCAGAGGAAGGACGCTGCCTTTATCCTGGGGGTTATCCATACTCACCTTTCCTCCATGCTTCCCAGGCATGGTCCAACTCTGTCTAAGTGCCATTACAATTTGATTCCCTCCTCCTCTTTCTTTTTCTTTTCTCCTCCTGTGATGAGGCTGCATTTTAATTGTTTTAATGTTGTATTTTAATCTTGTTTTTAAGTTGTATTCATTCAACTCATTTTTATTATTGGTTGTTAGCCACCCTGAGCCCGGCTGGGGAGGGTGGGGTATAAATAAAATGTATTTATTATTATTATTATTATTATTATTATTATTATTATTATTAATCTCCTTCCCTCTTTCCTTGCAAAAACTGCAGTCCACAGGAAACACAAATAGCCATTTGCTCCTATTCAGCTTTAAAGAGTGGATTTTTTGCAAGGAATTCTCTGGAGAAAAATAGAAGGTGCTCAGACATGGCGTTTTAAAAGCACAGAGGTTTTTAAGCAGAGTTTGGATGGCCATCTGTCATGGATGCTTTAGCTGAGATTCCTGTGTTGCAGGGGGTTGGACTAGATGACCCTGGGGTCCCTTCCAACTTGTAAGATTCTGTGAGTCTATGATTCTGTGACCTGGACCAGGATCAGTGTGGATAAGCCCCACATCAGGCAACACTGGTTCATCATGGGTAGGCAAACTAAGGCCCAGGGGCCAGATCCAGCCCAATCGCCTTCTCAATCTGGCCTGCGGACGGTCCAGGAATCAGTGTGTTTTTACATGAGTAGAATGTGCCCTTCTATTTAAAATGCATCTCTGGGTTATTTGTGGGGCATAGGAATTTGTTCATATATTTTTTTTCAAAATATAGTCCGGCCCCCCACAAGGTCTGAGGGACAGTGGACTGGCCCCCTGCTGGAAAAGTTTGCTGACCCCTGCTGGTTCATCCAGCTCAGAACTGCTTCTTGAACCTGAGACCTTCTGCACGCAAGACAGATGCTGTATCCCTGAGCTACGGGCCACAAGACCTGGAAAGCTGTCTGCGGACAAACGCCGGCTCCCTCGGCCTGAAGCTAGATGGGCACCACACCCCAGAGTCAAATTTGGCTGCATTTAACCATCCAGGGGTCCTTGACCTTGACCTTCCTTTGAGACACAATAACATAAATTAATGCTGTACTGTGTTTTTAATATTCAGTTGGGAGCTGCCCAGAGTGGCTGGGGAAACCCAGCCGGGTGGGCGGGGTATAAAGAATCAATAATTATTATTATTATTATTATTATTATTATTATTATTATTATTATTATTATTATTACAAGTTGGCCTTATGCCAAATCAGACCGCTGGCCACATAGCTGAGTATTCTCTACACAGGCTGGCAGAGACTCTCTCCTAGGTTCCATGTGTCCCTGCGGCTAGGAGTGCCTTCCACCAGCTTCATCTGGTTGGCCAACGGTGGTTATTCCTGGATGAGGGTGGCCTGACCGCTTCAGTCCATGCACTGGCAACCCTGAGGCTGGATTTCTGTCATGCGCTCTGTGTGGGGAGTCCCTTGGGTCTTGTTCGGGAGCAGCAGCTGGCGCAGAATGCTGAGGCCAGATTGCGGGCAGCAAGGCTCTCACGGGCACCTGGGCCCCCACTCACAAGTGCTTTCCGAAAGACCCCTCCAGCATCAGGAGATTTCTGAGCCAGAGATGGAACTAGCCAGGCATCGGGTCCACTAGAAAAATGGAAAGGAAAGAAGCCCAACAGATCTGCAGCCTCATTCTCTGCACTTAATTTCTCTGCAGGGATCTAGTGAAATGGATTTTGGTGAAAGTAAACTCAGTCCAAGCTTTGGGTTTTGAAAAGGCATTCCTGCCTGCAACATGTGTGCGGCAGATGCCCCGCAGATGCCCCGACATGTAGGGCAGGAGAAGAAGAACCCCTTGCTTTATAGTAAACCCCAGACCCCTTTTGTTTTGTTTTTGCGGGGCTGCCTTCCGCCTGACGGATGATGCTGCCTTGGCCGTGCAAATGGACAGCGGCCCAGTTTTTCCTCTTGTGTGTTTGTTTATCCTTGTTAACATGACAAAACCAGCGAAATAATTAAAGGATCCAAATGGCTGTGTAAACAACTCCCCCACAGCCTTTCCCCCCAAGAAAGCTGATCGCTACAGGGACGGCTGAGGCCCTTGCAGGGTGCCGTCCTGCCTGGCTGGCAGCATCTCAGCCTGGCAAAGGTGATCTCTCCAGGAGGCTCTCCTAGCCAGTGCTGACCAGTGGGGGGCAGGTGTCACGCTCCAAATACCTGCATGGGTAGCCATGAGCTGCCCTCTGGGACAGGGGAGCGGCAGTCTGCATTGGGGGCCAAGCCGTGGCCTTTCCCTGGGACGGTGCCAGGTTCTTTGGCTTCAGCCAGCGCCACCAGGGCTCCCAGCAGCGGCCGGCTGGATCCGCGTCTGTCTCCCGCCTCTGGAAGGGGCCGATGCTTCTGCGGCATCCGATGACAGATCTCTAGCAAAGCCGCCCCTGGGACAATCTCGCTCTAATCCTTCCCAGCCCTAGATGGTCTCCTACCAGCAGAGTTGGGGGTTTTCAGGTTTGTGCCAACTTTCTCAGCGTTAATTGGTTTCGCTCTGAATATAAATGAGTTTTTCTTGTGCGGGTTTCTTCTTTTTTTATGCTGAAAGTTGCCTTGTCTCGCTTTTGAGAACGGCATCTCATTAATCCATGTACAAATAAATGATCATGGAGATGCCATCTCAGCTTTGCATCTGCAAAGATTGCATCCTCTGGCATTGAGTTCCACTGGATAGTTGCCTACCTGGCAAATTTGTCTGCCCCCCCAGATTTCCAATAAAAGTTGCCCTTTGTTTTGGAAGAGGTAAAAGGCCACTTGCCTTTTGTGTGGGTGCTTCTCCTTCTCCCCCTTCTCCCTCCTTCCCTCTCCCTTTGTCTCTGTCTCCTGTTTTTGTTTGGCGCGTGTTTAATTTCCGTGTTGACCTAGTCAAGTCAATTCCCGTTTCCTGGGATGATGAGGGTGATGCTAGTGATTTATTGAATTTCTATACTGCCCTAGACCCTCAGGTACAGGGCACCTGATCACCCCAGAGATGGGCAATCTGATTTCTTCTAGTTGGGCTGTTATGTACTGAGTTGAATAGTGTTATGTGCTGAAGTTCTCACCCTGGGCCAGCAGGGGGAGACTGTAGATAGTTATGCAAATAAGGGACCAAAACTGACGTTCAGTGATTGGATAGTTTTAGAAAATTGTTACAGTTACGTTGTACTGGAGCTCTATATAAGCAGGCTGACTGAACCCTTCAGTTCAGTTCTGTCCTGGCCTGTGAATAAACAAGAGCTGTTTGAAGAATCGCTGTGTCGTCTGATATGTTCACCCACAACTTAACAAATAGGATCCAAAATTCAGCAGTCTGATTGGTCCTAGAACAACAGGATCCAAAATGCAGCAGTCTGATTGGTCCTAGAACAATGCAGCAGTATGATTGGTCCACAGGAGCCACCCAATCCAGCTCCAGGTGGAAGTGAATCCAAAACCTGATTGGCCTACAGGAGAATCCTGGAATTAGCCAATCACGTGGGGCCCATGGTGTAAATAATGTATATAAAGCAGATATTTTGGGGGAACTTTCATTCCTCCTCCTCACCACTATGAGCTGAATAAAGAGCATGAAATCCACTCTCGACTCAGAGTATATTTTATGGGCATTGGGAGTTTTGTCAAGAGAAACTGTTGAAGAGGAAACCCAGCTTAGCTCCAGCACAGTTTGGCCTTCAGCAGTGAGGATGGTTTTAATGCCATTAGTTAGGCGTTTGGAAACTCAGTCTAAATTCATGCACTAAAGTGAACCACCGGGCTTTGAGAGACTGCTTCAATCTTTATCCACCCAAGAGACAAATTTCTCCTGCAAGATCCAAAGATCTCAAAAGCCCACTCAGAGCAGGGCCTTTGTCGTGATTGCCCCTATTCTGTGCAACAGCGTTCCTCCTGAGATTTGCTCACTGCCAGTGCTTTCCATAAACAACTATAAGACATGCTTGTTCCAATAGCCTTTTCCAGCTGGACAAATGGGACTTTTAGCCTGCTGTTCATGCATGTGTTTTCAACTATTTCAGAAGGCGATTAATAAATTGGCAATAATAACAGACAGACTTGCGACATCAGGGAGGGGAGGACGGTTGGAGTGGGGCCTGCTTGCTGATGGTCTTGCTCTCAGGGGACCCCCACATTGGCTATGCAGTGTGCCAGCTGGCGGCTTGCAAGTCTCAGCCCAGATGTGACTGGCAATCACAAAACCTGTTGCGGACGAGATCCATGATCTCTTGTGGTGCTGCTTTGGTTGTGTGACTAGGGGACTCTGGCCACTTTGAAAACTGGCCTGAGGGACTGTGCAAAAAGGCTGTTGGGAGCTGTGGACTAAAGCTTCTGAAGCTCGTCAGGTCTACAAAGGCTGCTGTGTGGAATCTGCAGAGCTCTTCTCCACCATTGCTAGAGGCTTATGTGGCAGAAGGCAAAGGAGAAAGTTGAAGAACTGCTGTTGCAGCCATCCATGAGAGATAGTGAAGTGCTCCACAGACAATCTCCGTATCTTTGTGGGGGTTCTTCCAACCCCCGAATAACAATGTATGTAAAAACTTTTTTTTAAAAAAAATCTAAGACAGACAGTGGGACGTGGGTGGCGCTGTGGGTTAAACCGCAGAGCCTAGGGCTTGCCGATCAGAAGGTCGGCGGTTCGAATCCCCGCGATGGGGTGAGCTCCCGTTGCTCGGTCCCAGCTCCTGCCAACCTAGCAGTTTGAAAGCACACCCAAAAGTGCAAGTAGATAAATAGGTACCACTCCGGCGGGAAGGTAAATGCCATTTCCGTGTGCTGCTCTGGTTCGCCAAAAAGTGGCTTTGTCATGCTGGCCACATGACCTGGAAGCTGTACGCCGGCTCCCTCGGCCAATAAAGCAAGATGACTGGACCTAATGGTCACGACTGGACCTAATGGTCAGGGGTCCCTTTACCTTTTCCTTTAAGAGAGACAGTGGAGTGCTGCTCTTGGGGTGAAGCCAAACCTCTGTGTTAGCAGCACCAAAGTGACCTGCCTGGGCAGTCTGTCTGGAGGTCCTGGGCTGCTCAGAAGACAAAACCACCATGCCCAGCTTTGCTGATGTGGTCCAAAGGGAAATCACAGCAGGACGTTTGGCACCAGATTTGTGTAAGGTTTACTCCTCAGCTTTTTGTACTCCTGGAGATATCCCGCCAGGCCACAGAGGTTTAGGATCAGAGTTTCCTTCTTCTGGGGTGGCGGGGGAGAGACACAGAGGCAGAGAGAGAAAGCACATTTGTTGCATCTTTCTTTCTCCCTAGGCGGCTCCGTGCCCGTGCCCCGAGGGGGCCTGGCGCTTTTCCACAACAGCATCTCTTTCCCCTCCCGGAGCTGTCAGCCCGAGTCACGGAGGCGGGCGTGGGACAATTCCCAGCCGCTCTGGCTCCCGGCACTTTAATGCTGTTTAAACAATTACGCACTTGATAAATTTTGACAAGACGAGATAGAAATAGCCCAGGAGAGTGGAACTGAGTGGAAACGCTCTAAACACATGCCCCTCTTCTCTTGCCCGGCTCCCTCGGGGGACTGAGCATCGCCTGCCAAAGAAACAAGGCGGCCCTCTCAGAGGTGGCGGCGAGGGAGAGTCATGCGGTCGGCAGGGAGAAAGGCAGCGGAGGCAGGAATTAATCCCTTCCTCAAAGGGTTTGTGATGTGATCCCGGCAGGGTCAGGCTGCTGCTGCTCCTGCGGCTCATGCGCTTTCCTACTGAGGTCCATCTCTTGGTGGCTCGGCAGGAGAAAGGAAATCTGCCACCGCCCTGGCAGGAGAGCCACTGAACCGCAGGACCTCAAAGTCCCAGGGCGCCAGAGTCCTGCAGTTGGTGGAAAAAGTTGGCCTGGGTCGTTTGCCGCAAGCAAACATGGAACTGCCACTGTGGGTGGGGAGCATAAGATTATCATCTTCCAAAGCAACTACTCTATTCCAAACTTGAAAATGGAAAGTGTGATGATGGTGGTCAACAAAAGAGGTTTAAAGACCGTCTGAAGGCATTTTTTTTTTTAAATGTAGTATAAACGCCAGCAATTGGGAAACACTGGCCTGCGAGCGCTCCAGTTGGAGAACAGCCTTTACCAAAGGTGTCGTGGGCTTTGATGACACTCGAACTCAGGACACAAGGGAGAAACGTGCTAAGAAGAAGGTACGCTTGGCAAATCCACACCGTGATCAACTCCCACCCGGAAACCAATGTCCCCACTGTAGAAGGATGTGGGGATCCAGAATTGGCCTCCACAGTCACACACTCATTGAGATCCAAGGGCCTTCTAGCAGTTCCCTCATTGCAAGAAGTGAGGTTACAGGGAACCAGACAGAGGGCCTTCTGGGTAGTGGCGCCCGCCCTGTGGAGCGCCCTCCCATCAGATGTGAAGGAAATAAGCAGCTGTCTTATCTTTAAAAGACATCTGAAGGCAGCCTTGTTTAGGGAAGTTTTTAAAATTTAATGCTGTATTGTTATTAACACTTGATTGGGAACCGCCCAGAGTGGCTGGGGAAACTTAGCCAGATGGGCAGGATATATATATATATATATATATATATATATATGCAGGTTTTGGTGTCCTCGGGTGTCTTCCCGTGTAAAAGTTGGGGTGTCTAGGCGACGTTTCGACGAGGTCTCACTCGTCATATTCAGGCTGGTGCTTTCGGCTTCTTGTTACTAGTGAGACCTCGTCGAAACGTCGCCTAGACACCCCAACTCTTACACGGGAAGACACCCGAAGACACCAAAACCTGCATATATATATATATATAAATAAAATTGTTCAAACCGTGTTTACGGAAGACAATCTTACTCAGCTACAGGT
The DNA here is from genome assembly GCF_965112155.1 of Podarcis liolepis. Classification (NCBI taxonomy): domain Eukaryota; kingdom Metazoa; phylum Chordata; class Lepidosauria; order Squamata; family Lacertidae; genus Podarcis; species Podarcis liolepis. The sequence continues at coordinate 64,185,507 of NC_139565.1, forward strand.
GATCACCAAAGAAGAAGACCTGGGATTGGCCAGGTTGGCCCCCACCAATGAGACAGGCAGCGGGGGACACCAATAAGTCTCCTTACAAGGAGCCTCAGCACGCCTCTCATTTCAGGGAGTTGGATTAGACAACCTTGCTGTGCAATTCTGTGCTTCTTTGAAATGTATGCAAATCTTCAGATAAAAAATCCGCAAACTGATTTGGAAGCGGAGAGAACTGAATGTAATCCTGGGGAAAAATGAGAAACAGAAATAGGCAGATTTGTCCTTGCCTGGGACCAGGATTCCTAAAAGATAATCTTCTCTTCCCCCCATGCAAACCTAAGGAGTTGTTCGTGGGAGCCAGACTCCTGCTGCGTTCTTTTGGTCCCTGGAGTTCTGTCCATCCTAGGAAGTCATATGGGCACCCAATTTTGTTGAAGGCGCCCCCTTAAGGAGAGGGACGCTTTGGAGGTGCCCTTGTGGGGTGGGGTAAGGACCCCCCTTTCCGCTCTTTAAAGTAAGCCACAAAGTTTCTGGCCTGTCAAATGCATCTCTGAAGCTGCTCTGGGCTGAGGCTGCAAGACGTTAGGAGATCTGTAGCCAAAGTGTTCCTTGAAAAGAGGATGGTAATGACTTGTTTGACCTCCATCTGCAATTGGAAACAGAAGACAGGCCCAGTGGGTGAGTGAGGGATGCGGTCTGTGAATTGATGCTCTGGATTAGGCAAAGTGGTCTAAACATCCCATATGGACACTGTTAGCCGGCTTCAAGGCAGGGCCTGTTACTGTTTATCTTGAAAGCCTTTTGCATTTAACCAGAAAATAAACTACCTTTCATCTCTAATTCCGTGGCCGCGCTGAATTTTTCTTTCTCTCCCTTTGATGGTTTTTACATTCACACCTTTCGGGTGAGCCCGGGTGGATTTCTGCAACGGAGACTAATGTGGGGTTTGCAGACAGAAGTTGCCAGATAACTCGTCAGGTCGCTGGTTTCTCCTCTTACTCCTTCGCTGCCTTCTGTTTTTATTATTCATCTTTGTTTTTTGCATTTCTTACCCACCCCTTCCTAGGCGATCCCAGGTTGAGCTGCGGCATATAAAAACACAATTAAAACAGTAAAAACAAAACAAAAAAAACAGCCCAAAATCAATCATCGATATACAACACAAATAAAGGGAAGACCCCAAATCTATTTCTGCATTGCAGGGGGTTGTCCCTTCCAACTCTCCCACTTCTATGATTCTGTGAATTCTTCGCTTTTCAAAGGCCAGGGTAAAGAGGTGCAACTTAGCCCCAGTGTTTTCTTCAGCTGTGTTCCAAGCTCTGAGATCTTCCATTCACCCTCTGAGCCTTTATTCACTGTAGAGTCCAAAGACTTGAACTCGGAACCCATCTGTGTGCAAAATATTTCCTCTTTCACTGAGCTTGTGTGAGCCTGCTTGAGAATGGGGAAGGAAAACTGCTGGGTGTTGTGAAACGAAGCGACTCTGTTCTCATCGTCAAGGAACAGGGCAGGGTTGGGCCAACCAGGAGTTTTGCACCAACATTGAGGTTTAATGATTGGAGCAAGACGACTACTTGCTATAAAGTGAGGGCCCATTCAGACTTCCCTCTGTGCTGCAATTCTAGGCACTTTGAAGCTTCATGTCCAAGCTCTTTTGTGTGTGTTGCTGCTGAATCGGAGCAAACAGCAATCGGCGCAGAACCCGCTTGCAATTTGTTCTGATTCAGTGTTAAAAAGTTGCTTTTCCTGGGAGAAGTGATAGGGGAGAAAAACGTGTTTGGACACAGAGCCTTGAAGAGCAGAACTGCACCTAAAAAGTGTGGGGCAAAAGGTTAGTGTGGCTGACCCCCTTGTGTTTGTGTGTGAGTGAGTGAGTGAGTGTGTGAGACATAGGTATTATTCCTCTTTAAAAAAAAAAGACTTATCCCCACTCCTTTAGACTAAAAATATGCACATCATTTCAAAATATATTAGAAGAGTAGGCTTCTGCATAAAATGCTTTTCCTAGCTAAAAGCAGCAATTAAATGTTTCTTAAATGCATCACAGCATCAGGAAGGCAGATAAAAGCATAAACAGATCACATTGGTCTCCATGTGGGATGCTGCACTGATCTGGGAGTCCTGATTCTCCTTCCATGGGTGCAGAAACGCCTTCTGCCGGACTCTGCCTGATTTCCCTCCCAAGCAGAGGAAGAGGAGTGAGAGGTGCAAAATCGTCCGCAAGCCAGCTTTGCCCAGGGGTTCAGAATTAGGCCTGCGCACTCGAATGTCTGCGGTGCTGAAAGCACATGCTGATGCACCCCCAAAAGCAAGGATGTTAGAGATACTCCACAAAGATTTTCTTTAGATTTCTGAAAGCTTAGGGAGAGCAGGCAAGTGCAAGGAGGCTGCGCTTTGTATATCCCCCTTGGCAGTGTTCAAACCTCCACTAAGCCATAGAGTGGGCAGGATGGGAGATGGGCTTCCTTCTCCCCTTTTCCTTCTGCAGAATTTCCCTGTTGTGGTCGCCATGAAGGTCTGTGTCAGATGAGACCCACAATGTAGGCTTCGTATTGTTATAGAAAAAACTCTCTTTCCCTTACAGGGTATTCCAGAGCCGATATAGAGTCCTTAAGTGGGTTCCATAGGCCAACCAGAGTATATTGAGAAGCAAAGCAGCAAGTAAGCCTGATCTTTATTAACTGTTGCAACAGGGTCCCCAGCTCACCCCACAACAGGGAGGAAGGAGAGGAACCCAGAACATTGGTGTGCAAGCCCGTATCCTCAAGAAAGCTTTGGGGAAAGGCACATAACCTCATAGGATTTGGAGAACATCTCCTGCTGGACCCATCTAGTCCAGCATCCTGTTGCGTGGTGAGTTCCCACCCCCTCCCCCCCGTCATGTGGCCAGCAAGACCAAGCCGCTTCTGGCGAACCAGAGCAGCACACGGAAACGCCATTTACCTTCCCGCCAGAGCGGTACCTATTTATCTACTTGCACGTTTGATGTGCTTTCAAACTGCTAGGTTGGCAGGAGCTGGAATCGAGCACCGGGAGCTCACTCCGTCGCGGGGATTCAAACCGCCGACCTTCTGATCGTCAAGTCCTAGGCTCTGTGGTTTAACCCACAGCGCCACCCACGTCCCCTGTCAGCAGCCCTACCAGGTTTTAAAGCTTTCTCTTAAATGCCCTTGTTGGATATATTCTTAGAATGAAACCTTCCTGCGGTTTCCGTTCCAAGAATTGAGCCTGGGACCATTCCTCTTCTCCAAAGGCCACAGCCTTGTGGATCCTCCCGGGAGAGTAAGACCCATTCTGTTCTGAGCTCCTGGAAGGTTTAATTTGAGCTCCCCAGAAGTGACTGGTTTGCTTGAGAGACATGTGCCTCTGAGCATGACCAGAGTGTCATCTCCCTCATTCCCCCCCTTTTTTTGAAGGATGGGCCTTCAATCCTATTCTCCCTATTTCCACCTGCCCCGTTCTCCCTTCTGCTCCAGCTCCTTTTTTAATCTCTTCCCCCCGCCCTCGCCTTTCTGTGTCCTACTTCAAACTGCTCCAAGCTGCTGCGAACTCCAAGGAGGTCCGGCTGGGGAGCTGGACAGAAGCCCAGAGGCTGTTCTGCACTCTGCACTGCTAATGCGATTAGAGGAGGGAGGCGAAAGCCCATGGGGGGGGGAGGCGCATCTGAGGCAGCCACATGGGGGGGGTTACTTGCTGCAGGGAAAAACATCTGGCTGGGCCTGGACAGGCTGTTGAGGGGGGAAGCAGCAAAGCCCCCTCCTGCGTTTGCTATCATTGGGGGGGGCGCACCTGCAAGAGTTGGCTTGTGTATGGGGGGGGGGGCGGACCGGGACACAAAAGCATTTCCAGCAAGTTATTTGTCACTTCTTTGCTTTCTTGACGATTCTCAGAAAGTCATTAAAAAAAGCACAATTATATTATTTCGTACGGCCAAAAGGAAAACAAAACCGCTGTGCCCACTGTAAACTTCCAAATGTGAAATAATGGCCAAAAAGCTTGCAGCCAAAAGATGCTAGCGTGCACTTCAGGATTTGAAGCTCAGCCCCCGCAGATACACCCCCCCTCCCGAAAAAAATGCTGTCTTTCTTTCTTGGGCCACAGCCCTGCTTCCTTCCCCCCTCCTCTTCTGCCAGCAGCATCCAGCCCTCAGGCTGTTCTGATTTCACCTTTGCTGCAACCTTTTCCCTTCTGTTTTGAAGTTCTGTGGCTGGTCCTCTTCCCTCAACACTCAGAATGTTTTTGAATCTCCCATGGCGTCCCAGTCCAAGTGAGACTTGCCAGAAATTGTGGCTGGGTGAGGGGGCAGCACAGTCTTGCAGGCAGCACAGGACAAGCATGGGGAGAAAAGCAAGAATGGTGCAGCATGAAGATCTATTTTGTGTGTGTGTGTGTGTGTACACACACACACACACACACATTTTTATTGGTGTTTTTTAACATATCATTTCCAACAATCATATAACATAGCTTCTTATCTTATACAATATTTTAGACTTCCATCAACACCTCTGATGATTTTTCATTCTTTATCACTTATTCTGCATTTCTTAATTTCTCTATTACTCAATTAACTAACAACTCTTCTCATAGTCTTTCTTGCAATATTTCAAATAGTCCTCCTTACAGAACTTCTTGCAGTCCTACTAGCATTATCTGTTCGTTACAATGACTTTTCAAATAGTTCATATATTTACTCCAGTCTTCTAAGAATCTCTGGTCCCGCACGTTTCGAATCCTTCCTGTTAATTTATCTAATTCTGCATAGCCCATCAGTTTCATCTGCCATTCTTCTTTCGTCGGTAATTCTTCTTGCTTCCATTTTGCCAAGCATGAAGATCTATTTTGCTCCAGACCCGACCAAAAGTCAGAGCTCATTGACAGTGGAATGGATGACTTTGGGAGGTGGCACAAACTCATTCATTGGAGAGCAGTTGGGTGGTCATCTGTCCAGGATGCTTAGCTTCGATTCCTGCATTGCATGGGGTTGGACTAGATGATCGCTGGATGCCCCGTCCATCTCTAAAATCCTACAATCCCATGATTCTATGAGATGAGTGCTTTCCTTCTTTCCTGCCTCTTGCTCTTTCACACACAGTCCCTTTTCGCTCCAGCACCTGTAGGGAGAACCTTCGTTTTAACAGCAGCTCTCCAAAGCTTTGGTGCACTCTTTGTTGTCTGGGCTGGGGACCTGGCTCTGAGCCAGGCTGTTGCAAAGAAAGAGGGGGTGTTCTGAGGCTAGAAGGGGGGTCGGGTGGTTTTTACATATTGATTTGAATTTACCCACTGAATTTTTGGCTGCGAGCCTCCGGCGATTATTTAATCCCGCTCTGTCAGTGCACAAAACACGTTATAGGAGATAGCATAAGCAAAAGACAGATCTCTGCCTCCAGCTCCCAGGCTAAATTTAGATAGTTTGGGAGAGGGTGGGAGACGACAACAGCGGGAGGGGGAGAGAGGCAGGCAGAGAACCAGGATGTGAGCAAAGGCAGTTGCCCGCATTTTGAGGCTCTTCTGGGCTCCAAATCAGTTCCCCAGGTACAACAAAGCGGTTTTTTAAAGGAAGGCATAAGCAAGGGAGACTAGGAGGCCACGAGGGAGAATCAGGTAGCAGAGCATAAGAAGTTTCCTGCAGGATCAGGCCAATGGCCCATCTCGTCCGGAATCCTGTCCTTGTTCATTCATTTTAGTTGTTTGCTACATTTATTTACCACCGTATTCTTCAAAGGAGTGCAAGTTTCTGTACACGGCTCTCCGTCTCCCCATTCCATCTTCACAACCACCCTGTGAGGTAGGTTTGGTAACGAGATGATGACCAACCCTAGGGCACCCAGTGAGCTTCATGGCTGAGTGGGGGAGTCGAACCCAGCTCATAGTCCAACGCACTGACCAACCAAATGGGAGGCCTGCAAGCAGTGTGCGCACCAGAACCCTTTGTGCTCCTGTGGTTTCCAACAACTGGTAGTTTCAGAAGCATCAATCATCCTGGCTAGAAGCCATCAAAAGCCCCATGAAGTTGGAGTCCACAACCTCCCAAGAAAATCTGTTCCACTGTCAGACAGCTCTTACTGTCAGAATTTTCCCCTGGTGTTCAGTCAGACGCTCTTGTAATTTGAAGTTCTGGGTTCGAGTCCTCCCCTCCAGAGCAGGAGAAAACTAGGGTGCTCCCTCTTCCCTGTGACAGCCCTTGAGAGATTTCAAGATGGCCACTAGATCTCCTCTTCTCCAGGCTGAACATGCCCAGCTCCTTCAACCGCTCCTCATAAGACTTGGTAACGAGATGATGACCAACCGTAGGTCACCCAGTGAGCTTCATGGCTGAGTGGGGGAGTCGAACCCAGCTCATAGTCCAACGCACTGACCAACCAGAGGGGAGGCCTGCAAGCAGTGTGCGCACCAGAACCCTTTGTGCTCCTGTGGTTTCCAACAACTGGTAGTTTCAGAAGCATCAATCATCCTGGCTAGAAGCCATCAAAAGCCATCAAAAGCCCCATGAAGTTGGAGTCCACAACCTCCCAAGAAAATCTGTTCCACTGTCAGACAGCTCTTACTGTCAGAATTTTCCCCCTGGTGTTCAGTCAGACACTCTTGTAATTTGAAGTTCTGGGTTTGAGTCCTCCCCTCCAGAGCAGGAGAAAACTAGGGTGCTCCCTCTTCCCTGTGACAGCCCTTGAGAGATTTCAAGATGGCCACTAGATCTCCTCTTCTCCAGGCTGAACATGCCCAGCTCCTTCAACCGCTCCTCATAAGACTTGGCTTCCAGACCTTGATCACCACCTTCCTGCTCAGTTCTGTCTACACTGTCCAGGGTTTCAGAGGGAGGGTTTCTTCTAAGCCACATGGGATGATGGGACAGTCCTGTCCTTGGCTGCCGTCCTGGGTGAGAAAGACGCTGGAATCCAAGACGCTGGAATCCAGCAAAAGCACCAGGAGGATGCCAGCGCCACATTCCGCACATCAAAGGGAGTGTCTGGCATGTGAGATTCCTTTGCCGCTGGTGTGGCCTTTGAGGATCTGCCGAGGGTGTCTTGGCGGTCAGGAACGTTCCGCAGTTTGCAGAGGACAGAGTTCGAGGGGGAGAAGCTCTTCCCCCACTGCTGAGCGCCTGTAAACAATTCCTGTTGTTGTTTTCCCCGAATGCAATTTGCTGCATCATCCTCAGGAAACCTGATTCCACTTCTTCTTAAGAAATTAGCTGTCCCAGGCTGAGCGCCAGGGGCTGGCGGACCTCCTAGCTGGGCCGATTCCCCCCTCATCAGGCGACCTCCGGGGACGTTCGTAGCCTCATCCCAGCCTCTCCCGTTACTGCCTGGATGGGGCTTGTTTAACCAAAGGCGGGTTGCGATGCCCTTGGCAGCTGGTGGGCAGCGGTGGTGGTGGAGTTTAGGCTGGGTTGATCACCCCATATAACCTCTCTTCTCCCTCCCTCCCTCCCCAGCCCATCCATTTCCCAGAAACTTGTGATGGGAAGGGTGAGCAGCAACCTAGATATTGCCTTCAGGAGAGGAGAGGGATGCAGGAGCCCTTTAGTGGCTTTAGAGGATACAGGGCAATCGGTTGTGGGGTGCAGGGGGCAGGGAGAAATAGGGGCAGGGACCCAGAGGTTGGCAGGCAGCTGGCCATATGGGAAGGTCATTGGCAGCCGACCCTCGCCATGGGGACTCTCTCCACAGCGCCACAGCAATGAAGAACTGCAGAAGAGACTCCTGGATCAGGCCAATGTTCCATGTAGTCCCGCATCCTGTTCTCACAGTGGCCTCTGTTGTAAACAAAATCTGCCCTTTTCCCTTATGGGGTTTCCAAGAGCCCGCATAGAGGCCTTACGTAGGTTCCCTATTGGTAGGAGAAAATAACAGAGGCCAAGCAGAGAATATTGAGAAGCAAAGCAGCTCGTAAGCCTGGTCTTTATTGAACTGTTGCAACAGGGTGCCCCCCTCACGTGCAGGAAAGGAGGAGGAATCCAGAACAATGGCACGCAAGGCCTTATATAGACATTTTAAATTCCCTGCCCTGGAGCTCCAGACCACCCCTCCATACATCATACATGCATCACAGAAGGGGTGTAACCTAAGACCACCCCCCAGATACATCATACCTACATCACAGAAAAGGCGGTCTACAGCAGAAATCTGAGTGGTTTGTTTACCTCCTGTCTGCCAGGTTACTTGTTTAATGGTCACTTTATTGGATTGCCTGGGGAGCCTGGCCAGTCTTTTGTAATGATAAATACTTAGTTCCTGAGCCAGGTCACAGCTCACACCCTATTCATATCTTAAATGTGCCCTGTAGACAGGATCAAAAATGGTTTCAGGTCGGTCATCCTGTGCTGATCTATGTATGTGCTTGGTTGGTACACTTATGAACATTTAACATATATCTAAGACCTCAAAATTCCTATCACACCATGCAGATGCCCAAATGGGGAACCCAAAAGCAAGACTCAAGAGCAAGGCCCCTCTCCCATCCTATCCTACAGAGCCATCCATAGCCCTCTCCTCCTCCATGCATTTGTCTAATCCTCTTCCAAAGTCATCCAAGTTGGTGGCCCTCACTGCCTCCTGTGGCAGGGAGTTCCACTGTTCAGCTATGGTGCTGTGTGAAGGACTTTTATTTTATCTGTCCTGAGTTTTTCCTGCATTGTGGGGGGGTTGGACTGGATGGCCCTCGTGGTCCCAACACTGCCATTCCATGACTCCAACATGCTCTGGTATTGAGTGGGTTACAGCAAGGATAAATAGTTGCCAAGGCAGGTGGCCACACAGGAGGTCCTTTGCAGCCAAACCTCACCATGCAGACTTTCCTGAGCTTCGCAACAATAGATGAGAAGGTTGGTGTGCAGGCAAAAAGGGCATTTCCGGTTCCTCAGGTGGTTGGCAAGAGAATAAAGAGGCCCCAATTCCTTCCTTCCTTCCTTCCTTCCTTCCTTCCTTCCTTCCTCTCTCTCTCTCTCTCTCTCTCTCTCTCTCTCTCTCTCACACACACACACACACTCTCACACACACACAAAGACATGTCTTGTTTTTAACACTCAATTGGGAGCAGCCCAGAGTGGCTAGGGAAACTCAGCCAGATGGGCGGGGTATATCATCATCATCATCATCATCATCATCATCATCATCCCTGGCCATCCCTGCTCCTATAAGCTAAAGGCTGAAAGGGCCCCGTAGTGTTCCTTGAACAACATAATGCAATAAAGGATTGTAACAAAGGCAGAGGAGGCAATGATTTTGAACAGCCCCATTTGTGTTGTGGATGAACAGACCAGTTCTCAATTCACACACACACACCCGGAAGCGCAGGGTCTTCAGTCATGAGAGCATCATGCCTGGTTGAAAGCTAACTACTTGGAAGCCCCTTTAAGCAAACATTGCCTGCAGTCAACAGAACGCTCAGCTGGAGAGAGCAGAGCAGAGCGGGGGAAAGGCAGGCAAAGTTATCTTCCGCAATCGACCAGGAGTTGCCTGGTGAGTTCAATGGCCAGCGTGGCCTCCACCCCCCCAGCTGCATTTCCACATGAGCTGAAAACTGCCCTCAGCACCTGATTTTCTTGAAATTGTAATTCTAGGCAGGGGGGGAATTCATGGAGACTAGAAAGGCAAACCACAGCTGCCTTTAGCCATCGCTGATGCATTCCCCACGGTCCAGGTTTAAATGGATGTCAGATATTACTCGATTGCTAGCAGTTCAGCGGGGGGCGGAGGAAGCAAAGGGCTTCGGAGAGATCCAAGCCTTCTCATCAGTAGTGCCTTCCAGCACTGAGCGTGTGGATGGCGAAGACCCACACAACACATTTAGCGCAGCGCTGCAGATTCCAGAATGAGCAGCCCACCTCCTTCCTAGGAATGCACCGTTCTGGGGCAATTGGCATGAACAATGCTTTATGAATTTGAAATTCAGAGGAAGACAGGGGGGTTAAAAAATAACACAAGAAGAGTTTGCTGGATCAGACCAATGACCCATCTAGTCCAGCCTCCCAGAATCCTAGAAGGGACCCCAAGTATCATCGTTCAACCCCCAGCAGTGCAGGAATCTCAGCTAAGGTGTCCTGTTTTCACTTTAACCAAAGAGATGCCTTTGGGAAACCCACAAGCAAGATTTGAGCACAAGAGCAACTCTCCCCTCCTGTAGCTTCCAGCAGTTGGTATTCAGAAGCACGGCTGCCTCCAACTTTGGAAGCAAAGAGCCCTCCTGGCTAGTATCCATCGATAGCCCTCTCCATGAATTTGCCTAATCCTCTTTTCTTTTTTCATTTAATCATAAATAAATAAGAATAAAAATATGCACCCCACCCCTGAGACCATCCCAGTGTAACTTTCCAACTTCCCAAAATGTCAACACCTCTTTTTTAAAAAAAATAAAATAAGAGGATAAGCAATAAGAGGATTGGACCCCTTTCGGAACTTGAAATATGGGTACCCCCAACAAAATTTAAAATTGGGCTCTGTAATTCGGAATTTATGTGATTTGATATGATATGATTGGTCTGTTAATAAAAAAAATTTTTTAAAAAATGTCAACACCTCTTGCAGTGGTTTGACCCCTTTCTGTTTTGGAGGTCCCAAGTCGCAAGGGGATTAGATTGGTCTCAACTAGGGCCAGGGCCTTTTCAGCACTGGCCCCAACGTGGTGGAACGCTCTGTCACAAGAGACTAGGGCCCTGCGGGACTTGACATCTTTCCTCAGGGCCTGCAAGACAGAGCTGTTCCGCCTGGCCTTTGGTTTGGACTCAGTCTGACCCTTATGTTTCCCTCCCCTTATGGTCTTGATCTATGGGCTACTTTTAAAATGAGGCTCCCAGTGGGAGACCTGAGCTCCGCCATGTGGAGCAAGGATATTTTTGCCACCCAGCAGGAAAGGTGGGGGCTTCACCTTGGGCCAAAGTCATGGTGCAAAGGTTAGGGGGGAGAGGCAAGGGGGAACTGTCCATGTGTTGCCAACTCAGCGCTAGCTGAGGGGTGGGGAATGTTGGTTTGGGGCTGCAGAGGAAGCTAAGCATTGCATTTAATTATGACTTGCCACTGAAGCCTTGCGAGGTCATTAATGATCTCGTAAAAAAAAAAAGAAGGTTCAATAAATGCTGTCTCTCGGAGGGGCTCCCTGGTCACCTGCCCAGTGCCCAACTGCATGGCGGGTCAATGCGAGGGAGGGAAGAGGCGGGTGCAAATCATCCTTGCCCATTTAATCGCATTGTTTATCAACTATATAGCATTGTTAAGTGCACTTTGCATTTCTTATCCTGCTTGCCCTCACAGGAGCCCTGGAAAGTGTTTGGGAATCATAGTGGCTCATGGCATCGTGGAATTGTAGAGTTGGAGAGACCCCAGAGGGTCATCTAGTCCAACCCCCTGTGACGCAGGAATCACACAGCTCAGCCGAGGCCGCTCTGTTCAGTATCCCTGATCCAAGGACCATTCTGGATCTCAAGGCCATTGATTTGCACACAAGTGTGTTGTCTGCTCTCTCCAGGATTCCTATACAGTGGTACCTCAAGTTACATACACTTCGGGTTACATACACTTCAGGTTACAGACTCCGCTAACCCAGAAATAGTGCTTCAGGTTAAGAACTTTGCTTCAGGATGAGAACAGAAATTGGGCTCCGGCGGCGCGGCAGCAGCAGGTGGCCCCATTAGCTAAAGTGGTCTTCAGGTTAAGAACAGTTTCAGGTTAAGAACAGACCTCCGGAATGAATTAAGTACTTAACCTGAGGTACCACTGTACAGTCATACCTCGGGTTACAGCTGCTTCAGGTTGCGTTTTTTTGGGGGGGGGGTTACGGACCGCCAAAACCCGGAAGTACCAGAACGCCTTCGGGCAAGACAGGGAGGTGAGTCGCCAGGAGATCAGAACTGGCCACTACCCCAACAAAGATAAAAGGCTGTCAGACCCTGCCTCAGGTTGCGGGAGCAACATTGCTGCTTGCTAGAACCTGCCTGAGATCCTATACCTGTCCTTGTCTGGTTTCCTGCCTCGTGTCCTGCCTTGGCCCTGTCGGACTGACTCCTTGCGGGACCCTTGGATTTGGGACCGGACCTGGACCGTGTTACTCGGGTTACCCCTGGGCCCAGCACACAAGGGACCCCAGGGTCATCTAGCTCAACCCCCTGCAATCTTTTGCCCTTGGCTCTGATCGGTAGATCTTGGGTTTCTGGTAGCATGTGCTTGACGGATCTGCAGCCTGCCCTCTCCCCACCCCCGGTTTCAGACTCGCTAGCAAATTCTTACGGCTACAGAATTGTATGCTGCTGAGAAACCCCAGCTGAGGTCCTGCTCCTCCTTCCTTGAGCATTCTCTGACAGGCCACTGTTAGAATTCCTGCTCCATGATTGCAGTCATGGGATTGTTGTTTTTCACATGACGGTGTATATTTTGACTCCACAAAGTGGGAAGTGACGGAGACAGGATGTTTGTGTTACTGTGTTCCTTGAAGTGGGACTACTGTCCTTTGTTCTTTGCTGTCTGATGCCAGAGAGAGAGGGAGCCATCTTGCAGTGCTCCGTGTGTGTTTATATGTAAATAAAGTAGATTAGCCAAAATGCTGAGTTGCTGAGGTCTGTTACGCAAGATGCACAAACTCTGCAGATCCCTAAGTGTGCAGGTGTCGGTTGGCATCAGTTGCTGTGATGTTCAGGCTGAAGAAAGCTTATGAAGCTCCCGCATGATCGACCAGGAGGGAGAGAACATGCCAGTTGGGCATGTGTCTGCCAGTGTCCTACTCGAGAGTAGGCTGAACTCCCGATATTCACCCCTCCCTGGCCTGGTTTCCATTCAGCGCAAACGGTGACTAACCTTACAAGACTGGTTGTGCAATAGAACGCAGCAAGAAGACGTTCTGCACTTTTGCAAATTAAAAGTGCCGTATAAATGAAATGCAGCCATAACCGGAGCCTTTTAAAAAGTAACGCATTACGGTGTGCCACAAACGGTCCAAGTGCAGGGTGTGAACATAAATTAGAGGTGGCCATGAAAATAAAACTATCACCGTTGTTTATACGGTGGGAGTAAGAGGCGAGTTTTGCTCTCCGCAGCCTTTTAATTCAATTTTAATATCTGGCTGGTCCAGGTGTTTGGGCAGGGAGGACTCCTGAAAGGTCAGCACAGCCCCGAGGCATTTGGGGTGATTGAATCAACATAGAACCACAGCATCATAGAATTATAGACTTGGAAGGCCCCCCAAAGGTCATCTAGCCCAGGGCAGGAATCACAACTAGAGGATCCTTGGTGTGATGGCCTGGGACTCTAGCTCAGACTCGGAACCAGAGGAGACTTGGTCTGCACCGGATCCTCTGCCTCAGGCATCATCTGAACCAAGTCTGGGGCCTGATCCTGAAGAGTCCTAGTCTGTACAGGTGTCCCTGCAGCAAACACCACCTGGGCCGAGTCAGGGGCCTGAGCCTGCCCTGGCTCCAGATGCGGGGATGACCTCGTTGCCTCCAGCTGGGCCATCGCTTACAGCTGCTCCACTACCGGTTGGGTCAGGGGAAGCTGAGGCGGCCCCTGGGTCTAGTAAACCACCGACGTCTCCCGAGCTGCAGAGACTCAGGTCTGAGAGAAGGAGAGACCTGAGGACTCGCAGGAGGAGTGCTCGCCTTCGGGCGAAACAGGGAGGTGAGTCACCGGGGGATCAGGACAGGCCGCTACCCTGCCAAAGATAAAAGGCTGTCGGACCCCACCCCAGGTTGCGGGAGCAACGTTGCTGTATGCTAGATCCTGCCTGAGATCCTGTACCTGTCCTTGCCTGATTTCCTGCCTCGTGTCCTGCCTTGGCCCTGTCGGACTGACTCCTCAAAGGATCCTTTGATTCGGGACCGGTCCTGGACTGCGTTTCATGGGTTACCCCCAGGCCCAGCACACTTGACCAATGGTCATGCAACCTCTGGAAGGAGAGTCCATCACCTCCCATGGGAGACGGTTCCACTGTTGAATAGCTCTTACTGTCAAAAAGTTCTTCCTAAGGTTCAGTTGAATATCCTTTTTGGAACCCATTGATTTGAGTCTTTTCCTCCAGAGCAGGAGAAAACAAGCTTGTTTCCTCTTCCGTGTGGCAGCCCTTGAGATATTTGAAGATGACTCTCATATCTCCTTTCAGTCTCCCCTTTCCCAGGCTAAACATTACCAGCTCCTTCAACCATTCCTCATCCGGCTTGGTTTCCAGACCCTTGATCATCTTGGTCGCCCTCCTCTGCACACCTTCCAGCTTGTCAATAGGTGGAGAGACAGAGCCACACTTTCCCCCAAGAAGAAAACTCTTAGAAATAAACACCATCATCTGGAAGCTAAGCATTGACCTTAAGCTGGCCAACCGCAGGATTTCGCTACACTCAGGGCTTGTTTTCTAGAGCAGAGGGAGCTAATGTCTCGATTGGAGGTCTGGCGCAGCCTCCCAAAATCACACCCTGCTCCGTCAAGACCCTTTTTCTTTTGATGTGGGAGGGGAGCGAAACATCTTCATTTCATTGATTTCTGCAATCATATCTCACCTTTTCTCCCAAGAGCTCAAAGCGTCTTATAGCGCTCCTTCTCCCCATGTTATCCTCAAAGCAACCAGCGCCTGGACAGCTCAGTTGGCTGGAATGTGGCGCTGATAACGCCAAGGTTGCAGGTTCAAGCCCCCCATATGAAACAGCTGCATATCCCCGCATTGCAGGGGGGTTGGACTAGATGATCCTCAGGTGTCCCTTCCAACTCTACAATTCTATGACTCCGTGAGGTAGGGGAGGCTGAGATCAAATGACTGGCCCTCGGTCACACCCAACAAACTTTACACCCAAACGAGGATTTGAACCCTGGTTTCTCCCAAGTCGTAGCCTGGTGCTCTAACCACTGCACCACACTGCCTACCCACTTCTGGATTGCAGATGGCTGCTTAAACACCCCTCAGAACTTCACTGCTTGGCCTCTGCTGGCTGAGAACAGAAAAGATTCCTCTCCGCTTGGAAAGGGGGAGGGGGAATCTTCTGCCGTCTCCAAGATTTGCTTTTTGAAGAGCTGCTGCACATTGGACAGCCCCTGGTCAATTTCCTCATTAGCCAGAGATCAGGAGAGCTCCCTCTCATTACTGGGAACGGCACTTGTTATTTCCTCCCCCGACTCCTTCCTTTCCGTCAGGCTTTCTCCTCATTGCCTTCCTGTCTGCTGCAGACACCTTGACAATAAAAGCTGCCCTCTCTGGGTCTCTCCGCCTGTCTGCTTCCGCCAAATAAACTCCGGAGCGCAAAGGACCTCATCAGTAGGCAAAGGATGGAGGAGCCTGTATGTGCAGTATGTGGAGCACTTCTAAGAAGATCAGAAGAGCCTACTGGATCTGGCCCGTGACCCATCTACTCCAGCATCCCGTTCTCACAGTGGCCAACCCAATGTCCTAGTGGTCTTCAGAAGCATTGCTTCTGCTTCCCACTGCTTGTGCCTAGAAAAGCACAAGTGAAAATCTGGTCAGTTGGCTACCTTTGGAAAACCCACCTTTCTCTTTTTCTTCATGTCCCTCTGGCTGAGGATGCTGTTATAAGAGAAAAAAATGCTCCTTTTCTCCTTATGTGGTATCTAAGAGCCCATATGGTTTCCCAGTAGAGATGCATGGAAGTGAGAGCTTGACCATAAAAAAGGCTGATCGCCGAAGAATGGATGCTTTTGAATTCTGGTGCTGGAGGAGACTCTGGAGAGTCCCATGGACTGCAAGAAGATCAAACCGATCCATTCTGAAGGAAATCAGCCCTGAGTGCTCACTGGAAGGACAGATCCTGAAGCTGAGGCTCCAAGACTTTGACCACCTCATGAGAAGAGAAGACTCCCTGGAAAAGGCCCTGATGTTGGGAAAGATGGAGGGCACAAGGAGAAGGGGACGACAGAGGACGAGATGGTGGGACAGTGTTCTCGAAGCTACCAGCATGAGGGAGGCAGTGGAAGACAGGAGTGCTTGGCGTGCCCTGGTCCAGGGGGTCACGAAGAGGCGGACATGACTAAACAACAACAAAGCACCCTTATAGAGTCCTTATGTAGGTTCTCTATCAGTAGGAGAAAAGAACAGAGGCCAACCAGAGAATATTGAGAAGCAAAGCAGCTCGTAAGCCTGGTCTTTATTAAACTGTTGCAACAGGGTCCTCACCCCACGCAGGAGGAAGGAGAGGAACCCAGAACATTGGTGTGCAAGCCTTTATATAGACTTTTGTAATTGCCCACCCTGTAGCTCAAGACCACCCCCCAAAACATCATCCATACATCACAGAAAGAGGTGGTCTCCAGCAGAAATTTGAGTGTGTTGCTTCTCTCCTGTCTGCCAGGATACCTGATAATGCCTTACTTGATTGCATGTTCCGGGTAGCCTGGCCATTCCTTGGAGATGGTAAATACTTAGTTCCAGAATCTCTTACGCATATTGAGAGTGTGCTCAGCTGAACAGATACTTGCCAGGCTGTATTAACAGGGAGATGTAAGCAGCCCCTACAGTCCAACGACCATTGGAAAGCTTCCCCCATTTCCTTCCTCCTTGCAGAGAAATAGTTGAGGTCCATTTGGGAGAGTCAAAATGGCTTCAGGGTTGCTCTCCTGTACTATTTCAGACACGTGGTTTGTGTACTTATGTGTGTGCTTGCCTTGTATATTTATTAACATTTTTAATATATATATAAGACCTTAGAATTCCTATAACAATGCCCTTGGCGTACAAAAGGGCTTCTTCGCGATTGCCATCATCGGCAAGCGATCAGATAAGAACTAAAGCTGTTCCACCCATTAATGTGGCATGTCTAATCTCACATCCAGTTAATATCCTTCATGCTGGGGGCACAGCCAAGGGCTAAATCCTGGGAATTAGTTTTTGGGCAGGAAGAGCAAAGGGAAATGATGGGGGACAGGGGGCTAATTGTAACTCTGTCCCCTGCCAGATCCCGTATGGGAAGGCTCCATTGTGCAGTGGAAGATGAAGCCATTTGCTTGTGTGAGGCCTCAGATGGAATCCCCGTCCTCTCCAGTCAAAAGACCTGGGGGAATAGGGCTGAGCCTTCAGAGAGACGCCGTCGTTTGGTTGGAGCTAATTTCCCAGGACAAGGTGGAGCAAAAGGCTGACTCCGGATAAGGCAACCGCCAATGGTTTTTGGCAGGTGGAGAGTGTCTTTGGACTCCTCCAGATTCCCCTTATCTGCTTGTGTGAGGCTTTCAGAGAGGCTGGATTATATCTGTTCTTTATTGAGCTTTCATTCTGCTTTGCTTGCAGGTCATACCTCGGGTTAAATATGCTTCGGGTTGAGCATTTTCAGGTTATGCTTCGCAGCAACCCGGAAATAACGGAGCACGTTACTTCCAGCTTTCGCCGCTCGCGCATGCGCAGATGCTCAAAATGACGTTGCTGGAGCCCACAGGAGGGGAAAGGGCTCTTGTGTTCGAATCCTGCTTGCTGGCTTCCCACAGGCACCTGGCTGACCTCTATGAGGACAGGATGATGCACTAGACAGGTGATTGGCTTGATCCAGTTGCCTCTTTTTAGATCCTTGTGGTTTACCCAGTTCGGGGACAGCCCATCTGCCTTGCAGAATTTGCACTGGCAAGGGATACCTTTTTTAAACATTTTTTTATTTTATTTTATCCCCCCCCCCCCATTCTTTATAATCACACTTTCATCCAGTGATCTCAAATAACTTAGGGAAAAATCATTCAGTCGAAAATCTAACAATAACATGCATCAAAATCATCCTCCTATTAGTTATACATAACTGTATATACTTTTGCCCCTGCTCATTTATCCTATTTACCCTCTTCCCCCCAAAACTTGTTCTCTCTTCAGATCTTTAACCATGTGCACAGATTATTCATTCTAATTTGGCTTCTTGGGTCGGCTTCCCCCCGTGCTATCCAATTCCTATAACTTCTCCATTTATTCAAAATCTTTTGACATTTGTTTTCCCATGTATCTTCCGTCATTACCTGTTCAAATATATCAGATTGTATATATTCAAAAACATAATCATTCCATTTTTCCTTTGTCCGTTTATCCTTTTCTTTCTATCCTGATGCAATACCAAGCATACCAACTAAGATCATAATTTTATACCAATCTCTGGCAAGGGATACTTGACTCAGGCCATTGAAAGTGTCTTCGGACCTCAACTGCCGCAGAAAAAGAGAGGATCCTGCAGTGAACTCTGGTGGCATTTGTTGTTGTTTGCTTCCAGGCAGCTTTTCGTCGAGCATTCATCCGGATTTCTTTGTAGGGAGGTCAGAGGAAGTGTCGCCCCACACTTCCCACCACATTATCCTGTCATTTGCCTTTTCTCTTTGCGGGGAAGTGGGTTTCTTGTGCAAGACTTGTGCCAGGTCAGCCTCTGGTTGGACTAGGGCTTGGGAGAGACCAGGGATCAAATCTTCCCCTCGGCAACCGGGTGAACTTAGGCCAGTCGCTGCCTCTCAACTGACCCTACCTCACAGGTTGGAACAAGGAAGGGGAGAACTGACACCTTGAGCTGCTTGGAGAAAAAGGTGGGATATAAACACAGCAAATAAGTAACAAAATTAAATTAAATAACAGAGATTTAACGGCCTGATTTAATTCCATTCTTAGCTACCACTCCTAATACAAACCATCCAAATTCCTTTTCATTCTTTCTCACTTTACAATATTACATGTGCTCACTCCCTGCAATTCCTAAACTCCTTTGAATGCTCTGCAACACCAAATAACAACTTGTTTTTGCTTCCTTATATTTTACTGGGTTTCTGTTGCTAAATTATTGGCCTTTATCTGCTTCCACATCCCTCGACTTCCTAACTAATTCTATCTTGCTTGGGCTCACGTTTCTAAAGCAATATGGATTCTCTCTGCTTCTAATCTGAAACACGTGAGTTGATTTCGATCTTGCACTCCTATTCCAGCAGCGCACAGCTCTGCTATCCTGCCCCGCTGGTTGGGGAAGGGAAGCGGCGCCTTCTGGCCCAATTCTGCTGATGCATCGGCCAAATTTAGCAACCTGGAGGACGTTTGGTCACAACAGAGGCTTCAGTTGGGCATGTGCAGAGTGCCTTTCATTCCTTCACTGCAGGTGCACCTAAGAGACAGGAGCAAACAATCATGTTGGTGAACTCTCCTTCATTGGAGGTTTTAAAAGAGAAGGTCTTCTATCAGGGATTCTTTAGCTGCGATTGCAAGGGGTTAGACTAGATGACCTGCAGGGGTCCCTTCCAACTCTGCAATTCTATCATTCTGTTCCTCACTAGGCTTGACATGTTTTCCCCCTGTTAAAGGTAAAGGGACCCCTGACCATTAGGTCCAGTCGTGACTGACTCTGGGGTTGCGGCGCTCATCTCGCTTTACTGGCCAAGGGAGCTGGCGTACAGCTTCCGGGTCATGTGGCCAGCATAACTAAGCCGCTTCTGGCGAACCAGAGCAGCGAACGGAAACGCCGTTTACCTTCCCGCTGGAGCGGTACTCATTTATCTACTTGCACTTTCACGTGCTTTCGAACTGCTAGGTTGGCAGGAGCAGGGACCGAGCAACAGGAGCTCACCCCATCGCGGGGATTCGAACCGTCGACCTTCTGATCGGCAAGTCCTAGGCTCTGTGGTTTAACCCACAGCGCCACTCGCGTCCCTCACTTTTCCTTAGGATGTCCCTATTTTCATCGGAGAAATGTTGGAGGGTATGAAGTTATGTAACGCCCAAGCCAAGTAGTTTAGTAACTATACAACCTTTAGAAGTCATCTGAAAGCAGACCTTTATAGGGAAGTTTCTTAATATTTAATGTTTTATTGTGATTTTATATATGTTGGAAGCTGCCAAGATTGACTGGGGCAAGCACAGTTAGATGGGCAAGGTATAAATAATAAATTTGTTGTTGTTGTTGAATAGGACATCTCAATTCTCACGGGAGGAATGTTGGAGGGTATGCAACTGGTGGTTTCAGAATGGGGGTGCTGGTGCAGTGATGTCATGGACTGGTTGGACACTGAGGGATTGGGGGGCTACAAGCTGGTGAACCCCCAAGGGAAGAAGACTCGGAGCGCAGGGATTCGGGGCGGGACGATGATGAGTGATCAGAGGAAGAAGAGGGTAGGTGGCGCTTGGGATCTCTTCCAGTTCTATGATCCCGTTACCATCTTTCGGGAACCTCCCTGTTTGGGCCCCAGCTAACAAGATGGGAGCGGCTCTCCCCTAGGCACTGCAGCCCCCTCCATCCCACTAGCAGCCCCCACCCCTGGAAGGAAGGATTCTGCCCCCCCCCCGAGTGCAGAGGCTGGCTGCCCCTTGCGAATGCCTCCTTACGACTATTCCGCAGCTCTGGCACAGCCCAGGAGGACGGCAAGCCCAGGCAGCGCTCTGCCTAATAACCGCCTCAAATGGCTCCTAATTGACAGATAAAAACGTTGCTAACTCTGTTTCTGGGGAGATAATAGATGGCCGGGAGCAGCCGCGCCGTATGCAAGGCAGCCCTGATCAATTTTTTCGGCGCTGAAAATCCATAATCCGCTGACGTGCCATCAGAACAGTGGCATGTTCTGGCCGGCTGTTTGTTAGAAAGTTACTTAAATCACTCGGGCAGGCCGGCGCCGTGAGCTTCCTGGGAACCGTAGTTTCTGCGGCAGCTCTGATCAAGCTCAGCGTTTAATCTGCAGCATTTGCCTCGCTGGGAGCCTGACTGCTGTCTTCTGGGAATCTTGCTCCCCAACCTTAGAAGCATGGGTGTGGCTCCAGGTACCTGCTGAAGAGGGCAAGGCACTCTGCATTTGCTCAGGGGTGTCAGGGGTGCGTGCAGGGGCCAGGCCCTGTGACCAGTAAGGCTTCGCAGGACTGGGGCCTTCCTAAGTTTGCTCTGGGGAGGCAAGGTGCGGCCACACAGGTGAGGCTGCTTGGTAACTCACAGCACCTGGTGGCAAGAGCCAGGAAGGGATATAAGGTCAGCATTTCCCTTCGGCTCTTTGCCACAGCAACACGCTTCCTGCCTTGGGCTTCATGACTCCTTGCTCCTCGACCCTCGGACCCTTGACTTCGTGACTCCTTGCTCCTCGACCCTCGGACCCTTGACTTCGTGACTCCTTGCTTCTCGACCCTCGGACCTTTGATTTTGTGACTCCTTGCTTCTCAACCCTCGGACCCTTGACTTCGGGACTCCTTGCTTCTCAACCCTCGGACCCTTGACTTCGGGACTCCTTGCTTCTCAACCCTTGGACCCTTGACTTCGGGACTCCTTGCTTCTCGACCCTCGGACTCTTGGCTTCCTGACTCCTGGCTTCTGGACTCCCCGTTCCTGCTCCCACCTTGCCATCTTGCCCCCAGTCCTGATGTCCCCAGCCGGGGCTTTGATCGCCCATGAACTGGACCGTGACAAGGGGGTCCTTTAAGAGACGGTGGATGGAGGGAGGGAGGCTGGCGTTGCAGAGGGTGGAAGACTAAGAGCCCTAATGCTATCTGCTTCCAAGCCCACCCCACGGTGCTCACCCTGGCGTTTAAAGCCTGGAATGACTTGAGCCTCAAATCACAGCAAAAGTCCCTCCTAACCTAGATGCCAGGCAGGATGATACAGTCTTCAGGGGCAGAGACTCTTCTTGGAGGCGTAAGGGGCAATGGCTGGCGAGAGAAATGCCACATTGGTCGCCAGTGGCCCCCAAACTGAGCCATGTGGTTTCCGTTTTTTCAGATGGTGGGGAGAGCAAATCGAGCTGGCCCAGGGTGCCTCCATAGTCGCCAGGTAAAGGTAAAGGGACCCCTGACCCTGGGGTCCAGTCGTGGCCGACTCTGGGGTTGCGGCGCTCATCTCGCTTTATTGGCCGAGGGAGCCGGCGTACAGCTTCCGGGTCATGTGGCCAGCATGACTAAGCCGCTTCTGGCGAACCAGAGCAGCGCACGGAAACGCCGTTTACCTTCCCACCGGAGCAGTACCTATTTATCTACTTGCACTTTGACGTGCTTTCGAACTGCTAGGTTGGCAGGAGCAGGGACCGAGCAACGGGAGCTCACCCCGTCGTGGGGATTTGAACCGCCGACCTTCTGATCGGCAAGTCCTAGGCTCTATGGTTTAACCTAGTGCCACCCGCGTCCCTAGTCGCCAGTGTCACTGTAAATGTTGTTTTGGTGGTGGTGAAGCTCCACGTTGTCTGTCCATCCCGTTTCAAATTTGACACAGTTGCCTTGGCAGCCCAATATTGGCTGGCAAAGTGACACTGAGGCTTAAACTTTCCTTGGAAGCCTGGAGGCGCTCTCCGTATTATTGTGTCTGCAAAAAGAGCTCCCAGTCTCCCTTCTGCAGGCATGGCAAGAGCCCATCTCACGTCGCTCGGGAGTGGAGGGCAAAATGTATCACACTCATGAAATGCCCTTCTCAGTCTCCTGGGCAGATAATTCTGTTCATTCATCCAGGAAGAGCAGTTGCCTCTCTGGCAACATTTGATTTGATGCGATCTGATCCTTGTTGTCTTTTGGCCTTCCTTGATCTTTGATGACCTTCTAAACGTTGCACTTCTGTTTGATGTGGCGCATGAAATTGGGCAAATAATCAGCCGCCTTTAGATCGAGGGGCTCGTGGGTGTTGGTTAAGTCCAGAGAATGACCTTGTGCGCGTCAGTTTTATTCCAGCGCATCTCATGCTCTGTGCTGAATGAACCATGTGGGAGTGTGAAGAAGGGTGAACGTGTGAAGCTGCCTTCTGGTTTGGGCCATTGGTCCATCTTCCCTGGTCCTGAATGGTGATGACTCTCAGATGTCTCAGTTTGAGGTCATAGAATCATGGAATTGTGGAGTTGGATGGGACACTGAGGATCATCTCCTCCAGACATCCCCAAACTCGGACCTCCAGATGTTTTGGGACTACAACTCCCATCATCCCTAGCTAACAGGACCAGTGGTCAGGGATGATAAGAATCGTAGTCCCAAAACATCTCGAGGGCTGAGTTTGGGGATTCCTGATCTAGTCCAACCCCTGCAGTGCAGGAATATTCAGGTGCCCCATATGGGGATCTAACCTGAAACCTTGGAGTTATCAACACCAAGCTCTAACCCAGGGGTCAGCAACCTTTTTCAGCCATGGACCGGTCCACCATCCCTCAGACCATGTGGTGGGCTGGACTATATTGGGGGGGGGTGAATGAATTCCTATGCCCCACAAATAACCCAGAGTTGCATTTTAAATAAAAGCACACATTCTGCTCATGTAAAAACACGCTGATTCTCGTACCGTCCGTGGGCCAGATTTAGAAGGCAATTGGGCCGCATCTGGCCCCCAGGCCTTAGGTTGCCTACCTCTGCTCTAACCGACTGAGCTATTCAGGTTCTCCTCAGCCCTACTATTTAAAACGCTTCCCTAACTGGAAATGAGACCAGTCTCTCCTCCAAGGAAAGCATGTGTTCTACCACTGGATCACAACCCTTCCCAAAATGGTACCCCTTCCGGAGGAGAACAGCCAGGCTTCCCTTTGAAGACCAAGGCAGGATGTGTGAGGAGCATTAAAGCCATCCATCATTTTTAAGGAAGACTTTAGTCGATGAATCTTTTGCCTTACGAGAGCCTGCGAAGAGCCTGCTAGAGCGTTGTCGCCTCCAGCTGTGAAAGCGCATTAACTTGTCGTGCATTAATCAATTAAATATATCTGCATTTTGACAAAATCTCAAGATAAGCACATTTTCAAGGAACTGAAGGGTATGTGGGATGACTTACAATTGGACAAATCAAATCCTGTGGTCCGTGTTTTGTGCCAGGAACTGCCCTTGTGGTGTGGGCCAGGTGTCGTTGGAGTGCCTCTCCCAACACCACTGACCATTCAGATCAGGCTGAATTCAAATTGAAAGCCAGGCAGAATAGCTCTGTCTTACAGGCTCGATGGAAGGAGGTTAAATCCTGCAGGGCCCTGGTCTCATGGGACAGAGCATTCCACCAGGTCGGAGCCATCACTGAGAAGGCCCTGGCCCTGGTGAAGGATAGTCTGACTTCCTTAGGGCCTGGGACCTCTAAACTATGGTTATTCATGGACCTTAAGGTCCTCTGCAGGGCAGACCAGGAGAGGCGGTCCTGTAGATACGAGGGTCCTAAGCCACAGAGGGCTTTAAAGGTCAAGACCAGCACCTTGAACCTGACCCTATACTCCACCGGGAGCCAGTGCAACTGGTAAAGCACTGGGTGAATATGCTCCCATGGCAGGGACCCCGTGAGGAGCCTCGCTGCAGCATTCTGCACCCGCTGGAGTTTCTGGGACAGTTTCAAGGGCAGCCCCGCGTACAGCGAATTACAGTAGTCAAGCCTGGAGGTGACCGTTGCATGGATCACTGTGGCCAGGGTGGAGCGGGAAAGGTAAGGGACCAACTGCTTCTGAGGAGCACTTGCTGAAAACCATAGGCAGGGAGAGTTTCCCCGGCCACTCTGGACAGCTTCCAATCGAGTGTTAAAAATAATATAGCATTAAATATTAAAAACTTCCCTAAACAGGGCTGCCTTTAGATGTCTTTTAAAGATAGGATAGCTGCTTATTTCCTTCACATCTGAAGGGAGGCTGTTCCACAGGGCGGGCGCCACCACCGAGAAGGCCCTCTGTCTGGTTCCCTGTAACCTCACTTCTCGCAATAAGGGAACCGCCAGAAGGCCCTTGGCGCTGGATCTCAGTGTCCAGGCTGAACGAAGGGGGTGGAGACGCTCCTTCAGGTATACTGGACCGAGGCCGTTTAGGGCTTTAAAGGTCAGCACCAACACTTTGAATTGTGCTCGGAAACGTACTGGGAGCCAATGTAGGTCTTTCAGGGCTGGTGTTATGTGGCCTCTGCGGCCGCTCCTTGTCACCAGTCTAGCTGCCGCATTCTGGATTAGTTGCAGATTCCGGCTCACCTTCAAAGGTAGCCCCACGTGGAGCACATTGCAGTAGTCCAACCAGAGCATGCACCACTCTGGCCAGACAGTCTGCAGGCAGGGAGGGTCTCATCCTGCGTACCAGATGGAGCTGGTAGGCAGCCGCCCTGGACACAGAATTAACCTGCACCTCCATGGACAGCTGTGAGTCCAAAATGACTCCCAGGCTGCACACCTGGTCCTTCAAGGGCACAGTGACTCCATTCAGGACCAGAGAGTCCTCCACACCTGCCTGCCCCCTGTCCCCCAAGAACAGTACTTCTGTCTTGTCAGGATTCAACCTCAATCCATTAGCTGCCATCCATCCTCCAACCGCCTCCAGGCACTCACACAGGACCTTCACCACCTTCACTGGTTCTGATTTAAAGAAGAGGTAGAGCTGGGTGTCATCTGCATATTGATGAACACCCAGCCCAAACCCCCTGATGATCTTTCCCAGTGGCTTCATATGGATATTAAAAAGCATGGGGGAGAGGACAGAACCATGTGCTTGGATCCTGCCTGCTGAGTTTCCCACGGGGGCATCTGGTTGGCTGCTGTGAGAATAGGATCCTGGTCTGAATAGGATCCCTTTGGTCTGATCCAGCCGCCGGCTCTTCCTGTGTTCTTACGAGCAGCAAAGGACCCTCTGCGTTTTCACAAGAAAGGCAAAAGTCCTTGCCGATGATTTCCTGCCTGATCCAAACTGAACAGAGCAGACTCTCCATTAATATTTGAGATATTCCCGTGCGTTTGCCTGAATTTGCCGGCGCTTTACAGGGAAACACAGATGGTTTGGAATCAACAGAGCCTGGTGGGCGGCTGGATGCCAGCGGCTGCCTCTGCCAGGTTCAGACCAGCCCAGGCAGCGGAGGTAACTCTTCCTGGCAGGTGGTAGCCCATTTCTCTCTCACACACACCTGCCAGGTGGCTTCTCTGAGGACACAGACAGGAGCTGCTAATTCATCAGAGGCAGGTGCAAAGTGGAAGAAGCTGACACCTGGATCTCGTCCCTCGCTGGGCATCCCTGGCAGAGCCTCATCCTGTGTGTTTGCTTCAGACCTAATTCTTCCAAAGGCATCAGATTACAGTCAGCTTCGATAGTGAAGGGTGACTGTTTACCCAGGGAAACAAGCTGTGTTTTCTTCCGCTGCAACAAAAAAACCTGACAGCTTTTCTCCCTGACCTTGTTCCAAGCGTCACTCATTTGTCAACAGCCGCTCTGCATATTTGCTTCTTCAGAAAACCAGAGCAAAGGGGGCTGTTTTCTTTGAGGGCTTCTCCAGAACATTTTTAAGGGAGCTAACAGATTGAGGTTGAATCCTGACAAGACAGAAGTACTGTTTTGGGGGGACAGGAGACAGATGGGTGTGGAGGACTCCCTGGTCCTGAATAGGGTAACTGTGCCCCTGAAGGACCAGGTGCGCAGCCTGGGAGTCATTCTGGACTCACAGCTGTCCATGGAGGCACAGGTCAATTGTGTCCAGGGCGGCTGTCTACCAGCTCCACCTGGTACGCAGGATGAGACCCTAACCTGCCCGCGGACTGTCTCGCCAGAGTGTTGCATGCTCTAGTTATCTCCTGCTTGGACTACCTCAATGCGCTCTACATGGGGCTACCTTTGAAGGTGACCCGGAAAATACAACTAGTCCAGAATGCGGCAGCTAGACTGGTGACTGGGAGCAGCTGCCGAGACCACATAACACCGGTCTTGAAAGACCTATACTGGCTCCCACTACATTTCCAAGCACAATTCAAAGTATTGGTGCTGACCTTTAAAGCCCTAAACGGCCTCATTCCAGTATACCTGAAGGAGCGTCTCCACCTCCATCATCCAGCCCGGACACTGAGGTCCAGCTCCGAGGGCCTTCGGGCGGTTCCCTCGCTGCAAGAAGCCAAATTACAGGGAACCAGACAGAGGGCCTTCTCGGTGGTGGCGCCCGCCCTGTGGAACGCCCTCCCTTCAGATGTGAAGGAAATAAACAGCTATCTTATCTTTAGAAGACATCTGAAGGCAGCCTTGTTTAGGGAAGCTTTTAATATTTAATGCTGTATTGTTTTTTAACACTCGATTGGGAGCCGCCCAGAGTGGCTGGGGAAACTCAGCCAGATGGGCGGGGTATAAGTAATAAATTAAGGTAAAGGGCCCCCTGACTGTTAGGTCCAGTCGGGGACAACTCTGGGGTTGCAGCGCTCATCTCGCTTTATTGGCCAGGGACCCGACGTACAGCTTCCGGGTCATGTGGCCAGCATGACTAAGCAGCTTCTGGTGAACCAGAGCAGCGCACGGAAACGCCATTTACCTTCCTGCCGGAGCAGTACCTATTTATCTACTTGCGCTTTGATGTGCTTTCGAACTGCTAGGTTGGCAGGAGCTGAGACCGGGCAACGGGAGCTCACCCAGTCACGGGGATTCGAACCGCCGACCTTCTGATCGGCAATTCCTAGGCTCTGTGGTTTAACCCACAGCGCCACCTGTGACCCTCTAAATAATAATTTTTATTATTATTATTATTATTATTATTATTATTATTATTAGGGAGTTGTCTGCCAAGTTTTTATTTTATTTTATTTTTGAGTGGAGTTTGAATTAGTTTTTCCCTCTCCTCAGTATCTATAGGGAGCTCTTTGCACTTTGACGTGCTTTCGAACTGCTAGGTTGGCAGGAGCTGGGACCGGGCAACGGGAGCTCACCCCGTCGTGGGGATTCGAACCGCCGACCTTCTGATCAGCTAGCCCAAGAGGCTCAGTGGTTTAACCCACAGTGCCCCCCGCGTCCCTTGGTTTGTACAGGTAGACTGCCCCTGAACTATGGAGCCCCAGGCAGTCTTCATGGCTAAGAGCAGCTGATGTTTGAGACCCCTCCCAAATGACTCTCTCGTGAAGAGACCTCCAACTACGTTCTTCTGCTTGCATTATGTGTTGGGGTTTGGGTCCCGCCCCCCCCCACTCGGTGTCTTTGCTTGTGGGGATATATTGTTGGAGTTCCTTTTAATAGCACGTACGTGATATGGAACAGGAGAGACCACTCTGGCTGCGGCCGACACATTATAAATCTCGGGGAAAACATGCAAGGAGAGAAGCGGGGGGGGGGGGGTGTGTCTGGGGAAGGGACCCCTCTCCCAGAGAACAAAAAAAAGCTGCAGAGGAAATGAAGATGGCAAGTGGGGAACCCAGGTCTTTGCGGCTCAGCAGGATCCAACCCCTGGCTTTTTATTTCTTTTAAATTTTTTGCTTTTTGAAAAGGAAAAGCCAGGAAGCGTTACTTGCGAGGAATGGTTGTGGGGCGTCTGCGCAGTGGCTGTAAAAAATGGATAGGAAAAAGGGGACTGGGGGTGTGGGGCGGAGAGAGGCGTCGCTGAGAGGCTGCAGAAGTCACGTCCAGCCGTAAATCAAGGAGAGGGGATCCGTCCCCTCGAACAGACCCCCAAACATCTGCTCAGGATGCAGGGAAACAAGAGGAAACGTGTTGGTGTGTGAGGGGAGTGGGGTTCGAGGTGGCTGGTGACCCATCAGCCAGGATGAGCCAACCCACCAGACCCCACCCTGCACATCTGATGCGCTGAGAAGGAAATGTGCATTTATCCAGCATTGCTAGATGACCCCTGTCTCTCTGTTGCTGCTCAGTCAAGCTGGGTAAGGGAGCGGAGCAGGTACCCCAAAGACTCAGATGGGGAGAAACCTGCTTTAAATAAATAAATAGGCCAGATCGCATCTCAGTCTTTACCTATGAACACAATCATGGCCCTTTTATCCCTATGTGATGTTTCAGAAATGGAGGTTTCTAATAAAGAGCTACTTTGGTTCCTGTTTGCAACAGCCGGCCTCGCCTCGTTGCAGCCAAATACAGGAGACATGCAATACTTTTGTTCGCTCCAGACCAGGGGTAGGCAAACTAAGGCCCGGGGGCCAGATCCAGCACAACCGCCTTCTCAATCCGGCCCGCAGATGGCCTGGAAATCAGTGTGTTTTTACATGAGTAGAATGTGTGCTTTTATTTAAAACGCATCTCTGGGTTATTTGTGGGGCATAGGAATTCATTCATATATTCATATTCCCCCCCAAAAAAAATACCCCCCCCCCAAGGTTTGAGGGACAGTGGACCGGCCCCCTGCTGGAAAAGTTTGCTGACTCCTTCTCCAGACCATTGCTCTGGTGGAAAAGTTAGCAAGAGAGATACCCGAATGCTACACCATCCAAAAAGGAAGGACACCTTTTCTAAAAAGTTTGGCATCCCATTTGTTGAAGGCATTGAAGTAACATGATTGGCAGCAGCCCTCTTCTTGTGAATTCCTTTGGGGAAACCGTTCTTGGATAATTTGCTTCTGGAGGGCAATTGCTTCTGGAGGGCAATCTGAACCGTTCTTGGATAATTTGCTTCTGTCTGGGACTGCAGGGCTGTTTTGGGAGCAAGACCTGATTCCTTCCTTCCTTCCTTCCTTCCTTCCTTCCTTCCTTCCTTCCTTCCTTCCTCCCTCCCTCCCTCCCTCCCTCCCTCCCTCCCTCCCTTCCTTCCTTTTCTTCTCCTTTCTTGCTTTCACCTTTCCCGTTTCCCTTTATTGTTACTATTATTGCTTTTTTGTGTATTAGAAAGTGAGAATGAAAACTATTACCAAAAAAGAAAAGGGAAAGGAAACCTTTTCACGGAGGCAAGGAGTTCACTGGTCACGTATGCTCAGTTTTTGACCCCTTTTCAGGCCAAAGAACCCATAATTCCCAGATATTCTTGCCAGATCTGAGCAGCCACAGCATGGTAAGGTGCCCTACTCCGCAGGGTCGTTTTTTCTCACTTCTGAGACACCTTTCATTGGCAGCCCCTGCTGTTCCAGGCCAGGATTTCGCTTCCTGATAGCTGCCGGCAGCCTGTTGCTTGCTCTTCTCGTTTCCGTTCCCAGTGAAAAGTCTCTTAAAAGTTACGGTTCCTATATTACGCTTAACAAGACTGAACTCGGGTTTAACTGCAAAAAAAACCTTTGTAGTTAAACCCTGTGTTTCTGGACCTGATGCCAACAACGCAAGAGCTTTTCCAGTTTCCATGAAGCAGCACTGGTAAGCCGCGCTGGGCCACTGGTGGAAAAAATCTTTTGCACCAATCCCGGGAGCACAGAGCATTTTTACAAAACAATTCTTTCTCGCTTGATCTGGAGGGCTACTGCTACGGAATATCCTTGCTTCACGCTCTCCTCGCTGTGAAGTTGATCGGCGTTGCCTTAGGCTAAATTCAGACATCACACCAAGCCATAGCAAAGAAAGCTTGACTGTCCTTTGGTGGGATGTCTGAATTGACAGGCTGTGATTTGGGGTGAGCCGAGAAACCAGAATCTATGGGTACATAGAGGTATGGTTTTGCAAGGCATGGTTTGTATTATTGTTTGGCACGGTGTCTAAAGGGACAGATTTTAGGTGCTGCCAAACCTCTGAGCTGGTGGGAAAGGAAAGCAGGAGCAATGGTCAGCGCCATCTCTTTCCCGTTCATCTCAGCTTTGCATGTGTTCATTCAGAAGCCCATTGCAGTCTGGTTCTATATCAGTCTTCAAATTCACACACACACACACACACACACACCCCATTTTAATCTTGTACATATTTTCCCACAAAATATGTATTGTTGTACACATTTCATCCTAAAATATGCTTTACAACAAAATCCTTTACAACAAAAGCCTAACCTTCCAGGGGTCAGATCAAACCAGCCAAGGCTGCAAAGTCCTTGGCAAATTATTTAAATTGCAATAACTATTTATTATATTTATTTATTTTAAAGCCTATATCCTGCCCCTCTACTAATCAAGGGCGCGCTTGGGGCAGCTTAGAGTCAAAACAAGATTAAAATTTAAAATATATGAACTTGAATCAATATTAATAGACGTGACTAATGATACGAATAGAAATGATAAATCGTAGCTTTATTGGGCTTGCCAGAATCAGATGTTGCCAGAGTGCTTAAGTCAGCTGTCTGAAGGCTCAGTTGCGAGATTGGCATGCGAGCCGTGGATTTATTTATTATTGCTATTATTTATTTAAGCTTTAGACAAGTTGGCAGATTCCCTCGATTTGCCACCTGATCATTTGCAACGCGGGCAAACAACTGCCATGGCCTTTCCAAGATTCTGCTGCCAGACTGGCTCAGAATGCAAGTATGGCAAGAATTACTCTTGCATGTCAACATTCCCCACCCTTTGCATAGAATCACAGAATTGTAGAGTTGGAAGAGACCTTCACAGTTCATGAATTCCTAATTGATGGCCACCCAGCCTCTGCTTAAAAACCTCCAAGGTAGGAGAGTCCACCACCTCCCAAGGGAGTTCACTCCACTATTGAACAGCTCTTACCACCAGAAAGCTATTTGTGATGTTGAGTCTTGTAATTTGAATCACTGGTTTGGGTCCTTCGCTCTTTGCTGTCGTTTAGTCGTGTCCGAATCTTCATGACCCCCTGGACCAGAGCACGCCAGGCACCCCTGTCTTCCACTGCCTCCTGCAGTTCCTCCTGCCAACCTAGCAGTTCGAAAGCACATCAAAGTGCAAGTAGGTAAATAGGTACCACTGTGGTGGGAAGGTAAAGCGAGATGAGCACCACAGCCCCATAGTCACCTTTGACTGGACTTAACCGTCCAGAGGTCCTTTACCTTATGTCATGTCACTGTTTACAGTCATACTTCGGGATAAATATGCTTCAGGATAAGCATTTTCGGGTTGCGCTCCGCGGCGACCCAGAAGTAATGGAGCGCGTTACTTCCGGGTTTCGCCACTTGCGCATGTGCAGACAGTCAAAATGACGTCATGCGCGGAAGCGGCGAAACATGACGCGCTGTCGCATCTTACGTTCTATTCAGGATGCGAACGGGGCTCCGGAACGGATCCCGTTCGCATCCTGAGGTACCACTGTACTTGCCTTTTCTCTACTCTGAAGCAGTGGCGTAGCGTGGGTTGTCAGCACCCGGGGCAAGGCAAGTAATTTGCGCCCCCTAACCCGTGGATTTGCGCCCCCTAACCCTAACCCCCAGATGTTGCGCCCAGTACAGCCGGCCCCCCTGCACCCCCCACGCTACGCCACTGCTAAGGGGACAAGGAACACGCGTGGGGTGGGTGGAGAAGGATGTGGCTAATAATGCAGGAGGTGGGTCTAAGGGGAAAAGGAGCTCGCATGGGGTGGGTGGAGAAGGAGCTTTTCGGAGAGCTGAGGGGGGAGGGGGGAGGGAAAGAGCACTGTTGCTTTAAAGGAGCCAACCGGACAGCAGCCACTTACAGCAGTGTAAGCAGCTCCTTTCCACTCCCGCTTTGCTCCTTCTCTCCCTCTTTGCTGCTTTACACAGCTAATGGTGAATCCCCTGCAACCCAAGTCCTGCTCAGCGGATCAGCTGAGACGCTGGGAGAATTGTAATTTCCCCCTCTCCCTCATCCCGTGCCCTCCTGTCCCCAGCAGCCTTTTAAAAAACTTTTTTTACTGGTTTTCACTGCGCTCGTGGCTCAGAGCCCTCCTGTGCCCTGCCGTCCCTCTGCAGCCTCATTGCTCCGTTTAGAGAGCGCACGGACCTTTGCTAGCTGAGGCTGCAGCAGCTGTTGCTGGCTACGCAGCGCTTTTTCCGGCTCGCTATGGCTCCCGTCTGTCCCTCCTCGCGTGTAAGCGGCTGCTGCCCGCTTTGCTGGCATGGCTCTCCTTCCCTCCCTCCTCCTCAGCTCCACCCCCTCCTCCTGGCTGTAAAGCAAGCATGAGTGCATTCGCTCTGTAACACGCACAGGCATTTTCTCTTCCTTTCTAGGAGCAAAAAAGTGTGTGTTTTGGAGCGAAAATTACGGTAATTCCCAGCAAGCAATTAGCAGGCTCGCTCCACCTCCTCCTCCTCCCGGCTTTGCTGCTGCTGCTGCTGCTGCTGCGCGGCTCTTTTCCTCCACCGACGGCGCGCTGCGCCTTGGAGAGGTTCCCGCTTCCTCGAGGGGGGCCGGCCAAACGCGCCCCCCAAAATGTTGCGCCCGGTGCGGCCGGCACCCCTGGCACCCCCCACGCTACGCCACTGCTCTGAAGAGTCCCAAACGCTGCAAGCTTTCCTTTAGAGGAGTCCTTACACCAGCCCCTTGATCATTTCACGTGCTCTTTTCATAACCTTTCCCAACTCCACGGGATCCGTTTTTCAGTGAGGTAACCAGAACTGTATTTCAAACGCATTCACAGCCTAGGTTTGTATCATGGCCTTAAGATACAGGCAGCTTCATTCTCGACTCATTCCCTGATGATCCCAGCATGGAATTAGCCTTTTTCACAGCTGCCACAGCTGAGTTGATGTCTTTGTTGAGATATTCCCTGTGACCCCCAAGGTCTCGCTCTTGGTCATTCGCCATGGGTTCAGACCCCCTGAACGCATATGTGAAATTATGATTAATATCACCTTGATAATTATCCTCTTCTGCCATATGGCACTGTAGTGCAATTCAACAAAAAACATTCCAGCAGCAGGAAGCCTTTTCCAGACATGCATAAAGGGGGGGGGGGACCACAAAGTCTTAAGACAAGGTGGTTAGGAAGCCAAGCCTGATGAGGAACGGTTGAAGGAGCTGGGTATGTTTTGCCTGGAAAAGAGGAGACTGAGAGGAGATATGAGTCATCTTCAAATATCTGAAGGGCTGTCACATGGAAGAGGGAGAAAACTTGTTCCATGTGGGTAGGACTTGAACTCATGGCTTCAAGTTGCTGAAAAGGAGATTCTGACGAACATACAGAAAAACTTTCTGGCAGTAAGAGCTGTTCAACAGTGGAACAGATCCTCTCAGGAGGTTGTGCGCTCTCCTTCCTTGGAGGTTTTTAAGCAGACGTTGGATGGCCATCTGTCAGGGATGCTTTCGCTGAAATTCCTGCACTTCTTTTTTTTAAAAAATAATTTTTATTAACAGGCCAATCAAATCACATTAATTCCAAATCACACTAGTTCCAAATTATACAGCCAGATTTTTGAAATTTTGTTGGGGGTACCCATACTTCGAGCTCCAAAAGGGATCCAAACATCACTCTTACCGCTGCTTTAATTACACAGTTCTGTCCAGATAGTCTCTTTGTTATTTTCCTCATCTTCTTGTTGTTATCATATATGCCTTTCTTTGTGATCTCTGATAATCTTCACAAGCGGGTTGAAAACAAACATATCCTGTGTGGATTTTACACTCTCCAAGAGCCATATCACATAAAGGACAGGCGCCATTTCCACACCTCCATAAAGAA
Organism: Podarcis liolepis; assembly: GCF_965112155.1. Classification (NCBI taxonomy): domain Eukaryota; kingdom Metazoa; phylum Chordata; class Lepidosauria; order Squamata; family Lacertidae; genus Podarcis; species Podarcis liolepis. The sequence goes on from NC_139565.1 coordinate 64,219,492, forward strand.
CATTCCCACAGTCTGTCCGTTGATTTCCACAGGCCTGTCAATCTGTATCTCAGGGGGCCCTGCCAGGTCAAATCCACATTCCGATAACCATACATTCACATTCCGATGACCATGGTCCTCCTCCCCCTCGTCCTCCTGTGGGCAGGCCTGTCTTAACGAATCTCCATTTGTAACTGCGTCACAAAGCTTTCTTTCCATTCCCAATGATTCCCACCAGTCCTCTCTTTGATCAGTAATTCATTTCCACACAGTTCTTAATCTCCTTCTTGTGATTAGAAATTTGCAACGATTCTTTCTCCCTGGGGGGAAGGGTTATTGGTACTCACATAAGACAAAAAAAGAAAAGTTTTTTCCTCCACCCCCCCCTTTCCGTTTCGCTCTGACATGCCGATCTTTTAATGATGAGTTGCTCCGCATCAGAGATCCCATTAATCAGCAGTCTTTACTCCCGATCTTCACTTGAAGTATGTGCATTTGCTTCTTTTTCCAATTATATATTTTGAGCTGATGCAAACCAGTGCGCGATTAGAGACAGCGTCTGGGAGAGCCGACCCCATCCGAGGGCTTCGTGCCTAGTGCCCTCACCCCCTTCTTTCGAATCCGGGGGTGAATTATGGGCACAGCAGGCAAGGCAGTGCCCCCCATTCCCTTGGGGGGCAAGAGAGGCTGCATACTCCCATATCAGCCTCTTAATTACCTCGTGTGGGTCGGAGAGATGTTATTGTCGGCCATCTTCCAATGCGCCCCCTAGTGGCCCCCCCGAAATTCCTGCACTTCAGGGGGTTGGACTAGATGACCGCTGGGCTCCCTTCCAACTCTGCAATTCTGTGAGTCTATGATAGATAGATAATTATAATTTATTATGGTCGGAGACCAGCTTATAAAACACACTTCGGGGTACAGTCACAGAAGGAAAACAAACAATTAAAACAATGTACAACAATAAATTTAAAAACAATGTACAACAATAAACTAGAACCGAGTTTGGGGACTTTCTTAACGAACTAGTTTGAGTTGGGAGATGGTCTATGATTTTATGATTATCTGTTGCTCTCCTCATAAATCCTCTCCCAGGTCCAAGGCCACACCGTGTTTCCCAGAAGGTCAGATCTTTGCATTCAACCCGGGCTTTTTCTGCTTCATAACCACACAGTGGAAACTGAGAAACCTTTTCTGTTGTGGGCGCAGCAGGGGCGGGGAGTGATTATTTGCTTACTTATTTATGGCCCGCTTTTCCTCCAAGGAGATCAAGATGACATACATGGTTTGCCCCATCACAACAACCCTGTGAGGTAGACTAGGCTGAGAGGCAGGGACTGGCCCAAAGTTTGGTGCATTACTTTATTTTAATATTGTGTTGGAAGCTGCCCAGAGTGGCTGGGGAAACCCAGCCAGATGGGCGGGATATAAATAATAATAATAATAATAATTATTATTATTATTATTATTAGTCACCCAGTGAGCTTCATGGCTGAGCAGGGATTCAAACTCTGGTCTCTTCCTGGTCCTAGTCTGGCACTCCAACCAGCACGCCATGGCATCTCCTGAAAGCCCAGATATGGTACATACAGTGTGATTTTGCCCCCGCCTGCAATTCAAGGACTTGCCCTTCCTCTGCCCACGTTTGCAGTGAATGTGGAAACAGGGAGATGGGGAGATGTGATATCCTTGACTCTCTTTTCTCCCCCGCTGCCAATCTCTGCCCTCCCCACTGCCTCCTAGTAATTTCCTGTGAAATCCTTCAGAGAGTGCAGAGAAATCCTTTTGAGCCCCTGATAATACTCCCTACTAAATCTTGCCTGGCTTTTCGTCTCCCCTCAGCGTGAAGCCTCGTTGGGAGCTTGCGGAAATCTCAGCCGACGAATTGCAGAGTCAAAGGGGGAGCCGTGGAGAGGAGAGAGAGATGCTTTGCCCTGGGGTGGGCAATGGGGGGGGGACTGCCTTTGCCGCTTCCGCTTTTGGGCGCTCTTTGCCACGAAGCCTCGCCTCGGAAGCCTCGCCTCGGAAGAGGGCCTGTTTGCTGCCTCTGGGCTCCCCAAGTGGAACCCCGGGGTTCTCTGAGCATGTTAAGAGTCATTAAAGTAGGGGGGAAGTCATATAAATTGAAAGCCTATGCAGATGATCTGGTAATTACAATTGAAGATCCAAACAATTCTCTTCCGACAGTGTTAGAAAGAATTCAGGCGTTTGGGCAAGTAGCAGGCTTGAAAATAAATTAAAATAAGACCAAGTTATTGGTCAAAAATTAGGACAAGAAGATAAAAGGGAAGTGGACCTGTGTGATGCCTCTGGGCTCCCCAAGTGGAAGCCCAGGGTTCTCTGAGCATGTTAAGAGTCGGCTGCAAGTCACGCATGCTTGGGGGACCCCAGGATTTGCTCGGTCCCTGATAGAACCCCCACAGACCTTGGAAACAAGGCCCTGGATAATGCTTAGGAAACATTCTTATTCTGCAAAACTTGCATCATTCCCCAGATTTGAGCAGTGTACTCGTCTAGTCAAGCAGAGTTGGTGGCATGACTACAGCTTCCCGGCTAAGATACTTCTCCTTTGCAGATAAATGCCCACCGTCCATTGTCTGGACATCACTGCACTGGTTACATTTGAACATTGTTGTTGTTGTGGCTACATTTGAGCATAACTGTTGTTGCTGCTGCTGCTGCTGCTAATGTCTTTAATGTACAGTGGTGCCTCGCAAGACGAAAAGAATCCGTTCTGTGATTCTCTTCGTCTAGCAGTTTTTTTGCCTTGCGAAGCAAGTCCATTGAAGGATTAGCGGATTAGCGCTATTAGCGGCTTTTAGCGGCTTATCTGCTGATCGGATCAGCTGATAAGCGGCTTAGCGGCTTAGAAAAGGGGGGGGGACCAGCAGGAACTCGCAAGACATTGTCGTCTTGCGAAGCAAGCCCATAGGAAATTTGTTTTGCGAATCACCTCCAAAACGGAAAACTCTTTCGTCTAGTGAGTTTTCCGTCTTGCGAGGCATTCGTCTTGCGGGGCACCACTGTACTGTACTTTTCAGTGTATAAGACGAGGTTTTCTGTCGTTAAAATAGGGGAGGGATGGGGTCGTCTTATACGCGGGTAGTGCAAAGGGGGGACAGTGAATTGTTTCCTGCTGTGAGCAGTAGATTGTCACTGTCGTTGGTGTGATTGATTGGCGGCTGCGGCAATGGCTGCTGCCGAATGGTGGCTGCCACGGCAATTGGGCGGGTGATTGGCGGCTGCTGGCGGCAAGCGGTAATACGATTGGAGGCTTATGTGTCTCATGGAAGGCGGTGGACTCTTCTTCACTGGAGGTTTTTAAGCAGAGGTTGGATGGCCTCAGGGCTGTCTTTCCCAGAGGGTGCAAGGGGTGCTGTGCACCCGAGCGCTGAATTCTGGGGGGCACCAAAATGTTCAACTACTGCATCGATCAGCGGAGGTGAAAAGCAATGGAGAGGAAGTCCCCGCCCCCCTCCTCCGTCGCTCTGTTACTCTGTAGCGTCAAACAAAAGCAGTTTTCCCCGCTGCATCGTTGTCACAGGTGAGCGATTCTCCCCCCCCCAAAAAAAAAGCTCAATTGAGTCCCAGCCCACTGGCACTGGGTGGATCTTTGCGCCCTGGTGGCACGTATGCTAAAGAGGGCCCTGGATGGCTTTCTGCCACAAAAGCTTTAGTTGAAATTCCTGCATTTCAGGGGGTTGGACTAGATGACCCTCGGGTCCCTTCCAGTTCTACAGTACTTTGATTCTATGATTGGTGTGACTTTGTGGGCTGCAGAGCATTCAAGGCATGACTCTGGGCTTGGGCGTCGGACGAAAGGCTGCACATGGTTGGCGGAGCCTTTGGAGAAAGTGTGTTCTCCTTCATGGAGAGCACGTGTTGCAGTGGGGTCTTACAAGACATCCCACTGTTGCTGGGCGGGTAAAGGTAGTTGGCCACCATTGTGATTGGACTCCTCTTGTCATTGGGGAGAATTTGATGTTGCCATTTTTTGATTGACAGCCAAGTTTTGTATTCCCTGCACGCAGCGTTGAGCTTCCTCTTTTCGCTGCGCGCATCGGATCATCCTCCCTATATTTAAGGTTGTTCTATATTTAGGGCCTGATAGGAATTTTGTCCATTTGGTGGATTGGCTGGTGCCATTTGGCTTTTGCCTACTGCGTAGCAAATCGTTACAACTTGTAAGGCTGCGGCTAGGCATTGGTTTTATGAAATGGTTGGTGGAGGGGCATAGATTGGCTGTGCCTACCCCTCCAATGCTGCTGCTGCAAGGGTATTCCGTTAAAGGAATCCAGGGGCTTGCCATGCTTTTGTCCGAACCCGTCAAGGGGCTTGGGCCATGCCAGAGCCCCTGGGAGCATGTGGGGAGAGGTGAGGGCATGGTTCCCAGCTCCGTCTTTCTCCCCAAAATGTTTCCCCTTTCTGACTTAGGCGGGCGTGCGAATGTCAGTCCGTCCCCGGCTGGGGACAGATAGTCGCTGTCACGGCTAAAATGGCCGCTGTTTCTTTAATGTGAATAAAGCTGGGTCAGCATGACTCAGCGGCTTGCAGCAGGCTGTATATATAGGTGAGAACTGTTGGTTTGGGTGTTGGCTGGTGTTTGGGTTGGTTGGTGCTGGTGTGTATTCAGTCGTGTTTTGCACAAAGACTTTTAATAAAACTCTGCAAGGATATTCCCGTGGACTCTTTTTGTACCGACAAGGAGACTAAGAAGATAAAGGGAGGTCAGAACCCTTTCCTTCTTTTTTTTTTGCTTTCTACAAACACTGACAGGTTATGGGCCCAGTGTTTCTGAGCATGTGCAGAGTGCAAAACGACTAACAGCATTTCAGCAAGGAGCTGGTGAGTCCTGGTGGTGTATGGAGACAGTGGCTATGCGTTGGAGCAGTTGGTGGCAAGCTGTAACTGTCTGCAGCGACGCTGGAGCGGCTAGGATCTGAGGATCAAGAAAGCACTCAGCGTCGGCTACTGGAACAGTTTGAACTGCTAGAGGACCACAGTAGGCGACTCACAGAGCGGCTACACCAGTTGTAGAGCCAGGCGGGACCTGAGGGTCAACAGAGGCAGCAGCTAGAAGCCGGTGAGTGCCAGCCAGGACCATCTAGTTGGACTCTAAAGAGAGAGTCAGGAGAGATTGCTGGAGGCCCCACAGAAAGGGCTCAGCAAGCACCAGCAGAGATGGCAGATTTCCAGTCTTCCCAAGTTGTAAATATTGGGGGAGGCATCCCTTTTGAACTTCTCTCAGAAAGCAACTGGCTGAGTTGGTCAATTAAAATGCAGCAGTTGTTAAGGAGAGATGGACTATGGGACTGTGTTGAAACTGAGGTTTTGAGACGGGACTCTGCTGAGAAAAAACGGCTAGATGAAAGGGCCCGTGCCCAAATTATGCTGTGTTTGAGCAACTCTCAGTTATTGCATGTAGCAAATGCCAGCACAGCGTTTGAGTGCTGGAATTTATTAAGGGCAATGCATGTCAGAGAAACTGCTGGAACTATAATTTCTCTGACCAGAAGGCTGTTCAGGACTGTTATGAAGGAAGGTGAGAGTTTGGCAACTCATCTTCAAACGCTGAAATCTCTGTTTCTTCAACTACAGCAGAGAGGTAAGCGTTATGATGAGACTGACCAAACCTACATTATCCTTTCAAGTTTGCCTGAAAGCTGGTTGCCTGTGATTAACAGCATGGAGAGTATGCGTCCCCGAGATCTGACCCTTGAGTATGTGGTTGGCAGATTGACCGAAGAAGCAGAAAGAAGGTCAGATAGACAGGCTGAACTCCAAGAATGGAGGGGTTACAGCCGAGGGGGCCAGCAGCAGAATCTGCCAATGGAGCAACACCAAGGTTTGGACTTGGCCATGGCGGTGAGGAGGTGCTATAGATGCAACCAACCCGGGCATCTCCAACGTCAATGCAGGGCAAGACTTCCAGGAGACGACGTGGAGCAGAGACAGCAATCGACGCAGAAACATAAGCAGAAGGGGTTCTCTTCAGGGAAGAAGAACACGCGTTCTGCTCAGTTTGTGTCTGCATTTTCTCGGGAGGAGAGAAAGATACCTCGAGGAACATGGTTGCTGGACTCTGGCAGCAGCAGGATTATCTGCAATAGTCGGGAGGACTTTAAGACCCTGGAGAAGCCAGCTGATGGAAAAGACTCGATCTATCTTGCTGATGGTCGTAGAAGCAAGATTGATGGCCAGGGAACATGTTTCCTGCAGTGCTTGAACACTACTGTACCAGAGACTCTGTTTGTCAGCAGTTTGGACTACTGTTTACTGTCTGTAAGCTGTTTGATTAATGCAGGGTATAGTGTTAAGTTCACGCAGGATGGCTGTCTGATAAAGAATGGAACTCAGGTATGTGGCCATGCAAAGTTGGAAAATGGGTTATATGTAATGCAGGACAAGCCTGTTAAAGCAGCCCAGGTGGTTCAGGATAATTTGCCAGTTCATAAGGGGTGTGTACATCAACTGCACAGAAAACTGGGTCACGCCGATTTCCGTGTGCTTTCAGAAATGCAAAAGGTGTGCAAGAACCTAAAAGTAAATAGCTGTAACTGTTTTCTAGATTGCAATGTATGTAAAATGGCCAAATCTAAGAGGAAGCCTGTGGCTTCTAAAAGCGACAGAGTATCTAAAGAGGTTTTAGAACTTGTCCATTGTGATGTGATAGGCCCTTTTCCACAGAAGACTGAAGGGGGCGCCAGATATGCTTTTCTGGTAATAGATGACAAATCACGTTTTAGTTGGCTGTTTTTGTTAAAGCAGAAATCTGAGTGTTTCCCCACATTCAGAGAATGGGTTGCCCAAGCTGAAAAGCTCTTCGCTCACCCTGTTGTGCAGCTGCAAACAGATAGGGGCGGAGAATTTCTGAACAAACAATTTGGGGCATGGTTGCAACGTAAGGGGATCACTCACCGTTTGACTAACCCTTATAGCCCTGCTGAAAATGGTCTGTGTGAAAGACGTGGGGCTGTGATACAGTCAGTAAAGGACTGCCTGCTAGTGGATGCAGGATTGGGCCACAACCATAGGCTGTGGGGCGAGGCTTTTCTGACCGCGAACTTTTTGATTAATAGAACCTGGTCAAGCTCTATAAAAGATATTCCATATCGTGTATTGTTTGGGAAAGAACCAGAGTGGACAATGCTCCATAATTGGGGTTCTTGGGCACATGTAAACATTCCCAAAGCTCAGCGTCAGAAAGGGGGCGCTAGAGCGCAGAAACTGCGGTTTGTGGGATATCAGTCCTATGGCAAAGGGTGGCGTTTCAATTTACGCCCAGGACGTGTGGTTCTGTCACGAAGTGCAGACTTTGCTGACCAGGACAGATGGACTGCGATCCATGCCAACCCTGATTGCCTACTGCCCCTGCAAGTAAGAGAAGAGGCTTCTTCTCAGCCATTGGCAACACAGGAGCAGGATGAGGAGGAGGCACAGATTTCCCCAAAAGATGTGGCAATAGATAATACTTCTCTAGAGGAAGAGGAAGAAGAGCCAGAGATAAGGGGGGAAGAAGAAGTAGTTGTGCCTAGGCGCTCCCAGCGTTCAAACAAGGGTGTACCTCCTCAGCGTTTGACCCTAGGAGGAGTGAGAGTATGCAATGTGAGTTGTGTGGAACCACAAAGTTATAATGAAGTCTTAGACTTACCCCCTGGGGAACGTGCTTTGTGGGAACAAGCTATGAAAGAAGAAATGGACTCTTTTAAACGTAACAAAGTGTTTGAGGTCATAATGCCGCCACCTGGTGGCAGAGTGGTGTCATGCAAGTGGGTTTACAAAAGGAAAACCCTTGCATCTGGGGAATCACGTTTTCGAGCCAGATTAGTAGCCAGAGGGTTCACTCAGATTAAAGGGGAGAGTTATGATGAAGTGTTTTCTCCCACGGTAAAGAGTGAAACTTTTCGTTTAATGCTTTCCATTGCTGCTGTAAGACAACTAGCAGTGCACCATTTTGATGTTGATGCTGCATATCTGCATGCAAATTTAGACCATGAAGTGTTAATGAGACAACCCCCTGGGTTTGAAGAGGGGAATGGTGCAGTCTGGCGTTTGAGAAAGGCTGTTTATGGTCTCAAACAAAGTGGAAGGTGTTGGAACCAGTGTTTAAATGAAGCCCTTGTAAAACTTGGTTTTAAAAGGAGTGTGGCTGATCCATGCCTGTACACCAAGGGGACAGGCAACAAATATCTAATGCTCTTAGTCTTTGTTGATGATTTGCTTGTGGCAGGGAGTTCCACAGATGAGATCCAGAAGCTCACAAGTCAACTGGAAAAGAGGTTTAAGCTTAAAGCCTTAGGGCCTGTAAGCAATTACTTGGGAGTAGAAGTAAGGCAGGAAGCTGATGGAAGCTTCCTATTGAGTCAGAAAGAGAAAATTCTTCATTTGATAGAGCAGTTTGGCATGGAAAACTGCAAGCCAGTTCAGACTCCCATGACACCAGATTTCCCAAAGACACTGTGTGATGATGAATTTGATCAGCCTGAGTTGTATCACTCAAAAATAGGATCACTGTTGTATTTAAGCCAGTGGTCAAGACCAGACATTGCATGTGCTACAAATGTTCTGAGCCAACGTGTATCTAAACCCAGTACTGCCGATTGGTGTGCTTTGAAAAGGCTTATCAGATATCTAAAGGGGACATTAAATGCATGTTTGAAGATCTCTAGTGCACAAGATGAAAAACTAGAAGTATTTGTTGATGCAGACTGGGGAAGCTGTGTAGCTACTAGAAAATCTACAAGTGGAATGGTCATGATGTTTGCCAATTCCATAATTGGATGGAGGTCAAAGAAACAAGGATTTGTTGCGACCTCATCCTGTGAGGCAGAATACGGGAGCCTGTCGCTAGCATGCAATGAAATCATATGGTTTATACAGATACTAAAAGATCTAGATTGTAAAGTAGATTTGCCTATCCAAGTGTATGAAGATAGCCAATCGTGCATTGCATTAGCGGGCTCAGAAATAATGAAATCCGCATCAAAACATATTGCTATCCGTCATGCGAATGTGAGAGACTGTGTACAGAATGGGGTAATCAAACTGGAGTATTGTCAATCACAAGATAATATTGCTGATTTGTTTACCAAGCCTTTGCCAGCAACATGCCATAATGAATTGATGACAAAACTGGGTTTATGTATATAATGTATGTATGTATTGTTTCTGTTGGGGTTTTTCGCATTTAAGAAACAGAAGGGGTGTCACGGCTAAAATGGCCGCTGTTTCTTTAATGTGAATAAAGCTGGGTCAGCATGACTCAGCGGCTTGCAGCAGGCTGTATATATAGGTGAGAACTGTTGGTTTGGGTGTTGGCTGGTGTTTGGGTTGGTTGGTGCTGGTGTGTATTCAGTCGTGTTTTGCACAAAGACTTTTAATAAAACTCTGCAAGGATATTCCCGTGGACTCTTTTTGTACCGACAAGGAGACTAAGAAGATAAAGGGAGGTCAGAACCCTTTCCTTCTTTTTTTTTTGCTTTCTACAAACACTGACAGTCGCAACCAATGCCTAAGCAACCACTGACATTTTTTGTATTTGAATAGAGTTGTGGCCAAAATTATGCCAAAAACCTTAAACAAAAATTCTGTGTGGGTTTTGTTTTATTGGGGTAGCTTGGGGACCTCGACACACAAAGGGTGCGTTAGATGCTTCCATCCTGTGCAGAGAAGGAGAAAGCGAGAATATGGTGAAGGGGGACGCCAGAGAGATGCCATTTCCTGAGGTTATTATCTCCCGGGCTAATCAGAGTCGTGTTTTCTCCTTTCCTCCCTTTTGCCTGCAAGTCACCCCAGAGAGCTGCCAAGGAAGGGGCCTGTGAGTCGGCCCACACTTAAATCACTTGACAGAGAAGGATCGGTGCGCTCACTTTGCATTAAGCAGACGAAGAGCACATGGAAGGGAGAGACCAGCGCCAGAGGAACAGCTCTCTGTATTCTGGTTCTGGGAGAGGGGAGGCTCTCAGCGTTGACCTCAGCCGTATCCGTCCCCCGAAAACACCCACTTGCAGATTTGTCACATCGCACCTTGAACGCCAAAATATTTTGAACGCTGGAATTCAGAACACACATGAGGCTTTGTTTATGAATTTCCTTGCTTATCTATTTTTAAATTAAAATGCCATAGTTTCTTTGGCAGGCCTTCAGCAAAGCTTTCGGGGCTCGTACAGCCTGGAGAGTGAATCGTAGAACGGCAGAGATGGAAGGGACTCTGAGGAACATCGAGTCCTGTGGTTCCCAACGTGGCGCACATGCCCCACAGGGGAGCAATTTGCTTTTCAAGGGGGGTGATTCAATGAATGAGCTATTAACAGTTCGTGGCCTTTTAGGCTTCCTCCATGGGAATAGGAGTTCACTGTTTGAATAATAAGAATTATATGTCAGGGGGGCAGGGGTGGCATAAGGATTTTATAGGTGCTTAGGTGGGGCACGGCCCACCAAAAAGTTGGGAACCATTTATGTAGACCTACCCCCTGCAATGCAGGAATATGCAGCTGTCCCTTGCGGGGATCGAACCTGCAGCCTTGTAACACCACACACTGACCAAGTGGCATGGGGAAAGTTGATGGGGGGGTTGCCCTCATAGCACTAGAATGCAGTGGGGATATTCAGATGAGCTGGATGTTGGAGCATTCAGGGCGGATAAAAGAAAGTCCTTCTTGACACAGCACATTGGTGTCTGTGTGTGTGTGTGTGTGTGTGTGTGTGTGTGTGTGTATTTGAATGCTGGAATTCGGAACACACATGAGGCTTTGTTTATGAATTTTGTGTGTGTGTGTGTGTGTGTATTGATTTATACCATATATATAAATTTTGATTTATACCATTTTCAGCAACAATTAAACATACTTTTACATCTTACTCAATTTTTTTGACTTCCATCACTCCTGTCTGAAAATTTTCCAATCTAATCTCTTAGTATGCATTTCTTATTTTCCCTATTACATTTCAAACTTATAACTAACATCTCTATCTCTTTCTACTTTGTAACACATCGGATATTCCTCCTTGAAACAAAGCCGCTGATCAGGAAGCGATCAGGAGGGAGATAAGGGGCGCTAGCAATAAAGGAGGCTGCCTGGGAGGGGGGAGGTAAAAGCCCATGGATCCTCAGGATTTTTGCATTGGGTCACCCCAAATTCACCATCAGATCACATAGCATGTCCATGGCTACAGCCAACACCCAAAAAATCACACACCCACTGTTTCGTGGGGCTGCAATGGTGCAAAAATGTGGTTACAAAGCACGGATCCACATTGATCCTCAGGATTTTTGCATTGGGCTACCCCAAACTCACCGTCAAATCTCATGTCTGTGGCCGCGGCATGAACCACAAAAATCATACATCCACTGTTTCGTTCAGAATATTTTTTTTCTTGTCTTCCTCCTCTAAAAACTAGCTGTGTCTTATGGTCAGGTGCATCTTATGGAGAGAAAAATACGGTAACTTTCTTTCAATGTACAATGGAATCTGTTTGATCCTTCTGGTCCCCCTTCTCTGAACCTTTCTGAACTCAACAACATCCTTTTGGAGGTGAAGCGACAGAACTGTTCTCAGTGCTCCGGTCATCAGGAGCACATCCGCCAGGAAAAAACCCCCAGAGGTTTCTCGCGAGGAGGAAGCAGCCTCTCATTGGTACCCATAGGCCTGTTCCACCTGGTTCCAAAGCATCTGTTAGAGGTCCCCTCTGTTTGGAAGAAGGATGCTTAGGCTAAGTCGATTGTGGGGTCTTACATGGCGTCATTCGCTCTGCACCCGCCTCTCCAGAGCCCCCTCGGTCCGCCTCGCCCCCCCCATTCAACAGCTGCATGTGGGTTGTCACAGCCAGCGCGTACCTGCCGGCCATTAACAACACGTCTCTCTTTCTCGCCCCCAAAGTGCTAAGCATGGAGGTTGAAGGGTCTGGTCCTGTGGGCTGGGAAACAGCCTGTTTGCTCAAAGGGGCAGCCAAGGGTTTTTGGCAGCTCCTTCCTCCTGGAAGGGAGCCTATGCGCTGCGATGCAAAGTGAGAGAAATGTGCATGTGCGCACTGGTGCGTCGGTGTGTGACCTGCGTTAGGAACCTCGCGGCTCCGTCCTGGGAATTCTGGCTGTTTCAGGTGTGCGGCTCGGGTGCAAGAAAGGAGAACACCCTGAGCTCCAGCAGAGGAGCTGGGTTGCTGCTGCCGGCCCCTGCCTTGCGCGCCTGTCTCTTTCGAATCTGCAGCTCATCGCTAGCAAGGGACGCAACAGCTACACTACACTTCCTCTAATCCCTTCCTAGGTATTTATCTCCCAGCTCCCTGTCCCAGAGCCAGCAAGCAGTTGGCCGCTCGCCAGTCCTTGAAGAGTGTCCAGAACTTGCAGACTCCTTTTTTTCCCTCCTCCAAAGTTCCCGAGCCCTATAAATTTGTCACTGAGACTAAAAAGCTCAGCTGGGAAAGGGATTATGATAATGAAGGGCTCCCGTAACCAAGCAGAGCTGCAATGGAGCTCATGCGCTGTGCCCTGCGCTCTCCCTCTCTTCTTCCAGAGGTTGCCAGCCCAACTTGACGACAGGAGCTGTAGGAGATGCCATGGGAGAACGAAGCATTGCAATGGGGCGACTGCGCCTGGTTGGGCCCGTAAGCACCTGACAGGGTGGAAAAGCTCCCACAAATTACCTCATTGATCACTTGGACTGGCGGAACTGGTCCTGTTACAGCATGAGTAGGCAAACTAAGGCCGGGGGCCAGTTTGCCATTGGGGCCTCTGGTTTGCTGCCGTGAGCACAGGGCGCTGAACTACAACTTTCCCCCCTCCTCTTTCTCTTTGCCATGCATCCTTTTATAAATTTACCGTATTTTTTGCTCTATAAGACTCACTTTTACCCTCCCAAAAAGTAAGGGGAAATGTGTGTGCGTCTTATGGAACGAATGCAGGCTGCGCAGCTATCCCAGAAGCCAGAACAGCAAGAGGGATTGCTGCTTTCCCTGCGCAGCGATCCCTCTTGTTGTTCTGGCTTCTGAGATTCAGAATATTTTTTTCCTTGTTTTCCTCTTCCAAAAACCAGGTGCGTTTTGTGGTCTGGTGCGTCTTACAGAGCGAAAAATACGGTATGTCGTGTTGCCTCTCACTCACCTGTTCCACACCAAGTGATCTCAGGCAGCGACGGGGGAGGCAAGCACAACACAGCTTGGCGTTTCTGGGTGGCGCTCGTGGTTTTCCTGTAGTAATGATAATATTATAATAATTTATTATTTGTACCCAGCCCATCTGGCTGGGTTTCCCCAGCCACTTTGGGCAGCTTCCAACAAAGATTAAAAATACATTAAAATGTCACACATTAAAAATTTCCCTGAACAGGGCTGCCTTCAGATGTCTTCTAAAAGTCTGGTAGTTGTTGTTCTTTTTGGCATCTGGTGGGAGGGCGTTCCACAGGGCAGGTGCCACCACCGAGAAGGCCCTCTGCCTGGTTCCCTGTAACTTGGCTTCTCGCAATGAGGGAACCGCCAGAGGGCCCTCGGAGTTGGACCTCAGTGTCCAGGCAGAACGATGGGGGTGGAGACGCTCCTTCAGGTATACTGAACTGAGGCCGTTTAGCCAGAAGACCCTCTGGCTTCTTCCTGCAAGGGAGTCAGGTCTTCCCAAATGCATGTTGCGCTCTCTCACTCTCTCTCTGAAATATACTTGGAGTCAAGTGTGGATTTCATGCTCTTTATTCAGCTCATAGTAGTGAGGAGGAATGGGAGTTCCCCCGAAACGTCTGCTTCCCCCAAAACGTCTGCTGTTCGACAGTGGAATTTGCTGCCAAGGAGTGTGGTGGAGTCTCCTTCTTTGGAGGTCTTTAAGCAGAGGCTTGACAACCATATGTCAGGAGTGCTCTGATGGTGTTTCCTGCTTGGCAGGGGGTTGGACTCGATGGCCCTTGTGGTCTCTTCCAACTCTATGATTCTATGATTCTATGATTTTATATACATTATTTACAGAATGGGCCCCACGTGATTGGCTAATTCCAGGATTCTCCTGTAGGCCAATTAGGTTGCGGATTCACTTCCACCTGGAGTTGGATTGGGTGGCTCCTGCGCACCAATCAGACTGCTGCATTCTGAATCCTATTGTTCTAGGACCAATCAGACTGCTGCATTCTGAATCCTATTGTTCTAGGACCAATCAGACTGCTGCAATTTGGACCCTATTCAACTCAGTACATAACACTCTCTTTACGGGGTGGGAGGAGGGCAGCCTGCAGCCTTTCTAAGCCCCGAGCCTTGAAGAACGACTCAGTTCTCACGCCCAGCACCAGCCCATGACCTGGGGGACGGAGAGAAGCTCAGCGCAGGTTGCGGAGGCTGGAAAGGGGGTCCCAAGCGCAGCAGCCTCCTGGCAGCACGTCCTTCCCAGCCCCTGCTCCCTCTTCCATTTAGCAGGTGAATAGAGGTGATTTTGGAGGGGTTTTTAATTAAACATCTGGAGTCCTTGGCAAGCCTCCTGGATGTCTAATTGCTGCACCTCTGGCCGTCCCCTGAGGCCGTGAGAGGAGTTCCTCCCAGTCTTCAAATTTAGGGGAGGGCACTGCAGTGTGTAACTCTTTCCTCCGCCGCCTCCTGGAAAAAGTGGGGAGATCAAGGCTTTGGGAAGGAGCCACATCCAGGCAGCAGAGCGAGGAGGAGTCAGGATCATGCACTGCGGGGAATCTTGCCCCCTGGGGGTGACGGCACAAGTTGCTACCTCCTTCCCTGCCCTTTGCTGGACTGGACGCTTGGACTGTCTCCGTAAGAGGAGTCTCTCCCTAGAGTTTTTAAAGTTTCCAGTGTCCTTTAAAGGTAGCTGAGCCTTAGAATTCAGGCAGCGTATTTGGAAATGAGTGGAGATCTCATTTCCTGCCCTCTCAGTTCTGTGTGTCCGGTCCCTTTTTTGTTTTAAATATTTCTTGTATGTTCTCTGAATGTGCTTCCATTCATCTTCCTCTCATTAGTACAGGGAAGGGGTCAGCAAACCTTTTCTGCAGGGGGCCGGTCCACTGTCCCTCAGACCTTGTTGGGGGCCAGACTATATTTTTTTGGGAGAAATGAATGAATTCCTATGCCCCACAAATAACACAGAGATGCATTTTAAATAAAAGGACACATTAAAAAGTAAAGGGACCCCTGACCATTAGGTCCAGTCGCAGACGACTCTGGGGTTGTGGCACTCATCTCGCTTTACTGGCCGAGGGAGCTGGCGTACAGCTTCCAGGTCATGTGGCCAGCATGACTAAGCCGCTTCTGGCGAACCAGAGCAGCACACAGAAACGCCGTTTACCTTCCCACCAGAGCGGTACCTATTTATCTACTTGCACTTTGATGTGCTTTTGAACTGCTAGGTTGACAGGAGCAGGGACCGAGCAAGAGGAGCTCACACCGTCGTGGAGATTCGAACCGCTGACCTTCTGATCGGCAAGCCCTAGGCTCTGTGGTTTAATGAGTCCGTTGTCTTCCGAGGGAGACCGTTCCCCCTCTGAACAATTCTTACTGTCAGAAAGTTCTTCCTGATGTTTAGTCAGAATCTCCTTCTCATGTGAATCCATTGGTTCATGTAAAAATTCATGCTGATTCCCATACCATCTGTGGGCTGGATTTAGAAGGTGATTGGGCCAGATCCGGCCCCCGGGCCTCAGTTTCCCTACCCATGGTACAAGCTGTCAGCTTGGTGCAATGGCTAGATCAGTGCTGTCAGGGGCTGATGGGAGTTGTAGTCCAAAACCAGGTTGGCAAACGCTGATCCAAGGCTAACGTCTGTTTTTATCCTGCTGCCTTTATCGTTGGTCTTGTTCTGCTGATTATCTGAAAGTTACTGCTGTTCCGAGTTTATTGCTTTGCTGTTTTGTTAGCTGTGGTGGGAATATTTATCCTGAAGGGGTGATAGGCAATTTGTACAAGCAAATACATGAATATGCTACATTTTCCCACCAATTCCCAGAGAGACACATTTTGTACATGGAAAACAATGGTGAATCTTCATCCCGTCTCCAGCCTCACTGTGGTTCTATGCAGAAGAATTAATGAAATTCAACACCCAACTGCTTATTTCAGAACCTGGGGGTACTTTCAGATGGGGACTTAACTGGGTTTTCTGCAGAAAGTCTAATTCTGGATTGAAATTTTACTGTGGGAGGGGGATAAAGGCTGGTATTTTGACGCTGACAATGTCGTGCAGACACTGAAAAAAAGGTTCGGTGTGTGAACAGCACCCATCCCACAAAGAACATCTTAAGAAAACAGATTAGAATATTGTTGGCGTCATTTTGGACAAGGTGATGATTGGGATCCTTTCCAATTCTACGATTCAATTATTTTTGCTTAGATAGCCGAATAAAGGAATCTTTTACTTTTATTTATTATAAATATTTAAAAATCACCGTTTTGCCTGCAAGGGACCCCGAGGTGATACGCAATAATAAGAAAACTATTATACGAATCAAAAATGCCCATTAAAAACAAAACAGAACCATTATGAAAACACTAGAATACTTTAGCGTTTAATGTTCATAATTAGGCATGCAACCTCTAATTGACTGGGGTAATCTATTTGAAACCTTTTTTAAAGGGACCAAATAGAGCTCATGCCCGGTTAGTTTTGCAACATTTTTTCCTACTGAAAAAAGATAATTATTTTAATAAAAGTAGTTGTAGGAGCTTTAAGCATGGTTGTTCTGGCAGAGGCTGAGGGGAGTCCTCCTGGTTGGGAAGGCTGAAATTTCTCCAAAACGGAAAAGTACTTCTTCATGCGGTGCCTTGTTAAACTATGGAACACCCTGCCACAGGAGGCAGTGATAAACACAAATTTGGAAGGCTTTGAAACAAGATTAGACAGATTCATGGAGGTGGAGAAGGGTATCAGTCGCTGCTAGCCATGGCTATCCTCTGGTTACCAGTTGCTGGAAACCACAGTCTCAAACCACTCAAGCTCAAATCCTGCTGGCGGGTTTCCCACAGGCATCTGATGGGCCACTGTGAGAACAGGATCCTGGGCTAAATGGGCCATTGGCCTGACCCAAAAGGCTCTTCTTACCTGCCCTGCCCCTACCAAGAGTTCTCACAGGTGTGAGATTGGGGAACTGTGCCTCCACATTCGATAACGTGACTTATTGGTCCCTCTCCATTGGTAAAAACTGAACCCTGGCAGAAACGTGACTGGACTGCTCTGGCCTTTGCTGTAGTTGAGTCGTTTAGTCGTGTCCGACTCTTTGTGACCTCCCTGGACCAGAGCACGCCAGGCACTCCTGTCTTCCACTGCTTCCTGCAGTTTGGTCAAACTCATGCTGGTAGCTTCGAGAACACTGTCCAACCATCTCGTCCTCCGTTGTCCCCTTCTCCTTGTGCCCTCCATCTTTCCCAACATCAGGGTCTTTTCCAGGGAGTCTTCTCTTCTCATTGTTTAGTCGTGTCCACCTCTTCATGACCGCCTGGACCAGAGCACGCCAGGCACTCCTGTCTTCCACTGCCTCCAGCAGTTTGGTCAAACTCATGCTGGTAGCTTCGAGAACACTGTCCAACCATCTCGTCCTCTGTCATCCCCTTCTCCTTGCGCCCTCCATCTTTCCCAACATCAGGGTCTTTTCCAGGGAGTCTTCTCTTCTCAGGAGGTGGCCAAAGTCTTGGAGCCTCAGCTTCAGGATCTGTCCTTCAAGTGAGCACTCAGGGCTGATTTCCTTCAGAATGGACCGGTTTGATCTTCTTGCAGTCCATGGGACTCTCAAGAGTCTCCTCCAGCACCAGAATTCAAAAGCATCCAATCTTTGGCGATCAGCCTTCTTGATGGTCCAGCTCTCTGGCCTTAATAAAGGTAAAGGTGAAGGACCCCTGGGTGGTTAAGTCCAGTCAAAAGCGGCTCTAGGGTTGTGGTGCTCATCTCGCTTTTCAGGCCGAGGGAGCCAGCATTTGTCCACAGACAGCTTTCTGGGTCATGTGGCCAGCAGGATGAAACCGCTTCTGGCACAACAGAACACCATGACAGAAACCAGAGTGTATGGAAACGCCATTTACCTTCCCGCTGCTGTGGTACCTATTTATGCACTTGCACTGGTGTGCTTTTGAGCTGCTAGGTTGGCAGGAGCTGGGACAGAGCTACAGGAGCTCACCCCATTGTGCAGATTTGAACCACTGACCTTCCAATCGGCAAGCCCAAGAGTCTCAGTGGTCTAGACCCAAGCACCACCCGCCTCCCTTTCTGGCCTTAGTGGATCCCCCTTGGCCTTGGTGGATCCCCCCCCCCCAAGTGCCCCCACCTCCTGCTGTGTGGGAGAAAGGACCACACACAGAGAGAGAGAGACTCTTGCACAAGAGCAACACCTCTTTCTTGGTGCATGCAGAAGGCCAGGTGGAAATCCATCTGTGAGAGAGGGGAGAAGATAAAAATCCCCAGTTGGATCTGGTGGCTCCTGGCAATTGTCTTCCCTCTGCTCTCCTGCTCCTCCTCCTCCTGCTCCACAGGGAGACCTCGCTGAGAATCTATCCTTGAGGAGCGCATGTCTTTTCTTTGCATGATGAACAGCTTGCCTGGTTCCTCCAGGGACCACCCCCCTCTCCCCAATAAATCTCCCGCTTCCAGGAGTTTTTGGTGGGACAACTTCTCCGAGGACGCATGACTCTTGTTGATGGGTCCCGGTTGCCTCTGATTATTCCTGCTATTTTCCCCTTGTCATATCCATCCAGAGCGGCAGCAGGGATTGATAGTCTCCTTGGAAGCCGTAGCAAGGTAACAGAGGGGGCAGGGAAGCCGTTGCCGGGGATAAATTGCAGCCGCTTTCTTGCTGGGGAGCGCAGCCTGAGTTGGAGCTCTGGGATTGGGGCAGAGGGGCTTCTGGGACCCCTGGGGAGGGCGGGGTGGGAGAGGAGCATAAAGCACAGGGCCAGGACCCCCCTGGGCTCTCTGCTGAAGTCCTGGAACTTCTCAGCTTGCTCTGGGCTTGGCGGCACTTCCGCTATTCCCGTGCCAACAAAACATGGGTCCAACCACGCTCCTTTTCCAGGGAAAACCCACTCTTTAGCTCTAAATCTGCAGAAAACCCGATTGCTGTTGGCTCCAATTGAATACTAAAGAGTGGTTTCCCTGGGGAAATGTTGCAGACAAGAGGATGTGGGGATGAGACCCTTGTTTGTTTGTTTGTTTGTTTGTTTGCTTGTTTGCTTGCTTGCTTGCTTGCTTGCTTGCTTGCTTGCTTGCTTGCTTTTACTGGGTTTTATAAGCAAGAGTAACGTTACACAAACAAGTATACCAAGTTTTCTCATGTCATTTGTATATCACAAAAATAGCATAATAAATGTGGAAAAAGAGCTACAACATATGCTTCATTGTTAGTGGCCACCGTACAGGTTCTTGGTTCATGAATTGGTTTAAACAGTTAAGAAAAAGAAAGAAAAAGGAAGGAAGGAAGGAAGGAAGGAAGGAAGGAAGGAAGGGGGGAGAGGGAATGGTGAGTGGAGTGAGGTTCAGGTGGTTACGGTATATTTCTATTCTCCTACTTAGTGGGGGCAGGATGAGCCCCTGGCTGAGGTGGAGAGGTTCTCAACAGAGGACATTCCAGGCAACCCCTGTTGCTGATCTTCCATTCACAGCTTGCTGTCTTTCTCTTCAGCCATCTTTGCCAGCCTGGCACCATCGAGACATTTTGTTCTACAGTTCCCATCAGTCCCATCCAGCACAGAGCAAACAGGGCCATCCTCACCCCAGAATATGCTGCTGTTTATTAGTGGAGAAATTCGGCTCCTTTTACATTTTAACATGAACCTCCCTGCTTTGCTCTATCTGAAATGATGCATGAACTATAATGGCATTCATGTGTTTCCTTGCTTGTTTTATTTCTGGCCTTCCTTTTTCTTGTTTTACCCCCACAAGAGCCCTGTGAGGCAGTGACTGGCTCAAACTCACCCAGCGAGCTTTGTGGCTGAGTGGAGATTTGAACCCTGGTCTCTCGCAGGTCCTAATCCGACACTCTTACCGCTGCACCTCCCTGGTAGCACTGCTGAACCACACTTGGCTATGCTTTGAAATTTGCACTTCACTGAATTTTCCGATGCAGTTCTCCAGCCGGAAAATGTGTGTAGTAGGGTAAAATATCTATCTGCAGGGGGGGAGGAAACGTACTAAAGCTCTGATATTATTTTTTAATAAACTTTTTTTTTTAATTAAAAAAAATGCAAAGATGCAAAAATAAGAACTGAATTTTGTAAGGGGAAAAGGAGAGGAACCCTGAATGAACTACCATATTTTTTGCTCTATAAGACACACCAGACCATAAGACGCACCTAGTTTTTGGAAGAGGAAAACAAGAAAAAACATATTCTCGATCCCTCTTGCTCTTCTGGCTTCCGGGATAGCCGCACAGCCTGCATTCGCTCCATGAGACACACATACATTTCCCCTTACTTTTTAGGAGGGAAAAGTGCATCTTATAGAACGAAAAATACATTATTTGCCCATTCCTAATTCCCAGGGCTCTCACGTGGGCACCGTTGCCATTCTAAGAGAATGAGGAAGTTGTCGTGTTTCTTGATTTTCTTCTCGCGAATAAGATTCACTTCTGGAAATTGGCAAATTGGAGGAGATTTCAGGAATTGCTAGATTTGACTTGCGCCCCCTCTCCAGAGCCCTCCTTCAAGAGGGATGGCAGCTTCAGCAACCTGGAGGGCTTTTGTTAATTTTTTTGGGGGGTGGGAGTCACTGTGAGTAGCTCAGCCCAACCTAAGACTGGCTTCCCTGAGCCGAGATGGACTCCTGTCGCTCGGCTGCATTAAAGAGGTTTCTGAAATGGATGGGTTTCAGTTTCCTTCCTTGGGCTGAAGGAGCCCAGGGATATTGCAGCTCATCCATTTCGGAAACCTCTTTAACGTGGCCTGCAACAACTTTCTCAGTAGATGGATGCTGCTGCTTCCGTGCCCATTATCTGATGACCCGGCTGGCAGGGCTGCGAAAGTTGCCGTCGATCATTCTTAGCGATGGGCTTAAAGCAGGTGGGGACTCTGCTGCTGCCGCTCAAGCAGCCTGCCGTTCAAGATGGAGCTGTGCAGATCCAGGGGCTGGCTAGGGTTAGAAGAGTCTGTGTGCCAGGCTGGCCTGGCCATCATTCAAATCAGCATTGCCCAACTTGGTGCCCTCCAGGGGTTGCTGTTGTTTTTTGGGTGGGGCGCCTTTGATGCACATCAGCAAATAAGGCTGTTTTCATTTTTTAAAAACGGTTTATTTTTATGATAGATTTCTTTGTTTACAAAAGTACGTGCAGTGTCTCTTTTTTTCAGGTTGTGTTTTCTACGGATCAGTTTGTTGTGGGACATTAGTGTTACATTAGGAAGAAAAGGGAAGGGACGTGGGTGGCGCTGTGGGTTAAACCACTGAGCCTAGGACTTGCAGATCAGAAGGTTGGCGGTTCGAATCCCCGCGACGGGGTGAGCTCCCATTTCTCTTGCCAACCTAGCAGTTTGAAAGCAGGTCAAAGTGCAAGTAGCTAAATAGGTACCACTCCGGCGGGAAGGTAAACGGCGTTTCTGTGCGCTGCTCTGGTTCGCCAGAAGCGGCTTGGTCCTGCTGGCCACATGACCCGGAAGCTGTACGCCGGCTCCCTCGGCCAGTAAAGCGAGATGAGCGCCGCAACCCCAGAGTCGGTCACAACTGGACCTAGTGGTCAAGGGTCCCTTTACCTTTAGGAAGAAAAGGGAAAAAGAGGTGGAGGGGGAAATGGTATTTGGGGTGTGGTCAGGTGGCAATACTTATATTCTGCTTAGTGTATGTGTGAGGTTTTGTGTCAGCATCACTTGTGTGGGTCTCCTTACTATCCGCTTGTTGTATTTCATCGGTTGTGAGAGAGGTTCAGGGTGGCCTAGGAGGTGGTTGGTTGTCTTTGGTTGGCTGTAGTGAGATTTGTTTTTGTGTGTGAGTGTGAGTGGGGTGGGTGTGGGTGTGTTTGGATCAGGTTAGCCATATTGATTTGTATGCTGTTGGTGGATCTTTGTTGTTGTCTTGTTGGGCTGCGTATGTGATAAAGGGTGAAGGCGTCTTCTTCTATTTGTCCCCGTGTCAGTTTTGGTTTGTTGGTTAGTTTTTCTAGTAAGGCTGTTTCCCATGCTATTTGGTACCATTAGTCCATGCTTACTCCTGACAAGTCTCTCCAGTGTCTGGCTATGATGCTTCTGGCTGCTGAGAGTAGGTGGGTTATGAGCTCTTTGTGATGTGAGTGGCCATTGTTGTCTTGGAAGATGTTTAGTGGGGCCAGTTCTGGGGAGACTTCTAATACAGCCATACCTTGAGTTACAGATGCTTCAGGTTGCGTTTTTTCGGGTTGTGGACCACCGAAACCCGGAAGTATCGGAACGAGTTACTTCCTGGTTTCAGCAGCTGCACATGCACAGAAGCGCTAAATTGCGCTTTGCACATGTGCAGAAGCACCAAATCGCAACCCGCGCATGTGCAGACGTGCCACTGTGGGTTGCGAACGTGCATCCTGCACGGATCACATTCGCAACCCGAGTGTCCACTGTACTTGCTTAGTTATTTTGCATATTTCTTGTAGGATTGATGTCCAAAAGAGTTGGGTTGTTTTCATTGTTTAGGCTGCCATCAGCCATTGCCGCCATTGACTGATGGGATCTGTAGTCCAGACCTGGATGGTGCCTGGTTGACGATAGATGCTGCCGAGTTGCAAAGCAACATAGGACCAAATTCACCCAAGTGGTTCATTTGGCCTTGTCCCGAGACAATAACCTGATGCACTCGTTTATGGCAGGTCCCTGGCCACCAGCCTTTACTGGGAAGTCGATTCTGCAGCCCCCTGGGGAGAGCTTCTATTACTGCTGAGCTGTCCGTTGAAAGTGAGACAGGACGTCTTGTTTTGTGGCTGGGGAAAGGGGTGGGCCGTGCCAGATCTGGCAGCCAAAGCTGCTCTCAGTGCCAGCAGCACTCAAGCCTGGAGCTTGCCAAGATATGACGTGGCGCAACTCACCTTTGCTCATGCACGGAGCGTCTTCTCCCTTTCCCGGCTATCCCACAGCGATGAGCCAGGAGAGGAGAAACTTAGTTTCTGACGATGGCCTTCGTGGTCCCTTCCAACTCTGCAGTTCTACAGATACACACAAAGTATCAAATGTGGTGACAGTAATAATAATGCAACAAAACAACAACACCACCACAAACTGGCTTATAAGTATAAAACCAAATTTACTAGAATAATAACTAGAATAGAGATAGACTTGTAACCATTCAAGTATATAATGTTTATTGCACATGTAACTTGTTAAGATAAGGGACTTGCCGATCGGAAGGTCGGCGGTTCGAATCCCCACGACGGGGTGAGCTCCCGTTGCTCGGTCCCTGCTCCTGCCCACTTAGCAGTTCGAAAGCATGTCAAAGTGCAAGTAGAGAAATAGGCACCACTCCGGCGGGAAGGTAAACGGCGTTTCTGTGCGCTGCTCTGGTTTGCCAGAAGCGGCTTAGTCCTGCTGGCCACATGACCCGGAAGCTGTACGCCGGCTCCTTTGGCCAATAAAGCGAGATGAGCGCCCCCAACCCCTGAGTCGGCAACGACTGGACCTAATAGTCAGGGGTCCCTTAACCTTTACCTAACTTGTTAAGATACAGTTGTACATTTATCCACTCCATGTTTACAGTATCTCCAGGCTTTGTCTTGCACATGGCACCTTAGTATGTTTGTTGTTTGAACGGTTACAAGTCTATCTCTGTTCTAGTTATTATTCTAGTAAATTTGGTTTTATACTTATAAGCCAGTTTGTGGTGGTATTGTTTTGTTGCACTACAATTGCAAGAGCCGTTCGAAAGTGGAGCCGACTCCCTCGGAAGGGGGTGGACTCATTGGGTTTTAATGAGAGGTGTTCTGGCCACCTGCCAAGGATCCTTCAGCTGTGATTTCTGCATTGCAGTGGGTTGGACTAGATGAGCCCTTGGGGTCCCTTCTAGCTCTACAATTCCATGTGGGTGGATAGGGCTGAGCATCAGGAGGTGTGGCTCAAAAGTGCTCCTGAGCCTCATCACCTCATCTTTTAGCATCTGCCATCCTTAATAGTTATTGCATTGCCCTACTGCACAGCCACCCTTCGTCCCATCCTTCTGCCGCCAAGGGAGACGTTTTGTTTCATCAGCTGTTGGGAGCTGAGTGCCTGGAGCAGGAAAACACCCTCCTTCTTCCTCCTCACCTGCCACTCATCTCCCCATCCCTCTCTTCTCCCCCCTCCCCGGTTCTTAGTAACCTGGCATTTCTCCAGAAACAGCATTAGGTTCCCCCTCCCCATATTGATTGGGCTTTGCTATTTGATCTTCTCCTTCTAATGCAAAACTCTTAACTGGTATTGGGGGGGGGGGTTGGAATGAGGAAAGGGAGGTGGGGAGAAATGCTGACTTAGCAAGAAGGTTGCCAACTTCCCTTCTTGTCTCTAGCTCTGCAGTTTCATCTGCAGACATGAGCTCATGCTGCCGATAAACTGCACCTGCTGATTCCCATGCATCAAACTGGATATTTTTCCTGGTCAGTTGGCAACCCTAGATAGCATAAACCATGGGTAGGCAAACTAAGGCCCAGGGGCCAGATCCGGCCCAATCGCCTTCTAAATCCGGCCCGCGGAATCAGCATGTTTTTACATGAGTAGAATGTGTCCTTTTATTTAAAAGGCATCTCTGGGTTATTTGTGAGGCCTGCCTGGTATTTTTACATGAGTAGAATGTGTGCTTTTATTTAAAATGCATCTCTGGGTTATTTGTGGGGCATAGGAATTTGTTCATTTCCACCCAAAAAATATAGTCTGGCCCCCCCACAAGGTCTGAGGGACAGTGGACCGGCCCCCTGCTGAAAAGGTTTGCTGACCCCTGTAAACTCTTCCTAAAATGGTAGGATGCCCAGGGATTCTTTTTTTTCCCTTGGAGAAAAATAGTTAATAGCTGCTGAAGGACATTCACACAGAATGGGTCTCTCGATGACTCCTGCCCACAATCCGAGTTGCCAACTACTCAGCCAGCCTTGGCAGACCTCACTAACCAAATCCACAGCCCTTAGCAGCTGGCAATACTTAGGCTTCTCCTGTCCCATCAAGCTGAGATTAAGCACACAGGTTCAGGCTGGGCTTGTGCTTTTTCTGGTCAGTTGGCAATCCTGGAAGGTTTTTCACACAGAACGGAGGAAGTGAGCTTTGAAAGTGGCTTTCGTTCCTCGAGTGTGAGAGTTGGTGGGTGTTGGCCACCTTTGTCTCTACAGTGGAACCTCGGTTTTCGAACATAATCCGTTACCCGGAAGTCCGTTTGACTTCCAAAACGTTCGCAAACCGAAAAGCAAAGGGCTGTCAGCAAAGTGAATGGTGAAAATGGAAAAACACGCCACGGAAGACATTCAGCTTCCAAAAATCATTTGAGAACAGGAAGCATTCACTTCCAGGTCATCAGCAATCGGTCCTGAATTGTTCAGCTTCCGAAGCATTCAACAACTGAGGTTCCACTGTACTGGGTATTCTAAGGGTGCTTTTTTGTTTGTGGCGTGTGTGTGTGAGAAGCTAGCCTAATAACTAAATGCACAGAAATACAGAAGTTGAGCAAGCTTGCAGTCGTAACCCTCTTACTGTCTTACATGGGAGTAAGCCCCGCAGAGCTTACTTCAGAGTAGAGATGCACTGCGATTCAACCTTGCGTTTGCATGAGTCAAGGTGGGGCTGGGCTTTGGGAGTTTTCCCTTCTGCTGTCCATATATCACCCAGGCACGGGGCTCTCTCTCGGGACGGAAGAGCGGCCAAATATTATTGTCTGAGCATCCTTTGCCAAAAACACCACCTGATATCAGACCCCGAGGAAATTCCTGCCTGCAGGCTCTCTGTTCCCCCTCTCCCTAGCGCCAGCCCCTCTTGGCTCTCGTGCAAAGTCTTAGCAGATGTAGCCCTGGTGTTTGCACTGATACACCACCAGACCGTAATGTTTGCAAGGTGTTAATGGAGGAAGTCTAGCTTTTAAGACACTGGATGGATTTCGACTTCGCCTGGAAGGCAAACCCCACCTCCACTTGGCGCGGCCATGTTTCTCCCTGTCCTGCCCCCCACCTCCCACCCCTCTAGCTATAGGAGCCAAAGTCGGAAGCAGGAAGGCATGCAACACTTTTCCTGTCTGTTGCATTGGTGAACGTGTGTGATAATAGCATGTGGAACTCATTGACACATGGTGCAAGGGAAACAGACGACTGAGGAGGATGCCAGAAAGCATCAAAGATCATGAATGTTGAAGGAACCTCCCTCCCTATGGCAGAGCAGTGGGGTGTGCCCCTTGTGGGAGACAAGGCAAAAGCTCCAGGTTTTCCACTTTCCCAGGTCCCTCTGCCTGTACTACTAAATATTCCAAGAGAGCCTGAGAAGCAGCCTTTCTGCCCTGGACACCAGCCAACGCCTGAAACGGAACATCTTCCAAAAGTGGATTAAAGTTTTAATTTTAAAAAAAGACTACATACACATACAAATATGTTCCCAAGCTTCTGATGGACAGGGGTAGGATAATGAAGCATATAATTGTAGAGTTAGAAGGAACCCTAAACCTGAAAGAGCATCTTCATCCCCTTCACGGCCTAGGACCCTCGTACCTACGGGATCGCCTCTCCCAGTATGCCCCGCGGAGGACCTTAAGGTCCATAAATAGCAACACCCTAGAGGTCCCGGGCCCTAAGGAAGTCAGATTAGCCTCAACCAGAGCCAGGGCCTTTTCAACACTGGCCCCGGCCTGGTGGAACGCTCTGTCTCATGAGACCAGGGCCCTGCAGGATCTGATTTTTTTCCGCAAGGCCTGTAAGACAGGGTTGTTCTGCCTGGCCTTTGGCTTGGAATCAACTTGATTCCCTCCCCCTCTTTCCTTTTTTCTTTCTCCTCCTGTGATGGAACTCCTATTCGGGGACTTCCCTGGCTTTTTTCTGGCCCATGTAGGACCAGTCTGGATAGTTGGCCTTGTTGAAGACTTGACGTTTTCATCCCCCAAAAAGTTTTTGATTTGAGTTTGCATTGAAATGAGGCTGTATTTTAATATTGTAATGTTTTAATATTGTATTTTAATCTTGTTTTTAAGTTGTATTTCAATCAATTTGTTTTTATATTGGGTGTTAGCCACCCTGAGCCTGGTCTTGGCTGTGGAGGGTGGGGTATAAATAAAAATTATTATTATTATTATTATTATTATTATTATTATTATTATTATTATTAGTCAGGCCAGACACTGAGGTCCAGCTCTTCTGGCAGTTTCCTCTCTGTGAGGAAACCAGGCACAGGGCCTTCTCAGTAGTGGCGCCCTCCCTGTGCAATGCGCTCCTGTCAGATGTCAAGGAAATAAACAGCTGTCTGTCTTTTAGGAGACACCTGAAGGCAGGGCTGTATGGAGAAGTTTTTGAGATTTTGTTGTGTTTTTATCTCTGTTGGAAGCCACCCAGAGTGGCTGGGGCAACCCAGCCATAGGGGCATGGTGGAATTATTATTATTATTATTATTATTATTATTATTATTATTATTATTATTATTATTTAGTCCAACCCTCTGCCATGCAGAAATCTCAACTAGATCATCCATGACAGATGGCCATCCAACATCTGCTGAAAGCCTCCAAGGAAGCAGAGTCTACAACCTTATGAGGGGGTCCGTTCCACGACTGAACAGTTCTGACCTTCAAAAATATCTTCCTCATGTTTAACTGGGATCTTGTTTATTGTCATTTGAATCCATTGGTTCAGATCCCCTCCTCCAGAGCAGCACAAAGCAAATTCAAGGGGTTTAATACATTTAAGATAATGGGTTGGCAAACTAAGGCCCGGGGGCCGGATCTGGCCCAATCGCCTTCTTAACCCGGCCCACGGACGGTCCGGGAATCAGCGTGTTTTTACATGAGTAGAATGTGCCCTTTTATTTAAAATGCATCTCTGGGTTATTTGTGGGGTCTGCCTGGTGTTTTTACATGAGTAGAATGTGCCCTTTTATTTAAAATCCGTCTCTGGGTTATTTGTGGGGCATAGGAATTCGTTCATATATTTTTTTTCCAAAATATAGTCCGGCCCCCCACAAGGTCTGAACGACAGTGGACCGGCCCCCTGCTAAAAAAGTTTGCTGACCCCTGTTTAAGATGCACTCACACGGAGTTGGAAGTGTATATCTCTGATTTTAGCAAGCAGGTGTGTAAAACTATATACTATATACATTTTAATTGACTTGTTACCCACCCTGAGCCTGTTGAATAGGGCTGCTCCGTGATAGTATGGAGCTCAGCCCCCACTCACTTCTCAGGCATTGATCAGGAACAACCAGAGTCATTTCTCATGTATCCGGTTTACATCTAGGAATTGAATTCAGATTCTGGCTTGGGCTTCTAGGGGACCAATTATGCCACTGCAGAAAGGAGCCCTGGTTTGCCATCTCAGTTCATGGGAAGCAGCTGTGGTCGCTCCCCGGTAGAGGACCTGCATTGTGCGCAGAACGTCCTGGGTTCAGTTCCCCAAAGGGATCCCCACACAGGACTCCGACCTGGAGAGCCAGGGCTAGTCAGTCTAGTCCCTACAGAGCTGGACAGACCAGTGGGCCGACTCTCTCTTCCTAAGGATGGCCAATGTCAGCTGGCAGGGCTGTACTCATGGCTCAACATCAAGCCACGAATGCTATCCTAGGCTGCATCAACAGAAGTCTAGTGTCCGAGTCAAGGGGAGCCATAGTCCCATTTTGGTCAGACTACACCTGGAATATGATGCCCAGTTGTGGGCACCACAATTTAAGAAGGGTGTCGTTGTTGATGATGATGATGATGATGATTTATTTATTTATACCCCATACATCTGGCTGGGTTTCCCCAGCCACTCCAACAGAACACTAAAATACAATAACCTATTAAACATTAAAAGCTTCTCTAAACAGGGCTGCCTTCAGATGTCTTCTAAAAGTCTGGTAGTTGTTCTTCTCTTTGACATCTGGTTTGAGGGCGTTCCACAGGGCGGGCACCACCACCGAGAAGGCCCTCTGCCTGGCTCCCTGTAACTTGGCTTCTCACAGTGAGGGAACCACCAGAAGGCCCTCGGAGCTGGACTTCAGTGTCTGGGCTGAACGATGGAGGTGGAGACGCTCCTTCAGAGATACTGGACCAAGGCCATTTAGGGCTTTAAAGGTCAGCACCAGCACTTTGAATTGTGCTCGGAAACATACTGGGAGCCAATGCAGGTCTTTCAAGACCGGTGTTATGTGGTCTTGTGTCCGAGTCAAGGGGAGTCATAGTCCCACTTTGGTCACATCACACCACACCTGGAATACGATGCCCAGTTGTGGGCACCACCATTTAAGAAGGATGTTGACAAGCTGGTTGCAGAGGAGAGAGCAACCAAGATGACCAAGGGTCTGGAAACCAAGCCTGATGAGGAACAGTTGAAGGAGCTGGGTATGTTTTGCCTGGAAAAGAAGAGACTGAGAGGAGATATGAGAGCCATCTTCAAATATCTCAAGGGCTGTCACATGGAGGAGGGAGCAAGCTTGCTTTCTCCTGGTCTGGAGGGTAGGACATGAACCAATGGCTTCAACTTACAATAAATGAGATTAGGGGGCAGAATGTAGGGCGAACAGTTCCCCCACAGTCCTTTCCATCATTAGCTGGAGCAACTGGGCAGAGCAGGAGGACTGCTGTGAAGATAGCATGCCCTTCCTTCATTTCCAGGAGGAGAAGAGCCCATGTTTGCTAGCGAAAAGGAGCAAGTTTCTCCAACCTTAATCCAAGTTTATTTAACTCATTGGTTAAATATTCCTTCATTGTAGGGGGTTGGACTAGATGATCCTTGGGATATTCCAGCTCTACAATTTTGTGATTCCATGAAATATGAAGTGGTGCCATATGTAGGGAGCCTGTGATGCCCTTCTGGAGACAGTTGCGTTGGCTGCCCATGTGGGTTTCCTGGCCTCATTCAGAGTGCTGGCAGTGGCTTCTGGGGTCTAGCACCCTCTTGCTTGTCCCAACATCCCTTCGTTGGGATGAACTGGGGGCCTTTTCAGGGACTCTGGGATTGCCCCCTTCTTTGGTCTCCTCTTCCTTATCCTTGATGGCTTCCTCCACATTGCTGCATCCTTCCTCTTCAAGAACTCTTCAGGGACATGGATGGTTTTCGAGTTCCTGCGCTGATTGGTTTTTAACTTGCTCTATTGAATTGTTTCTGTGGTTGGAGGATATTTAATAGTCCTAATAGATGCTTGCGGGGGATTTTTGTGTGTGTTTTGCCACTCTTAGAAATTTTGCAATCTCATTTTCATTTGTTTTAACTTATGGCTGGCTGCTGGGAGCTTTTGAAAGGAAAAGCGGGCTGCGCATGCTGCTTTAAAAAGAAGTAATTGTAAATAAATGCAGCGTTGCGACAATTTCAAAAACACCCTCACCCAAAAAATTATATTTCATTGCCAACCTAAGTGAAGTACTTGTCCACACTTTGCCCTGCCGTTTACCCCTGGGACAACCTGTGAATCAGAACAAGTGGCAATTGGGTTTTCTGTGGATTGCCATTTGTTCCAATTTTGCGCTAAAGAGCGGGTTTTTCAGGGGAAGGTGGCAGGGCAAAGGCAAAACTGCTTGGACCCACGTCTAGAAGGCACGGGAAAAGCAGAAAACCACTTGGATCTGTGCTTTCTAGGCACTGAACAAGCAGAAGTGTGGATGAGCCCAAAGACCCATTTCTTTGAGACCTGATTTGTAGTTTCGCCTGGGTCTGCTCTTGCAAACATCCCTGCTATAAATCAGCACGCTGTAGTTGTGGGGCAAGGAGGTTGAAGTCAAAACAGAAGCTGTGAAGATGAGAGAGAGGTGGAGGAAAAAAGAGAGAGAGAGAGTGCAGGGAGCAAGAGCAAGCTGCGGAAATCACCTCAATTAGCTCGGGGTCTTAGAGGACGCCGTCTGGGGAATTTCACTCCTGAGTTGTTGATTTAAAGCATCTTTATTTTGCAAGGATCTTTTGCCATATCCACTGTGTTTTCCCTCCCAACCAATCTGTGCAGCAGGCTATGTTTATTTCTAGTTCATATGCGGAAGGGTGAGTGTGTTGACTACCTGAATACCAGGTGATGGAAACCGCAGGAGAACACCTTTGTGCTCAAATCCTGGTTGCAGGTTTCCCATGATGGACATGTGCTTCGACTCTGTTAGAACAAGATGCTGGTCTAGATGGGTCGTTTGATCCTGAAAGCCTCTTTTACATTCTTATGATTGTAAAAAGGTAAGAGGCAAAGGACCCCTGGATGGTTAAGTCCAGTCAAAGGTGGCTATGGAGTTGCGATGCTCATCTCGCTTTCAGGCTGAGACAGCCGGCATTTGTCCACAGACAGCTTTCTGGGTCATGTGGCCAGCATGACTAAACTGCTTCTGGTGCAACAGGACACCGTAACGGAAACCAGAGCACCCAGAATTGCCGTTTACCTTCCCGCCACAGTGGTACCCATTTATCTACTTGCACTGGCGTGCTTTCGAACTGCTAGGTTGGCAGGAGCTGAGACAGAGGAATGGGAGCTCACCCCGTCACGGGGATTCAAACCACCAACCTTCTGATCGGCAAGCGCAAGAGGCTCAGTGGTTTAGACCACAGCGCCACCCACACCCCACTACTTATTATTGTACCACACACTAACAGCAGAACAGGCAAAAACAGATTCCAAGATGAAGCCCGTTCTACCCCCAAAAGGTTGCGAGGCCTCAGGTCCCCTGCAGACAACCTGTTTATTGTACATTCATCCTGATTTCCTTGGACAAGGCTTGCACCCGAAGCATGTTGCTGTTGTCTTTTAAGTGAATGTGCATGTTAATCTCCTTGAAATGCACAAATGTAAAGTTCTCATACGCTCTTGAATCCCTGCCCGCAAAATATTGACAATTTGGAGGTGCCCCTAAAACTCCCCAGTAAAATGACAAGCATTGAAATGTAAAGACAGTGCTGCCTGTCTTGGTAAACCAGGAATGCCTGGGCAGAACAGGGACTTGCCCTCCATGTGGGGACATTTTTAGTCTTCCTACACAAAGGCTGTGCATTGGAGTCACCTACACACTGGGACCCAAAGCCCAGAGCAATGGAGGGGGGCACCTCAAAGAGCCCCTCTTCCCATTTGGAGCAGACCCAAAGCGGCAATGAGTTTGAAGCGAGGCCTTCTCTCTCCAGGTCTCAGGGAACAAAGGAGGCTGATTGCCAGGTCTCATTAACAGCACAAAAGGCGATGGAGGCATTTTTGGATGGGCTAATTAAAGAGCCGCTGTGATGGGGCCGCCCTGGTGCTGGGTCCCCGCAGACAGGATCCAGAGCATGGCAGCTTTCAAGCTGGGCTTTGCAGAAGGAGCACTTTGAAAAGTGGTAGTTTCACAACACATACGCTTCCAGCAGAATCCCTAACAGGTGGCCATACAAGCTCTGCTTAGGTAAAAATAAAAGGAACCCCTGACTTAGGTCCAGTCGCGGACGACTGTGGGGTTGTGGTGCTCATCACACTTTATTGGCCGAGGGAGCCGGCGTACAGCTTCCGGGTCATGTGGCCAGCAGGACAAAGCCGCTTCTGGCGAACCAGAGCAGCGCACGGAAACGCCGTTTACCTTCCCGCCAGAGCGGTACCTATTTATCTACTTGCACTTTGACGTGCTTTCAAACTGCTAGGTTGGCAGGAGCAGGGACCGAGCAATGGGAGCTCACCCCATTGCGGGGATTCGAACCGCCGACCTTCGGATTGGCAAGTCCTAGGCTCTGTGGTTTAGACCACAGTGCCACCTGCATCCCCAACCTCTGCTTAAAAACCTCCAATGAAGTTGAGTCCATTGTCTTCAGAGGGAGACCGTTCCTCTGCCAAACAACTCTTACTGTCAGAAAGTTATTCCTGATGTTTAGTCAGAATCTCCTTGTCATGACTCCATTGGTTCATGTCCAACCCTCTGGAGCAGGAGAAAACAAGCTTGTTTCTTCTTCCAAGTCTCAGCCCTTCAGATACCCAGATCCTTCAACTGCTCCTCATCAGGCTTGGCTTTCAGACCTTTGATCCTCTTGGTTGTCCTGCTCTGCACACCTCCGAGCTTGTCAATATCCTCCTTAAACTGGGGTGCCGGGGGGGGGGAGAGAAGGAGGTCCCCAATCCCAAACATCTCTCAACGCTCCATAAATCACCAGTTCTGGTGTGCTACAACTCCCTTGTGGTTGTGACTGAGACGTGCGCCAGGATTCTATTTTCAAGCTGGTATGCGCCGTGGTTTTATTATCCTCCCGGTTTAAGCTGGCATTATGTGCTTATTTAGGGGGATTTTTTTCAAAATTAGTTTTGTGCTTCATAAGCCATCTTTTTAAACAAAAATAAAAAAAATCCCAGGCGAGGTGCCGCTGAAATAGATTGGGATCCAGGCATCCGGATGACTGGAGAAAAGTTGGACCTTGGCTGCCCTTCAGGGCTTGCGAAAGCATTTAAAAATTCCCTCCCTGTGGATGGCACTCAAGGCCTGTTGCTTTGGCTCAGCTGGGACCGGGTGACTCCATTGATCTGCTGGTGTCGGGGCTTGCAGGGGAGGGGCCACAGTAGCTCGCTAGTAGAACAACTGCCTTGGGTGCAGAAGGTCTCTGGTTCAAGCCCTGAAGGCATCTCCAGGCAGGGTATTATTATTATTATTATTACTATTATTTATTATTTATACCCCGCCCATCTGGCTGGGTTTCCCCTGGGCGGCTTCCAGCAAAGTATTAAAATACAGTGGTCTGTTAAACATTAAAAGCTTCCCTAAACACGGCTGCCTTCAGATGTCTTCTAAAATTCTGGTAGTTGTTCTTCTCTTTGACATCTGGTGGGAGGGCGTTCCACAGGGAGGGTGCCACTACCAAGAAGGCCCTCTGCCTGGTTCCCTGTAACCTCACTTCTCACAATGAGGGAACCGCCAGAAGGCCCTCGGCACTGGACCTCAGTGTCCAGGCAGAACGATGGGGGTGGAGACGCTCCTTCTGGTATACTGGACCGAGGCCGTTTAGGGAATGCTAAACTCTAGGGAACCCTAGAGAGCCACTGGCAGTCAGTGTAGACACATCTGTGCCAGATGAACCAAGGGGCCTGACTCTGTAAAAGGCAGATGACTGCAATGCGTGGTTTGTGGGGCTGCCTCTGAAGACAGTTTGGAAGCTCCAGCTGCCGTGGAATTTGGCAGCGCAAGAGGGGAGAGGGCTCTCATGTACTCGAATCCTGCAGACCCTCCAACTGCCCCTATGTTCCAGGGACAGCCCCAGTTTGACAGAAGCCACCCCAGTTTCTGATTTGATCCCAGAATGTCCCTCTTTTTCTTCGGACGTCCCTATTTTCATCAGAGAAATCTTGGAGGATACGGAACTATCCGACCCCCGAGCCACCTGAAGGCAGCCCATTTAGAGGGTAGTTTTTTAACATTTTATGTTTTATTATGTTTTTACATATGTTGAAAAGCCACCCAGAGTGGCTGGGGCAAGCCAGTCCGATGGGTGGGGTATATATAGTATAATTACTGTTATGGAATAGGATGTCCCTGTTTTCATCGGAGAAACGTTGGCGGTCATGATCCTCTTTGTGTTTTCCAAAGGCACTTGCGCAGCCCCTGTGAGAACAGGATCCTAGACTAGATGGAAGGGACCCTGAGAGTCCTCTAGTCCAACCCCTGCAATGCTATGTTCTTATCTTCCTTTGCTGCTGTGGCTCAGGCAGCACTGTGGTCCTCAACTCCACTCCTCCTCTGATAACGTGATTCTGGGGGCGCACGGTGGGGGTGCAGGTGCCCCCTCTCGCCTTGCGCCAGCGAGCTAAACTGTGGCTTCTGGGCAGAAGCAGCGCTGAGGCAGGTGGGCTGCTGGTCTCCTCCTTCACAGCAGTGCTTATTTCCTCCTGTGAAGAGAGCCAGACCCCTTGTGGAGCACTGCCACCCAGCGGTAGCATCCTCAGGAACTCAAAGCCTTCCTTTCTTTGGGGGTTTTTATTATTTTTATTTTTTGCTGTTGTTTTGCAAAAGCAGATCAGCCTGTCTTCCTTGTGCAAGCAGATCTTTAAATTCACAGCTGCCCTTGAGCTGATTCCCCCATCTATCCTGTAGTGGGGGGGGGGGTGTTTTTGGAGGGGCTGTTGAGGAGCACCTGTAGCAGGAGAGAGGGAGGCGAGAGCATTTCTGGCCTCGCTGTTCTTGTTTTCTCTCTCTCTCTCTCTTCTGAACTTGCTGCGGGTCTGTTTGAATAATCTCTCTGTCAGACTCATTATCCTGTCTCTGGCCTTCGTCTGGTGTCTGAAGGCTGAAATAGCCATTAGCAGAGATGCTCGCCTCATACTAGAGCAGGGAGTGAAATGATTAAGGCAGGAGGAAGGATGCATCGCTCTCTCTTGCTCTCGCTCTCTCTCTGTCTCATAGATTTTAAGCAATGCACCACCCCCAGGTCAGGTCTCTATCTGGCAGCTTGGATTTTGAGACAAATTGCCGTGCAAATGGGTGAGGGCTTGTAAGGTGCTTCAGTGCCGGTCTCTGGGTCAAACCTATCTCCCAGTGACAAAGGAAGCTACCTTGCCAGACCACATGTCCGTCTAGCCCCAAATCACCTGCTCTGATAGCAGCACCTCTCCAGGAGCTAAAGTAGAATACAGTGGTACCTCGGGTTAAGTACTTAATTTCTTGCGGAGGTCCGTTCTTAACCTGAAGCACCACTTTAGCCAATGGGGCCTCCCGCTGCCGCCGCACGATTTCTGTTCTCATCCTGGAGCAAAGTTCTTAACCTGAGGTACTATTTCTGGGTTAGCAGAGTCAGTAACCTGAAGCGTCTGTAACCTGAAGCGTCTGTAACCTGAGGTTGTTGTTGTTTAGTCGTTTCTTTGTGTCCGCCTCTTTGTGACCCCATGGACTGCCTTCAGAAGTCTTCTAAAAGTTGGATAGTTGTTTATTTCTGATGGGAAGGCACAGGAGTCCAGAAATCCTGCAAATCTAGGAATCGGCTTTCTGAAATCTAGCCCCCAACTCTTTTCACCCAACGTCCCCTGAAGATGGAAGTGGTCTGGGCGTCATTATTTATCTGGCTGCCAAGAATGCAAAAAGAGATCTCCAGAGCCGGGTGGGGGAGGGAATTTGCAAGTGTTTGACTTTTGCATAACTCTTCATCAGACCTTGATTCAGGGAACAACAACATCCATCATCTCTCCTAAGCTCTGGGACAAGCATGACAGCTCCTGAAGAAGAATAAATATGTGTGTGGTGGTTTGGGGAGGGGGGTTGTTTTCTAGAAGCCCATCTGGAGCAGACACTTTCCTCCAGAGCTGGCATCCTCGTAAGAAAGTGCTAATTGCCTTGTTCCTAAGCGAAGGCAGGCTTCACTCAAACCCAGTCACCTGCCAGGAACTGGAAGGCTGTGCCAAAGGATCCCCGGTTCAGATTTCTGTGGAGGCAGCAGTCTCCAAACCCATCGATAGATAGCTGCTGCTTCTGCGAGTTTTATCTTGCACTTAATTCCGCTGCTCCGTCTGTCTGCTCCTCCCCAAACATAGAGGCACTTAGTCCTTGCATGCAAAATGGATTTTCTGGGAATTTGCAAGTAAATCCATTCATTAGTTTGGGGCTTTAAATTAATTAAAGGACCTGGAGTCTTTTTAAGGAATTTAACATCTGTGTCAGTCTCTGTAATAGAATAAAACAGACTCTGAGGCTTATTTGGAATTTTAAGCTGTCATGGCCAGAGGCTGCCTTCAAAGTCACAAGGTTGCCAGTTATTTTTAACTCTTCTTACCAGAAAGCTCACGCGGGGTTTTGGCAAATTGAGCTCATCGCTAATATCGATGCACTGCTCTCTGGCAAGGCCTACTGCCGACCAGGCCACTGGGTCTCCCTGAGCATGTCTGGGAAGAATGGTTTGGGGTGCAGGTCTGGGGTTCTGCCAGCTTCTGAGTCCCAGCTGCTGGAAGCCACAGGATGGGAAGAGTGGGCCTTGTGTTCGAATCCTGATTTCAGGCTTCCCTTGGGGGCCCCTGGCTGGCCCCTGTGAGAACAGCAGGCTGGACTGGATGGCTAACTGGTCGGATCCAGCAGTTTCTCCTTACAGTCCTAAAACAGGCCCGTCGGGCATTTTGGGGTCCCTGTTGTAGCTGAGTGTTCCCGAAGCACTTTTAACATCTCTGAAATTAAAAGCTGTAATTCTCGGTTTTACTGGAGCTACACCGAGTGTGAGCAAAAGGCATCTTTACAATCTTTTAAATCAAAACGACTTTTTTTTTTTTAAGGATTCTGAATTCAGTGACTCATACCAAATTATTTGCTTGCGGTCCAAGGCGGTTGGGCTTCAGACTCCCAGGTTGCTGGTGGAGAGACCCTGAGCTCTGCCTATGGATAAATGAGGTGCTAGATGAGAGGCAGTGTGGCATAGTGGTTAGCGTGCCAGACTAGGATCTGGGAGAACAGGCTTCAAATACTCGGCCGTGGATCTCACTGGATGGCCCTGGGCCAAGCACTGCCTCTCAGCCTATCCTACCTCACAGGGTTGTTGTGAAGGGTAAATGAGAGGAGGGGGAGAGCCATGTATGCAGCCTTGAGCTCCTTAAAGGAAAAGGTGGGGTGTAGATGCAATAAATAAAACGGTGCCAATTCAGACTGCAGGATGCGCTCTTTGAATATCATAGAATCATAGGGTTGTAGGGGACCCCAAAGGTCCTCTAGTCCACCCCACTGCAATGCCGGAATCTCTACTAAAGCACCCAGGACTGATGAAAACAAACAAATGAGCAGCCTCCTCGCCAGAAGACAGATAGTGTAACAGGGAGCAGGCTGTGCTGTTTTAATTTTATTTATTTATTTACTTTCAGATACGGAGATTTTAATATTTTGTGGTTTTATATTTTGATGTAGTTCTGTGAACCGCCCTGAGACCTCCATGTAGAGGGCAGTACAGTCATACCTCAGGTTACAGGTGCTTCAGGTTGCGTTTTTTCGGGTTACAGACTGCCAAAACCTGGAAGTACCGGAAGAGGTTCCTTCCGGGTTTCGGCAGTCACGCATGCGCAGAAATGCTAAATTGCACTTTGCGCATGTGCAGAAGCGCCAAATCGCAACCCTCGCGTGCGCAGATGTGGGTTGTGGATGCTGTGGGTTGCGAACGTGAATCCCGCACGGATCACATTCACAACCCGAGCATCCACTGTATATAAATTCAATAAATAATAATGATGACGATGTTTGAAAACAGCACACCACACCTGTAGCCTGAAGTGGTGGGATCCATTCTGATACCTTGGGATCCATTCTAGACACCTCTTCAACCTGTTATCGGACGAAGCCTCTTCAGGCACAGACCAGGCGACCAAAGTGAGCAAATGGGTCTTTCAAAATTTTGCCCTTTTTAGTTCAAAAAGCGTTAGAACAAAGAGTTTTTCCAGGTTTAAGCACTGTGAAATCCTCTCTCCTACGCGATGATTAACCTGTTGCAGGAAGATAAAAGGAAAGGACGATAAGTTCCTGATATTAGCCGGCAAATTGCATAGATGGGGGTCGTAGCTTTGACGAACGCTTTATGGAATAGTTAATGGCTTGGAAATGGAACAAGCTCCCTTCCTGAGATTCCTCTCCGTGTCATTATGGATGAATAAGACAGAAAGCCCCTCTACAAATTAAAAGTAATTTGTTATTATCCAATTTGCTAACCATTTGAGATACAGTCAGCGATAATCTTCAGCTTTGAATTTTTCTGGCAAGAATCTGTTTATATATAACCCTGAATTTAATACATAGCAGAAATTACAATATTTCACAATATAGGAAATAGGTGATATTGGTGATCTATGGGTCTAATTTAAGATGAATGCAGTTCTGACATATGATGATATTAAATCTATATTAATGCTTTCAATCCTCCCTGGTCTGAGTAGTATCAAATTAGACGGTGTCTTACAAAATTGTGAAAAGAATAATTGCATAAAAGGCTGCTAAGACAATGAGAAATTTCCGGTCGGTGGCAGCAGTGGGGCAGGGGGCTAATTTGGGAGTGCCTCTGTGGAGGAAAGAGTTAAATTGCCCCTCCACAAATGATCTTATCCCAGCCA
The DNA here is from genome assembly GCF_965112155.1 of Podarcis liolepis. Taxonomy (NCBI): domain Eukaryota; kingdom Metazoa; phylum Chordata; class Lepidosauria; order Squamata; family Lacertidae; genus Podarcis; species Podarcis liolepis. The sequence goes on from NC_139565.1 coordinate 64,258,468, forward strand.
TTGTCACTGCCCACAACTGCTGCATTTTGCATTTCTAAAACAAACTTTGGAACTCCCTGTCTATTGAAAACCAGGGAGGCAGTTTCACTGTTTCCTTTTGGGCACCTGCCTAGAATAATAATAATAATAATAATAATAATAATAATAATAATAATAATAATAATAATAATAATTTATTTGTACCCCGCCCATCTGGCTGGGCTTCCCCAGCCACTCTGGGCAGCTTCCAACAAAGATTAAAAATACATTAAAATGTCACACATTAAAAACTTCCCCGAACAGGCCTTTAGAAGTTAAAGTTACTTCATTTCTTTTCAGCTGCTGCTGCTGTTCATCATCTTTTGACTATTTGTAAGCACCTGATTTTAACTCGTCTGTTATCCATAATTTTAAGGTTTCCGTTTTTATTTTTGTAAACTGCTCAGAGGTTTTCTTCCAAGTGAGCGGAATATAAATCTTGTTAAGTAGAGGAAAGCAGTAAGAAGAAGAAGCAGCAGCACCTGCACTCCAGATGCAAAGGTGCGCTTGAAAGGGGTTGTGAATGAGCCAAGGGGACTTGCAAGGAAACACTCCTAACAGTAATGATGGCAGCCACTCACACAGAGACAGTATCCTGCTCTTCTTTTTGCAAACCCACACTCCAGTCCTGATCTTTCCTAATTCCCCCCCCCACACACACACACCTTACATGCAGAATTCCACAACTACTGAGCATGCTCAGTAAGGCTATATCTTTTTCTAGAGTGGTACTTCATCATCATCATCATCATCATCAGACCACAAGGAGAATCCGAGCACAAGAGCCTTCTGGATGGATGGCAGCTAACAGATTGAGGTTGAATCCTGACAACACAGAAGTACAGTGGTATCTCGGGTTAACTACTTAATTTGTTCCGGAGGTCTGTTCTTAACCTGAAACTGTTCTTAACCTGAAGCATCACTTTAGCTAATGGGGCCTCCCGCTGCTGCCGCACTGCCGGAGCACGATTTCTGTTCTTAACCTGAAGCACTTTTTCTGGGTTACTGGAGTCAGTAACCTGAAGCGTATGTAACCTGAAGCATATGTAACCTGAGGTACCAATGTATTGTTTTGGGGGGACAGGAGGCGGGTGGGTGTGGAGGACTCCCTGGTCCTGAATGGGGTAACTGTGCCCCTGAAGGACCAGGTGCGCAGCCTGGGAGTCATTTTGGACTCGCAGCTGTCCATGGAGGTACAGGTCAGTTCTGTGTCCAGTGCAGCTGTCTACCAGCTCCATCTGGTACGCAGGATGAGACCCTTCCTGCCCACAGACTGCCTCGCCAGAGTGGTGCATGCTCTGGTTATCTCCTGCTAGGACTACTGCAATGCGCTCTATATGGGGCTACCTTTGAAGGTGACGCAGAAACTACAACTAATCCAGAATGTGGCAGCTAGACTGGCGACTGGGAGTGGCCTCCGAGACCATATAACACCAGTCTTGAAAGACCTACACTGGCTCCCAGTATGTTTCTGAGCACAATTCAAAGTGTTGGTGCTGACCTTGAAAGCCCTAAACGGCCTCAAAGGCCCAGTATGCCTGAAGGAGCGTCTCCACCCCCATCGTTCTACCCGGACACTGAGGTCCAACTCCGAGGGCCTTCTGGCGGTTCCCTCGCTGCGAGAAGCCAAGTTACAGGGAACCAGGCAGAGGGCCTTCTCGGTAGTGGCACCCACCCTGTGGAACGCCCTCCCAGCAGACATCAAAGAGAAAAACAACTACCTGACATTTAGAAGACATCTGAAGGCAGCCCTGTTTAGGGAAGCTTTTAATGTTTGAGGCATTATTGTATTTTAATATTGTGTTGGAAGCCGCCCAGTGTGGCTGGGGAAACCCAGCCAGATGGGTGGGGTATAAATAAATTATTCTTATTCTTATTCTTATTCTTCTGTCCCTCCCATGGTTTCAAGCAACTGGTCTTCAGAAGCATCGCTGCCTCTGACTGTGAAGGCAAAGCAGAGCCATCCTGGCTAGCAGACTTCGATAGCTTTTTCCTCCTCCGTGAATTTGCCCAGTCCTCTTTTAAAGCCATCCAAGTTGGTGGCCATCGCTGCTTCCAGTGGCAGTGGGTTCCACAGTTTTAACTATGCACTGTGTGAAGAAGGCCTTCCCTTTAGAGCAGAGCTGTTGCCAGCTAAACAAGGGATATCATAGCCACAGGCTTTTTAAAAATCTATACATATAAATAATAAAAAGTTGGAATGTTTGTCTGAAGGAGGAGAGAGGCTGGTGGAAGGGAGCTGAGATTTGAGGCGCCCTTTTTACCTCTTGCCTGGGAATGTGATCTGGGACAGGCAGCGCTTGGGCTGTTAGATATCTGTGGTCCTGAGCGAGGGGCCTGAGATGCTTCTTGCACTGAGATGAAAGCTGTACTTGTGTGGGATTTTGTCCTGCGACAAGCCCTGTAGGGGGCTAATGTGGAGGCTTGATATATGCTTGTAATTACCAGAGGTTCTTTAGCACCCCGTGTTCTACAGGACGGCAATAGATGAGTCCCTCGTGACCTTAAATTCAGTAAATCTGTGCCGTTACGGAGAAGGGGGACAGAGAGAACCATTCTCCTCCATTTCCTAATCCCGGATCTCACAGTTTAGCCAGTGAAGTGGAGGGGCTGTCGATTCAGGGCAGGCAAACTTCTTCCCGGGACCCGTCTCTGACTCGTGGAGTTGGCTGCCACGAAACGGTTGCAAAGGTTGCAGAGCAAAAAGTGCAGGCAATCTTGAAGCAATCGCTTTGCAAGACGTGAGCCGGCGCCCGCCTTTCAAGTTCTCGGTCAATGAGTGAAGTCTGAGTGTCATCAATGAGTGTAAAAAAAAAATGGTAAAAGACCCCTGGATGGTTAAGTCCAGTCAAAGGCGACTCTGGGGTTGTGGAGATCATCTCACTTTCAGGCCGAGGAAGCCGGCGTTTGTCCACAGACAGCTTTCCAGGTCATGTGGCCAGCAGAACCAAACTGCTTCTGGTGCAACCTGACACCATGATGGAAACCAGAGTGCATGGAAACACTGTTTACCTTCCCACCACAGTGGTACCTATTTATCTACTCGCACTGGTGTGCTTTTCAACTGCTGGGTTGGCAGAAGCTGGGACAGAGCAACGGGAGCTCACTCCATCATGGGGATTCGAACCACCGACCTTCCGATTGGCAAGCCCAAGAGGCTCAGCGGTTTAGACCACAGCGCCACCCGTGTCCCAATGAGTGTGGTGCTGACCAACTGAGCCTTCTGATGGAGGCTTAGCTTGGTGAGAATCGAGTGTATGCTTCCAGAGTTAACACCAAACGCATCACTTCTGACAAAAGAGCCAACATAGCTGCTAGAGGGGTGTGAAAAATTGTGTCCCTGACTTTTTAGACTCATCTACCCATATACGTGGGTGGCGCTGTGGTCTAAACCACAGAGCCTAGGACTTGCCAATCAGAAAGTCGGCGGTTCGAATCCCCACGACGGGGTGAGCTCCCGTTGCTCAGTCCCTGCTCCTGCCAACCTAGCAGTTCGAAAGCACGTCAAAGTGCAAGTAGATAAATAGGTACCGCTCCAGCGGGAAGGTAAACAGCGTTTCCATGCACTGCTCTGGTTTGCTAGAAGCGGCTGAGTCATGCTGGCCACATGACCCGGAAAAACTGTCTGCAGACAAACACCGGCTCCCTCAGCGCTCAGCGAGATGAGTGCCACAACCCCAGAGTCATCCACAACTGGACTTAGCTGTCAGGGGTCCTTTACCTTTACCTTTTTTACCCATATACTATCTGAAACCATGGGATGCATTGGTTGCCAAATGTGAAGTTTTTTCCAGCTCTCCTACTGGATTCACACTGTGTTCACACACTAATGCAGCCGGGGTTGTGGGGTGTTAAGCTGATAGTAGCAGCAACGTGGAGAGGAGGAAGGATGGCTAAATATAACACTGGGGACTTATATTGATATCACATCCTTTTTTTGCTCAACAATCAAAGGAAAAGAACAATGGAGAACGTTGGCTGTTGACCTGCGCTTATCACTTTGCTGTAGCTATTATGAGGTACAGTGGTGCCCCGCAAGACGAATGCCTCGCAAGACGAAAAACTCGCTAGGCAAAAGGGTTTTCCGTTTTTTAAGTCGTTCCGCAAGATGAATTTCCCTATGGGCTTGCTTCGCAAGACGAAACTTCTTGCGAGTTCTTGCGAGTTTGTTTCCTTTTTCTTAAAGCCGCTAAGCCGTTAATAGCCGCTAAGCCGTTAAGCTGCTAATAGCCGTGCTTCGCAAGACGAAAAAACCGCAAGACGAAGAGACTCGCGGAACGGATTAATTTCGTCTTGCGAGGCACCACTGTATACATAATAAATAGCCGCAGCAAATGCTCTTAGGATTCATTGGCTTGCCTTATAATGCTTTAATCTTGATTTTACCCAAGCACGGGCATCTGAATCCTGGTTGATTTAAAGCAGCGGTTCCCAAACTTTGGGAGGGCCGCCCTTTGGTTCCATAAACCCGTCCCCCGGGCCTCCTACACCACCCTCTAAAAAGCGTCATGCAGAATAGAAGTTTGCATGGCCCACTGGGAAGGTAATAACACAATCAAATTCAGAATGGTAACAATGGATTGCACATTTATTCAATATCCGATTAAAACCTGTTGGTTTAATTAATTCAAGAAAATTGGTGGACTTGACCTAGTGGTGATACCAGCTTCTTGAAGTCTGGTAGTCATTTGCACTTCCATAGCCCCCGCCCAAGCCCTCCCCCCCCCCCTTAGGGCTCCTCCAAACTTCCTTTGTGCTGCCCCACTTTCCAGGCACAGGTCTGTGCTATAAAATAGCTCAGTGTCTGTTTGTTTGCATGTTTCCCAGAAAAACCCATGTTTTACTTCTAAATCGGAGCAAATGGCGATCCTCCGAAAGACTGATTGCTATTAGCTCCGATTTGGATGCAGAACTTCAAAGTCCTCTGCAATTCCAGGTTTGGTTGTGCCAGCCTGAGAGCAACCATCCACAGACCTATAACAAAAGGACTGGTTCATAGCTAATGGCACCTGAAGGGCTGAGGGTTGCCACTGGGGCAAACCAGGCCTCTTGGGCATTGAACAACTGCAGGCAGGAAGTTTCTACAAAAGCGAGGAAAGATTAAGCTTTTTCTGGTGTGGAAATATAATCATCGTGGAGTTTTGCCTGTTGCCATCTGTTAGACATGTTCTTTTCATGTGACACCAAGCATGTTCAAATTCTGTGCACCTTTGTTCCTTCTTTTGCAAGTGGACTAGAGGACTCGACGCACGTTTACCATGCATTGGGTTCGAGTGCTTTCCAGGGTTCAATCTGGATTGCTTGGCCCTTCTTCGTTCTGCATCCAGAGCAGCGTTCGATCGCAGCAGAGAGAGCCTGGCTTGACCACCCCTTTCTCTTTCCCAACAGCACCGCCCAAGGAGCCCGCATTGATGTGCCGGTCGAACAATTACCCCAGCGGCTTCTACTGCAGTTGGCACATGCCCATCCCGACGTACATTCCAGACACCTTCAACATCACCGTAATGTGAGTAGGGCCTCGAGGGAAGGCATTCCTTTGCGGGGCGGGGGGGGACCCTTCCCAGAACAAAAACACAGGACTGGTCGCATGCGACCTTGACTGGCCTGGCTGCTTTCATGAACATCGGCTTTAAGGCAGTCACCTGAGATCGTTCCACAGGCATTTGTGCCCTTTTCCCAGCTGCTTTTACTGGAATTTTATCTAGCTTTTGACCCTCTAAACCAGCAGCTCTCAATCTGTGGGTCCCCAGATGTTGTTGGACTACAACTCCCATCACTCCTAGCTAGCAAGGCCAGAGCTCAGGGATGATGGGAGTTGTAGTCCAACAACATCTGGAGACCCACAGGTGGAGAACCGCTGCCCTAAACAGAGTGTTTAGGGCAGGGACAGACTCTACGAGTTGGAAGGGACAACAGGGGTCACCCAGTCCAGCCCCCTGCAATGCAGGAATCTTTTGCCCATCGTGAAGCTCAAACCCCCAACCCCGAGATTAAGAGTCTCATGCTCTTATCGACTGAACTATCCCAGCAGTTAATCCAAGGGGGAACCTGTGGCGTTCCAGACATTAAATACATCAGAAGGGCCTGGTGGATGAGGTCAATGGTCCATCTGGCCTGGTCTCCTGTTCTCACAGTGGCCAAACAGATGTTCATGAGAAACCTGCAGACAGGATTTGAGCACAAGAGCCCTCTCCCAGTACGTTTTCGAGCACAATTCAAAGTGTTGGTGTTGACCTTGAAAGCCCTAAACGGCCTCAGCCCAGTAGACCTGAAGGAGCGTCTCCACCCCCATCGTTCTGCCCAGACACTGAGGTCAGCACCAACACTTTGAATTGTGCTCGGAAATGTACTGGGAGCCAATGTAGGTCTTTCAAGACCGGTGTTATGTGGTCTCGGCGGCTGCTCTCAGTCACCAGTCTAGCTGCCGCATTCTGGATTAGTTGTAGCTACAGACACCAGATATCAAGCCTGGGACCTTCTGCATGCGAACTCTGAGAATTCACTTCCAGGAGGTGTTGTCGATGCCCAGCTAGATAGAACAATGGTCCGACACCCCGTAAACAGCTTCCTGCAGAGCACAAACACAAGCCCTCAATTATATAAAAATGATAAGGAGAAAGCACAATTGGCGAAGATCCAGGCAAAACACACCTGGGTATACAGACCCCATTAAAACAATACCTAAGCGTACCACGGTCCGAAAGTATGGGAGAAATATACAGCAATGTATATATAAATAACCGATCAATATTAGATGAGAGTCCAGATAGTGTCTTGCTTCTAAACCACTTTATCAAAACATGTTTGCTGCAAAATGCCTTTGTAACCGCATATATTACTTCACCAGTCCTATGCTCTCGGAGGCATAAATCTTCCTTAATCGTGCTGCGGGGACCAATTCTCAAAGATAGCATGGGGAAGGGAAAGCAGTGTGCTCTGTCACTGAGCTTCAGCCCACCCCAGAGTGGAGCAGGACTCCTGATCCTTGGCGAATTTTGTAGAAGAGGAGAAATTGGGTAGGCACAGCTCATTGTGGCCTTTTTGGGGAGGGGGAATCAATGTCTCCCCGCTTGCCAGAATGCCCTCTCCTGCAGTGTACTGGAAGGCGCAGGAAGTGAGTTGAGGATCCTGATCTTTGATGGTCAACCAGGGTAGATTTACTCCCTCTGAATTAATTTAGCACACCCTCACAACAGAGAGTGCCGCAAGTTACCGTCATGTGAAGAAATATTCCCTTTTGACAATTTTAGAGGTGCGCTATCCCCAAGTAATTTAGCCAGCTTCATCAAAATTATTTGCTTCCTTCCAGATCCTCCTGTTACTTGGCCTGAACTGGAACTTCCAGATACGGCTTGGGATTTCACTTTAGGTGAAATCTGGTGGCAAGTGCTGATGCGGAGATTTCCTCCCACATGTCAGTCCCTTGTCTGTGTCCACCATTATTTGTGCTGAACAACAGCCACCGACTTGCTCTCCTTGTGAAGGGCTAAAAAAAAAAAAAAGGTCTGATTATGAGGCGGGTGAAAACATAAATTCTATTTCCAGGACAGCAGCCCGAAGCCTGTTTCCTTGATAAACAAGGACTGTGGTGCCTGTTCTTGTGAGAGTTGACAGGGTCAACATGATGTACGCACTCAAGGTTGGAGAGAACATGATGCTTTCATCTGAACTTTCCCCTTCTCTTCCCACCTCAATCTTTGCACCCTGCAATCCAAAATATCCCTGATATTTTGCTGCAACCCTAAGTTTGAGCCGGGCTTTCCTCCATCTCTTGAATAATGGAGAATGTCTCTGAGCATGTGAGGATTTTACTCCTTCTTTTGAGTAGCTACTGCCCTGTGTGATAGTACAGGGAAGGTGTGAAATCCCAGACTTGAAATTCAGCCCTGAATATGGGCCCTCATGTGAAACCCCAATCCGGCCATTTTCCACAAATATACAAAGTTGGCATTTATATCTGTTCATCTCAGTCTTCTCACCTGCGGACTCGCCTTCACTGGATGTTTTTAGGCAGAGGCTGGAGGTTCAACTGTCCGGGATTCTTTACCTGGGATTCCTACATTGCAGGGGGTGGACTAGAGGACCCTTTAAGACCCCTTCCAACTCTACCATTCCATGATGCTGTGATTGGCGGCTGCTCTCCGAGGTCTCGGTTCTCCCTTTGGCCAACACCTCTTGTTGCCACTTTTCTGCATTTCAAGCAAACAGCGGCATTTCTAGTTACAGATAGGTAGCCGTGTTGGTCTGCCATAGTCAAAATAAAAAAATTCCTTCCAGTAGCACCTTAAAGACCAACTAAGTTGGACCAACTAAGCGGCATTTCTGCCTGAGACTCCTTAGGAATTACTACAAGTGTGATCTAGATGACACAAGCTGTGTTTAGTTCCCCTTGAAAGGGAGCAGGATGTCAGTGAAGTCATGGCTAACCTTTCACGGTGATTTAAATGGGATATAACCTGGATTCAGAAGTAACATCTTTCCGCTGGGCCTGCAAGACAGAGCTGTTCTGCCTGGCCTTTGGTTTGGACTCAGTCTGACCCTTATGTTTCCCTCCCCTTATGGTTTTGACTTTTAAAATGAGGCTGCATTTTAAATTGTATTTTAAACCATATTTTAAATTGTGTTTTTCTTACCCCCATTATGTTTTTATTGTAACTTTACTGGTGTCAGCCACCCTGAGCCTGGCTCTAGCAGAGGAGGGCAGGGTATAAATAAATTAAAAAATATATTATTATTATTATTATAACAAAGAAGGGTGTGTATGCATGTATGCAGCAAAGAGTTTCCTAACTGGTGGAGGGTAAAGTGGTATTTCATTATATCAATGTGGTTCTGAACTGTGATAATTTGAGGAAAGTAGGGGTAAGGGAGGGACGCCGGTGGTGCTGTGGGTTAAACCACAGAGCCTAGGACTTGCCAATCAGAAGGTCGGCGGTTCAAATCCCCGCGACGGGGTGAGCTCCCGTTGCTCTGTCCCTGCTCCTGGAAGCTTTCTGCGGACAAACGCTGGCTCCCTCGGTCTATAGAGTAAGATGAGCGCCGCAACCCCAGAGTCATCTGCGACTGGACCTAATGGTCAGGGGTACCTTTACCTTTGGGACATGGGTAGCGCTGTGGGTTAAACCACAGAGCCTAGGGCTTGCTGATCAGAAGGGCGGCATTTCGAATCCCTGCAACGGGGTGAGCTCCTGTTGCTCGGTCCCTGCTCCTGCCAGCCTAGCAGTTCAAAAGCACGTCAAAGTGCAAGTAGATAAATAGGTACCGCTCCGGCGGGAAGGTAAACGGCGTTTCCATGCACTGCTCTGGTTCGCCAGAAGCGGCTTAGTCCTGCTGGCCACATGACCCTGAAGCTGTCTGCGAACAAACACCGGCTCCCTCGGCCAGTAAAGCAAGATGAGCGCCGCAACCCCAGAGTTGGCCACGACTGGACCTAATGGTCAGGGGTCCCTTTACCTTTCCTCCCTGCGTCATCTCAGCCTCGACTCTTCTCTTTCTCCAGGCACGACTCCAAGGAGATTGTGTGTGACATGGACGTGTCCCTCAAAAACAGGTGCTACATCCGGTACCTTCACCTTTTCTCCAGCAAGAAGTACAAGGTGACTTTGACGGTCACAAATGCTCTGGGCAGCAGCTCCACCTCCATCTCTTTCGATGAGTTCGCGATAGGTAAATATGGTGGCTGGTCCCGGCTTCTGCCTTGGGAGAGGCGTCATACTTTTGTGTTTGCAAAATGCTTTGCAATCTGTTGTTGTTAATATTTACTTGTTTGTTTGCCGCCCATCTAACCGGGTTGCCTCACCCACTCTTGGGCAACTTCCAACAAATTAGTAATTTCATTTTATCTTTTTACGCTTCGAAATATATATTGTGCACGCCTACTACACACAAATGTATGGTGCTTGATACAATATTGATCGGAATGCGGAACAAAAATATATTGTACATTGGAACGAATATATACATATTATGAGGTGCAGTTTAAATCACTTGGTGAATGGAAAGCGAGGGAATAGTTATATTGCCTTTCATCCAAAGATCACAAGGTGTTTTACAAGTCTGAACTGGATTCAAAGAATCATTGAATTCTAGAGTTGGAAGGGACATCTGGGCTGCATCAATAGGAGTATAGCATCTAGATCAAGGGAAGTAATAGTGCCACTGTATTCTGCTCTGGTCAGACCTCACCTGGAGTACTGTGTCCAGTTCTGGGCACCACAATTCAAGAAGGACACTGACAAACTGGAACATGTCCAGAGGAGGGCAACCAAAATGGTCAAAGGCCTGGAAACGATGTCTTATGAGGAACGGCTAAGGGAGCTGGGCATGTTTAGCCTGGAGAAGAGGAGGTTAAGGGGTGATATGATAGCCATGTTCAAATATATAAAAGGATGTCACATAGAAGAGGGAGAAAGGTTGTTTTCTGCTGCTCCAGAGAAGCGGACACGGAGCAATGGATCCAAACTACAAGAAAGAAGATTCCACCTAAACATTAGGAAGAACTTCCTGACAGTAAGAGCTGTTTGACAGTGGAATTTGCTGCCAAGGAGTGTGGTGGAGTCTCCTCCTTTGGAGGTCTTTAAGCAGAGGCTTGACAACCATATGTCAGGAGTGCTCTGATGGTGTTTCCTGCTTGGCAGGGGGTTGGACTCGATGGCCCTTGTGGTCTCTTCCAACTCTATGATTCTATGATTCTATCCCAGTCGTCATCTAACCCAACCCCCGCAATACAGGAATCTCAGCGAAATATTCCCTGACAGATGACCACCCGACCTGTTTTTGTAAACCTCCAAGGAAGATTCCTTCTTACAACAGCCACTCTTGGAGGTGGGTTGCTAGTATCCCTCCCTCAGCCCATTCTACAGAAAGCACATTTTGCAAGGCCACATTTCAGGGCAGAAACAAGGCTTGAACCTCCCCCTGTAAGCAAATAATAATAATAATAATAATAATAATAATAATAATTATTATTATTATTATTATTATTATTATTATTATTATTATTATTTATTTATACCCCGTCCATCTGGCTGGGTTTCCCCAGCCACTCTGGATAGTTTCCCACAGAACACTAAAATACAATAACCTATTCAACATTAAAAGCTTCCCTGAACAGGGCTGCCCTCAGATGTCTTCTAAAAGTCTGGTAGTTGTTGTTCTCTTTGACATGTGATGGGAGGGTGTTCCACAGGGTGGGCGCCACCACCAAGAAGGCCCTCTGCCTGGTTTCCTGTAACTTGGCTTCTCGCAGTAAGGGAACCGCCAGAAAGCCCTCAGTGCTGGATCTCAGTGTCCAGGCTGAATGATGGGGGTGGAGATTCTCCTTCAGATATACTGGACCAAGGCCGTTTAGGGCTTTAAAGGTCAGCACCAACACTTTGAATTGTGCTCGGAAACGTACTGGGAGCCAATGTAGGTCTTTCAGGACAGGTGTTATATGATCTCTGCGGCCGCTCCCAGTCCCCAGTCTAGCTGCCGCATTCTGGATTAGTTGTAGTTTCCGGGTCACCTTCAAAGGCAGCCCCACGTAGAGCACATTGCAGTAGTCCAAGCGGGAGATAACCAGAGCATGCACCACTCTGGCGAGACAGTCCACGGGCAGGTTAGGGTCTCAGCCTGCGTACCAGATGGAGCTGATAAACAGCTGTCCTGGACACAGAATGGACCTGCGCCTCCATGGACAGCTGTGAGTCCAGAATGACTCCCAGGCTGTGCACCTGGCCCTTCAGGGGCACAGTTACCCCATTCAGGACCAGGGAGTCCCCCACACCCACCCGCCCCCGTCCCCCCAAAACAGTACTTCTGTCTTGTCAGGATTCAACCTCAATCTGTTAGCCGGCATCCATATACAGTGGTACCCCGCAAGACGAACGCCTCGCAAGACGGAAAACCCGCTAGACGAAAGGGTTTTCCGTTTTGGAGGCGCTTCGCAAAACGAATTTCCCTATGGGCTTGCTTCGCAAGACGAAAGCCCATAGGGAAATCTCCAGGACAGCGGGGAAGCGCAGCGCATTTAGAAGCGCTCGGGAAAGCAGCGCACTTCGCTGCTTTGCCCAGAGTGCTTTTAAATGCGGGCGGCTGGGAGGGAATCCCTTGGCCCCCCGCTGGACTTCCCGAAGCTCTTTTGAAGTCCAGCGGGGGGCCAAGGGATTCCTTCCCAGCCGCCCACGTTTAAAAGCACTCCGGGGAAAGCAGCGAAGTGCGCTGCTTTGCCCGGAGTGCTTTTAAATGCGGGCGGCTGGGAGGGAATCCCTTGGCCCCCCGCTGGACTTCCCGAAGCTCTTTTGAAGTCCGGCGGGGGTCCAAGGGATTCCTTCCCAGCCACCCACGTTTAAAAGCACTCCGGGGAAAGCAGCGCACTTCGCTGCTTTGCCCCGAGCGCTTCTAAATGCGGGCGGCTGGGAGGGAATCCCTTGGCCCCCCACTGGACTTCCCGAAGCTCTTTTGAAGTTTCCCCGGACCTGGCCTGAAGGTGGTTTCCCTAGGAACGCATTAATTGATTTTCAATGCATTCCTATGGGAAACCGTGCATCGCAAGACGAAAAAACCGCAAGACGAAGAGAATTGCGGAACGAATTAATTTCGTCTTGCGAGGCACCACTGTAGATTGTGGAATAAATAGAATGTGGCATCTTGTCTTGGTGGGAACTGCGTCTTCCCAGGCTTTCCTTTGCTGGACCACCCAGTACGAGGGATGGAGCGAGGAGGATTCTCCAAACGTAAAGGTCCCCAGGGGATGATCCGGCCTCCTCTGGCTTGGAGAAGGCTCCCTGCTTGGAATATCTGGCAGAACATTTCCTTCCCCGCCAGTAAGATGGAGGAAGAGCACTCAATCGCCTGGAAAATGAGAGATGTGTTCCTTTGATCTCCGCTGCAGCTGCACACCAACAGGAATGAGCTGCTCGCTGTGCGGAGTCGCGGCACATTTCCATTTTAAATGGCGGCAGAAATATGCGCTGTTTCTCCGACGTGTCCAGCCTTCCGCTCCACTCTCCGTCCCGCCAGAATTGCTTGCTTAATGATGCCTTCTGAGGAAACAGAGACCCACGATGGGCTCTTTGCCAGGATGGCAGAAAGGGACCCGGCGAGCTCAGCCATGCGCTTTGCTCAGAGGAAACGGAGGGCCGGCAAAGAAGGAAGGCTTTTCCAAGCATCTGAGCAAGCGATCAGAACGGAACGAGGTCCCGGATTCGGAAGGAGAGAATTAAGAAAAGCACCAGCGTGGCAAACCTCAGGATCCTGCTTGCCACCGCCTTTTGGGTGACGTTAAGCATCACAGCGTAGTGAAATGTGCAAAAGCAGTGCAGGCTCTCATCAACCAGGGTCTAAGAGTATCAGGGAATGCAAGGATTAACAAGGACAGCTGCTGCGTCACATGCAGTTTGAAAGGTATCTGGTGCGAGTTGTGCAAGAAAAGATTCAGAAGCTATGCAATGGCAGGGTTTTCCAAGAGGGTGTTTTGATTTGATTTGATATCTTTCTAAGCTGCTTTTCATTCAAGTGAATCCCAAAGCGGCTTGCAAGCGATAAATGACAATAGCACGGTAGAGCGTCATGAAACATCGCGAACACTGCAAGAGTCATATCGAATAATCAGCAAATCATTAGTGAAACAGTTACAATCTATAAAACACTGTTAACAAAGCAACCGCTTAAAAATTAAGCTGCACGTCACAATTAAAGCAAAATCCATGCTATACGATTAACAAAGCAGTGCAGCATTTATAACCTCTAAAACAATATTAACCACATGAGCAAAATAGCAGCCGAAAAATAAACTTAAGCAGTGTTCATGCACACACACCCCATGACTCAAAATCCTCCGCTCTGTTCAGTTCATTAAAATGCACATTCCTCTAAAGTCTGTGACAGCAACTCCCTTCTGAAGGCTCTTTGGGCTGGAGGGGGGGCGTAGTACAGGTGAGACCACCCCCCACCCCACCCCCTGATGGCAAATGGAGTCTTTCCCCATTCACGGTTCAGCTCTGTCAGATGGCAGAGTACCCAATCAGGACTCTGACCTGTCTTTTACAGGTTTTATTTTGGTGTGAAACTATTTACAGTGCAGTACCACAAGTTGAGGGACGCGGGTGGCGCTGTGGGTTAAACCACAGAGCCTAGGGCTTGCCGATAGGAAGGTTGGCGGTTCGAATCCCCGCAACGGGGTGAGCGCCCGTTGCTCAGTCCCTGCTCCTGCCAACCTAGCAGTTCGAAAGCACATCAAAGTGCAAGTAGATAAATAGGTACCGCTCCGGCGGGAAGGTAAACGGCGTTTCTGTGTGCTGCTCTGGTTCGCCAGAAGCGGCTTAGTCCTGCTGGCCACATGACCTGGAAGCTGTACGCCGGCTCCCTCGGCCAGTAAAGCGAGATGAGCGCCGCAACCCCAGAGTCGGTCACAACTGGACCTAATGGTCAGGGGTCCCTTTACCTTTACCACAAGTTCATGTCTGTCTCAATCGCTAGCAGAATCCAGGAGTGGTCATTTCCGGGTCCTCCCCCAACATAAGAGCTTAGTCACCCCCAGCCGTTTCCTTCCTTCTTTGCGTTTTACACCTCTGTGCAAGGTGGGCGACAGAAGAGGCATGCTTCCTTCCTGGCCGGCTTGGCCAGGAGCAGTGCTGAGGCTCCCAGCAGCATCCTCTGGTCCCTTCCCCTCTTCCCCACTAGAGGTGTGGCTTTCCCCACCACAGGAAGAGGAACTGCTTTGCAAGATTTTCGGAGATTTCCCTGTAACCCAACTGCCCCTCTGCCTCCCTTCCCTCTTCCGATGGCAGTCCCCTGACAAGCTCCCTTATAGAGTGAGTCTCCAGCCCAGCACTCTGCGAGCTGGTGGATTTCTGCAGCACGGCATCACCCTTCTCTGGCCTACCTGAGTTTCCTGTTGCACAGGGGTTGGTCTAGATGTCCCTCGGGATCCCTTCGGACTCTGCAATTCTGTAGACACTGGGAGTGTGACGGGGAAAGGGAGCGAGAGCCCACCCACCTTCCCAAGAGCTCAGAGAAGCATGCAGGGTTCCCCACCACCACCGCGCCCATCAACGTGTTTTTGTCTTCACAACAACCCTGCAAAGTGGGCCAGTCCAAGAGTGATGGACCCTCCCAAAGTCTCCCATGGGGTTTTGTGGCTTAGTGGGGATTTGAACCTGCCCAGAGACCTCCACAGGAGGAAGGTGAGCTTGGCTTTGTTCCTGATTTTTCTTCGCTCCTGAGCCTGCTTCGCAAAGCAAGTCCGGGACAGCCGTAAAAATACCATACTTTCCGTGTATAACACACCCTCATGTATAATAATAATAATGATAAATTTTATTTATACCTCACCCTCCCCGGCAGAGCCAGACTCAGGGCAGCTAACACCAGTAAAATTACAATAGAAACATGGGGGGGGGGGAGCCAATTTAAAATACAGGTTAAAATGCAATTTAAAAAGTAGCCTTGTTTTAAAAGTAGCCCATAGATCAAGACCATAAGGGGAGGGAAACATAAGGGTCAGACTGAGTCCAAACCAAAGGCCAGGCGGAACAGCTTTGTCTTGCAGGCCCTGCGGAAAGATGCCAAGTCCCACAGGGCCCTGGTCTCTTGTGATAGAGCATTCCACCAAGTCAGGGCCAGCACTGAAAAGGCCCTGGCCCTAGTGGAGACCAGTCTAACCACCTTGCGACTTGGGACCTCCAAAGTGTTGTCATTTGTGGACCTTAAGGTCCTCCGCGGGGCATACCAGGAGAGGCGGTCCCGTAGGTATAAGATGCCCCCTAGTTTTGAGGACTAAAAATTTAGAAAATGGGGGGGAATTGCCCACGGGGGGGGGGTTGCTGGAAAAAACTCACTCGCGCACATCGCAAAAACCTCCTAACGTCTGTCCCTTCGCCAGCAGAAGCAGCCTATTACCCGCCCAATTGCCTCAGCAACAACCAATCAACACCACCCCTTGCCACAGACACCAATAACACGCTACAGACCATCTCTGGCTTGCAGTGTCAACCAATACCACGTCTCCCCCCCCCCCCCCCGGCACTGTCAGGAGTTCAGCCTACACTCGAGTAGAACCCTGGCAGAGACACATGCCCAACTGGCATGTTTTTTCCCTCCTGGTCAATCGTTCAGGAGCTTCAAAAGCTTTCTTCAGCCTGAACATCACAGCGACCGATGCCAACAGACACCGGGACACTTAGGGATCCGCAGAGTTTCCACATCATGCGTAACAGACCTCAGCAACTCAGCATTTTGGCTAATCTACTTTATTTACATATAAACACACATGGAGCATTGGCAACATGGCTCCCTCTCTCTCTAGCATCAGACAGCAAAGAGAGAAAGAACAAAGGACAATAGTCCTACTTCACGAAATACAGTAACACAAACATCCTGTCTCCGTCACTTCCCACTTTGTGGAGTCAAAACATACACAGTCATGTGAAAGACAACAATCCCATGACTACAATCACGGAGCAAGAATTCTAACAGGCACTACCCATGTGTAAGACGACCCCCAATTTTAAACATTGTTTTTCTGTTGAAAAAAAACCTAGTCTTCTACACGGAAATATATGGTAGTTAATGGAGAATACTCCAGAAGCGGATAGATTGAGTCCTGAACTCGCTCACTGAAGTGCTCCTAAACTTGGGTCAGCATTCCAGGATTTGCAGGGACAGGTTTGTTGCGTTCCACATGCTCTGAGTGGGAAGCAACTCGGGAGACTCTTGTCTTAGTGTTGCAAATGTGGCCGAGGGAGCTCTTGGCTGCTGCTCTGCAGAGCACGGGGCGTACCTGGGCCAGGGCAAAAGCAGAGCCACGTCGATGGATCCTGATCTGCTTTCCAGGAGCCCTAATGGCTCCCACAGCCTGGACAGATGGTGTTTGCATTCTGGTTGCAAAGGAGAGAAGGGGACGGACGGACAACGAGCGCATTGAGAGAGCGCACACTTCGCCCCCCCTTTTTTCTATTGGGGGCCTTGGGCGAATTGTGGGAAGAGAACGCACAGCATTAAAATTGCAGCTTCCTGGCCCGGCTAATTATTCTGCATATCAAAAGGCGATTAGGGCGGACGCCACCTCTGACACGCCATGTGATGCGCAGATGACGGGTCCCTAATGCGCCAAGAGAGACATCTGGGGATAGTTTGAGGTTTTATTGCCCTGCAGCCAGCGGGACAGATCCTCTCCCAGGCACCGACTCGTGAAAGAAGGAGCAGGGCGGTCAGGACAGGACAGGGGTGGCAGTGTCAGGGGTGCTCGGCTGCATCCAGCCCCCCCCCCCCCCGGACTTGCTGTATTTGTTTATTTATTTATCACTTGTAGTGTTTGTTTGTTTGTTTATTATTAGAAATTTTATTTACAACATAACCCTCCCACCCCCCAATAGAGAAATCCACCCTCATTAAACATGAACATAGTATGCAATGAGCATAACATACAACAATACAAACAACCAAATAAAAGACTTCCTTTATCCTGTATCTGGCCTCCTTATTTACTTCTTATAAGCTGTTTCCTTTATGAATAATTATTCAGATTTTTCTAATTACAACTTAAATATCCACAAAGTCTCCTGCAGACATTAATCGAAACAAGTCCAGGTATGTATTTTAGGACACTGTTTTGTGAAGTATTCTCTGTGTTTTCCCCATGCTTTTTGAAACTCTTGTCTAGTGTGATCTCTCATTGCCTCTGTTAATCTAGCCAGTTCAATAGACTCTTAACAGTCTGTCTTGCCGTTCCTTTTTTGTTGGCACAGTTTCTTTTTTCCAGTTTTTAGCAGTTAGGATCCTTGCCGCTCCTGTGGCATAGAGGAATATTTTCTGCTCTTCACTTGCTATACCTGTGTCCGTTATCCCTAGTAGAAAAGCTTCTGTATTTTTCATAAAGTTATACTTAAACATTTTTTTATATATAGTGATTGTTGTATACCGCCATGTAATAAAGAATATATCAAAGCGGTTGACAGCAATAAAAATGGAACAAGCCGTACAATTAAAACCACATCCGAGTTAAAAACACACATAAATTGCCCATTGCAGAAAGATGTGTTCTCAATTGCCTGCTGACTCTCCAGTGGCAGAGAGTTCCGCAGGACTGGGATGACGGTGCTAAAGGCTGGATTTCTCGTTGTCTGGTGAGCCTCACCAACTTGAGGAACAAGCGGCAGTTCTTCGGCAGATGATCTAAGCGATCGAGCTGGGAAAGAAGTGTTTGGGCGATCTCTGGCGTGCCCTGGACCTAAGTCTTCCAGAGCTTTGTAAATCACTACCAGAACCTTGAACGTGGCTCAGTGCTAAGTGTGCAGCCAGTAGTTCTTCCTGACAGTGATTTTGCAGGAGCTGTCCTATCCTAGGGCTGCTGCTTCAAAGAGAGCTGTCCGTGCAAGGCAGTCGTCTGATGAGGGTTTCAGTCTGCTCTCCAGTCACCTTGAACCTGTGGGATAAAGAATTTATAAATATGCATGAAAAGAGCCGTTTGCTCTGGGAAGAAAGAGGAGACTTTGCTTCTGAGCTTCCTTTACTCCTTTTAGAAGTGTGCTTTTCCTGACAGCGCTTCTTTTCCACTGTCCCACAGATACATGTATTCGTTCGCCTCGAATAGTTAAGGTTAACTTTTGGCTTAGAAAAGAAGCGAGTCACAAGTAGCATGAGAGAAGTTTTATCAGATGATGCCTAGTGTGGAGGAAATGGATAGAGGGAAAAATATTTCTCTGTGTCTCATAAAACTAGAAGTCGTGGACATCTGCAATGCACTCTACGTGGGGCTACCTTTGAAGGTGACCTGGAAACTACAACTAATCCAGAATGCGGCTGCTAGACTGGTGACTGGGAGCGACTGCCGAGACCACATAACACCGGTCTTGAAAGACCTACACTGGCTCCCAGTATGTTTCCGAGCACAATTCACAGTGTTGGTGCTGACCTTTAAAGCCCTAAACGGCCTCGGTCCAGTATACCTGAAGGAGCGTCTCCACCCCCATCGTTCTACCCGGACACTGAGGTCCAGCACTGAGGGCCTTTTGTCAGTTCCCTCACTGCGAGAAGCCAAGTTACAGGGAACCAGGCAGAGGGCCTTCTCGGTAGTGGCGCCCGCCCTGTGGAACGCCCTCCCATCTGATACCAAGGAAATAAACAACTGTCTGACTTTTAGAAGACATCTGAAGGTAGCCCTATTTAGGGAAGCTTTTAATGTTTAACAGACTACTGTATTTTCATACTTTGTTGGAAGCCGCCCAGAGTGCCTGGGGAAACCCAGCCAGGTGAGTGGGGTACAAATAATAAATTATAATTGTTGTTGTTGTTATTTAATCCTATGAAGCTGAAAGTCGGAAGGTTCGGGACAGATAAAAGGAAGGACTCCATTGCACAGTGCATAGTTAAGCTATGGAACTCATTGCCACAGGGGGTAGGGATGGCCACTGACATGATTGGCTTTCAAAGAAGATTAGACAAAATCATGGATGGCTCCTTGATAAAACGGCTCTGCTCTGCCTCCATGGATGGAGTCAGTGATGTTTCCAATTCCCAGTTGCTGGACGGGTGCTCTTGTGTTCGAATCCCATTTGTAGGTTTCCCAGAAAAGGTATCTGGTTGGCCATGGTGAGAGCAGGATGCTGGCCTAGATGGGTCACTGGCCTGATCCAGCAGGCTCTGGCTCAGTTGGTAGAACATGAGACTCTTAATCTTGGGGCCTTTGATTCGAGCCCCACAATGGGGGAAAGATTCCTGCATCGCAGGAGATTCGATGACCCTCACGATCCCTTCCAACTATATGATTCTATGATCTGTGTCCTCCTGGGCCTTGCCCTTCCAGTCTCGGACACCCACCTGCCAAAACCTCTCCCCACATCTGGTCCCTCTCCTCTCCTCCCTCGACTCTCACCGTACCATAGCCACATTAATGTGGATTTGCAAAACTGGAACCGGGCTGACACCAAGGGAGACATTGGCTGCCTCGCGAACGACACCTGTGGAGGAGCAAAATACCTGGAAAAAGCTGGCACATTTGAGGTTTTCCCCCATCCCAGGGTCCCCTGCTGAGCTGACACAGCCTTCCTTATCCTGGGGCTCCATATGTGCAGCCTCTGACGTGGAGCTGCATTGCAGAGTCACCTGGTGTGATGGCCTGGGATTCGCACTCAGAGGCTGAACCTGAGGGATCCCAGCCTGCACAGGATTCCCTGCCTCCAGAACCAGCTGAGCCGGGGCTGGGGCATGAGCCTGAAGGGTCCTTACCTGTGCTTGAACCTCAGGTGCAGGCATCAGCTGAGTCTGCTCTGGCTCCTGAGGTGATGGAGGACCCATTGCCTGCAGGTGCTCCACCCTGTCAGAGGAAGCGGAGGTTGCCTCTGGGTCCAGTAACCCTCCAGCCTCTTCTGAGCTGCAGAGGCTCAGGGCAGAGAGGCAGAGGGAACTGAGTTCCCACAGATGGAGAGGCGAGTCACCTGAGGATCAGGGCCGCCCTATGCCTCGGGGCAGATAAAAGCCAGCCGGCCAGCCCCAGTCCCAAGTTGCGGGAGCAACATTGTTGGTTGCTAGTTCCTGCCTGAACCCCATCCTGCTATTTTGCCTGAGCTCCAGACCCGCCCTGGCTCCCGGTTTGCAAGCCTGTTCCTGACTTCACCTGACTCCCTGCCCTGCCCTGCACCCAGCTCCAGCTACTATGGACTGCCTCTCTGTTGCACCTTTGACCACGGACCGGACCTCGCCTCTCAGGTAACCCACAGGACCAGCACACCTGGGTCTGTTCAGCTCAGCCAGTGCTGGATTTATGACCTTCCTGTTGTGCCGGGACCCTAGAGTCCTTTTCGTGGAAGTCAATGTTCTCTGTTCCCCATCCCAAGACCTGGACTTGGAGTTTCAGGAGGGGGGGGTGTGGACATCTGGAGCACATCCTTCCCCCTTTTCTGAATGGAAGCCACGGCCACTGGAGAGGAATGACTCCTGGCACACAAACCAAGCCTGCTCTCAAGTTCCAGGAGGGCTGCCGGACCTCGGATGTACGCTTGGAACCACTCACTCCCTGAGTCCAGTTCTGGGCACCCCAGATTAAGAAGGATATTGACAAGCTGGAAGGTGTGCAGAAGAGGGCGACCGAGATGGCCAAGGCTCCAGAAACCAAGCCTTGCAAGGAATGGCTGAGAGAGTTGGGGATGTTTAGCTTGGAGGAGACGAATCGTGGAATTGTTGAGTCAGAAGGGATTCTTGGAGTCTTCTAGTCCAACCCCCTTCAATGCAGGAATCTCAATGAGACTGAAAGGTGATATGAGAGCCCTCTTTTAATATCTGAAAAGGAGAAGGGATGCGGTGGCGCTGTGGTCTAAACCACTGAGCCTCTTGGGCCTGCTGATCAGAAGGTTGCCAGTTTGACTCCCAACGACAGGGTGAGCTCCCGTTTCTCTGTCCCAGCTCCTGCCAACCTAGCAGTTTGAAAGCACACCAGTGCAAGTAGATAAATAGGTACCACTGCGGCGGGAAGGTAAACAGCATTTCTGTGTGTACTGGTTTCCGTCACGGTGTCGCGTTGTATCAGAAGTGGTTTAGTCCTGATGGCCACATGACCCAGAAAGCTGGCTGTGGACAAACGTTGGCTCCCTCAGCCTGAAAGCGAGATGAGTGCCGCAACCCCATAGTCACCTTTGACTGGACTTAACTGTCCTTTACCTTTTTACCTTTATCTGAAGAGGAGCAGACTTGTTTTCTGCTGCTCCAGAGTGGAGGACTTCAAACCAATGCATTCAAATGACAAGAAAGGAGATTGTGACTAAGGAAGAACTTTCTACATGCAGATTTTATGCCGATTCGCTTCCTTTTTTTGGCTTCTTTTGTGCTGCAAATCCTCTTTGGGGAGAATGCATATCTTTCTGCCCAAGGCTGAAACTGCTCCCATACCTTCTGAGCTGCACTTTGGGGCAAAAACCTTGCAGCAGTGGCAGGTCTGTACTCCAGTCATACCCTAGTTTAACTTCCATGGCTTCCTGCCAGTGAACTGTAGAGATTTCCCTTCTGCCAGAGGAAGGGAGAGGGGCTTCAGTCCTTCTCCTTCACACAGAACCCCGGTTCCCAGCCACAGCTCCAGCTTGAAGCCAGATTGCGCTGGTAACAGCTGCCCTAAATCTTCAAGCCTCAGCTTGCATGAGAGAGCAAAGCAGTCCGCTGAATTGCAACCGGGATAAGTTTTGCAAATGAAGCAAGCTGTATAATTATTTGCAAAGTTCGAGAGCAATAACATACAATTACAAATTATTTGCAAAATTCAAGAGCGGTAACGTACAATTACAATCATAAATAAGATAAGCATTGCAACAACTAAGCAGTCATAAAAGGCGAGCAGGCCGTGTTCTGCCTCTTGGAGCCGCAGGCCAGGATGCAGAAACGGAAGAGCTCTGTCATTCTGCCTCCATCTTCTCCTCGGAGGCCGGAGCAGAGCCTAGAGGACCACGGACAAATCTGTTCAGTTGCCGGCCTCCTTTCTCCCCACGGCCTCCCAATTTTTCTGCCCTGGGTTTTCCCAGTGCCGTGTCTCCTCTGATGTAACAGATGTTTCCTACTACAGCTCCCATCAGCCACTGGCCCTGCTTTTGTGGCACCATAATCACGAGTCCAGCATCCTGTTCTCACAGGGGCCAGCCATGTGCCCCCCCTGGGAAGCCCCTGAGTGCAAAAGCACCCTCTCCTCCTGCAGTTTCCATAAGGGCATAAGAAGATCCTCTTGGATCAGGCCTGTTGCCCCCAGGCGGTGTGCAAGAGTTGCAAAATGTAGAATCATAGAAACTTTGAGTTGGAAGAGACCCAAGAGCCATCTAGTCCAACCCCCTGCAACGCAGCGATCTCTGCTAAAGCATCCCTGACAGATGGCCACGTTGAAGAGGGAAATCTGTTAAAACTGCAAAACCAGACTTCATTTAAAAAGCCAGCTGGAACAACAAAACCAGGGCCGTCTTTAGCATATGTGGCACCGGGGTGCAAAGATCCGACCAGTGCCCCCAAATTTAGTTTAGCTGCCCCCAGGTTTTTTAGGGGGGGGCAAACTCAAAGTTGTTGAGCTTTTGGGGGGGGGAGGAAAATCTATCACCTGTAACAACGACACAGCAGAAGTAATAGCTTTTGTTTCCTGACTGGTTGGGAATATTTGACACTACAGAGTGACGGGGGCAAGGACTTTCGCTCCATTGCTTTTCACTGCCACTGATCAAAAGGGACAGTAGGTATACATTTGGCGCCCCCCCCCCCTGAATTCAGCGCCCGGGTGCACAGCACCCCTTGCACCCCCCAGGTAAAGACGGGCCTGACAACAGCAAAAAGGATTCAGTTGGCACCAGAGGCTCAACAGGGAGGGGGGCTGTCACAAGGGGAAGGGAGTGCCACAAAATTGGGTGCCCGATACACAATGCAGCCAGGTGGGTCCTGGTGGATCTGAGCCATAAATCTGAGTCCTGAGGGACCACTAACAATGACTCCCCCAAAGACCTCAGTGATCAGGCAGGGATATAAGAGACCCCATGGTCCCTCTTTCTCTGTGGGCCTCAGTCAACTCCCTTTCTCCACACCTCTCATGCCCAAGTGATAGTTGCAAAAGGGAAATTGGAGGTGGGTTCTTCTCTGTTGCATATGAGCGGGGCCTGGGTTCAAGTCTGCCCAGAGGTCCCGAAAGTGGACCCTTTTGCTGAGAGAGCCTTCCTCTCCCCCTGACCCTGTGATCCCTCTCTTTCCAAAGCTGAGAAGCATCTGGTGGTTGTGTGACCGGTCCTCTTTCAGACACGAGGACTGACCAGGTCACCTTCCCCTACAAAGGTGGCATTTTCCCATCTCCGCCATATTAAGCAGTTGGTCCCTTACCTTTCTCGCCCTGATCTGGCCACAGTGATCCATGCGGCGGTCACCTCCAGGCTTGATTATTGTAACTCGCTGTACGCGGGGCTGCCCTTGAAGCTGACCCAGAAACTCCAGCGGGTGCAGAATGTCACAGCAAGGCTCCTTACAAGGTCCTTGCTGCAGGAACACATTCATCCAGTGCTATACCAGCTGCACTGGCTCCCGGTGGAGTACAGGGTCAGGTTTAAGGTGCTGGTTTTGACCTTTAAAGCCCTATGCAGCCTAGGACCCTCATACCTATGGGACTGCCTCTCCTGGTATGTCCCACGGAGGACCTTAAGGTCCACAAATGACAATACTTTGGAGGTCCCAGGTCACAAGGTGGTTAGATTGGTCTCAACTGGGGCCAGGGCCTCCTCAGTACTGGCCCCAACTTAGTGGAACGCTCTGTCCCAAGAGACCAGGGCTCTGCAGGATTTGACATCTTTCTGCAGGGCCTGCAAGACAGAGCTGTTCCATCTGGCCTTTGGTTTGGACTCAGTCTGACCCTTATGTTTCCCTCCCCTTATGGTCTTGATTTATCAGCTATTTTAAAATGAGGTTGCATTTTAAATTGCATTTTAACCTGTATTTTAAATTGGGGTGGTTTTTTCTCCCTCTCTTTTTCCCCTATTATGTTTTACTGTGATTTTATTTAATTGGTGTTAGCCGCCCTGAGCCTGGCTCTGGCCAGGGAGGGTGGGGTATAAATAAAAATTATTATTATTATTATTATTATTATTATTATTATTATTAGAAAACTCTTGCCTTCACTTCCTACCCAGAACCACTTGGGATGTTGTTGTTGTTGTTGTTGTTGTTGTTGTTGTTGTTGTTGTTGTTACTCGCTAGGCCTGTGGGAGACTCCCAATCGGTATTCGAACTCAAGGCCAACTCTCCCCTCCTGGGGTTTCCAGCAGAGCAGAGCTATCCTGCTGATTGCTTCTAGTCTGTTTCCTTTTACACCTTCTCAACCCACAACCTCTACCAAGTCTTTCTGCCTCTGCCCACCCCCTCGGAGCACACACACACCCTGCTCATTAAATCCGTGGTGCCCAGAGCTGAGCAGAATTGAGCCCCAGCCCCTCAGGGCTGCAGAAAACGATAGCAGTGAGTCACCAAAGCTGCGGAAAGGTTATCAGCTCAGCCAGCCAGGAGGTCAGTGAGGGGGGTGTCCTCTTCCCGGCACCGTCCTCCCCTGGGGGGCCTTGGCAACCCCATTGATTCTGCGGGGGCTTTGCCCATTGAATTGCGGCTTCAAAGCACTTGGCGGTTCTCTTGATTGGGGCATTGTGCTTTCGGAAGAGAGACAGCTCATGTGTGCACTGGTTCTGCATGAATCGCTCGGTGACACTTCCCCACAGTAGCGGCAGCAGAGCCAGCAAAACAAGATGGCGATGCATTTAGTACTGACCTTGAAAGCCCTAAACGGCCTCAGCCCAGTATACCTGGAGGAGCGTCTCCACCCCGGACACCTGGGTCCATCTCCCGAGGGCCTTCTGGCAGTTCCCTCCCTGCGAGAAGCCAAGTTACAGGGAACCAGGCAGAGGGCCTTCTCGGTAGTGGCACCTGCCGTGTGGAACGCCCTCCCATCAGATGTCAAGGCAATAAACAACTATTTTACTTTTAAAAGACACCTGAAGGTGGCCCTGTTTAGGGATGTTTTTAATGTCTGACGCTGTATTGTTTTTAATACTCGGTTGGAAGCAGCCCAGAGTGGCTGGAGAAACCCAGTCAGATGGGTAGGGTATAAATAATATATTATTATTATTATTATTATTATTATTATTATTATTATTATTATTATTATTATTATTATTGCTTTAATGTTTATTATTATTTTTAGAAAGCCAGCTTTCCTAGCTGCTGCCTGCTTGCTTGCCAGTCCCTGCTGTGCGGCACACAGATGAAGGTTACAGCGGGTTGGACTGGATGACCCCTAGGGGTCCCCTTCCAGCTGTACGGTTCTGTAGTTCATTGGAAGCTTTTAAACTGAAGTTGGGTGGATTCTTTAGCTTGGATTTCCGCATTGCAGGGGGGGGGGCTTGACCTAGATGACCGTCGGGGGTCCCTACAGCCCTACAGTTCTGAGAGGCGGTATTTGCACGGAAATGTTTCTTCTCTCACCAAGATTTTCTCCTCTTTCTCCCATGTCTTGCTTCCTTGAACAGTAAAGCCGGACCCTCCAGAGAACGTGGTGGCTAAGCCCATCCCCAACAACGCCCGGAGGCTGCTGGTGACGTGGCAGTACCCTTCCTCGTGGCCGGATCCAGACTCCTTCCCCCTCAAGTTCTTCCTGAGGTACCGGCCGCTCATCATTGACCAGTGGCAACACGTGAGTGGCAACCTCTGCTGTCGTTGGTCTGGCTGGGGGTGGCGGAGGAGAGGGTCCTGCGCAGTTGGCAACAGAGTGGGTCTCCCCTCCTGAGGTTTCCAGCAACTGGAATTCAGAGGCATTTCTGCCTCCAGAGCCACTGTGGCTATTATTATTATTATTATTATTATTATTATTATTATTTTATTCTTTATACCCCAACCATCTTGCTAGGTTTCCCCAGCCACTCCAGGCGGCTTCCAACAGAATTTTAAAATACAATAATCTATTAAACATTAAAAGCTTCCCTAAACAGGTCTACCTTCAGATGTCTTCTAAAAGTCTGGTAGTTATTGTTCTCTTTGACATCTGGTGGGAGGGCGTTCCACAGGGTGGGTGCCACTACTGAGAAGGCCCTCTGCCTGGTTCCCTGTAACTTGGCTTCTCGCAGCAAGGGAACTGCCAGAAGGCCCTTGGCGTTGGACCTCAGTGGAGCCAATGTAGGTCTTTCAAGACCGGTGTTATATGGTCTCGGCTGCCGCTCCCTGTCACCAGTCTATCTGCTGCATTCTGGATTAGTTGTAGTTTCCGGGTCAACTTGAAAGGTAGCCCCACGTAAAACGCATTGCAGTAGTCCAAGCGGGAGATAACTAGAGCATGCACCACTCTGATGAGACAGTCTGCAGGCAGGGAGGGTCTCATCCTGCGTACCAAATGGAGCTGATAAACAGCTGTTCTGGACACAGAATTGACCTGCGCCTCCATGGACAGCTGTGAGTCCAGAATGACTCCCAGGCTGCGCACCTGGTCCTTCAGGGGCACAGTGACCCCATTCAGGACCAGGGAGTCCTCCACACCTGCCCGCCTCCTTTCCCCCCAAAACAGTACTTCTGTCTTGTCAGGATTCAGCCTCAATCTGTTAGCCGCCATTCATCCTCTAACTGCCTCCAGACACTCACACAGGACCTTCACTGGTTCTGATTTGAAAGAGAGGTAGAGCTGGGTTTCATCTGCGTATTGATGGACACCCAGCCCAATCACAAGGTGGAGGCAGAGCTCAGCTCCACAACGAGGTGGCGTTGTCGAGACGAGAGTGCCTCTGAGCATGCAACAGAATGGCGTTTCTCCAGCCCTTGGGTTCTGTCACAGCATCCTGAATCGGCAAGGGAATGGCTGTTTGCCATTCATAAGCAAACCTTCCAGCTCCTTGAACATTCCTGTCTTCGCCCTGGATGGAGGGCAAAATACACAGTCTGGGGCTAAGTGAGTGAAACCTGGCAGCTGTTGGGGACTTCCGGTCGGTGCCAGCGCTTAATGGCGGTCCTAGCTCCGAGCTCCGGAGAAGGACTGCTTCGCAAGTTCGGGTCTTACCCGCTACGGCAAGCGGGGGACCCCTAAAATCCCAGGCGCTGAAGCCTGAGAACAAGGAGACTCGGTGGGCACCTTTGCGCCCCCCGGTACCGTGAAAGAGCCTTTTTAAAGGCTACGGATCGACATCGGGAGTGAGCGCGGTGCTGAGAGTCGCTACCCAGCCTGCGAAGTGAAGCCGCGTCGCCATAAGCGGAGAGCGCCGATTCCTTCCTGAAAAGAAAATCTGGACTGAATCCCCGTGAGTAAGAGCTGAAATATAATCGGGACCTTTAAAATTTTAAAAATTGGGCCAAAAACGGGGGAGATCTAAACAAAGGAAGTCTGCCTCCCCCCGACTGCATGAAAGTGAAAGCAACGGAGCTCTAAACCTGCATCCGTTTAAACTTGCTCTTTGATCAGCTTAACCGGACATTCAGACCCTTTGATCTCCCCTCTAGCTAGCAGGGCAGAGGGGAGGTGAATTTGAGCAATAACTGCAAGATTTATTGGAAGTAAAAAACCTCTGCTGTCTCACTTATTTGAAAGCATGAAACGGTCTGCCTTCTTAGTACACTGAACTGACTTTTCCCTGTGAAGTGATATTTTGATACAAAGTTTCCACAGTGCCTGGCTACTGTACAATACAACAAGAAGTAGCATAAATAGGGAAACTGTGGCAATTTGAAGTAACAAGCTTCTAGACTTCTGACTGTGTTAATCTCCCTTTTATATTTTGGACATTTGGGACAGTCTCCTTTGTCTCTATACCTGGAATCTTTGCTCTATGGCCATTTTGATTTGCCCCCTCTAGAGGACAAAGTGAAGTCCGGCACGGCCTAAGACAGTGGAATTTTCCAAGGGAGAATAAATCCCGTGGGAACTGACCTTGACATGAGTGGCGCACAAGAAGAGATAGTCACAAGGGCCAAGACCAAGCAACAACTACAACAACAGCTGCAACAGTCACAGGTAAAGAAAAGAGGCTCAATCTCAGGCGCAACAGTTGGATCAACAGGAACAACAGCATCAACAGGACAAGACAAAGGAGCAGCCGTCTCTATGGAAGCTGTGACAGATGCCTTGCTCAAGATAAACCAAACTCTGGAGTCTCTGACAAAACAGACTTCAGAGAATACACTAAAATTAACAGAAATTTCAGCAAGACTAAACCAGAATACAGAATCTATAAATAAATTGGTGGAGGAAAACGCCACTACGCGCCAAATTGCGGAAGACGTCAAAGCTACTGCGGGAGAGACACAGGAGAAATTAGAGCCGATCGCCAAGAAGGTCTATGAGCATGATGCAACTTTGGCCTTGTGGGAGTTACAGAGGAAAGAGAGAAATTTAAAAATAAGACTGATCCCGGAGAATGAAGGAGACAACCTTGTGGAATACTTGACACGGGAGTTTGTGGATTGTTGGGAACTCCAGGAAGACGAATTCAAAATTACGACTGCCTTTAGATTGGGTAAGAAGCAAAACAGAAAGACTCCGAGAGACTGCTTGATTACACTTAGATCCAAGGAGGAAAGAGACAAAATATTGGGACTACACTTTGAAAAGGCCTTGCAGATTGGAAACTCAGTTGCACAGATCTTTAAAGACATCCCAAAATATTTTCTGGACTTAAGAAACTACTACAAGGACTTAGCCCTTTTATTAAAGAAAAACGCTATCCGTTTCAGGTGGGAATTCCCACAAGGGCTGTCATTTGACTATAAGGGAAACAAAGTGAAAATAAAGACAATTCAAGATAAAGACAAATTTTTGGCAAGACACCAGGAGGACTTACAGAAGGGGACTGTTGATGTACTTGCAGAACAGAGGAGAGCATTGGATATCCTGAATCTCCCGTTTGGACAAAAACCACTACCATCAGAAGAAGAGCAACAACTTGGAGCTGTTGGAGGAGCCTTAGAAAAATAACAAGATGGCTCTGCAATTCCTCAGTTGGAATTGTAATGGGCTCAATGGGCCTTTGAAGAGAAGACAAGTATTTCATATATTGAATAGAGAACAATTGGACTTGATATGCTTACAAGAAACTCACATAACCAGAGCCCACAGGAGATTACTTTCAAATAAAAGGTTAGGACAAGAATTTATTTCATCAGACAAAGTTAAGAAGAGAGGAGTTGTAATATATGTGAAGGAGAAATGGGCTCCAAAAATGATATTCAAAGATGAACAAGGGAGATATTTGGCTGTGGAGATACAAGTACAAGGAGAAAAATTCCTAGTTGTTGGAATTTATGCACCAAATGAAGGCAAATCCGACTTCTTTAAGAGACTTCATGAAACTCTGATGGACTATCTGGACTACAATATGATAATTATGGGAGACATGAATGGCGTGGTCTCCACTAATATGGACAAGGCACAAAGACTTACAGTCACCAAAGAAGGGAGACTACCTAAGACTTTTTTCGAAATGACTGAAAATATGGACTTGATAGATATTTGGAGAACAAGGAACCCTCTGGAGAGAGAGGGAACCTTTTTCTCCCAAGCAATGATGACCTGGACCAGAATCGATCAAATCTGGGTTACTAGTGGAATGGCTCCGAAGATTAAGAAAGTGGAAATCTGCCCAAAAACTTGCTCCGACCATAACGCCGTGAAGATGGAGATGAAACTCACAACAACTGGTCAATTTAGATGGAGAATGAATGACACCCTCTTTCGAGATAAGGAGATTCTCACGAAGGCCCAAAAGACCCTAAAAGACTATTTTGAAATAAATTTGAGGACCGACGTGGAGAAAAGAGTGATCTGGGACGCAAGTAAAGCGGTGATGAGAGGATTTTTGATTCAACAAAACTCAATAAAGAGGAAAAAGCAAAATGAGAAAAAAGAGAAGATTCTGGAAATGATAAAGGAAGGAGAGAGGAAATTAAGAACAAAACCAAAGTCTCAGGACATTTTAAGAGAGATTAAATTATACCAAACACAATATATGGAATTGATGAACCAAGAGATTGAATGGAAGATAAGGCAAATGAAGCAAAAGACTTTTGAATCAGCAAATAAATGTGGCAAACTTTTGGCATGGCAATTGAAGAAAAGGCAGAAACTAAATACAGTTACAAGCCTGGAGGTGGATGGAAGGAACATATCCAAACCCAATGAAATTAGAAATTGCTTTCTAAGCTATTTCAAAAAACTCTACACCCAAGGCCCGCAAAATGAAGAAGATATAGACAAATTCCTCGGAAAATATGGACTACAAAACATCTCTCATCAAAGTAAGATGGACTTGAACCAGAGAATCTCAGAACAAGAGATAGAGGCTGCCATTCAGAATATGCAACTGGGCAAATCTCCAGGACCAGATGGACTGACTTCCAGATACTACAAATCGCTGAAGGAATGGTTGACTCAACCACTAAGAGAAGTTTGTAACGAGATCCTTGAGGGAAAAAAGGCACCTGAATCGTGGAAAGAGGCATATATTTCACTCATACCAAAGTCAGAGACTGAAAAGACCCAACTCAAGAACTACCGCCCAATATCCCTGCTTAATGTGGATTACAAAATTTTTGCAGACATTTTGGCAAAAAGACTTAAAAGAGTTTTGATGGAGAAGATTCATAAAGACCAAGCAGGCTTTCTCCCTAAAAGACATCTAGCAGACAATGTAAGGAATGTAATAGATATTTTGGAGAAGTTAGAGGTGAATATAAACACCAAGGCAGTATTGATCTTTGTGGATGCGGAGAAGGCCTTTGATAATATCTCTTGGAGTTTTATGAGGAAGAATCTTCATGGGATGGGGGCAGGTCAGGGCTTTGAGAATGGTATGGCTGCAATATACTCTGAACAAAAAGCTAAACTGATTGTAAACAATGTTGTGACTGAGGAGCTTAAGATAGAAAAAGGAACACGACAGGGGTGCCCGATTTCCCCATTACTTTTTATTTCAGTTCTGGAGGTGTTGCTGAATATGATAAGAAATGACCAGCAGGTCAAAGGTGTGCAGGTCGGAGCCAAACATTATAAGTTAAGAGCGTTCGCAGATGACCTAGTATTGACTTTGCAAGAGCCAAACACTAGTACGAAAAGGGCTTTAGAAATAATACAACAGTTTGGCCAGGTAGCTGGATTTAAGTTGAACAAGCAAAAAACCAAAGTTTTAGGGAAAAACCTAACAGATATGGAAAAGGAGAAATTTCAAGAGGAAACAGGTTTGACTGTGGTCAAGAAGGTTAAATACCTAGGGGTTTATTTAACATCTAAGAATCAGAATTTGTATAAGGACAACTATGAAAAATGCTGGTCAGAAATTAAAAAAGATTTAGAAATATGGTCAAATTTGAAACTGTCAATGTTAGGCCGAATTGCAGTAATTAAAATGAATGTATTGCCTAGAATGTTATTTTTGTTTCAGACCTTGCAGATTATTGATAAGATGGAATGTTTTAAGAGGTGGCACAAAGATATCTCGAAATTTGTCTGGCAGGGCAAAAAGCCCCGAATTAAATTTAAAATATTGACAGATGCTAAGGAAAGAGGGGGTTTTGCCCTGCCGGACCTAAAATTGTACTATGAGGCAGCAGCTTTTTGCTGGCTCAAAGAATGGATGCTCCTCGAGAACACGGACATCTTGGATCTGGAAGGTTTCAATAACGCTTTTGGTTGGCATGCATATCTTTGGTATGGTAAAGTTAACAGTGCCTTTAAAAATCACATTGTCAGAAAAGCATTGTTTAATGTTTGGATAAGATATAAAGATCTATTAGAAAACAAAACCCCTAGATGGGTGTCGCCAGTGGAGGCTAAAGCAGTGAAGAAACTCAATATGGAGGTCGGATGGCCGAAGTATTGGGAAATCTTAGAACAGGATGGAGATAAGTTCAAACTACAAAGTCAGGAGAAATTGAAGCATAAAGTAGAAAATTGGTTCCAATACCGCCAAATAATGGAATTTTTTAAACAGGACAGGAAAGTCGGTTTCCAGGTGGAAAAATCAAAATTAGAAACTGAACTGTTAGAACCCAATACTAAGAATTTATCTAGAATGTACAACTTGTTGTTGAAATGGAATACACAGGATGAAACAGTTAAATCGGCAATGATTAAGTGGGCTCAGGATGTTGGACATAATATTATGTCAGCTGACTGGGATTGGTTATGGAACACCGGTATAAAATTTACGGCATGTAATGCCTTAAAGGAAAACATTATGAAAATGGTATACAGGTGGTACATGACCCCAGTCAAGCTGGCAAAAATCTATCATTTGCCTGATAACAAATGTTGGAAGTGTAAAGAGACTGAAGGTACCTTTTATCACCTTTGGTGGACATGCCCGAAGATTAAGGCCTTCTGGGAGATGATCTATAATGAAATGAAAAAGGTACTTAAATGTACCTTTCCTAAAAAACCAGAGGCCTTTCTCTTGGGCATTGTCGGCCAATTGGTGACAAAGAAAGATAGAGCTTTTTTCATGTATGCCACAACAGCAGCAAGAATACTCATCGCAAAATATTGGAAGACACAAGATTTACCCACTTTGGAAGAATGGCAGATGAAAGTGATGGACTATATGACACTGGCCGAGATGACAGGCAGAATCCGTGACCAACGAAAAGAGACGGTGGAAGAAGAATGGAGAAAATTTAAAAGTTATCTTAAGGACTACTATAAACTTAATGAATGCTAAAATGCCGTGGTTACCAGAAACAAAGGGGTACAGGGATATAAGGTTAGATTATAAAAGAGGACTAAGAGGATAGAGATTGGAAAGTAACAATTGGGAGTTGCTAGTTGAACTACGGACATTGGGATGCAGAGAGGGGGGGTATGGGGAAGTCCAAGAAAAGAGGTTTATGAAAATATGTTTGAAACTATACGTGTATGTTTGTCATTTTTAATGTTTGTTTGTTTTTCTTAAAAATGTTGTAAAACCAATAAAAATCTTATAAAAAAAAAAAGAAACCTGGCAGCTGTTCGTGGGACAAGTGACCAGCAGTGAATCGTTCAATCAGCTTTGTGATTCGTTTAAGGCAGACATGTTCAACCAGTTGGCCACGATTGACAGGTACAGTAGACTGCCGGTGTGATCCAGATTAATCGCGGGGCGATCCTGATCAATCGCTGCAGAGGGGGAGAATGAGGGAGGGCAGGCGTGATTGTCATCTTTCATCGAGTGATTGGTAGCAGCGGAAAGTGTGCGGTCATTTATCGGATGCTGCTGGTGATTTTCGGCGCAGGGCTTTCTGGTGAGTGTTTTTTGACACACACCCCCAGGTGGACACTCCCCCCCCCCCCCCATGAAAAGCTCAACATCTCTTGGCAAGCCTCCCCCGATTTCTTAATTTCTATGAGTAGATCACTGCCCGTTTTTTTAATACTGGGAGTAGATCTCAGTCTTTTGGGAGTTGGGCATGTCTGTTTTAAGGGAAGCGTGAGGGCAGGGCCTGGCCTGGGTGGAAGAGTCACTCAGCGAGGCTGTCAAGCTGCTAAGACGAACACATTCTAAAAGCCCCGTTCCACGGAGCCAGCCTGTTTCTTTCAAATGGGGTGGTGCCATCAAGAAACCGCAAGGCTTTCTGCCTGAATGAGAGCACAGTGTCTGGACAGTCCCTTCTTTTCTTGCCTTCCCCATTCTCCTTTCTAAAAGCACTTTCACAGAACTTTTGGAGTTAGAAGGGACCCTGAGGGTCATCCAGTCCATCCCTGTGCAAGGCAGGAATACGAAGCTGCCCCATACGAGGATCATACCTGCAACCTTGGCGTTCTCACCGTGACACTCCAATCCTGGTGGAGATGGGGAAGAGCTTTGGAGATTAGAACCAGGAAGGAAAACAAGAAAGGCCATGGCTGGTAGCCTCAAAGGAAAAATGGCGGCTGAAAACCTCAGAATATGCAGCGATGGCAGAACTGACGGCGCTGATAAGAGACACAGATTTAGAATCCTTTAAGGAGGACTGGAGACCTTTTTTTGGTCTATTTTAAAAGTTGCTTTCCACAGCAGGGTTTGGAGTTAAAGGGAAAAAGAGCAGAACCTATTAAGGAACCTGTTAAAGAGGATGAAAATGGATTTGTCTGAAATCATCACTGATGGGTGAGCAGGAAATCATTAGTATTGTAGAATTGGATATAACTGTTGAGGGACAAAATGTAACTATTAAGCTCGAAATAAAATAAAATATGAATGGGAGGCGGGGAGAAAGTCACTGGCCACCAGCTTGGGAGAAAAATTAAAATTTGTATCCTCCCCCAATGTATTAGAACTTTTCCAATTACAAGTCCAGGTGGATCAAGGAGCATTAGAAAAATGAGGCTTTTTCTTACCTTTAAAAAATTGCATGCCATTTAAAATAAATAAATAACTGTGATTAGTTGAGATTTGTGAGGGGGTTAGACTAGAGAAACCCTTGCAGTCCCTTCCAGCTGCACAATTACATGATTCTAACACGTGAGGGGGACGTGGGTGGCGCTGTGGGTTAAACCACAGAGCCTAGGACTTGCCATTCAGAAGGTCGGCGGTTTGAATCCCCGTGACGGGTGAGCTCCCATTGTTCGGTCCCAGCTCCTGCCAACCTAGCAGCTCGAAAGCACGTCAAGTGCAAGTAGATAAATAGGTACCGCTCCGGCGGGAAGGTAAACGGCGTTTCCGTGTGCTGCTCTGGTTCACCAGAAGCGGCTTGGTCATGCTGGCCACATGATCCCGAAGCTGTACGCTGGCTCCCTCGGCCAGTAAAGCGAGATGAGCGCCGCAACCCCAGAGTCGGCCATGACTGGACCTAATGGTCAGGGGTCCCTTTACCTTTTTAACACGTGAGGAGACTGGGGGTTTGTACCTGGTCCCAGGAGAATCCAACATTTGAAAGGGGGCAGGGTTCATGAGGACTAGCCTCGCTCACAGTTCAAGGAACCACAGCGATTCTGCCTGCCCACGCTGCTCCTCTGACATCTCTTTCCCTCCTGAAACTCCTTTCAGAGCTGGCACAGAGTGTTCCTTCTCTCCTTTGCCTCCTCCTCAGTGCCAGTTTGCTCCCCCCTCAAAAAAATTTTTTAAAAAAATCCTGCATGCTTTCCTTTAGTTCTGCAGGTCATTAGAAAGCTCCTTCCTCAGCCACCAGGGATCCATCCAGCTCTTTCCAGCTCTCCTTTGCATCAAAAAGAGAGGTTCCAGTTTGTGCGTCTGATATTGCCCCCTTTTAAAAAGCTCCGTTTATGCTGAGCTGCCAGTTTCCCTTTGCGCTTCCTACCCAGGAAGCCTCTGCATTTAGTCCTATGTCAGTCTCCCCCTCCACACACACCATTCTTCTTTTTTCAAAGCCCCGTGTCCTAATTTTGCAGCTCTTGCTCTCCCCCAAGAGAGAAGAACGGCCTCCTTTTACAACCGCCGTTTCTCTGAGCTGCTCATCTCGGCCACCTCGTCCTCCGCTAATTTCTCCCGAAAGGTCACCTCGCTCTAAATACCGTCCCGTCTCCTGTGGGATCCCTCCATTCTCTGAAGCTGCAATTTGCTCTGCTCTACAGGTTGAGAGGCTTCTGAATATTCGCAGTTCTGATCTCGCATTCCCTCAGATTATTTGAGGGCTGGGTGTGCCCTGCAATATCAAGCACACACAAAGGGAAAAGGTCCTCTGAAGACCTCCAGGATGAAAGCACTCGCACAAACCAAACAAGCTTTCTTTCGCAGAACAGCAAAATAGCACTTGAGAAGGTGCAAAGTGCTGGAGTCCCAGAGGTGACTGTAGAATCATAGAATTGTTGAGATAGAAGAGACCCCCTGCAAGGCAGGAATCTCAGCTAAAGCATCCAGGACAGATGGCCATCCGACTTAAAAACCTCCAAGGAAGGAAAGTCCACCACCGTTCCCCTGTTAAACAGCTCTTCCCAACAGAAAGTTCTTCCCAATGTTTAGTTGGAATCTCCTTTCTTGCGTGGCGAGCCCCCACCCCCACCCCCGTGAAAATAAAGACACATGACACAATTATTAAGGTTAATGGACTAAATAAGGCCACAACTTTATTGGTTACAGGTGATGAGCGGTATTGGCTTAGGCGTTGGTCCTAACTGACTATATCCGACTCCAGCCTGTCCGCTTGAAGTCCGGGAAGGGTTAACCACCAGTAGGGGGAGTCCTGCTGATGCACATCAACTAGGAACCCCCCGGGGTCACCGCTAGGGGGCATGCCTTAGGCCTCGCCCCCTAGGCTTCGGACAGGGCTACGACCCCCCAGAATCTTTTAACGGACTACCCTTCAATATGCGGGGCAGGTGATGGCGCTAACTCCCCTCTTCCATCTACAGAGCAATATCAATGCCTAACCGCCAATACCCAGAAAGTTGTGATGATTTGCTACAAGGCAGGTCAAAACCAAGTGGCTGGTGCCAATTTGCCAAGTGGAAAAATTCCTACCAGGCCCCTCAACGGCGACCAACCAAGGTCCATAGCAAGGTCAAGGAACGGAAACCTTATAGGGCGGGAGGGTGGGAAAAGCAGGAACAGCTGGCAGGCGGCAAAAGAGGGAGATCCCTGGCCCCGCCTGCCTTAAATAGGGCAGGCCACGCCCCCAGAGCTGGCTGATTGGCCGGCCAGAGGATGATGTGGCCGGGGATTCCCCCAATCGTGCAGGGGCTGGGCTCCAACCGCCGCACTCGTGTTGGGACCATGACGCCCGCAACCCCAACTCCTCCCAAGGGCGGAGGTGGCTTTGTCACTTGAAGCCATGGGTTCGAGAAAACAAGCTGGCTCCATCTTTCCTTTCTCCATCTTTTCCTTTCTCCTATATTTGTGCCAACTCGCCTGTTCTGCACGAGTCGTGTCTGCTTTTTGGAACTGACTTTTCCCTTCGCAGGGAAAATCTGGGGGTTGCTTTTGTTCCACTCTCTTTCCCTTTATCGCGCAAAAGAATAAGAGCATGAGAATAGCCCTGCTGGATCAAGCCAGTGGCCCATCATGAAAGGCAGTGTGGTGTAGTGGTTAGAGTATCAGACTCGGACCTGGAAGAGACCAGGGTTTGAATCCCCACTTGGCTGTGACCTTGGGGTCCAGTCACTGCATCTCAGGCTAGCCTTCCTCGCAGGGTGGTTGTGGGGATTAAATGAGGCGGGGTAGAGCCGTAAATCTTGTCCAGCCTCCTGTTCTCACAGTGGCCAAGCAGATGCCCCAAAGGGAAACTCGCAAGCAGGATTCGAACACAAGACCAGAACTCTCCTCTCCTTTGGTTTCCAGCAACTGGTGGTCAGAAGGACAGGAAATCTGTCCATTTTGGTTTCTCTCTGAAATCTATCAACCTTTAACTGCACAGTTCTTTATGTTTGCAGCTTTGCCTGGTATACATATTTTTGCAAATAGCATTGCCTCATAGGATGCACCTTTGAATGTCCTTTCTGCCTTTAGATGCATTTTTACACCCATTTTTGGGCTTGAGAACAACAATGCAAAATCCAGAGCAGTGGGCATTTTAAAGGATAGTTGAGTCTTGTTTCAAGACATGTGACTTTGGTGGGTTCACACTGCAAAACAAACTGAACCAACCCATTTTTTTTTACTTTAAATAGATTTTCTAAGCAGCATCACTAGCAATTAAGCGACACGTTTAAGGGATAGGGAGGGAGCTGTTCATGAATGCAGAAGAGGGTTTTGGGTGCAAGCGTCTGAGAGCTAAAGCACAAGAACCAAAAGCAAATGTCATAGAAGCATAGAATCAGAATTGGAAGAGGTTCTGTGGGTCATGTAGTCCAACCCCTCACAATTCAGGAATCACAGCTGTTTGGGCCAGATCCCAACAGCTTCTCCCAGTTTCTCCTTGAAAGACCCATACTGATTTCAATCCTCACTTGGTTAACCTATGGGATTAACTGCTGAGAGAGCTGGTGGCCACCACAAAGTCAGGCGGCTTCCCAATTAGGCATCCTGGAACCGAATCTGTGCCAAAGGCCCACAAAATCTATTTCTGCACGTACGAGTGAGAGGATGCCCTGTTGCAACGCTGCCTCGGTTGTGTCAGGTGGACGCAATCTCTGCTCTTAATTTTAGTAACTGCAAAAACATATTTCTAGATGCTATCGATGGTGATTCATCGTTTCTGAAGCTTGCAAGATTGCATTCCAGGAAAATTGGTGAGACGAAAGCAGATAAATGAATAACGAGCGTGGTTGCAAATTCACTGGACAGGCGAACAATTTGCCTGTTTAGTGAATAGATACCGGAGGTCATTAATGAATTTCAATATCAGCAGCCATGTACAAAGAGCTGCTGTGCTGCTTACTCAAAGCAGGGGCTCCTTGTCTTGAACGGGCTGCCCAGAGCCATCCAAACCACATATAAAACAAGATGTTGGTCTGGACATGCCTTTGGTCTGATCCTGCAGAGCTGCGCTTAGGCGCTGCCAGGGCTCTGGGGTCCCGATTGGCCTGTGGGATACCAATCCTGGGGGCCGCGAGACAATTCTTTGCTGGATGGACCCATCTGAGGGGCCGGCGTCTTGGGCGATGCCCTTGGACGGCAACCTCTCTGCCCACCCAGCACCTTCCCACGGCTGCCGGGAAGAAATTCACTTCCAGGAGACGGAAAGAGGAAGGGGGGCGTGGGAAAGGCAGCCGCTGTCACCTCGAGGTTTTCGCCCTTTCCTTGGGCTGGTTTTCCTGTTCTGGCTCCTTAAACACAAAGCATTAAATATTTAGGGCACCGTTTCTTTCCCCTCCCGGCTTTTAAGTGTGTAACTCAAGCCAGCTTGGCCCCCGCTTCCTCTTGCTGCCTCGCAGCCACGTCCTGCCCCTGCCCGAGTGCGCTTCTAATGCGCTCAGATGGTCCTTTAATGGATTACCTAGCCAGGAACTGGATACCTCGCCCTAATGGATCGCTAATAGCCTGTTTCTGGTTTCGCAGGCTCCGCTGGTTAACTCACACCATCCGCCCCAGCTTCCTGGCCTCCCAAACATGTTGCCCGTCACACTGACACGTCTCCCGAAACATGCGCTCCTCACCTGCGGCCACAAGGGTTCGCAAGAGTAGCCAGCGCATTGAGCACCGTCCTGTCCGGAGGGGTGTCCTTGGGGAGTCTGAGTGATGAAAGTGTTGGCAGTGTGTAAGGGGAAAGCACAAGGGTTTTTTTTGGGGGGTAGACACTTTTCTTGGGACACACCATCCAGTTGCAGAAAAGGGGAGCCAAAATGTCAAGGGGCTGAGATAACTCCTCTGCCGGGAAAAGGGTGCACAGTTTGGAAGGAAAAAATGTGCAAGGAGGAACACTGGTACGTGGGGGGGGGGGGTCGTGTAGTGATCATGAAAGGGGGAAAATAGTTGCTGTCTCAGACAGAACTTAAGAGTCCACCACCTTCTGAAGGAGTCCGTTCCACTGTTGTTGTTGTTGTTTGTTTTTGTTTTTTTAAAAAATTATTAAGAATTTCAACATAACAATTTATCAAAAACATATCATCCTCATTTCCTCCCTATTTTTCCCTCCCCCTCTCCAAACCAGAAACCCCCACCCCCAGACTTCCCTCAGCTCCTCTCTCTGATTTTTCAGCACATGTTAATCTCTGCATATTACAAAACTGTAAAGATCCTTAATTTATCTTATCTATATGTTACCAATACAGTGGTACCTCAGTTTACATACGCTTCAGGTTACAGACTCCGCTAACCCAGAAATAGTGCTTCAGGTTAAGAACTTTGCTTCAGGATGAGAACAGAAATCGTGCTCCGGTGGTGCGGCGGCAGCAGGAGGCCCCATCTGCTAAAGTGGTGCTTCAGGTTAAGAACAATTTCAGGTTAAGTACAGATCTCTGGAACGAATTAAGTACTTAACCTAAGGTACCACTGTAATAAATTTGTGTATGTTTATTCAAAACCTGCCAAGGAGTCCAATTCAGTTTGTTGTTTCTTTAAGTATTTTGTAAAAGGTTCCCATTCTTCTTTGAAGTCACAGTTGTCCTTATCACGCAGTTTGTGTGTCAGTTTCGCCAATT
The DNA here is from genome assembly GCF_965112155.1 of Podarcis liolepis. Lineage (NCBI taxonomy): Eukaryota > Metazoa > Chordata > Lepidosauria > Squamata > Lacertidae > Podarcis > Podarcis liolepis. Next base: position 64,298,912 of record NC_139565.1, read on the forward strand.
CCGCAGAGTCCATCAGTTTCTCTTGCCACAGTTCTTTGGTGGGGATTTCTTCGTTCTTCCATCCTTGTGCTATTAAGACTCTTGCCGCCGTTGTCGCGTACATGAAAATGTTCTTCAATTTCCTTGGCAGGTCTTTCCCTACAATCCATAACAAAAATGCTGCAGGCTTTTTTACAAATGTTAATTGGAACATTTTTTTTAACTCATTATATATCATTTCCCATGAATCCATTCCACTGTTGAACAGCTCTTCTTGTCAGAAAGTTTTTCCAAATGTTGAATCAGCATCTCCTTTCTTGTAACTTGAAACTACAGTGGTGCCCCGCAAGACGAATGCCTCGCAAGACGGAAAACCCGCTAGACGAAAGGGTTTTCCGTTTTTGAGCTGCTTCGCAAGACGAATTTCCCTATGGGCTTGCTTCGCAAGACGAAAACGTCTTGCGAGTGTTCCGATTTTTTTCCGCTCCCCCCTTTTTCTAAGCCGCTAAGCCGCTAATAGCCTTTTAGCCGCTAAGCCTTTAATAGCCGCTAATCCGCTAAATCGCTAATAGCACTAAGCCGCTAATAGGGTTGCTTCGCAAGACGAAAAAACCGCTAGACGAAGAGACTCGCGGAACGGATTATTTTCGTCTTGCGAGGCACCACTGTATGGGTCTGAGTCCTACCCTCCAGAGCAGGAGAAAACAAGCATGCTCCCTCTTCCATGTGACAGCCCTTCAGATATTTGAAGATGGCTATATATCTCCTCTCGGTCTCCTCCTCTCCCAGCTCCTTCAAGGGCTCCTCCTAAAACTTGGTTTCCAGACCCTTAACCATCTTTTTCACCCTCCTCTGCACACCTTCCAGCTTCTCAACATCCTTCTTAAATTCTTAAACAACTGGACGCAGTATTCCAAGTGTGGTCTCATTAAGGCAGAATAGAGTTGGACTATGACTTCCCTTGATCTAGACACTAGACCTCTGTTGATGCAGCCTAGAAGAGCATTAACCTTTTTTTTGCTGCTGAATCACACTGTTGACTCAAGCATTATCACCATACTTGAGAAAAGAGTGATGTGGCTTTGCAGCTTGTCCCAGGAGAAAATGGGTTTATGTGCATGGGTTGGGGAGCCCTAAAACCTAAAGCTTCTGTCATTTGATCAGGGACTAGCAACATGCCATTGCTCCAACTGGAAACATCCCCGTGTACAACAGCACGCAAGAGGTTCTCTAAGGTTACTGAAGTTTTCCACAGGGTCAGAGTGCTTCATTTCTGTTCTCTGCAGCCGACTTGTGCTATTCTGTTAGCAATTTCAAATCCAGACATTACCAGCATAATTTGCTGGAAAGTTCAGAAACTCTGCTGAACCCAAACTGCTGGATATCTCAGTCCAAGGTCTTTTGTCGGGACGTTAAATCTGACCTTCCTAGCAGGGCCATTTTAACAAAGTTAGCTAAGACAGCTTGCAAACAAGCCGAAATCTGTCCGATCTGAGTTGTCCTGCCAAGTCGTGCTTTGATTAGGCAGACAGCTCTTAAAAGGCTTTCCGGATTATTTTGGGAAATTGCACGTCCTGGTCAAATTGACCAGGACAACACAAAATGGGGTGATGACGTTTTGGAACTGCTTTGGTCTCTCCCCATCTCGAAATGGAAGGGCTGGCAGAGAGGCAAGCCTTGGAACCGTCTCTGAGCAATGGCCTGCACGCAGTCAGCTCATGCACAAAGGCGAAACCAGCCTCTAATCTTGGAGAAAGGAGAGGTGCGGAAAGATGATGGTTGGGGGACTCATCTGAACGAGCAAGAGAGCCTAAGGAGAGCGTGTGAGCATCTTGGAATTTGGGGGAAGAGTCTTCAGTAAGCAAGCAAAAGCCCCAGCCTCTGAGTCGTGCCATCTAATAAAAATAATTTTACTATTTATACCCCGCCCATCTGGGCGGCTCCCAACAGAATATTAAAAACACGATAAAACTTCAAACATTAAAAACTTCCCTAAACAGGGCTGCCTTCAGATGTCTTCTAAAAGTCAGATAGTTGTTTATTTCCTTGGTGGGAGGGCATTCCACAGGGCAGGTGCCACCACCGAGAAGGCCCTCTGCCTGTTTCCCTGAAACCTCACTTATCACAGTGAGGGAACCACCAGATGGCCCTCAGAGCTGGACCTCAGTGTCTGGGCTGAACGATGGGGGTGGAGACGCTCCTTACTGGGCCGAAGCCTTTGCCAGTCCCTGGTCAGTTTTGTCAAGTGAGCAGTTCAGTTGCATCTGAGCTTTAGTCCTGGGCTATTAGCAGGTTCCTTCTGCTTCCTAGTCATCTAACAGAGTCTTCCTTCTAACCCTCCAGTGACCCTTTCCCTTGACTGACAACGCCTCTCCATTCTCTTTCTAGCAATGGAGCTTTTCACCCATGTACGTGGAGCATGCAGATCAGGGGTCTTGTGCGTTACCTATGAACCCCCTGTGAACCTATGAACCCCCTTCCTAATCCAAATGCCATTTATATCAATGGTTCCAGCATCTCCCCTCTCCCTTCGGCAAGGAGGACTTTGCAGCAGTCCCAGCTCCTCTCTTGCCTTCGTTAGTGGAGATTGTGGTTTTGTTTCTATTGTCCGATTCTGATTTTTTTTCTATTTTGTTTTATTTTTATTATTTTAAAAAACAAACAAACCCAGAGTTGGCTAAGAGGTAGCCCAGGTGATAGGACCTGAGCTGGGGGTCCTGTTGCCCACCCAACCCGGCCCCAATCCGGGCACCTGCCTTTCCAAAGCTAATGATTCAGGAAAGTTGCTGCTACCATTATTCTGGAAGTGCCAATTTTGTGAGCTTTCTTTTTTTTAAAAGGGCCCAAAAGAGGCCTAGTATTAGGTGTGAATTGTGCAACTCACTCATTTATTGAGTGTATAATGGGGAGAGGCGGAGCAGTTATTTTGTGAAAATTCCCTGCAGCGGAAAAGTCCCTCTTTTCAAGGTTGACGGCTGAGAACTTTGATGAGCAGGAATGGATGGGGTGGGCTTGGGACTTTAGGGAAAGTCATGTGGAAAGAGGTGCACTTCCTCTCAACTGGCCTTCCCCAACTGGTGCCCTCCAGATGTTGCTGTACTACAACTCCCTCCAGCCTCTGCCAGCACAGCTGCTACAGATGTGGGAATTGGGGGGGCCAGTCCAGAAACACCTGGAGTGCAACAGGTTGGGATAGATATAGAAAAGCATTTCACTGGATGGCATGCACAGGGCCTTGCAGAGCCAGGCAGAGGCCCAGGCCAGGTAGATAATGTGTACCCCCCCCCTTTTTTTACCCTGGGGGTAACTGAAGTCTTATAAATAAGTAAGTATATAAATAATTTTCACAAAAGTTATGCTGACAAATAATTTTATTTCAAGGCTTGAACCATATCTGCTTATAAAGACAAAATGGAAAATATAGATATACAATGTTGTTGTCGTTTAGTCGTTTAGTCGTGTCCGCCTCTTCGTGACCCCCTGGACCAGAGCAGGCCAGGCACTCCTATCTTTCACTGCCTTCCGCAGTTTGGTCAGTCTCATGCTGGTAGCTTCGAGAACACTGTCCCACCATCTCGTCCTCTGTCGTCCCCTTCTCCTTGTGCCCTCCATCTTTCCCAACATCAGGGTCTTTTCCAGGGATTCTTCTCTTCTCATGAGGTAGCCAAAGTACTGGAGCCTCAGCTTCAGGATCTGTCCTTCCAGTGAGCACTCAGGGCTGATTTCCTTCAGAATGGAGAGGTTTGATCTTCTTGCAGTCCATGGGACTCTCAAGAGTCTCCTCCAGCACCAGAATTCAAAAGCATCCATTCTTCGGCGATCAGCCTTCTTTATGGTCCAGCTCTCACTTCCATGTATCACTACTGGGAAAACCATATCTTTAACTATTCAGACCTTTGTTGGCAAGGTGATGTCTCTGCTTTTTAAGATGCTCTCTAGGTTAGTGCTTTTTAAAATTACATAGGGAATGTAAGGTGACCAAGGCCCCCTTTGGAATCGGAGGCCTGGGCCAAGTGGCCCATATGCCCCCCCCCCCCCGTCTGTGCCTGGGCATGCAATCCCTGATACATTTACCCAAGAGTCAGCCCTGTTATATAGCTGGATTTACATACACCAAAAAGGTTTTTTCCCTATCATCCAGAAAATACTGTATCTATTTGTCTGTTTCTCTTTGTTTGGCTCCCATGCCAGTTACTGCTCTTCAAAACCTAGCTGGGTTGGGTGCCAAGTTTGCCAGGCTAGTAATGCCAATCAAGATGCCCTCAGGCGCTTGTCATGGCTTCCGGGTGGCACTTGGCAGCTTCCTAACCTGTGCCATTAGACGTTTGGGCACCCCCAGTTCTGCGCAAAGCCATGGCCGCAACATCTCACCCCCAAGAGGTGCTGGGACGCTGTGAATTCATTGGCAGCCCCCAATGACCCTCCCCTTCTCCCCCTTGCAGGTGGAGCTGTCGGACGGGACGACCCACATCATCACCGACGCCTACGCGGGCAAGGAGTACATCATCCAGGTGGCAGCCAAGGACAACGAGATTGGCACGTGGAGCGACTGGAGCGTGGCCGTGCATGCCACGCCCTGGACTGAGGAGCCCAAGCATCTCACCACGGAAGCCCAGGGAGCAGGTGAAGCCATGGAGATGCAGGAAGAGGAGGGTTTTCCGTGGGGACGGGAAGAGGGGGTCGTTTCTGGGGAGGAGGAGTCTCGCTCAGCCAAGGCTAGTGCCAGGGATGGAATCAGATGATGGAGAGGCCCTTAGCAGTGACATTGACTCTTTATTCAAGAAAACCAGACACTACTCAGGAGCAGTAGGTCTTGCCCCTGTGGAGCAGTTGGTCCCCATTTTCCACCCTTCCATAGGCTCCTCCTCTCCTAATAATAATAATAATAATTTATTACAGTGGTACCTCGGGTTCCATACGCTTCAGGTTACAGACTCCGCTAACCTAGAAATACAGTGGTGCCTCGCAAGACGAAATTAATCCGTTCCGTGAGTCTCTTCGTCTAGCGGTTTTTTTGTCTTGCGAAGCAACCCTATTAGCGGATTAGCGCTATTAGCGGTTTAGCGTCCATTAAAGGCTTAGCGGCTATTAAAGGATTAGCGGATTAGCGGCTAAAAGGCTATTAGCGGCTTAGCGGCTTAGAAAAAGGGGGAGAAAAGCGGGGGGAAATCGGAACACTTGCAAGACGTTTTCGTCTTGCAAAGCAAGCCCATAGGGAAAATCGTCTTGCGAAGCAGCTCAAAAACGGAAAACCCTTTCGTCTAGCGGGTTTTTCGTCTTGCGAGGCATTCGTCTTGCGGGGCACCACTGTAGTGCTTCAGGTTAAGAACTTTGCTTCAGGATGAGAAGAGAAATTGTGCTCCGGCGGTGCAGTGGCAGCAGCGGGAGGCCCCATTAGCTAAAGTGGCGCTTCAGGCTAAGAACAGTTTCAGGTTAAGAATGGACCTCCAGAACGAATTAAGTACTTAACCCAAGGCACCACTGTATTTATACCCCGCCCATTTGGCAGGGTTTCCCCAGCCACTCTGGGCGGCTTCCAGCAAAGTATTAAAATACAGTGGTCTGTTAAACACTAAAAGCTTCCCTAAACAGGGCTGCCTTCAGATGTCTTCTAAAAGTCTGGTAGTTGTTGTTCTCTTTGACATCTTGTGGGAGGGCGTTCCACAGGGCGGGTAGTAATAATAATTTATTATTTGTACCCCGCCCATTTGGCTGGGTGTCCGCAGCCACTCTGGGCGGCTTCCAACAAAGATTAAAAAAAGATTAAAATGTCACACATTTAAAAATTCCCTGAACAGGGTGCCACCACTGAGAAGGCCCTCTGCCTGGTTCCCTGTATCTTGGCTTCTCGCAGTGAGGGAACCGCCAGAAGGCCCTCGGATCTGGACCTCAGTGTCCAGGCAGAACGATGGGGGTGGAGACACTCCCAAATATTTCCCAAGCATCTCAAACTGCATCTGCTCCCTTCTGGGATCTTCTTGTGCCCTTCTTATGATCCTGTGCATTCTTAGAGACCGGGGTGGGAGGGGAACTTGTTGCGGCCAGAGAGGGAGGCTCCTGGGATTATTCAGCAGCCTTTTGACACACACACCCTTTCCACTTCATGCTGTGATTCCTGCATGTTTGGGGGTTGGACTAGATGACCCTCGGAACCCCTTCCAATTCTTCTGTACTTCTGTGTAGCCCATTTTGTAGACCAGGTGGGAGATACCGCATCAGAATGAAAGCAGTTGGAGGGTAGCAGCCAGGCGGGCCACATCCCCTTTCCTTCTGCGGGTGCTGATATTGTCTGCGCCTGAGGCCCACCAGATCTGGAGTCCTCGGCCAACAGGGAAACGGGTCCCAGATGTGGCCGACATCTGGGAGGTCCTGTAGCCAGCTTTGAATGTGGAGGAACTTGCAATGCATGGCTCGCCGCAGCCAGCCCTGTAACACCCAGGGTTCCTGAAGGCCGCCACAGTTGCTCAGAGATAAGGAGTTTTGCAAAACAGCCCCTTCTTTCCATGCCAAAGATGGGCAGTGCTGGCATAAAGGACTTTTGAACTTTTGCAAGAATCCATCCGTTTTGCTTTGGAAGGAAAGTGGTGGTGAGCTGGGTGTTTGCCTATGGGGTGCTGTGGGAGTGGGCTGCCTGCTCTGCCAGGGGGCTCAACGAGAGACCCTTCCCAGGGCTCTGATTCTGTGTCCCTGAGGAGTTTCTGCCCTGCTGCCTTTGGAGGTAGGCTCTTCCGGGGTTAAGGTGCCCATTTTGAAGGGCGAAGGCATGGAACCACGGAAGGGGAGAGGGCTCTTGCGCTCCAATCCTGCTTGCAGACGTTTCCCATTGGGACGTCTACATGGCCACTGTGCTGAGAGGATGCTGGACTAGGTGGGTCATTTGGCCTGATCCAGCAAGCTCTCTTTATGTTCTTAAAGGACCCCTGACCATTAGGTCCAGTCATGGCTGACTCTGGGGTTGCGGCGCTCATCTCGCTTTATTGGCCAAAGGAGCCGGCGTACAGCTTCCGGGTCATGTGGTCAGCATGACTAAGCCGCTTCTGGCGAACCAGAGCAGCACACGGAAATGCCGTTTATCTTCCCGCTGGAGCGGTACTTATTTATCTACTTGCACTTTGACATGCTTTCGAACTGCTAGGTGGGCAGGAGCAGGGACTGAGTAATGGGAGCTCACCCCATTGCGGGGATTTGAACCTCCGACCTTCTGATCAGGCTCTGTGGTTTAACCCACAGCGCCACCTGCATCCCAAACTCTTTATGTTCTTACGTGAGGGTATAAACAACTATGACTACCTGAATGATGCCCCTGCCACCCCAAAGTGGTTTTTCCATTGGGGTGCCCATTTCTTAAGCTCTGTGCTGTGTCTCGTTAAGTGTTTCTGGCTGGAACACCATTCATCAGGCTTGCAAAGTCCCCGTTTCCCTCGACAGCACCACCACACAATACAACTCTTCTCCTCCAGAAGAGGTTCTTGCTTCTACCAACACCTCCAACAGTAACAGTGCTGCTGGCCAAGGAGATAGGCTTGCACAGAACTTCACAGGTTTATCAAAGGAGCTGAGGTCCTGCAATGACTTTATCCGTGTACAGAATTCCAGACCCCAAGACATAGCGATGGCCCTTGAAAAGGAGTCACACAAGTTCAGAGGAAGTTGCTTTGGGCTTATCCTCTTGTCCCGCTTTCCTCTAGAGAAAACTGCTCTTTAGCACTTAATCAGAGCAAACAGCCATCCAGGTTTTCTGTGGATTGCTGTTTGTTCTGATTCAGCACTAAAGAGCAGGCTTTTTCCGGGGAGAGGAGTGGGGCAAGGAGGAAACCACTCGGACCCATGATTTATAGGCACAGAAGAAGAGGAAGTGTGGACGAGGCCTTTGGAAGAACTTTCCAAGGGTAAGATCTGTTAAAGAGCAGAACGGACTCCCTTGGAAGGTCTTGATCTCTCCCTCTCTGGAGATTTTTAAGCAGAGGTTCTCCAGTGTCTCCTGAGACAGTTGTTTGCCAACAAGGATGGCCAACGGTAAGGGATGATTCAGCTGAGAGTTGGACTAGATGACCCTTGGGGTCCTTTGCATGATCCTGCATGCAAATCCCATGCTCTGCCCACTGGGCTAAAGTCCCTCTCCCATCATGGAGGCAGAGAGGTCTGTTAACGGCTGTGAACCACGATAATACAATGGAACTTCCTTGTTCAGATGCAGTCTACCTCTAATGCCGGGGATGGAGGAAAGATCAGCCAACCTCATGCTCTTCTTGCGACCTTCCCAGCGGCTCATGGTAGGATCAGAACACAGGAGCAGATGGACCTGGGTCTGATCCTGCAAAGCTGCTCTTCCGCCTACCACTTGCCAGCTGGCTATGCTCTCCCCACCAGGAAAGGGCAGCGGGGTTTCAGGAAACATGGGAACCAGAACAGGCCGTGTGCTTCGCAAAATCTCTGGCAAAAGGCGCTGTCCAGTGTGGGTTTTTGTAGCAGCACACAACGGGAAGCCTGTTAGCGAGGAAAGCCGCAAAGTTAACAACTCTCTGTTTCTAGGAAAGAGCTGGGCTGGCTTCCAAGTGCATAATGTGATATCAGCCTCTGGCTTCCCAGAAGCAGCCGTGCAGAGTCCGGGCTGGTCCCCTCAGCTGGCACCGGCGCTCGTGGGGTTGGGAAATCGAGCAAAAAAAATGCTGTCCACTACTAGGAAAGCACCGGGAGGCCTGCCAAAGACCCTCGGGGCGTCTGGTGGTGCGCGCACACACACAGGGGAATGTGCAAATTATCGTGCTGCCCGGCTGCACGACAGCATTTGTAGATACGGCACATTTCGGCACGCCAAGGGGGTCAGCTCTTAGGGGCTGCCGTGCAGGTGAAATCACCGGCCCTGACAGATTCGGAGAATGTTGCAAACTGCATAAACCCGGACTGTGCAACATCACCCATGCTCCCCTCTTTGGTCCTGTTCAGGTGACCATTGGTGTGTTGGGGACAGGCTGGGGTCTCTCTGCGCCTGTTATGTCTTTGGATGCCCCTTGGTCCAGAAATAGCCAAAGTCCAAGCCTGAACATTATTCCCACCTTTCCTTGGGCTTGCTTTTATGGTTATAGGAAGCGGGTAGCGCTGTGGTCTAAACCACCAAACCTCTTGGGCTTGCCGATCGGAAGGTCAGCGGTTCGAATCCCCGCGACGAGGTGAGCTCCCATTGCTCTGTCCCAGCTCCTGCCAACCTAGCAGTTTGAAAGCACGCCAGTGCAAGTAGATAAATAGGTACCGCTGCGGCAGGAAGGTAAACGGCATTTCTGTGCGCTCTAGTTTCCGTCACGGTGTCCCGTTGCACCACAAGCGGTTTAGTCCTGCTGGCCACATAACTCGGAAAACTGTCTGTGGACAAACACTGGCTCCCTCGGCCTGAAGTGAGATGAGCACCACAACCCCATAGTCGCCTTTGACTGGACTTAACCGTCCAGGGGTCCTTTACCTTTTTACCTGTTTATGGTTAAGCAAGTGCAAGTCGCTTTCAAGAACTACACCGAATAGTCACATCAGTGCAAGACAGAGGATTTCAAGGCTGGAGATATTTTGCAAGTGTCACATTCTTTTTCATCTTTTTCTCTACCTGTTCATTGGTTTTGATTGCCTTACACTGTTATTTTGGGCCCCGTTTTGTTTCCTTAACGCTGGTGTGACGAAGCGTCCCCGTGATATCACCCCAGCCAGTTTTGGACCATGCAGCCAATGTTACAGTGTCACAGTGCAACATACCCAATTAGCTTCGGTTGTGTGATGATGGTCAGTACCATAAATGCATGCCTCCATGCCCTCCCCCCAAAAGGCAAAACAAGTAACTCTTTGTGACCATTTTGTGACCAAGAAAGATTGAACAAGGGACTCAGTGATGGTCAGTGTCCTGCAACGTGGACTTTAGTGTGAGCAGAGACTGCCCTCTGGTGGCCATGCGAGGGCAGCAGGCATCCTGCAAGAGTTCATTGCAACTCTAAGCCCCATTGACGTCAATGGCATTAATTGCTCTCCTAATGAATATCGTTTAGCAATGTTCTCCAGTGGGTTGCACTTCCTCATCTGTCTCTTGGTGGTCCCTGTGTTGTGCTGTGAAAATAGCACCCAACATTATTATTCATATTATTAATATTGTTCATTTCATCTTTATCCTGCCATTCCAACATGGAGCGCAGGGCAGAGTACATTCTCTCCCCCCTCACAACAACCTTGCAGAGGAGGGCTGGGTGAGAGACAGCAGCGTTGGATTTCATGGCTGAGGGAGGAGACCTTACTTGGAAAATCAATACAACCCAGGTGGTTAAGAAAGCCCAACAGAGACTCCATCTCCTCAGAATATTGCGAAAGAACAATGTCAATCAACATTTGATGATCTCCTTCTACCGGTCAACAACAGAAAGTGCCCTTTCATAGTGCGTCACGGTGTGGGACGCTGGTTTGACATCAACTGATAGGAAGTGCCAACCTAGCAGTTCAAAAGCATGTCAAAGTGCAAGTAGATAAATAGGTACCACTCCAGCGGGAAGGTAAAAGGCATTTCCGTGCGCTGCTCTGGTTCGCCAGAAGCGGCTTAGTCCTGCTGGCCACTTGACCTGGAAGCTGTACGCTGGCTCCCTTGGCCAATAAAGCGAGATGAGCGCCGCAACCCCAGAGTCGGTCACGACTGGACCTAATGGTCAGGGGTCCCTTTACATTTACATTCTGCATGGACTAGTTGCATTGCAACATGTGCAAGTGGCTTGAGATACCTATGAGGTCCATAAATTACCATATAGCATCTATTCAACACACAAAACAGCAACGATTTGTTGTTGACAAAGGACAGCTGGACATATAAAGGGCCCCGTTACCTTCAGGAGCTGAGGGCCTCATCAAACCTCAATCCGACCCTGACTGTACACGACTCCATGGGGCAAGGGGGGGCCGCTGGACGCCCGCTCTACCTGTGCCCCTGGCATTAATCCCTTTCCCTTGCTTTCCCCTCTCCTTCAGAGACGACGACCGCCAGCACCTCAGCCTTTGTGGTCCCCACCACCAGCAGCCTCGGGAACTCGGAGGAGCAAGGCAGCGATGGAGCCATCGCCCTGTCCTGGGTGGCTAGTCTGCTATTGGTGGCTTTCAGCATCCACTTTATTTAGTGAGTGTCTCTTAGCACCCTCCTTGTGGGGAGAAGGGGGCAGGGGGAAAAGGGGAAAGAAAATAGGGGGGGTTATATGGAAGCTGGCATCCATCTGTCTCGGGAGACGCTGGAGGGGTCCGCCTTTGGGGGTGAGGTCAAGCCGTTGGGAGGTTGTGGCTGTTGGGACCATGGACCGCTCTCCCTGTGGACTCGCCTTCCTTGGAGGTTTCTCAGCAGAAAGTTCTTCCCGACGTTTGGCCCCGTGAGAAGAGGGTGCTGGACTAGACAGGCTCTCCATAGGATCTTTTTGTTGTTGTTAGATCGTTTTTATTAATTTTCCAATAAAAGACATCCAATTAACATATCAAATCATGATCCAGTAAAAATAAAAAAATAAAAAAATACAATAAGGTTGAATTATCTTCCGAATTGTAATTATTAATTTTGCGGCTTCCCATAGCCTGCACCTTGAAGCATGTCCAAATCTCAGTCCTCCCTCTCAGCAATTTTTCCATATTTCCACATCTCGATTTTAACTCTCCAAGGCTCTCCATAGGATCTTGTGGTAGCCAATTTCCTCCTCTTTGCATTTGTCCAGTCCCTTTCTAAAACCATCCAAGTCTCTCGCCATCACTGCCCCCAGTGGCAGTGAGTTCCAGGGTTTAACAAGAGGCGGTGACAACCATCACCAATTTGAATGGCTGCCTCAGAGGTTGGCCAATGTGGGAACAGGACGCTGGACTAGGGGGGCACTTCTTATGTTCACTTTTCCTTTCCCTCCCCCTTCCTCTAGACTCGGCCTCGGAGCCCCGCTGAGGAGGTCCCCGACTCACCGGAACGTCTGTCTTTGCTTCTGTTTTGCACATGGTCTGAAGGACGTGTTCCGTTTCTCTTCATCGCTGCACTTCTCAGAAGGCCGAGCCCCCCCAAAAAGAAGATCCAAGGGGGTCCAGGCTCTCCGCCCCCCCACCCACCTGCCTGCCACCCAACCAACTACAAACTTACCCAGAACTTTGCAAAGCCGCCTGACTAAACCTTCAAAAAGACAGAGGAGCTCTCCTCGCACGCGAAAGTGACAGGCGGGAATGTGGGGTGGGATTGGGGGCGGGGGGAGGAGAAAGGCAGGCCTGAAGTGGGGGGGAGGGAGGGAGGGAGCAGCAGCCTGGAGCACCAGCCACCCCCTGGCCCCGGGTTCAGATCATACAGCTAAACCACCACGCCAAAGACCCTCTGCTGGGCATGCTTCGAACCCGCAGCCCGGTTCCTGGACACAGGAGCGCGACAGACGGACGGACGGACAGGGCGGCTCCGGGAGGGGAGGCCACGAACCTGACGCCCGGGGGGGGGCTGCCCCACAAGGCCGGCGTTCCTCTTCCTCCCCTTCCTCCTCTTGGCAGCTGTGAGAGAACGAACCTTTGAGCCCTCGGCCGGGCAGAGAGAGTCAAATGTTCCCGCGGAGGCATCGCGGCTCTGCCCCACACATCACGGTGGGGGGCGGAATAAAGCAAGCGCCCCACCGGGAGCCACAAGACGGGTGCGTCAAGGCGGCTGGCGGGTCTTTGTTTTTTAAAAGAAGCCGTTCGTAACTGTCCCACCAAAGGAGACGTCGGGAGGGGGTCCTATCTTGGAAAACACACGCTCACCCCTTCCCTCCCGCCCCATTTGTAGCTGTGTGTCCCCCTTCCGTTTATACAGAGAAACTCCTTCGGTTTGTGTATTGGTCTTATTACTGGGGAGTGGGATGTATACCCGATGGAACTGTAGCTAAACTAAGATGTCCTCTCGGCCCCCCACCTCACCCAAAACTGCCCTGTTCCCTCTCTTCGCCCCCCCCCCTTCCCCAAGCCCTGTTTTGTAAGAATCCGGCTTCCCCAAATTCCCTTCCTCTCCCTCCCTCCCCTCGTTTCAAAGTGCAGTATTGAACACCCTACGCCCTATTATTCCAAAACGATAATATGCTGTATTTGAACTTTTTATAGATGTGTATATATAAAAAAAAAACTTTTAGAATCACACACACTTCACTGAAGGAAAAACAAAAAAACAAAACACCCGCGCTCACACAAGAGAGAGATTGTTCATTAAATGTGACCATTTCATTATGGCTTTTTTGTGAATGTGGTAAATGGTTTGGTTTGGAGCCTTGGAGCCAGGAGCCTTGAAACGAGGAAGAAGAAGAAGGATCTGCCGTCTCATCAATGAAGGTGCCAAGGCAATAAGGGGGGCACATGGGGGGGACAGGACACACACATAAGGGGCACCTTGAGGTGTCTTTGCAAAATTCGTCCCACCACTAGGAAGAACTTTCTGGCAGTAAGAGCCCATGGACGGTGGAGCAGACTCCCGGAGAAGGTGGTGGTCTTTCCTTCTTTGGAGGTTTTTAAGCAGAGGTTGGTTGGCCGCCTTCCAGGTATTGTGATTCCAGGCATTGGAGGGGGCTGGACTGGATGACCCTCAGGGTCCCTTCCAGCTCTGCAGCTCTAAGATTCAATCATCTTCATCATCTTCACCATCATCAAACCTTTATTGGCATCGCTTACAAACATTCAGAATAAATAGGCAGTGAGTCGCCGCCATATTATTATTATTATTATTATTATTATTATTATTATTATTATTAATTTCTACACCGCCCATCTGGCTGGGTTTCCCCAGCCACTCTGGGCAGCTTCCCATAGAATATTAAAAACTCAATAAAACATCAAACAGTAAAAGCTTTCCTAAACAGGGCTGCCCTGAGATGTCTACTAAGTCAGATAGTTTATTTCCTTGACATCTGGTGGGAGGGCGTTCCACAGGGCGGGCACCACCACCGAGAAGGCCCTCTGCCTGGTTCCCTGTAACCTCCCTTCTCGCAGCAAGGGAACCGCCAGCAGGCCCTCGGCGCTGGATCTCAGTGTCCGGGCAGAATGATGGGGGTGGAGGCGCTCCTTCAGGTATACAGGACCGAGGCCGTTTAGAGCTTTGAAGGTCAGCACCAACACTTTGAATTGTGCTCGGAAACATCCTGGGAGCCAATGTAGGTCTTTCAAGACCGGTGTTATGTGGTCTTGGCAGCCACTCCCAGTGGCCCGTCTAGCTGCCACATTCTGGATTAGTTGTAGTTTCCGGGTCACCTTCAAAGGTAGCCCAATTTAGAGCGCATTGCAGTAGTCCAAGTGGGAGATAACCAGAGCATGCACCACTCTGGTGAGACAGTCCGCGGGCAGGTAGGGTTTCAGCCTGCGTACCAGATGGAGCTGGAAGACAGCTGCCCTGGACACACAATTGACCTGTGCCTCCATGGACAGCTGTGGGTCTAGGAGAAATGAAATGTACTCAGAGTCGCAAAGTGATTTCATGCTCTTTATTCAGCTCATAGTGGAGAGGAGGAATGAATGAAAGTCCCCTCACAGTATCTGCTTTATATACATTATTTACACAATGGGCTGCACATGATTGGTTAATTCTGGAATTCTCCTGTAGGCCAATCAGGTTGTGGATTCACTTCTATCTGGAGCAGGATTGGGTGGTTCCTGCCAACCAATCATCCTCCTGCATTGTTCTAGGACCAATCAGACTGCTGCAGTTTGGATCCTATTCAACTCAGTACATATCAAGAAACATACCAAATTTCCTCACCTTTTCCCCTTGAGGTTTGGTTATTGGGGGCTCTTTTGCAAAGCCATCATGGAGGAAGAGTGACCAATATCCCAATCCCTCTTCTGGTTTATCAGGAAGTGATTTATAACGGGGACAGGGAAATGAGTGTTTCCAGAGCTGGGTGACAAGCCACCGTTTGCACTGGCCCTGAGAGCCACGTAGGGGGTCCTTTGGGGGTGGGGGTCTGGCCAGCGCTGGCTTCAGTGATCCTCTTCCTTCAGCTGAGAAGGGAAAACGACTCTTTCCCCATCCAGATCCCCATTAACAAGTCCCACCCCTCCTGGAACGAGGTCCAGGAAATGAGGATTAGGAATTAATTAGGGGCCCAGTGCAGCTTTTATTGCACTGCTAAAAGTTTTTAGGGCTCATTGGAGGGATGTGAGAGCCCACAGTGGGGTTGATGGGAAGTTTGCCCCTTGGCATATTGAACTTCCATGCTCCGAGCTCCTTGATGCGCGCACACTGCTGGGATCAGGGGAGGAACGGGGAGCGGAGGAGAAATATGGCTGTGAGGTGGGAGATGTTCAACAACGGGACCAGATGCGGATCTCAGAATACAGCTCCTATCCCTTTTGGCTCAAACAGTCTTCACAGACAGGTCAGGTGGTGAGGAGTCACACGAGTGCATGCAAGTTTCAGCTGCAAGGACCGAGCCCAGAGCAGTCAGAGTCTGAGCTCTTGAGAGACATCGGTAGCAAAGTCTCACTGCCTGGCAGTTGTTCATTAGTGGGTTTTCAGAGCCAATTTTGAAAACCCAGGACCCATCCGAAATGCAAGGCTAGTACAGTCATACCTCATGTAACGTCCACTTCATGTTACGCTCTTTCAGGTTACGTCCTGTGGCGACCCGGAAGTACCGGAAGGGGTTACTTCTGGGTTTCGCTGCTCGCGCATGCGCAGAAGCGCAAAATGACATCATGCACATGCACAGAAGCGGCGAATCGCAACCCGCACATTCTGCTGGGAGCCGCCGGGAAAACTCAGCCAGATGGGTGTGGTATAAATAATAATAATAATAATAATTATTATTATTATTATTATTATTATTATTATTATTATTATAGAAGATAAGACTTAGGACTCATTCAGACTCTCTCCTCTCCTGGCATTTTCCCAGAAAAGCCTGCATTTTTCCACTGAATCAGCAAATATCAAACTGCTTTTCTGCGGATTGCCAGTTGCTCCAGTTTAGTGGTAAAACACCCATTTGGACACAGAACTTTAAAACGCAGGTCTGTGCTGGAAAGCACAGTGGAAAAGGAAGTATGGATGAGCCCGAAGTCGTCTCTTTTCCAGGTGAAACATCCCCAACTCCCTCAAACGTCAGAGAGAAGATGGAGCCAGCTTGCTTTCTGCTGCCAACGTTTAGCAGCCGTATAACATGGGAATATAGCTTGTTAGATTTTCTTAGTTCATTTGGTTGCATGCAACACTCC
Source organism: Podarcis liolepis (assembly GCF_965112155.1). Taxonomy (NCBI): domain Eukaryota; kingdom Metazoa; phylum Chordata; class Lepidosauria; order Squamata; family Lacertidae; genus Podarcis; species Podarcis liolepis. The sequence goes on from NC_139565.1 coordinate 64,315,085, forward strand.
ACTCTTTCTAGCCTTCTTGCAATGAGTTTAAAATCCTTTACTTACAGAATGCTCCAAAGGTCAGATTCATGCATTTATCCAGGCAGCAGCAAGGAGAACACAGGCAGAATACTCTGGGGTAGAAAACACAGAATATGTGCTGTAAGCTGGGAGCAAAACTTACCGTAGACACGTCTTCCTTGGTCAGTTACATGGAGAGCGAGCAGGAAGACAAGGCTTCACCTCCACCCTCATTTGGAGAGGAGGGGGCGTGGCCTAACTGAGTCTAGGAAACACATCTCTATTGTCTTAACCCTAGTTAACCCACAAAGAGATGTTCACGGGGAAGAGATAACCTTGGAAGGCAGTGGACTCTGCTTTGGTGGAGGCCCATCTGTCAGTGATTCTTTAGCTGTGAATCGGGGTCAGACTAGATGACCCCAAGGTATTAAAGCACCCATGACAACGAACCTCTGCTTAAAAGCTTCCAACGGAGTCCCCCTTCTGAGGCAGTGCGTTCCACTCGGAAGGTGGAGGGCTCTCCTTCCCAGCCATGTCTTGCCCTCCCTCTCCACTTACTCACCAGGAGACCTCTCTTTCTTTCAGATCCTCCCCCCCCCCCCAACCACAGGAGAGGAAGGACCTCCAAGGAAGGCAAGCAAATTAGCCGGCTTCTCCTCGCAAGCTGCCTTTTAAATGCCCCATTAACAGGCTGCACCGCTTCATCATTTATTAATGTTTCATTAGTGTTGAAAACATCTGGTAATTAATTATGCGCTAATTATAGATTCACGGCCCTGGGCCCTGAAAGCCCGGGTGATTTATAACAGCTGACGGCTCTCCATCAGCCCCCTCCTCACGGGAAGCGCTGGTGAGTCATGTCTGCTCCCAACCAGGGCTTGAGCCTTCGCTTTGTCAGAGGCACGCAGAGCCGGTTCACAGGGGCAGCGCAGACTGAGAACCGAAGGAGAACCTGGTGGATCAGGCCCAGCGGCCCATCGAGTCCACAGAGTCCTCTTGCTGTCCTGAAGACGTTCTGCTGGCCAGAGGCCCCAGCAGGAGCAGCTAGGGGGTGAACCCACCCTGAGACCCAGGCTCCAAATATTTCCCTTAACTGCCCAAGTGGTTCTGGGTAGGAAGTGAAGGCAAGAGTCTTCTATTTATTATTATTATTATTATTATTATTATTATTATTATTATTATTATCATTATCATTATCATTATCATTATCATTATCATTATCATTATCATTATTATTTATACCCAGCCAGAGCCGGGCTCAGGGTGGCTAACACCAGTAAAATTACAGTAAAAGCATAATGGGGGGTGGGGAACCAATTTAAAATACAGGTTAAAATGCAATTTTAAGCCTCATTTTAAAATAGCTGATAAATCAAAACCATAAGGGGAGGGAAACATAAGGGTCAGACTGAGTCCAAACCAAAGGCCAGGCGGAACAGCTCTGTCTTGTAGGCCCTGCGGAAAGATGTCAAGTCTCACAGGGCCCTGGTCTCTTGGGACAGAGCGTTCCAGCAAGTCGGGGCCAGTACTAAAAAGGCCCTGGCCCTAGGTGAAACCAGTCTAAGCACCTTAAGACTTGGGACCTCCAAAGTGTTGTCATTTGTGGACCTTAAGGTCCTCTGCGGGGCAGACCAGGAGAGGCAGTCCTGTGGGTACATGGGTTCTAGGTCTTGCATTTTGTTTTCTAGAATATGGTCCTTGGAGGTAGACTGCCTCTGAACCTGGAGGCTCTCTAGATCCTTTGTGGCTACTGGCCCTCATATAGACTGGCTTCGGGCTTCCATTTTCACAGCAAACCGATGAATGAAAGATGCAACCGCACACTTCCAAGGTCCTTTCTTCCCAGATACGCCTCTCCATTTCCCACCCAGAGGGGTATCTAGTTGGGCCGCGGCAGCTCATAGGATACTAGAATCCTGCATTCCGGGGGTTGGACTAGATGACCCCGTGGGTACCTTCCAAATCTGTGATTCTTTGGAGAGGCTTCCCTTGGCCTGACACCCACAGGTCGCATCCTATACTAGGCTTTCTTTAGCATATGCACCACCAGGGTGCTTCGGCGCATGCACGTGACGTCATTTTGTGCTTCTGCGCATGAGTGAGCGGCGAAACCCAGAAGTAACCCTTCCTGGTAATTCCAGGTTGCCGTGGGACGTAACCTGAAAGAATGTAACATGAAGCGGACGTAACATGAGGTATGACTGTATATATGAATTTTGTTTTTCTAGCTTGATCAAAATTATTTATTATTTCATAACAGGTAGATAGTTAAGGGGACGCGGGTGGCGCTTTGGTCTAAACCACAGAGCCTAGGACTTGCCGATCAGAAGGTCGGTGGTTCGAATCCCCACGACGGGGTGAGCTCCTGTTGCTCGGTCCCTGCTCCTGCCAACCTAGCAGTTCAAAAGCACCTCAAAGTGCAAGTAGATAAATAGGTACCGCTCTGGTGGGAAGGTAAACGGCGTTTCCGTGCGCTGCTCTGGTTCGCCAGAAGTGGTTTAGTCATGCTGGCCACATGACCCGGAAGCTGTACGCCGGCTCCCTCGGCCAGTAAAGCGAGATGAGCGCCATCGAATTGCAAGTAGATAAATAGGTACCGCTCTGGTGGGAAGGTAAACGGCGTTTCCATGCGCTGCTCTGGTTCGCCAGAAGTGATTTAGTCATGCTGGCCACATGACCTGGAAGCTGTACACCGGCTCCCTTGGCCAATAAAGTGAGATAAGCGCCATCGAAGTGCAAGTAGATAAATAGGTACCTCTTAATCGGGAAGGTAAACGGCGTTTCCGTGTGCTGCTCTGGTTCGCCAGAAGTGGTTTAGTCATGCTGGCCACATGACCCGGAAGCTGTACGCTGGCTCCCTCGGCCAATAAAGCGAGATGAGCGCCGCAACCCCAGAGTCATCCATGACTGGACCTAACGGTCAGGGGTCTCTTGACCTTTACCTAGATAGTTAAGAGCTTAGGCGGCTTCAGCGGTGGGCACCTGGTGCCCCTCCAGAATTCGGCACCCGGGTGCCCCACACCCCTTGCACCCCCGGGTAAAGATGGCCCTGATCCTATGTCACAAGAAGAGGCTGCTGGATCAGACCAAAGGTCCACCAAGTAAAGCACCCTGTTCCCTCAGAGGCCGGTCAGAAGCTTGTGGGAAATCTGCAAGCAGGATTCAAGCACAGGAGCAACTTTCTTCTCCTGTGGTTTCTGGCATTCAGAAGTGTTTCTGCCTCAATAGCCCTCCATGAATTTTTCCAGTCCTCTTTTAAAGCCATCCATGTTGGTGGCCATTGCTGCCTCAAGTGGCAAGGAGTTCCACAGTTCAACTCTGCTGCTGCCTGAAGGGTTTTCTTCTGTCTTCCAAGCAGAAGGACTGATTAGTACAGGCCTGGACTGATAATCCGGCCGCTGTTTCGCATGGAGGTGGGGAAGTGAATTATTCAGTCAAGGGTTCCTTTGATCTTTGCACAGAGAGAACCCTCTCCCCTGACGCTGCCTGTCAAAGCTGCCTCTGGCCGGATGGATAACCGACTCCCGCTCTCTTTTCCAGACCACACCCCAAAGGGATCCTTCGCAGGCGCCATCTGAGCAGGCCTGGGAGAGGGACAGGTGGGGGGAGGACATTGCCCACTCCAGGTTTCCCTGCTGCTGCTCATAGCAAGGAAGGGGCGTCATGGAATGAACTGGTCACCAGTTTATCATTTTATAATCACATTTAGATTCCACCTCGTCTTCCAAGGGGTTGAAGGTGCAACAGTTGAGCAGCAGCATCATGTGAGTCTATAAAGTTGCAAAAGTAATATTACTCCAGGTCCAGTTTCCTTGGAATGAAGGTCGGCAGAGACTGCAGAGTCTTCAGGGTGTAGAATTTTATTTGCACATCTATACAATCTGAGCATAGGATTTTTATTTTATTTTCAAATGGGTTTATTTGATTTTCCATATTAAAATTTACATTCACACCACGACATACTACATAAGAACAAGATTCCCAAAAATCTCCTGGACTTCCCTTTGTGAGTCCTTTCCTTCTGCATCTTTTAGAATGATCCAGATTGTTATATCTCCACAATGTCCGTAGTTCTTCATTACGTTACAAGTGTGATTGCAATGCCACTAATGGTTTTAACTCTTTGCAATGGCTTTTAAGATCAATGGGGAGGTGAAGCTCAGGTCTTGTTCCTCTAGGGAGGGGCGAATGAAGGCGTTGTGACACCTGGGGCAACAAACCGCAATGTACGGAGCATGTGCGGCCTCACTACGTATGCCGCATGCGCCGCACATAGCGATGCTGCACATGTGCTGTACATAGCGGTTTACTGGTGCCGGCTCCCCAGCACCATACGGACAGTGCCGGGATCCTCCGTTCGCGGCTGTAGTGGCGACGGAGGGATCCCACCGCCGTCTGTACGGCGCTTAGGTGGCGCCGCCGGCAAACCGCTATGTACAGTGCATGTGTGCAACGCCGCACATGCGCTGAACATAGTGGTTTGCTGCCAGTGCCAGGATCCTCTGCTCGCTGGCTCCACCTGCGGCTGCAGTGGCACAATGGCTGCTTGCGCCTCCGCCAGCCCCCGCAGGGTGCCTTCTTGTCACACACCCCAGACATGGCACCCAGCGCGCAATGCCCTCCCCACCCCACCCCGTTGCGACGCCACTGCCTCTAGACCAGGGTTTCCCAAAAGTGAGTCTCCTGCTGCAGTTAGACTACAACTCCCATCATCCCTAGCTAGCAGGAGCATTGGTCAGAGATGATGGGGATTGTAGTCCAAAAGCAGCTGGAGACCCAAGGAACCCTGGTCTAGACCAAACAGATGCAGTCGCATGAGGCTACTGGTCCTTTCGTGGAGAAAATCTGCTAGCACTTTGTCGAGGTTGCCACACGAGGGCACATGTGAGCATATTCCAGCCTTCCTTAGGTTTTCCCGTGGGGCAGCAGGGTTTTATATTTTATTTTATTTTATTTATTTTGTATTGCATCTTTGAAAATTACAGAGAGAAAATAAATTAAAAGTTACACGCAAATACACAAAAAGAAAAGAAGAAGAAAGAGAGAAAAAGAATAAAGCAAAGAATACAAGCAATACACACAATTGTTCAAAGGATACAAACCGTCATTTGAATATTCTATACAAAAAACTCCCAGAAAGGAATTACATTAATATTTCTTCTTCTCCTTTCCTTTACAATCACTTTCTTTCTGTTCTACTAAACTTGTTTGAATCCTTGATATGTTAATTGACTTCCCTCTATCTCTTTGCGGCTTCAGCACTTCTCATTAGTTACCAATAATCTGTATTCCTTTATTCAAATCAGTCCCCCCCCCATTATGTCTCTGAAATTAATCTAAGCACAACCAAGTATTATTTTTGGAACCATATTTAGTCCGATACTTTGCTTTCTGCTCCCCAAGTCCCTGGGGGAATAGAGGAATTTCCAGGGCACCTTTGAAGATCATCTTTGCTTGTGAGCAGAGAGAGAGGGGGGGATGTCCAACTCCAATGTCTGCAGCCTTATGCCAGGGCAAATGAGAAATGGAGAGCTGGAAGGGACCACAGAGCACATCTAGTCCACCCTCTGCAATGCAGGAATCTTTTGCCCAATGTGGGATTCGAACCCATGACCCTGAGATGTTCTACCAAGTGTGGGGTAAGGTTATTACATGCCTCCCCAAATCAACACAGACTGTGGAAACTTCACACTGGACTTCAAGCATCTGGCATTGTGTGCCTCCCCATTCTTCCTCCAGACTCTGGGTCCTTGGTTTCCAAATGAGATGCAAAAGCTGCTCTCATCAGAAAAGAGATTTGGGGAGCCATGGCATCAGCTGGTGTTGGTCCACTGTGCTTCATTAAGTCCAGGGTCAACGCAGCAGTCTACCAGGAGATTTTGGAGCACTTCATGCTTCCTTCCGCAGGCGAGCTTTATGGGGATCCTGACTTCATTTTCCAGCAGGACTTTGTCACCTGCCCACACTGCCAAAAGTACCAAAACCTGGTTCAATGTCCATGGGATTACTGTGCTTGATTGGCCAGCAAACTCGCCTGACCTGAACCCCATAGAGAATCTATGGGGCATTGCCAAGAGAAAGATGAGAGACATGAGACCGAGCAATGCAGAAGAGCTGAAGGCTGCTATTGAAGCTTCCTGGTCTTCCATAACACCTCAGCAGTGCCACAGGCTGATAGCATCCATGCCACGCCGCATTGAGGCAGTAATTGATGCAAAAGGGGCCCAAACCAAGTACTGAGTACATATGCATGCTTCTACTTCTCAGAGGTCCAATATTGCTCTATTTGCAGTCCTTGTTTTGCTGGTTTCATTTAATATTCTAATTTTCTGAGATTGTCAATGTGGGGTTTTCGTCAGCTGTACGTCATGATCATCACAATTATAACAAATAAAGGCTTGACATACCTCGCTTTGCATGTCATGAGTCTATCTCATATATTGGTTTCACCTTTTAAGTTGAATTACTGAAATAAATGAACTTTTCCACAATATTCTAATTTTCCGAGTTTCACCTGTATTATTATTTTTAATTTTTTAATTTTTTTTATTTACAGCCCACCTTTCTTCTCCCTGACTCAAGAAGGCTTACATATAAAACAGAAACGGCTAAAAACATAGGGGTACAGAAAACAATCATCGAAAGCAATTAAACATTAATAGAATTGATGATATATTAAAAGGTACAGATAATGACAACCTAAACATAAGCAGAGCCTTCTGGATCAGGCCAGTGGCCCCTCTGGTCCAGCATCCTGGTCTCACAGTGGCTGACAAGGTGCAAGCAGAATTCGAACCCAAGATCACCTTGCCCTTCCTGCGGCAACTGGGATTCAGAAGCCTTGCTTCCTCCAGGTGTGGGGGCAGAGTAGGGTCACCAGGGCTAGGGGCCATTGATAACCTCCGTGAATTGATCTCATTCCCTTTGTTGTTGTTTTCTGTTATGTACTGAATAGGATCCAGAATGCAGCAGTCTGATTGGTCCTAGGACAATAGGATCCAGAATGCAGCAGTCTGATTGGTCCTAGAACAATAGGATCCAGAATGCAGCAGTCTGATTGGTCCTAGAGCAATAGGATCCAGAATGCAGCAGTCTGATTGGTCCGCAGGAGCCACCCAATCCAACTCCAGGTGGAAATGAATCCGCAACCTGATTGGCCTACAGGAGAATCCTGGAATTAACCAATCACATGGGGCCCATTGTGTAAATAATGTATATAAAGCAGACATTCTGGGGGAACTTCCATTCCTCCTCACCACTATGAGCTGAATAAAGAGCATGAAATCCGCTCTCGACTCCGAGTATATTTCAGCCATCTAGGCTGGTGGCCATTACCGCCTCCTGTGGCAGGGAGTTCCGTAGTTTATGAGAGTGAGCTGATTTGCAGGGCTGGTGTCAGGGCTGGATGGAAGGAGGGCTTAAGCCCTGTGCAGAACCTGGTGTGGGGATGCTTTGCAAGCCCTGACCATCGGCTCTGGGTTTGTAGAGAGTGGAGCTTCTGTCCACCTGGCTTGAGATCGAATCCTGCAGGCCCGGCAAGAGTATTGTTAGCCCAGAAATGGAAGCAAGAAGAAATTCCAATGAAAGAAGAATGGCAGACAAAATTAATGGACTATGCAGAATTGGATAAAATGACAGGAAGGATTCGAAACCTTCAGGACCAGAGATTCACAGAAGATTGGAAGATTGAAAGAAGTATACGAACTATTTGAAGAGCAATTGTAACAAATTACGCTAGTAGGACTACAAGAAGTTTTGTAAGGAGAAATACAAGAAGTGTTACGAAGTAGATAAAGAATGGAAATATTGGTTATGAGTTTTAAATGTAATAAAAAAGTAAGAAATGTAGACTAAGAGATTAGATTGGAGAAATTTTCAGACAGGACTGATGGAAGTTAAAAAAAAATTGAATAAGATGTAAAAGTATGTTTAATTACTGTTGAAAATGGTATGTTTGTTGCAGGAATTTATGTATAGGGTGGGGGGGTGTATAGGGTGGGGGGGTTGCCCCTCCAGCAGATATCATGCACATGCAGCCCACTACCAAAATCAACACAATCACTTTTGTGACTTTTGTGATTTGTCCCCACAAAATACTTCATCACAGTTTCTTCCTATCTATTCAAAGGGCCTTTGCTGCATGATACCAAATGTAACAATTCACTGATAAATGCATCTATGTACTGGCTCACTGGGAAAACTTCAGAAATTCATCTAGACATGTGAGCTCAGCTACTCAGCAGCCCCTCTGCCTGAGTGATACCGTATTTTTCGCTCTATAGGACGCACTTTTTCCCCTTCAAAAATGAAGGGGAAATGTGTGTGCGTCCTATGGAACGAAGACGCCATAGCCCCGCGACTCTCTCCCGGCTGGAGAGGTGACGCGCGGCTATGGCAGGAGCCTCTCCGCTGCCCCTTTCCGCTGCTCCCTGACCTGCTCTTTGGGGCTGGTGGTGGGCTTCCCCCCGCCAGCCCCAAAGAGCAGGTCGAAAGGAAGCTGAAGCCTGGAGAGCGAGAGGGGTCAGTGCACACCGACCCCTCTCGCTCTCCAGGCTTCCAAGGTAGCCGCCTGAACGCACCTTAAACCGCACCTTGTTTTAGAGCGGGAAAACAAGAGGGGGAAAGTTCTCCCCCTCTCTGTGCAGCGCCTCCTGCCGCTTCACTGAAGGGGCGCTGGGCAGAGAGGGGGAGAATTTTTTTTCTTGTTCTCCCCCTCTAAAACGAAGTGCGTCCTACTGTCCGGTGCGTCCTATGGTGCGAAAAATACGGTAATCCCTGGCATCCTGATACCTGAGTGCCAGACAGGTAGCCATTCCAGAAATATCAAACCCAGATGAAGACAAAAGGGTGTGATTAACTTGGCTGGGAAACAGGGAAATGTAAATATCTCTTTTGTTCCACTTGATGGGTGTTTGGTGGAGGGCAAGGAGAACCATGGGGCAGGGGCAGGGATGCTCAGATTACTGCCATCAGACCTCCCCTTTCATGATGTAACCGTGATGTATGAGTGATGTAGTTTGGGGGGGTGTAACATGGAGATTAGCAGCTAATAAAAGTTTGGGTTCTCTTTTGTTGGGGGCTTCCATCTTGTTCCACCTTGTGGCAGGTGGGAGTCCTGTCGCGACAGTCTTCAAGAGAGACCAAGCCTACTGGCTGCTGTTTTGCTCTGGTATTCCTGGCTGGTCACCTTATTTTTTGTCCAAGGGAACCCTCGGATTTCTCTGTTAACATGTTAAAACTCCATCTCTAAAGCTTTATCCAGACTCCTCCAACAGTCTCCTGGGTTCCTTGGCAGGTGCTTTGCTTCCTCGATGCGGATAAAATTCTGCATGCTGCCGATACAACAATAAAAGCTTCAGAAGCTGAGAGAATAAAAATAAGGAATGGGACGTTCCTGTATTTTAATCTGCAGGAAAACAGCCCAGAGTTCAGCAAAGTGGCAGAGATTCCTTGCAGTCTTTAGTACCCTCTTGTGGACATATTTGGTAGTGGTCCACAGTACAGCAACGTACACTCGGGGTCGTGTTAGGTGTTGGGGTGGCAGAGTTTTGTGGATGTAAGGCTAATCCTTAGAATTAGTAAAAATTAAGAATGAATCAATGTTTGATTAAACCATGCCAATCACAGAAACTCCAGGGTTTAGCTTTTGCAAAAATAAAAAAAAAGCTAAAGCAATTCTAGGCTGCATCAACAGAAGTCTAGTGTCCAGATCAAGGGAAGGAATAGTGCCACTCTATTCTGCTTTGGTCAGACCACACCTGGAGTACTGTGTCCAGTTCTGGGCACCACAGTTCAAGAAGGATGTTGACAAGCAGAGAGGTGTGCAGAGGAGGGCAACAAAGATGATCAAGGGTCTGGAAACCAAGCCTGATGAGGAGTGGTTGAAGGAGCTGGGTCTGTTTAGCCTGGAGAAGAGGAGGATGAGAGAAGATAGGATGTTGTTGTTGTTGTTGTTTAGTTGTTTAGTCGTGTCCGACTCTTCGTGGCCCCATGGACCAGAGCACGCCAGGCCCTCCTGTCTTCCATTGCCTCCCGCAGTTTGGTCAAACTCATGCTGGTCGCTTCGAGAACACCGTCCAACCATCTCGTCCTCTGTCATCCCCTTCTCCTTGCGCCCATCTTTCCCAACATCAGGGTCTTTTCCAGGGAGTCTTCTCTTCTCATGATGTGGCCAAAGTACTGGAGCCTCAGCTTCAGGATCTGTCCTTCCAGTGAGCACTCAGGGCTGATTTCCTTCAGAATGGAGAGGTTTGATCTTCTTGCAGTCCATGGGACTCTCAAGAGTCTCCTCCAGCACCAGAATTCAAAAGCATTAATTCTTCGGCCATCAGCCTTCTTTATGGTCCAGCTCTCACTTCCATACATCACTACAGGGAAAACCATGGCTTTTACTATAGGGACCTTTGTTGGCAAGGTGATGTCTCTGCTTTTTAAGATGCTGTCTAGGTTTGCCATCGCCTTTCTCCCAAGAAGCAGGCGTCTTTTAATTTCGTGGCTGCTGTCACCATCTGCAGTGATCATGGAGCCCAAGAAAGTAAAATCTCTCACTGCCTCCATTTCTTCCCCTTCTATTTGCCAGGAGGTGATGGGACCAGTGGCCATGATCTTCGTTTTTTTGATGTTGAGCTTCAGACCATATTTTGCGCTCTCCTCTTTCACCCTCAATAAAAGGTTCTTTAATTCCTCCTCACGGTTGTGTCATCTGCATATCTGAGGTTGTTGATATTTCTTCTGGCAATCTTAATTCCTCAAATATCTTCTGGAGCCTTAGGAATGGTGGAAAGCATGGGCCGTCAGTCCTGGCAATTGCTCCATCAGGGCAAGACCTACTGGGAAGTGTTGCTGAGTTGTCTGTTTGCTTCCTTGAAAAAAGAGTGAACTTCACTGACAATGGGGTTGGACTAGATGGCCTTTGGGAGTCCCTTCCAACTTCGTGATTTTATGATTCTTGCCTGTCAAAATAATTCTGGATCTTGTGGGTTGTCTTTGCTGTGATCTCGGTCTCCCTGCCACTTCATGCTCTCTGCATCTCTGATAAGGACCTCTTCTTCTTCTTCCTCCTCCTTCATCCAAGTCATTTACTGAGACCTTGGAGCAGCTTGGGTCCTTGGGAAGATGCTCTGAGCCTCCTTTTGAGCCCTCCTTGACGCAGAAACGTCACCCACTGGGTGCAGAAGTTCAGCCAGCTCCAAATCCATCTAAACTTGTCGCAGCCAAATTAAATAAGCCCCCGCTGTTCTCTTTATAGCTTGAAGAAATGTCTACATTTGGAAAATGTGCTGTTTATTGTTACGGTTAATGCATTCTTACCCCTCATTCTTCAGCTGACAAAGCAGCCAGAACAGCTTTCATGAGAAAAACAGTTAACAAATCATTAAAATAGTAAAAAGTGTCTAGTTTGCTTGTTTTCTTTTCTAAGCAGTCTATTTAAAGAGGTGGTGGTTCCAGGGCCGGTTCTCGAAGCCTCGCTATGTCCCGTTTTGAAAATTGTACATTATTTTGGAGGTGGGGGAGAGCTAAGGCTGCAATCCTAACCTCGGTTACCTGGGATTTAGCCCCACTGAATTCAGTAGGACTTGCTTCTGACTTGACATGACTAGGATTGCACAGTCTGTAAATCTTTTTCTCAACCAACAGGTCGCTGCAAAAATAAAATTAAAAAAATGGTGTCCACTGTGGATCATGCAAGTAACGACCAGCAGAGGGCAGCATAAGCCAGGACTCCAGCCCCTCTGAGCTGAAAAAAAGAAAGAAAACCCTGAGATTTCTCTTTTTTATTATTATTTAAGGGAAGGTTTAACCCTTTCCTTTCTGAAAACAAGGTTCTTAATCTGCCTCCATGAACGAGAGGCTGCTGTGGATGCGAGACCAGAGAAGCTTACACAAATATACATTTTAAAGACATCAGCAGAAGGCCAGTAACTGCATTTTCAGTTTATGAACGATATGAGCATCAACGAAAAATCACATTATGCATAAATGAATGTTGGGGGGAGAGAAATATGCAAGGAAGAGTCTATGCAAGGAACGATTATATTGATTGTGCAGCTTAAACTTTTTAACTCTGCGCAGAAGAGCAATAAAGCAAGATTGAAGTGAAGTGCAACTTAACCTTCTCTGAATTCTACACGGAACCACCTACATTCTTCCAGGCCTCTAGTTAAAGCTTCCTACATTATCCCAGCTGCCCCCAACTACATGAAATTCCAGAAATTTGGGCTCTGGTGGTCTTAGGCGTATGCTGCTAGAGATCAGTCCAGGATGCAGGAGCCAGGAAAATCCAAAAGGAAAATGAGTCCAAGCAATGCTAAATTTTTAAGAAAAAGAGGTGCCAGAACTCACCACAAACACCGCCTTGTTTTCTTATAATGGCAATGGTGCCCACCTGAGAGCGGACAGAACTGAGTCCCAGTGAGTTCTGGCTGGGGGGGGGGGGAAGCCCTGAGTCCAGGTAAGAATTAAATAAGTGTTTAAAAATAGAACAGGGAAGCCCAACCCCACCCAGGAACAAAAGTATGTACATGTCTGTCTAACTGTCTTCAAAGCTGCCTATCAGCTGAATCTCAGGAATACCCAAATTCTGCATAGCAATGACAAGGGATGGTTTTGATAAGTGAGAACTCTCAACTATCCTCCAAACAAGGAACAAAGATTTAAAATTATTTCAGAACCTTGGAACTGTAGAGCTGGAAGGGACCCCAATGCTGGAATCTCAGCTGAATCGTCCATGTGGTCATCCAAGCTCTGGTTAAATCATTGCATACCACGAGAATGGAATCTATAATCAAACTTTTCTTTTCTTTTTCTGTGTGTGTTCCAGAGAAGGGGAAGGTTGCAGCGCCAAGAGATGTTAGAAAAAGCTGCTTCTGTGGGGGGTGGGGGGAATGAAGCTAATATATAATCCAGGGTGGAAAAAACGCCGCAACTCTTCTCTATTCCCCAACATCTCAGAAATATTGTTTCTGATTACTATATTCTTCCTCCCTGCCCCGCCCATTTTGCTCACACCTAAAATTAGTTCTGTATTGGTCAATGGCAGGTCACGGGGAAAAACCGCTTTCCATTCTTAGATTGCAAAGGGCTGGACTAGATGACTCTTAGGGACCCTTCCAACTCTCCAATTAAGTGATTTTATTATTGCTTATGGGCCTGACAAGGGATGCGGGTGGCGCTGTGGTCTAAACCACTGAGCCTAGGGCTTGCTGATCGGAAGGTCGGTGGTTCGAATCCCCGCGATGGGGTGAGCTCCCATTGCTCGGTCCCTGCTCCTGCCAACCTAGCAGTTCGAAAGCACGTCAAAGTGCAAGTAGATAAATAGGTACCACTCTGGCAGGAAGGTAAATGGCATTTTCATGCGCTGCTCTGGTTTCCCAGAAGCGGCTTAGTCCTGCTGGCCACATGACCCGGAAGCTGTACGTCTGCTTCCTCGGCCAGTAAAGCGAGATGAGATCCGCAACCCCAGAGTCGGCCACAACTGGACCTAATGGTCAGGGGTCCCTTTACCTTTACCTTTACGGGGCTGACAAAATCCCAAGCATTATTTGGGTGCAGGGAGGCTCACAATGCCCCTCCAGTCCCTCCGAACCACATTTCTTCACTTGGCTGCATCATCTGCCTTGTCAGGATTTATGCCCTGCAGACAGACATTCTTGCCCAGCCTGAGTTTCCTGGCAGATGCTTTCTTCCATACCAGTGGCAAGCAGGTTTGCAGAATCATCTTCGACTAACTTTGAAGCAGCTGTCTTATTTGAGAGGGTTTCTGAAGCTTGTTTTGCAGAGCTGAATATCAGCACAGGCAGAATTCCTCATCCACCCCCTCCCCTCTCTGCAGACCTAGACTAAACTTGTGCTGCCCTCTGCTGGCTGTGCTTGGTGCTGCAAAAACAGGGATCCCAATTTTGTGCAGCTTCAACTCAGCTGCAGAATTTTAAACATTTCATTCATTAATTTTACAATGAATGATTTTAGAGTGTTGTTTATGTTATACTTTTATACTGTTTTATTGTTGTTAGCCGCCCTGAGCCCGGCTTCGGCTGGGGAGGGCGGGATATAAATAAAATTTATTATTATTATTATTATTATTCAAAGACTGCTCTAAGGTTTGTGGTTGTTGTTTTTAACTGGATTTTTAGATTTCATTTTTCAATCTCTTCTTGCCCTAGGCATGATGTAACCTAACGAAGCCCAGAAAGCATCTACTCCAAGCCATCTTTAGACCATTGAAAGATAGTAAGGTAAAGGTACCTCTGCCCGTACGGGCCACTCGTGTCCGACTCTAGGGTTGCGTGCTCATCTCGCTCTAGAGGCCGGGAGCTGGTGCCATCCGAAGACACTTCCAGGTCACGTGGTCAGCGTGACAAAGCTGCTCTGGCGAGCCTGCACCAGCGCAGCACACGGAAACGCCGTTTACCTTCCCGCTATAAAGCGGTACCTATTTATCTACTTGCACTTTGACATGCTTTCGAACTGCTAGGTGGGCAGGAGCTGGGACCGAACGATGGGAGCTCACCCCGCCGCGGGGTGTGCCTTCGAACCGCCGACCAATCGACAAGTCCTAGGCACTGAGGTTTTACCCACAGCGCCACCCGAAAGATATAAACAGGTATTTTTCCTGTTTCACCAACACTCTTCTCTCTGCCCCCCCTTCTGCTTTTTATTTATTTTTTGCTTAATATCCAGCACCATAGGCTTTCCTATTGCTTTTCATTTCTTGCTGGACTTTCCACAGGGCTCAGGGCATGCGAGAAAAGCCTGATAAGGAAAAACAAGAGTCACATGGATGGCTTTAAAAGAGGACTGCACAAAGGCAAGGAGGTCAAGGCAATTGGAGGCTACTAGCCGTGACTGCTATGCAGATACAGTAAATCAGGGGCCAGCAAACTTTTTCAGCAGGGGACCGGTCCACTGTCCATCAGACCTTGTGGGGGGGGGTGGACTATTTTTTTGGGGGGGGGATGAATGAATCCCTATGCCCCACAAATAACCCAGATATGCATTTAAAATAATAGCACACATTCTACTCTTGTAAAAACACGCTGATTCCCGGACCATCTGCAGGCCGGATTTAGAAGGCGATTGGGCTGGATGCGGCCCCCGGGCCTTAGTTTGCCTACCCATGCAGTACAGTGGATGCTCGGGTTGCGAACGTGATCCGTGCAGGAGGCACATTCGCAACCTGCAGCGTTTGCAACCCGCAGCACCACTTCTGCACACGCGCGGGTTGCAATTCGGTGCTTCTGCACATGCGCAAAGCGCAATTTAGCACTTCTGTGGATGCACCAGCGCCGAAACCTGGAAGTAACCCGTTCTGGTACTTCTGGGTTACGGCCCGTCCATAACCCGGAAATGTGCAACCTGAAGCGTCTGTAATCCAAGGTGTGACTGTAAATGCTTCTGAATCTCAGTTGCTGGAAACCACAGGAGCTGAATCCTGCTTGCGGGTTTCCCATAATGGGCATCCGATTGGCCACAGTGAGAACAGGATGCTGGACTAAATGGGCCATTGGCCTGATCCTGCGGGCTCTTATTCATATTTCACCAACAGCAGCAAGAATCCTGGGAACTGTAGTTTTCCCCTTGCAGAGCTGCAGTTCCCAGCATCCTTGATAAACTGCTTTCCAAGATTACTGGGGGAGATATACTTTAAAATAGATTATATATCCGCATTCCTTGGCCCAGGTCCAACTTGAGTTAAAGATGCCTAAGTCCAGTGCTTTTTTTCTGGGGGGACACAGGGGTGTGCATACCCCTAAACATTTTGTGAATCTTAGTTTGGCTTCATTGAGGGTCAGTATTTCAATATACGTAACCTGATCTCGTTTTTTGACAGAATTACAAGCCTGGTAGATGAAGGGAACGCAGTGGATATAGCCTACCTTGATTTCAGCAAGGCATTTGACAAGGTGCCCCATGATATTCTTGTAAAGAAGCTGGTAAAATGCGGTCTTGACTATGCTACCACTCAGTGGATTTGTAACTGGCTGACTGACCGAACCCAAAGGGTGCTCATCAATGGTTCCTCTTCATCCTGGAGAAGAGTGACTAGTGGGGTGCCACAGGGTTCTGTCTTGGGCCCGGTCTTATTCAACATCTTTATCAACGACTTGGATGATGGACTCAAGGGCATCCTGATCAAATTTGCAGATGACACCAAACTGGGAGGGGTGGCTAACACCCCAGAGGACAGGATCACACTTCAAAACGACCTTGAGAGATTAGAGAACTGGGCAAAAGCAAACAAGATGAATTTTAACAGGGAGAAATGTAAAGTATTGCACTTGGGCAAAAAAAATGAGAGGCACAAATACAAGATGGGGGACACCTGGCTTGAGAGCAGTACATGTGAAAAGGATCTAGGAGTCTTGGTTGACCACAAACTTGACATGAGCCAACAGTGTGACGCGGCAGCTAAAAAAGCCAATGCAATTCTGGGCTGCATCAATAGGAGCATAGCATCTAGATCAAGGGAAGTAATAGTGCCACTGTATTCTGCTCTGGTCAGACCTCACCTGGAGTACTGTGTCCAGTTCTGGGCACCACAGTTCAAGAAGGACACTGACAAACTGGAACGTGTCCAGAGGAGGGCAACCAAAATGGTCAAAGGCCTGGAAACGATGCCTTATGAGGAACGGCTAAGGGAGCTGGGCATGTTTAGCCTGGAGAAGAGGAGGTTAAGGGGTGATATGATAGCCATGTTCAAATATATAAAAGGATGTCACATAGAGGAGGGAGAAAGGTTGTTTTCTGCTGCTCCAGAGAAGCGGACACGGAGCAATGGATCCAAACTACAAGAAAGAAGATTCCACCTAAACATTCGGAAGAACTTCCTGACAGTAAGAGCTGTTTGACAGTGGAATTTGCTGCCCAGGAGTGTGGTGGAGTCTCCTACTTTGGAGGTTTTTAAGCAGAGGCTTGACAACCATATGTCAGGAGTGCTCTGATGGTGTTTCCTGCTTGGCAGGGGGTTGGACTCGATGGCCCTTGTGGTCTCTTCCAACTCTATGATTCTATGATTCTAAGTAGCAAATTTGTTTATTTTTTAAGAAAAAAGCACTGCCTATGTCCCACTGACAGTGAGAGATTTTACTGTCCATGATCATTGCAGATGATGACAGCAGTCACAAAATTAAAGATGCCTGCTTCTTGGGGGAAAAGCAATGACAAACCTAGACAGCATCTTCAAAAGCAGAAACATTACCTTGCCGACAAACATCTGTATAGTTAAAGCAATGGTTTTCCCAGTAGTGATGTATGGAAGTGAGAGCTGGACCATAAAGAAGGCTGATCACCGAAAAAATGATGCTTCTGAATTCTGGTGCTGGAGGAGACTCTTGAGAGTCCCATGGACAGCAAGAAGATCAAACCTCTCCATTCTGAAGGAAATCAGCCCTGAGTGCTCACTGGAAGGACAGATCCTGAAGCTGAGGCTCCCAAGACTTTGGCCACCTCATGAGAAGAGAAGACTCCCTGGAAAAGATCCTGATGTTGGGAAAGATGGAGGGCACAAGGAGAAGGGGCGACAGAGGACGAGATAGTGGGACAGTGTTCTCAAAGTGACCAGCATGAGTTTGACCAAACTGCAGGAGGCAGTGGAAGACAGGAGTGCCTGGCGTGCTCTGGTCCAGGGGGTCACGAAGAGTCGGAGACGACTAAACAACAACAAATGTCCCACTGAAATCAATTGAACCGATGGCGTAAGTTTCATTTTAACTTGTTGTTGTTGCATAGATTTCGATGAGACCATGTTTGGCTGGCTCGAAGCTGAGAAGATTTACTGAGGCTTGCACTTTCAAGGCAGATGGGAGAGAATCTCTTCTGCGTATTCTGCAAGAACCTTGGACCATCTCTCCCCAGATAAGCAGCAACTTATCCAGAGGCCCTTGTCTGCCGCCGCCCCCCCCCCCCCCCCCCCGTTCAAAGAAGGATGGTCAGAACCTCTCTCTGTTGCCCCTTTCCTGACTCTCCAGGACAAGCCTAATGCTGATTATTTTATAATGGGTGGGAAAGCAAGATTTATGGCTGAACAGAGACACATGGTGCAGAGAGAAATGGCAGCATATTTTACTGTCTTGTTTATGACTCTTTAAATCAGAGACTCAAACGGAAGTCTCAGGCTGCAAAGCTTATCCTATTGCATAATATTTGTCATTGTGAGTTTGACCACCTTGGCGGCTTCGTTTGTAAGATTTGGCCTCTGCGTTCCAGATGCTCACGATCACTAATGCAGAGGTTGCTGTCGTGCCCCAATCCGCTTGCAAGTTTCCCACATTGGGCACCCGGTTGACCACTGCAAGGAAGAGACCGCAAGGCTAGATGGGACCCCTTTTGGCCAGATCCAGGGCTGCCAGATCCAGGGCTAACATATGAGAGTGCTGGAGGTGAAATAGTTAAACCAGTTACCCAATCAGAACCCAGGGGGTGGAGTCAGAGGGACTATAAAACCAGCTCTGGGAGGGGTGAAAGGGGAGTTCGTTGGGAGTTGGGTGGTTGGTTGGAGTGGGATAGAGTCTGTGGGGAGGTTGAGTTAGGTAAAGGTAAAAGTCAAGGGACCCCTGACCATTAGGTCCACTCATGGCCAACTCTGGGGTTGTGGTGCTCATCTCGCTTTATTGGCCGAGGGAGCCGGCGTCCAGCTTCCGGGTCATGTGGCCAGCAGGACTAAGCCACTTCTGGGGAACCAGAGCAGTGCATGGAAACGCCATTTACCTTCCCGCCAGAGCGGTACCTATTTATCTACTTGCACTTTGACATGCTTTCGAACTGCTAGGTTGGCAGGAGCAGGGACCGAGCAACGGGAGCTCACCCCGTCGCAGGGATTCGAACCACCGAAGTTCTGATCAGCAAGTCCTAGGCTCTGTGGTTTAACCCACAGCGCCACCCGCGTCCCCGGTTGAGTTAGTGTAGTGAAATAACTTGAGTCAGGAACAGTTAGGAGCTAGGAAGTCAAGTAAATATCTGAGAGGTGGTTTAGTGAGTGAGAGCAGGTAGCGGAAGTTATAGGTCTGGATAGGCACCCCATGATTGTAATGGACCGATACCGTTTATGAAACCACACGCTTGTTAAACTGCAATAAATAAACTGGACTCAGTATTGTACCAGGTAGGGTCTGGGTGGTGGCAGCGAGAAATCAAGTGGTTGCACAGGGATCCATAGACAGTGAAACGTCCGGGGACCCTGTGTGATCGCCACAGCCCATCCCCAAAAAGTATTCGATTTGAGTTTCTACTGAAATGAGGCTGCATTTTAATGTTGTACTTTAATCTTGTTTTTAAGTTGTATTTTAATCAGTTTTTATACCTGGTGTTAGCCGCCCTGAGCCTGGTCTTGGCTGGGGAGGGCAGGGTAGAAATTAAATTGATGATGATGATGATTCTCATTTTGGGGACAGAACAAAAGAATGTAAATGTTCCTTGATTGCTGGGGATCTCTCTCCTGCCATTGGAATGTGATACCCATCAGAGCTGGGAGGACAAAACTCTCCTGTTTGCTTTCCTTGCAAAAGGTTGCCAGGTCAATCTCCAACATCTCTGTATGAGGCACCTTCCTATGTTCTTGTTGTTGACCTTTGTGAAGCCTTTTTTCAGGTTGTAATAAAAAGTCCTGGCTGCTGGATCTGGCCAAAGGGGCCCACCTAGTCCAGTGTTTTGCTCTTTCCGTGGCCAACCAGTTGTGTCTGGGATGCCTGCAGGCAGGAGGCTGCTGGCACCCTTTTCATTCCCCCGCCCCATGGAAAATCCAGCAAGGATAATTGATATTTCCACAGACACGGGAAAGTGGGGCTATTTATAGCTTTGAAAAATCTGAAAATACCAACATGTCAAGTTCTGGAAATTAGAAAAGTGATTCAAAATTAAAAATACCATTTGCAACCCAATGACCCGCCCTGGTGTGTGGATGGCCAAGCCCTTCTCAGCTTTTGCTTCCTCCGTTGACTCCAGAAGTCTCATTAATTGAAGAACATAAGGAGAGGCTACTGGATCAGGCCAATGGCTCACCTAGTCCAGCATCCTGTTTTCACAGGGTCCAACCAGATGCCCTAAGGGGAAACCCACAAGCAGGATTCGAACACAGGAGCAACTCTCCCCTCTGCAGTTTCCAGCGACTGGTATTCCAAAACATTTCTGCCTCCAGCTGTGAAGGCCAAACATAACCATCATGGCTCGGAGCCATGGACAGCTCTCCCCTCCATGAATTTGTCCAATTCCCAGCAAATAATACGTTTTAAGTGTGTTGTAAAGTGCATCATACAAATGTGACACTAGATGGCAATGGTGAGCTATGGCAAATTCAATATTTTTTCAAAAACATTTTTTAAAAAACAAACAAACAAAAACATTTTCACAACATTTTTTATATATGTCTAGATTCCACCCTAGTGTTGTGAGGGAGGGAGAAAAACTGTTTTCTCCATGCCATGATTTAAGTCAGACTTCCCAAACCTGGTGCCCTCGGGATGATAATAATAAGAAGAATAAATGTTTATTTATACCCCGCCCTTCCCGGTTCAAAAACCGGGCTCAGGGCCGTTAACAGCAAATTAAAAATACTTTAAAACACTTAATTATAAAAGCAGCATAAAATACAGTATAAAAACATGAATAACAATAAAAATCAAAAATCAAAAATCAATTATATAATCCCCAGGGCTAGCTGGCTGAATTGGTCCTACTTGGGCCAGCGAAGAGGCCAGGGGAGAATTAGCTGTGGGATCCCAGAGTGGGTGATCTTCATAAAAGGAGAGGGGGAGGGAAGAGAAAGGAAATAAAAGATCAGGCTGAATTCAAATTAAAGGCCAGGCGGAATAGCTCTGTCTTACAGGCCCGATGGAAGGAGGTTAAATCCTGAAGGACCCTGGTCTCATGGGACAGAGCATTCCACCAGGTCGGAGCCATCACTGAGAAGGCCCTGGCCCTGGTGGAGGATAGTCTGACTTCCTTAGGGCCCAGGACCTCTAAACGAGGATTATTCATGGACCTTAAGGTCCTCCGTGGGACATACCAGAAGAGGCAGTCCCCTAGATACGAGGGCCCTAAGCCACAAAGGGCTTTAAAGGTCAAGACCAGCACCTTGAACCTGACCCTATACTCCACCGGGAGCCAGTGCACCTGGTAAAGCACTGGGTGATTATGCTCCCATGGCAGGGACCCCGTGAGGAGCCTCGCTCCAGCATTCTGCACTCGCTGGAGTTTCTGGGACAGTTTCAAGGTCAGCCCCGCGTAGAGCGAATTACAGTACAGTGGTACCTCGGGTTAAGTAATTAATTCACTCCGGAGGTCTGTACTTAACCTGAAACTGTTCTTAACCTGAAGCACCACTTTAGCTAATGGGGCCTCCTGCTGCGGCTGTGCCGCCGGAGCACAATTTCTGTTCTTATCCTGAAGCAAAGTTCTTAACGTGAAGCACTATTTCTGGGTTAGCGGAGTCTGTAACCTGAAGCGTATGTAACACGAGGTACCACTGTAGTCAAGCCTGGAGGTGACAGTTGCATGGATCACTGTGGCCAGATCGGGGATGCGCTGGACTACAACTCCCACCAGTCCCCAGCTACCACAGTGGCTTGATGGGAGCTGTAGTCCAAAATATAGATAGCACCAGGTTGGGGAAGAAGTCTCTCCTGCCTGTATCATTCCTTCCCCGGTGGATTTAAGGACTGTAGCCTGACTCGGGTTGAAGGTTCTCAACGGCTGTCCTCATTTTGGGGTCTCTTCAATGGAGACAAAGTGAAGGGCTTCAATTTCCAATTACCTTACAATTAGATCAAACTTGGGGAGATGGGGCTGCTTGCTCCACTGATTCTAAGGTCTGCTAATAAACCAAGAGAAGAAAATGGAATCAGAGATGTTCTCCTGCGCAATCCCATTGGAAGAGAAGAAGGACTGGCAAGGAAAGCCCAGGGTTGCTTTGGAGAGCTGGGCCATTGCGCAGAGGGCTTGTGCAGGAGAAGAGCCCACTGGGTTGACCCCCTCACGCCCGTGGAAACGCGTCTCAGGCATAGCTGTCAACCGTCCCTTATTTGGCGGGACACTCCCTTATCCCAGAGCCGTTTCCCACTGCTGTCCCTTATTGATGATGTCCCTTAAATTTCCTGGGTTTCACGCTCGCCCGGCTCGGGAGGGAAGCAGTGGCTCGGGGTCCTCCGCCTCGAGAGAGCGCGCGCACATGAGCTGCCATGTCTCCGTCTCTCCCTCTTCCCCCTCAGGGGCACGTCGTGAGGAGACGGGGGTGGCAGGCGGGCAGGCAGCCCCTCTCTTGCGAGACTTCCGCCGCACTGCCAGGCGAAGCCAGAGGCGGTGGCGGCGGCTGAGGAGGCGGCCTGCGGGAGGAGGAAGAGGAAGGGATGGGGAGGGACGCAGAAGGGCAGTGCTGCAGCGATCGCTGCAGCACCGCAACCACCTCATGCTGGGCTCCCGGGTAGCATGGGTGAGTCTCTCTCTCTCCCTCCCCCCCTCCTGCGGGGAAGGGCCAATGGAACTCCTCGCACCAGGACGACAGCAGCCCCAACGTGCAGCTTACCATACCCTCCAACCAGTGCAGCATCTTAATGTTGTGATTTCCCCCTCTACATCCCTTTCATAACTCTATTTTTATAAATCATTTGTCCATCCATAGTTCAAATTTTTACTACAAGTTTTCTGTCAATCCTACCAATGTATGTAACTCTTTACAATAGCTTTTCAACTAAATTATAAACTTTCCCCATTCTTCATTAAAGAGGTCCTTTTCCTGGTTTCTAATTCTGCCTGTAAGCTTTGCCATCTCCACGTCGTTCATCAGTTTTGTCTGCCCCTCTTCTTTGGTGGGAGTTGTAGACCCTTAGGATCATCCAGTCCAACCCCCTGCAAAACACAGTCATTCGCAGCCAAAGCAGCCTGGCTCCATCAGTGCCGGATTTCTGTATAAACTGAGCAAAATCCCTTATTTTGGCTGCTGGTCCCTTATTTTCGAGGCTGCTGGTCCCTTATTTTCAAATCTGTAAGTTGACAGCTATGGTCTCGGGGCGCAGGTCAGGAGAAGGCGCCCAGTCCCCCGTCCGGGCTCCCCTCTAGCTACCCAGCCAGTTGGGTAGGCAGCGCAGCGTTGCGCAGCGCAACGCGCCCGGAGAGGAGCCGCCGCTCGCCCCGCGGGGACTGGCCGTCCCTCCTCCGCCAGACACGCCGCCTTCGCCCGCCCGGATTGGCCGTGCCGGCGGCGGCAGCGCGGGGCGGGACGGCGCGGGCGAGCGAGCGAGCGAGCCAGCCGGAGGCAGCCGAGCCGAGACACCGGCACCCTCCGCCGGCCGGCCGGAGGCAGCAGAGCGCGGGCAGCCGCGGCCAACATGCGCGCCTAGCAGCCCCGGGACCGCGGAGGAGGACGAGGTAAGGCCCGCGGCGACGGGAACGGGATGGGCGCACGGCAGGGAAGCGGGAACCTCTCCAAACGCGCGTCGCATTCCCCGGCTGCGCTTTCTCCTCCCAGACAGCCATCCTTCCTTCCGCCCCCCCCTTCCCAAGGAAAAGCCCCCACTCCATCCTAAGGGAGGCCCCCAGTCTGAAAGTTATGTCCAAACGGCTCCCCCCCCCCCGGTCCGGAGGCAGAGACATTGCGAGCCGCCCCCTCCCGGGGAAAAACAACAACTTTCCTTTGCTTATTTACTGCCGCGTGTCCGCGCCAAGAGACGGGCTGACATCCTCCCGGAGACGCAGGACTTTTCAAGCCAGCCCCCCGTCCCGTCCCGGAGAGAGATGCCCCCTCCCGCAGCGCGCTCCTTCCCACCTCTCCCGACCCATAAAGAGCAAGGCAGACGCCTCTCCCCGTGGAAAAGGCATTTCTCCTCCCCCAAGCAACTAGCCTTTTATCTTGGACTTGTGTGGCCTGGAATGGAGTTTTCGGGTGATGGGAATCCCAAGCTGGCTGGACTTTGCGCCGTCCTGGCCAGCCAGACGCAGGGGAGAAGGCCAACTTCTTGCCTGGCAGGACGCGTAAACAGCTCTGCAGAAGCCGCAGCGTGGCGGGGGGGGGGAGAGACTCTCTCTCTCCCTCTCTCCTGCCCCCCCGTCCCTGGGAGTCCCTGCTCTGCACCCCGGAAAGGCCTTGGGGGTCTCTCCTGCCTGCCCTCTCCAACCTCCCTGGCAGCCGTCCTTGGAGACTAAACAGCCACTTTCTCCCCCATCTCTCCATCCCCCCCCCCAATTCTCCCGCTCAGCAGCTGCAGCTGGCAAGCCAACTTTTATTACTAGAGAGAAATAGGCAGCTCACTGCCCGTAAAATGCCAGGCAGGAGGAAGGGAGGGGGCGGGGGAGAGACGCAGCGGGAAGGGGGGAGCCTTTTTGCCAGCCAGCCAACTCTCTGGGTCCCTGGTGCGACTGTCAGAAGGAGGGGGGGGCAACTGAGCCCTAAAAACAAAAACACCACTTAGCACACAGTCCATGTCCTCCCCGCTTTCTGGAATTGGGAAATGCTTCGCCTTTTATTTATTGTGATGGGAACTGCAGAGGAAAAGGTAAACTCTGTGGACACAGTTGTTTAGAGATCTGCTGCTTTCCTTCCTTCGCTCAAGTACACAAACACTCGTAAATCTCTCCCAGAGGCTTCCAGGACTGTGACTATGTGTGCACACACGCCTGGAGTCATGGCTGCTGCGGGGACACGGCGTGGCCCCGATCTCGAGGCAGCTGCTTGCTTTGGAGGAAGGCTCAAGAGTAGATCAATGGGTTGTCTTTCGTTGACAGGCATCTTTGACTGTCCGCTGGCGGACCCACCACTCACTTCTGGAGAAGATCTGGGAGGGGGTGAGAGTTTTCTGGACGGTTCTTTGCAATTCCAGAGAGGTCACACTGCAGGGTTTCGGCTGGCAAAGAGGGTCTTTATAATGGACCCTGTGGGTTTTGTGCTAACAGGCCACAAGGCTACCTGGTGTCCGGCGATAAAGAGCCCTAATGGCCGGCAAGTGGGAGAAGAAGATGTCTGGAGTCTTGACCTAGGGAGTGTGTGTGTGGTCCAACCTTTGTGGGCTTTAGGCCTTGACCAAGAGTCACAAGGTGTTCATTTTGCTTGTCAATTCCAGGGTCGAAGAAACCAGGCGCCAAATGCAGCCCCCAGGGGTCTCTGTCTGGCCCTTGGGAGTTTCCTCCAGCTCCCCCCCCCCCCCCGGCCACCATCCTGAGCCACATCCCTCCCCAGGCCTGATCTGCTTATTTCAGCCTGTGTCTTTTATCTCCAAAATGGGAAGGTTTATGATCTCATATTCTGCAAGAGTTTTGGGGAAGGGAATTGAGTAATAATAATATTTATCATTTCTTTGTTTATTTATTACCTGTTCCACAAAATAAGTGTACATCGCTTGATTGTACAAAAGCAACAACCTCATAAAGAGGTTTAAAGTTAAAGGGACCCCTGACCATTAGGTCCAGTCGCGGACGACTCTGGGGTTGTGGTGCTCATCTCGCTTTATTGGCCAAAGGAGCCGGTGTACAGCTTCCGGGTCATGTGGCCAGCAGGACTAAGCCGCTTCTGGCGAACCAGAGCAGCACACGGAAACGCCGTTTACCTTCCCGCCGGAGCGGTACCTATTTATCTACTTGCACTTTGACGTGCTTTCGAACTGCTAGGTTGGCAGGAGCTGGGACCAAGCAACAGGAGCTCACCCCATTGTGGGGATTCGAACCGCTGACCTTCTGATCGGCAAGCCCTAGGCTCAGAGGTTTAGACCACAGCGCTACCCGCGTTTTGTAAAGAGGTATACAAAAAGATAAAAACATCAAGCAAAATTCATGGAAATGCTTAAAAACCTACAGAAAGTTAACATACCCAAGCAAATTAAAGCTCGCACCGACTTCCTGAGCTTCTGGGTAGGCGTGCTGAAGCAAGAATGGTTTTAGTAGGCAGTGAAGGTGCCTGCTTGATATCAGTAGGCAGGGAGTTCCAAAGGGCAATAATCATGTGCCCAAGATTTGCACCCACTGCTGTCTGGTCCAGGCAGAGTCTCTCTTTCCCTGTGGAAGGGCTGGGCTTTATTCCAGAAGAAGGAATGTCAGTAGAGAAGCAGATGCTGCAGAGGTCCTGGGAATGAATGAACCGCGCATAGTTAAACTATGGAACTCACTCCCGCAGGACTTTGGATGCCTTGAAAAGAGGATTAGACCAAGCCATGGAAGAGAGAGCTGTATTTTGAATGCTTCTGAATACAGTGGTACCTCGGGTTAAGTACTTAATTCGTTCTGGAGGTCTGTTCTTAACCTGAAACAGTTCTTAACCTCAGGTACCACTTTAGCTGTTCAGGGAAGTTTTTAATGTGTGATATTTTAGTGTATTTTTTGTTACTATGGAAGCCGTCCAGAGTGGCTGGGGAACAAATAAATTATTATTATTATTATTATTATTATTATTATTATTATTATTATTATAGCTAATGGGGCCCCCTGCTGCCACCGCGCTGCCGCTGTGCGATTTCTGTTCTCACCCTGAAGTAAAGTTCTTAACGCAAGGTACTATTTCTGGGTTAGCGGAGTCTGTAACTTGAAGCATATGTACCACTGTACAGTCAAACCTCGGTTGTTGAACATAATCCGTTCCAGAAGCCTGTTCGGCTTCTGAAATATTCGACAACCGAGGCAGTAATTCCGACTGGTTGCAGGATCTTCTTGCACTCAAGCAGAAGCCGCGTTGGACATTTGGCTTCCGAAAAATGTTTGAAAACCGGAGCATTTACTTCTGGGTTTTCAGCATTCGGGAGCCGCAAGGTTCCAAAACGGAGGCGTTCAGGATCTGAGGTTTGACTGTACCAGTTGCTGGAAACCGAGGGCTCTTTCATTCATGCCCTCATTGCATCCCAGAGGCATCTGGTCAGGCACTGTGAGAACAGGATGCTGGACTAAAGGAGCTCTTGGCCTGATCCTGCAGGCTGTTCTTATGTGCTTCTAAGAATTCCAAGAGAGGAGAATTCCTCCTCTTGTGTTGTGATTAAAGGCCTTTCCTCCTTGAAGGAGCCATTCAAAGTGCTGAGGCCTTTGCTTCACATGAGCATCAGGTATCACACACACACACACGTCTGTGTGCGCCTGTGGGTCTTTGTGGAGGCCTAGCCTTGCCAGGCTGCGAGGATGTTGGCATCGGGTGCCCCTCTCCTCTCTTGATCCAACCCCTTTGCACTGCAGGAAATTTTGCTAGTTGCCGTTGGATATGGAGCTCAGGAGGGGAGCATTTTCTTGCATAATGCTCCTTAAGCTTGTTTTGTGAGTCATCTGTGGCTATTCTGCTCCACAGCTCCCTCTCTGCATTGCACCTTGACTCTCTGCATGTGGTGTGGACAGAATGAAGTGTGGGCGTCTGGATCAGAGGGTGAAATTCATACCTGTAGCCTATGGGGGGCACTCCAAGATAGGGGTCCTCAAACTATGGTCCACGGGCCAGATCCGGCCCGCCAAGGTCCTGAACCTTGCCCGTCCGGCAATTGCAGAACCCACCGCTGTCTAATGGGTCTATGGCGAAAGGAAGTACGGCGTCCCGTTTGTGAGCACGACCTGTGCATCCGGCATCCATTGATGCCGCGAGTGGGTTGGTTGGTTGCGTGGGGGGGGCAGTGCGCATGCAAGAGGAGGGATGATGTGATCCTGTGCACGTGCAGCAAGCGGGACAGCGCTTTTGCGTTCTCTCTCTCTCTCTCTCTCTCTGGTCCGTGGCTGAGAGTTCCTTCGGCTGCACTGTGCGAGGTGAGCGACTCAGGTGAGGCAGCCGCGGGGAGGGGGGAGGGGGGCCGCCCCCCGCTTTGAGGCGGGACAGGGAAGTAGCCATTTCAGGGCTGGGAACCTCATTCCACTGCCCGGCAGAGCAGATGGGAGGAGATACTGACCATCTCGTTAGCCAAAAGCAGGCCCATACTTCTCATTGAAATACTTGTAAGTTTATGTTGATTAAAACCGTTCTTCATTTTAAATACAGTGGTATCTCTGGTTGCGAACGGGATCCATTCCAGAGGCCCGATCGCAACATGCAAACCTGCAACCTGAAGCACCGTATCTGCGCAGGTGTGTGGCGTGATTTGGTGCTTGTGCACATGCGCAAAGTGCGATTTAGCTCTTCTGCGCATGCGCGAGCGGCGAAACCTGGAAGTAACTCTTTCCGGTTCTTCCAGGTTTCCGTGAGATGCAACCTGAATAAACGTAACATAAAGCAAACGTAACATGAGGTATGACTGTATTGTATTGTTTTTCCTATTTTTTGTGCACCACAAATAAAATATGTGCATTGTGCATAGGAATTTGTTCATATTTTTTTCAAACTATAGTCCGGCCCCCAACAGTGTCTGAGGGACAGTGAGCTGGCCCCCTGTTTAAAAAGTTTGAGGATCCCTGCTCCAAGAAGAGGAAAGCATTCAGTTTACTCCTTTGTAACTTGTGGAATTGGTTGTGGCTGCAAAGTGTGCTGGGCAATAGAGCAGGCAGCTTTAGGATGGGATGAGTTTGCGGTGAAAGAGGCCTGGCAGCTGTTGCCAACCATGAAATCTCTCCCCTGGCCTCCAGGTGTTTTGGATCACAACTATTTAATAAGAAAATGCACAGCCAGAAGTGTCAGGGTTGGGAGAGGAGATCATCAGGCATTCCGGAAAAAAGAGTGACGAACTGGACAGACAAAAAACCAGTGACAAAACAAAGCAAAATACGGACACATACATAGGGGCCTGAGATCCACAGAAGGTGGCCTTAAATCCTATTCCCATTCTGGCTGGACCTTACTAGCAAAGTGTCCTATGTTGTTGCCCAAAGCCTGCTTGCTTCTCTTCAGGATTTATTCTTAGGAAGTCACTTTAGATTTTAATGTGTTCTATAGAGAAACATTACTAATAGTAGTAACACATTAAGTTTACTCCAAGGTGGTTGTGAACTTTGCAACCCCTTCAACCCTCCTCCACACCCCCCCCCCCACATTTTTCAGGGTAGCAGATTAAAAAAAGGTCTCTAGTTTTTGTTTGTTAAATAGTGGAGATGTTAAACAGTATCACCAACCCAGGCCGCCACAGGTAAACCTTAGGAAGAACTTGCTGAAGGTAATAGCTGTTTGGCTACGAAACGGACTCCTTGCGAAGGTGGTGGACTTTCCTTCATGGGAGATTCTTGAGCAGTGGTTGGATGGTGGCAGGAAGCTGGCGAGAGTGCCTTGGGAGAAGGCGGGCTGGAGTCTGACTCAGGAGAAGGGGGCAGAGGTCTGTGGGGACCTGTGCCAGCCAGGAGGCGAGAATCAGAGGCAAGAGAAGCTTCAGAGCTGGAGGAGGAGGAATCATAGAATCATAGAATCCTAGAGTTGGAAGAGACCACAAGGGCCATCGAGTCCAACCCCCTGCCAAGCAGGAAACACCATCAGAGCACTCCTGACATATGGTTGTCAAGCCTCTGCTTAAAGACCTCCAAAGTAGGAGACTCCACCACACTCCTTGGCAGCAAATTCCACTGTCGAACAGCTCTTACTGTCAGGAAGTTCTTCCTAATGTTTAGGTGGAATCTTCTTTCTTGTAGTTTGGATCCATTGCTCCGTGTCCGCTTCTCTGGAGCAGCAGAAAGCAACCTTTCTCCCTCCTCTATGTGACATCCTTTTATATATTTGAACATGGCTATCATATCACCCCTTAACCTCCTCTTCTCCAGGCAAAACATGCCCAGCTCCCTTAGCCGTTCCTCATAAGGCATCGTTTCCAGGCCTTTGACCATTTTGGTTGCCCTCCTCTGGACACATTCCAGTTTGTCAGTGTCCTTCTTGAATTGTGGTGCCCAGAACTGGACACAGTACTCCAGGTGAGGTCTGACCTGAGCAGAATACAATGGCACTATTACTTCCCTTGATCTAGATGCTATACTCCTATTGATGCAGCCCAGAATTGCATTGGCTTTTTTAGCTGCTGCGTCACACTGTTGGCTCATGTCAAGTTTGTGGTCAACCAAGACTCCTAGATCCTTTTCACATGTACTGCTCTCAAGCCAGGTGTCCCCCATCTTGTATTTGTGCCTCTCATTTTTTTTGCCCAAGTGCAATACTTTACATTTCTCCCCCTTAAAGTTCATCTTGTTTGTTTTGGCCCAAATCTCTAATCTGTCAAGGTCGTTTTGAAGTGTGATCCTTTCCTCTGGGGTGTTAGCCACCCCTCCCAGTTTGGTGTGATCTGCAAATTGATCAGGAAGAGGCAAGCCAGGCAAGTGAAGCGCTTCTCCACCCTCTCCTGCACCCCTGTCTCCCAGAACCAAGAGAGAGCTGAAGAGGGAAGAGCAGAGGAAGCTTTCATAAGGCAGGCGTAGTCTCTGGCTATGTGTGTCCAGACTGTCAGAGGAAGGTACATAAACTGGTGGAGGGGGAGTGGTCCCCAGTTCCTGCAACTGCACCATAGAGCGCAGACCTGGGAATAGGTACCTAGACCATAGGTAGGCAACCTAAGGCCCAGGGGCCAGATGTGGCCCAATCCCCTTCTAAATCCGGCCCGCAGATGGTCTGGGAAGCAGCATGTTTTTACATGAGTAGAATGTGTCCTTTTATTTAAAATGCACCTCTGGGTTATTTGTGGGGCACAGGAATCCATTCATTCCCCCCCCCCAAAAAAATATAGTCCAGCCCCCCACAAGGTCTAAGGGACAGTGGACCAGCCCCCTGCTGAAACAGTTTGCTAACCCCTGGCCTAGATGCTAGACTGGCGTGCCCAGCTCTCCAGAGCGGTAGAAGCAACTGTAAGTGTTATCTTTGACCATAAATCATTAATTGCATTCCTTTGGCTGAGAGGTGCCTTTGACAGATGTTCACCTGCCAGGGATGCTTTCGCTGTGATTCCTGCATCGTGCATGTGGGGTGGGCAACCTGACTCGCGAGGGTCCCTTCCAACTCTGCAATTCTGTGATTTGATGAGATTTGGGAGAGGGGCCAGCAGGGAGGTTTGGCAACAGCAGCAGGTAGCAAGAAAGGGAGAACTGGATTGAGGACGCGGAATCTGCCCTGGCGGACCTCCAATGGGGTCGTTGCTCTGGAGATGACCCAGACGTGTGTGACACCCCCCTTCCTGGCGGTGACCCTGCGTTACACCC
Source organism: Podarcis liolepis (assembly GCF_965112155.1). Taxonomy (NCBI): domain Eukaryota; kingdom Metazoa; phylum Chordata; class Lepidosauria; order Squamata; family Lacertidae; genus Podarcis; species Podarcis liolepis. The sequence continues at coordinate 64,346,120 of NC_139565.1, forward strand.
ACTCTTCCCACGCATGGGAAAGTCCGGGGTCGGGGCGGGAAGAAGGGATGGCGACGCACGTCGGTTAAGCAACTTTCTCTTTGCTGTAATAAAATCTTCTTGCTGTGGCAGCTGGAATGGGGGGGTGGCGGGGAGGGAGAGACAGAGGCCTTGGCTCCTTTGCCCTCTCTTATGAAGCATGAATGAATCAATGAATGAATGGAAGAGTGAGCCAGTGACTCAGCCCGCCACCCGTCCCCTCTAAGGCCGGGGAATATTGGAAGCCGCCCAAGTTTCCTCTCCCGCCGCTCTCGCCTTATCGGAAGCCTTGCCGCCTTGATTTACGGCTGATCTGCCCGCCTTCCCGGCTCCTTGTCCTTCAAGTGTCCCTGGGGGCATGTGGCAGCAAAGCAGTGCCCAAGGCGGTTCTTGCCAGGGAAAGGAGATGGAGAGGGGCTGTTGATGGATACAGCTGGTCAGACGGCTGTGCTTTGACTGTCAGAGGCAGCGATGCTTCTGAATATCCTTTGCTGGAAAATATAGGAGGGGAGAGATGCTCTTGTGCCGGGATCCTGAGTGCTGGTTTCCCACTGGGGTACCTGGGTGTCCACTGTGAGAACAGGGTGCTGGACCAGATGGGCCATTGGCCTGATCCTGCAGGCTCTGCTTATGAGCCCCAGACACTGCTGGCAGCAGCAGGAGGAAGCGTGTCGTCCTGAGCGCGTGGACTTTGGGGCTCCACCCTGTTGGAGCATATTTCCTCAGGGGTCAGCAAACTTTTTCAGCAGGGGGCTGGTCCACTGTCCCTTGGGGGCCCGCACTATATTCTGGGGGGGGGGGATGAACAAATTCCTATGCCCCCAAAATAACCCAGAGATGCATTTTAAATAAAAGTGCACATTCTACTCATGTAAAAACACGCTGATTCCCGGACCGTCCGTGGGCCGGATTTAGAAGGCAATTGGGCCGCATCCAGCCCCTGGGCCTTAGTTTGCCTACCCATGCTCTAGGGCAGCCTTTCTCAACCTGTGAGTCCCCAGATGTTGTTGAACTACAACTCCCATCACCCCTAGCTAGCAAGGCCAGAGCTCAGGGATGACGGGAGTTGTAGTCCAACAACATCTGGGGACCCACAGCTTGAGAACCGCTGCCATACGGGGATAAAGTGGTAGTACTTTGTGAGGCAGCATTGTGCAGTGGTCAGAGCAAGACTGCAGAGTTATGGGTTCGAATGTGCACTCAGCCGTGCAGCTTAGTGCGTAACCTTGAGCCAGTCAGTGTCCCTCAGCCTGGTTATTTTTATTCATTTTATTTATTAAATTTGTATACAGTGCCACCCTTCATCTGTAGATCTCAGGGTGGTTCACAACATAAAAATACAGTATAAAAACACAACATAATGAAAACAACAACAAACAATGAACCCCCCTCCCACAAACATCTGATCTGTTGCACGGGGTTCTTGTGATGGTGAAATGGCAGCAGCGGGGAGAACGACACATCCCACCTTGGACACCTTAAAAGAAAAGCGGAGTATAGATGCAGTAAAACAAATCCTGCCACCCCCCTTTTCCCAAGAGAAGACCTTCTTTGCCTTGGCTCTGGTTGACTGCAAGAAAGAATGAATATGATTCATCTGTAGGTGGCTCTAGTAAGTGAGCCAAACCGCAACATAGCATAAATTTCAGAATGCTTTGCAATCTTTTGGATTGTGTGTCCTCTCATCACAAGCTTGTCAGGTGGGCCCTATTTTCATTGGTGGGGAGTTCTGGCAGAGAAAGAGAGACAGGGGGCTCGGCTGGTCATTCAGTGAATTTGTGGCAATGTAGGACTCGAATATTGAACAAGCCATCTCTCACTTCTGTTTCTCTTCCATGAACTACAAGAAAATGCAACCTCACAGATGCAGCTGGGATCTCCAGCCGAGTTGGGAGGGGCGGGGGGGGGTTGTGGCTGGGAATCCTTTTCTTACTACAAATCATGAGGCGATTGATCTGTGTGATTAATTTTCCCCATGTTCCCTCTCAGTCTCTGCAGATTTCTGCAGGCTATTCGTGACTCGCCCATTCGCCTGCCAGCAAAGTCAGAGCCCTCTCCTCTTGGAGAGGCACCAAAGCCTGAGCATGAGAGCATGCATGGTGCCATGTGGCCTAGTGGTTAGTGCCCAGCTTGGACCAGGGAGGCCTGGGTTCAAAGCTCACTGAGTGATTGGGAGTCAATTGCTATCCCTTAGCCAAACCTATCTCACACTTTGAGGGATGATGAGTGGGGCACACCTGTTATTTGTTTATTTATTTGCTTGTTTATTTGCTTAATCAAATTTGTATACCGCTTGATTATAGGAAAAAACAACAACCCTCAAAGCAGCTCACAAAAAGATAAAACACTGAAATTATCACTAAGAATTTACAGCCCTGTTGTAAAACATACAGAAATCTAAAACCGGAATTAAGCAAATTAAATTTGTTTAAATAAATAAAATGGTATTAGTTTGTTTGTTTGTTGCATTTATATCCTGACTCTCCCCCCCCCCCAGGAGCTCAAGGCAGCCTACACAGTTCTCGCCTGCCTCATTTGATCTCCACAACAACCCTGTGAGGTGTTGCAAGATTTTATGTATAGGTTGGAGGGGGTTGCCCCTCCAGCAGATATCATGCACATGCAGCCCACTACCAAAATCAGCACAATCGCTTTTGTGACTTTTGTGGCTTGTCCCCACAAAACACTTCATCACAGTTTCTTCCTATCTATTCAAAGGGCCTTTGCTGCACGATACCAAATGTAAGAATTCACTGACCAATGTATTTATGTACTGGCTCACTGGGAAAACTTCAGAAACTCATCTAGACATGTGAGCTCAGCTACTCAGCAGCCCCTCTGCCTGAGTGATAATCCCTGGCATCCTGATACCTGAGTGCCAGACAGGTAGCCATTCCAGAAATAACAAACCCAGATGAAGACACAAAAGGGTGTGATAAACTTGGCTGGGAAAGAGGGAAATGTAAATATCTCTTTTGTTATACTTGATGGGTGTTTGGTGGAGGGCAAGGGGAACCATGGGGCAGGGTCCAGGATGCTCAGATTACTGCCACCAGACCTCCCCTTTCATGATGTAACCGTGATGCACGAGTGATGTAGTTTGGGGGGGTGTAACATGGGGATTAGCAGCTAATAAAAGTTGGGGTTCTCTTTTGTTCGGGGCTTCCATCTTGTTCCACCTGGTGGCAGGTGGGAGTCCTGTTGCGAGGGTCTTCAATAAAGACCAAGTCTACTGGCTGCTGTTTTGCTCTGGTATTCCTGGCTGGTCTCCTTGTTTTTTGTGCAAGGGAGCCCTCAGATTTCTCCTTTAAGAGAGGTTGGTTCGGCTGACAGGTCAGACTGACTGGCCCAAGGTCACTCCCAGTGAGCTACATGGCCGAGCCAGGATTTGTCCCCTGGTCTCTCCTGGGTCCTAGTCCCTTATTCTGACCACTACATGACTTCTTTCTCTTTGTATATTCCATTTTCGGATAGACATTTTCTGAATGTCCCTGGAGCCCTTGTTTGGCCAGGCAGCTAATAAGCCTGTGCTGAGATTAAGTGGGCTTTGTCTTTTTAAAAGAAACATCTTTGATTTAGCTACTGATTCCACAGAACAGCCAGACCTGCTCCTGGGATGCTTTGCCAAAGGGCTTTGTACATGTCGGTGGAAGGATCCTGCGCTTTGGAGGAACCGCTTGAGGTCTAAGCTTGGAGTCTTTTTTGTGGCTGCAACCCCTGAGGAAAGGCAGACGTTCTCTGGCCTTGCTCTGTTGACTCCCCTGGACTGCGGCCAACACCTTGACAGCTGTTATTTATGCCTCCAGGTTTTAAATGGTTGTAATCTCTTGTGGGAGGACAGGCGAAAGAAATGTCTAAAGGCATCCAGGCATCCGCTGCCTTCAGGGACTGCAAGACCTTGCAGCAATTCTTAATTTGCAAGAACGTTAAGGAAATTCAGCTGCCACCTGCCAGCTCTCCTGTCCTCTGTGGCTGGTCAGGTGTTACCTGTGTTTTCAGGGTTCCCTGAGCAAGGCCAAGATTTAGTGCCCCTCCAAATGGATCTCCTCAGTTATGGATCTTTGCCATTTTGCTCCCCTTCGGTTTGGCACCCTGTGCGGGGGAACTGCCCAAACTTGCCCTAAATCCAGCGCTGGTGTATGTCATAGAGCAGAGATGCTCAAAACGTGACCCATGGCCTCTAAGAACAGAGGAAGCAACTTCACAATGAATAATAGATCATACAATTGGAAGGGACCCCAAGGGCCATCTAGTCCAACCCCCGGCAATGAAGGAATCTTATGCCCAATGTGTGACTCGAATCCATGACCCAAGCAGGGGTCTACTCTACTGCAAGGGTGAGCAATGTCTAGGCAACACAATGACACATATGCAATGAACAATCTTTTATAGAATTCCTTCAAACCATAACAAGTCCAAAATGAAATCTTTAGTCTCAAAGTCTCTGAAAATCTTTAAATACACTATATCCGGAATCACTGTTCAGTGTTGGACATCAGATTTGCTGAATACACAAAGCTTCACAGCTTGTCTGTCATCGTACAAAGTCTGGTACCTCACTTCCTTTAAAGATTTTCAAAGACTTTGAGACTAAAGTTTTCATTTTGGACTTGTTTTCATATTGGACTTGCCTAGACATTGCCGACGTTCTCTTTGCAACAGAGGGGTTTGTTTGGTTACCTACTGCAGGGGTCAGCAAGGTTTACCTCACCTGGGCCAGCTCACTCCAGCAGAGATCCCTCTGTGGGCCAGATTGTGCGCACACGTGAGTGCGTGCTGTGATTTTTGGCGTCTGCGTATGCACAGACGCGATTTCTGGTGCCGCGGAAGCGAGTTCCCGCGCCATGCTGCACTGGTTTAGCGCAGCGCGCAGTGACTCACCGAGTGGGTGGCTCAGTTTGGGGGCAGCTCATGGGCCAGTTAAACGACCCACATGGACTGCTTGTGGCCCATGGGCCTTAGGTTGCCTACCCCTGCTCTACCCACTGAGCGATCCCAGCTTCCTACTCAGCCAGACCATTGACTGGCAGCGATTTCTAGAATCATAGAACCGTACAGCTAGAAGGGATTCCCTAGGCTCACCTGGCCAGACCCCCTGCAAAGAAAATGAAAATCGATTTACCTTTTGCTGTATTTAATTCAGAAGTGAAACCTGGATTGATTCTACAGTGTAGAACTCCAAAAGTTTTTAAAGCCACCAGCAATTTTCTGGTGGCCTGTGATAAAGTTTAAAGAACTGCTGTGATTGAGAAAGGTGACTTCTGGCCTCCCCTGCCTTAGGAGTCATAATCTTAAGAGGAGCCAGCTGGATCCGGCCAATGGCCCATCTGGTCCAGCATCCTGTTCTCACAGGGGCCAACCGGATGCCTGTAAACAGGATTTGATCACAACAGACCCCTCTCCCTCCTGCACTTTCTAGCATTGCTGCCTCCGACTGTAGAGGGCAGAGCACAGCCATCCTGGCTATATACATAAACTGGTGGTACCTCGGGTTACAGATGCTTCCGGTTACAGACTCTGCTAACCTAGAAATAGTACCTCGGGTTAAGAACTTTGCTTCAGGATGAGACCAGAAATCGTGCAGCGGTGGCGCGGTGGCAGCAGGAGGCCCCATTAGCTAAAGTGGTGTTTCAGGTTAAGAACAGTTTCAGGTTAAGAACGGACCTCCGGAACGAATTAAGTTCTTAACCCGAAGTACCACTGTACAGCATCTTTTTCCAGCCACCAGTGTGCAGGGAAGGTTTATAGACATGGCTGCGTCTGAGAAAGCCCATGTAATTCCAGAGCTCCACGAAGCCCTCCACAGCACACTTCTGTTTTGGCTCGTAGATGGGTCTTTCCTGAATTCAGTCTATGGAGAGTGACTTTGGGGAGTGTTCCCATAGTTTGACAATGTGGAAGCACCCTGATATTTGGCAAATGCAGAAATGTGGGACTTAGCAGAGAAGGTGGCAGGGCCTAGGCATCACGGCAGCCCTGAAGCCCAATCCAAAGTTTGTGGCAACCGTGGTGCATGACACAGAACTCTCTGGAACAGCTTTGCACACTCATTGTGGCGTCTCCAGCAACAGTGAGGGTGCAGTATCTGATAGAAGCCACTGATAGTCCTCTCCTTCTCCATGAATTTGCCTAGTCCTCTTTTAAAGCCATATAGGCTGGTAGTCCTCACTGCCTCTTGTGGGAGGGAGTTCCACAGATCAACTATGCACCGCATGAAGAAGTCCGTTTCGCAGAACAGCAAACCCAGATTTGCCACCGAGCATTCCCTCAACAGGGAGCCACGTTCAGCCACGGATCCCTGGTTGGACACAAATGCAAGGTTGCACCAGTCGATTGCACGCATTCCTTGCTGTTTCGGTGCATGCTTTAGATGGCAACGGGTGACGAATGGAAATGATTCTTCATTGTTGGGGGGTGGGAGCAGGTGCCCTGTGAGTCGTTGCTGTGACATCATTTGCAAAGGCCTGGGAATGTGGATTCTTCTTGCAGAGCGTCTTGTGAAAGCAGCTGCAATTTCTGGATTTTTGCACAGATTTAGAGAGAGAGAGAGAGAGAGAGAGAGAGAGAGAGAGAGAGAGAGAGAGAGGTCCTTGTGTGTGAGGGTGTTAAGTTCCAGAAGGCAGGATGGCTGTGAGCAGGGGTGGGTAAACAGAAGGGAGGCCTCTAGCACAGCAGGAACCCCGTCCAAACATCTCCCTTTGTTCCTGTTTGTTTAACGTTGTCTAGGAGATGTGGGCTTACCCGACTGAGTGTGCGCTGTTCCCAGCTGAGCCACTAAACATGTTAATCATGAGGCTGCGTTTATTAAATTGCTGTTAAAGGTTTTAATACAGAGATACAGTTTTTAAAGCAAGACATTTGTATTGCTGGCAGGAGCTGAGCTCGGGACCCTATCCGTTTCCCATTGTCCACTGGCTGTAAGCTTCTAGAGTCCTGTTCAGGTGTCCAAAGAACATGAGGGTGTGCAATGGGTCATAGTTCTGAATGCACAGAGCCTGCACATCGGTACACGGTCTTGCGTCCTGGAAAAGGCTGAGTGCCCTTCACTGGCTGTGTGTTTTTTACATGCATAATTTTATTTGCATGCAGCTTTTCCATAGCTCAAACCATGCTCAAGGTAACTTATGACATGGGGGGGGTGGGGAGAAGATTCTGTGAGTCCCACATTGCATGTTTGGGATGTGTAGACCAAACAGTCCATGTGCACATGGGGCAGAGTCAGCAGATCCTGATTCCCCCTGCCAGTTGAGAGTGCACACCAGTTTGTACACGTTGCGCCACTTGGCTTGCGTTTTCCACATTGCGCATGCAATCCAATGCGGCTGGTGCTCCCATTAGAGAAAATGGGCCCCAGGCTTGCTTGCTGGAATGCGCTCAATAAAAGTGATTTGTTTGTGTTATTAAGTCAATAGAAATGTCCTCGGTATATCACCTGCTCTGAAATACTGTAATATATTATTTTAATGGGCTAATGAATCTGCTAATCGGTTAAAGGCCCCCAAAAGCAGTTGATGGTTCCCCACAAATGCTTTAATTTGTTACAGGCCTAAAACTCTCTGGCAAAAGCCCCAGAGGGATCTTCATTCTTCTCCTTCCACCCAGTGGCACGGCTTGTGAGAGTATGCAAGATGGGGAGAAGGCTGAATATTCTATCCCACACCACCTGCTCCTGCGCCTTGTCTTTGGGCAAATTGGATATTTGACACCACGTTGGGGTTTTTTTTTTTTAATGTAGCCCAGATGTTTGAATGCAAGTAGAGCTTGCTGTGATTCAGCTGAAGGTTTTAAGAACTTGACTACCTTCCCCCAACTCATCTGCATCCAGTCTCTCTCTTTCTGGGCTATTGTCCCTTCTCCATCCCGTGGAAAGACCTTAGCTCTCTGGCAGTGCACCTGCCCAGGTTCCATCCCTGGCAGTGTGGTACAGTGGTTAGCGTGTCAAACTAGGACGCTGGGAGAGACTAGGGTTCAAATCCCCCCTCAGCCATGAAGCTCACTCTCTCAGCCTTCCTTGTCCTCACCAACAGAAGGAGGTACCAGACAAGGCTCCATGGCATTAAGCTAGGGGTGTCCAGTGGTCACAGGGGCAGGATGCTCCTCTGCCAACCTCCTCAGGCCACCCCTGGCTTCCAGATCTCCTCTTCCCAGGCGCTGGATGCCTCACTGGGTTCAGACACTTCTTGATGTCCTGATTCCATCCTGCTAGAACTCTTTCCAGTGTCCTCCAGCCATCTCCTCCACGACACCTCCATCGGACTCATGATATTCAGCAAACATGGCAGCCATTCACAGCTGTAATGAGGCCTTAGTTAGTGCCCGTAACTGCATTTGTTCACATTCATCTTGTCTCTTCCCTTCCTGTTGGCATCTCCCGCACAATGGGAAAAAAGTATAATAATAATAATAATAATAATAATAATAATAATAATAATAATAAAGCTTACTGGCTGATACTGGGGGGAGGGTAGTCACTGCCTTACAGCCTAACCTACCTTACAGGGTTGTTGTGGGGTCAACTGAGTGAGCACCTTGGAGAAAAAAGAGTGCTATACATGCAATTAATGACTTAATAGTCTCCAAGTTGGGCTGGACTCAAATCCTGGAGAGCCACTGTGTGATGATGCTGAGCTTCTGATGAATGGACTTTGTTGGTCAACAAGGGGAGAGGCTTGCTATGAAATGGGCTTTCTGCACGCATGAGCTCTTTCTCTGAATCAGAGAATTGCCCCCTGCGATACAAGAATTTCAGCCCAAGCATCTCTGGCAGATGGCCACCCGACCTAGAGCATGCCAAGGGTGAGGTCGACTCCGCTCATGAACATCTGCTCAGTCCTCAACCCTTGAGGCTCCCAGCGCATGAATGACGGCTGTTGGGTCTAGACCAGAGTTGCAACGGGCAACTCCAAGCGCTTCCTGCCAGTGGAGAGCTTGAAGCGTCTTCTCGTGGCTGCTGAAGATCTGTGCACCTTGACCCTCTGTGGGTTTTGGGTGGCGATTGGCAACTGGAGCCTTCTGGGTCAGAATCTGCCCCCTTGGCAGGTAATGGCTGGGCTCCATATTGGTGGCTCCGAGGTGTTGCTGGCAGGAATGGGAAATGGGAATTGGCACCTTTGCTTCCAGAGATGCTCTCTGGCAAAATGCGGCGCTGGTTGAAGAGGCCTCCCAGGGCTGCCAACTTGGGTAACCACAAGAGCCACAGAACTTAGCACTTTCCCCTGCTCCGTCAAAATGCGCTTTATTTTGATACACCGTTGGTATATCTGGCACTTCAGAGTATAAGGAAAAGCACTGACACTTTTAGGGGTGTTTTCTGGGGCTGGTGGCGGTTGTGGTCCAAAACATTTGGCGGGTAACAGGATGGCGAAAGCTGCCGTAAGCTAAGCCAGCACTACAACCTCCCATTCTGCAGGTGGAAGGACTGAGGCTTGCCAACGTCATTGGCAGTTCCTGGCAGAAGAGAGATTAGAACTTCCTGACTTGGAATAATCATAATCATAATAATATTTGTACCCTTCCCATCAGACTGGGTTGCCCCAGCCACTCTGGGCGGCTTCCAATGCATATAAAAACATAATAAAACATCTTGATACAGGATGCCTTCTAAAAGTCAGATAGCTGTTTATTTCCTTGACATCTGATGGGAGGGCGTTCCAACAGGATGGGTGCCACTACCGAGAAGGCCCTCTGCCTGGTTCCCTGTAACTTGGCTTCTCGCAGTGAGGGAACCTCCAGAAGGCCCTCGGCGCTGGACCTCAGTGTCCAGGCTGAATGATGGGGGTGGAGACGCTCCTTCAGATATACACGGCCAAGGCCATTTAGGGCTTTTATGGTCAGCACCAACACTTTGAATTGTACTTGGGAACGTACTGGGAGCCAGTGAAGATCCTTTAGGCCCCAGCAGCTGCTCCCAGTTGCCACATTCTGGATTAGTTGTAGTTTCCAAGTCACCTTCAAAGGTAGCCCCATGTAGAGCGCATTGCAGTAGTCCAGTTACTCACCTCAGTTCTTTAAGGTTATGCACATAATAAATAATAAAAATACATTTTTTATTTATACCCCGCCCTTCCCGGTTCAAAAACCGGGCTCAGGGCAGCTAACAACAAATTTAAAACACTTAATTGTAAAAGCAGCATAAAATACAGTATAAAAAACACGAATAACAATAAAATTCAAAGTTCAGAAATCAATGTAGGGGAAATCTATCTAATAAGCATTAGATAATCCCCAGGGCTACCTGGCTGAATTAGTCCTATTTGGGCCAGCGAAGAGGCCAGGGAAGAATTAGCTGTGGGGTCTCAGAGCGGGTAATCTTCATAAAAGGGGAGAGGGAGGAAAGAGAAGGAAAATAAAAGGCTGAATTCAAATTAAAGGCCAGGCGGAATAGCTCTGTCTTACAGGCCCGATGGAAGGAAGTTAAATCCTGCAGGGCCCTGGTCTCCTGGGACAGAGCATTCCACCAGGTTGGAGCCACCACTGAGAAGGCCCTGGCCCTGGTGGAGGATAATCTGTCTTCCTTAGGGCCCGGGACCTCTAAACTTTGTTTATTCATGGACCTTAAGGTCCTTTGCGGGGCAGACCAGGAGAGGCGGTCCTGTAAATACAAGGGCCCTAAGCCACATGTGTCCCATCCCGTTGTCCCTCCACCAGCTGATAGTCTTGTCTCTGCAAGTGTGGAGTCATAACTGTAAAACACAGCAGAGAAGTACTTTTGAATTATGGATTCATCTGAAGCACGTTTTAACCTCTCCAACCTCCCGAGTCTCTGAAGCAGAGTTCAGTCATAAGAGGGTCTTTCCTTCCTGCATGCAGGCTCGTCGCTCACTCCTCCCGATTCTTGTCTTCTCCTCTCCAGTAATGCTGTGTCAATACTTGTCCCCAAGGGCTTTGTTTGCTTTTGCTTGAGCTGTGCCACTCAACGTTCACTGACCCAGAATCCACCCTTGTTCTCTGCTAGAACTGCTGCCTTTTCCTTGTGCTGGGAAGTCAACATGGCTTGCCTCTGTGGGACATGAGGAGCACCTGTGCTTTCTGCAATGGGTTGGCGTGAAAGTGCGAGCCTTGCTTCTGCAGCGCCTTCCTTGCCCATTCCAGCCCATTCCTCCATGGCAGTAAATATCCCCCAATATAAATAGGACTGACTTCTGCAGGAAGGCTGGGGTTCCTGCAGAATCGTGCAAGGCTAGAACTGCGGAAGGATGGAACATTTAGAGCTTTTTTGGTTCAGCTAAAAGTAGATTTAGGGGAGGGGTGGAAGGGTTAAGGTTTGGTTTGCTGTGGACCATGTGTGCCTGCCATATGTGTGCACCTTAAATTTTTTATAACAATGCTTTGCAATAGATAAAAGGACACAATACAGATTTTCCTCTTAGCCCCAAAATGGAAAATGACTATAGAAGATTGACAACTTAAACTGGTGGAATATGTGCAGCTTGCGAACCTAACTTATAGTGTTGTAAATAAAATATGCCCTTTTCCCTTATGGGGTATCCAAGAGCCCATATAGAGTCCTTACACTGGTTCCCTATTGGTAGGAGAGAATAACAGGCCAACCAGAGAATATTGAGAAGCAAAGCAGCTAGTAAGCTTGATCTTTATTGATCTGTTGCAACAGGGTGCTCCCCTCACACGCAGGAGAGGAAGAGGACCCCCAAAATTGCTGTGCAAGGGCTTATAAAGACTTTTGAAATTCCCATCCTTTAGATCAAGACCACCCCCAGAAACATTATGCATACATCACAGAAGGGGTGTAACCTAAGACCACCCCTCAGATACATCCCACCTACATCACAGAAATTTTAATATTGTTTTTCTCCTGTTGTTGTTTATCTCCTGTCTAGCAGGTTACTTGATTGGATTTCCTGGGGAGCCTGGCCATTCTTTTGTAGTGGTAAAATACTTATTTCCTGGGCCAGGTCACAGGCTCACACCTTATTCAAACAGACATATCCTTGAGATAGGGTTTGTGAGGAAAGAGACAATGGGGAGGCTTTTCCAGTTTAACCTTGCAGAGAAAGGATTTGGTCAGTTTAGGAATCAAAATGGTTCCAGGTTGGTCTTCCTGTGTTGATCTATGTATGTGCAGTTATGAACATTACCATATATCTAAGACCATAAAATTCCTATCACAATAGAATAAGAGAACAAGAAGAACATACGTTTAAAGAAGGTTGGAAAATGTTTACTGAATATCTGGAGGAAAATTGTGTTTATTTGAAAACGTGGGCAGCATTAAGATAAATTCAACAGTGTAAATAGCATTTGATGAATGTAATACAGTGGTACCTCGGTTTACGAACAGCCGTGTCTACGAACTATTTGGTTTATGAACTCCGCAAAACCAGAAGTAGTGTTCCAGTTTGCAAACTTTACCTTGGTCTAAGAACGGAATCTGAATGGTGGAAGGGCACTGGCGGCGGGCGGCCTCATTAGGGAAAGCACGCCTTGGTTTAAGAACAGTTTTGGTTTCAGAAAGGACTTCTGGAGTGGATTAAGTTTGTAAACCGAGGTACCACTGTAATGGAATACTGAATGGTTTAGTTTATATAAAATGTGCAGGGATTTATGTTGTGCAGAATGAACGATGGAAAGAGAGGAAGGGAAGTCATTGATATTTTAAGGTTGTTTAAGTAAATATTTTAAAATGTAAAACAGAAATTTAATAGAAAATTAAATGGGGGGGGGATTATATAACAATGGCTATGTTGCCTTCTGCGGAAGCGAGTTCCAGAGTTGGTAACTCTGCACTCTGTTGAGAAGTTATTTCTTTTGTCTGTCCTGAATCTTCCAACAAAGGAAGAACCGGGACAAATGGAAGCACATACAGTGGTACCTCGGGTTAAGAACTTAATTCGTTCTGGAGATCTGTTCTTAACCTGAAACTGTTCTTAACCTGAAGCATCACTTTAGCTAATGGGGCCTCCCGCTGCTGCTGCACTGCCGGAGCACAATTTCTGTTCTCATCCTGAAGCAAAGTTCTTAACCTGAGGTACTATTTCTGGGTTAGCGGAGTCTGTAACCTGAAGCGTATGTAACCCAAGGTACCACTGGAGTTAAATTGGGGGGTTGTGCTGTCCCCCAATTTGGGCAGCTTTAGAAAGGAGTTAGACAAATTCACGGGGGATAATTCATTGCAAAGTCAGGATCGCTGTGCCCCCCCCTCCAGTATCGGCTCCTGGCCCCTGACTCTCTCCAGGCCACTAATCTTGGTCCAGAAGTGAAAAGAGGATCAGCCTCTTCATTCCTCCGGAACCAGCTGTTCTTCTTTTCTTTCCCGAAGTCACTTTGCTCATTCCCACATCCCACAGCTGTTTGCTTTGCAGGGACAACTTCATTATCTTCATTATCCCAAGCAGTGACCTGTGGCGATGGGTGATCAGGGTTTCTTTTCCTGGCTGGCTAACCTCTGCAGCATCTGGTTGGTGGATAGGTCTGTCTTGGAGCAAGAAGAGGTTGAAGGACATCACTCTCTGAGCAGCATTTATCTCGGGGGATTTTATCTGTTCAACTCTGACCCTACGACTGAATGGCTTCTCAGCCTGCAGTTTGTTCTCCCTAAGCTTTGCTCTTCTCAGAGTCATCTTGCTGATCAAAAGGACTTTGAATTCTAATCTTATCTCTTATTGCATTCTGCACACAACAAAAGTCACCCATGAGTTGTCAAGGGCCCTCAAAATATTTGCAGATCCTTCAGCCGATTAAGTATTAATCCCCCTGACTCTTGCAAACCCATCGCTTTATTCCTTTGCTTTGAACTCCTCCGGTTTGGGCTTTTTTCGGCCTCTCTGACCACAAAAGGCTCTGGACTCTGGACGCCGTTTGGGTCTGGTTCCAGCGGAGACTGGCCTCTGACCCCTCATATAAAAGTCCAGGAAATTTCCAACACTCCGACCACTACACCACACTGTCTCTTACATGCTAAGTGGCTGTAGTTCATTGGTCTCACTCTCCCCACAAACACAGGGTTGTAAAGACTGCGGAGAGAATAATCGGGTGCACTCTTCCCACCTTGGATCAAATCTATGCTTCCAGGTGCCATAAGAAAGCTGCAGAGATAGCGCAGGATAGTGCACACCCCGGAAATGATCTCTTTCAGCTTCTGCCTTCTGGAAGAAGGCACAGGGTTATAAAGACTAGGACTAGCCGTCTGAGAAACAGTTTCTATCCAAATGTGATTCTGGTTTTAAATGCAGGGTAAGGAGTCTCTATGGGAGTATATTGTATTTAATTATGGGGCATTACAGTTTCTAGGGGGCTAACCAGGCTGGGATAGCTGGGATAGCAGGCTTGCTGGTTTTTGAATGTCTGATGTAGATTTTTTCAATTTTGTTGTTCTGCATGGGACAATGACAATAAAGAGTATCGTATCATATCATATCGTAGTCCAACCCGCTGCACTGCAGGAACCTCAACTAAAGCATCCAAGGCAAATGTCCAGTGAAGTCCTCCATGCAGTGCATCGTTAATCTGTGGAACTCCCTCCCACAAGAGGCAATGATGCCCACCAACTTGGATGGCTTTAAAAGAGGATTGGGCAAATTCATGGAGGGGGAGAGGGCTATCGATGACTCCCAGCTAGGATGGCTGTGTTCTGCCTGCACAGTTGCTGGAAATGGATTGCTGCAAACTGCAGGAGGGGCTCTTGCACTCGGATCCTGCTTGCAGCTTTCCTGTACATGCATGTTCTCGGCCACAATGAGAACAGGATGCTGGACTAGATAGGCCATTAGCCTGATCCAGCAGCACTCTTCTTAGATTCTTATTGCCATCCCGCGGGGCTTGTGGTTATGGAGAAACCAGGAAAGTGTTTGCTGTTGTTGTTTAGTCCAGGGGTCCCCAAACTAAGGCCCGCGGGCCGGATAAGGCCTGAGGGACTCGTTTATCCGGCCGGCAGCGACCCCCGCCGCCCACTGCTGCTGCCCGCTCTTACCGACGCTGCACTGCGTGGCTGCCCACTTCCAGGTCAGAGAAGCACCGGAAATAGCTTGTGTGCATGCGCAAGCATTGTTTCCGGTGCACTTTGGGGTCAGAAGAGGCCCCTGCACAGGTGCACAAGCTATTTCTGGTCTCCTCCGCCCTCCGGCCCGCCGTGCAATCACCGCTGGAGACACCGGCTCAAGGTGCGGTAAGTTTGCTGACCCCTGAGTCGTTTAGTTGTGTCCGACTCTTCGTGACCCCTGGACCAGAGCACGCCTGGCCCTCCTGTCTTCCACAGCTTCCCACAGTTTGGCCAAACTCATGCTGGTAGCTTCGAGAACACTGTCCCACCCTCTCGTCCTCTGTCGTCCCCTTCTCCTTGTGCCCTCCAGCTTTCCCAACATCAGGGTCTTTTCCAGGGAGTCTTCTCTTCTCATGAGGTGGCCAAAGTCTTGGAGCCTCAGCTTCAGGATCTGTCCTTCCAGTGAGCACTCAGGGCTGATTTCCTTCAGAATGGAGAGGTTGGATCTTCTTGCAGTCCATGGGACTCTCAAGAGTCTCCTCCAGCATCAGAATTCAAAAGCATCCATTCTTCGGTGGCCAGCCTTCTTTATGGCGACTGAGCCAGGCCAAGCCGCAGAGTTGCCATGGCCCAAAGGGGCAGAAATGGCTTCCACATGGACCCTGTAGCTACATCTTCTTTGCTTCTCATGTTGAAAAGTGAGCAAGAGGCAAGCACTTTTCTTTGAACTCGAGGAGGTGTAAAATCATGAAAGCAAATAAAACACAGGAACGGGCGGCGGGGCGGCCTGTTCAGAGGAAAAGCAGCGTTTGGCGTCCGCAGGGAAACATGATTCTTCTTTCTCTTTCTTCTTTCATGCATCAAAGTTTGTCATAAAACTTTTACGGCAAGGATAAATGATTTGCTTGTGTGTGAAATGTGCAGATATCACAGAAACATTTTTTTTTCCCAACCAGGGAGAGAGAACCCTGCAGCCCCATCCCTCCCCACATCCAAATCATGTTTGATATGACTGCCTCCGGCTGCATCTCAAAATAATCCACAAACAGGCTTGTTCCAGTTTGTGCATTTGGGCTTTTGCTGATACAAACCAGAAGGTTTCTGTGCCAGGCGAGAACTCGGAGCTTGCTGTCTGCAGGAATTTCAGGCGCACTGGGAAGCGGTTTCCCTAATTGCTGCTTGCGGAGAAACTGGGAGGCCAATTTTTAATCTTTAACCCGCCTCAGAGAGGCCCAAAGAGATCAGGTGGGCTGAAGGATGGAGGTTTGAAAGGGGAATTTAAGCCAAGGCAGCTCCCCCCCCCCCCCAATTTCAGTTAGGGTGCTAAGGAATAATGAAACCCCGCATGCACACATGGTTTTCTCCTCTTTGCATATGACAACTGTGTAAAAAAAACCCTGCAGAAGTTATAAGCCTGCTGGGGCTGGCAGAGGGGAAACCAAGAGTTCACATCTGGCTCCAGCAGCCAAACTGTATTTCTCTGCTGGGCCTGGAAGAGCCCAAGTGAGGCCTGTAACAAAATGTTGCAGCATGGAGCACAGCTCCTCAGGATTCCAGCCACTAATGCCTTCTCCCAGGATACTCACATTTTATTTCCACTTAGTTTACACTTATTTTCCCTTCCAAAAGACAGTCAGCATTCAATGCCCACCAGTTTGGGGTTTTTTTTTAGAAAAAAGGTGATGGTACTCATCACGAAGTTGTTACACTAAATGCTACACTTTTAACATTGGGAGGGGGGTGCTGTGTACCCCTGAGCACCCCCAGGGAAAAAACACTTGATTCCCACTGAGGGCTGTCACATGGAAGAAGGAGCAAACTTGTTTTCTCCTTCTCTGTTGGGGAGGACTCGAACCCACAGCTTCCAGTTACAAGTGTTTCAGGAATTTATGTATAGGTGGTGGTGGGGTTTTGCCCCTCCAGCAGATATCATGCACATGCAGCCCACTACCAAAATCAGCACAATCACTTTTGTGACTTTTGTGATTTGTCCCCGCAAAACACTTCATCACAGTTTCTTCCTATCTATTCAAAGGGCCTTTGCTGCACGATACCAAATGTAACAATTCACTGATAAATGCACCTACCGTATTTTTCGCTCTATAAGACGCACCGGACCACAAGACGCAAGAAAAAAAACAAGAAAAAAAATATTCTGAATCTCAGAAGCCAGAACAGCAAGAGGGATTGCTGCGCAGTGAAAGCAGCAATCCCTCTTGCTGTTCTGGCTTCTGGGATAGCTGTGCAGCCTGCATTCACTCCATAAGACGCACACACATTTTCCCTTACTTTTTAGGAGGGAAAAAGTGAGTCTTATAGAGCAAAAA
The DNA here is from genome assembly GCF_965112155.1 of Podarcis liolepis. Lineage (NCBI taxonomy): Eukaryota > Metazoa > Chordata > Lepidosauria > Squamata > Lacertidae > Podarcis > Podarcis liolepis. The sequence continues at coordinate 64,363,400 of NC_139565.1, forward strand.
ATAAGGTATGTACTGGCTCACTGGGAAAACCTCAGAAATTCATCTAGACATGTGAGCTCAGCTACTCAGCAGCCCCTCTGCCTGAGGGATAATCCCTGGCCTCCTGATACCTGAGTGCCAGACAGGTAGCCATTCCAGAAATACCAAACCCAGATGGAGACAAAAGGGTGCACTGCAGGGGGCTGGACTTGATGACCCCAGGTGTCCCTTCCAACTCTACGATTCTTTGATTGTTGGGGTTGTTTTTGCCCCCCGCAAAATGAGCCGTCTGATGCCTTCCTCATTTCCCCAAGGGCTACTGTTTCAACTAAGTAAGGAACAGTGCTCAGAAATTGAATTTCTTCATAGTGTACTGCATATGATTACGGCGATCCTCTGGTGTTTTCGTTCCTTTTTCATTTATTTATGCCCAACCTTTCAGCTCCTGGAGTGGTTTAAAATGAAAATGGAACGCAAAATAAACCAGTCCTTATCAAATTGCAACACGCTCTCAGAGCTGTTACAATACAGGGGTACCTCGGTCGAAGAACAGTCCTGTTAACGAACGATTCGGGCAACGCACTCCGCAAAAGCGGAAGTAGGTGTTCCGGCTAGCAAACTTTGCCCCGGAAGCCAAATGGAAATTGAACCTGGCACCAGCAGTGGGAGGCTGCTCTACATTCCCAAAGCCTCACCAATCTGGCTTTGTTGGGGATACCTTAGCTGTGATTTCTGCATTGCAGGGGGCTGGACTGGATGACCTTTGGAGATCCCTTCTGACTCTGCCATTCTGTGATTCCTTTTCTTGCCTGCTTGCTCCATGTATGCCGCTCAGCCTGGTCCCCTCCCTTCCTTGCTTGCTCTTGCTCCCTCGCTTGCCTCCCCTCTCTCGCTGAGGCAATGTGAAATCTGTGACAATGAGACCCCAGTGCAGTTTCCAAGGAGCCTGGCTCTGAGCTCTGGGCATGGATTGTGCAAATGGTGAGTTTGCATAATGCATTCTGCCTCGTCCAAGGTTCGGTGGAGGAAGGGGACAGGCGATAATAGAGCCATTGCTCGCTGGCAGAGCAGCTGCCTCGCTTGCAGAAGGGCTCGGTCTCCAGCGCCTACAGTTAAACTCTGGATTTCTGGTATTAGGCCATGGGTAGGCAACCTAAGGCCCGGGGGCCCGATCTGGATCAATCGCCTTCTAAATCTGGCCTGCCAATGGTCTGGGAATCAGCGTGTTTTTACATGAGTAGAATGTGTCCTTTTATTTAAAATGCATCTCTGGGGCATTTGTGGGGCATAGGAATTCATTCATTCCCCCCAACAAAATATTGTGCCCCCCCCAAGGTCTGAGGGACAGTGGACCAGCCCCCTGCTGAAAAGGTTTGCTGACCCCTGTATTAAAAAGGTAAAGGGACCCCTGACCATTAGGTCCAGTCGTGGCCGACTCTGGGGTTGTGGTGCTCATCTCGCTTTATTGGCTGAGGGAGCTGGTGTACAGCCAGCATGACTAAGCCGCTTCTGGCGAACCAGAGCAGCGCATGGAAACGTTGTTTACCTTCCCGCCAGAATGGTACCTATTTATCTACTTGCACTTTGACGTGCTTTCGAACTGCTAGGTTGGCAGGAGCAGGGACCGAGCAACGGGAGCTCACCCTGTCGTGGGGATTCGAACCGCCGACCTTCTGATCGGCAAGCCCTAGGCTCTGTGGTTTAACCCACAGCAAACCTTTTCTTCCTGTGACCCTGAAGAACTGCTGCTGGCCAGAGTGGGCAATACTGGGCTCTGTTGCCTGACTCTGTATTGGACAGGGTGTGCATTAAAGTGTTTGAGTGCTGGTTTTCATTTTTGGAGATGGTGTGAGCAGTCTTTTAGCCCTCATTGCAAGCACCCTGGTGCCATGCTGTGGGAAGGATTCAGGGGCAGCGATGCACTGAGAATCGCAGAATCGTAGGGTTGGAAGGGACCCAAAAGGTCACCCAGCCCAACCCACGGTAAATGCAAGAACCTGTCACCCTCTGCAACTTGAGCAGGGGCTGCACCATGTGGAATTGTCAGTGAAAAACTGGCTTTTTTGTGCAGCTCTTGGGACCATGAGCTGGAATACACTCTTTGCATGTCCATCGCTGCCATGAATGGAAACAGAAAGGAATCCAAGCTAGATGAGCGATGGTGAATTCTCAAGGATGAGGAGTGTTTAAAAGTGCTGCAGGAAAATGTCAGGGGGGTGGTTTTCATTTTTAGTATGTCTTTTGTGGTTTTATATCTTGATTTTATTCTGTGAACTGCCCTGAGACCCCTGGGTATAGGGCACTATATAAATACGGTAATAATAATAATAATAATAATAATAATAATAATAATGATGTACAAACGCTTGGTCATAACGCTCTTATGCAGATTGGTGGTGTGGTTTCATTTGGAATACCGTTTTCAGTTCTGGTCACCTTGCCTCAAAAAGGATACCCTAGAGTTGGAAAATAACAACAACAGCAACAACAGCAACAATTTATTATTTATACCCCGCCCATCTGGCTGGGTTTCCCCAGCCACTCTGGGCAGCTTCCTACAGAATACTAAAATACAATAGTCTATTAAACATTAAAAGCTTCCCCAAACAGGGCTGCCTTCAGATGTCGTCTTAAAGTCTGGGAGTTGTTGTTACCTTTGACATCTGGTGGGAGGGCATTCCACAGGGCGGGTGCCACTACCGAGAAGGCCCTCTGCCTGGTTCCCTGTAACTTGGCTTCTCGCAATGAAGGAACCGCCAGAAGGCCCTCGGTGCTGGACCTCAGTTCAGGAAAGGGCCACAAAAATGATCAAGGGATCAAGCGGATGGAGTGGCTCCCCTGGGGGGAGATCTGCATCTTTTAGGAATTTCAGGCAAGATGTGTTATTTTTATCTGGCCAACTCGGCACGTAAATGCCAGAGAGTTTAGGGAACCTTCACAGGACCTTGTTAGTCATGCTTAAACCCAAAGCAATAGAGTTTGGGTTGCAGGGAGGGGATATGTCACTTGGAGCCACCTTCTTCTCATCTCTGAGAAGTTTTTTGTTGCTCCCCCCCCCCCAAAAAAAATACCCCCTTAAAAACAGCCATCAGGTTTATGGGAAAATGCCTAAGAGAATCCCTGAGCAACCTGCTAGCTACCCTGTTCAAATCAGAAAGAACTATCCTTCTTTGGAGGATTTTAGGCAGAGGTGGGCGGGGGGGGGGGGGGCACCAGGGATTCTTCAGCTGAGATTCCTGCGTTCCAGGGGGCTGGACTAGATGACCTTAGGGGGACCCTGCCATTCTCTGAATCCTGTCCCCCTGCAATCTCCCCTTCCAAGACAGCAGTGGTTGAATATGTCTGGCTCTTCTCTGGCAGGTGAGGGAGAACTTCCTCCTCCTGGAATATTCTTAGATCCCGCAGATTCTTGGCATCCTTGAGTATGGGCATTCCCTGCCTCTGGCCCCATTAGCACCTGCACTTTGCCTTTTGTGGGATCCCTTCTCTCCCGCAACCCCATCCTTTTTATTACTGTGAGAAGAGCCTGCATAACTCCAGACGCCTGCAGCGGCCGCTGGCTCTGCGAGCTTCTCTGTTGCCTTGGGAGATTTCCCCAGCAATGCTGACCTAACTCTGAAAACATTTAAACAGAAGGCCGAGAGGGAAACGGCCTAAGCTGAAGCTTCCTTCCCCCTCCTCTTGCACCTCTGTCAGCTTGGCGGTCTGAATGGTGCAACTCCTGTAAGAAGGATCGAGTCCTTTCTGAATCTCCAAGCTGAATTCCGCACCATATTCCGCCCCCTGCCTCCCGTTTCCTGGCTAAATGCCGCTGTAGCTGTTGGCACAGCCTTGGCAGGGGAGATAAATCTCTGGTTTGTGCTACAGCAGGGACCTCTCTGCAAATGGAGGCAGCTGCGTGCTCTTGCCCGTCTCCCCAGCATGGCGCTTCGCACAAACGAAGCCTCCTGCATGTCGGGGTTTGGTGCGCAAAGCAGAATCGTTCCTCCAGAGCAAACTCAGATCCCCAAGGCGGATAAGAGAGCAAGCCCTTCTAAAAAAAAAGTGGTGGGTTCATGCAAAATTCATGCAAGGCACTGCAATGTTTTGCAGGAGAATGCTGTAGCAGGAACCCCCCCACCCCAATCATTCTGTTTGCACAAACTTCACACACACTCACACTCACACACTACATACGCCACATTTCTGTTATAAAATCAACCATACATCGGATTTGCACTGTTCCATTTTATTTTACTCCATGTGACAAGGACTATCAAAGGGGGCTGGTGGCTTGGTTTCTGGTCAGCCATAATCCCTTCACCATCCCAGCACATCCACAGGAGCCCTGCCCAGTTGCTATGTCAGCCTTGATAATCCCAGACAGAAGACAATCAAAATGACAAAGAACTCGCATATGGTAGTGGATTCAGCACAGACTGAAACAAAGGACAATGATCAGATCTTCCCTCTGGGGGCAGGAAACTGCAAACTCCCCTTTGTCACCTGGAAAGTACTCATGGGGAGGGGGAAAGGAGGAACCAGGTGGGTGACAGAACACTCAGGTTACCACCACAACTCCTCCCTCAACCCCTCCTTTCTGTAACGTATGCATGATGTCAACCCCTCCTTTCTGTAATGTATGCATGATGTCAACCCCTCCTTTCTGTAATGTGTGCATGATGTTTCTGGGGGTGGGCTTGAGCTAGAGGAGGGGAATTTCAAAAGTTTTTATAAGGTCTTGCAGACCATCTTTCTGGGTCTTTCCTCTCTCTTGCAAGTGAAGGGAATACCCTGTTGCAACAGTTCAATAAAGGCCAAGCCTACAGGCTGCTGTTTTGCTCCAAGTTATCCTGGTTGGTGTCTTTGTTTTGTCCAAGAGAGCCCTCGGATTTTTCCGTTAACATGCCGAGCCACAGGCCCCTTTCTAAGGAACCTCGCACATCGGGGTACAGCATTCCTGCTTCAAGGAAAAGAAGGGAACCCCAGCATTTACCCTTGTGATAGGAATTTTGAGGTCTTAGACACTGTGGTACCTCCTGTTAAGTACTTAATTCGTTCCGGAGGTCTGTTCTTAACCTAGAAACTGTTCTTAACCTGAAGCACCACTTTAGCTAATGAGGCCTTCCGCTGCTGCCGGAGCACGATTTCTGTCCTCATCCTGAAGCAAAGTTCTTAACCCGAGGTACTATTTCTGGGTTAGCGGAGTCTGTAACCTGAAGAGTATGTAACCTGAAGTGTATGTTACCAGAGGTACCACTGTAGATGTTAAATGTTCATAAGTGTACCAACCAAGCACATACATAGATCAGCACAGGAAGACTGACCTGGAAGCATTTTTGATTCCCAAACTGACCAAATGTTTTCTCTGCAAGGTCAAAGGAAAATGGAAAAGCCTCCCCATTGTCTTTTCCTTCACAAATCCTGTCTTAAGGGTATGTCTGTGTATGAATAGGGTGTGAGCCTGTGACCTGGCCCAGGAACTAAGTATTTATCATTACAAAAGACTGGCCAGACTCCCCAGGCAATCCAATCTAGTAAGCAGGGTATGCAATCAACCAACCTGCCAGACAGGAGATAAAGGACAGGAGAAAAACAACATTCAAATTTCTTCCTTCCAGTAGCACCTTAAAGACCAACTAAGTTAGTTCTTGGTATGAGCTTTCGTGTGCATGCACACTTCTTCAGATACCACACGAAAGCTCATACCAAGAACTAACTTAGTTGGTCTTTAAGGTGCTACTGGAAGGAATTTTTTTATTTTGACTATGGCAGACCAACACGGCTACCTATCTGTAATTCAAATTTCTGTTTTAGACCGCCTTTTCTGTGATGTAGGTATGATGTATCTCAGGGGTGGTCTTAGGTTACACCCCTTCTGTGATGTATGTATGAGGTTTCTGGGGGTGGTCTTGATCTACAGGGCGGCAATATAAGGGCTTGTGCCCCATTGTTCGGGGTCCTCCTCCCTCCCTGCGTGTGAGGAATGTGTACCTTGTTGCAACAGATAGATAAAGATCAGGCTTACTAGCTGCTGTGCTTCTCAATATTCTCTGGTTGGCCTCTGTTATTTTCTCCTACCAATAGGGAACCTATGTAAGGACTCTATATGGGCTCTTGGATACCCCATAAGGGAAAAGGGCAATTTTTGTTTCCAGCACCCTTGCTCCTTCCAACTGGTTTGGTTAGAAAACAGGGGTGCTTTGACCCTTTCTGCAGGCATGAAGAGCTTCCTCAGAAGAGCTTCCAGGAGCTTCCAGCCAGACTTCAGATTAACTTAATCAAGTGGTCTGAATGATTCCTGACTGGTTCCCCAAAACTGCCGCCCTTCTCCTGGCCTAACCTCTGCAGTTTCCACTGCCGCTCAGCTGTCTCCTGTGTGGGCTGCATCTGAAAATGGCTGGTGTACAGAATGAAAGTGGCTCTCTCCAAAACTCCCTGTCTGTCTCCAGGTCCCCACCTGCCTTTTAGAGCCCTTTGCCTCTCCTTCCCTCTCAACAAATATCTCTGGCCAGTTCCTTTTGCTGTTCTGATTGTGGGTGCTGATCAGTTAATCCACGTTAAATTATATTGATGTGTACCTGCCTTAATGCCTTCTTGGTCTGGTTGGAATTGTGGAGTTGGAAGGGACCCCTGGGGTCATCTAGTCCAACCCCCTGCGAGGCAGGAATTTCAACTACAGAATCCCTGCCAGGTGGCCCCCCCAACCTTTGCTTAAAGCCTCAAATGAAGGAGAGTCCACCACCTTAAGAGTCTGGCTGCGGGATCAGTCCAAAGGGCCGCCAGGCCCAGCCTCCTCTTGACCTCAGGAACTTGTTCATGGAGGCCTCTGAAACTTTCGGCAAATTCTTCAAGAACAGGACTTGTGAAGCCATCAGAATAGTAGCCGCCACCTTCTCTGTGACAGTGAGCATTCCATCAGTCAACTTGCCTGCTGTTCAAAATAACATTTCCCATTGTCTATTTGGAACCTGCCCATTTTGCTATAATAATAATAAAGGTAAAGGTACCCCTGCCCGTACGGGCCAGTCTTGACAGACTCTAGGGTTGTGCGCTCATCTCACTCTAGAGGCCGGGAGCCAGCGCTGTCCGCAGACACTTCCGGGTCACGTGGCCAGCGTGACGAAGCTGCTCTGGCGAACTGGCACCAGCGCAGCACACAGAAACGCCGTTTACCTTCCCGCTATAAAGCGGTACCTATTTATCTACTTGCACTTAAGGGTGCTTTCGAACTGCGAGGTGGGCAGGAGCTGGGACCGAACGACAGGAGCTCACCCCGCCACGGGGATTCGAACCGCCGACCATGCGATCGGCAAGTCCTAGGCGCTGAGGTTTTACCCACAGCGCCACCCGCATCCCTATAATAATAATAGTAATATTTTATTTATACCCCACCCTTCCCAGTTCAAAAACTGGGCTCAGGGCAGCTAACAACAAATTTAAAACAATCATAAAAGCAGCATAAAATACAGTATAAAAACCTGAATAACAATAAAATTCAGAAATCAAAAATCAATTAGATAATCCCCAGGGCTAGTTGGCTGAATTGGTCCTACTTGGGCCAGCGAGGAGGCATGGGGAGAATTAGCTGTGGGGTCTCAGAGCGGGTGATCTTCATAAAAGGGGGAGGGGAGAGAAGGGAAATAGAAGATCAGGCTAAATTCCAATTAAAGGCCAGGCGGAACAGCTCTGTCTTACAGGCCCAATGAAAGGAGGTTAAATCCTGAAGGGCCCTAATTTCATGGGACAGAGCATTCCACCAGGTTGGAGCCATCACTGAGAAGGCCCTGGCCCTGGTGGAGGATAGTCTGACTTCCTTAGGGCCCGGGACCTCTAAACTATAGTTATTCATGGACCTTAAGGTCCTCTGCGGGGCAGACCAGGAGAGGCAGCCCCATAGATATGAGGGCCCTAAGCCACAAAGGGCTTTAAAAGTCAATACCAGCACCTTGAACCTGACCCTATACTCCACCGGGTGCCAGTGCAACTGGTAAAGCACTGGGTCTCCTGAGGTCTGGAGCCAAGAGAGTGGGGGGCAGGGAAACTCCACTTCTGTGTCCACTTCCTTCTCTCCACTTCTCCACTTCTCTTTCCTTTCGCCGCTTTCCACGCTGGTTCTGTATCCCTCTCCTTGGCTTTCCCCCAACTTGCTGCTTTTGCACGGACGGTTTCGCGGGGCAAACGCCGGGGCGAGGCTGCAGCCCAGACCCGTCTTCCTCCGCTGCTGCCTGGGGTCTCTGGGTGTTGTCATCCCAAAACACCCCGAGGGGCACTGGGTGGAAGGATGCTCAGCAGGACTACGCAGGTCCCCTGGCCTCCTTTAACTCTCTGCCTGCAAACTGACGCCTGGCGCCCCTGGCCCTTCCACAGCTCCTCGCAGATTTGTGCGGCTCTGAGCACCTGGCTGGCTGCTGGCCTTCGATTCTTGGCTGCTAATCCAACCTGCCGTCCTTGCTGCTGTCAGCGTGGTTTATGGTGCCGGCAAGAACTTAATTACTGGCCTTGTCCTCCCCTCCAAGGACCACGTCCTCTCCAGATAATGGAGTGTGCGGCAGGGGCGGCATTCTGCTCCGCTGCGCCGCTGAGGGCTGGCAGATAACCGATGGAGCCGTGTTTTCCCCTCTTCAACATGCACATTAACATCGATCCGACCTGCCCGAAAGTCTGCCGCTGCAGGTCCGGAGGCTCTTGCCAAAATAGAGCCGGCTTGCGGTGCTGAAAGAAGCCTCTGCTCTTCCCACCGTCTGCCCCAAGCCCGTTTCTGATTTGGGGGGCTTCGATCGCTGCTTATTTTTATTTGTTTAACAACATTTATATCCTGCTTGAGTGTGGTGCCGTGGTTAGAGTGTCGGACAGGGACTTGGGAGTCCAGGGTTCGAATCCCTGCTTAGCCATGAAGTGACCTGGGGGGGCAGTCACTGCCTCTTAGCCCAACCTACCTCGCAGGGCTGTTGTTGTTGTGGGGAAAACCATGTGTGCCCCACTGAGCTCTTTGGAGAAAGTGGGGGAATAAATGCAACAAATAGAAATAAAAAATAGAACCTCCTAAGGAATTTGCAGGAAAATGAAAGAAACATTAAATACATCAATGAAAGACACTTAAAAGCAGGGTTTTCTTTTCTTTTCTTTTTTTATACAAAAGAGAGAGAAAATGATACATCTTTTACAAACAAACAAACAGAAATATGTAACACTGCTTCACCAATATACAAAAATATTCTGACTTCCTTGATCTGTACTAAATCTTGTTTTTCTTCTTTTTACCTTATTTCAATTCGAGAGTTATTCGAAGCATTATAAGTTTTTATATGGTGACACTGTTTATTTTCTTTTTTAAAAAAAAATATTTTCAATGCAAAATTACAAACATTGAAACCAAAATAAAACTATTACAAACAAGAAAGAAAAACAAAACACAAAAAGGAAAAACATAAACATAAACAAAAAAAATCTACAAATAAAACCACTGTTCTTTTAGATATTGTCTATACGCCCCCTTTAAACTTTCGGGTCGACCAATCTCTATTTTCCTCCGTCATATTTGCTAATTCCATATATCCTAACAGTTTTCCTTGCCACTCCTCTTTTGATGGAATTTTATCTCCCTTCCACCCCTTGGAATCCGTTCCAGAAGTCTGTTTGACTTCCAAAATGTTCAGAAACCAAGGCGCGGCTTAAGATTGGCTGCAGAAAGCTCCTGCAGCCAATCAGAACTCTCGTCGGACGTTCGGGTTCCAGAGAATGTTCGCAAAAAGGAACACTCACTTCTGGGTTTGCAGCGTTCGGGAGCCAAAAAGTTGGACTCGCTAGGCGTTCGACATCCGAGGCACGACTGTCTCAGGTTCAGATTGTGCGCCTGTCCTGTTAAAACCTGTTAAGTCGTGGGCGGCGGCCCATAAGCAGTTCAGCAGGACTCCTCCCTGTGGCCGCATGAGGGGTGATGTGTTGCACGAACAAGTATTCGGCGACCCGCTCATGCCAGTCTCCCCGGTCCAGGCGCGCCAGTGCCTCTTTTGTCGAGCGCACCATTCTTTCCGCTTGCCCGTTGCTGGATGGATGAAAGGGTGCCGTTAGGGCATGGCGGATGCCCAGTCCCAAAAGATACCGCTCAAACGTGCCTGACGTGAACTGCGGTCCGTTGTCAGAGACAAGGACATCAGGACACCCATGCGTTGCAAACAGGCCTCGCAGCACCCGGATGACAGCTTCGGTAGTGGTGGAGGGCATCAGGGCGACCTCCAGCCATTTGGAATAGGCGTCCACCACTACCATAAAGGTCCGGCCGTGAAAGGGGCCAGCCAGATCGATGTGCACCCTCGACCAGGGTGTCTTTGGCGTCTCCCAGGTGTGTCCCTTAGCTGCCGGTGGTGCAGGCCTCGACTCCTGGCACGCTTGACAGGCGGACACCCAGGCAGTGATGGCATCGTCCATATTAGGCCACCAGACGTAACACCGAGCCAACGCCTTCATTTTGACAATTCCCGGGTGGCCAACGTGCAGAGCCTCCAGGACGCGCTGACGGAGTCCCTGGGGAATCACGACGCGGTCTCCCCACAGCAGGCAGCCGCGATGAGCTGAGAGTTCATGTTGTCTGGTTGCGAAGGGCTGGAACTCCGATGCAAAAGGCCCTTGTGGCCACCCCCTCCACACCCAGTTGAGCACCCGGCTGATGGTGCGATCCTGGGCAGATGCGGAGGCCACAGTGGCAGCCGATACAGGCGCTGCCGGAAGATCCTCAATCAGAAGGAGCGATGAAGCTGGAGCCGGGTCTTCCACAAATGCTGGAAGAGGGCAACGGCTGAGGGCGTCGGCATGGCCCATCGATTTCCCCGGGCGATGGATGAGCCGGTAGTGGTAGGCAGCCAGGAAAACCGTCCATCGCAGCATGCGTGGTGAGAGGACCGGTGGAGTTGGACGATCACCGGCGAGGAGGCCCAGGAGTGGCTTGTGGTCAGTGATGAGGTCAAAAGTCCTGCCATAGAGGTATTCATGGAACCTCTTCACTCCAGCCACAAGTGCCAATGCCTCCTTGTCGAGCTGGCTGTAATTCCGTTCCGTCGGAGATAGTGTCCTGGAAAAGTAGGCGAGCGGTGCTTCTCTTCCATCTGGAAAACGGTGACTAAGGACAGCACCGATGCCAAAAGGTGAGGCGTCGCAGGCAAGGACCAGCGGCCTGGATTCACTGTACTGTACCAGCACACTGTCTGAAGAAAGGAGAGCCTTGACCGCGTTGAAGGCCGCCGTCTCCCGATGACCCCAGGCCCAAGGCGTCTTAGTGCTAAGGAGTCGGTGAAGAGGCTCAGCCACTGTGGCTTTGTGGGGCAGGAATATGTTATAAAAGTTCAGCAGCCCCAGGAATGCCTGCAACTCCGTTTTGTTCTTTGGGGTGGGGGCCTGCTGGATAGCGCAGATCTTGGATGTGGTTGGATGAAGACCGGAGGCATCGATAAGATAGCCCAGGAACTCTACCTGTGGAACGGCGATCTGGCACTTCTCCCTCTTTACCTTGAGCCCGGCCTCCTGGAACCTGGTCAGCACGGCACGGAGGCGCTCGAACAGCTGCTGGTGTGAGTCTGCAGACACCAAGACGTCATCAAAATATGGTACCACGCCTGGAAGCCCTTGCAGGAGACGCTCCATAAGGCTTTGGAAGATGCCAGGAGCCACACTCACCCCGAACTGCAACCGGCGGCAACGGAATGCCCCCCGGTGGGTGACGATCGTCTGGGCTTCAGCAGTGGCATCATCGACTGGCAGTTGTTGATAGGCTTGGGCAAGGTCCAGCTTAGCGAAGACCTTACCCTCACCCAGGGAATGCAGCAGGTGTTGGACAACAGGAACCGGATAAGCGTGCTGCTGAAGTGCCTTGTTGATCGTGCACTTGTAGTCAGCGCAGATTCTCACCGACCCATCTGGCTTGACAGGCGTGACGATGGGGGTTTCCCACTTTGCGTGGTCAACCGGCTCCAAAACTCCTTGGGCGATCAGTTTGTCCAGTTGTTCGTCCACCTTAGCCTTGAGAGCAAAGGGAACCCGGCGTGGCTTTAGCTTGATGGGGGCGACTTGTGGATCAAGGCTAAAGGAGATGGGCGTACCTGTATATTGGCCCAAGGTGCCGTCAAAAACCTCGGCAAAGTCTTTGACCAGACCCTCAGTCTCTGCGTTAGAGATGCAGTTGATGCCGGTGACTTCCAGGCCGAGGGCATCAAACCAGTCTAGCCCTAGGAGGCTTGGCCGCTGACCTTCGACCACCACCAACCGGAGCAGGCCCGAAAAATCCTTGAAGGCGATCCGGAACCGGCCAACGCCTACCACGGGAATGTCGTTTCCCTGGTAGTCTCTCAGGTGTACGCGGTGAGAGTCGAGTTGCCTTTTGGACACTCTGGGTACCAGTCTTTTGATGGTGCTCCATGACACGATGGACAGGGCAGACCCGGTGTCGATCTCCATGTCACATGGAGCTCCTTCAATGAGCACCGTGACGTTCAGCTTGCGTCGCGTAGGCGAGTCGGTTTGGCCAATCGTGGTTCCAGACGGGCAGCGGCAGTTGGTGAGAGCGAAACAACTTTCCTTGGCAGACTGGAGTGAAGACTTGGACTTGCGAGTTGATGAAGGGGGGGTGTCAGACGGAGCCGATCGGCAGACCTTAGCGATGTGGCCCCTTCTGGAACACTTCCTACAGATGGCGTCTCTGAATCGACACTTGGCACGGGAATGGTTGCCTCCGCAGCCAGCACATTCCGGTTGGCCCTTGGACTTCTGTTGGAACTTCCTGCGCTCCCGCTTTGTCTGGTGCACGTCATCGTCTTCACTGGAGGATGCCTCCTCACTGCTGGCCTCTTCATGATGCACCGGAACTGGCTCCCTAGCAAGACGCGGGCTGCTGGACTTGCGGATCTCCTGGGCGGAGCGTTCAGCAGCTTCTGAGGCCACAGCCTCCTCAATGGCTTTCTGTAGCGTGAGGTCTGGCTTGGCTAGGAGGCGCCGTTGCAGATGGATGTCCCGGACCCCGCAGACGATTCGATCCATCAGGGCATCGTCTAAGTCTTGGAACTCACAGTGCATTGCAGCCTGTCGCAGGGCGGTGGTGTAGTTGTTGATTGACTCCCCCTCTGCCTGGTTCCGGTGGTAGAACGCATGGCGGGCAGCAATCTTGGACGGCTTTGGTGCGTAGTGGTTGCGGAGCTTCTCTTGGATCGTGTCCCATGGTGTTGCCTGGACTGCTTCAGGCGCAACCAACGCTCGGGCCGTCTCAAACACCTCAGGCCCACAGAGGCTGAGGAATAGGCCCCGCTTCCGATCCTTTGATACTGCTGTCAGCTCGTTGGCTTGGAGGTAGCAGTCGAACCGAGCGAGGTAGGAGTCCCATGATTCAGAGGCTGGCGCAAACGGCGGTAGAGGCACAAGTGAAGCCATGATTCCGCTGCCGGCGTGAAGGGCGATGGATGGAACACAGTGCTCTAGCCAGAACAGTCAGCTCTGAATTGGTTCTGCCCAGTGATTTCGCTCAGTGATTTCGCTCTGTGATTCAGCTCAGTGATTCAGCTCAGTTCAGAGGCTGGCCGTATCTGGCTGTGCTCTGATGTCCATCTATCCCATCCTCGTCGCCAGTGTTAAGTCGTGGGTTGACATAGCAGCCGGCACAGCGATTTCTTCAAGTAGCTCTTTATTATGGTAAGCTGGAATAGAACTGACTCCAAACAGCTCAGCCGGCCTGTATTTATAGGCAGCCGGCTGTCAACATTGTAACCACCACAGCTCAGAGTTCCCGCCTAAAATAACTGCCGCGGACAAACCCTTCCTTGCCCACCCTGTAGGCAGCTGGGTGCCGGCGGTCCAGATCTCCTGTTTCTCTGTGGGGGTGGGCTGTGCTGAGTGGTCACCAAGGGTTTGAAATAAAAAAATTAATGTCTTATATATCGTATATGAGGACGCGGGTGGCGCTGTGGGTAAAACCTCAGTGCCTAGGACTTGCCGATCGCATGGTCACCGGTTCGAATCCCCGTGGCGGGGTGCGCTCCCGTCGTTCGGTCCCAGCGCCTGCCAACCTAGCAGTTCGAAAACACCCCCGGGTGCAAGTAGTTAAATAGGGACCGCTTACTGGCGGGAAGGTAAACGGCATTCCGTGTGCTGCGCTGGCTCGCCAGATGCAGCTTGTCACGCTGGCCACGTGACCCGGAAGTGTCTGCGGACAGCGCTGGCTCCCGGCCTCTAGAGTGAGACGAGCGCACAACCCAAGAGTCTGGCAAGACTGGCCCATACGGGCAGGGGTACCTTTACCTTTACCTTTATATCGTATATAATAAATGTTCATAAATGTACCAAGCAAACATGTACATAAATATATAAACCACATATCTGAAGCAGCACAGGAAAACAGCCATGAAGCCATTTTGGCTCCCAAACTGACCAAATGTTTTCTCTGCAAAGTCAAAGGAAAATGGAAAAGCCTCCCCATTGTCTTTTCCTTCACAAATCCTGTCTTGAGGGTATGTCTGTGTATGAATAGGGTGAGCCTGTGACCTGGCTCAGGAACTAAGTATTTATCATTACAAAAGACTGGTTAGGTGTCGTCCTCCCCCAGGTATCCAGTCAAGTAAGAATTAACAGGTAACTTGCCAGACAGGAGGTAAACAAAGCACTCAGATTTCTGCTGTAGACCACCCCTTTGTGTGATGTAGATATGATGTATCTGGGGGGTGATCTTGAGCTACACCCCTTCTGTGATGTATGTATGATTTATGGAGGGGTGGTCTTGAGCTCCAGGGAAGGCAATTTAAAATGTCTATATAAGGATGGGCACACCTAGGTTCTGGGTCCTCCTCCTTTCCTGCGTGTGAGGGGAGCACCCTGTTGCAACAGTTGAATAAAGATCAGGCTTACGAGCTGCTTTGCTTCTCAATATTCTCTGGTTGGCCTCTTGTTATTTTCTCCGAACGATGGAGAACCTACAAAGGACTCTATAAGGGCTCTTGTGTCCCCCATAAAGGAATAAGGGCAGATTTTCGTTTATTACAAGTTGAAAGAGAGGGAGTGGTGGTGGCCAAGGGGCAAACTGACCCAAGGGGCTCCTGGGGGACTTGATTCTGCCAAGCTGCCGCGCTGCCTCCCTGCCTTCTTACTGCAGGTAGCCTCTTCTTGCAGCATCGAAGGCGGAGGTGGAAATTGTGTCCTATGCAGGCAGAAGCAATCTCCACTAATGGCCGGCCAGGGAGTTGTTTGCGCAGGTCGTCCTCCTGCAAGCCGAGCCAGACCCTCCTGCGCTGGATCCGTGCGTGTGATTCGCATTGCCTTTACAGGACCAGGGGGAAAGGAAAGGGAGGCGAGAATCTCTTGAAAACCTGGCTGCTGCTTCCTGCAGATCTGGGAGGAGGCTGTTGCAGGCCCCAAATTGTGGGCAAGGGCATGCGTGCTCTTGCAAAGTGTGGACTTTTACATTAGCAGCAGAGGGGTGCAGAATCTTACCTTTTACTTGTTGGAAATGAAAGGGTCAGTGCACTGTTGCAGGAACTTATGTATAGGTTGGGGATGGCTTGCCCCTCCAGCAGATATCCTGCACATGCAGCCCACTACCAAAATCAGCACAATCACTTTTGTGACTTTTGTGATTTGTCCCCACAAAACACTTCATCACAGTTTCTTCCTATCTATTCAAAGGGCCTTTGCTGCACAATACCAAATGAAACAATTCACTGATAACTATATCTGTGTACTGGCTCACAGGGAAAACTTCAGAAATTCATCTAAACATGTGAGCTCAGCTACTCAGCAGCCCCTCTGCCTGAGTGATAATCCCTGGCCTCCTGATACCTGAGTGACAGACAGGTAGCCATTCCAGAAATAACAAACCCAGATGAAGACAAAAGGGTGTGGTGAACTTGGCTGGGAAAGAGGGAAATGTAAATATCTCTTTTGTTCCACTTGACAGGTGTTTGGTGGAGGGCAAGGAGAACCATGGGGCAGAGTCCAGGATGCTCAGATTATGGCCACCAGACCTCCCCTTTCATGATGTAACCGTGATGTATCAGTGATGTAGTTTGGGGGGGTGTAACATGGGGATTAGGTAAAGGTAAAGGAACCCCTGACTATTAGGTCCAGTTGTGGCCGACTCTGGGGTTGCGGCGCTCATCTCGCTTTACGGGCCGAGGGAGCCGGTGTACAGCTTCCGGGTCATGTGGCCAGCATGACCAAGCCGCTTCTGGCAAACCAGAGCAGTGCACGGACCTTCCCACCAAAGTGGTACCTATTTATCTACTTGCACTTTGAACTGCTAGGTTGGCAGGAGCAGGGACCAAGCAACGGGAGCTCACCCTGTTGCGGGGATTCGATCCGCCGACCTTCTGATCGGCAAGTCCTAGGCTCTGTGGTTTAACCCACAGCGCCACCCGCGTCCCTCCAACATGGGGATTAGCAGCTCATAAAAGTTTGGGTTCCCTTTTGTTTGGGGCTTCCATCTTGTTCCACCTGGTGGCAGGTGGGAGTCCTGTTGCGAGGGTCTTCAACAAAGACCAAGCCTTCTGGCTGCTGTTTTGCTCTGGTATTCCTGGCTGGTGTCCTTGTTTTTTGTCCAAGGGAGCCCTCAGATTTCTCCGTTAACAGCACAACCAGGGAGCAGCTTTTCCAGCACAAGCTCTTTGGCATGACTACTGTCCTCTGCTGTCAGAGGTCGCATGCTTCTGAACCCCATTTCCTGCAAACCAAAGAGGGGAGAAGGGTCCTGATTCCAGGTTTCCCTTTGGTTGGCCACTGTGAGAACAGGATGCTGGACTAGATGGGCTATTGGCCTGATCCAGACTGACCCCCCGCCACACCTAAAACCTTATTATCATATTTCTGCAGCTGTCCCAGAAGCTCTTCTGAACAGCAGCAGATACATTTCTGACAGACCAGCACCCAAAACAATCTGTCCGCTTCCTTTGCAGCCCCCTTCCACTTCTGCATTCGATAAATCTTATTTGCCTCCCCCCACCTTCTTACCCCGCTCCCCATGCTTTGTGAAACTCCCGCTCTGTAGCCCCAGCTGCTGCCAAACAAAATGAGATCTCAGATTTTGCAGAAACCCAGATGTCGCATCTGGAAGCAATTTGGAGGGAAAAAATTAAGTAATTTTCCTAACTTATTCTGATTGCAGAATTTGGGGCGGGGGGTTCGGTGTAAAAATCCACATGGCCCTGACCGCAGGAGAACACGAGGCGCTGAAACTGAGTCATTCCTGGCTGTGCTTGGCCATCGTTTGCTTTGCTGGGGTTCTGCTGAAAGCCGCTCCGGAATAAGAGGATTTTCCTCTTTGTTCGCACATGGTTTTCAGGCTCCGTGAAATGGCTGCATTTTCTCTTTTAACAGCTCCCCGGCGTCAGTGGGGAGGTGTGCAGATCTGCAAGGGTGCGGATTTGATGTGGTCCTTGTTGAGAGGATTCCCTGTATCCCCACGGAGGATGGAGCGGCCCAGAGGGGCTGAGTTGATGGAGGGTGTTGGCTGGTGATGACAGGGAGCAGGTGAGGCAGGTGTTTGCTCAGGAAGCTGGGCGGAAGAAGAGAAGGGATCTTCCACACTTAGAATCATAGAAGGGACCCGGACGGTCATCTAGTCCAACCCTGGGCAATCCAGGAATCACACCAGGAGAGGAGAAGCACCCCAGAGTTGAGAGAGGAGTTCAGAGCGGGGAATTTAAAATGGATAACCGGACCTTTCCATCACCTTCCCCCCCAGAGTTTTGAGTACAACAGCAGAAGGGCCATTGGCCTGATCAGGCGAGCTCTTCCCGTGTTCTTATGTTAACAAATTGAGCACCTTGTCCAGGGAGTCTCTCAGGTGAGCTGTTTGCTCAGTGTTTTAGAGCAAAGGCAGGAGGGTGGAGGTTTATAAAATTCTGCAAGGCATGCTCTAAAACTCTTGGGCACCCAAGGAAGCTGAGTGTTGAAAGATTCAGGTACAAGAAAGGACTTCTTTAAACTATGGAACTCCCTCCCACAGGAGCCAGTGCTGCCCACCAACCTGGATGGCTTTAATAATAATAATAAATAAGAAAATAATAATAATAAAATTTTATTTATATCCCGCCCTCCCCAGCCGAAGCCAGGCTCAGAGCGGCTAACAACAGTAAAAGTGACACAGTTTACATAAAATCACAATCAATGAATTGAAATGCATTCTAAAATCAATTCATTCTAAAATCAATTCAGATTCAAATTCATGGCAACCATTGGGCTAGAGTTCTGTGAGGATTACAGAAGGAGGGGGTCAGACTGTGCCTTGGCCAAAGGCCTGGTGGAACAGCTCCGTCTTGCAGGCACTGCGGAAAGGTGTCAAGTCCCGCAGGGCCCTAGTCTCTTGGGACAGAGCGTTCCACCAGATCGGGGCCACAGCTGAAAAAGCCCTGGCTCTGGCTGAGGCCAGCCTAACCTCTCTGTGGCCCGGGATCTCCAAGATGTTTTTGTTTGAAGATCGCAAGTTCCTCTGTGGGACATACCAGGAGAGGCGGTCCCATAGGTACGAGGGTCCTAGGCCATATAGGGCTTTAAAGGTTAAAAGCAGCCCCTTAAACCTGATCCTGTACTCCACTGGGAGCCAGTGCAGTTCCTACATCTTCCCATTAAACATTTGTTCCCCTTTCAGTTCGTACGCCCGTCACTTTCCTGACTGCAAAAAGCCTCTCTCTTTTTCGAGTGGGTTTGTTGCTCTAGGGCAACAGAGCTTTTAAATCCGCTTTAATTGAACAAACCTAATGTTCCAGAGTGCAGCCGAATCCCTCCGTTTAATTTAAATGCAACTCTCTGGGAAACTCTGTTTAAACCACAGATCCACTGTGTAAAAAAAAGCAGCAGAACAATTCCAGCAGAAATCAGCATAACATGTAAATAAACATTGGAATTCTGAACAGCTCGGTTCCAAAATATTTCAGCTCCAGGTAAGACAGCTCTATCAATCTAAGCCGCTCCTGGGGCTTATGGGAGATGCCAAAACCAAAACATCTGGACACATATTAACAAGTAACAGTGAGTGTCAGCAATCCCTAGAATGCAAACAGAGCTGAGCGAACCGTTGACACAAACGACAGATGAATAGCAAGCTTGATTATTGCTTTGCCAGCTTAGAGGTCCAAGCAGATGCCGTATTTTTTGCTCTATAAGACTCACTTTTTCCCTCCTAAAAAGTAAGGGGAAAGGTGTGTGCGTCTTATGGAGCGAATGCAGGCTGCACAGCTATCCCAGAAGCCAGAACAGCAAGAGTGATTGCTGCTTTCACTGCGCAGCGATCCCTCTTGCTGTTCTGGCTTCTGAGATTCAGAATATTTTTTTTCTTGTTTTCCTCTTCCAAAAACTAGGTGCGTCTTGTGGTCTAGTGCATCTTATGGAGTGAAAAATATGGTACTTCCCACTTAAAAGATCCCTAACTCCAACACAAGTGTGAAAGAAGGGTTGTAAAATCCCCGGGTCAATTTCCCCTGCCGCTAGGAGAGTGGAGATTGAATTTCAGAGCGGATCCAGCCTTTTGCCATGAATCACACTCCAATTTTGGAAGGTCAAACTCATCAGCGGACTTTGCAAGCTCCGATTCCTGATCAAGATGGATCAGCCATTAAGGCGAGGCAAGGATGCTCTGTTCACAAAGCAGTTGGGCATACCAGGTTAGGTTTATTAGCAACCGTAATAAGGAAACAGCCAATTCATCGACAAGTTTGGCTGTTGGTCTTGGGCTGATTCACACTTTAGCTGTAATTCCTGCATGAATGAATAAATTTATTACGGTCATAGACCAGAAGAAAAGAAAAAACATAAAAGGCAGCAATAATTTACAAGGGAATGATGGTGTCAATTAAAAGTTGTAAAATTATACATAAAAACAATACATATATACACCCACACCCACACACATATACATACTCATATATGCACTACAGTATATGTATGGGCTTTAAAAGGGGGGGGCTTATCCAGGGGGTAATTCCTGCATTGAAGGGGGTTGGGCTAGATGACCGCTGGGTCCCTTCCACCTACAAATCTGTGGTTCTTTGCCCTCCCTTGCTCTTTGCTCCTGCGCCTGTTTAAATATGTAGCTCTCTCGGCCAGGTTTTGTGGTTGGTTTTTAATTCTCCGTTTTATATGGCCTCTCGGGTGCTTTTGTTTTTAGGCACTTAAGAAAATATTAATTATGCCTCGGTAGATGAGTCAGCGCTGAAAGGCTTTCCTGGAAATCAAAATCACTGGACATTGGAGCTCTAAACCAGGGGGTGGCAAGGTTTACCTCGCCTGGGCTGGTTCACTCCTGCGGAGATCGCTCTGTGGGCCGGATTGCATCTGCAGACACAATTTTCGGTACCGTGGAAGTGAGTCCCTACTCCGTGGTGCGCCAGTTTAGCACAGCACGCAGAGACTCACCAAGCAGGCAGCTCGGGGGCCGTTTAAATGATCCCTGTGGGCCACTTGTGGCCCAGGGCTGCAGGTTGCTGACCCCTGCTCTAAACAGATGCGGAAGGTGGGAGTTGTAGTTCAGATATCTGGCTGGAGAAATTTGGGCTGCATTTTCTTGCAGTTAGCTTGGGGAGCTGCAACCTGCCTGTGTGTCCTGCGGTTCAACTCCCGGCCTGTTTTTGCCTATCCAGCTCTGGCCAATGAGCCCTACTGCCCTGCCTAAGGCTGGTTGGAGTGGGTGGTGCTTGGTATGCAATGCAGCTCAATGTAGTAAGATTCAGGACAGGTAAAAGGACTGTGGAACTCACTGCCACAGGAGGCCCCAATCTAGTCAAATTCATGGAGGAGCAGAGGGCTACGCTTCAGCAATGCTTCTGAAAGACTAGTTGCTGAAAACCACAAGAGGGGAGAGTGTTGTTCTTGTGTTTGAATCCTGCCATCGGGTTTCCCACAGGAATCTGGACTGGATGGGCCGCTGGCCTGATCCTGCATGAAAATTACTTTGTTTTTAATTGGCTCTCTGGGCTTGGGGAGCTTCTCTCAACACTTGCTGGGTATTCAAATGGGTCGTTGCCATTGCCTGCAATTTGCCCGGCTTTTGGCTCCGACGAGGCCCTGCAGAAAAATTCCTGTCTGTGTGTGTTGAGCCGCCATGCCTCATTTAGGATAACTGGGGGGCGAGAGGGGGGGTGGAGAGGAGAGGAGGGAGGGAGGGAGGGAGAAAAGGGAGAAGGTCACGCAGAGACGGCAGCTTCCTCTCGAACAGTGTTATAAAAGTATAATTGCCCTGGGTTATTCAGAGTCCTTTCCCCTCTCTTTACAAGAGTATTTGGGGGGAGCTGGGCTTATTACACATTTTTCAGCAAGCTGAGCGAGGCACGTAATGGGGGCTGCACCCTGTCCAATGGGATTGCAAAGGGGGGGGGGTAGTGAACGATAGACCCCAGGAATCCTGGCTCCCAATCTCTGCTGGAAGCACTCAGCACTTTCCTTCTCCTTGGGAACATCAGCTTCTAGTAGGAGGACGGAGGGCTGCCTTGCAGAGGGTTTGGGTCTTTCAGGTTCCTGTACTGAACACATGCCCTCCACATGGCCCAGTGTCCCGTCCCCCCCCCCGGCCCAAGTGCCCTGGCGCCACTGCAGGAGAGCCAAAGAGCAGCCAGAGTTCACTTCCTGCCCGCCTGAGAGCTTAGCAAGCAGTCGAGTCGCTTATCTGCCCTTGGCGGCTGACCTCTGCCCATGAAGGGAGCCGTTTCCCTCGGCCTTGAAATGCTCAAAACAATGTCTGAAATTATGGGAACCTCAGAGATTTGTAGAGCTGGGACTCCAAGGGTTCTCTAGCCTAACATAGTCTAACCTCTAGTTCGGCATGGATGCTGAAGTCCAGCATCGCCTGAGCTCTGCGAGTGCGGCTATCTCCTGATTGAATTGCAGAGTGTTTGAGGACCGGGACAGCTGCAGGGAAACCAAAATGCAGTGGTACCTCTGGATGTGAATGGGATCCGTTCCGGAGCCCCGTTCGAATCCTGAAGCGAACGCAATCCGTGTCTGCGCGTGCGCAGGTCGTGATTTGCTGCTTCCGCGCATGTCCGTGATGTCATTTTGACCATCTGCACATGTGTGAGTGGTGAAACCCGGAAGTAACACGCAGGAAGGAAGAGCAACTCTTCCCTCCTGCGGTTTCCAGAACTGGTATTCAGAAGCATCGCTGCCTCTGACTGTTGAGGCAGAGCAGAGCTGTCCTGGCAAGTAGCCATCAATATGCTTCTTCTCCATGAATTTGTCTAATCCGAACTCCTCTCAGTCTCTTCTTCTTCTCCAGGCTAAGCACCCCTGACTCCTCCAACCGTTCTTCCCAAGGCTTGGTTTCCAACACCCTCCATCATCTTGGTCTCCCTCCTTTGCACACCCCTTGTACGTTTCCACACACAGTCCTGCAAAGCTGGAAATGCCATGTTTGCAATGCCACACACGCAGCCAGCTGAAGACCACGTGCCCCAAATATGGGGCCCAACCTACAAGGCAACCCTGCGTTTTGGTTCTTGCAAAGGACTAGGAGGGAGCTGGCATGTCAATGCCTCTCGCACCTCTTTTGTGGGGAGAAGGGGATTAGCTTGTAAGTTTTCTTCACTATTGATTTAACAGAAATTCAATTAAGCCTGGCTATCGGAGTTCATTTTTTTCTTAATTCCTAAAGAACCAAACATCAGCAGAAACGGGGGGGAAACCCACCCACATTTCATTAAGCTACACAATGCCTGCTGTTGGTTAGCCAGGAGAGCTCCAGGAAGAAATGAAGTCTTGGCTGAAGCATTCTACCCAGCAATTTTAAAAGGGAAAAAAAAATGATGTTCAAATAAATAAACACTTATAAGCCCTCTCTGCGCCGAACGGCCCCGGGGCAGGTTACATAAAATATCACAATTTAAAACAATACACAACACATGAAAACCATTAAAGCAAAACCACAAAACCAAAAATAATCACAAGGGCAGCAAAACGGGAAGGCAGGAATACAGCAGAAGGGAAAGATCTGCAGACCCAACAGCCTCCGGAGCAGAGAGATGGGATTTGACCCGACACCAGAAAGGAGGGTGCAAGTCTCACCTGGGAGGCGAGAGTTCTCCACAACCCGACTTCTTGCATTTCATTCCCCATTGCAAAATAACTCTGGGCGTTTTGGCCAGGGGGTGCCACTGAGGAAAGCTTTGAGAGGAACTGTGAGACCGCTGCGTCGCCGGTGGTCAGAGTCCCCCTACGCCGTCCTCTTTTTAGTTTATCCTTTTTACTGCGAAAACGCTGCCTTCTAACCAGCCGGTACACAAGAACCCAGCGGACACTTTAGAGAGCAGCAGGCATGTGTCAACCCCCAAAGGAGTTCTTCAAGAATGAGCAGGCCGGTCACCCCCTCAATGACGTGTGGGGTGCACGTTCGCAACCCGCAGCGTTCACAACCCGCAGCGGCGCATCTGTGCACATGCGGGTTGCGATTCGGCACTTCTGCACATCTGCCAAAACCCAGAAGTAACCTGATCCGGTACTTCTGGGTTTCGGCGGGTCCGTAACCTGAAAAAATGCAACCTGAAGCATCTGTAAGCCGAGGCATGACTGTATTTAAAATGCATCTCTAGGTTATTTGTGGGGCCTGCCTGGTGTTTTTACATGAGTAGAATGTGGCCTTTTATTTAAAATGCATCTCTGGGTTATTTGTGGGGAATAGAAATTCGTTCATCCCCCCCCCCCCCGAAAACAATATAGTCTGGCCCCCCACAAGGTCTGAGGGACAGTGGACCGGCCCCCTGCTGAAAACGTTTGCTGACCCCTGGTCTACACTGATTGGCAGCACTGGTTCTCCAGGGTTTTAGTTCCTCCCAGCCCTACCTACAGATGCCAGCATAGTTTGAAGCTGATGCCTTCTGCATGCAAGGCAGCTGTCCTGCCCACTGAGCTGGGTCCTCTCCACTTACTGGGGTTGTGGGAATCCTTCCCAGAGTTAAGCCAGGCAGTGATAACAGAGAGAGAGAGAGAGAGAGTAATTCTCCCTCCCCCACGAAATTCATAGTGAGAAATTCCTTTTGTGGTTGCTTCCTAACCGTCCTCCTGCATATTTTTATTTCCTTTCCACGATGTCACATTCCAAAAGGTGATTCACCAAGAAACAATACTTGAAGTCGCCTTAGGCTCATTCATCTGCCATGTTCTGGATGAATACTGACCAAGAAGGAGAAAGCGGTGCTTCTGAATATCACGTGCTGGAAACTGCAGGAGGGGAGAGTTGCTCCTGTGTTCGAATCCTGCTTGCGAGTTTTCCTCCAGGGCATCTGTTTGGCCACTGTGAGAACAGAATGCTGGACTGGACGGGCCATTGGCCTCATCCTGCAGGCTGTTCTTATGGGTCAATTAAATAATATTTATTAATGTATTGCTTTTCTATCCTTCTGTTCCTCCCAAAGGAACCCGGCGTGGCAAGCATGAACATGGTTAGAACACTATAATTTGAAATGAAATAAAAGCAACTTTGAAAACAATTTTAAAAACCATCTAAAGGCTAATAATAATATTATAATACATTTTATTTATATCCCGCCCTCCCCAGCCAAGACCGGGCTCAGGGCGGCTAACACCAGGTATAAAAGCAATTGATTAAAATACAACTTAAAAACAAGATTAAGTACAACATTAAAATGCAGCCTCATTTCAGTAGAAACTCAAATCAAAAACTTTTTGGGGATGAAAACGTCAAAACTTCACCAAGGCCAACTATCCAGACTGGTCCTACGTGGGCCAGAAAAAAGCCAGTGACATATAGGACATCTGAAAATAATTGAAATCGCGGAACTGGACCAAATATGTTGTTAGACACTGAGAAAAAAACCAGAAACAAGGGATTCTTCTGAAAGTCATGACAGGTACCCCAACTCTGTCATGTTCTGGGGAAAAGATCAGCTCAGCTCTGTTTGTGTTACCTGGACAGGTATTCTTCTGTGACAAGGCGACAGATGCATCAGAAACTGAGCCTGTCAGGTCAAAGAGCCCTTGAGGTGCAGCCTCCCTTTTGCAGATTTTGGGATTTCTTGCTCCCTCCTCCCCTCCTCCCCCAACTCAACAATCTCCTCACAGCTTGTAAAACAGCTCGAATGAAAGAGGGCTGGGTAAGTGTTGGCTGCCGGTCAAGTGTCTGTCCCAGGAGCCCAGGAGGCAGAGAACTTAAAAGGTAACACATGATGGAGAAGCGAGCAGCAGAGCTGGCCTCCTTTCTCCAAGGCTGTCTTTCCCTCCTCTTAAAGGGGAACAGGCACGGGGTCCGGGGCAAGGGGTGCCTTGCTTTGCTGGGTGAGACTAGCCGCATCCCCATCTGCACCAGGGCCCCTTTTTCCACCAGAAAGGTGCCTCTTGCAAAACTCATAAGCAGAGCATCTGCTGGATCAGGCCAGTGGCCCATCTAGGCCAGTGGCCCATCTGTTCTCACAGGGGCCAACAACCAGATGCCCCAGTGGGAAATCCACAAGCAGGATCTGGGCACCAAAGATTCTTTTGCGTCCTGGGGTCTCCAGCAACTGGCATTCAGAAGCATTGCTGCCTCTGACCATGGAGGCAGAACACAGCCATCTGGCTGGTAACCAAGTGGTACTGCTTGCAGACTGTCTGGCCAGAGTGGTACATGCTCTAGTTGTCTCCTGCTTGGACTACTGTCATGCGCTCTATGTGGGGCTACCTTTGAAGGTGACCCGGAAACTACAACTAATACAGAATTCAGCGGCTAGACTGGTGACTGTTGCTGTTATGATATTGGCAGTCTTCTTTCCAGTGATCCCTTTCCTAATGATCCTTAGTGTGGAATTTGCCTTTTTCACAGCTGCCGCATGTTGGGTCGACATCTGAGCGATCTGCGCAGTTCTGCAAAGAACCCCAAAATCTTGTTTGGGTCTTGCTACCTCGCTACCTTCCTGCAGCTGGGAACGCAACCCAGAAGCCCTTCTTCCCAGTTTCTGCAAACAGCCTTCTCCCTGCAGCTGGAATGTGAACCCAGCATCCTGCTTCTGTCCCCTTGTGGGGGCTATGGCTTTCTGGGAGGGGGGGCTTCCTGAGTGTCGCTCTGTGGGGGCAAAGATTCACGGAAGTGCCTGCCTGCATGTCGGGCTTGATGCCGAGTTCCCAGAAGCAACTTTTCAACCCTTGCCAAACACTGCCAGGTCTGTTTCCTCCCCTCTGCAGATGGTGAGGGCCCCGGGAGTGCAGGAAGGCAGATGCCCCTGGGGCAACTCTCCAGACAGGGAGGACTGAACCCGGGCGTCGGGGAGGGCAAATTCTTTGTGACGGCCATGGAATGGAAACGATGCATTTGTTTTATTTTACTCACTTGGTATATTTTTACGCCTCCCCTCAAATGAAAGGTTCTCAGGGCAGTATGCAGCATTTAAAATGAAATTATTAGTATTATTATTACTATTATTACAGTGGTATCTCGGGATGCGAACGGGATCCGTTCCAGAGCCCTGTTCGCATCCTGAATAGAACATAAGGCGCAATGGCGTGTGTGCGGGTCACGTTTTGCCACTTCCGCGCATGCGTGTGACATCATTTTGAGCATCTGCGCATGCGTGAGCGGCGAAACCCGGAAGTAACACGCTCCGTTACTTCCAGGTTGCTGTGGAGCGCAACCCAAAAGCGTTCAACCTGAAGCACATTCAACCCGAGGTATGACTGTATTATGCTTATTATGTTTATTTAATTTCTTTACCACCCTATACCCAAAGGTCTCAGGGTGGTTCACATAAAATATCAAATACATAAAATCAAAACAAAACCAACAACCTAATACAACCCCTCCAAAAGAGCCAGCATTTTAAAAAATGGTATAGGATGTAGATCAAGTCAGGCAAAGGCTTGGTTGAAAAGGAAAATTTTTGTCTGGCACCTAAAGGTGTATAGTGAAGGTGCCAGGCAAACTTCCCTGAGGAGAGCATTCCACAGACCCCGTTCTCATGTGGCCACCCTCCTGACCTCTCACGGAGGAGGTACATGAAGGAGGGACTCAGAAGATGATCTCAGGAACCGGGTAGGTTCATATGGGAAGAGGCAGTCCTTGAGGTATTGCGGTCCTGAGCCATTTAAGGACTTATAGGTCAAAACCAGCACTTTGAACTGGGCCCAGAAACTAATCGGTAGCCAGTGCAGTCGTACAAGAATCGGTGTCATATGCTCAAACCATCTTGCTCTGGTGAGCAACCTGGCCACTGAATTCTGCACCAGCTGAAGTTTCCGAACCATCTTCAGAGGCAGCCCTACATAGAAGGCGTTGCAGTAATCTAACCTTGAGGTTACCAATTCTGGATCCACACGTCCTTCCACAGTGGGGACGTTGGTTTCTGGGCCGGAGTTGATCACGGTGTGGATTTGCCAAGCGTGCCTTCCTCTTAGCACGTTTCTCCCTTGCGTCCTGAGTTCGAGTGTCTTCAAAGCCCCTGACACCTTTGGTAAAGGCTGTTCTCCAACTGGAGCGCTCGCAGGCCAGTGTTTCCTAGTTGTCAGTGGTTATTCCCTTTAACCTTACCGCCTTGGGTAACCCTGCTGGGAGTATGAGATTCCCAGCGGTTTCGCTCACAAGGGTCATAGGAACATGCAAGCCCACTCACCACAACAAGGTGATGATCCAGCGAGTGGGTAGGAAGAGCGTTATTGACTCATTAACCAGAGGCCTTGGAGAGGGCAGAGGGGGATGTTATGGGGTGAGCTGGTCCTGACATAACAGCCAGAGGTCTTGGGAAAGGGCAAAGTGCTTTGCAGCAACCTCGCTAGAAGGGCCTGACCCTGGTAACAAGATGTACCTTGCATTGGCTGGCTGATTCTCTCTTGGTGATACTGCAGAATGATAAATAACCATATCCCATACCACACCTTCTTAGTGACGAACAACATTTTAAATATACCCAAATGCGAGATAAAGAGGGATTGTGCTATATAGTGGAAGTGCTGTTAGACAGGGAGGAGAGGAGCGAGACTTGAAGGTTTGGTGGGCAAAACCAAGCAGAGGTTGGGTGGCTGCCTGTCATGGATGCTTTAGCTGAGATTCCTGCATTTCAGGGGGTTGGGCTAGATGACCCCTGGGTCCCTTCCAACTTATGATTCTGTGAAAGGTGCAGCTTGGCTATTCCGCAGGGCTGTTGTGCAAGGAAAAGGTGCAAGAGCCTCTTCTCAGTCTCTTCTTCCATCACAATACTTTGTCCTCTTCCTCCGTTTCCAGGATGAGCTTCTTTCCATTTTCCTCCACTTTATATATATATATTTAATGCAGCAAGGAAATACAGTGGTACCTCGAGTTACAGACGCTTCAGGTTACAGACTAAGCTAACCCAGAAATAGTACCTTGGGTTAAAAAATTTGCTTCACGATGAGAACAGAAATTGTGTGGTTGCAGCAGGAGGCCCCATTAGCTAAAGTGCTGCTTCAGGTTAAGAACAGTTTCAGGTTAAGAACGGAGCTCCGGAACGAATTAAGTACTTAACCCGAGGTACCACTGTATTGTGTTCTGTATTCCATGTCCAATAATGTATCAATTTCTCAATTCTGCAGCTGAGCTCTGGTTCAGATTCAGTCCTGATGTTAGCCAGACAGCTTCTGGGTCTCGCTCTTTCCTACTTGCATTTCATATCCCCTGGGGAGAACCCCAGCCATTCCACTCCCCCCCCCCCGATGCCCCAGTGCCAGTTGTGCTGGCCAATTGCTGACGGCCAGCCTTTTGGATCAGAGCTGAGTCGCTAATATTATTTTGGGAGTGGAGGAAGCCTGCCTGCTGGGCAAACAAAAGCCAGCAAGTGTGAAAATACGAGCTGGTGACACGCTGCATCCTCTTGCTGGGCTTTCTTGTAAATATGTCACTGCGGAAGGAGGGAGGGGAAAGGAGTTGGCTGCAAGGAGGGCATCCGGGCAGGAAGTTCTGGCCCCTGGTGGAGCAAGCTGGCCGGTTGGTGCCAGGGGCCCGTGTTGGTCCTGGAAACGATGGGGCAGAGGCGGAGCTTGTTCCTGGATGCTCTTCGCTTCCATCTAACACATTGGCAGCACGTTTCTCTTCCTTTTTCAACTTGAGATCAAACACACAGAGAGAGCTCACTCCTGTGAGTGCCAATTTTCATTTTACAGCTGGGAAACTGAGGCTGGAACAGAATGGTTTTGTTTAGGGTCATTTGGTGAAGTCACACACTTAAAGCACATTTAAAGTACAGTGGTACCTCAGGTTAGGAACTTAATTCATTCTGGAGGTCCGTTCTTAACCTGAAGCACCACTTTAGCTAATGGGGCCTCCTGCTGCCGCCGCACGATTTCTGTTCTCATTCTGCAGCAAAGTTCTTAACCCAAGGTACTACTTCCGGGTTAGCGGAGTCTGTAACCTGAAGCGTCTGAAACTTGAAGCGTCTGTAACCCGAGGTACCACTGTACATAGGTTTTAATGTGCATTAAAGTACACAGCCCCTCCCAAAGAATACTGGGAACTGTAGTTCACCCCCCCACACAGAACCACAATTTCCAGCACCTGTCGGAAACTGCAGGATTATTTCGTGGGCAGGTTGTGTGCTGTCAATGCATGCTGTGTATGCAGCCTGTGGCTTTCACCCAGCTTCCTTGAGATATGTCATAGAAATCATAGAACAGTAGAGTTGGAAGGGACCTCAAGGATCATCTAGTCCAGCCCCCTGCAGTGCAGGATTCGTGTCCCCACTGAACCACCCGCGTAACTCCAGTGGCATAGCACAGGGGCAGTTGCCCCGGGTGCAAAATTGTTGGGGGTCCAAAATTTCACCCCCCGGTGCTTCCTCAATACAGCTGTTCACTTCCGTTGCTGGGCTCTGTTGCAAACAGTTTCTCTGTGCAAACCAGGAAGTGACCTCTCCAGACAACGGATCTGCTCTGCTTTTCTCATCTCTGTGGCTGTGATCTCCTGGGCGATGCAGACACTGTTCTCTCCCTCCCTCCCACCCCTCCATCAAGCCCCGGGCACTGGCAACCTCTGCTACATCACTGGATAACTCCCTTTCAGACTAGACTGGCATCAGAAGGCTGCCAGTCTTGAGCTGTAGGGTTTGAGGGAGACTCCAGGGGGGGTCCGAGTCTGCCCCATGCTTTGCATTTCTTCTTCGTCTCTTCCATCATCCTCCCACCACCCTGACTCTTCTCTAAATAGCCCTCTGGCTTCCTAGGTGCTATTTGGCTGCTGCTTCCCCCCATCACACCTAAAAAATAGCGCACACAGCAAAGGAATTTGCCGGGTCCTTAACAGAGTCGCTGCCTTTTCGGAAACATGGCCAGCGCCAAGCGAAATAGGAAGCCGGTCGAGGCAGGAAGGGTGCAGAGTTCTCTGTTTGCAACTGCTGCCTTGGCTGGCTGGCTGGCAGGGCTGCCGAGTCCCTTTTGCAGAGACTGCCAGGACTTGCACCTCCAGTGGCTCCAGTTTGGGAGGAGCAGCTGCTTGCTAGGCCAACGGAGAGAGTGAGGCGACTCCTTGATGGGCCATCAGCAACGAGGGGATGAAGCGCCCTCCCGGATGTTCAGATTTGGGGTGGTGGAAGTGCCAGGAGGAGACGGGCGGGTCACATCTCAGAGGTCTGAAGGACTGCCAGCAGATCATCTTCATCCCACAAGAGGCAATGATGGCCACGAACTTGGATGGCTTTAAAAGAGGATTGGACACATTCATGGAGGGAAGGGCTATCAATGTCTACCAGCCACAAGGGCTATGTTCTACCTCCACAGTCAGAATCAGCAATGCTCCATCTGGTACGCAGGATGAGACCCTCCCTGCCCACAGACTGTCTCACCAGAGTGGTGCATGCTCTGGTTATCTCCTGCTTGGACTACTGCCATGCACTCTATGTGGGGCTACCTTTGAAGGTGACCCGGAAACTACAACTAATCCAGAATACGGCAGCTAGACTGGTGATTGGGAGCGGCCGCCAAAACCATATTACACCGGTCTTTAAAGACCTACATTGGCTCTCAGTACGTTTCCGAGCACAATTCAAAGTGGTGGTGCTGAGCTTGAAAGCCCTAAATGGCCTCAGTCTAGTATACCTGAAGGAGCGTCTCCACCCCCATAGTCCTGCCCAGACACTGAGGTCCAGCTCCGAGGGCCTTCTGGTGGTTCTCTCATTGTGAGAAGCAAAGCTACAGGGAACCAGGCAGAGGGCCTTTTCGGTAGTGGCACCCACCCTGTGGAATGCCCTCCCATCAGATGTCAAAGAGATAAACAACTACCTGACATTCAGAAGACATCTGGGAAGTTCAGGGAAGTTTTTAATGTGTGATATTATAATGTATTTTTAATCTTTGTTGGAAGCCGCCCAGAGTGGCTGGGGAAACCCAGCCAGATGGGTGGGGTACAAATA
Organism: Podarcis liolepis; assembly: GCF_965112155.1. Taxonomy (NCBI): domain Eukaryota; kingdom Metazoa; phylum Chordata; class Lepidosauria; order Squamata; family Lacertidae; genus Podarcis; species Podarcis liolepis. Next base: position 64,394,650 of record NC_139565.1, read on the forward strand.
ATAAATTATTATTATTCTGTCTCCCAGTTGCTGGAAACCACAGAAGGAGAGAGGGCTCTTGTGCTCAAATCCTGTTTGCTGGTTTCCCTTTTGGAGCATCTGGTTGGCCTTGTGAGGACAGGACGCTGGACTAGATCAACCATTGGCCTCATCCAGCAGGCTCTTCTGATGTTCTTAGGTCCCAAGTAGTCTTCAAGGGCAGTCCCATAGGGAGCATGTTGCAATAGTCCAGTCTGGAAGTTTTCACCGTGGCCAATGAGAGAGAGCTATTGACGGTTACTAGCCATGATGGCTTTGCTCTGCCTCTGTGGTTGGAGTTCTCCATAGGTACCTGGTTGGCCATTGTGGGAAGAGGTTACTGGGCTGGATGAAGCACCCCTGGGGTGGAAGTGTCAGGAGAAGACAGACAGGTCAGGTCTCAGAGGTCTGATGTAAGAGGCTGCTGTTCTTATTCATTCTCATTCATTCCTTGGGTAACAATTGCCGTGTTTCCAAAGTGTAATTGTGTTTGTGTGAGGCAATGAGTGTCATCTGTGCTCTGGATATTTTTAATGCTTCCAAATTTAGACTTCAGGAACAGTCACTTAATTTATAAACACAGCACTATCCTCCGATTGACTGCATAAGTGCATATTTGGCTTGCGACTGAGGCGTGATTTCTCAATAAATGTTTGCATTCAAGAACGGTTACTCATGCATCTGACTAAAGAGGAGACGCTCTGATTGCATACTGACCTGTCCCTGGGATCAAGTTCAGAAGATGAAAGTACCATCCCTCGTGAAGGTCCTAATGACCTTGTTTGAATTTGTCCATGGGTTGCAAATCAAGTATCATTTCCCTCAAAAGGATTCCTCTACATCTTGAAATGTAAAATAAGGTTACCAGACGTCCCTGTTTCCCGGGGACAGTCCCCGGATTTAAAGATTAGTCCCCATATAAAATCCATTGAAGTTGAAAAGTGTCCCCTGATTCATTGAAAAATATCTGGTAACCTTAATGTAAAATGAGATCCTCAAGACAGAATTGGCCACCTTTTTTTTTTTTTACAGGCTCCACTAAAACTCTTGTTCAGACTCTAGTTCTGTCTAACTTGCCTTGAGAACTATAACATTTTATTCCTTTGTCTTCTCTCTCGGCTTAAAGTGAGCAGAGATTTGGCATCCTTCCTTTTGACTTTCGCACATTCAAGGGTCTTCCAGGCTTTTTTTTTTAAGCTGACAAACCTAGAGTCATTTAAAATATCCTTGAGCAGTTCGTTGTTTTAATGATCACTCTGCATTGCTTTTAAATGTTTTCCGTGTCGCTGTATACCACCCTAATATTTTACGAGAGGACAGTGCAGAAATACTTTTATAAATGAAATAGTAAAACCTTAAGTTGGCTGCAGCCAGTGCGGTCCTTTGGGTGCAGGTGGGATATGCTGTCACAATCTCACCTCTGGCTGGAGAAGCCTGACCTGGCCACAGAAATCCATGTTCAAGCCATGGTTTGACTGCTGACATGTGCTCTGTGTGGCCCTTTAAAGTCCTCTTCAAAACTCATCGTATTGAAATATGGCTGCCTGAATCATGTGGCACCCCCCCCCCCCGTTAAATACCACCAGTGCATTTCCGAGCCGAGATTAAACTGCTGGCTTTAACTTCTTTAAATGGGGTTTGAGTTATTTGAAGGAGCACCTACAGCCAATATTGTTTTGCTCATGCATCAGGGATGGAAGTCTGAGCTTTTTGCCCCACTGCATCCCCCCCCCCCCGCGAAAATCCACTCTTTAGTGCTAAATCAGAACAAACTACAATCCACAGGAAACCCAATTGTCGTTTGTTCCAATTCAGTGCAAAACCGCAGCTTTTCCCGGGGGAAAGCGAAGAGGCAAATGGAGGTGTGGCTAAGCCCTGAATGGCGTATCACCATCCTATCGTAGAAATGTGGAGCTGGAAGGGAACCCAAAAGTCATCTGGTCCAACCTCCTGCAATACAGGAATCCCAGCCAAAGTGTCCTTTGTCTTTTTGTATGGACCACTGGAGACAAGATGGCTGCAGTTTTGCTCAGGAGAGGAGCAGACGGACAAAGTACCCCCAGAAAAGGCAGGCTCCTCAGGCCTTCACACCAGCCCGGTGGACAAGAGGTTGTGTTTGCTTACTGGATTTCCAAGAGTAGCAGAAACTCCGAATGAAATGTTAGCAAAGAGGAAGCAAGTGTGGTCTGACTGTTTTGATGACGGAGAGTATTGTGCGGAAGCAGCTGTGATGGCCTGGGACTCGGTCTCGGACTCTGAACCAGAGGAGACTCAGTCTGCACCGGATCCTTTGCCTCAGGCATCATCTGAACCAAGTCTGGGGCCTGATCCTGAAGAGTCCCAGTCTGCACAGGTTCCCCTGCAACAAGCACCAGCTGGGCCGAGTCAGGGGCCTGAGCCTGCCCTGGCTCCAGATGCAGGGATGACCTCGGTGCCTCCAGCTGGGCCATCACTTACAGCTGCTCCACTACCGGTTGGGTCAGGGGAGGCTGAGGCGGCCCCTGGGTCTAGTCACCCACCAATGTTTCCCGAGTTGCAGAGACTGAGGTCTGAGAGAAGGAGAGACCTGAGTACTCGCAGGAGGAGTGCTCGCCCTCGGGCGAGACAGGGAGGTGAGTCGCTGGGAGATCAGGACCGGCCATTACCCCACCAAAGATAAAAGGCTGTTGGACCCCGCCCCAGGTTGTGGGAGCAACATTGCTGTGTGCCAGATCCTGTACCTATCCTTGCCTGGTTCCCTGCCTCGTGTCCTGCCTTGGCCCTGTCGGACTGACTCCTAGCGGGACCTTCAGATTCTGGACCGGTCCTGTACTGTGTTTCACGGGTTACCCTCAGACCCAGCACAGCAGCAAAAAGACAGGCATGCTCAAATCAGCTACATCAATTCCACGGCAAACCTTCACCCGGAAGCAGCACCCATCTTCTTGGTCTTTGTCCTGGTGGAGCACCCTCCTGGCTGTCGGCCAGAGAGCCAGTGGTGGTTTAAGACCTGAGAGAGACCAGAATTCAAATCCAATCCCCTTCCACGAAGCTCGCTAAGTGACCCTGAGCCAGTTGCAACTCCTCTGCCTAACCCTAACAGGGCTGTTGTGGGGATTAAATGAGGATGGAATTCTTCATGCAGCACAAAGTTAACCTATGGAACTCCCTCCCACAAGAGGCAGTGATGGCCACCAACTTGGAGGGCTTCAAAAGAACATTAGACAGATCCACGGAGGAGGAGAGGGCTGTCAATGGCTCCTAGCCAGCATGGCTGTGCTCTCAGAGTGAGAGGCAGCCATGATTCTGAATCCCAGTTGCTGGAAACCACAGGAGGCCAGGGAGTTCTTGTGCTCAAATCAAGCTTGCAGATTTCCCATTGGGGCATCGGCTTGGCTGCTATGAAAACAGGATGCTACACACCTTATGCCAGAAACTCCAGCGGGTGCAGAATGCCGCGGCGAGGCTCCTTACTGGGTCCTTGCCGCAGGATCACATTCACCCGGTGCTATACCAGCTGCACTGGTTCCTGGTGGAGTACAGAATCAGGTTTAAAGTGCTGGTTTTGACCTTTAAAGCCCTATACGGCCTAGGACCCTCGTACCTATGGGACCGCCTCTCCTGGTATGTCCCATGGAGGACCTTATGGTCTTCAAATAAAAACATCTTGGAGATCCCGGGCCACAGGGAGGTTAGGCTGGCCTCAACCAGAGCCAGGGCTTTTTCAACTGTGGCCCCGATCTGGTGGAATGCTCTGTCACAAGAGACTAGGGCCCTGCAGTACTTGACATCTTTCCACAGGGCCTGCAAGACGGAGCTGTTCCACCAGGCCTTTGGCCAAGGCACAGTCTGACCCCCTCCTTCTGTAATCCTCACAGAACTCTAGCCCAATGGTTGCCATGAATTTGACTCTGAATTGATTTTAGAATGAATTGATTTTAGAATGCATTTCAATTAATTGATTGTGATTTTATGTAAACTGTGTTACTTTTATTGTTGTTAGCTGCTCTGAGCCTGGCTTTGGCTGGGAAGGGTGGGATATAAATAAAAATTTATTATTATTTTATTCTTTATTATTATTATTAAAGCCATCCAGGTTGGTGGGCACCACTGGCTCCTGTGGGAGGGAGTTCCATAGTTTAAAGAAGTCCTTTCTTGTATCTGAATCTTTCAACACTCAGCTTCCTTGGGTGCCCAAGAGTTTTAGAGCATGCCTTGCAGAATTTTATAAACCTCCACCGTCCTGCCTTTGCTCTAAAACACTGAGCAAACAGCTCACCTGAGAGACTCCCTGGACAAGGTGCTCAATTTGTTAACATAAGAACACGGGAAGAGCTCGCCTGATCAGTCCAATGGCCCTTCTGCTGTTGTACTTAAAACTCTGGGGGGAAAGGTGATTATTATTATTATTATTATTATTATTATGAATCACAAAGATATCTGCAGGTCTGCAATGACATGAAGGCTGGCAACATCAACCCCGCCATGTGGGAATCCCTTGCAGACGAATGCAGTACAGTGGTGCCTCGCAAGACGAAAATAATCCGTTCCGCGAGTCTCTTCGTCTAGCGGTTTTTTCGTCTTGCGAAGCAACCCTATTAGCGGATTAGCGCTATTAGCGGTTTAGCGGCTATTAAAGGCTTAGCGGCTTAGTGGCTAAAAGGCTATTAGCGGCTTAGAAAAAGTGGGGGGGAGTGGAAAAAATCGCAAGACTCTCAAGACGTTTTCGTCTTGCGAAGCAAGCCCATAGGGAAATTCGTCTTGCGAAGCGCATCGAAAAACGGAAAACCCTTTCGTCTAGCGGGTTTTTCGTCTTGCGAGGCATTCGTCTTGCAGGGCACCACTGTACCTGGAGACAGACAGTCAGGTTGTGTATCACAGCAATGACCAGAGGAGGAATGACCGGTGGGAGGAGCGCAGAGAGAAGGAACTCCCTGGTGCATCTGCAGCAGCACAACCGGGCGCCTTGCTCTGCCCCAGCTGCAATAAAACATGTCTCTCCTCTATTGGTCTCTGCAGCCACAGCAGGTGCTGCTAGCTCCCAACAGCTTGACCTCACCCCAAAAGGTGGACCCCTCTGTTGTCTCCCCAGACCAATGCCTTGCCTATCCCACCTTGAGCTCCTTGGAGAAAGAAATGAGATATAAACAAAGAAATAAATTTGGAAGAAGCAGAGAAATGATGCCTGCGAGCTGCATCTTTCCTCCAGAATCTGATCTGCTTCCCCCAAACCTCCATTGGGCCCCCTCTCCCCCCCATTTACTGCAGGAGCTGAATCAGCCCTCCTGCCCCCCTCCTTCTCAACAGCCCTGCCTCAAACAAGGCTCCTCTTTTATTATTTTTGGGGCCTCTGTTTCCCCCCTCCTGCCCCTCTCCTTTCTGCGCCTTCGCCATCTGGGTTCGATAGAAATGCACACACACAATTCCTCCCAGCAAAGCTTATTTTCCTCCATTTGGGGTTTTTCTTTTAGTGTATGTTTTCTGTAGCTCTAATTGGCCGGGGCTTGAACCCGCGCCAAGGCAAACGCACCTGAGGGAGTCTTGCTTTACAGGCCCCCTCGCGAGGGCCAGAAATTTGGCCTCTCTGACTGCTGGGGTGGGGCGGGAATCGTGACCGGGGGAAGGGGAAACTTTTGGCTGGGTCTTTGCTGACCGGGAAGGGAAGGGGGGGTCGCGCCAACAGCACAGTTGCCAGCCGTGCCCCATGACAGCTGCCCTCTCTTGGCGGAGCCAGGAGCAAAGGCTTCCAGCCTTTGGAGCGGAGGGGGAAATAGATGCTGCGTCAGGCCTGCAACCAGCTGTGAACTGTGCCCCCTCCCTCTGCAAAAAGGGGTCTGGACTGCAGATGGGCCAACGGAGGATGCCAGGCACGTGGGCCACATGTGCTACCCAGAAAGGAGTGGGTCCGCTTCCAGATTCTGAGTATTTTTGGGTCAGCTCAACCTCTGCAGTCCAAGTCTTCCATGCCGGGTCTTTCCCCCCTCATGTTCGTCTGTCAGAAGTATCACGTAGCGGAGAGGAGTTGGGGGGAAAAATGCTTAAGATCCCATTAACGAAAAAAACAGAGGCTTAATAATAATAATAATAATAATAATAATAATAATAATAATAATAATAATAATTTATTTATATCCTGCCCATCTGGCTGGGCTTCCAACAAAATATTAAAATACAGCAATGCATCAAACATTAAAAGCTTCCCTAAACAGGGCTGCCTTCAGATGTCTTCTAAATGTCAGGTAGTTGTTCTCTTTGACATCTGGTGGGAGGGTGTTCCACAGGGAGGGCGCCACTACCGAGAAGGCCCTCTGCCTGGTTCCCTGTTGCTTTGCTTCTCGCAATGAGGGAACCGCCAGAAGGCCCTCAGGGCTGGACCTCAGCGTCTGGGCAGAACAATGGGGGTGGAGACGCTCCTTCAGGTCTACTGGGCCAAGGCCATTTAGGGCTTTAAAGGTCAGCACCAACACTTTGAATTGTGCTTGGAAACGTCCTGGGAGCCAGTGTAGGTCGGCCACTCCCAGTCACCAGTCTGGCTGCCGGATTAGTTAGAACTAGCTGGATTAGTTGTAGTTTCCGGGTCACCTTCAAAGGGAGCCCCACATAGAGCGCATTGCAGTAGCGCATTGCAGTAGTCCAAGTGGGAGATAACCAGAGCATGCACCACTCTGGTGAGGCAGTCCGCTGGCAGACTGGGCCTTTTAGGAAAGGAAATACTGAAATCGAAGAAAAGAATTTTCTTACTTGCGACCACCGCAGCTAGGATAGTAATAGCGTCTAAATGGAAAGCTAAAGAACTACTTACCATGGAGGAATGGATTCTCGAATTAAATGAATATTTAAAATTGGCTAAATTAGCAGCATCCATACGACAGCAGTCAAATCAAAAACTGAAAAACGAATGGCAATGCTTTGATGGTTATATGACAAAATATTGCTCTAAAAGAGACATGCTAATATGCTTAAAGAATGTAAATGCATCGAAACAATATGTATGTATGTAGAGAAAATAAAAACAGAATGCAATGATAAGGGTGAAATTGATTCTAGAGAAGACGAGTAGCGGTGGAGGGAAGTTAAACAGGGTGGTGGGTTTATTTTATTTTGTTTATGTTTTTTCTCTTTCTTTTTTGGATGTTGTATAATGATTTAATGTATAATGATTTAATGTTTCTTTTCTGTTATGTATTATTTCTCTTTTTAAAATTAAATTGTATGACGGAAAATCTAAATAAAAATACAAAAGAAAAAAGAAAAAAGAAGAAGTATTACATAGTGAGGCTTTAGAAGCCAGATGTGCACAACCACCAGTCAAGGTTCAGGAGTCGGTCCTCCCTTGTGGTTTCTCCTCCTCAGAGGTTTCCATAAAGGCACGATCTCTCCTAAGAGTCTTCTCTGGGGTTTTGGAGCCTAGCAGCTCCTTGGGACTCCTTGATACCTGTTCCACATTTGTAAGAACTTGATCGTTTAGAGTTAATTTTAGTTAGTTAGTTAGTTAGTTAGTTAGTTATTAGAAGTTTTCACTGAAAAAAATATTATGAAATAAAAGAAATATGAATACAGTCGTAGCTTGGAAGTCGAATGGAATCCGTTCCGGAAGTCCGTTCGACTTCCAAAACGTTTGTAAACCAACGTGAGGCCAGCAGAAGCTTCTGCAGCCAATCGGAAGCCTCATCAGACGTTTGGCTTCCAGGCTTGCGATGTACGGGAGCCAAAACGTTCGAGAACTAAGCTGTTTGAAAACCAAGGTACGACTGTAATGCGAAAGGAAAGAAAAAGGAAAAATAACCAAAGCATTACAATACAACAGAGTATACGGTAGGGTAAATAAGTACATAAGTGATACAATTGTTTGTATCACTTATGTACTGTTTGTTTGTTTGTTTGTTTGTTTGTTTGTTTGTTTTTACAATCAAGTGGTATATAAAATCTCTGAAATAAACAAATGGGAAGGCGAAAACATGGTTGTGCACTAGCTCTTAGCATTACAATTCTGATAACGGGCAACTGTGATTCAGACGATGGCATCTCTGCTGCCAGGTGGCAATGGAGCGAGGGCCAAAGGCAGCGGATCTCTCAGCGGAAGAGATGGCCTGGCCCTGCTTTGCCCCCCCCCCCCAGCTCTGCAGCCTGATGGAGCGACTTCAGCTCCTTTCTCAAGCCTGACCTCTCAGGATTTATGGAACTTTCTTTCTCTCCCTGTAAAATGCACATTGTGCTGTGCCGATTCCCATGCCTGGCATCTGACGCAGTCGGCTGTTGCCTTTCAGCGTCTCTGCAGACCTGTGATTAGTCTCTTCGGGGGTGCGGCGTTCCTGCCACAAATCCTACCCATATCTGCTGCTGCGGGACGGGAGGCCTAGCCTCTTCTGTGATTTGTTTCTGACATGAGGTTGCTGTGGCGATGGCCACCACATGGCTTGGCAAGGCCAGCGCCAAGCAGAACGTGATTTATGGGTGGGAAGAGAACAGACCTTGCATCGCCCCCTCCACATTCTGCCTTTCCAAACCCCATGACTTTTCCTTTTCCCCAGGAGTTGAGAGGTTAACGGGACCCCCCCCCCCATTCCTGGACCAAATCGATGGCCCAGCGCCTTTCGAGGGGCTGTTTCTCAGGTGCGCTTGGAGCTGCCCGGAGCCCAAAAGGGGCCTTTGTTTTGGAAGCGGCAGAGGGCTGTTTTGCACGGCTGGAATGCAGCGCTCCCGTCCCGGCGAGCGAAGGAGCACGGGAGCGGCAGTGGGCTGTTTGCTTTGGAGCACGCCTGCTGGCTGACCCGAGCGCCTCCGTGCTTGGAAGCCGGCTTGTGGCTATGCCCTGCCCTGGGCCAGGAGGCGTCGCTAGCCAAAGCACAGCTACGGAGAGCCGTCCAGCAGGAAAGAGGTTGCCCAGTTGCGGTTTTGAAAGGGTGGCGGAGGAAGCCATGAGGAACGGGCAGATGGCTAAGGGACCCAGATGCCTAGGGAGCCCTTTGACCCCTTCTTTCTGGAGGGAGGGAGGAGTAGCAGCAGGATCAGGACCCCTCCCAGCTCAGCTGAGCACCTCTAGTCTAGAGGTCTGGTCTAGCCACTTGCCCATAGCTCAGAGACTCCATTCCCTCTGGCATCTCCAGCTAAGGCAGGGAATTATCCGTGCCTGAAAGCTTGGCACCACTGCTGCCAGTCAGGGTAGACAGTATTAAACTAGATGGACCCAATTCTCCACTTAGTATAAGGCTCCTTCCTAGGCTCCCATGACAGAGTTGGGCGGTCCAACTTCTTATGCCACGTGGGCTGCAAAAGTACTTAGACATGGAACCTGTGGGCCGCACAGTGCCTTGTCGCAAGGCTGAAATTTGAAGCCCCCTCCCCAGCCCTCGCACTGACTCCCCAAAGATAACTAAACAAGGCTCCGGGGTGAACCTCAGTCAGCTTGTTAGGGGCTTGTAGGCAGCCATGCTCTCCCCACCTCGGTGCTCCCTCTCCCCCAGAATGGGGGTGACAGCGCTGACCTACCTGGCAGGGTTGTTTGTAAGGACCGGAACAAACTGGCGTACAGGAAGCACCTTAAACTGCAATGTGCTCATGCCCTGCTCTGTACGGTTGAGTTTCATAATAAGCGCAATAGGGCATAGCAGGCGGAGAGAGGAGAGCCTTCTTCTTCTTCTTCTTCTTCTTCTTCTTCTTCTTCTTCTTCTTCAGATTACTGTATTTTAATATTCTGTTGGAAGCCGCCCAGAGTGGCTGGGGAAACCCAGCCAGATGGGTGAGGTATAAATTATTATTATTATTATTATTATTATTATTATTATTATTATTATTATTACTATTACTAACACTGGAACTCAGTGGAACGGCTCTGCTCTGCAATGCTTCTGAATCCCATTTGCTGGAAGACATGGGGCATCTGGGTGAGGTCCAGATGTCTTGATCTAGCAGGCCCATTCTATATGCTTTCACCCACAACCCCATTGCCTCTCAGGTAATTTCCTCAAGCCCCGTTCTTTGCTCAAGTGGCCATTAGCTCCTGCAGAGTGTGATCCTGCTCACAGCAATTGCGTGATCTGCGCATGATTTTTTCGCAGCACCCCGGATCGCCTCCTCCTCTCCCTTTCCCGCCAATACCCACACCTGCGCAGGTTGCCTTTTGCCCTGGGAGATGATGCTCCCTGTCCTCTCCTCGCTTGCTTTTGCCCTGTCCCGGAAACTCTCCCTGCAAAGGGGAGAGCCAGGGAGGCCTTGCCTTTCGCTCCTGGTATCTGCAGCCTGAAATCGAACCCAGCCCCCGGCTCCCCCACTCCATTCCCCAGCCGCCCAACTTTTTTATGAGCGCTTTGCTTTTGACATTATTTTTAGGAATTTCTCCAGCGTGTGGCTGGGCTGGTGGGGGGAGGGAGGTGGGGGGAAATGGTTTTCCTTTCCTCTGGAGCAGCAGGCAGGAGCCGCTGGGCTGCTTTGGCTGCCGTTCTGCTTGTTAACAGAGCAGTTGCTGTTCGGCTCCTGCCAGAGCCTCAGGTTACGGGTAGGCGAGGGGCTCGGGTTGGGTGCAGTGGGGCGGCTGCCGAGGGGAGGGGGCTTGGGCTGCGGGGAGGCTCGGGCGAGGGGCAGAAGCGGGGGTCGCGGTGGGGATTGGGTGGGTGTGTTCCCAGCTCTCCGGCTGCAGCCAGCGTCAAGGATAGCGGCCCCCCTCCACCAACCCCCCTTTCCTTTCTTTCTTTTCCCAGAGTTTTTGTGATCTGGCGGCGGCTGCGAGGCCATGGGGAACTGCAGAGGCAGCAGAGGCAGCACCAGGTCTTGAAGGTAAGCTCCTGCCACGGGATGGCAGGAATCGTCCAGCGCTCTCCGAAGGACGAGGGAGACTAGTATTTGTGGGTTCCGGAGCATGGTGCTGTCCGGTTGCACCAGGCAGAGGAGAAATCCCATGGGTCATGAATGGTTTAGATACGGCTAGGGGAAACGGGGTGTCTGAAGGAGCCATGCGCTGCCTGAACCTCTCCATCCCTATGCCGTGCATGTGTTTTATGGCACGTGGGGCATGCTCCGAGGGCGCCGGGCTGGGTTCCTCTGGCCGATCCCGGCAGAAGGAGCTTGGCTCCTCCAGAGGCGACACGGCATGCGCTGAGTCACAATCTACTGAGTCAGCACTCTGGGACCCCTGCGTCAACGGGGTCACCGCACGCGGCGGACTCTCTCGTATCTGAGTCAGAGCGTTGGGAAGCGTTCAGTCCTGCGCAGCTGAGTTCAAAGCGTTTTGCAGGGCGCACTGCACACAAGTCTCGGGCTGTTTTTACAACGTGTGTTTTCCGCACAGCGAGGGAGAGCGTCGTGAGGGCTGCAGCTGTTTCCTTGCTAAATGTATTCGCTCCACCGTTTAGGGCACAAAAACCCTCACGAAGCTGCTTTACGGCATTTAATAAATATATTCCAAAACTCTTACCACTTTAGCGCTCAAAAAAGAAGCTTCCAAATTTATTTTCTGCTGATAAAAGTTAACTCTGGTGCGCTACTGCAATGGTGTGCAGGCTGCCTTGTGCTGTTGTTTTTGTATGAGTTGCTCAAACTTCCACTCAGGCTATCTAAGCCGAAATGTTTCTCTGGATCTCCTGAGCTAAAGCTAAGCCAGACTTGTTCCTCTAGCTGCAGTGACAGTAGCAGCAGCAGCAGCCGCCCTGGTCGATTGTATCTCATCCAACTCTCCAAGGTCAACCCAAAGCAGCCTTTTAATGGGACCATAAACCAAGAGGGGTATGTAGAAAGTTTCGGCATGTGAGGGCCCTGCATTTATGGAACGCTCTCCCTCGGAGATTAATCAAAGCCCAGCGCTGTAACCTTTTGAAAGCCGTGCAGAATCTGCTTGGGGTGGCTTCTGTTGCAGGGGACAAGCAGAGAGACGGTGGTCGGGTTAAGAGATCAATTGAGTTTTTGATGCCGAATTGGATTTAAAGTGGATGCTTCCTTTGTTTAATCTGTTAACTGCCCTCGGAGTCTCCAGGGTGGGGTGAGCTAGGTCCTCAGACAATTAAATCGCTGCTCTTTTATTAGCCATTTATTAACCAAATAAGTTGTTTTGGTTCTGTTTCTGTTTAATCTGTTGCTGTCTCTGTGAAGGCGGAGGAATTGGCTTCCATATTTCTGCCTTTATAGTTCTCTGGCTGCATTGCAGTTTACTTTCTCTGGTACTGATAGAGTTCAGTTGCTCTGGAGCACAACAGAAAGATCTGTGTAGAAGAGAAGATTATTGTGGATTATAGTGGGAAAGATTTAGAAAGAGGGCGATGACAATTATCAAGGGGATGGAGAAAGGTTGCAACATTTAGGACTTTCTAGTTTAGAGAAAAGGCGAGTTAAAAAGGTGGCATGATAGATGTTTATAAACCCATGGCATGGAGAAATTGGAGAGAGAAATCTCATAATACTGGAACCCAGCTGGGGGCCATCCAAGGAAGCTAAATGTTGGGAGAATTCAAGACAAAAGAAAGTACACAGTTCAACTATGGAACTCCCTGCCACAAGGAGGTAGTGACAACCACCAATTGGATGGCTTTTAAAGAAGATTAGACAGATTTATGGAGTGTAAGGTTCTTCTGATGGCTATTAGTCAGGAAGGCTATATTTGGCCCTAAATGGCCTCGGCTCAGTGTACCTGAAGGAGAGTCTCCACCCCCATGGTTCAGCCCGGACACTGAGGTCCGGAACCAAGAACCTTCTGACCCTCACTGGAAGAAGTTACAGGGAACCAGGCAGAGGGCCTTCTCGGTGGTGGCGCCCACCCTGTGGAACACCCTCCCATTAGATGTCAAGGAAATAAACAACTACCTGACTTTTAGAAGACATCTGAAGGCAGCCCTGCATAGGGAAGTTTTTAATGTTTGAAGTTTTATTTTGTTTTTATTGTTCTGTTGGGAGCTGCCCAAAGTGGCTAGGGAAGCCCAGCCAGGTGGGCGGGGCAGAAATAATTTTTAAAAAATTATTATTATTATTACAATTGGAGACAGAGCTGTTTCTGAATACCAGCCACTGGAAACGGCAGGAAGGGAGAGGGCTACTCTTGTGCTCAGATGCTTGTGGGTTTCCCAGTGGGGTAACTGGTTGGCCATTGTGAGAACAGGACAATGGACTAGATGGGCCATTGCTCCAGCAGGCTTCTCTCATGTTCATATTAATGTGAGCCATGGCAGAGGTCTTCAGATACCTGCTGGGCTGTCTCACACAGAAGATGGAGCGAACTCTTGTTCTCCCGTTGCTCCAGAGGGCAGGACCAGCACTGGAGGGTGGAAACTGCAAGGCAGCAGCTTTTTTTTTGCTGTGAACATTACGAGAAATTTCCTAAAGGCAAGAGACGTTCAACAGCGGAACAGTCTGCCTCAAGGAAGTAGTGCCCTCTCTTTTGCCGAGGCAGAGACTGGGCAGCCATCACCAGTCAGGGTTGCTGTAGATTCCTAGGCCTTCAATTTGTTGTTGTTGTTGAGTCGTTTAGTTGTGTCCGCCTCTTTTTTGACCCCCTGGACCAGAGCACGCCAGGCACTCCTGTCTTCCACTGCCTCCCGCAGTTTGGTCAAACTCATGCTGGTAGCTTCGAGAACACTGTCCCACCATCTCGTCCTCTGTCGCCCCTTCTCCTTGTGCCCTCCATCTTTCCCAGCATCAGGGTCTTTTCCAGGGAGTCTTCTCTTCTCATGAGGTGGCCAAAGTACTGGAGCCTCAGCTTCAGGATCTGTCCTTCCAGTGAGCACTGAGGGCTGATTTCCTTCAGAATGGATAGGTTGGATCTTCTTGCAGTCCACGGGACTCTCAAGAGTCTCCTCCAGCACCAGAATTCAAAAGCATCAATTCTTCAGCGATCAGCCTTCTAGGCCTTCAATATCCCTCCCAAATCCAACATTCTGTGATGCTTTCACAACCTAGATGAATTGTGTCATTCTGGATTTTTTGGGAAGGCTGAAATCAAGAGACCCATTTCCACACACTCCCTTCCCAAGTGGCCGAATTGGTAGCGTTAGCTACCCAAGCAGATGTTGCAATCCGGTAGACAATGCCAAAGGTTTTTTGGAGCCCACTTGGCCAGTGTGGTCAAATGCCGGCAACTGCATGGCTGTGGCGTGAAAGGGGCATGAGGAGTCATCATCCGCGTATCTTGGCAGCATTTGAGTTCCTCGTCTCCAGGCAGGCTCAGAATTTGAGCAGGTAAAGAGCTGAAGGTGGCAGTTTAAATGTCAGAGAGGAAATGTGCTTTTGCTCAGCTGGATTTCCAAGGGGAAATCTGTCTTTGGACAAAGATCATAGAATCTTAGAATCTTGGAAGGGACGCCAAGGGTCATCTAGTCCAACCCCCTGCAATGCAGGAATCTCAGCTAAAGCATCCATGACAGATGGCCATCCAATCTCTGCTTGAAAACCTCCAATGGAGGAGAATCCACAACCACCCAAGGGAGACCATTCCACTGACAAATAGCTCCTACTGTCAGAAAGTTCTTCCTGATGTTTAGTGGGAATTTCCTTTCTTGCAACTTGGAGCAATTGGTTCGAATCCTACCCTCCAGAAGAAACAAACTTGCTCCATATTCCAGGTGACAGCCCTTGAGATATTTGAAGATGGCTCTCATATCTCCTCTCAGTCTCCTCTTTTCCAGGCTGAACATACCCAACTCCTTCAACCGTTCCTCATCAGGCTTGGTTTCCAGACCCTTGATCATCTTGGTCGCCCTCCTCTGCACACCTCCCAGCTTGTCAACATCCTTCTTAAATTGTGGTGCCCAGAATTGGACAAAGTATTCCAGATGTGGTCTGACCAAGGCAGAATAGGATGAGACTATTATTTCCCTTGATCTGGACACTAGACCTCTGTTGGTGCCGCACAGAATAACATTCACTTCTTTTGCTGCTGCATCACACTGTTCACTCATGTTAAGCTTGTGGTCCTAAGACCCCTAGATCTTGTCCTACTGGTAAGCCAGATGTTCCTCATCTTATATATTTGCATCTGGTTCTTCCTACCTAAGTGCCTAACTTAGATTTGTCCCTGTTGAAATTCATTTTGTGAGCTTGCGCCCAGTACTCCAATCTGTAAAGGTCATTTTGAATTTTGATTCTGCCTTCTGTGGCATTACCTTACCTTATTGCAGGATGAATGAAAGACCCATTCTAACATGAGAAGATCTTGCTGGATCAGGCCAGTGGCCCATCTGGTCCAGCATCCTGTTCTCACAGGGACTGACTAGATGCGTGTGCGAATCCTCCAAGCAGGATCCAGGCTCTAGAGGCCTCTGCCTTCCTGTGGTTTCCAGCAACTGGGATTCGGAAGCCTGGCTGCCTCCGACTGCAGAGGTAGAGCATAGTCATCCTGGCCATTGATAGCAATGACCTCCACAAATTTGTCTACTCCTCTTTTAAAGCCATCTAGGTTGGCAGCCATCCCTGCCTCCTGTGGCAGGGAGTTCCACAGCTCAACTGTTCTGAAGATGGCCTCATCATCATCACCTGCTGCTGTTGAACCCGAGACCTTTGGTCTGTCCCTGAGCTCTGGCCGCTCCTTGTTGAGGGGTAAAGCCCCCCAGGTTAACTGTTATGGGGTCAAGCCTGCCTGAAAGCGCTTGCCCCTCTTCCAAGGTTCGTGCAGATAAGCTGTGACCGCTCAGTTCTGACAGAAATCCATTCTGTACGTTTTCAAGAGCACCTTTTACAAAATAAAAGCAAATCACATGTTGCAGGACACTCAGAATTTGGCATTTCTGTCCTTTCGTGAAAGAGGAAAAAGCTGGAGGGTTTGGGTTTCAAAATATGGATTTCAGCGTTGGAAGGAAATTCAGTTTTAATGAGGTCTTATGTCTCTATTCATTTTATTGCCTTCCCTGAGCCTTTAGAGTGGAGCAGGCAATAAAATAAATTGTCCGGCTCGCCAGGAGCCTTCTAAGTTACCACCGGAAGATCCAGCATTAGTCTGTTGTCATGGGAGCTCTGCCACGGTGGGAAGCAAGGAGTGGTGGTCCCACCGTAGAGACAGGAAAGGTGGCAGGTGCTGAGCTTTTGATGCACGGAAGGTGCCCGCGTTCAACCCCTGCCATCTCTGGTGGGAAGGAACCTGGTAGCAAGGCTGGTAGTCTTGGCTCGGGTGGCACAGAGACTCATAGAATTGTAGTTGTGGGAGGGACCCCAGCGGTCATCTAGTCCAACCCCCTGCAATGTGGCAATCATGGCTAAAGAACCCCTGACAGAAGGTCATTCAAGCTCTCCAGCAAAGGGCAGTCCACCACCTTCTGAGGGAGTTTTTTAAGCAGTTGGATAGGTTGTCATGTTGTCTTGAAGCTAGGAAATTAAGGGAGAGAGCCCAGTTGAAGATTCGGAGCAGACATTTGGAGGTAACATCGAGCCCTCTCTTATAATACTTCTTCTTGTCAGAACTACAAGCCCATTCAATAAACACACAAGACGTAACCGGCTGTACGTTTGGAAAAATAATATATACTATTCATTGTACTGAACTGTAGATTTCAACAGAAGTAGCTCATAAAGTTCAATGGAAAACGTAGAAGACCCAGTGGATCAGTTCATTCACTGATCAGTTTATGCATAAGGTCCATATATGTGAAAGTGTCTATTCCACCTGTCTGTTCATAGAGTCCAACAATCCACACGAAAGGTTGTTGCAGTTTGACAAGGATTTCTGGAATATTATTATTTTTATATAAAATATTTATTAAGATTTTTTTAAGATATTACAATACAAAATGAAAAAAAAAATACAAAATAAAAATGATTAAAAAACCACTCCATTTTTCTATTACTTATTTTCCTTAGCTTGTTTCCCGGACCTCCTCATACCTCCCTTTTTTGTATTCCAGTTCAATTTGTTGGCTCAGCAAATCCTTACCCTCTTTGTTTATCCTAATCGTTGGTCTTAAAATAGTAACATTAGATTTTTCCCCATTAACAACCCATTTTTCATATTCCCTTAAAGCATTACAGCTGGAAACCACTTAATTTCTATCCAACATTTTTCTAACATTCATTAATTTTACAATATTTCTGTAGATAGTCTTTAAATTTCTTCCAATCTTCTTCCACCGACTCTTCACCCTGGTCTCGGATTCTGCCAGTCATTTCTGCCAGTTCCATATAATCCATCAGCTTCATCTGCCATTCTTCCAGAGTGGGTGGATTTCCGGAATATTAGCCTTGTTTCGCCGTCTTGGGCTTCATCAGTAGTACAAACTCATATATGATGCCACAGGACAGTGGATCTTATAGCATAGTAGTAGCTGCTATAAGAACCACAAGCCCAGCAGCAACTCAGTCAAAGAACTCTTTGGCTTCCATCTTGGCAAAATGGCGCCCGGCCTTCTTGGAGGACTCAGCAGATGAAACAATACGGTCGAGGCGGTAGTGATTCTGTGCGGCCTTCTAAAGAGCTTTTTCAGCAAATAGATTTATTTTAATTGTGCTTCTTAAAAATGCAGTTTGAAAATCTAGGTCTTTGCCCTGTTGTGTATGAGGTGATTTGAATTCCGGGCACACAGATGGTAATTTTCTGGACTCAGTGAAATGGGGACAATTCGGTCGGATGTTGCTTCTCTCAGTGTGCACAGATGGAGCTCATCATTGCTTTTTGTTCCCTGTTTTGCCTTCCTGCTCATAAATCCTGAGAGGTATTTCCTGAAACTCTAAACTCTATATGAGTGAAAACTGGTTTGACAATCATATCCCCTCTTCACAGGGACTCTTGGGAACTGTAGTTTTTTAAGTGGGGGGCTAGGAGCGCCTAACAGGATCCAGAGCATCTTGCCAGCTACAGTTCCTGGGATTCTTCCGGTGAAGTGATGCTAAAGTGATAGGCAATGAATGCGAGTTAGTGCAGCGGATGTGCCCCAAATACACGTTCGTACTTGGTTTGTGCACCTTGGCATTTTCTAACGGAGCATCTAAGGACACATTCGGAAGTGGTGCTAAAAATGCTTTTCGGTCCGAAAAGTGTGAAGCTGGTTAACGAGGTGTAGAAAGTGGAAAAGAGCCATTTTAAAAATAGAAATCTGCATGCCAGCTAATGAAGATTTCCTTTTTCATTTCGAACTACACTTGTGGGAAACGGGCACAGGGGACTCACGGAGTTATTATACATGTCATATGAAAACGAGCATCTGTCCCAGAGAAACTGAGGGTTTCTTGGAGGTGATTTGCGGTTCCAGAGTGAGAAGGTCAGTGCTGCAAGGCAGATTTCCCTGAAAGATGGGCTTGACCACCACCACCGATCAACTCCTGTGATGCACAAATGCAGGCGAGTGTTGTTTGGTGTGTTTCCGGACGCGTTCTCCGTTTACACAGAGCCACAGTGACGCCCAGCAAGATTGGCCGGCGCCTCGCGTGAACGCCCTGGGACACTTCCCACAATCCTCTGCAACAAGCCGCCGCTCTGCAGACACACGTCGACTTGGAAAGGGCTCTCTGCAGCTAGAAAATTCTGAAACCCACTGGAATAGCCAGGCATAGATGTTGAAAGCCGGTGTGGCGTTTCGCTCCAATGTTTTGAGTGTTCTCCTCTGCCTGTGTGAAACTGAGTCACAAGGTCTGGACGCCTTTGCAAAGAAATCTGAATTTTTAACGAAGAATGCAAGCGAGCCTCACGGCGAGAAGCTTAAGGGGTTGAGTTGCAGGGCTGCAGTATGGACATGCTCTCTTCATGGATTAAATGCACACGGGTTGGAGGTGTTTGCAGAGTTGGGGGCCCTACAACGCTTCGCCAGCCAGCACGTGCCAATCAGCACGGCTTTTCTTGTGCAACTCATTGTTTTCCCATCTGTGTAATAATAATAATAATAATAATAATAATAATAATTTTATTTATACCCTGCCCTTCCTGGTTCAAAAACTGGGCTCAGGGCGGCTAAAAACAAATTTAAATCACTTAATTGTAAAAACAGCATAAAATGCAGTATAAAAACATGAATAGCAATAAAATTCAAAGTTCAGAAATCAATTTAGGGGAAATCCATCTAATAAACATTAGATAATCCCCAGGGCTAGCTGGCTGAATTAATCCTACTTGGGCCAGCAAGGAAGCCAGGGGAGAATTAGCTGTGGGGTCTCAAAGCAGGTAATCTTCATAAAAGGGGAGGGGGAGGGAAGAGAAGGGAAATAGAAGATCAGGCTGAATTCAAATTAAAGGCTCTGTCTTACAGGCCCGACGGAAGGAGGTTAAATCCTGAAGGGCCTGTGTACATGTGTACCCTCTGAGTAATTGCAGGGATGTTCCAATTCTAGACAATTCAGTTTCATCCATAGAAGACGCCATTCTGCGTATGTCCAAAGGGGCTGTTGTTTTGGGGTGGAACAGAGGAATGATGGGATCTGGTGACAAGTCATGTCTGTCTTCCGTGTGTGTGTGACAGATTGCAGAGGCTGTTCCACCCCTTTCCTTTGCCGAAAGCCTTCATGTGGGATACAGGGATGCTTTTTCCAGAAGAGCTGACATATGGAAGATGCTGAGCTCAATGTGCCTTTGGTTTGATCCTGCAGCCAGGCTCTTCCTATGCCGTGACGTCAGTGTTCTCGCTGAGTGCAGTCAAACTTCGGTTTTCAAACGTAATCCATTCTGGAAGCCCGTTCAGCTTCCGAAATGTTTGGAAGCCGTGCCTCAGCTGTCGAGCTTCCTGCAGTCAAGTGGAAGCCGCATTGGACATTTGGCTTCTGGAAAATGTTTGAAAACCGGAGCATTTACTTCCAGGTTTTTGGCATTCGGGAACCAAAACATTCCAAAACGGAGGCGTTTGGGAGCTGAGGTTTGACAGTACTGATTTATTCCAGAATAATTTTTTTTGCAAGCATCAATCTGATAATGCCACAATCTTTTGCATCATTGCGCTTCTGAATTCCAGTTGCTGGCAGGTGGGCACGGTCTTACCGCTGCCGGGCTCATGCGCAGCTTGCAGGCTTCCGCGGGCGTCTAGGTGGCCATTGCAAGCCCAGGATGACAGATGGATAGACCATTGGCTGATCCAGCAAGCTTGTCCCATGTTCTCATAACATTTTGGAGTGGGTGTCCGTGCAGTGGAGACCTTTGCTGAGATGGTACCAAGTGGGCCTCCTTTGACGCAGCTGGAGCAGCAAAGAGGGAAGCATTGAATTCTAGGATTCAAGGAACACACAGGACCAGGTCGTCTCCTGATCCAGCCATCAGGACCTTGCATTGTGTCCTGATATCACTGTCCAGATGTGATGCCCTGGCTTAGTCTGCTTTGCGTAGTGTGAACCCAAATATGTGTGTGCTTATTTGTGAATGGAGTTGTTTTCTCCAAGCCTAGAGACGGTGTCCCACTGAACACAAGCAGAAACGACTGGTTGTTCCGTATTCATTTCAATTATTTAAATACAGCGGTCCCTTGGTTCTCAAACTTAATCCGTTCCGGAAGTCGGTTCCAAAACCAAAGTGTTCCAAAACCAAGGCGCACTTTCCCATAGAAAGTAATGCAAAACAGATTAATCCGTTCCAGACTTTTAAAAACAACCCCTAAAACAGCAAATTAACCTGAATTCTACTATCTAACGAGACCATTGATCCATAAGCAATAAACAATGTACTGTAGTCACACAATCAATCAGTAGCTGAACTGGGTTCCACACAGTCAGAAAAACAAAACAAAAGCTGTAAAAACAAAAATGCAAAATAATTAGCAAAAACAGACAGACCTCAGCATAACACTCAAATTGTTGGTGTAACACTCAAAACAGAAGTGTAACACTCAAAACAGAAGCGTAACACTCAAAACAGAAGTGTGGCACTCAAAACGGAGCACGTTCAGCTTCTGAAAAAAGTTTGCAAACCGGAACACTTACTTTCGGGTTTGCAGTGTTTGGGTTCCAAGGCATTTGAGAACCAAGGTACCACTGTATTGCCCTTTTGCCACAACAAAAGCAAATAGATAAGAATACATTGAAAAAAGAAAACAGTCTGGCATTTGACACTACTTTGTGCATTGTTAGCTCAGAATCTGGGTATATCTTTTCTGTGGGTGTGTCATATGTTTGTATTTCCCGCTTTGTGGAAATAATCTGCAAAGCGATTTGCGGATTGTGAGCTGACCTGGCAATAACATTCCTAAGGTCCTTAAAGGATGGGGAAGGCGGGTCGGTGACAAGAGCCTTTGGTTCGGTGGCGGAATCGCTTAAAGCCCTGCTGGGTTGCTGCCGTTTTGCAGAGCCAGACGGGGCATGTTGTGCAACACGCAGTAAAACGGTTGACGACCGGCAACTGTCAAGTGTGGAGCCAGGATTCTCAGCTGACGGACACATGTTCAGGCGTCTCAGTTTCCATAGGGACTGGCTGCTTCCCCAGGAATGCTCCTGGCTCCTGGCATTTAAATATAACCCATCCTGCACCAACGCAGTGGATTGTTTTCTAGGCCTCTTATATCACCGTCGACTCTTGGATCCGGGTCTTGTAAACAACAGATGAGGCAGTAAATCTACGTCTGGATTGTATTGCGTGGGACTGCAGGTGGGGACTCACATCACAGAATGCTCCTCCATGGAACAGAACTCTTTTACCTAGAAATCTAGCCTTCTGCAGAGAAGGCCAAGCTTCTTCTATTTTATTTTATTTTATTTTATTTTATTTTATTTATTTTATTTTATTATTATTATTATTTATTTTATTTTATTTTATTTTATTTTATTTTATTTTATTTATTTTATATATTAAATTTCTATACCACCCTTCATGCAAGGATCACAAGGCGGTTTACAATATAAAACCACAAAAATACAGAACAGAGTAACAAACAAAAACAATAACTCCTGCACACAATTTAAAAGGTTATTGCTTACCTTGGTCTGGAAACTATATAGTGGTACCTTAGTTCTCAAACTTAATTCCAGAAGTCCATTCCAAAACCAAGGCGCACTTTCCCATAGAAAGTCCAGACTTTTAAAAACAACCCGTAAAACAGCAATTTAACATGAATTTTACTATCTAATGAGACAATTGAACCATAAAAGGAAAGCAATAATCAATGTACTGTACTGTAAAATAAATAAGACAAGATTGTAGATGGTAAAAGTTTTTTTTAAAAAAAAAAACTTACCTGCACTGATGATACTCATTGTTTGGATAGGGGGCTTTTATCCGTTTCCACAGTCACACAATCCATCAATCAGTAACTGAACTGAGTTCCACATAGTCCCAAAAACAAATGAACCGAAAAAGCCTCAAAAACAAAAATTCAAAATAAATGACAAAAACAAAAGCGCCAAACTTAATCCGTTCCGGAAGTTCCGTTTGACTTCTGAAATGTTAAAAAACCAAGGCGCAGTTTCTAATTGGTCCAGGCAAGGGGTCAGTAACCTTTTTCAGCAGGGGGGCCGGTCCACTGTCCCTCAGACCATGTGGTGGGCCTGACTATATATATATATATATATATATATATATATATATATATATATGGGAATAATGAACGAATTCCTATGCCCCACAAATAGCCCAGAGATGCATTTTAAATAAAAGGACACATTCTACTCATGGAAAAACATGCGGATTCCTGGACCGTCCACTGGCTGGATTTAGAAGGCGATTGGGCCGCATCCAGCCCACGGGCCTTAGGTTGCCTACCCCTGGTCCAGGTGCCCCAGAAACAATAGCCGACAGCTGTTTCGGATGTTTGGCTTCCAAAAAACATTTGCAAACTGGAACACTTACTTCTGGGTTTTCGGCGTTTGGGAACCAAGGTACGACTGTACAGTCATACCTCGGGCTGAAGTAGCTTTGGGATGAATATTTTCGGGTTGCCCTCCGCAGCGACTCAGAAGTAACAGAGTCTGTTACTTCCGCGTTTTGCCGCTCGCGCATGCACATGCACAGACGCTCAAAATGACATCATGCACATGCATGGAAGCACCGAATCGTGGCACGTACAGACACGCAGACGCGGGTTATGTTCACTTCTGGATGCGAATGGGGCTCCGGAACGGATCCCGTTCGCATCCAGAGGTACCACTGTACTTCTGTTGAAGCAGCCGAGAACAGTGTTTGCTTCTATTGCCGCTGCATCACCCTGTTGACTCATGCTAAGCTTGTGGTCCACCAACTGAGCGTGTGGTTTGCACCTGGCACCTGGTGCTCTTATCATTGAACATGTCCTTTGGGGAAACCGATGGGGATACCAGTGCAAACCAATCTGTCACACACTTAGGACCGTGTGGAGCAGGTGGTACTTCCTTGCTCACAAGCTGGCCTCTGTTTGTCAGGATGGGGGCACCCCAGGAATATGCCTGCAACAGGCAGGCAAATTCACAGGAGTGGGGTCTCACACCAGGGAGGACTAAGACCCATTAGCACCTGGGTGGTGCAGTAATAAGATGTCTAAACCTCAGCAATTTGCACCTCATTAATGAGCTCACGTTTTTGCATCCTGGCCAGTCCTATACACCAGACACATTTCCTATGAGGAAGTCACTTGACCCTTGGGAAATGTGAGTGGACAAATCAGGGTGGATAAAAATAAATGATTTTTAAAAATAAAATAAATTGGATTTTTTTTATTTAAATCAGATTTTTTTTTTATTTAAATTGGGATTTTTAAAGTAAAATGCTTTTGGAGGAAACATCTTTCTAAAGATAGCTTTCTATTTAAGTTACGTTATAGTCCAAAGGCTATTCATCAGGAAATAAGGATTTGTTTTTCATATGTGCCAAAACTCAGTCTAAGGGTGTGTGTTTTTTAATCGTTTAACCACATCAGTTAGCAAACATGGATACATATGCAATAATGTTATTGTTTTAGTTAAATAAATTGTTTAAAGGTAAAGGGACCCCTGACCACTAGGTTAGGTTTAGTGTGACCGACTCTGGGATTGTGTTCTTAACCCGAGGTACTATTTCTGGGTTAGCGGAGTCTGTAACCTGAAGCGTCTGTAACCTGAAGCATCTGTAACCTGAGGTACCACTGTATCCGCATTTTGCAAAGAAAAAAATATTTTGATACTATGGTATACCATATTGAAATGTTTAAATGTTTCTTTGTCCTTGAATCTTCCTGCCACACTTGCCATCCATTCATGCCACACCAGGGTGGCATGCCGCACCCTTTGAGAACCCCTGGCTTAAAGGGGTAAAGGTCTGTTCAAGACCCTGTGTTTATTTAGACAGGGCAATTGTGCTGGAGAAGATCCCGCCAGCCAGACTCTCTCCTGGGCTGACCGGCAGGCTGTTCGTCTGCTTGCATAAAGAACTTGACAGCTTTTATAAAGACGGCAAAGTTGTCACAACTCTGCTAATAAGAAACCACAAGGAATTAGCTTTGTAGGGGGGAAACGTTGCCAGTCCAAAAACCTCAAGCGTTGTGTTTCTTCTCGTGAATGTAGCATCTCATGCCAGCCTGGGATTGTTTTGTTTTTTATGTGTTTGTCTCATAGTCCGGGGTGGAGGGTGGGGGTGGGAGCTGGGCTAGGCAAGAGCAAGCCTTTAATATATGCATATATATATTTATTAATAAGTTAATAAGCCGGTGCTTCAGCAAGAATACCATGATTCCCATCATAAATTCTTTTTTATCATTCCGTAGAAAGTGATTGCCAAAATCGTAGTCCAATTTCACGTAGACAATTCTGTAGTTAAACCATAATCATCACGATAGTAAAAGATTATTTCAATCCCGCTTGCATACTTCAAACTGTCAGGCAGTCAGTCTTTCGAAAGAGCTTTGCCAGGTAGAATAGCAAATGCAAAATATATCAAAGAGAAATAATGGAGGCTCACGCCGCCCTTCCGTTCCGACATACCAGTCCGATTGCAATGATAGTCCTTCTCCAGATCGAATCCTTGGCACCCAGTGGCTGAGTCAATAAGCAGAATACTTTATCTCCCCTAGTTCAGAGCATGCCTGTTAATTAAGTCCAAATTTCATCTTAAAAAGCAGGTGTCCGCTGCTCATGTTGGCAGCTTGGGAGAGTTGCCAAAAACGCACAGTGCATTGCACCCAGCGCCCCCTGCCCCCTCATTCCTTCTGGACGGGCAGCAGGTATCAGATGATCTGTGGGTGAAGCTCCCCCCCCAACCCTGGGGGGTTTGGGAGGATAATTACTCCCATGTTATCCTCAAATTCCACACAAAAAGGCTCCTATGCAATGGGGACAGCCGTTCGCCATGGTAGCCAAACAGGAAGTCCAGGCAAGAGTGAATCTTATCTATTTTATTATTATGACATTTATAGCCTACTTTTCACCCAGGAAGCTGAAACTGGCACATGTGGTTCTCCCCTTCCTTATTTTATCCTCACAACAACCCTGTAGGGTAGGTCAGCCTAGGAGACTGAGTCTGGCCCTGGGTGACCCAGCATGTTCCATAGCTGAGTGGGATTTGAACTGTGATCTCCCAAGTCTTGGACACTTTTAAAGAGCCATTTAAGCTTGTGATTGCTAACATGTCTTGCGGCAGTGAGTTGTCCAGGTTGCCTGTGCATCGTGCCAATAACTGCTTGGATTTGACATGAGCCTCATGCAGCAAATCAGCTCCATTAGAAATTGCCCCGATTTCTCAAAAATTATGGAAAAGTGGGATAGATATAAGATATAGGTTCAAAAATATAGTAAAGGTTCACTATCTATGCTAGCATTTGATTGACGTTGGAGAGAGACTGAGTTGAGAAATAAGACCAAGGGTACATATTGATATAGGAATGTATTAGATAAAATGTAAAGAAATATACAATAATAAGAGTACATTCATTTGTAAAAAAAAGAATATACAACGGGAAAGACAGGAAGCCCAAAGTGTTGGTGTATATATATGATTTTGGAATAGTTTTTTGTGGGTTTTTTTCTTTCCTTTAAGTATATAAACTTTGTATACATGCTGAAAATTGCAGTATAATAAGCCTTGTGATGTAATATGATAATGTTTACCGAAGTAACATAAGAACTTTAATAAATAAATAAAACCACAATAAATAAATAAAAGAAATTGCCCCAATTTCTAATATTCTTGCCTAGGATGCAGTTGGGGACTGTTTTCCCAGGGTGGCTGCAAAGAGGGAATACAATTAATTGCACATGCTAAACAATTAGCAATGTAATTAAGGCTTTGAGGCATGTTGGCCCACAGGAACATCTCGGTATTATGGAAGCTGAGTGTCTGGGTCTGGGGTCTGCAAGTCTGAGTCGCATCTCTGTTAGAGTGTAAAAATATGAAGGTGGCTGAAAGTTTTAAAAGGTGAACTGTGAAGGGAGTGTGGAATGATTCAGTGCTTTTGACCAGCAAGGCCATTTTCCTGAGTTTTTCTTTTCTTTTCAAAGCAAATTTATTGTGGCCTCCCATGAATCAAGTTGCGATAACATTGCCATCCCTATAAAAAGTGTTCAGTTCTGTACGCGAGCAGAACACCCTGTCAATCAGCTCAGGAGAAAGTCTGGCTGACGGGGTCTTCTCCAGTGCCTTGTCCCTTTTCTCAGGCAGACAGTGTGGTATAATGGTTTAAGTGTTAGACCGGGACCTGGGAGAGACCCGGGTTCCAAACCCTGCTTGGCCACGTGATGCTCACTGGGTGATCTTGTGGAGGGCAGTCACTGCCCCTCAAGTCTAACCTCCCTCACAGGGTTGTTGCCAACTAAGGTCCGTATAGTTAATCTTTGGTTTTCCCAGTAGTGATGTATGGAAGTGAGAGCTGGACCATCAAGAAGGCTGATCGCCAAAGAATTGATGCTTTTGAATTCTGGTGCTGGAGGAGACTCTTGAGAGTCCCATGGACTGCAAGAAGATCCAACCTCTCCATTCTGAAGGAAATCAGCCCTGAGTGCTCACTGGAAGGACTGATCCTGAAGCTGAGGCTCCAGTACTTTGGCCATCTCCTGAGAAGAGAAGTCTCCCTAGAAAAGACCCTGATGTTGGGAAAGTTGGAGGGCACAAGGAGAAGGGGACGACAGAGGACGAGATGGTGGGACAGTGTTCTCAAAGCTCCCAGCATGAGTTTGACCAAACTGCGGGAGGCAGTGGAAGACAGGAGTGCCTGGTGTGCTCTGGTCCAGGGGGTCACAAAGAGGCGGACATGACTAAACAACTAAACAACAACAAATAAATGCAATAAATAAATAAAATAGTAAGTGTGCAGTCTCTGCCCTTAGCCCAAGGCCAATCATGGGGTGCCCACCCTGCCTGCCTGCCTGCCTGCCTGCCTGCCTGCCATCTCTTTCAAACAGACTTTACACTCCCTTTTTCAGCTCCAGAAGCCAAACCGAGCCTCTTGGCCTGGAGCTGGAGCTCTTGCCCAGCTTTGTCTCTGGAAAGAGAGAGTCGGGTCAGGTTTCACCAGGAGAAACCGCACTTTGAAGTATGGCAGCTCAGCGAGAGCTTGGAGGGGACTTGTGAGGTGGGAGGCCAGGGAAATTCTCCAAAGCCCAGACATAATATGGACCCTTCTGTGGCTCAGGCTTGGATCGAGCACTGAGGATGGGAGGCTTAATCGATGTGCACATGTGAGCCCTCTGGAACATGTGCATGCAACTTATTTATTTACTTTATCTATTTCATAAAATGTATGCGCTGCTTGATTGAAAAAAAAAAACCAAAGCAGTTTGGAAAAAGATAAAACAATAAGATCAAGAAAGATTTGCAACCTTACTTTGAAACATACAAATAGTTAAAATACCAAAACAGATGAAACCCACAACAGCATTGCTAAGCATCTGGGTACGCTTGCCTAAACCAGGACGTTTTTGGCAGGCACCGAAAAGAATACAGCGAAGGCGTCTGCCTGATATCAATAGGCAGGGAGTTCCAGCTTTCAAAATTATATGCCATTATATAAATTTATGGTGCAACAGTATTTGGATGAGGGTGTACAGTTCTGGTTGCCTGGCCTCAGAAAGGGTATTGTAGAGTTGGAAAACATTCAGAAAAGCCCAAGCAAAATGATAAACGGGATGCAGTGACAAGGGAAGTTGACAGCATTTTGGAACCTTTTAGTTTAGAGAAAAGACGACTGGGAGGAAACAGGATTGAATTTTTTTAATTGGTGCCTGGCATGGAGAGAGTGGATGGGGACCAGTTTCCCTCTCTCTCTCATCACACTAGAAGTTGTGGACCTCCAAGGAAGCTGGACGTTGGGAGAAACAGGATAGATAAAAGAAAGTCCTTCTTCACACTGTGGAACTTTGGAACTCCCTTCCACAGGAAGTCACCAACTTGGATGTCTGTAAAAGAGGATTGGACAAATTCATGGAGCAGGAGAAGGCTATTGGTGGCTCTACTCTGCCTCCTCTGTTAGAGGCAATAGTGCTTCTCAAGGCCAGTTATTGGAAACCACAGGAGGGGAGAGGGTCTTGTGGTTGAATCCTGCTTGTGGGTTTCACAAATGCGTCTGCTGGGCTACTGTGAGACAGGGTGGTGGACTTTTGTTGTTGAGTCATTTAGTCGTTTCCGCCTCTTTGTGACCCCCTGGACCAGAGCACGCCAGGCCCTCCTGTCTTCCACTGCCTCCCGCAGTTTGGTCAAACTCATGTTCGTACCTTCGAGAACAGTGTCCCACCATCTCGTCCTCTGTCGTCCCCTTCTCCTTGTGCCCTCCATCTTTCCCAACATCAGGGTCTTTCCCAGGGAGTCTTCTCTTCTCATTTGGTGGCCAAAGTCTTGGAGCCTCAGCTTCAGGATCTGTCCTTCCAGTGAGCACTCAGGGCTGATTTCCTTAAGAATGGAGAGGTTGGATCTTCTTGCAGTCCATGGGACTCTCAAGAGTCTCCTCCAGCACCAGAATTCAAAAGCATCCATTCTTTGGCGATCAGCCTTCTTTATGGTCCAGCTCTCACTTCCATACATCAGGACTGGGAAAACCAGAGCTTGAACTATACAGACCTTTGTCAGCAAGGTGATCTCTCTGCTGGACTAGAAGGGCTTTTTGGCCGGATCCAGCAACCTCCTCTTACGCTGTTATGTTCTTATCTTCTCGTTCCCCCGCTGCTGCCAGGCCCTGACCCTCAGAGAATGCATCTGAGAATGTGCAAAGTGCCTCTTCTGCTCTGCTGGCTGTCCTGTGCGCCGTCCCGGGATGGAGTCCTGGTGGTTTTAGGCAGCCTCTCCGCTCCCCGCCCCTCTGTTTTGGGCACTCTGCGCTGCCCATAGTCCTTGGCAGGCTCCTGGGGGGAGGCTGGCTGGCTGGAAACAAGCTGGCCCCACTTTCTCTCCCTTGCGCCTCTTTGCTCTTTAAAGGCTGACCAGGTCCTGAGGCTGCTGCACAATTATAATGCAATGCAATTAAAGCCCCTATAAAATGCCAGCAGCATGGAAGTGGTCCATGAGCTAAAGAACAGGCTGTTTGTTGTGCTTGGCAGGATTCGTTTCATGGAACCATCGTGGCAAGAGGCACCCTCTGTCCACTCCAAGCTCGGTGGGCCGGGGGGGGGGGCAGAGAAGGGATGGAGCCTGGAACACATGGTGGGCTTGTGCCAACCAGTCTTCCTGGAGAATCGGGGGGGGGGCAGAAAGGGGGCTTTTTCAGTGGGGGGAGTTTTGGATGGGTCGCCCTCTCCCCCCACTGCACTAAATCATAGAATTGTAGGGATGGAAGGGAACCCAGTGGTCATCTAGTCCAACCCTCTGCAATTCATCCCTAACAACCAAGACACATGCTATTGTTGGCTTTTTGCAGTATAGTGACGCTGCAGAGAGCTTGCTGGGGAGACCATGCATTAAAAAGAAGGGACTCAAAAATAACTTAAAGAAGGTTTTAATAAGAAAAACAAAAACTCCATTAACACTAAATATATTAACAAACAAACATGACCCAACCACCAACCCATCCCCCAGGGGAATGGGAGAGCTAGGTGCTGCTCCTTATATACTCTACCCAAATGCTGACACGCCTTAATCAAATACAACTCAGCAGCACCTGCTATGTTACACAGCTGTAAAGCTGGGTCTCGTTATCTTGCTCTGGCCCTTGCTCTGGCCCCTTAAAGACATACACATGGAGTGGAACAATGATGAACCTTTACATTTAAAGAAACCATTCAACATTTCCCCTGCGGTTCATCATTGTGGAACAAAAACATAAAGCATACTTTGTACATGTTTTTCATGTGTAACCTTTGGAAGAGCTTTAGTAAAAATGTCTGCAATTTGACTATCACCTGGAACATATTTAAATACAACCATTTCATCAGCAATTAGTTTCTTTACAAATTCTAAACGTAATCTTAAGACTCTAGTGCGCTGTGTATTGGTCTCTGAACACAGGATAGCAAGTCCACTCTGGGAATCAAGGTAAACTTTTACTGGTAGTGTTACTTGCATCTGTAGGTCTGCAAATACTTGCAGATACCATTCTACATCACGAGTGGCCTGAACGCATGCACATAATTCACTCTCTGTTGTAGAGAGACAAATAATGGTTTGTGTCTGGGACTTCCATTCAAATGGACAACCGTTATAACAAAACACCATACCAGACACACCCCTGCAATTATTTTGTTCCACTGCATGAGATGCATCGCAGAAAATTTCAAAACCTTTATCAATATTGGGTGTAAACTGCAACCTATAATGTTTGGTATGTTTAAGGTACATTACCACTCTCTTAAGAGCAGAGAAACATTGTGTAGTGGGCTTTTCCACAAATTTTGCCAGAAAGTGAAAAGCATAAGTTATATCTGGTCTTGAGATTCTTTGAATGAAATTTAGCTTGCCTATAGCAGAACGATACAAAGTTTTGTTAGGAAATGGCTTATCTTCACCTGTAAAGGTGAAACCACACACCATAGGTGTTTCCTTCCCATTTGCATTTTCTAAACGTAGCATTTCAACTAGATCATCAATTTTTGCAGTTTGATGAACCAGAAAAGATCCATTTTTGCCTTTCTCAATTTGCATGGATAAGTAATTTTTAGCTATGCCTAATTCCACTACATCAAATTTCTTCTGTAACTGTGAAACTACCTGTTCATATTCCTGTTTAGTTTTTGTAGAAATTAACACGTCATCTACATACACACATATTTTTGTTACAGAGTTTGCCCTTTCCCTTATAAACACACAATTGTCTGCCTTTCCTTGTGAAAAACCAATATCTAGCAATTCTTTTGCTAAAGTTTGGTGCCAATTCCTTCCACTTTGGTGCAGACCATAAAGGGATTTATTTAATTTGCATACCAAACCTTCAGCAGCGTCTATGCCTTCAGGGACACGCATAAAAATTTGTTCTTTTAAATCTGCAAACAAATATGCAGTTTTTATATCTAGGTGATAAACAGAATGTCCACGTTGTGATGCATCTTTTAACAAAAGCTTAACTGTTTCATATTTTACACTTGGTGAATAGCACAAATCATAATCTTCGCCTGGAATTTGTTGAAAACCTCTAGCAACTAGTCTTGCCTTGTACCTTACAACTTCATTTTTGTCATTCATTTTAACTCTATAAACCCATTTTGAATCAATAAGTCTCATATCTGGGGTTTGTGGTACAAGAGACCAAGTGTTATGCTCTTTTAAAGAAGCTATCTCAGAGTTCATAGCTTTATACCAATTTACAGCTTGGTGCATAGGTAAATTCTGAACATCATTGTAGCTTTTTGGCTCAAAAACCACCTTATTGGCATACACAGTATTAAAATGTTCATCTGCAAAACGTTGTGGCTTCTGCCTCTTTCTATCTGAACGTCTCAGTCCGGAAGGAGAGTCAGACTCCTCAGACTTAATGGGACTGAGTGAACTACTAGTTTCAGGTTGTAAATCATCATTGTCAGACTGAAGAGGTGCCTGTAGGCTAAGCTCACGGTCAGAAAACTCAAGAGAATCTAACCTTCCCTCGGGTGCCTGTGACTTTAAATCCTCAAACAAATTATCAGATTCAACAGGCTTTTTGTCTTTCCCCATTAATTCAGAATCACCATTTCCTCCTGCTGCTGCTGCTGCTTCCTCTTCTTCCTCAGTATCATTTATACCATCAGTATCTTGGAAAACAGCAACCCCATTCCAATTTACAGTTTGTATCATGCTTCTGGTAATATGAAATTTGCCAGTTGCTGGTATGTAAATTCTGTACGCCCCCTGCTGGTAGCCCATTAATTTTCCCTGAACACTACGTTCACCCAATTTCTGCTTAGCAGGATAATGCATAATTACATCTGAGCCCCAAATACGTAGGTATTTCAGATTAGGGCGTTTTTTAAACAACTTCTCATAGGGGGTGACATCTAAACCAGAATGATAACTGCGATTTCTAACATAACAAAAGGCATTGAGTGCTTCAGCCCAAAACGCTTTGGGCAGATTAGCATCATGCAGATAAGTTTTAACCCCTGCCTGCAGGTCACGCTGCACAACTTCAACAAGCCCATTCTGCCAGGGACTTCGGGGGCAAGATAACTCATGAGTAGTCCCCTGCGCTTCCAGGAATTTCTCAAAATCCTCAGAAACAAATTCCCCACCCCGGTCAGAAAACAGGTTCTTAATAGGTTTGTTAAAGTGCGTTTTTACCCAGTTGCAAAAAACCTTGTACTTCTCAAATGCTTGTGACTTTTCAGCTATTGCATAAGTCCAACAATATCTACTATACTGGTCTATCAGGGTAAGCCAGTACTTTGAACCTCCTAATGAGGGTGGGAGTGGCCCAACTAAATCACAATGTACACGCTCAAATGGCTCAGTTACTTTTCTATCTGAGCACCTGCCCTTGCGTGCAACCTTAATCTTATTCTTGCAACAGGATAGACATTGCATAAAGAATTTGCATGGTTTTAAGTTGAGGCCATTGACAATATTCTTTGTCTTAATTACATCAGCAAAATTCAGATGTCCCAGAATTCTGTGCGCCATGTGGATACACCCAGAATGTGGTCTTACATTCCTCAACCCCTGGCTTGACTGTGCTGCTCTGCAATTTATAGGCGATTGGGAGTAGGTGCGAAAATACAGTCTATATAAACCATCAGATTCCCGGGCATACAATAGACGTTTGTTCCCCTCGAAAAACTCACACATAGACTTTAAGAAACGCACAGTTATGCCTTGACGGGCAAAGCACCTTACTGACAATAAATTGTCCACTGACGGGCAGTAAATGCAGTTCGCTATTGTAATGTTTAAAGAGTCAAGTTTAACGGTACCCCTGCCAAGCGACTGCAAGACTTGTGAATTGGCTAAATGTACATTACCAATTTCCTCTTCGAAAGAAATAAACAAGCTTCGATCATTGCAGACGTGCTGAGATGCTCCTGAGTCGATAACAAAAGACTTCCACTTGGCACCTTTAGGTCTTTTACGATCTGTAGTCCGAGCGTGAAAAGCTCGTGACTCGTTTTGACGAACAGAAACAGGCTTGGGAGTACTTTGCTTTCTTTTGGATCTGCAGTCCCTTGCAAAATGTCCTTGCTTATTGCAGAACCAACAACGCTTTGCAGCTTTAAATGCAGTTGTATCACCACAGGTTTGCATATGGCGTTCCTCATTCTTTCTGGAAACAGGAGTGCTTATGGCACAAGCCTCCCTTCTATCCAACTCGCCCATTAATCTTGCCGTTACCCCTTCCACAGTTAATTGTGCTGGTGGAACAGCAGATATCTGGCTAGCTATACCATCAAAGTCCTCATTAAGGGAACAAAGGATGATAAAAACATACTGAATATCAGGTATCTCCATGTCCCTTCGAATTAACTCGCCGCGTATTGCCTCCAGACGTCTCAAGTGTGCTGCCAAATCTCCACCAGGCTGCAACTTCGTCTGGTACAACTGCTTGAAAAACGTCAATGCAGACGCTGACTCTTTTCTAACATGCACTGCTGCAAGACTGTCCCACATTTCTTTGGCAGTTTTCTTATTTCTTATATAGACTACTTGCTGGTCGCTGACTGCCAAATTAATTATCGCCCTGGCTTTTGCATCTCCTTTCGACCAAGCATTAGTTACAGGGTCAGGAGGGTCATCAGTTACATAGGTCCATACTTCTCTAGAGGTCAAAAGCGCCTCCACCCGAAAAGACCATAAACTATAGTTCTCATCTGTTAGCTGTGGGAAGACCAGAGCCTTCTCAGCTTCAGGAACCCGGTCAACCATTCTGGAACTCTTCCAGACCCACAAAAAACTACGCTAACAGGAGAAGGAGTTTTCAAACCTTTCTCAGAGTCCAAAAATATGCAGTCATCCACTCAGCAGCTGGGCCCATAACCAAAGATGTTGGCTTTTTGCAGTATAGTGACGCTGCAGAGAGCTTGCTGGGGAGACCATGCATTAAAAAGAAGGGACTCAAAAATAACTTAAAGAAGGTTTTAATAAGAAAAACAAAAACTCCATTAACACTAAATATATTAACAAACAAACATGACCCAACCACCAACCCATCCCCCAGGGGAATGGGAGAGCTAGGTGCTGCTCCTTATATACTCTACCCAAATGCTGACACGCCTTAATCAAATACAACTCAGCAGCACCTGCTATGTTACACAGCTGTAAAGCTGGGTCTCGTTATCTTGCTCTGGCCCTTGCTCTGGCCCCTTAAAGACATACACATGGAGTGGAACAATGATGAACCTTTACATTTAAAGAAACCATTCAACAGCTATGCAGACATGTGTCTTCATTTTTTGCAGTTTGCTGCTGAGTTTAATTTGTTTTGAGTGTTTCTTTGAATAGCTGTCCTTGCCTTTTGTTGGTCAATTCAGTATTTCATTTTGCATTGTAAACCCCTTTGAGGTTTTCTAATGTACACATAAAAGGAAACCCTTCTTCACGCAGTGCAGAGTTAACCTGTGGGACTCCCTCCCACAGGAGGCAGTGATGGCCAGCGACTTGGATGGCTTTTAAAGAGGATTAAGCAAATTCACGGAGGAGGAGAGGGCTTCCGATGGCTGCTAGCCTCTCCTCTCCACAGTCAGAAGCAGCGATGCTTCTGAATGCCAGTTTCTGAGTTGCTCTTGTGCTCAAATCTAAGTTACCGTATTTTTCACTCTATAACACGCACCCGACCATAACACACACGTAGTTTTTAGAGGAGGAAAATCCGTAGGTATGCCACCCATAGGCATTCCCTCCATAACACGCACAGACATTTCCCCTTACTTTTTAGGAGGAAAAAAGTGAGTGTTATGGTGCAAAAAATACGGTATTTGTCTCTTACTACAATTAAGTACTATGTAGATTTCGATATATAAGTAAATAATACTTAGCAGAGTGGAATGAGTATGGATGGAGGACATAAATAGCAACACCCTAGAGGTCCCGGGCCCTAAGGAAGTCAGATTAGCCTCAACCAGAGCCAGGGCCTTTTCAATACTGGCCCCGACTCTGCCTCATGAGACCAGGGCCCTGCAGGATCTGATTTCTTTCCGCAGGGCCTGTAAGACATAGTTGTTCCGCCTGGCCTTTGGCTTAGAATCAGTTTGAGTCCCTCCCCCTCTTTCTTTTTCCTTTCTCCTCCTGTGAAGAGGCTGCATCCTAATGTTTTAATGTTGTATTCTAATCTTTTTAAATTGCTTTTATTGTTGGTTGTTAGCCGCCCTGAGCCCGGTCTTGGCTGGGGAGGGCGGGGTATAAATAAAATTTATTATTATTATTAGGGAAGCACTATCTTACGGGAGGCTCCCTTCATCTTTGGGACTGTGAGCAATGCTTGAGGTTTTCCAGGCGCCAGGTGTGTTTTGCTTCTGGCGCGAGTCCAATTGCAACTACATGGAGATTTCTGTGCACCGTATCGGTGACCACGGTTTCAAAATCTACCTTAGTCCACAGTTAATGCCATTTCCACTGTGTGTGCTTCTCCTTCTTGCATACTGGGACAAATGAATATGTAGTTGTCAGAGCATTGTAGTTGAGATCAAAGAATCGTAGAATTGTAGTATTGGAAAGGGACCCCAAGGGTCAACTAGTCCAACCCCCGGGCCAATAGGCATTCTGTTGTGGTGACCATAACCTGAGTCTGAGTTTCTGATGCTGACTCTGAGACAGCTGACCTGTGAGCCCCTGGCTTCCTTCTTCACGCCCAGAACTCAGGAGTGCAAGAAAGCCCAGTCCTCCCTCCTTGGCTTGCTCCCAAGAGACTGCGATCTACTCACAGAGTTAAAAACTGGCAGAGTGATCTACCTCCTTTTGGGGGGGTTCAAGTTGTTGACTGTGTTTTTTGGGGGTTCAGGTCAAAGTTATTGAGCTTTTATAGGGAGGAGGAAAGCCCCACCTTTGGGGAGTGCAAGGCTTTTTTTTTTAGCTTCTTTGGGGGGAGCCAGTGATCTACCCCAGACGTCCAGGGATCTACCTGTTGGACGTGCCTGCTCTACGCCATTCACATTTCAGGTTTAAAGTTTGGTAGGTTTTTATCCCTCGGCTCAAATACATTTTACTATGGTGGATTGCGTACAATAAAATACATGCCATAAAAATATAATTCATGCAATAAAATATAATATAAGAGCAATATAACAGACAGAAATTAAAAACAGCAGACGAAACCAGCATAATACCCAATTAACTCATTGTTAAATGTTCTTAAAGAGCCTTGGGGAAATTGAAAAGGTCTCTCTGCCTGTTGCTGCAAACCTGACAGCTTGGGTGCCAGGTGAACATCCCTAGAGAAGAGCAGTGGATCAGCTGGGTGCTGCTACCAAGAAGGCTCTCTCCCCATCATGTCGTCTTCTTCTTTGGCGATCCCTCATAGCCAAGTAAGATTGTCTTCCATGAACACGGTCTTAACCATGGGTAGGCAAACTAAGGCCCAGGGGCCGGATCCGGCCCAATCACCTTCTAGATCCAGCCCACGGACGGTCCAGGAATCAGCGTGTTTTTACATGAGTAGAATGTGTCCTTTTATCTAAAATGCATCTGTGGGTTATTTGCGGGGCACAGGAATTTTTTCCAAAGGAATTTTTTCTCCCCAAATTCCCCTCCCCACAAGGTCTGAGGAACAGTAGACCGGCCCCCTGCTGAAAACGTTTGCTGACCCCTGGTCTTAACAGTGAGTCTGTGACTGACTGTGGAGGCCAATTCTGGGTCCTGCGGGTTGGGGGTGCCCAGGCAGATATTTGCATGTGCAAAACCCCAGTTTCACATCCCGCCTATTGCTGCTGGCACCTGCGGCTGCTCTCAGCTTGGCCAGCTGATTCCCAAGAACCTTCCTGTCCCACAAGCCAATGAAAGGAGCAGCGCAGAGGTCAGAGGCTCCTTCTGACTGCTTCAAGGGCCAGGTGAGCCTTGCAGCCCTGTGCTGGGATGGATTCTTCCTTCCTGAGCACAGCTCTGACCCTCCCTTCTCCTTGGGCACTGTTTACCTTTGCAATCTACACCCAAAGTGACTCTCTTTCAGCTGTTTGTTTTCACCTGATAACCAGCCAGTGGGCAATTTGCTGTTCCTCCAGTAAGAACCAACCAGCAGCCTAGTTGAAGCATAGAATTGCAAGGGACCTTTAGAGTCATCTAGTCCAACCCCTTGCAATGCAATACGCATTCCTCCGTCCAATTTGAAACCATAGTGTGGAGTGGCTTTGCTCCGATGCAACCTCATCTAACTTCCCCTTGTTAACGGCGAAATCCGAGGGTTCCCTTGGACAAAAAGCAAAGACACCAACCAGGGCAATTGCAGCAAAACAGCAGCCAGTAGGCTTGGTCTTTATTGAGACTGTCATGACAGGACTCCTACTCACTGCAAGACGAAGCGAGATGGAAGCCCTGAACAAAAGGAGACCCCAACTTTTATTAGCTACTAATCCCCCAAGCTACACCCCTAAGACTACATCATAACTACATCATGACCACATCATTGACACATCACAAAAAGGAGGGGTTGAGGGAGGAGTAGTGGTGGTAACCTGAGTATCTTGTCACCTGGCCGGTTCCTCCCTTCCCCCTCCCCATGAGTACTTTCCAGGTGACAAAGGGGAGTTTGCAGTTTCCTGTTTCCAGAGGGAAGAGCTGATCACTGTCCACTCCCATATTCAGTTCCTTTGTGAGTGCAATGATCTCTGTAGCAATGATCAAGGTTGGCACGCCAACTGGATAGGGCTCATGCTGGCTGTCTTGTGTCAAGTCTCTCCCCCTTGGTAGTCCTTCCTTCATAGTGTAAAATAAAAGTGGAACGGTACAGATCCGATGTACGGGTGATTTTCTATGAATTTAGAACAGAAGCGTCACGTATGTCGTGTGTGAGTGTGTGTGTGTGTGTGGTGTTTGTACAAACTGAATGATTGGGGGGCGTTTCCTGCAACACCCTCAAACAGATCAGAACGAAGGGTCATTAGATAGCCAACACCACTTGATCAGTCTGCAAACAAACTGGGAAGAAGGGCTGGATAAACAGGGCACTTGGAAGCCCCCTTCGCTCCTGAGACTGGGAGGAGACTGGGCTTGTCCCACTTAATTCTGCCTGGTGCTGCTGAGTCTCCGAAGACATCTCTGACATCAACAAGTAGCATAGCATGGGGGGGGGCATTAAGGACTGCCAAGTTTTCTCCTCTCCCCTCTTCCTTTCCCAGCAGCAGGATGCCTGCTCTGTGGTTCGTGGACCACCAAGGTGGCATTCGGCAGGGGGCACTCAGTGGCCCCCCCAGCATTGTGCACTCATCCCGGCTTGGCTTGGATCAGGGATCCCACACTGCGGCCAGTGTGCCAGCTGCCATGGAAAGTGGGCTCAGCCCCAGCACTACCCCAGGAACCCCTGTCTGCTGTGTGCCAGCCTCTCCTCTCCATCTTCTCTACCCCCCCTTCCCCATCATCCAAACATGGCAGGGCACTGAGCTGACAAGCATCCCATCCGTCACACTGCAGGGGAAACAGAGCCAGCGGCAAATACCTTCTAGGGCTGCTTCCCTGGAAGAAGGAGGCCAGATCTCTCTGACTTATGGGTGCGAATAGAAGAGCCTGTGCTGGATCGGGCCAGTGTCCCACCTAGGCCAACATCCTGCTCTCACCGTGGCCACCAGATGCCTGTAGGAGTTGTTGTTGTTGTTGTTTAGTCATTTAGTCGTGTCCGCCTCTTTGTGACCCCCTGGACCAGAGCACGCCAGGCACTCCTATCTTCCACTGCCTCCCGCAGTTTGGTCAAACTCATGCTGGTAGCTTCGAGAACACTGCCCCACCATCTCATTCTCTGTCGTCCCCTTCTCCTTGTGCCCTCCATCTTTCCCAACATCAGGGTCTTTTCCAGGGAGTCTTCTCTTCTCATGAGGTGGAGCCTCAGCTTCAGGATCTGTCCTTCCAGTGAGCACTCAGGGCTGATTTCCTTCAGAATGGAGAGGTTTGATCTTCTTGCAGTCCATGGGACTCTCAAGAGTCTCCTCCAGCACCAGAATTCAAAAGCATTCATTCTTCGGCGATCAGCCTTCTTTATGGTCCAGCTCTCACTTCCATACATCACTACTGGGAAAACCATAGCTTTAACTATACGGACCTTTGTTGGCAAGGTGTTGTCTCTGATTTTTAAGATGCTGTCTAGGTTTGCCATTGCCTTTCTCCCAAGGAACAGGCGTCTTTTAATTTCGTGACTGCTGTCACCATCTGCAGTGATCCTGGAGCCCAAGAAAGTAAAATCTCTCACTGCCTCCATTTCTTCCCCTTCTATTTGCCAGGAGGTGATGGGACCAGTGGCCATGATCTTAGTTTTTTTGATGTTGAGCTTCAGACCATATTTTGCGCTCTCCTCTTTCACCCTCAATAGGAGACCCACAAGCAAAACTTCAGCACCAGATCCTTCACCCCTCCCACAGTTTCCAGCAACCACCCTAGTGGTTAACAGCCATAGGTAGCTCCCTCCCCCATGCATTTCTCTAAACCTCTTTTAAAGCCATCCAAGTTGGTGGACATTGCTGCCTCTTGTGGCAGGGAGTTCCACAGTTTAAGTGTGTGGTGCAGGAATAAGCCCTTTCTTTTGTCTGCTGTAAATCTTCCAACATTCAACTTCCTTTGATGCCCCCTTTCCCCCCTGTGCCGTCAATAATTTTACAAACACCTATCACGCCGTGTCTTATTTGCCATTTCTCATCCCAACATCGTAGCACCAGGGTTGTGTTCCCATTGCTGTACGGAATGCGAGAGGAGCATAGCGGTCGTACAATAGATGGAAAGGCACCCAGAGGGGGAAAACTGCTCCCAAACAGTCTCTGTAAGGGGTATAGAAAGAGAAGGGAGCCAGGAAATAGGGCAAATTGCCCCGAGGCAGGAGAGAGGGTGAACAAAATAGGTGGTGCAGGAGCGGAGTGGCTGAAACAGTTCCCAGTTAAGACTCTGGCAAGTGTAGCAAACACGACGGCCTGTTTGTGCCAATTCACGTTTGCTTCCCCTACAAATTACATTTTATTTATCCCATTTCATAAAATTTGTATACCACTTGAGTGCTAAATCACAAGAACCTCAAGCGGTTTAGAAAAAAAGATAAAAGAGAAACGTTATGAGGAAGAAGGGTTAGCAACAATAATGCAAGGCTTTCAGAAAGTTAAAATAACAATAGACTAAAAATGGATCAAAACTCACACTACCTTTCTAAACATCAACTTTCTAAACTATTGAGTAGGTTTGTCTAAAGAACAACAAAAAATTTTAGCAGGCGATGCTGATTCCTGCCTGATATCAATAGGCAAAAGTGAGATTGAGTTCTTGCCAATGCGGAACGGAAATTATGCGGCCCCCGTACAGGGCCAGTCCTGCAGATTGAAGTGGTTGAGTGGGTGCGTATGGGGACAGGTGATCACACAGGTAAACTGGTCCGGAGTTGTTAAAGGGCTTTATTTACTAATAGTAAACACTTTGAACTTGGCTTAGTAGCAGATCAGCAGCCGGTGCAGATCTCTGAGCTCAGGTGTCATATGCCGGCAAGGCCTCACTCCTGCCAGCAATTGTGCTGCAGCATCCTGCACCCACTGAAGCTTCCGGCTTTATTTATTTATTTATTTATTTATACATACCCCGCCCATCTAGCTGAGCTTCCCCAGCCACTTTGGGCAGCTTCCAACAAAATATTAAAATACAGTAATGCATCAAATATTAAAAGCTTCCCTAAACAGGGCTGCCTTCAGATGTCTTCTAAAAGTCTGGTGGTTGTTCTCTTTGACATCTGGTGGGAGGGCGTTCCACAGGGCAGGTGCCACTACCGAGAAGGCCCTCTGCCTGGTTCCCTGTAACTTGGCTATTCGCAGGGAGGGAACCGCCAGAAGGCCCTCGGAGCTGGACCTCAGTGTCCGGGCTTAACAATGGGGGGTGGAGATGCTCCTTCAGGGATACTGGACAG
Organism: Podarcis liolepis; assembly: GCF_965112155.1. Lineage (NCBI taxonomy): Eukaryota > Metazoa > Chordata > Lepidosauria > Squamata > Lacertidae > Podarcis > Podarcis liolepis. Next base: position 64,435,788 of record NC_139565.1, read on the forward strand.
AGGCCGTTTAGGGCTTTCAAGCTCAGCACCAACACTTTGAATTGTGCTTGGAAACATACTGGGAGCCAATGTAGGTCTTTCAAGACCGGTGTTATATGGTCTCGGCGGCTGCTCCCAGTCACCAGTCTAGCTGCCGCATTCTGGATTAATTGCAGTTTCTGGGTCGCCTTCAAAGGTAGCCGCACACAGATCACATTGCAGTAGTCCGGCGAGAAATAACCAGAGCATGCACCACTCTGGCCAGACAGTCCATGGGCAGATAGGGTCTCAGCCTGCGTACTATGCACAAGGGAAACCCCGCATAGAGCACATCGCAGTAATTCCGTCTTGAAGAAACCAGTTTGGAGATGTAAAGTGAAGGAGAATCCAAAGTGTGCACTCAAAGCTGTAATGTGTGAATGAAGGAGTGCTTTGCTCTTCATTGGGAGCAGCAAGGAATTTCCCCCAAACGGAGGCCGGCAAGGCCTCTGCTTCCCCTGCAAATATTTCCCCTGCGCAGCCCTGTTTGTGCTACCAGAAGCTTTCAGCTCTGCCGCCACCCGCAGCTGCTGACTGGGGGCCTCTGTGTTCCCAGGCGGGCTTGCTCAGTGAGCACCACGGGTCAGAGGGTTCGAGTGTGTGGCAGAGGAGGAATCAAAGGCATTCTTGTTTGGCCGGGACGTGGCTTGACTGCGTGGTTTCTCAGGGCAAGATGGTCAGGCTCAGCGATGCACTCATCCCCGCGCAAGGCATGTGTCAAATCCGACAGTCGCATCCTCATGGCCGTTACTCTTGGCCATTGCATGTGTTTTTGGAAAATTAACAAATCCCGGGACAGCCTTCATCTTCTGGGTTGTAAGGAGGCTGCGAAGCAGAGTCGTTTCATGCCTTCTTCTGTTCTGCTCTGTTCTGATCTGTTCAGATTTTATTGAATTTCAAAATATTAACAAACACCAAAAGGAAAATAAATAAAGATTCTCAGGCATGCAAAAACTAAAGAAAAGGAAAGTCATTAGCATCTAAGAGCTCAATGGGGAAAAATGTCTCTTTTCAGATTTTGGAATCAACAGTGTACTAATACCAAATCACAATGCACTATTAATGTTGTGGCATTTCACTTATTGCATTAACGTCTTTGCAGGCTGGAGATGATGGGATATAATAAAAATAATGCCTAATATGTTTTTTAATACCTCTGGTCTATACTAGCCAAACTGTGCCATGAACTGGGAGCACCTCCTTGCCATGTGCTTCATTTTAATTTAGATACAATGAAACCATGCAAGATGGGGTTTTTTGTTCCCAGGACACTTAATTTCTGCGATAAGGCTGTTTGCCAGACAGTGCTATCCCACTGGTCTATATCTAGAGAATTCAGAGTTTTCCCATTTCTCGCTATGGCTATATGTGCTGCCGTCAAAAGTGGTGCTGCAATTTCTCTGCTTTTTAAATGTTTGGTTTCTTTGTATAGAAGAATGCAGGAGAAAATGGAACACTCTGAGATGTAATTGAAAAATGCTTTTCTTATGTTCTTATCTTACTGGGGACCCATTTGCCCAGCCCAGTCCAAAGAGGCAGCTGTGAGTTAGGGTCTGCCGCCTGGCCAGTTGCCCTCTGGGGAGGAATCGGGTGGGAACAGTTCTTTATTTTGCCTTTGGGCAGCGGGCAAGTTTGTTGCAGGGCGTTCTGGGCTCTGCCTTATCCCGAGGCCTTGGCTCGGCGCACTGCATCGGGCTTTCATAACTGTGCCCCTGCTAAGTATTCATTGGCACTGGGACTGTGTATGCGCCTTGCTTTGCCAGCCCTTAATCACTCAAGCCTCGCTCCTGGCCGTAAGTCACGGAGAGATTAAAGCAGAAGGGAAAACAGCTGGGCTGGCAGCAAAGTCCTTCCTTGTTCCGAGGTCTTGGGGGCTGAGAGAGAAGGAGGCAGGTGAGAGGAGACTTTCCCCCTCGGTCCTCTTCCTCTGCTACCCCCAACCCCCAAACTTCTTCTGCAATGAACTAGCGTCAGCATCTCTGCCCAGTTTGCCCAGACAGCCGTGCCAACTTGGCTTATGGTGGCAGCCGCAAAGGCTTCTGGGGTCTGTGTGAGGCCTCCTTTGCCCTCACCTGGCCCCCAAATTCCCCTTTATGGCCTTCCGTCCCCGACACAATCTCTCTCCAGCTGAATTTTTCTCTTTTCACATCCTTACCCCTTTAGGCGCATGAAAAGGGCAACCTCCGATGGACTTCGAAGGCAGGACCCGATTTTCCTATTTGTTGTGTCCTGGGCATGAGCAGAGCTACATAAACCTCTAACACAGCCTTTCTCACCTGTGGGTCCCTAGAAGTTGTTGAACTACAACTCCCATCATCCCTAGCTAGCAAGGCCAGAGCTCAGGGATGATGGGAGTTGTATTCCGACAACATATGGGGACCCACAGGTTGAGAACCACGGCAAACGTATAGAGCCCCATCTGATGTGAAGTCCTGGTGCCCTCTGTTTCCCAGAGCCTCCTGAAGGACAGCCCTTTACTCCTGGGATTGTTTTCATTAATGAAATGTATTATACGAGAGGGTGGGGAGAGCAGGGAGTGGAGCTCACAAGCAGGAGAGACCCCTGGCTTCTCTTCCCCTCCCACCTTGTATAATCAATTTTATTAATCGGAACAATCCCAGGAGTAAAGGGCCGTCCTCCAGGAGTCTCTTGGACTAGAAATTCATGGTAAGAATTTTGTTTCACTCTCCTCCAAATAGCACCGTCCTCCGTTTTCTCCTCCCTAAATCCAGATATTCCCTCCGCTTTGAAGACCCAAGTAGGAGAGCTACATCGGCCGCATGGTGGACCTCCGGATTTAGGCAGGAGAAAGCTTGTGGCAGCAATAGCTGGAGGAGAGTTATGGCTGGAACAAGGGGGAGTTAAAGGAGACGTGGGAAGATTCACAACCCATATTGAGTGGAGGTATAGAGGGCAAGCGGGAGAGATGTCTTTCTGTTCAAATTCATAGACTCATCGAATTGTACAGTAGGAAGGTACTCCAAGGGTCATCCAGTCAAACCCCCTGCAATGCAGGAATCTCAGCTAGACCATCCATAATACAGGGCCATACAGTCGTACCTCCAGTTACGTAAACTTTGGGACACGTAAGCAGCAAACCCGGAAGTATATTTCTGGGTTTTTGCTGCACACGGGCATGTGCAGAAGTGCTCTTCCACCACACACATGTGTCTCTCCAGTTGCAAAAACCTTGGGATTCGCTGGACCTCTGGAATGGATCCCGTCTGCAACCGGAGGTACCACTGTACAGTCATACCTCATGTTACGTCCGCTTCATGTTACGTTCTTTCAGGTTACATCCCACAGTGACCCAGAAGTACCAGAAAGGGTTACTTCCAGGTTCTGCTGCTCGCACATGTGCAGAAGTGCAAAATGACATCACGTGCATGCACAGAAGCGGCGAATCACAACCTGTGCATGCGCAGATGCGCTGCTGCGGGTTGCATTCTTTTCATGTTGCAAACGGGCCTGCGGAACGGATCTCGTTCACAACCAGAGGTACCACTGCACATCTTCTGCTTAGAAACTTCCAAGAGATTCCACCAGCTATTTGCACCTGCACGTTTAAATTAGCACATGCGCATTTTACACAAACCCATGTCCTCTGTTTGGGGGTTGATGCATGAGTGCAATGTCTCATGCATAGCCTCCATGTCTCTTCCCAAGCCTGCTTCTTCAGCCAAACCTTTTCTCAGCTATCCTAACCCGATCCTGAGAGCCTGGCCTGCTGGATGAGGCCAGAGGGCCGCCCATTGCAGCATCCAGCTTCCCAAGATGTCCCCCAGCGGGATGTGAAGGCAACAGCCCTCTTTCCCGTCTTGCTGGCAGTCGGTGGCCCCCGCTGCCTCTCCCTAAGACGCTCCGGATGTTCGGCATTGTGACTCATGCCAATGGCACACAGTCCCCCTGCGCCTCCATGAATTTGTCTTAATTCCTCTTTACAGCCATCTGAGCTAATGGCTGTCACCGCCTCTTGTGACACAGCGTTCCATCAATTTAATTATGCTTGATGTGTGGAAGTTCATTCCTTTGTCTGACCCAGAAAAGAAAAAGAAAAGATGTTTTCCGGAACACTTCAGATGAATGCGCATGGGCTGGGAGCATGGAGCTCTCTTGCCACAGTCCAGCTCTGGACAACCTAGCAGTTTGAAAGCACACCAGTGCAAGTAGATAAATAGGTACTGCTGTGGCGGGAAGGTAAACAGTGTTTCTGTGCGCTCTGGCTACCGTCATGGTGTCCCATTGCGCCAGAAGTGGTTTAGTCCTGCTGGCCCCATGACCTGGAAAAGCTGTCTGCAGACAAATGCCAACTCCCTCGGCCTAAAAAGCGAGATGAGCACCACAATCCCATAGCCACCTTTGACTGGACTTAACCATGCAGGAGTCCTTTACCTTTACCTTTTTTACCATTGAACCTGGGACCTTTTTGCAAGGCAGACACTCTGCCCCAAGTGATGCCCCTTCTGAATACCAGCTACTGGAAACTTTTTCGCCAAATCACGCAGTTTGGCCCCTATGAGAACAGGATGCCAGACTAGGTGGGCATTTGGGCTGATCCCGCAAGCGTATCTTTTTTTTAGGGACCTTGAGCATAATAATAATAATAATAATAATAATAATAATAATAATAATAATAATAATTTGTTTATATCCTGCCCTCCCCAGCCGAAGTCAGGCTCAGAGTGGCTAACAACAATAAAATTAACACAGCATTCTAAAATCAATTCATTCTAAAATCAAATTAAATTCATGGCAACCATTGGGCTGGAGTTCTGTGAGGATTACCAAAAGGAGGGGGTCAGACTGTGCCGTGGCCAAAGGCCTGGTGGAACAGCTCCGTCTTGCAGGCCCTGCAGAAAGATGTCAAGTATATGCTTTGCTATAGTACTACGGACCTCTTCCGCACTTGAGTAGCATTCCTCCATACAATGGAGATTATCTTGGCTCTGAATGGAAGAAGTATCCTCCCCACCACCCAGCCATGTGCTCTTGAAAGGTCTTTCTTTCCCAGGAATGCGTTTACTTTGATTCTCATTGATCCCCTTGATCCCGCTTAGTAAATACACTTGCTCTCTTTGAACTGCCATTGACTTCAAAGTTGCCTGAGCGCCAATGTGTTTGGAATTAGCTCCTCTGTTGGTAATTCATAACCCGCAAACATTTGTTGTTTATGCCGTTCATAAATTGTGGCTTGTTACTTCATCAGACTGCAGGGCTCTGATCTTGCGGTGCGTAACCCATGGCGCAGATGAAAACATCAGCGTTCTCCCAGATCAGTGTCTTGTGAACTCTAAGGCACATTTGGCGACCACTTGCTCCTAAACGGGATGGAAGTTCGGAGTCGCCGGATTTGTGGCAGGTTTGTCATGGAAAGGGGCCTTGCTGCAGACATTACTCTCACTCGGAGCGGGAAGTTGAGCTCAGTCTATAAAGTTGTCTACTTGCAGACGCGGCAACGGCAGATGAATTAGGAGCTTGGAAGCTCATGTGGTGTCGTTCGGAGAAGCGGAGTCCTGTTTGCTCTTATCTTCTCGCATCCCAGCCCTCCAGGAACTTCCGATGATGCAAGGCTTTCTCAAAAGCACAGCATTTTCTCTCGGCCGCAGGCCTTGTTCCGGATATGCCCCACACTGAAACAGAGAAGTTCCTAGTGGGCTGTGCGGTGAAAGGGGGGGTACCGCAAAACAGGAGCTGTGCCCGTTTACCCAACTCCTGGTTTACAGAGCCTTTGTCCCCCCGGGGAAAGCCAGAGAGCCACAGCAATCTTGCCTGGCAATTTTGGTTTGCTTGAGTTATGAAACCGTGCTTTGCTGAGTGGCAGCCTCTCTGGTGGCAAAGGGAGGGAGGGCGAGGCTGGCACCAGAACAGCCTCCCCAGCCCAGCCCCCACGGCTTTGTTTGCCTACAGTTCTTGCTGAATTGGGCAGCAAGCTGATTAGAGAAGAACAAAAGGGGTTAGGAGGACCCAGGAGATGCCTTGTGGGGAGGGAATGCAGCCAGTGCAGGGTGCTATTCTTGTGTTGCGCGGCACCACCGTTGGACGGTGATTGCGAATTCCAGAATTCCAGTGCACCTGTGTTTTAAAAGAGACAAATGCTTAGGAGCTCAGGTTGCTTGGAACAGAAAGTCAGGTGCCTAGTCCTCAAGGCTAAGGATGGAATATTTGAATCATTCAGGCATTGCTCCTTGAATTGCTCAGGTCACCTCCCCTTTCTTCTAAATCCCCTCTTAAGACTTGATTCTTTAGCAAAGCCGCTTTGGAACCAAGCTGTCTCACTTTCCTTGATTCTTCATCTCTTGTCATCGCCCCTCTTCTTCCTTAGAAGTCTTTGTTTGCCTGTTGCCTTTTGGAACTGTCTGCAAAAGGTGTACAGTGGTACCTCGGGTTAAGTACTTACCGGTAATTCATTCTGGAGGTCTATTCTTAACCTAAAACTGTTCTTAACCTGAAGCACCACTTTAGCTAATGGGGCCTCCCGCTGCTGCCGCACCGCCGGAGCACGATTTTTGTTCTCATTTTGAAGCAAAGTTCTTAACCCGAGGTACTATTTCTGGGTTAGCGGAGTCTGTAACCTGAAGCATATGTAACCTGAAGCGTATGTAACCTGAGGTAAAGGTAAAGGGACCCCTGACCATTAGGTTCAGTCGTGACCGACTCTGGGGTTGCTGCGCTTATCTCGCTTTATTAGCCAAGGGAGCCGGCGTACAGCTTCTGGGTCATGTGGCCAGCTTGACTAAGCTGCTTCTGGTGAACCAGAGCAGCGCATGGAAACGCTGTTTACCTTCCCGCCAGAGTGGTACCTATTGATCTACTTGCACTTTTTGGTGTGCTTTCGAACTGCTAGGTTGGCAGAAGCTGGGACTGAACAATGGGAGCTCACCCCATGGCGGGGATTCGAACCGCCAACCTTCTGATCGGCAAGTCCTAGGCTTTGTGGTTTAACCCACAGCACCACCTGTGTCCCTGTAACCCGAGGTACCACTGTGTTAAAAATATTTTTGAACTACCACCCCTCCTCAAAAATAGATCACCTGATTTAATCGGGGACATCTTTCAGACTTCAAGTAGGACCCCCACTTAGCACCTTGCGGTGCTAAGCAGCAGTTTTTTAAAATGGGAAGCTAAAGAGAGCCACTCCCACCCCCACCCCCCAGTTGTGGGTCAATGCTGGCAAGGTGTGTTGGCATGGGCAGTTTTCCCTCTGTAACTGGAGGCAGCACTGCTCCTGAATACCAGCTTCCTGAAACCACAGGAGGGGAGACCCAGGTAACTACCGACAGGTGAGCCTGACATCAGTACCAGAAAAGGTCCTAGAACAGATCATTCAACAGTTGGTCTGTGAGCCCTTAATGAAGGATGTGATCACAGCATCTTCTTCTAAGTGCTCACAGATCGACTGCTTAATTTACATGGGATATTTAATAACGTGTGATCTCATTTTTATGTTAATAATAAACATGATAATATTCGTACCTGTTGAGAATATTAAGAGCCTAATGACTCATATCAATAGCATAAGCGCCCACACGGTAGTTGCTGAGCTAACCACGCTCTCTAAACTTGTATGTGTAACACAATGCAGTGTGCATCGCACAACTGTTTGTCGTATCCGCAGGGTTTCGTTTACGAAAACATGCCAATGCGTCTGCGCATAATCATATGACCTGCCATACTGTCTAAGTCAGAAATGCTCCGTTCATGCCACAGATTTTCAAGCCATTCAGAGCTGTGTGTGCATTGAACATGTAATATGTATTTTGTTACGAATTGCATAAAGCGCATGCAAGAGAGTCGGGACCCAAGGATTTGTGCCGGCAGCCACTCAAACCCCTCCGTCTCCTGGGGTTGAATATCTGGTCCTCTCCCTTCCTGTCCACGTTTGTGGAGCCTGATCTGGTGATCTGGTGCATGACCTATGAAACCAGGGGCGGGAGCCTTTTAGTGTGCCCTTTCTGTGACCATCGGTGTTGTGTGCATCCATTTGTGGCTCCCTCTGAACCCTCTTTTGCAGTCTGTGGCCACTGCGTCTCTCACTTGCTCTTTGAGTGGGATGTTTTTCGAATTTTACTTTTAACACACACAAAAACCAGCAAAGAAATCAAATTTCACAAGTCCAGAGGACGCAGATATGTTCCTTTCAGAGCCAAGAGTCAAGGGCAAAAATATGGCTAGCTAATGTCGTGGCTGACGAGGTAGCTTTTCATTTATTGGGCGAGGGCTGGAGCGCAATGGGTTTCTCGTGTGCTTTAATGGAGAAAGCATGTGGAAAGCGAAGGATTTATGGCCCCGCTGTTTACGTGTGAGTCTGAACAGCATATGTGCAAGCGGGCGGGGGGGGGGGAGAGGGTGTTGGAGCTGGCTGTTAAAACAATGGCTGTCATCTTCTGTGCCAGTCCAAGCTGCCTGCAAGAGGAAAGGGGGGACGTCAATTTTACCCCCAAAGGAATTTGAGGCACATGCATTCTCCCTCAGGGCCAACAGCAACTGCAAAGGTCTTGCTCATATAAGACTATATGGAAGCTTTATTCTTTGTAATGATGGAACTCCCTGCCTCTTGAGATCAAGTGAGCGCATTCACTGAACTTTTTTCGGCAAGTCAGCCCAGGTGTTTAGGAAGCTGAGGTAATTTTAATATGTTTTTAATATTCTAAATTTTTGTATGTTTTAAATTAGAGATGTTATTTTTTTCCCTTGATTTTGTTGTTGATGCTTTTCTGTTTGTTCTATTTGTATTCTTTTTGTTAACAAATCAGTTTTTAAAGCAATTACAAGCAGGGTAGGATGGTGTGAAAGGGGACGTTTCTCAACAAACACCACTGCTTGGCACCCTTGCTTACCTTGTTTCCTTAGCTTTCCCAGGCCTGGACCGCCTGCATCACAGAACCATAGAATCATAGAGTTGAAAGGGACCCCGCAGGGTCATCCAGTCCACCCCCACCTCCGCTACAGTGCAGGGATCTCAGCTAAAGCATCCCTGACAAACAGCCATCCAACCTCTGCTTAAAAACCTCCAAGGAGTCCACCACCTCCCCAGGGTATCTGTTCCAATTTCAAATGGCTCTTCCCATCAGAAAGTTCTTCCTGGTGTTTTCCTTTCCATTTTAAATATTTTTTATACAATTTTAAGCACTATATAACAAGCCTCTTCTAAAGCCATCGTGCAGCAGGGAGTTCCACAGATCATTACACAACGGTCTAGAAACCAAGCCTTATGAGGAACAGTGGAGGGAGTTGGGTATGTTTAGCCGGGAGATACGATAGCCATCTTCAGGTATTTCATGGAATGAGATTCCGACTAAACGTCAGGAAGAACTTTCTGACCGTAAGATCTGTTCAACCGTGAAAGAGGGGTTTGGACTAGATGGCTTCATGGGAACCCAGTTCTGTGATTCTGTCACCTGTTTCAAGCTCAGGCCCACAGCTGAAGCACCTTGAGGATTGTCACTTTGAATTCTCAGCACCCTCACAAAGGTGCCATTGTTTGCAAGATTCTTGTGCTGACAGTCAAACCACCTCAAAAGCAGTTCAGTTATGTAATGCAAACGAGCCCCCTCAGTAGATTAGCTTCAGCTCAAAAGCTTCTCTTCTCTCTCTCTCCCACATTGGGGTTCTGTGAGCCCCTGTTCCTGGCAGGGGCTGTTCATCTGGAAACACTTGCCTGCCTCAGTTCCTCAGGGAAGCTTGCCAGACCTCTGGCCTCTGCCCAACCACATCATGTGGCGCTGAGTTCCACGGTCATTTAGCCGCCAAATGCCGGCTGTGTAAGAAAACAACCGAGCCAGCCAGCCCTGTGATTTACGCTGCCCTGAAAGCTTTAAAAGCTACCCAAATAGAAACTGCATTCTGCCCTCGTTCCAAGGGACTCTTCTCCCCTACAAGGTCTGATTCTTTGCGACAAAGTCCTGGCAGGGTCAGAGAACTATTTGATGCCTTCAAATCAGTTGCTTATTCCAAAAGGGCCGTATAGGGTAGGATCTGAGCGGCGTGGCATCTGGGAAAAGTCCATAGGAAAGGGAAATAAACGAATAAGTGAGCTGATACGCGGCGACATTGACTGTGGAATCCCCAATGGTGAAGCAATGCTCATTTTTCTAGCTTTGCATTGTCTGCTGGGAAGGAGAGTCCAGTTTGCTCTCCAGTTTTGCCTTCTCTCTTTGAACACCACCAAAGATTTCCCCTTCTGCCTCTCCTTTTGAAAGCCGCCCCCCAGGTTGGATTGCTCGGCACAGATGCGGCTGCCCAGAACGATGGTGGCGGCGACTCCTTGTGGGATGGCCTGTGAGGTTTCGAACCTGCCCTGGGGAGAGGAAATCAAAGAGCACAGGGTGGAAAAACAAGCCATCCTTGCTGCCCGCCGCTCAAGCCACAGTGAGTGGCGATAAACAAACAGAGTGACAATGACGGACACAGACTAAACAGTGGTGTTTTCCGTCCTGCCAGAGCAGCTCATGGGCACAGGAAGATGCCCAGAGATCTGAAGGCTCCGTAAACCATCCTATAGGCACCGCGGCCTTAAAAAGACGGAGTTGCTTGTGAAAGAGGCCTTTGCTCTGAATTGATCTTGCAGTTTCCTCCTGCTATGGGGGCCTGGAGGCTGGTGTGCTGTGGCCATCTCACTTCACTTCATTTCATTTTTTATTTGTATACCACTTTTGTACATGGCTGTACAGTCGGACCTTGGAAGTCAAACGGTATCCGTTCCAGAAGTCCATTCGACTTTCAAAACATTCAGAAACCAAAGCGCGGCTTCTGATTGGCTGCAGGAAGCTCCTGCAGCCAATTGGAAGCCCCGTCGGACATCCGGGTTCAAAAGAGTGTCTACAAACCGGAATAGTCACTTCCGGGCTTGAGGCGTTCGGGAGCCAAAACGTTCAACTTGCAAGGCATTCGGGATCCAATGTATGACTGTTTACAAGACAACACACAAGCTGAAGGAACAACAAAGATCACACCAAGGTAACCCAGTGCAAAAATGTCATAAGAAAAACGTAGTTTTGAAATAAACAACTTACCGTATTTTTTGCTTATAAGACTCACTTTTTCCTTCCTAAAAAGTAAGGGGAAATGTGTGTGCGTCTTATGGAGCGAATGCAGGCTGCGCAGCTATCCCAGAAGCCAGAACAGCAAGAGGGATTGCTGCTTTCACTGCACAGTGATCCCTCTTGCTGTTCTGGCTTCTGAGATTCAGAATATTTTTTTTCTTGTTTTCCTCCTCCAAAAACTAGGTGCGTCTTGTGGTCTGGTGCGTCTTATAGAGCGAAAAATATGGTATATCAAATAAAGTAACATTCAATAACCCCTTAGAATATAACAGCACACAATAAAATTAAATATCAGCAAATAATAGTTAAACAGAAATCCACTCTTCACAATTACAATAAATAATTTCTAGACCGTAATCAATAAAAATGGCAGCAATTCACGGTGCGTTAAATAACACAGTACAAATGGACAAGCAAAGGCACACAACTCACAACAATATTTTTTTTTAAATATCCCTGAACTCCTCTTCTTTCGGAGTCAGGTCCCTCTGCACCCAGTACCCAGCCTGCCCCGGAAACCACAGCCAGACTTGATCCCTCTCTCTTTTGCCACTGCCGCTGTGTGAACACCACGGCACTGCTGGAAGAAGGAGTTTGGGGTCTAATCCTGATCTCCGTGGCAGGTCTAGCTTCCTCCAGCTCAGCCCCCACACCCCCTCCTGGCGTTCATGAAGGGAGAAAGCAGTTGGCAAAGGAGGGAGCCTCCAATTGGCCTGTTTAGGATTTCTGCTCTGTTTGCAGCCCCACATCGGTCCCTGGAATCCACGTATAAATAAACATGCCAATCCATTATAGGTTGGAGAGATGTTGTTTTTTCCATGTCAAACTATTCCAGACATCTTGCTTCACCAAAGTCTTTCTGCCTGGTCCGGGACGGGTGAAGCAAAAGCCAGGGGCTTAGAGAGGGATTTCACCCGGCTGTTGAGCTGGTGGTGCCTGGGGGTGGGCGGTGGCGGACAGTGTGGTAGCCGCAGGCTGGTCCTGCTGTGGTTTGGGGGGGGGGGTCAGGAGAGGCCCAGGAAGTCCCGGCACACACAGCAAGGCTTATTCTGGAGCTGCTCTTTACAAGAAACGAAAACTCTCGTATTTGGGATCGACGGTCGGCTCAGAACAATAAAGCCTTAGTTCGAGCAAAGTATTGCCAGCTAGTTAAAGGAATATTTCCAGCAGGCTCCAAATGCATCTCGCTGAACACTCAGCAGCTCGCTAACTATGCCCCTGGGGCAGAACCGCTCTGGTAATTATAAAGACCCCCCAACAGCATCCTCTTGGGTCAGCGCACTGCCTGTTGCCCCGTTTGGGAGGCCGCTCGGTGGTGCGGGCTGGATTCGTACCCAAGACTTGGGCATCCCTCCCTGCCAAGAGCGGCTGTTTTGGCCGGGGAAGAGCTGACTGTTTGATTTGGGAGGCCGGACCAGAGCCGCTTGGGTGAGTGTGTACGGAAATCTGGGGAGGTGGAGGTGTTTTCAGCAGTGCAAAATGGGGGCTGTCTAAATACGGGGAAGGTGTTTTGTTGCATTGCTGTTCGTAGACTCATTGAGCTGGAAGGGACCCGCGGGGGTCATCTAGCCCAACCCACTGCAGGAATCTTTTTGCCCAGTGAACCTGAGATTAAGAGCCACAGGCTCTACTGGATGAGCTATCCAAGCAGTCAGTTCCACCCCACTTTTTTAGGTCCAGTCGTGGCCGACTCTGGGGTTGCGGCGCTCATCTCGCTTTACTGGCCGAGGGAGCCGGCGTGCAGCTTCCGGGTCATGTGGCCAGCAGGACAAAGCCGCTTCTGGTGAACCAGAGCAGCGCACGGAAACACCATTTACCTTCCCGCCGGAGCGGTACCTATTTATCTACTTGCACTTTGCTTTCGAACTGCTAGGAGGGCAGGAGCAGGGACCGAGCAATAGGAGCTCACCCCATTGCTGGGATTCGAACCGCCAACCTTCTGATCGGCAAGTCCTAGGCTCTGTGATTTAACCCACAGCGCCACCCGCGTCCCTATGAGGGGTAGGTTAGGGAGAGGTTTTCTTTGAATCCTTTTATTCTTCTGGCTCTGGGCTTCTGCCGTGGATCACACAGAAAGTAGCTGTGGATCTGCTTCTTGCCACAGAGAGCACCAGATCCAGGCTTCATCCTTGCTTAGCCAACAGCAACAAGCTGGAGATCCAGCCCTCCTCCCGTTCTCTATCTTGGCCTCTTGAACATACAGTCATACCTCGGGTTACAGCTGCTTCAGGTTGCGTTTTTTTGGGTTGCGGACCTCCGAAACCCGGAAGTACCAGAACGGGTTACTTCCAGGTTTTGGTGGTTGCGCATGTGCAGAAGCGCTAAATCGCACTTTGTGCATTCGCAGAAGCACCGAATCACAACACGCTCCTGCGCAGACACGCAGATGCGGGTTGCGAACGCTGTGGGTTGCAATCGTGCATCCCGCAGGGATCCTGTTCACAACCCGAGCGCCCACTGTACTCGCATCTATCAAAAAGAGCAGGCTCCTTGAGTCAGTTTTCAAGGATGGCATTAGTTGGCACAGAAGAAATAAAACGGACAAGATAAAGGCCCAGTGAGTCTGTTTCAGTGTTAGGTCAATGTCATTGGGATGGAGTTGTTGGCGTGTTGGACCTGGGTTCAAATCCTGACTCAGCCATGAAGCTCACTAGGTGAGCCTGGCCAGTCGCTGCAGGGAGGAAGTGCCTACAGTGGAGTTTTTCTCCCTCTCTCGTAACACTAGAACTTGCAGACATCTGATGAAACTTAATTTTGGGATATTCAGGACAGACAGGAGAAAGGACTTGTCCATGCAGCTCAGCTTTAAACTATGGAACTCCCTCCCACAGGAGGCAGAGATGGCAAGCAACCTGGTTGGCTTTTAAAGAGGATTAGACAAATTCGTGGAGGAGAGGGGTGTTGCAGGCCGCAATCCTTCTAAATACTACTTGCTGGAGACCACAGGAAGAGAGGGGGCTTTTGTGCTGGGATCCTGATTGCAAGTTTCCCCCAGGCAACTGTTCAGCCAGTGTGAGAACAGGATGCTGACCTTGATGGGCCACTGGCCTGATCCAGCACAGGACCTTCTTGCATCCGTTGTGGCCGTTTCAGTGTTGCGTCAATGCTAAATGCCTCATACAGGCATACCTCAGGTTACAGACGCTCCAGGTTGTGGGTTTTTAGGGTTGCGGACCGCCAAAACCCGGAAGTACCAGAATGGGTTACTTCTGGGTTTCAGCAGTTGCGCATGCGCAGAAGCACTAAATTGCGCTGTGCGCAGAAGCGTTGAATTGTAACCCGCGTGTGCGCAGATGCGGGTTTTGAACGCTGTGGGTTGCGAATGTGCATCCCACGCAGATCACGTTCGCAATTCGAGCGTCCACTGTACAGTGGTGCCTCGCAAGACGAAATTAATCCGTTCCGCGAGTATCTTCGTCTTGCGGTTTTTTCGTCTTGCGAAGCACGGCTATTAGCGGCTTAGCGGCTATTAGCGGCTTAGCGGCTATTAACGGCTTAGCGGCTTTAAGAAAAAGGAAACAAACTCACAAGAACTCGCAAGACGTTTCGTCTTGCGAAGCAAGCCCATAGGGAAATTCGTCTTGCGAAGCGACTCAAAAAACGGAAAACCCTTTCGTCTAGCGAGTTTTTCGTCTTGCGAGGCATTCGTCTTGCGGGGCACCACTGTATTGGGGAAATGCCAGGCTCTCCTGCCTCAAGGCAAGTCCACTCACCATCTTGCCTGTTTGGCTTCTTCCACACATGGCGGCAAATGGTCTGCAATGCGCTTCCTCCAGCAGGCCGGCTGCAAGGTCAAGAGGTTCCCCAGAGGTCATCCACTCTGCCCCCGCTCTTCCCAGGCGATTCCCCTGCGATCCGCGTTGCGTCGCGTCCACTCATTTGGCACAAGCGGCTCTCTGATTTCGCAAGGCTGTGATCAACTTGCCAGGGGAAGCCCAGTCCCTCACGAGTCAGCCTGCCCCCGAGTTTAGTCACCCGCTTTGTTGGAGGGGGGCTTGGTCTCCAGTCCTTGGACTGCGTCCCGGGAAACGTCTCTTTGTGAAACGGGCATTTATTGAAACCAGATTGTGGGAGGAGCAGTCTGCGCCTCCATTGCTCTCCTTTTGAACACTAAGCGCTCTGGAATGAACTCGGCAACCTCGAAAGGAATCCTTGCATGTTGTCTCCTCCGTACAGCGAGTCACGGAGGGAAGAGGGGCCAGGAGAACCTCTGATACTGCTCACAGTTTCCCAATAAGCCTTAGCTCAGGCCCGTCTCATAGAATCGTACAATTGTAGAGTTGGAAGGGACCCAGGGGTCATCTAGTCCAACCCCCTACAAGGCAGGAATCTCAGCTCAAGCATCCATGACAGATGGCCGCCCAACCTCTGCTTAGAAACCACCAAGGACGGAGAGTCCATCCCCTTTCTAGGGAGTCTGTTCCACTGTCCAGCAGCTCTTACCATTAGTAAGTTCTTCCCAATGTTCAGACGGGATCCCCTTTCTTCTCATCTGAATCTGTTGGTTTGGGTTCTGCCCTCCAGAGCAGGGTGGGAAATAAGCTTACTCCATCTTCCTTGAAGGTTTGTTTGGGGTGGAGGCTGCTGTACTCAGTTGGCTTGTTTTAAAATAATCATTGCAGTGTCTCCAAAAAAGCACTGGACATTGGAAGCTTCCTTGTAATGTATTGAGCCCCATATTGTCTACACCAGGCATGTCCAAAGCCCGTTTCAGGGGCCTAATCTGCCCCACCGGTCGATTTAATCCTGCCCCCGTGCCAGTATATGTCCTGGGGTAAAATCCTTTTAAAAAGCTTGGCAACCTCAATGCTAGGACCCTCGTACCTACGGGACCGCCTCTCCTGGTATGTCCCACGGAGGACCTTACAGTCTTCAAATAAAAACATCTTGGAGATCCTGGGCCACAGAGAAGTTAGGCTGGTCTCAACCAGAGCCAGGGCTTTCTCGGCCGTGGCCCCGATCTGGTGGAATGCTCTGTCCCAAGCGACAAGGGCCCTGCGGGACTTGACATCTTTCTGCAGGGCCTGCAAGACGGAGCTGTTCCACCAGGCCTTTGGCCAAGGCACAGTCTGACCCCCTCTCTCCTTTGGTAATCCTCACAGAACTCTAGCCCAATGATTGCCATTAATTTGATTTTGAATTCATCTTAGAATGAATTGATTTTAGAACGCTGTATTACTTTTATTGTTGTTAGCTGCTCTGAGCCCGGCTTCGGCTAGGGAGGGCGGGATATAAATAAAATATTATTATTATTATTATTATTATTATTTAAAAAAGCTCAACAACTTTGTTCGGCCCTCCCGCATGTTCACTTCATCATATCTGGCCCTCTTTGAAAAAAGTTTGGGCACCTGACACAGACAGGCAGCCAAGGAGCCTGGAACGAACTTGGGTGTCTTGTTTACTTCCACACATCCAGTCCCAAACCGCCACCAGTCCCAATTCGGGATCTTCCACTCGTGTGGCGGCAAGAGGGGCCAAATCCGGCAGATACTGCAGGACAGGCTGGAGAGGGCAGAGCTCAGGCCTGTTTCGTTCCCTGTTTGTCTTGTGGGACCACGGCAGCTCGAGAGGTGAGCGGGTGGATGGAGCGTGCATTTTGTAGCCATGGTGTGTCCGCCGGGAAAGTGGAGCTGGAAACTAGGGCAAGAGGACGAGGGCAATAGAGCAGGATATTAGGAAGAAGGGTGCGCTGCAACATTTTGTGACAGTTGTCGCATGCACGCGTGGTGTGATTGTGCATGCACCAGCCGCAACATCCCAGCCCCTGCTTTAGCACAGCTGTTGACAACCTGGCACCCTCCAGCTGTTTGGGAATACAACTCCCATCATCCCCCAAATGGCCGTGCTGCCTGGGGCTCATGGGAGTTGTAGTCCAGTACAGCTGGAGGGTGCCAGGCTGCTTTAGCCTCCCCAAGAAATGCCTAACATCATGGAGGGACTGTGCCAAATGAGCCTAGTACTTTGGCTCTATGGGTTCGTCAGCTCTACGGAGTTTCCGTTTACTGTAATTTAATTTATTTCTCTGTACAGCATTTATATCCCATCTTTTTCTCCAAGGAGTTCCAGGTGGCAAGCATGGTTCTCCACCTCCTCATTTAACCCCCACAATAACCCTGTGAGGTAGGCTAGACTGAGAGGCAGCCCAAGGTCGCCAAGTGAGCTTCATGGCTGGGTGGGAATTCGAACTCGGGTCCTAGTCCAGCACTCTTATTATTTTTTACTAAGTGTCTTTCCCTCCCTTCACCATAACGGCTCCTTCCCAGGCTAGCGCTACCACGAAGCCTAGTAAACTGATCCCTCTCAGACCCCTGTGGCCAGGGGTGACCCTTGGCTAGATGGCCTTTGGGTGCCCCTTCCCACTCTTTTGTCCTTTGCTTCTCTGAGGCTCCTCCTTTGCTTCTCCTTGGCCCAAAGCCTTGATGGAGGAGGAGATGTCTGAGAGCGAACCCTGAACCTGGCGCAGGTAGCAATCGAGGGAAGCGCCTTTCTTTCCGTTCTCCCAATTCCTCCCTGTTCCAATATTTGCTCCTGGAGATTAGCTGTTTGATTTTCCATGCGTGGCTCCAACGTGGTCCAAGCCTGCCAGAGGGTTCACATGCCCCTTCCAGCTTCTGGTAAACCAGCAGAGTGGGTTTCATTCTGGGATGCCCCCGCCCCTCAAAAAACTTCCATTCGTTTATTCATTTCTGATATTTGTAGATCGCCATTGTAGATCACCACCGAATGACACAAAGCAGTTTACGGTCAATTAAGTAGTTCTTTCACCGAGTAGCACAGTGTTTGAGACAACCCCCCCCCCCCAGGTTAAAAACATTAATTCCATAAATAGGCATCATAAAAATTACTTAAAGCAAATTGTATTAAATTAAAATATTGCAAGTCGCTTTGAGTTGCTGTGGCAACAAAAGGGACTAATAAATTTAATTAACATTAATCTTAGAATGGCAGAGTTGGAAGGGACCCCACGAATCCTTGCAATGCAGAAGTTGATGGTTGACGGTTAAGAACAGGTATTTAAAAACCAGTTAAAACCAACATGAAAACTAAAAACACAGATTAAAACCCATACCAACATTCTACATGGGTTTGCCTAGACAAAGATGTTTTAAGCAGGTGCTGGTACAGTGAAGGCGCCTGCCTGGTGTCAAGTGGCAGGGAGTTCCAAAGTGTAGGTGCTGCCACACTAAGAAATGGCAAGTATTGTGCAGCCCATCTGTAGGTATTCCTGTGGTGTGTTGCCCTTCCCATTGGCTGGTTTTGAGAATTCACCCACCCCCTGAATCAGGGTTGGACCATCTGCCTTATAGTATTGTCTCTTTTCTCCCCTCTTTTTCCCTGGCTCTCAGATGCTGACCCTTGTCTCCTGTGTCGGCAGAGTGGTGGTCCTCTTGGCGGCTGTTTCGGTGACCACGTCCATCACCATGTCAGGAGAATGGGGAGAAGAAGGTGAGCTGACACCTGCAGACGAGTATCTCTCTAGGGCAGGCAGTCCCCCAACTCGGCCCTCCAGATGTTTTGGGACTACAACTCCCATCATCCCTGACCACCGGTCCTGTTAGCTAGGAGTGATGGGAGTTGTAGTCCCAAAACATCTGGAGGGCCGAGTTGGGGGATGCCTGCTCTAGGGCTTGGAGGATTGTTTTGCAGGGTTAGAGCCAGGGAGGTAAGTCTTAGCAGGATCGGGGCCAAGGAACAGACCAGCTCAGAGTGGTGGGAAGCAGGGACCAAGGGGAAAGCAAAATGATTGAGGGCTCTCTTATGAAGACAGGTATCAGTGTTTGGGACTTCTTAGTCATTTTGGACTCACAGCTGTGCATGGAGGCGCAGGTTAATTCTGTGTCCAGGGCAGCTGTCTACCAGCTCCATCTGGTATGCAGGATGAGACCCTACCTGCCTGCGGACTGTCTTGCCCGAGTGGTGCATGCTCCGGTTACCTCCCACTTGGACTACTGCAATGCGCTCTACGTGGGGCTACCTTTGAAGGTGACCCAGAAACTACAACTAATCCAGAATGCGGCTGCTAGACTGGGGACTGGGAGTGGCCACCGGGACCACATACCGGTAACACTGGTCTTGAAAGACCTACATTGGCTCTCAATACGTTTCCGAGCACAATACAAAGTATTGGTGCTGACCTTGAAAGCCCTAAATGGCCTCTGCCCAGTATACCTGAAGGAGCGTCTTCATCCCCATCGTTCTGCCCGGACACTGAGGTCCAGTGCCAAGGGCTTTCTGGCAGTTCCCTCCCTGTGAGGAGATTACATGGAACCAGGCAGAGGGCCTTCTCAGTAGTGGTGCCTGCCCTGTGGAACGCCCTCCTATCAGATGTCAAGGCAATAAACAACTATTTTACTTTTAAAAGACAACTGAAGGCGGCCCTGTTTAGGGAAGTTTTTAATGTCTGATGCTGTATTGTTTTTAATATTCGGTTGGAAGCCACCCAGAGTGGCTG
Organism: Podarcis liolepis; assembly: GCF_965112155.1. Lineage (NCBI taxonomy): Eukaryota > Metazoa > Chordata > Lepidosauria > Squamata > Lacertidae > Podarcis > Podarcis liolepis. The sequence continues at coordinate 64,455,303 of NC_139565.1, forward strand.
GGGAAACCCAGCCAGATGGGCAGGGTATAAATAATAAATTACTATTATTATTATTGTTGTTGTTATTATTATTATTATTATTATAGTTCAGAGAACCTCAATGGCTTTCAAGGAAGATTAGGCAAAATTCATGGAGGAAGAGCTATCAGTGGCTATGCTCTGCATCCACAATTGGAGGCAGCAACACTGCTGAATATCAGTTGCTGAAAGCCACAGGAGGGGAGAGCTGCTCTTGTGCTCGAGTCCTGCTTGGGGGTTTGTTTGTTTGTTTGAGTTTGTATGTGGCTTTTCCACAATGCGCTGTCCCCAAAGCAGCTCACAGCAAGCATTCAAAACAGCCAAACAGAGAACAATGCAAATATGCAAAATGCAGAACATGCCTGCGATTTCAAAATAACGAAAACCAACAATTGGCAAGCGCAGAAGACATTGCAGAAAAGCTTAAGTACGTGAATTTGAAGCAAAAATGAAAGCTAGCTGACAATGAAGTTTCTGGCACTGGTCTTGCTACATCTCAAGGAGCCCGGCTTAAGTGATGTTCGGAGGAGAGGCTTCGATGGCGCACAGCTGGCATACAGGCTGGGTGGCAAACCTCTGGCTCCCGCATCTCTCCTCCAGAGGAGGCTGGCAGCACCAAAAGGCAAATGTCAGGGTGGGGGGCAATGATGGCAAGTCTCTCCCCCGGCCTCCTGGAAGGTACCAACAGCTGGGGCAGGTTTTGCTGCCCTTCCCACTGGTTGGCTGCTGGTGAGAAGAGGATGGTGAAGTCAAAAGGCCATTGGGCTAATCCGTCAGACTCTTCTTCCGTTCTGAGGTTCTTAATCTTTAAACTGGGCCCTTAGTACCTATTCTGGCTACTGGGTGCTCTCTGGGGTCCCAAGCAGAGAGTCGTTTCCCACCCCCACCCCCAGCCTTGCTCCCTGTAATTGGGGAGATTATACTTGGCTTTTCTCTGCAACAGCGTTCCCAAACCGGTGCCCTCCAGGTGTTTTGGCTGCAGAGAGACGAGGCAGAAGGACTCACCTGCCTGGCATGCATGTTATGTTGCTGACAGACAGATCCATTGGCCAAGTTGGCAGCAGCAGCCTCCTGCTTCCTTTTCCCGCGGGGGCAGGTGAACCGGCAGCCCCGCAAACAAGCCCCAGCGCTGCCTCACCTTAGGCACAGCAGGTTGGGGCTCGTGAGTCGGGTTCTTCCTGTTACTTGACGTACCTTGCAGGTATCGAACAGGAGAGCAGCCCTGTTCCTTTGTCCTCCGATTGCCTTACCTAGGACAGGGCTAAAGCTCTCTCAAGCAGCTCAAGAGACCACAGAGATTGGCGGGGGGAGATGATTTTTTTATTTCATTTCATAATGTCTATAATCCAGAATGCAGCAGCAAGACTGGTGACCGGGAGCAAGACTGGTCCTGAATGGGGTCACTGTGCCCCTGAAGGACCAGGTGCGCAGCCTGGGAGTCATTTTGGACTCACAGCTGTCCATGGAGGCGCAGGTCAAATCTGTGGCCAGGGCAGCTGTCTACCAACTCCACCTGGTACGCAGGCTGAGACCCTACCTGCCCACGGACTGCCTCGCCAGAGTGGTGCATGCTCTGGTTATCTCTCGCTTGGACTGCTGCAATGCAGGGAACCAGGCAGAGGGCCTTCTTGGTAGTGGCACCCGCCCTGTGGAACTCCCTTCCACCAGATGTCAAGGAAATAAACAGCTATCTGACTTTTAGAAGACATCTGAAGGCAGCCATGTTTAGGGAAGTTTTTAATGTTTGATCTTTTATCGTGTTTTAATGTTCTGTTGGAAGCCGCCCAGAGTGGCTGGGGAAACCCAGCCAGATGGGCTGGGTATAAATCATCATCATCATCATCATCAAACTGAGAGAACGGTTGTAGCAACAGATGGAAGTTAAAAGATGAAAAGCAGAAGTATAAAATAGGCATGTAGAATTAGGGATATGGGTCAAAATAGTGAAATCTGAGTAAAGAATATTATTTTTACCTGATTATCAAGTCTAGTTCCAGATATAGTGCCAGGCTTGTGATGAAGGCTGTTTGGAAAATTATGGTTCTGTTGTATATGGAATTGAAGAATGGAGATTAATATTCTATCTCTAGAGAGATGGACTCTGAATAACGTTTCAGGGCTTTATTAAGGCACATTTTGGAAATATATTCAGCGCACACAAGTCAATATAGTTCCTCAAAAAACATAAATATAAGACATATTCCAATGGTGCTCAGGTAAAACACCTCCTCTCCCATATGAGGATGATTAAATTTGTATCCTGCCCTCCATCTGTTGATATCAGGGCTGTTCACAATATAAAAACACAAGATAAAAAAACCACACATAGATGGAGGTGATATCCCTGCCAATATTTGGGTGTGGGGGTGGTCAGTTGCTCCCTCTGGACTCTGGCCAAAGTCAATCAGAACAAGATTTGGACCGTTCTCTAACTACACAATGTGCCATCATAGCCCCTTTTCTTGGGGGAAAGAGAGGGTCTCGCCCCCCCTAAATGAAGGAACCCTGATCCCCTCTGTTCCAGGCCACATGTCCTTTCCACAGTCCCATCACTTTTGAGTTTGGGCTGTGCTTATCTGGGGGGTTATTTGCCAAAGTGCTCATCCTTCGCAAGAAACGTAATACAGTACGATCACAGGGTTCGGTTGCAAGGGGTTTTGTACACCCAAAGATTGCTTATATCCAAACCCTGGGGGTGGGGAGAGAGAGAATCCCAAACTATCACAGACCACGTGCCCAGCAAGGCATACCAGAAAGCAATGTGGAGAGCTTCAAAGCTATTTTTGTGCCGGGCGACCCAAGCAGAACTGGCGCAAAAGAGCATTTAAGCTCTCCTCCTTGCTTGGGGGGCAAGGCTTGCTCCGCGTGTCGGCTCTGGGATGTTTGTGCGAGATTCCTCACCATAAAAAATGGGATGTCCCAGTTGTTCTGGTCTCCTTATGCTCATGGGCCTCTCTTCCAGGGGTGACGTATGCCCAGCTGGGGAAAGAAGTGATCCTGACGTGCGCTGGAGCGAGTCCCGGGTAGGTGTCTCCAAGCAGTCGTGGTCCCTTCCAGAGGGATCGTGCAAGACCTCTGAGTGCAGGAGGGGAGGCAAGAACCACCTTGGGACGGGCCAGGGTGATTTTCTGGGCCCCTTGACATGGGAACAGAGGGCATGTTTGCAGACAAGACGTCGCTGCCTCTCATTCATCCTCACTTCGGCTTTCTGGCTTTCAGCTCCTCAGTGGAATGGCGGTGGAACGGAGGCCCCGTCCTCCCAGAAGACTCGGCGGTGCAGGCCGGACAGCTTCTCCTGTCCCACCCCCAGCTCTCCTCCGAAGGGGTCTACAGCTGCCACGACACCAGCGGGGTCCTCCTCAGCTCCACTGTGCTCCGTCTCGGACGTAAGTTTGGGGTCGGCTGCACCAGAGGCGGAGCGCGGTGGGTGCAGTGGGTGCTGTGCACCCCGGGTGCCATCCTTGAAGGGGGGGGGTTGACAAAATCCTGGCTGGGCCCGATCATGGCCACACCAGATCGTGCACCCCGGCCTGGCCACCGTGGCGGAGCGCACCCCCCCCCCAGCCAGGTGCAATTGCCCAGCCCCCTGGGGAGAGAACGGGAAAGAGGCAGGTGAGCAAAAACGGAGGGGGGGGATGGGTGCCGCACACCCCGTCCCATCCCTCCCTATGGGCAGTTCCCCAAGTGCCAGAGAGGCTTCCTCCGCCGCTGGGATGCACAGATTCGTGGCAAGGTAGGGAAATTCTTGGGAATGAGGGCAGAGCGGTTAAGAACATAGGAAGTCCCATCGAACCCAGAATTGTCTCCACCGGCCAGAGTTTCAGGCAGAGTGTTTCTCCCAGCTTGAGAGATGCTGAGGATTGAACCTGTCGTAATATTCTGGAAGAAACTTGAAAATGGTCTTGAAGAAGTTGCTAGGCAATGGAGAATTTCCCCAGCAACAGGTGCCTTTATTAGGGCATGTGACAAACTATGTTGCTTTATTTGTTTTTATTTATTTACTAATGATCAGCGTGGGACACGGGTGGCGCTGTGGGTTAAACCACAGAGCCTAGGACTTGCTGATCAGAAGGTCGGCAGTTCGAATCCCCACAACGGGGTGAGCTCCCGTTGCTCGGTCCCTGCTCCTGCCAACCTAGCAGTTCGAAAGCACGTCAAAGTGCAAGTAGATAAATAGGTACCACTCCGGCGGGAAGGTAAATGGCGTTTCCGTGCGCTGCTCTGGTTCGCCAGAAGTGACTTAGTCATGCTGGCCACATGACCCGGAAACTGTACGCCAGCGCCCTCGGCCAATAAAGCGAGATGAGCACTGCAACCCCAGAGTCTGTCACGACTGGACCTAATGGTCAGGGGTCCCTTTACCTAATGACCAACGTAAAGTTTTGTAAATACAGTGGACGCTTGGGTTGCGAACGTGCTCCGTGCGGGATGCACATTTGCAACCCGCAACAGCACATCTGTGCATGTGCAGGTTGTGCTTCTGCACATGCGCAAAGCGCAATTTAGCGCTTCTGCGCATGCGCGAACCCCGAAACCTGGAAGTAACCCGTTGCAGTACTTCCGGGTTTCGGCGGGTCCGTAACCTGAAAAAACGCAGTCTGAAGCGTCTGTAACCCGAGATATGACTGTAATAAAGACTCTGAGAAACAGAACCAAATGGAGTTTATTCCTGTAATGGGAATTTTACTAAGAGATAGCTAGAATGCTGATGCTGTAAAGAAGTAAAAGATGCAGGAAAACCTTTCTGTAAAAGGAACTCTGCTTCGGAAAGAAATGGCAACCCAAAACTAGATGCTCATGCACCAACAGAACCTTGAACATTCTGCATACAATGAGCTGTGGCCCTTCCCCGATTGCTGGCCTGGCCTTGAGCTTTTGCCAGGAGCAAAGGGCTGGCCTGGGATGCTAGCGCTGGGCAGCTGGGCCTCGCCTGAACTTAGGCAGGAGATGGGAGCCATTGGAGGAAGGCCAGACATGCTCCCTGCCCTGGTTGCGCCCTTCCTCCAAGCCGCACCTTGCTTCTCCCACAGGCCTGCCGGGGAAGCCCTCCATCTTGTGCACGGCATCAAACTATGAGGACCTTTCCTGCTTCTGGGCTTCCACCGTCGAGACCTTCCTGCCCACCAGGTACATCACTTCCTACAGGTAAGGCCGTGCACCTCTGGGTCTGCGGAAGGGGTTGGGGGCTTGCGTACCTGCGCCACAACTAAGTGCACACCTCCAGCTGGTGTGCAGCATGGCAGATTAGTTTGTGTGTTCATAAAATCACGGAATTGTACGGTTGGAAGGGATCCCTGAGGGTCATCTAGCCCAACCCCCTTAGCCCAATCACAGATAAGACTCCCTGACAGATGCCCCCCCTCCACTTAAAACCTTCCTACGAAGGAGAGGCCACCACCTTCCAAGGGAGTCTGATAACGACGCTTATCGTCAGGAACGTCTTCCACCGTTAGTCGGAATCTCATTTTGTGTCATTTGAGTCCATTGGTTCGCGTTCTACCCTCTAGAGCAACAGAAAACATGCTGGCCTTCTTGGAAGATGGCTCTCAGAGTCCCCAAGGAGATGGCTTCAGGCACCAGGCCCGCCAGCAGACAAAGTTGTCTGCAAACATAACATGAAGGCCCTGCTGTGTAGGAATCCCTTGCAGAGCCAGGAGACAGTCAGGTTGTGCATGTCAGGAGGAGTTCAGCCTATACTCAAGTAGGACCCTGTCAGAGACACATCCCCAACTGGCATGTTCCCTCCCTTCTGGTCGATCGTTCGGGAGCTTCAAAAGCTTTCTTCTGCCCGAACATCATAGCGACCGATGCCAACAGACACCGGCACACTTAGGGATCCACAGAGTTTGCGCAGCATGCGTGTGACAGACCTCAGCAACTCAGCATTTTGGCTAATCTACTTTATTTGCATATAAACACACACGGAGCACTGCAACATGGCTCCCTCTCTCTCTAGCATCAGACAGCAAAGAGCAAAGGACAAAGGACAATAGTAACACAAACATCCTGCCTCCGTCACTTCCCATCCTGTGGGAAGTCAAGACATACACCGTCATGTGAAAGACAACAATCCCATGACTGCAGTCATGGAGCAGGAATTCTAACAGTGCATCCACAGCAGTGACCAGAGGAGGAATGACCGCTGGGAGGATTGCCGAGAGAAGAAACGCCCTGGTGCATCTGCAGCAGCACAACCAGACGCCTTCCTCTGCCTCAGCTGCAACAAAACATGTCTCTCCCTTATTGGTCTCTACAGCCACTGCAGGTGCTATAACTCCCCAGCAGCTGGTCTTCACCCCCAAAAACACACTCCTTCCTCGTCTCCTGAGACAGTGGGATGCCAACAGTATCCTCATGTCCTCTCTCGGTCCTCTCTTCTTCAGCCCAAACATCCCCAACTTCCAGAAGTATTCCTCCTAAGTCTTTGTTTCCAGACCCTTCATTTTCATGGTCTGCCTCCTCTGTGATGGTAACGCTGATCAAAGGAATGTCCAGGCCGGGGCAGCTCTCTTCCCACACTTGGACCCATTTCTCAGTTATTGCAGGCAGAGTAGAGGGATCGGGTGGGAGATAAAGGTTAGGGTGGGGCGGCAGAATTCTGGCTGGCTTTCCTCCCTCTCCTTGCATTCTGACTTTACATTCTCCTGCCCTTGCAAATGCTGTGTTCTTTTCCAAACCTTGCTGGCCGGCTGGCTGGAAGGCCCTTCCCCAAAAAACACACCACGCGGCTTTCCATTGCTTTGTCCAAATCGATACTCACCAAGAAGAAGAAAGATTTGTGTCTTTCCAGACGAAGGGGAAAGTGCTGCCTGGACGGAAAGGGAGGCGGGGGCCCCTGATGTCTCCACCCGACATTCCAGAAGGGTGGAGTAACCGAGAGGACGCTTCCAGGCCCACCAAGTCCACCGCAGGGAGGGAGGGGGGGAAGGGGGTGAAGCCCCTCTGGCACCTTTCCGACACAGTTAGCCAAGCCGTCAAGAACCCAAAGTCACGCTCCCTCCCTATTAAAAAAGTGAGGGGTAGCTTCCAGTCATGATGTATGGAAGTGGTCCATAAAGAAGGCTGATAGCTGAAGAATGGATGCTTTTGAATTCTGGTGCTGGAGGAGACTCTGGAGTGTCCCATGGACTGCAAGAAGATCAAACCGATCCATTCTGAAGGAAATCAGCCCTGAGTGCTCACTGGAAGGACAGATCCTGAAGCTGAGGCTCCAAGACTTTGGCCACCTCATGAGAAGAGAAGACTCCCTGGAAAAGACCCTGATGTTGGGGAAGATGGAGGGCACAAGGAGAAGGGGAAGACAGAGGACGAGATGGCTGGACAGTGTTCTCGAAGCTACCAGCATGAGTTTGACCAAACTGCGGGAGGCAGTGGAAGACAGGAGGGCCTGGCATGCTCTGGTCCAGGGGGTCATGAAGAGTCGGACACGACTAAACGACTAAACAACAACAACAACAGCTCCATGGTCCCAGCAGGAAGATCTCTTGTGGCGTTCTTCAAGAAGGGAGTGCCTGGCTGGGGTTCACTCCTTCCCCCCCCCCCAAAAAAAATTTTTATTCATTTTTTAACACAACTAAACAAACAAACAGAAAAACAAACAATACAAGCGAGTTCTTGTCTTATCCTTATTTTTTCTAAACATTGTTAGGTGAACTTCCCCAAGTCCCCCCATCTGATTTTCATTTTACCTCATCTTTAGCAGTTAACATATACAGTTTTAACCATTTTTTTTATCACACTTACTTTTACCATAAAAATCTTCACATTTTATCACTTACAAATAATACTATTTTAAAAAACACTATCTTCTACTTATAACCCTACAGCCTATATCCACTTCCAAAGCTATTCTAAGATTTAAATATTAACATAATTTTTAAATATTCTTTATTAATTTTTTTAAAAAATAATTTTTATTAACAGGCCAATCACATCAAATCACATCACATAAATTCCGAATTACAAAGCCGAATTTTAAATTTTGTTGAGGGAACCCATATTTCAAGATCCGAAGGGGGATTCTGATCATCTTCTTGCTACTGCGTTAATGTCCAAATCAGTCCAAACAAAGTTCATAATTCTATCCAGACTTATCTTGCTGTTTCCACATCACATCTTGTTCGTATATTTTCTCTTTTTTCTTTATGATCTCTTCTGATAGTCTCCTTAAGCCGTTAAACACCAATAATAATCCTGTGTGAGTTTTTCCGTTCTTCCAGTCCTCAAATCGTGATGGTTTCCATATATCATCACCTTCATAGATAACAGATAACTCTTTCCATCATTAATTACAGAACTCTCGTTCTTAAGTCCCACTGAGGAGTTTCATCCACAATATAAAAACAGCTCTATTTCTCTATTTCTCCTCTCAGACTTAAGTCCTCCGACAGAACTTCCCAATATGGCGACGGTATTTTTAACTGCATCATTCCAAAGCCCTTATACATTCCACGCTCTTCTTAAAACATGCTCTGGTTCAAAAGTTTATCTCCACACAGCCTTAAATCCACAGCTTAAGTCCTTAAAACGACATTTCTGACTTGTGGGTGGGGGGATTCTTGTTTAATCACATAAAGTAAAGAAAGGAAAGTGTTTCCCCCCTCGCCCATCAGTCCCTTTGCCATACTGAGTCTTGGCGTATCTTCTCATGATCTATACTTGTTCCTCCGACTCATCTTGTTTTATCAGAGATCTCTTCTGTTAGCAGTCTTTACTCCCCCTTCTTCCTTGAAATATGTGCATTAGCTTCATCCAAATTATTTCTTTTGAAGTTCTTGCAGCTAGTGGCGCGGATCAGAGACAGCGTCCAGGAGTGCCAAAATCCCACAGGAGGGCATTGTGCCTAGTGCCCCCATCCCCACAAATTCGGGGGTGGTATAGGGCACAGCAGGCAAGGGCAGTCCCCCACCATAATCCAGGGGAAGTAAGGAGGCTATTTACCCCCATCACAGCCTCCAATTTACCTCGTGTGGGTCGGAGAGATGTTATTGTCAGCCATCTTCTGATGCGCCCCTAGTGGTCCCCCATTTTTCAAATATTCTTTAGACTTCTTCCACCGTCTCTTCTCTCTGGTCTCGGAGTCTCCCAGTCAGTTCGGCAAGTTCCATATAGTCCATCATCTTCGTCTTCCATTCTGGGGTTGACTCCTGGCCCAGACAGCCTGTAGGAAGAAGGAAGCAAGCTAACCCCCCCTTCCCTTCAAGGCACAGGAGAAGCCCCCCACTCACTCGCTGCTCCTGAGAGTCAGAAGTGGGAGGTGGTAGTTGGAAAGTAGTTTGGGATTGAGGATCTATCTATCATCTATCTATCTTAGGGTTACCAGACGTCCCTGTTTCCTGGGGACAGTCCCCAGATTTGTGAATAAGTCCCTGGAGAAATTCCATCCCAGGAATGTCCCCGGATTTCATCTAATGTCCCCGGGAAACGATACGATACCATAATCTTTATTGTCATTGTCCCATACAGAACAATGAAATTGAAAAAAAATCTACATCAGACCAACAAGCCTGCTATCCCAGCCTAGTTAGCCCCCTAAAAACTCTGATACCCCATAATTAAATACAATATACTTCCATTGAGACTACCTTACACTGCTTTTAAAACCAAAATCGCAAAAACCAACAGCCCGGAGCAGTTGGCTCTGGCTGGCTTCAGAAACTGCTGGGAAGTCCCCATGTGATGGTGGTGCAGGGACTCAAAGACGCAGCTTCCAGGCTGCCTCCACCTTCCCTGACCCAGCAACTAAGCTGGGAAGGGAGGCTTCACGCTGCCTACTGGAGCAACCCTGATCCCAACTCCTACTTGCGTGCAAGCAGGAGCGGGGCAGGGATCTCTCAGCTGTGAAGGGAGGCTTCACGCTGCCTAACGGAGCTTGCGTGGAAGCAGGAGGGGCAGGGATCTCTCAGTTAGGCAACGGGAAGCCTCCCTTCCCAGCCGAGGGATCCCCACCCCCTCCCACTTGCACACAAGTAGGAATGGGATTGGGGCTGCTCCGATGGGAAGGGAGGCATTGCGCTGCCTGAGAGATCCCTGCCCCCTCCTGCTTGCACGCAAGTAGGAGTTGGGATGGGGCTGCTCCAAAAGGCAGTGTGAAGCCTCTCTTCCCAGCCAAGGGATCCCTGCCCCCTCCTGCTTGTATGCAAGTAGGAATGGGATTGGGGCTGCTCTGATGGGAAGGGAGGCATCACGCTGCCCAAGCCTCGCTGCCGCCGCCACTCTTGGCCCCCTTTCTCCGCCTTCCATGCCTGACCCACGGCACACCACTTCCCCACCACCACCACAGAAGAACCAACTACTCAGGGGCTGCCCAGGTTCATGGAGAAAGGAGATAGAAGCCTCGGAGGAAGGGGAAACGTGGCGGTTGAGGTCAAGGTGGCGGCCGCCCCTCTGCCACCGCCATCACTGCAGGATCATCGTCCAAAACGCGTCGTATTTAATGAATGAATGAATGAATGAATGAATTAAAGTGTCCCCGGATTCATTGAAAAAAAAATCTGGTAACCTCTATCTATCTATCTATCTATCATCTATGATCTATCTATCATTATCTCTCTATCACCTATCTATCTATCTATCTATCTATCTATCTATCTATCTATCTATCTATCATCTATCTATCTATCTATCTATCTATCTATCTATCATCTATCTTTCTATCTATCTTTCTATCTATTTATCATCTATCTATCATCGATCTATCTGTCTGTCTGTCTATCTATCTATCTATCTATCTATCTATCTATCTATCATCGATCTATCCGTCTGTCTATCTATCTATCTATCTATCTATCTATCATCTATCTATCTATCTATCTATCTATCTATCTATCTATCTATCTATAGCTATTTATCTATCTATCTAGGGGGGTGGGATTTCATTTCCCCCGCAGTAACAGGGCAACATCTTTTACTTGATCCTATGCTAGCCCAGCTGTCAGTGTAAAACGTTAACAATCCACATGTCACGATAAACCGCAGGTCTTCTTTCTTATGACAGCAGTGAGACAAATCCCGTATTTTTCTGCATATAAGGTGAGGATTTCTTATTAGAAAATGACGTGGAAAATTTGGGGTCGTCTTATACATGGAGAGTGCATAGGGTGGACTGGCGACTGGTTGCTGCCGCAAGCAGGTGATTGTCATCAGCGAAAGGGCGGGTGATTGGTGATTGTGGCAATTGTTGATAGGCTGGCGCTGTGGCAATTGGGGTGCGATTGACGGCTGCTGGCGGTGATCGGGCAGTCAATTGGTGGCTTCGGCGGCACTCGTTATTGTCAACGAAGGTCAGGCGGGTGAGTGATTTTAGGCAACCCCCCACCCCCCAAAAAGCTCAAAAACCATGGGCAATCCTCCCCCCAAAAAGCTCAACAACTCTGGGCGATCTCAATTTGTAGTCCCCCAAAATAGGGGGCATCGTATACACAGGGGCGTGTTATACGCGGAAAAATACGATCATTGCTTCCAGTTGGGGGGCCGGCAGCCCCACACACACCTTCAAAACCTGGACCCAACAAGTGTGGAATATAGCACTTAAGAGGCGCTTAAATTCCCCATCAGAGGATGGTAAGAGGAAGAACAAAGAAAGATTGGCTTGATCCATATGTTCTCAATTTACTTCATTTATTACCAACAATACTGTAATTTAGCAGCCATTATGGAGAAATTATCTTAATGATTTAGATTGAAGTGTGCCCTGTGGGTGTGAGCTTAATCTGTAATGTAAAAAAAAATCTGAGCTTGCTTTGATGCTCACAAGACTGTTGTAAGATGACACTTTATGGTTTAGTAATTGTTTTTAAAATTTTCGTTATGAGGAAGTCCGTTCCAATGTCGAACGGCTCTTGCCATCAGAAAGTTATTCCCGAAGTTGAGATGGAATTTCCTTTCTTGTGAATCCATTACATGAAAGGCAATTCCAACTCAGCATTGGGACCACCACTAAAAAGACCCTGTCATTGGTCAACGCCAGCTGGGCTCCACCAGCAGGACTTCCCCATTTTATTTTATTTTATTTTTATAAATTTTATTTCAGTTTTCAAAAAATTACAAATACGCACCTTACCATCACATACTTCCAATACAAATACATATTAGTCTTCCCTCCCCAACCCTTTTGTGGTTTCTTATCTTATTTAAATATTTAACACTACATTTTTCCACTTTATTCCATTTTAAAGTTATTCTACAATTAATCTTGATAATACTTTTAATTGCTTGATTTGAGTTGACCTTACTAATGCCCTTACTTGCATGCCATGATTTTTCAAATATTCCACAAATGTTCCCCACTCTTTAATAAAAATAAAAATAATTCCTCTTGGTTTCTTACCACACCCATTTATTTTGCCATTTTGGCATAATCCATCAATTTAATCTCTTGATTGGAACAGCATCTCCTTCCACCTTGGGGCAAATACCATTCTGGCTGTGGAATACAAATTTTGGTTCCCCCAAAATGAGGTCTTGCAGGCACCCCAGGCCAGCTGATTGCCAGGGAAATTGCTTTTTAAATGTGCAGGGCAAGGAAATGATTCGCCTGACAGTCATTGCGATGCTAGGGGATTGACAGGTGCTCACCTGCCAAACTTGGCTGGTGGGGGAGGTGAACATCTGGCTTCCCAGCCAAATCGGATCCCCGCTCCAACTAGAGGGGATTTTGCCTCCCCTGTGCCGTGCATCCACCTCTGCCATAGAGCACACCTGGAGTTTAGAAGGAATGTGGGCAACCTTTTGTGGTGTTGGGCAAGCCGGGCATTGACATGCTAGCCCAGTGGTACCCAAAGTGGGCTATAGCAGCCCCTCAAGGGCAGCGGGACTACCTAGAAGGGGGCTAAGAGGCAGAGTACACTGAACTTTGGAACTCGCTTTCTCAAGGAGTCCCTGGGTGGCTTTAAAAGAGGATTAGACAGATGTCCCAGTTTTAATCTCTTTTAGCATTTTAACTTCTTGTTATGTTTTAAACCAGGGTTCTTCGTTTTCTTGTTTTGTCTTTTTGTGATATGTTTTGACGTTGTTGTTTCTGGAATCGAGTGGTGTATAAATTTTATGAACGAACAAAATGAATGAAGGAATAATAGGTATCCGCTCTTGACTCTGAAAGGAGGCTGCCTCCTTCTGGCCAAGCCTTGGCATTACACTGAAGCAGCCGGCCAGGGTGCAGTGCCCTTCCTTTGCAGGATGGAATGGGCCCTGGTGTGGGTGCTGGCCGGCCGCAGGGCACGTGCCCTCCCATATGCTCAGCAGGAGCACAGCCAAGGTGGCCTAGGAGGTGACATCAGGAGCTGTGAGCCGAAAACCCCCAGGATCAAACCTCCCACCAACACAAGCTCACCAACCAAGTGCTGTTTTTCATCTCTCTCTCTCTCTCTCTCTCTCTCTCTCTCTCTCTCTCTCTCCCTATCCCTATCCCTATCCCTATCCCTATCCCTATCCCTATCCCTAATCCCTCCCTCATTGCCACTGTTCTCCAATATGGAGATGAGAATAATAGCTCCTTTCGGGAACTCCCTGCCTATTGAGATGGGGAAGCTATTTAACCCCTTCTAAACTCTCCAAAATGTACAAAACTGCCCCCAATATATGTTGGAGATATGGAGAATCAGGTGGAACAATGCTCCACATGTGGTGGGTTTGTAAAAAGTTCAAATCCTTTTTATTGGGTATTACAGTTCAAAAGCACCGTATTATTGGGTATTACGGTTCAAAAGCACGTCAAAGTGCAAGTAGATAAATAGGTACCACTCCAGCAGGAAGGTTTCCGTTTCTGTGCGCTGCTCTGGTTCGCCAGAAGCGGCTTAGTCATGCTGGCCACATGACCCAGAAGCTGTACGCCGGCTCCCTCGGCCAATAAAGTGCCGCAACCCCAGAGTCGGCCACGACTGGACCTAATGGTCAGGGGTCCCTTTACCTTTACCTTTTTATGGTGCTGGATTTCCTCAATGCTTTCTCCCTTTTTCTCCTGTTTTTCCCCAGGAGTGGGTACCTGAATGTTGCATCCAAGAAGCAAAGGTGAGTTCTTGTGGTCCAGCCCTTTGTCTCAAGACTGTCATGTTTGCGTCCCAGGGATGCTCCAAGCGATAGCTCCTTTGGCTTCTCTTGCAGAAACTCCGTTACAGGGAAGACTTTCCTGTCCATGTGCTTAGGAATCCTCCTATGGAACCCAAATCTGCCTCCCTCTGGCTTGGGCCCATTCCTCTTAGCTTCAGCTGAGCATTCCACCTCTTCTTTCTGGCCTCCTTTTAAATAAGAATATAAATAGTGCTGCCTGGATCAGGCCAGTGGCTCATCTCTCACAACGGCCAACCAGCTGCCCCAATGGGAAAAAGCCCACAAGCAGGAACTCAAGCACAATAATTTTGTTATACAGTGGTACCTCTGGTTGCGAACGGGATCCGTTCCAGAGGCCCGTTCGCAACATGAAAAGTGTGCAGCCTGAAGCACTGTATCTGCGCAGGTGCATGGCGCCATTTGGCACTTGTGCACATGCACAAAGCGTGATTTAGTGCTTGTGCGCATGCGTGAGCAACGAAACACAGAAGTAACCCTTCCCGCTACTTCCGGATCGCCGCACCACGCAGCCTGAAAAAACATAACATGAAGCAAACGTAATATGAGGTATGACTGTACTATTTTAACTTTGGTTTGTTTAAAAGTTTTTCTTGTTTTTGTAAACTGTTTTGAGAGTTTTGGTGGGTTGTTGTTTTTTTACAACCAAGCAGTGTATAAATTTTATGAAATAAAAATAATAGATAAAAATGAGAGCAGCTCTCCCCTCCTGCGATTCAAAGCATCTGGTATTCAGAAGCACCACTGCCTCCAGCTGTGGAAGCAGAGCCTAGTGCAGCAAATATTTACAAACTCAACTCTTTTATCGTTTTAAAAGCATCACAGCACAACCCTATACATCTCCCATTGAATTTGGAAGGACTTAGAAAGTTTGCCTTTTGAAGAAAGGACTCAAGATGGTTTGTTTCTCTCAAAACCGCCTTTTCCAGGAGACGACTGGGAGGTTTCAGAGGGATGTTGTTGTTGTTGAGTCGTTTAGTTGTGTCTGACTCTTCGTGACCCCCTGGACCAGAGCACGCCAGGCCCTCCTGTCTTCCACTGCCTCCCGCAGTTTGGTCAAACTCATGCTGGTAGCATTGAGAACACTGTCCAACCATCTCGTCCTCTGTCATCCCCTTCTCCTTGTGCCCTTCATCTTTCCCTACATCAGGGTCTTTTCCAGGGAGTCTTCTCTTCTCAGGAGGTGGCCAAAGTCTTGGAGCCTCAGCTTCAGGATCTGTCCTTCCAGTGAGCACTCGGGGCTGATTTCCTTCAGAATGAATAGGTTGGATCTTCTTGCTGTCCATGGGACTCTCAAGAGTCTCCTCCAGCACCAGAATTCAAAAGCATCCATTCTTCGGCAATCAGCCTTCTTTGTGGTCCAGCTCTCACTTCCATACATCACGACTGGGAAAACCAGGGCTTGAACTATACAGACCTTTGTCGGCAAGGATGGTAGGCATTCTTTCTTCAGGCTGGCAGGACTAATGGATGATGGCCCCTGCTTCCTATCCTTTCTTGGATGCTTCCCATTCCCATTTCCCTTCGTCTTTTTCCCCACTGGGGCCTCCAGCAAAGGAAGACTTCCCATCTTGCAGCTGGGCTTGACTGCTCCTTCCTCTGTGCCCTCGGAGATTGCACGCCTCAGCCCAGCTGCTCCCACGATTCGCACGCGATCACCTCGCCTCGTAGCATCGCACGCCCAGAAGGATCCGTCTTGGTTTCCTTTCCCCGCTTGTGAGGCTCCTTGCAACCTGCTTGCGACCTTCTGGGAATGCAAAAGCGTCTTGGCTCTGAGCCAGGAAGCAGGAAAGCCCTGGCGTGCAAGTTTACTCCAAGGCACACAAATCACGCTGGCAGGCAAGATTCCTGAACAATGGTGATGTCATTTGGGGAAAAGGGCTGGGGAGAGTAGGGCTGACTTTCCCCTGCTCTCCTGAAAACCCTTGCAGGCCTCATTGACGCTTCCAGTCTAGAGCTAAACTGGTTCTCCAGGCTTAGGTCCCAATGCAGAAGTATGCAAGGCTCTTCAGCACATTGGGCACACAGAGGGTCGTGGTGCGCAATGATGGCTTTCAGTTTTTATCAGGTTTTTTATTTATTTATTATTATTATTATTATTATTATTATTATTATTATTATATTATACCACTCTATACCTGTGTGTCTCAGGGTGGTTCATATAAAAAGATCACAGTATATAAAATAAAAGCAATAACCCAATAATACACACACACCCCCCCCCAAGAGCCACAGTTTAAAAGGGTATGGTCAGGTCAACCAAAGGCCTGGTTAAAAAGGAACGTTTTTGCCTGGTGCCTAAAGGTGTGTAATAAAGGCATCCAAGGTTGTGGGACTCACTCTTTCTCTCTCTCTCTCTCTCTGTATATATATATAATTAGTTTTTTAGCATATCATTTTCAACTGCTATTTAACATACTTTTCTATCTTGTGATCACAAGGTCTGAGTTGTTTCTTAGGAGACTATTGAGGGCTGTGTTCCCCCTCCATTCCTTATGAGGAACGGCTAAGGGAGCTGGGCATGTTTAGCCTGGAGAAGAGGAGGTTAAGGGGTGATATGATAGCCATGTTCAAATATATAAAAGGATGTCACATAGAGGAGGGAGAAAGGTTGTTTTCTGTTGCTCCAGAGAAGCGGACACAGAGCAATGGATCCAAACTACAAGAAAGAAGATTCCACCTAAACATTAGGAAGAACTTCCTGACAGTAAGAGCTGTTTGACAGTGGAATTTGCTGCCAAGGAGTGTGGTGGAGTCTCCTGCTTTGGAGGTCTTTAAGCAGAGGCTTGACAACCATATGTCAGGAGTGCTCTGATGGTGTTTCCTGCTTGGCAGGGGGTTGGACTCGATGGCCCTTGTGGTCTCTTCCAACTCTATCATTCTATGATTCTATGATTCCATTGTAAATGCCTCTGAATGCCAACTGCTGGAAACTGCAGGAGGAGAAATGCTCCTGTGCTCCGGTCCTGCTTTTGAACATCTTATCCCCCCCCCCCCCACACACACACTTAGTACTCTTCCCATACAAAATCTCTCACCTTCTGAAATGGTGGAACTCCTAACATGTGATTATTCTGACTGTGTAGATCCACACAGTCCACCAAGCTGGTACCCTCCAGATGTTTCAGGGATGCTGACTGGGGAGATGGAAACTGTAGCCCAAAACATCCAGGGAGCACTCGATTGGTAAAGGCAGGTGCAGATTGTCTCTTGGGGTGCAACCAGTTCTTGCATCATCACAATCGTGGCCATTAAGAGATTTGGGGAACTTGAAAACACAGGGATTTCTTTGTGCCCTGTTGAGTGGCCCTAGAAAAGCAGCTGTTTCATATATATATAGGGTTTTTTTAACATATTTTTTCCAACAATCATATAACATAACATCTTATCTTATACAATGTTTTAGACTTCCGTCAACACCTCTGGTGATTTCCCATTCTTTATCACTTATTCTGCATTTCTTAATTTCTCTATTACTCTTAATTATCATTAACTAACAATTCTCCTCATAGTCTTTCTTGAAATATTTCAAATAGTCCTCCTTACAAAACTTCCTGCAGTCCTAGGAGCTTAATCTGTTCATTACAACTGCTTTTCAAATAGTTCGTGTATATTTACTCCAGTCTTCTAAGAATCTCTGGTCCTGCAGGTTTCGAATCCTTCCTGTTAATTTATCCAGTTCTGCATAGCCCATCAATTTCATCCGCCATTCTTTTGTCGATAATTCTTCTTGCTTCCATTTTTGTGCCAATAATATTCTTGCTGCCGAAAAGCAGCTTCCATTTTTGTGCCAATAATATTCTTGCTGCCGAAAAGCAGCTGTTTCCTGCAGATTTCCCCCTGCGCTGGGCTGCGGAATAGAGGGTTGCACAGTGGTGCTCACTGGTCAGATCACGGTCTTTGCCAAAGCCTTCCTATCCCCGCTTCTGTCTCTGGCCAGGTCTGCGCCCGTTGTGGAGGGGCCCTGCATCCAGGATCCTGCCCACCCGTTCTCCTGCACCATCCACCAGGCCATCTTCTGGTCCGGCTACTGGATCAACGTGACGGAGGTGAATCCACTGGGCTCCAACTTTCACCTCCTGAACGTCATCATGCAAGGCATCAGTAAGTCCTGTCCTTTGGAGGGGGGGAGGCACAGCAATGTCCTGGTTTTGCCGGAGCCATTTTCTTTGGTCCAGATCGAGTAGGCAGGGTGGAGTATTTCAAAGGCAGCTCTCTTCTTTCATTCCAGGAGTGATGCTTCTTCCAAACTATGTGCCCACCATCAGTCCAAAGCTGAGATCAGATAGGGCGGCGTTTCCAGGGCTGGCCAGCCAATCTCAAGGAAAGGGCTTCCTATTGGTGTTTTGCAACTTTGACCTGTTGCAGGACCTTAGCCAGACCTTAGCAGAGCATGTGCAGAGTTCCAGAAAGCAATCAGTTACAGGAAGGATGGACGAAGCAGGAAAAAGACGCTGCTACTAGTAACTTGGTTACTTAGAGGTGTTTATTATTTACAGCAGACTCTACAAGTTACAGTGGTACCTTGGGTTAAGAACTTAATTCATTCCGGAGGTCCGTTCTTAACCTGAAGCACCACTTTAGTTAATGGGGCCTCCTGCTGCCACTGCACCGTCGGAACATGATTTCTGTTCTCATCCTTAAGCAAAGTTCTTAACCCGAGGTACTATTTCTGAGTTAGCAGAGTCTGTAACCTGAAGTGTCTGTAACCTGAAGCGTCTGTAACCCGAGGTACCGCTGTACTATATACAAGAACAGATACATATACGGACGTTTACTAGCTGTCTCTCAACAAACTCCAAACGACTCTCAGAACCCAGAACACCACCCTATCCAGTCAGTAAGGTCATAAGTCATCATGCCTGTGTGAGACTTCAACCAGTGGTAGAGCTGTATCCAAGGTCCAATAACTCCTCTCGGCTCAGTCATCCTTGGCTTTCGGCCAACTTCTAATTGCTTTTTGTGAAGCTGCACAGAATGGCACGTAGTCCAAATCCCAACACTGCCCACCTCCAGCGCTTGCAACACCCCTCTGTTTTGTCCCCCAGTCAAGCCAGACCCACCAGAGCATCTTCGGGTAGAGCCAGTGCCTTCAGCGCCCAACCAGCTGCAGGTGAGCTGGGAATACCCTTCCAGCTGGACCAAGGAGTTTCACTTCCTGCTCAAGTTCCGCGTGCGATACCGACCCGTCACCTCCACTTCCTGGGCTATGGTGAGTTGAGGACAGCAGGAGCGGATGGAGCCCAGGGCTTATGCTCAGAAAGAGGAGTGTTGCTTGCCCGCTTCTGAAACTGTGGCTCAGCTGCCTGGCATTGGCCTGTTGTCAAATTATTATTTCATTGCTCTTGTTGTCTGCTGAATTTGCCAGTCCCATTACCTAGCAAAGGATCCAGGAGGACCCCCAAGCTACTCGCCCAGTCCTTCAGAGGGAGGGTAACCCCATCAAGAGCAGGCGATCTCCCATCTATCTGGTCTCGGGAGCCACCCACTAACAGTGGGTCAGTCTTATCTAGGTTGAGCATCAGACTGTTGGCTCTCATCCAGTCCGTCACTGAGGCAAGACAATGGTCCAGCACTTCCAATGCCTCACCTGCAGATGTTAAAGGAGAAGCCAAGCTGGGTGTCATCAGCAGCAATCTGTGTTGTATTTGTTAGCGTTGAATGCCAACATTGGTATCTTGGTCACAACAGCAATGACCTTATGAATGTCCTTGTTGCCAGAACTCCATTGTCCCATCACCTTCTCCTCCAAAAATATCTGGATTTAAATGCAAACTTCTGTTAACTAACAATAAAGTCTCCTTGATTCTTAGTATCTCTGTGAATCTCCACTGGCAGCTCTTTCCCCAAATTCCATGCAACCTCTGTTTAGCCAGCTGTGCTCAGGGTTTTGTGGAGAGGTTGTGAGCTTGTGAGTTTAGCACAACTAGATGGGCCAATGGTTTGCTTCTGTATTTATGAGGTTCTTATCAGGGCTTCCCTTCCAAGAAGACCGGTCCTGGCGGACAGGATCTGCCCCAAGGTCATTTATCCACCGTCGCCAATCTTGAAGTATGTGTCCGCAGGGGCTCACGGCTCACAGATCTATGGCCTGCTGTTGGTTGGTGGCATGAGCTGAGAGCACCCCTCCCAAAAACAGAAACAAAAAAACTGCCTAACAGGGTGCCACATTCTGGGAAGCAGAGAGTAGGGGTCTCATCCTGCAGGTGCCCATTGTGTGTGTCCCGGATCTGCAGGTGGAGACGGCCAACGTGTCCGAGGTGATAACAGACGTCTTCCTGGGCTTGCTGCATGTGGTCCAGGTGAGCGCAAAGGACTTCCTGGATGCTGGGAGCTGGAGCGAGTGGACCCCTGAAGCGTGGGCCATGCCGGCCACTGGTAAGCAGCCCTCACAGCTGGGGGGGGGCATGTGCCTTGTTTGAAGGAAGCACTTTGCAAGGGGGTTCCAAGCACATACCATAACCTCACGTTTGTAGACGTTGCAAAGCTTGCAGCATTGAGCAGAAGAGACGTTAGCGGGGAGACCTGGAATTTCTGCATGGCGGAGCTTCCCAAGGGCTCAGGCGGCTTCCTGGATGGGGCCGCAGTGCAAATAAAGTGGATTAAAACACAAGGACTCATCTACACTTAAATTTTGCTCTGTGCTTTCTTGACTCAGGTCTGCACTTTCCTGGTCTGTGTCTGAGCATTTGTTTTTGTTTGTTTGTTTGTTTGTTTGTTTGTTTGCCTGCCTCAGTGCTTTCCCCAGGAAAACCCATTCTTTAACACAGAATCGAAACAAACAGCAATTTGGGATTTCTGCATATATATTTTCCATGGTAAAGAGTGGGTTTTCGTGGGGAAAGCAACAAGGCAAAAAAAAATGCTTTATTAATGCTTGGGCAGGGAGCTTTGAAATGCAGACCCCTACCTAGAAAAGTGACACAAAAGGAAGTCTGGGTGTGTCCTGAATTGCTACATTTCCACTTTAAAAGGAAGAAGAATTGGACTTTTTTTACTGTTTGCCAACTTGGCCAAGAAGCTTTTACCGGGTGACCTTGGGCCAATCACTGCCTTTCAGTCTAACCTACCTCACAGAGTTGTTGTGTGGATTAAATGAGGAGGGTGGGAGCCATAATTCTGTCATCTCCTCCCCAGGACAAACTTTGGTATCCAGTGAAACAGCCACTGCAGAAAGCCCAGCGGAGGAGCCTTCTCTGGCCCCCAACAATGGGCCCATTGGTAGGTCTCTCATTCTCAGGCCCAGAACGGGGGGGGGGGGGGGGGCATTATCTGACCTTTAAATGCAAAGGGGCTGAGCACAGGGATGGGGCTGGTATTTCCTTGTTTCCAAAGGCTGCTCTCTGCAACCCAACTGTGTTCGTGAAACAGAAGACCCCCCCTGGGAAGGTCAGTGGCCAAAGGGGCCTCATCCCCAGAGAGTGCTCTGTGCCAGGAGGAGAGGACAGCAGCTAGAGGGGGGGGAAGGGAGAGGGGAATATGAGAGAGTGAGTGAGGGGGGGGAAACTTCCAACATTCCTCTTTTTTGGATGTCCGCAAATTCTAGTATTATTCATTCATTCATTCATTCATTCATTCATTCAATTTATATTTGTACAAAGCCCTCAGGGCAGCGTACAACGTTTATACAGCACAATAATAAAAACATAATAATGCACAGCATAATCATAAAATCATAACAACAGTCTCCGCCCCCATTTAACAGGCCATCGGTTATTGAAGGGCCGAAGGGCAAAGAGCAATGTCTGGTGCCTAAAGACCAGGTGAGCCTCTCTGTTAGGAGAGAGGGAGGAAAACTTGGCCCTCTCCACTTTCCCCAGGCCAGGCATTGTTTATGAACTTCCATTGCATTGTCTTTGGGCATGAGCTGTGTCCTGTAAGGGTCCCCGTGGCCTCTCTGCACCCATCCTGCTCACCCAAGACCCTGGGCTTTGCAGCAGATCCGTGATCCCGGCCCATTCACCCTTCTGTCCTGTGTTTACTGTCCAGACACTTAATTCTGAGACCATTGAACCCACCTGCTATGGACAGTGGTGGTTCTGGCTTCGTTCCAGTCCAGCCATTCAAGACAGGGCTGCTTCTCAGACCTCAGCCTCTCCGTGGGGTCCTGGTAGATAACATTGCAGGATCAGGCATGTGTAGGTCTTGCCCTGGACCTGGGCAGTGATGGAGGGCACGTCCTTTACAGAGGCTGCCCGCAAAGCCTCCCCTTGTGCTGGGCCCGGGGGTAACCCATTAAACGCAGTCCAGGTCCGATCCAGAATCCAAAGGTTCCACTGGGAGTCAGTCCGATAGCACCAAGGCAGGACACGAGGCAGGAAACCAGGCAAGGACAGGTACAGGATCTCAGGCAGGTTCCAGCAAGCAGCAATGTTGCTCCCACAACCTGGGGTGGGATCCGACAGCCATTTATCTTTGTCGGGGTAATGGCCGGTCCTGATCCCCTGGCGACTCACCTCCCTGTTTTGCCCGAAGGCGAGCATTCCTCCTGTGAGTACTCAGGTCTCTCCTTCTCTCAAACCTCAGTCTCTGCAGCTCAGGAGACGTCGGTGGGTGAATAGACCCAGGGGCCGCCTCAGCCTCCCCTGACCCAACCGGTAGTGGAGCAGCTGTAAGCGATGGCCCAGCTGGAGGCATCAAGGGAATCTCCATATCTCGAGCCAGGGCAGGATCAGGCCCCTGACTCGGCCCAGCTGGTGTTTGTTGCAGGGGAACCTGTGCAGACTGGGACTCTTCAGGATCAGGCCCCAGACTTGGTTCATATGATGCCTGAGGCAAAGGATCCGGTGCAGACTGAGACTCCTCTGGTTCTGAGTCCGAGCCCGAGTCCCAGGCCATCACACCCCTTTCCCTTCTGCCCCTAACAGGCCACAGCGACCCCACAGAGAAGGTGGCGGTTCTGGTGTCGCTGGGCATCTTTGCCTTCTTCGTCCTGGCAGTGATTCTGGTCTTCGCCTTTCTGATGTGGTAAGTGTGATTTCACCCTTCTCTCCGGAGGGGATGAGGCCCTTCCTTTCCAAAACTTCTGCTGGAGCACCTGGCTTGGGAAGGAGCAGTTCCATATTTGGGGGGCCTCCGAGCCCTCAAACCCTGGCTTCTGCCCTTGGCGCGGCTGTATCAGCGGGTGTGGCTCAACCTACGGCGATGGGAGGCGGGGCCTGCTCTGTGGTGGCCCCCCAGTTGTGAGCAGGGATGGGGGAGAGATATGAGTCTGCTCACGCTGGCAAGCCAGCCTACCGGATTTGCACTTTCAGAAACAGTGCCCAAATCAAAACGCAGGGCCACATCTCTGAATTTTGCAGTGGGGTTCTCCAGTCAAGTAATGTGTACTCTGGGATAAAGTGTGGATAAAAATGCATTTATTAGGGGAAATCACTTTGTAAAAATATGTGCGTTAGGGGAAGTTACCTGTGGGTAATGGCCGGTGGGAAGTCTTGACAGGGGAAAGGTCTGACTGCCACTTCCAGCCCCACATCATGCAGGGGGTTAGGATGGATAACCCTTTGGACCCCTTTCAACGCTACAATTCTGTGATTGTGTCCCTGCCCCGTCCTCTGCCCAGCCTGGCCTGTTGTGTTTCACTGGCTGGAATCCACCCCGATTCTGGAGACCGTCCACCCAAAACAAGACGCAAATTGGTTGTGTCTCCAAGGCTGGAGCTGGTGGGAGAGTCAGAATAAAGGCTTCCAGTTCCGGGGAAGGGAAGTCCAGATGGGCAGAGAGGGGGCTGGACTGGGTTGGCCTTGCTTGGAAGAGCCTCAGAAAGGCCCTGCCAGAGCAGAAGGCAGAACACAGCGAACTGCCACAACCTGGGCAGTTCATTCATTTAGATCAGCGGCTCCCAAACATTTTTGGGCCACTGTCCTCTCGGTTCCATGAGCTCATCTCTAGGCCCCTAACACCACCCAATACCCTATAAAAAGCGTTACAGTTTGCACAACCCACTAAGGAAGGCAGTAACACAATCAAATCCAAAACAGTAGCAATGTTATGCACCTTTATTGAAAATCAAATTTAAACTGTTTAGTTTAATGCAGCAAAACGGATGCACTTGATTTGGCCATGCCAACTTTTAAAAGTCTCTAGCCATTCACACCTCCAGCCTCCCCCGCCCCCGCTGCCCCCTTGCCTATTTGCACCCCACCCCGGTAATCCCCCCCCCCCAGCTAGTGTGGCCAGAGTACCACGCACTCTGGGAACCACCGATTCAGATTTATAAAAATATATTTGCAGACAGCCCCCTCCTGTCAAATATCAAGGTGGCATACAAACAAATCTAGGGCATTTTAAAAGGGGGGGGGGATATTGTTGTTTTCTATTATTATGTCATGCATTTTGTTTATATGCTGTAAGCCACCCTACAGTCTTCGGATGGAGAGCGGTATATAAATTTAATAAATCATCATGTTAAAAAGTGCAAGAACGGAAAAACCAAAATCCTATGAAAACAATACAAAACAATTGTAGAATTGTAGAGTTGGAAGGGGTCCTGGGGGTCATCTAGTCCAACCCCCTGCAATGCAGGAATCTCAGCGAAAGCACCCATGACAGACGGCCACCCAACCTCTGCTTAGAAACCTCCAAGGAAGGAGAGTCTATCACCTTGCAAGGGAGACCTGTTCCACTCCCGAACAGCTCTCATGGTCAGAAAGTTCCTACTGGTGTTGAGTCAAGATTTCTTGCGATTTGAATCCATTGGCCCTGGTCCTCGCCTCCAGAGCAGGAGAAGACATGGTCTCCCCACCTTCCATGGGGCAGCCCTTCTGATAGTTGCAGATGGTTAGCCCACGTCCTCTCAGTTTCCTTTCTTCCAGGCTAAACATGCATCCCATGGCTAAGCGCCCCCCGCCTCAATTCTCTCCCCTCCCCATCTTTCCCAGGGTCCGAATGAAGAAGCACAGCAAAGAGGCCACGAAAAACCACGACCTCCTTGCCGCTGCCATCCACATGAAGGCCTTGCCCAGTGAGTACAGCACCTTGTGGGGAGGGCGAGGAAGGGGAGGGGAACAAGATGCCCCCCCAAGAGGGGGTGGGGCAGGAGCATCTCCACCTCAGAGTGCACAGACCTCCTCTGGCTGGAAGCCTCCCTCTGGCATTGTCCTGGCGCCCGCAGGATCAGGCCACCCTCTTGCTGGCTGCTGACTATTCAAGGCCGTCTGAATTTGGGTGGGTTTCCTTATTTATTCCCGCTTCCCTTGTCAGGGGCTGGGCCTTGATTCTGGGGGGGGGGGGTCAACCCTACCTGGACTTCTGTTTACCTGAAAACAGAAGATCCGCCACCCCTTTTAAACTCTAAAAGCATGGTCCATTCTCTCTGAGACGATCACTCTGTGCATGCTCAGGAGTAGTCTTGTCTCCTTTCCCCTTTATATCTCTGACATAAAAAGGTAAAGAGACCTCTGACCATTAGGTCCAGTCGTGGATGACTCTGGGGTTGCAGCGCTCATATTGCTTAACTGGCTGAGGGAGCTGGCGTACAGCTTCCGGGTCATGTGGCCAGCAGGACTAAGCCGCTTCTGGCGAACAAGGACCGACATTCTGATCGGACTTAATTTGGGATGCACAGCTGGGCAAATCTCCCTGCTGATGCATCCCCTCCATATTTGTCCAGACGCCCCTGGCACCTGCCTGAAGGCTGTGAGTTCCAGGGTGGGGACTGCAGAGAGGGGGTTCTGCTGCAGACAAACCGGTCTGGAAACGCATCCTCCCCCCACTTTGGCCTGCAGAATCCCAAAGGGGCTTCTTGCCGGGAGAGTCCTGCCGGCCGAGGCCTCGTCTGGCTGGTTTCAGAGGTGGGTAAAGAGACACGGGTAGCGCTGTGGGTTAAACCACAGAGCCTAGGACTTGCCCATCAAAAGGTCAGCGGTTCGAATCCCCACGACGGGGTGAGCTCCTGTTGCTCGGTCCCAGCTCCTGCCAACCTAGCAGTTCAAAAGCACACCAGTGCAGGTAGATAAATAGGTACCGCTCTGGCGGGAAGGTAAACGGCATTTCCGTGTGCTGCTCTGGCTCGCCAGAAGCGGCTTAGTCCTGCTGGCCACATGACCCAGAAGCTGTACACCGGCTTCCTCGGCCTGTAGAGTGAGATGAGCGCCGCAACCCCAGAGTTGGCCACGACTGGACCTAATGGTCAGGGGTCCCTTTACCTAAAATGTTCCACACAGAGCTGCCTGGCCATTCCTGGGAGCCCAGCCATGTAGACGTTGCCAGCTTGCAGCATTGAGCAGAAGAGACATTAGCAGGGAGATTTGGGATTTGTGCAGATCCTGCGAGACGGAGCTTCCCAAGGGCTCAGGCGGCTTCCTGGATGGGGCTGCAGCAAAGAACCGCCTGCAGGCTAGCAGATTTCATAGAATTGCAGAGTTGGAAGGGACCCCTGGAGATCATCTAGTCCAACCCCCTGCAATGCAGGAATCTCAACTAAAGCATCAACTGCTGCAGGGAGCACAGGCGAGGCATGCAGGACGGAGGACTCTAGTCCTCGGTGTGGCTGCTGGTCTGCCTGATGTCAAGAGGCTCTCCTCTGGTTTTTCCTTCTCCCTGCACGTCGGTTGTTTGGTTTTCTCTATTGCCCTCTTAGTTCTCATTCATTTATCCCATAAATCTATACACAGCTTGAATTTCTTTTTTAAAAAAAATAAAATATCAAAGTGGTTTACAAAGAGAGTAAAACAGTAACCCGACAGAGGGCCTTCTCAGTAGTGGCACCCACCCTGTGGAATGCCCTCCCATCAGATGTCAAAGAGATAAACAACTACCTGACATTTAGAAAACATCTGAAGGCAGCCCTGTTCAGGGAAGTTATTAATGTGTGGTATTTTAATGTATTTCTAATCTTTGTTGGAAACCGCCCAGAGTGGCTAGAGAAACCCAGCCAGATGGGTGGGGTACAAATAATAAATTATTATTATTATTATTATTATTATTATTATTATTATTATTATTATTATTATTATTAAATTATCTGTAAAAGCAACTCTTTAAAATGTGCAAAAGATGCAATCGGAAATAGACTCAAAACCCATTAAAACTCATATCAACTTTCTAAACTTCTGGGCGGGATTGTTGAACCGGAGATCTTTTTAGCAAGCGCTGGAGAACAGTAATGTTGTCACTGAGAAAAATCTGCAATAGTTTAAAACACACAGAAAGCTAAAATTCTCAAACAAACAAAAACTCACACCAGTTTCTTGGGAAACTCAGTCGGCTTGTCGAAGCAAGAATGTTTTTCTCAGGCGATTCTATGACTGTTCCTCCTTCTCTCTTTCCCCCCTGCAGAAGCTCAGATCTTGTAGCAAGGACCCCTCCCCCCTCCCCACTGGCAGCAGACCCCCCACGCCAACAAGAGGGACATCAACGCCACTGACCTCGCCAGTCGCAGCTACATATTGACTGGGGGGGCACTGAAGATGCCCCTCTACTGACCCCACCACCATGGAAGGACTCACTTGGGAAAGAAGCTCATCAACAGGACATATGGGGTGGTGTATTGGCCCTGGGGGGCACCCCTGCTGGCTGAGCACCAGCCCCTCCAAGACCTCCTCTTCTCCCCCTGTTTCCACATGCAGACTGAATGCTGTTTTGGGACTGACCGACAGCCTCTGGACAGCTAAGGAGGAGGAGAATGTTGAGATTTCGTTGCCCACCGAGCCTGGCAGAGGGCGTCAGCGCCAGTAGGTGTTGGCTGGCACAGCTTGGGGCAAAAGGACCACACAAACCCCCAGTCTGGTGCCCCCATCACCCGCAAGGAGCCAGAGCATGACTCTTGGGACAGGGGGACTTTTGGGGTACACTGCCCTTCCCTCCACGGTTGCCCCGAGTCTAAAGGCAGCATCGCTTATGGAACCTGCTTCCCTGGAGCCCAGGCAGGGCATGGCAGGGGTGTGTGTGTGTGGCATCTGCAGGGCATGGAGGATTGGGGGTGGGATCCTGCACCCCGTTCCAGGAAGGGAGCATCAACCAGGGGGAGACCTCAGGGTGCGAGGCGATGGCAAAAGCCTCACCAGGAACCACAAAGGCAAGGAACAAGGATGGCAGAGGTATGGAATTGGGGGTTTTCAATATGTCACTGCTCCCAGCAGCCCCAGTTAGGATAATGGGAGCTGGAAGACAGAAACATTTGGAGGGTCCCCAGCCCTGAAGGAGGGCGGCCATCTGTGTGTGTGTGTGTGTGTGTGTGTGTGTGTGTGTGTGTGTGTCCGTCCGTTTGCACGCGTGTAAACTTGTACAGATGCAGCTACTCTCAGCGTTGGAAACCTGGAACTGAATCCTCTTTGTTGCAATGAATATTTAGCATATAGCGCTGGGAGGACATCAGATTCTGCTTGTATCGGTTCAGCTCAACTTCGGGGCAAAGCAGGCAGGATGCTAGAGCGTTGCACCCAAAGAAGCGTTTGGCACACTGTCAGCGTGCTGGAAATGCGAGGAGGCTGGGCTCACTAGGCTTCCACGCTCTGGCATTCAGAGGCGGCTCCTTACGGGATCCTGTGTGCGGGGCTGTGGGTGCAGATTCAGATATGATGGTAACACAAAAGCTGGGGAATTCCTTGTTAGGGGTGGGTTGGGAATCTTAGTTTTTTGGGGGTGGTTAATAAAAAGGAAGCATGTTTCTCACTGTTGATGGTCAGCATGTGGGAAACACCTGCTAGGACTTCAGAAGGTGGAGGCCCTGGAGGAGGAGGGGGCTGGGAGTGGGATTAGTAGCCCTTTTTCTCTGCCCCCTCTCCGCCATGCCAGCCTGCCCCTTCCAATCCCTAGACCCCCCCCCCCCACTTAACCCCTCTGTGCTTTGGACTTGGAGGAGAGAAGAGCCTTTAAATGGGATCAACTCAAAGGGTCCCATCTAGTCCAGGTTCCCCTTCTGACGGTGGCCGGTGAGGGGCCTAACTGGGAAGCGCCCCCCCCCCCCGCAGGACCCAAAGGCAACCGCACTCTCCACCGGCCATTCTCAGCGGCTGAGAACTGTGCCGGCAGAATGGAGCCATTGGAGCCATTGTGGCTGGTAGCCAAGGGAAGCTCTGTCTCCTGGGCGCTCCCCTAAGCCTCTTTCAAAGCGCTCCAAGTTGGTGACCACCGGTACCTCTTCTGGGAGAAGGAGGCGCTTCTTGTGGGTTCACACCTACACACAGAGAGAGATGCATACGTTCTTCACACAATTAATACAGAGATCAGGAGGCAACTGAGATGGGAGAGAGAGCTTTCCTGTTGGGTTTCTTGGAGATACAAGCAGTGGGAGGAATCAGCGAGTTGGATGGGACACCCAAAAGTCCTCTATTCCAGCCCTCTGAAATGCAGGAACCACAACTAAAGTGCTGTATTTTTTCGCTCCATAAAACTCACCTGACCATAAGCCGCACCTAGTTTTTAGAGGAGGAAAACAAGAAAAATATTCTGAACGAAACAGTGGGTGTATGGTTTTTGTGGTTCATGCTGTGGCCACAGACATGTGATCTGTTGGTGAATTTGGGGTGACCCAATGCAAAAATCCTGAGGATCCATGGGCTTTCCCCCCTCCCAGGCAGCCTCCTTTATCTCTAGCTTCCCTTATCTCTCTCCCCGATCGGCAAATGATCAGCGGATTTGTTTCAACACCCACTTCCCTCTTTCAAAAAAAGAGAGCATGATCTGCTTTTTGCCCCTGGGCAATTCGGGTCCAGGGACCACGCCTTCACTCCATAAGACGCACAGACATTTCCCCTTACTTTTTAGGAAGAAAAAAGTGTGTCTTATGGAGCAAAAAATATGGTATCTCTGACAGGTGGCCCTCCTGCAAGTCAGCAGGGGGAGAGCAGAAAACCTTCCTCTCTGCAACTCAGTGACTTCCACGCCCTCCCAGGTGGCCAAGGGCTTATTCTGCATGCAGGCATTGGGTGCGCATTCCCACAAAGACTCGGGATAGACAGAAAGGTCTCCTTGCAAAGCATTTTGCTACAAGCTGTGGTGGCGTCTATGGGCTTTAGCACAAGACTGGTGGAGATGCTTGGCCTCCCGGCATCCTTGGACCGCAACTCTCATCAGTCCTGGCCATCAAAATTAGGCTGGCTGGGTTCTGATAGGAATTGGAGTCCAGCACAGGAGAGGAGAGGTCTAGTGGTGGCTGTCGGCCACAATACCTTCAATAGAACCTCCATCGTCAGAGGCAGTCTACCTCAGGACACAAATGTTGGGGATGGAGGCACTGTGGCCATTGCACTCTACTTATGGGAGTCCCGGAAGCACCTGGCTGGCTGCGGAGGGAGACAAGATGCTCGCTGAGACGGATCCTGGCCTCAAATGCAGCCGCCACTCACGGTCTTCCTATGCTCTGTGGTTGTGTGTGTGTGGCCTGGTTCTGCGGAGCGAGGTGAACAAATTGCCTGTCGTGTTTAGGGAGTGTGTCGATGCACATGTTCCCCAGGGTGCTTCTGTTCCAGAATGCGTGTGTGTGTGTGCAATTAGTCTGCGCTGTCTCCCGCAAATCCCGGGTTCACGGGTTTAAGGTGTGGGTCTGGGCAAGGCTTCCTGCCTCTGCGCTCCCACTGCCTCCGGGCCCCTCTGAGCAATCGCTCGCACATGTTTTGGCCGTGCCAACCCACCACCCCGGAGCCAGCGAGCGGATGAGGTGGGGCCAGCCGTGCGGTGAGGAGTGTCTGGCCTTTGCCAGCCCCGGAGGCAGCAAACTCGATGGAAACTTCCTGAGATGAAGGCAAGCAGTGGCGGCGGCAGCAGGCGCCAGATGACAGGAGGGGAGAGGAGGTGGGGAGGCTAAAAATAGCCAGGAACACTTTCTCCTGCCAGGATGCTGGCATGGCTGGACCACAGCACGGGGGTCAAAGCGATGCTCCCTGCCAGCTGGAGGAAAGGCTACCTGGAACCTCCTTGTTTTGAGGCGGAGGGGAGGAAGGGCTCAGCGCCTCCCTCTGTAGTTTGTTGCTCCTCTCAGGCAGCAGCAACTTAGCTTCAAGGAAAGTTTGGGGTTAGAGGTGACATGATAGACGTTCGCAAAACGATGCCCAGCCTGGATAAATTGGGAGAGAAAAAGTTTCTCCCCCTCCTCTTAACAACTACAAGTGACGCTGAATGTTGAGAGTTTGGGGACAGATAAAGTTCTTCATGCAGTGTGGATTTAAACTGTGGAACTCACTGCCACAGGAGACAGTGGTTGGCCACTGTGAGAGCAGGAGGCTGGACTAGATGGGCCATTGGCCTGATCCATCCGGCTCTTCCTGTGTTCTTGTGAATTGTGGGACTGGCTTACAGATTGGTTGACAACCCAAGCAACAATTACTAACCCATTGGTTCCCTGGCAGGTCATTGCAGGGAGAAGTTTTGTGCATGTCCAGACTGGCCAGGAAGAGGGAGTCGGAGAGGTCAGGTGTGCTGTCTTCACAGAGGGAACCTCGTGAGTTTATGGTGGAAACAGGGGAGGTGGAGAGCATGGGCACCGATGTGCATGTGTTGCCCTCAGTGTGTACACTCCCCTTGCCTTCGCTCCATAGAAAAGATTTCCATTTTGTTTGGGGGCTCTCCCCTCTCGCTCTGGAGTGCTGTGCAGGTGCCTCTCAAGGACATGAGAAGAGCCCAGCTCCTGTACTGGATCAGGCCAAGGGGTCTCCATCTAGCCTGGCCTCCTGTTCTGTGGCCAACCAGGGGTCCCAAATGGGAACACCCCCGCAGCAGGTCCTGAGCACAACTGCACCTCTTCCTGCTCTTGCTCCCCAGAAACAGGTATTTGGAGACATCTCTTTAAATGCCCCCAATCGCTGTGATTTCTGCATTGCAGGGGGTTGGGTCATTGCAGATGACCCCAGGGTGCCTTCCAACTCTGCAGCAGAGGAGGTCATCAACAGCAGTGAAATGGGAGAATGTCATTTTTCCTCATTTCCAGGGGGTGGAGAAATTCTCCCACCCTTTTTCCAGCACAGGTGTCTATTAGCTCGCGCAAGACCACAAGGTCTGACCCAGTCTTTCAAGCCCATTTTGCTGTCGTTGGACTGCCTGCTGCCACTGGGGCCCTTCCAGGACATTATAGGGCATGGGTAGGCAACCTAAGGCCCGGGGGCCGGATCTGGCCCAATTGCCTTCTAAATCCAGCCCACGGAGGCTCTGGGAATCAGCGTGTTTTTACATGAGTAGAATGTGTCCTTTAATTTAAAATGCACCTGTGGGTTATTTGTGGGGCATAGGAAGTCATTCATATTTTTTTCTTCCCAAAATATAGTCCGGCCCCCCACAAGGTCTGAGGGACAGTGGACCGGCCCCCTGCTGGAAAAGTTTGCTGACCCCTGTTATAGGGCATCTTGGGGATATTTCCTGCCACACGCACACACACATGAAATGATGGGGAAGTATTTGGAATAAATTCTGCAAAGGGGCTTCTTTCTCTAGAGTAGGCGCTGAATTTTCCTTGGGGGGAATGCCTTCTGAGAAATTTCAGATCCACTGTTACTGATTCCTCTACAGGACTGTCCATCTATCCAGCATTTTAAAAAGGCTCTCCTGCATTTTGGGTGAGGGGTGGCATCCACAGGCTGGCATCGCACCCCTTTTAGGCGATTGTGCATAAGGGTCCTTTGGCACTGTGTGCGTGTGTGCACGTGTGTGTGTGTGTTCAGGGGGAATTTCATATCCGGTGCAGAACGCAGCATTCCCACTTCGGTTTTAAAAAGAATGTCAAGCCTCTGTCCCTCATGATTGCGGAAACGAGATTGAGGGGCCTTGTCTGGGGAGCTCCCAGAAGCTAGGAGGATCCTGAGAGGGGTCTGTTAGGGCTTCAGCAGTCTGAGCCCACTCCCAGCAAGCTGCTGAATAAATAAACCAGGCAAAAAGGAACAATAAGTTATGCAAAGCACCAAGCTATGCAAAATTGAGGGGGGGGGGGACAAAACCCACAAAGCACACAATACTACAAAAAGTGCATGATTTATTCAGCTTGCAAATTCTTGGCTTCCGTGTGTGTGTGTGTGTGTGTGTGTGTGTGTGTGTGTTACTTTAGTTTGCCATTTGCATTTCAGACTGTTTTAGAGAGATCCGAGATTCTGTGTGTGAGTCAATGAGATTCCTGATCCCAGAAGGGCAATGGATGTTGTGTATGTGTGGGGCTTGCAGGAGTGGGGGGAGACCAGCTGGCCCTCCATGCCGCCCCCACCCCTGCCTCCAAGTTGCCAGTGACAGCTCTGCTCTCTGCCCTCCTGGCACCCACAAAGATTTCAGTTCCATAGCTGTCAATGTTTCCCTTTTCTTAAGGGAAATTCCCTTATTCCGAATAGGATTCCTCGCAAGAAAAGGGAAAAGTTGACAACTATGCCCAATTCCAAAAGATGTTGCCGCCTTCTCCTCCTGCTGCTGCTGCCGCCGCCCCACATTCTTCTCTGCTCTTCCAAAGAAATTGACCCCAACCAAGCAAGGACAGGCAAAGTTCTTCATTCTCCTCTCCATCGATTCTTGCCAGGGGCTCCTCTAAGCTGGCTCCCTCAGGTGCTCTCGTTTTGGGTGGCATTTGGTGCCCCGCGAACCTGGTTGCAATAAGCTAACGCCGGACTGTGTAACAGCTGTGGGCTCGTCACACTTGTGTATAAATAAAAATGAAGGAAAGTGAGCTTTTTGTTACTTCTGGGGCTTCCCGGACAAAAAAGGGTGGGTGGGGAGCAATCCCCTACAAGCAGTTCAGTGCCGCTCTGCGCTGCCAAAGGTGAGTCAAGGCCACACACAACTGTCTTCCTCCTGGAACCCTTCACATGGTGAGCAGGTATGACCCTTCTGGAAAGGTGGGGGGCTTGGGAAGGCAGAGAACAGGCAAGCAGCTTGCCATCGTCTTAGGACAAGACACCTCCTACCTCTGGACCCCACAGTCAGAGATGTGGACCTCAGGAACAACCAGCTTCTAGAATTCCAGAGGAGGGAGACTCCCTGTTTTCTTGCTGCACTGTTTTCCTACCTAAGCTATCCCCCTCTCCCCAAAAGATTTAGAATCATAGAATTGTAGATGACCTCGGCCCAGTATACCTGAAGGAGCATCTCCACCCCCCATTGTTCTATCCAGACACTGAGGTCCAGCTCCGAGGGCCTTCTGGCAGTTCCCTCCCTGCGAGAAGCAAAGCTACAGGGAACCAGGCAGAGGGCCTTCTCGGTAGTGGCACCTGCCCTGTGGAACGCCCTCCCACCAGATGTCAAAGAGAACAACTACCAGACTTTTAGAAGACATCTGAAGGCAGCCCTCTTTAGGGAAGCTTTTAACATTTGATGAATTCTTGTACAGTGGTGCCCCGCAAGACGAATGCCTCGCAAGATGAAAAACCCACTAGACGAAAGGGTTTTCCGTTTTTCGATGCTCTTCGCAAGACAAATTTCCCTATGGGCTTGCTTCGCAAGACGAAAACGACTTACGAGCCTTGCGATTTTTTTGCTTTCCCCTCCTTTTTTCTAAGCCGGTAAGCCACTAATAGCCTTTTAGCTGCTAAGCCGCTAAGCCTTGAATAGCCGCTAAACCGCTAATAGCGCTAATCCACTAATAGCGCTAATCCACTAAGCCGCTAATAGGGTTGCTTCGCAAGACGAAAAAACCACTAGACGGAGAGACTCGCGGAACGGATTATTTTCGTCTTGCAAGGCACCACTGTATTTTAATATTTTGTTGGTAGTTGCCCAGAGTGGCTAGGGAAACCCAGTCAGATGTGGGGTACAAATAATAAAAAATTATTATTATTATTATTATTATTATTATTATTATTATTATTATTGGAAGGGACCCTGAGGTTCATCTAATCCACCCCCTTGCTGCAATGCTGGAATCTCAGCTAAAGCATCCCTGACAGGTGGACATCCAGGCTCTGCTGGAAAACCTCCAAGGAAGAAGAGTCCATGGCTTCCTGGCGGAGACCACCCCCAGTCGAGCAGCTCTTACTGTCAGAAAGTTCTTCCTGATGTTTAGTCAGAATCTCCCCCCTTGTAACTTGAAGCCAGCTTTCTAAGCAGAGTTCAGTTGGCCGTGTGTCAGGGATGCTTTAGCCTAGATGACCCTTACTCTACACATCTATGAAAGGATTTTGTGGGGAGCATGAGATTGTGCCTCCATGCAAATGCAGGGTTTTTAATTCCCCTCACACACACCCCAATGTACCGTATTGGCCCGAATATAAGCCACACTTTAAATTTTCACGATTGGAATTTGGAAGGGAAAAAAAGGTGCAGCTTATATTCGGGCCAATACAGTATATTTGTGCTGAAATGTCTTTTAATAGCAGAGCCTGAGTTTCTGCACCAAAGGAATTCTTCCCTCGGGGAACCAGCACCCTCTGGTGGCAGAAGACGCAAACAGTCCATCCTGGGCAAAAAAAGAAATTTGGCAGCTGGAGCAGAAAGTTTCAGGAAGAAGCTTTTAATTTCCAGGGTGTTGCAGATTTCAGTCCTTCCAAAGAACAGCAACTGGGATATATCTGGGCGGCCAGCGCTGGGCAGGGCAGCGTAAATAGAGGCTTGTGTTGCATCCTTCGGGATCTGGCTAAAGATAGGGGGCATATTTGGGGGGAGGGAGTGATGGGGTGAAACCGGGGTCCTGGCAGCAGGGAAAACATCACAGGAAGCGCCCCCTGCCTGGGGTCAACTGGAGGGAGGAAAAGGCAAGAAAGATGAGAGGAGCGCAAAGCCATCTTTCACCTCATCAAGCATGAGCCCCACACCCCAGAGCAGGCTTCCCCGACCAGGCGCCCTCCAGCTGCTTTGGATGACAACTGACATCAGCCCCAGCCAGAGCCATTCCCGGCCCCCTTTTTTTTCCAGCCTGGCTGTGGTCTCTCCTTGCTGGTGTCTGCCTTGGAGCTGGCTCTGGATGGCGGTTGTGGGGAGACTCACAAACGGAGGAGGATCGGAAGCTGCCTTATACAGAATCTCCCCCATCTAGCTCCATATTGCCTACACTGGCTGGCAGAGGCGCTCCGTGGTTTTGTAAGAACGAATCCAGCATCCTGTTCTCCCAGCGGCTGACCAGATGCCTCTTCTGGGAGACCAAGCAGGATTCAAGCACAAGGGCAATCTCTTCTCCCATAGTTTCCAGCAACTGGGATTCAGAACCACTGCCGCCTCCGACTGTAGAGGCAGAGTATGGCCATCCTGGCTAGAAGCCATCAGTGGCCTTTTCCTCCTCCAAGAATTTGTCCCATCCTCTTTTAAAGCCATCCAGCTTTGTGGCCATCCTTGCCTCTTGTGGGAGGGAGTTCCACTGTCTAATGATGCCCTGCATGTGGCTTACCCCCCTGCAGTGGCTTACCCCCCTGCAGAAATCCCCATCATGCCCCTCTGGCCATCAGTGGCAAAGGCCGGATGACTGCAGAGGACGCTCTTCACCCCCTCTTGCCCTCCCCCTGCCCAGTGTATGAGCACCCACCTGGCATCAGCCTGGCAATGAGCACTCCACCCCTGGCATGAAGAAATACTTCATTTTATCCTGACTCTTCCAGCGGGTGGGGAGTTTTACCTGATCCCGCTTGGAGATGGCAGGATTGAACCTGGACCCTTCTGCATGCAAAGCAGTTGCTCTACCTCTAAGCTACAGCCTTTTCCCGTAAAGTTCGTGCCCTCTGGTCGTTCCAAGTGCAGAGGGGAGCAGCCGTGGCTCTGGGGCTGAGGGATCTGTCTAGGCACATTTGCTACTGGGAGAAGATTCAATTTCACAGCTGATCTCGCCCCCCACGCACTGTGATATCGTAACCCCGTGCCTCGCCTTTGCGCCGGCTTGTTTCGCTCCCTCTTGGGTTTCTGAAACAAAGCTTTTTGGAAGCCAAGATCAGAGGAGGAGGCCCAGAGTTCGGTGGCAGGGAACATGCGTTGGCATGTGAAGCCTCCCCCATGGCATATCCAGTTAAAAGGATCTCAGGTTGCAGAGTAACACAGCTTCATGCATGCTCACGAACTCAGTGCTCTTGCGAAAGCAACACTATACATGATGGATGACACCGGAATTGACTTCCTGCTTGTGAGTCAAACCATGCCTGGCGGAATTTGAGCTCCCCTTCCAAACGAGAGTCCCTTAAAGGGGAGAGCAGAGCTCATCTTCCTTCTTCTAAGTTAAAGCTAAAAACCTCCTTAACTGCTTAAGGGGATCTTCACAAGGAAGGCAATTTAGGGCTCTTCCCAGGGGAAAGTGGCAGGGAAAGTGGAAGCGGAGACAAGCCCATAGTTGAACTTTTAATGCATGGGTAGGCAAACTAAGGCCCGGGGGGCGGATCTGGCCCAATCGCCTTCTCAATCCGGCCCACGGACCGTCCGGGAATCAGTGTGTTTTTACATGAGTCGAATGTGTGTTTTTGTTTAAAATGCATCTCTGGGTTATTTGTGGGGCATAGGAATTCGTTCACCCCCCCCAAAAAAATATAGTCTGCCCCCCACAAGGTCTGAGGGACAGTGGACTGGCCCCCTGCTGAAAAAGTTTGCTGACCCCTGTTTTAAGGGAAAGGTACCATAAGTGGTTCTAAAGGTAAAGGTAAAGAGACCCCTGACCACTAGGTCCAGTTGTGGCTGCCTCTGGGGTTGCGGCGCTCATCTCATTTTACTGGCCAAGGGAGCCGGCATACAGCTTCTGGGTCATGTGGCCAGCATGACTAAGCCGCTTCTGGCGAACCACAGCAGCGCACAGAAATGCTGTTTACCTTCCCACCAGAGCAGTACCTATTTATCTATTTGCACTTTGATGTGCTTTCGAACTGCTAGGTTGGCAGGAGCAGGGACTGAGCAACGGGATTCGAACCACCGACCTTCTGATCGGCAAGTCCTAGGCTCAGTGGTTTTACCCACAGCGCCACCCGCGTCCCTTTCAGTAGTTCTACTAATCCTTTTTAAAAAAATCAAATATCTGCACGAGGTACCACTGTATGGCATTACCAGAACTGTACACGTGTTTTAAATTTCTGTTCTTACGGAGGTTTTCTGTTACTTCCAGAGATACAATTTCCTAGCGAATGTTGTGAAGCTGCCTTTCTGCTGCTGAAGTACACTCAGCCGGACTTTGGGTGCAGTTTCTATCATGCCACCAAGACCTCTTTTGGGGGGTGGGGGAGTGAGGAGCCGCAGCCCCAGAGCCAGAGCATCGATTTTGCATGCATAAGTCTCAGGTTTGATCACCAGTGACATTATTTCCAGATAGACCAAAACCCTGGAAGGCAACTGACCAGTTGCTGACCACCTGCTTTGGCTGACCACACATCCCATTTCTGCTGCGCTGACGTACCTTGTCATGGCTGCACCCTTTTGTCTCTCCTGCACATCCGGAGCCAAGGGAAGAAGTAGAAGCAGCCCCAATAAATCCTGCAAGAGAGAAGGGGGGGGGGAGATCCAGGCCGCTCAGCAGAGAGGCTCCCACCTCGGGGAGGGAGAAGACCTGCAGGAGGGAAAGGAAGGTTGTCCCAGGCTCCTGAGAAGCAAGAGAGAGGATAGGTCAGACCAGTGGCTGATCTAGTTCTCACAGGGAGCCTGTGGGAGAAGCCTGTGGGAAACTCTTAGGCAGGATTCAAGCACAAAAGGGCTCTTTTCTCCTGTGGTTTCCAGGAACCGGTTTTCAGAAGCATTGCTGCCTTGACCGCGGAGGCAGAGCGCAGCCATCCTGGCTAGTAATACTAATACTAATAATAATTTATTACTTATACCCTGCCCATCTGGTGGGGCTTCCCCATCCACTCTGGGCAGCTTCCAACAAAATATTAAAATACAGCAATGCATCAAACATTAAAAGCTTCCCTAAACAGGGCTGCCTTCAGATGTCTTCTAAAAGTTTGGTAGTTATTTTTCTCTTTGGCATCTGGTGGGAGGGCGTTCCACAGGGCAGGCGCCACCACCGAGAAGGCCCTCTGCCTGGTTCCCTGTAACTTGGCTTTGCGCAGTGAGGGAACTGCCAGGAGGCCCTTCGTGCTGAACCGCAGTGTCCGGGCAGAATGATGGAGGTGGAGACGCTCCTTTAGATCTACTGGACTGAGGCTGTTTAGGGCTTTAAAGGTCAGCACCAGCACCCTGGAATTGCTTCTGCACTCACTCTTCGTGGACCGACTCTGACTCCCAGTCCAGCCTCCAGCCATTAGACTCCAGCCCTTCCTCTTGCCGAATGAGGTCTCCACCCTGCAGGAAAGAGAGTCAGTGTTGCATCTCAGCACCTCAGCATCAGCATCAGCATCTCAGGCACCGTCATCAGCCAAGCCACATAGCTACATTGCATTGGCAACAATCCCGCAATAAGAACATGAGAAGAGCCTGCAGGATCAGGCCAAGAACCCATCTAAACCAGCATCCCATTCCCACAGTGGCTAAACAGCTGTCATTATGGGAGACCGAGCATAAGAACAACACTCTCCCCTCCTGTGGTTCCAGCTGGTATTCTGAAACAGGGGCAGAACATCTCCTATTGCCGTGCAGGGTGGGTGAGCTTGCAGGGCTCTGTGCATGCCCATGGGGGGTGAGGGGGCATGTCATGGGGCGCACTCATACACTGGAGCCCAGCAGAGGAGAGAGGCAGTGAAGCCACTGCTCTGCCTGTCCCCCCGTTCCACTGCTTCTGCCCCTGGGGGCAGGTTTGATGCAGAAGTGGAGCTGCAGCCAGCTGGCCTCCCCCTCCCTTTTGGCTGGCCCAGGGGTGGCCGTAAGGAGAAGGAGCCCTGAATCATAGAATCATAGAGTTGGAAGAGACCCCAAGGGCCATCGAGTCCAACCCCCTGCCAAGCAGGAAACACCATCAGAGCACTCCTGACATATGGTTGTCCAGCCTCTGCTTAAAGACCTCCAAAGTAGGAGACTCCACCACACTCCTTGGCAGCAAATTCCACTGTCAAACAGCTCTTACTGTCAGGAAGTTCTTCCTAATGTTTAGGTGGAATCTTCTTTCTTGTAGTTTGGATCCATTGCTCCGTGTACGCTTCTCTGGAGCAGCAGAAAACAACCTTTCTCCCTCCTCTATGTGACATACTTTTATATATTTGAACATGGCTATCATATCACCCCTTAACCTCCTCTTCTCCAGGCTAAACATGCCCGGCTCCCTTAGCCTTTCCTCATAAGGCATCGTTTCCAGGCCTTTGACCATTTTGGTTGCCCTCCTCTGAAGGCTGTGCCCGGGCGCAGCTTCCCTCGGTGAGGCAGCCTGCCATGAGGGAACCTGGTTGTGTCCCTCAAAAAAATGTGCCTCAAAAAAATGAGAGCCAGTGTGGTGTAGTGGTTAAGAGCGGTGGACTTGTAATCTGGGAAACCGGGTTCGCGTCTCCGCTCCTCCACATGCAGCTGCTGGGTGACCTTGGGCCAGTCACACTTCTGTGAAGTCTCTCAGCCCCACTTACCTCACAGAGTGTTTGTTGTGGGGGAGGAAGGGAAAGGAGAATGTTAGCCCCTTTGAGACTCCTGAAGGGGAGTGAAAGGCGGGATATCAAATCCAAACTCTTCTTCTTCTTCTTCTACCCCCATGCTATGCCATGCTATGCTATGCCTTACGGGGTCCTTGCTGCAGGATCACATTCATCCAATGCTTTACCAACTGCACTGGCTCCCGGTGGAGTACAGGGTCAGGTTTAAGGTGCTGGTTTTGACCTTTAAAGCCCAATGCAGCCTAGGACCCTCATACCTACGGGACTGCCTCTCCTGGTATGCCCCACGGAGGACCTTAAGGTCCACAAATAACAACACTGTGGAGGTCCCGAGCCTCAAGGAGGTTAGATTGGTCTCAACTAGGGCCAGGGCCTTTTCAGTACTGGCCCCGACTTGGTGGAATGCTCTGTCCCAAGAAACTAGGGCCCTGCGGGACTTGACATCTTTCCACAGTCAGTCTGACTCTTGTGTTTCCCTTCCCTTATGGTTTATCAGCTACTTTAAAATGAGGCTGCATTTTAAATTGCATTTTAACCTGTATTTTAAATTGGGGTCCCCCCCTCTATTTCCCCCCTATTATGTTTTTACTGTGATTTTTTTATTGGTGTTAGCCACCCTGAACCCAGCTCTGGCTGGGGAAGGCGGGGTATAAATAAAAATGATGATGATGATGATGTTCAGAAGCATTTCTGCCTCTGACTGTGGAGGCATCCCTTGTCTGTACCTTCAATACCAGCTGCTAGAAACCGCTAGCCAGGAGAAGGTTTGAGTGCTTGCTGGTTTCCCATTGAGGCTTGTGGTTGGTCCCTGTGTGATGGGCCCCCGGCCTGATCCAGAAGGCTCTCCTTGTGTTCTTGTGGTTCAGCTGTTCCCTCCACCACCACCACCTCCAGACATCCTTCAGAATTGCCCACTTGCCTGAAGGCGGCTCTTCTCTCCTTTCGCGTCCTGCTGCAGAGGCCTCTTCACCTCCTGGCTGCTCTGCGGAGGAAACGATGGAGAAGGTCAGGACCCTTGTAAGGCCGCGTGTGTGTTTGTGTGGTTGGAGGGCACAAAGTCCGGAAGGCTTTCCCATCCTTGGCCCTACCTGTTCCACATATTCTGCTCCTTGCACCAACGGATCCTCACTCGCTTCGGTTTCCAGCTGCTGCTGCTGCTGCTGCTTTTTCTGAGGGCAGATACGGAGAGAACAGAGGTTCATCCGGACTGCGCCATCTGTTTTTAGGGAGCAGCGAAGTCGCCTGCCTGGTATCAACAGGGAGTTCAAAAGTGTGGGAGATGCCACACTAAAATGGCTATTGAGCGGCATCTGCAGTAGTGCCAATTCTGCCAATTGCAGCAGTCGAGTGGGCACGCTTGGGGTAAGGCGATTTCGTAGGCAAACTGGTCCCAAGTTGCTCAGGGCTTTACAGTGGTAACTCGGGTTACAGACACTTCAGGTTACATACGCTTCAGGTTACAGACTCCGCTAACCGAGAAATAGTACCTAGGGTTAAGAACTTTGCTTCAGGATGAGAACAGAAATCGTGCAGCGGCAGTGGGAGACCCCATTAGCTAAAGTGGTGCTTCAGTTTAAGAACAGTTTCAGGTTAAGAACGGACCTC
The DNA here is from genome assembly GCF_965112155.1 of Podarcis liolepis. Classification (NCBI taxonomy): domain Eukaryota; kingdom Metazoa; phylum Chordata; class Lepidosauria; order Squamata; family Lacertidae; genus Podarcis; species Podarcis liolepis. The sequence continues at coordinate 64,497,302 of NC_139565.1, forward strand.
CGGAACGAATTAAGTTCTTAACCCGAGGTACCACTGTATATACTAACACTATAGGGACGCAGAGGTGGAGCTTCATGCTCTGGCACCGGGGGGCGTGGCTGGCGCATGTCCTGGGGGCCGTGGCGCGTCACCTGCAGGGGCGTGGCACCCAGCAGGCGGGGGGGGGAGCCGCGGTGGCAGCCCACCAGGATTGCACTGCCAGTTCAAAAGCATGCCAGTGCAAGTAGATAAATAGGTAGCACTGTGGCAGGAAGGTAAACAGCTTTTCCGTGCGCTCTGATTTCCGTTACGGTGTCCTGTTGCACCAGAAGCGGTTTAGTCCTGTTGGCCACATGACCCAGAAAGCTGTCTGTGGGCAAATGCCAGCTCTCTCAGCCTGAAAGCAAGATGTGCTCTGCAACCCCATAGTCGCCTTTGACTGGACTTAACTGTCCAGGGGTCCTTCACCTTACCTTACCTTTTACCTATACTAACTTGCAACCAGCGTAGGTCTACTGACCTGGTAACCATGGTCTCCCCTCTTGGCTTTGCAGTTGTCTCTTCTGTCCCAACGTAGCCCAGACACCATCTCTCTCCTGTCTGACATGGACTGGGCAGTGGGGGCTTTGGGGGAATTGAGGCTGTACATCTCAGTCAACAGAGACTCCATGGCCACAGCAGAAGCCCCTGAGGACACCAAATACTTGAGTCAGCTGCACCCAAGAAGTGGGAATATCCCCCGCCTTGCCCTGCCCTCCCTTTCCCATGAAGTGGAAGATTGCACCATCTCTTTAGGGTTCAGCTGCCCCTTTCTGTTAGAATTCCTGCTCCGTGATGGCAGTCATGGGATTGTTGTCTTTCACATGACGATGTATGTTTTGACTCCACAAAGTGGGAAGTGATGGAGATAGGATGTTTGTGTTACCGTGTTCCATGAAGTTGGACTATTGTCCTTTGTTTTTTCTCTTTGCTGCCTGATGCTAGAGAGAGAGGGAGCCATGTTGCAGTGCTCCATGTGTCTTTATATGTAAATAAAGTAGATTAGCCAAAATGCTAAGTTGCTGAGGTCTGTTACACAAGCTGCAAAGACTCTGCGGATCCCTAAGTGTACCGGTGTCGGTTGGCATCGGTCGCTGTGATGTTCGGGCTGAAGAAAGCTTTTGAAGCTCCTGAACAATCGACCAGGAGGGAGGGAACATGCCAGTCGGGCATGTGTCTCTGCCAGGGTCCTACTTGAGAGGAGGACAAGCTCCTGGAAGAACATCCTTCTCTCTGTTGGGTGATCTTAATATATGTCTACACTGCTGTTGACTGCTCTGGAACCTTATGGTGATGGGCAGGGAAGGGAAGGACACAACCAATTGTAAGAGCTGTTCAGCAGTGGAATGGACTCCCTTGGAAGGTGGTGGACTCTCCTTCCCTGGAGGTTTTTAAGCAGAGGTTGGATGGCCATCTGTCAGGGATTCAGAACCTAAGAAGAGCCCTCCATGAATTTGTCCAATCCTCTTTTCAAGCCATCCTAGTTGGTGGCCATCCCTGCCTCCAGTGGGAGGGAGTTCCATAGGACAATGCTGTGCTGAGTCTCCCAATGCACAGCTTCGTTGGGTGTCCACCAGTTGTGATCCAACCATATCTGGAAGGTCACAGGTTCCCCATCCCTATCTTAACAGACGCAGCCAGCAAACCCACCTCCTGGTGTGAATCAGGTCTCCGTTAAGAAGTGCTCCAGGAACAGGGAAGGGAAACGAGGCCCTCCTCAAGTGTCAACAGAGTCTGCCTTCCGAGTCGCTCAGTCCGACCAGCCAGACTCTTGTGCCCAGCTGTGCCAGAGCTTCTGCTGCCTCCCAGTTCAACTGAGGACACCTGTGGCCAGCAGGGAGCTGGCTCAGGGGGAACCGCCAAGAAGACCACCTCTCTGAGAGGCAAGAGGTCACACAACAGCCTCTGGCAGTGGCTGAGTGGGGGCAAATTGCGGCACCTTCAAATCCGATGGGAAGAGGGTAACCCAAGATGGCCTCCACCAGAGTCAGTTGCTCCATCCTCTGCTGGGATTCCGTGGTTCTGTGACCCCAAAGAGACAGCGGAAAAAAGGTCAACGCCAGGCAGAGGCAGCTGGCATGGCCTCTCTCACTGGGAAGCTGTTCACCAGATGTTCTGCTCTCTCTCAGTATCATATGAGCGCTCTCTGTTTCCCCGTTATAGGAATTCTAAGGTCTTATATATATAAAATAAATGTTCGTAAATGTACAAGGCAAACACACACATAAGTATATAAACCGCGTGTCTGAAATAGTAAAGATAAAAAGGTAAAGGGACCCCTGACCATTAGGCCCAGTCATGGCTGACTCTGGGGTTGCGGCGCTCATCTCGCTTTATTGGCCGAGGGAGCCGGCGTAAAGCTTCCGGGTCATGTGGCCAGCATGACTAAGCCACTTCTGGCGAACCAGAGCAGCGCACGGAAACGCCGTTTACCTTCCTGCCGGAGCAGTACCTATTTATCTATTTTCACTTTGATGTGCTTTCGAGCTGCTAGGTTGGCAGGAGCTGGGACTGAGCAACGGGAGCTTACCCTGTCGCCAGGATTCAAACCGCCGACCTTCTGATCAGCAAGTCCTAGGCTCTGTGGTTTAACCCACAGCGCCACCCGCGTCCCTATGTCTGAAATAGTACAGGAGAACAATCCTGAAGCCATTTTGACTCTCCCAAATGGACCTCAACTATTTCTCTGCAAGGAGGAAGGAAATGGGGGAAGCTTTCCAATGGTCTTTGGACTGTAGGGGCTGCTTACATCTCCCTGTAAATACAGCCTGGCAAGTATCTGTTATGCTGAGCACACTCTCAATATGCGTAAGAGATTCTGGAACTAAGTATTTACCATCTCCACGGAATGGCCAGGCTACCCAGAACATGTAATCAAGTAAGGCATTATCAGGTATCCTGGCAGACAGGAGAGAAGCAACACACTCAAATTTCTGCTGGAGACCACCTCTTTCTGTGATGTATGGATGATATTTTAGGTTGCAAAAAGATCAGGCTTACTAGCCGCTTTGCTCCTCAATATTCTCTGCTTGGCCTCTGTTATTTTCTCCTACCGATAGGGAGCCTACATAAGAACTCTATACAGGCTCTTGGGTACCCCATAAGGGAAAAGGAGCAGTTTTTTCCTTACAACACCCCAAGCATCTTATTGTTACGGATGTTGGTAGCCGTCCTCAATCTGCCGAGCGGTAGCAAGATCCCAGGGGTTCCCCAGAGTTTGTGCTTCTTTGGAGAACCGAAGATGCAGCGGAGACGGTTGTAGCTTTAAGAAATATGTTTTATTTCACACCTTCCGTCTGAGTCCACGTGCTCCCATATTGCAAACCGCCCTGTGATCCTCAGATGAAGGGCAGTATAGGAATTCAATAAATAAATAAGATACAAATGGAGGGGTTTTTTTGTTTTGCTTTGCTTTTAAGCATGTTAGTTAAAACCAGTTGTCAGGGGTTCAGGAGCAGAGGCGAGGGCAAGGGAGGAAACAGAGAGCGAGGGGGAGGAGTCTGAAGAAAAGATGAGTGACGACGACGACCCGAGATCTCCGAGCCTGTCCAGTGAATCAGAAGATTCACAGAAAGGAGCGCCAGTGGCCAGAGCAAGGGGGGAGCTTAGGGGGACACCCCAGGAAGAAAGGTCCAGAGAGGGTTCAGAGGGCAGCAGTTGGAAATCGGGGCCAGCGTCACCAACAGAGCGCAGTGGAGAGGAAGGGCGCCAGGTACCGAGCTCTGGCAGCTCGCAGCAGGGGGGAGGGCATGAGTCAGGAGTGGCCACACCTCCATCGGGGAGCGAAGAAACGGTCAAGCGGAAAGTGGAAGGTTGGGCGCGCGCGCCAAGTTCAAATGCAGAGGAAGGCGGCGCAGTAAGCAGCCTGGAAAGGGAGCCAGGTCCTAAAGCCCGACGCAAGGAGACAGGAGGGTCCGGGGGGTCAGCGTCAGAAGAGTCCAGGAAGGAAGAGACCACGGGGGGCAGAGGGACCCAGAGAAGAACGGTCAGGCGGAAAAGGTGGAGTAAGGCTAGGGTATTAAGTTGGTGTACAGGGGGCGGAGACTCAGACGGAGCTTCGCCGGTCTAGCTTATGAGACGTAGAGCTGCACGCGGCAGCTTCAGAATGGAAACTGTAACTCAATAAAGACTTTTATAAAGTGAACGCTGGCTAGCGTGATCCTCTGTGAGCTAGGATCTGGGAGCAGCTCTGACACCAGTGCTTTTTTCTTTTTAAAAAAAATGTTTTGGGATGCTCTCATTTTGACTCAAGAAAATCACCATTTTTCAGTTCAAATCAGGAAAAATAAATCCAGTAAATGGACAAAAGTACAAAGATTCAAAAAATGTTTAGGGGTATTCGTACTTCTGCATACCCCCAGGAAAAAAAAAACACTGGTTAAAACCGTCAAACCTGGCTTCAGTTAAAGTGCCCCGCTGGGCTCAAAAAAGTATTGAGCAAGTGCCAGGCATTCAGTGAAGAGGGTGTGCACTGTCTGACCTCAACTGGAAGGGAGTTCCACAGATTTGGGTCTACCATACTGAATGCTTCTAGTTCAGGGTCGCCATAGGTCTGGAATTTTCCAGACATTGCTGGGATTTGGCTGCCAGAAACAGTGTCTGGGAGAAAATGTCGCTTAAATGTCCAGAAGTGTTGGAAGTGCGCATTTCTCTAATTTTATGCCCCTCAGGCTCCCTTCAGAATCTGCCATCCCACGGCCCCATGAGATGCAAAGCGTCCTGTTTGTGTAAATGCTCAATGCTGTGCTTCTTTTACACACTGCCTGGAAGAAGTGGCCCCGTGGCCCCGCACCCACACTTTCTCCGCTACACGTGAGCAGCGCATGAACTGCGCTTCTCTCTCTGTATCTCTGAGCATTCTGGATTAGTTGCAGTTTCTGGGTCACCTTCAAAGGTAGCCCCACATAGAGCCCATTGCAGAAGTCCAAGCGGGAGATAACTAGAGCATGCACCACTCTGGTGAGACAGTCTGCGGGCAGAGAGGGTCTCATACTGTGTACCAGGTGGAGCTGATAGACAGCTGCCCTGGATACAGAATTGACCTGCGCCTCCATGGATAGCTGTGAGTCCAAAATGACTCCCAGGCTGTGCACCTGCTCCTTCAATGGATGATGATTTCAGGCACACGTCTCCCAGTCCTGCCTGAAGATGCTGCCTGTCAGGGATCGAGTCTCGGACTGTGAAGCTACAGCCTCTCCATTGACTGACTTCTTTATTTTTTCCGCTCCTAGGGAAAAGTATTCAGGTTCATGGGGGAGTGAAAGTCAGGGGAAAGTTAGAGCATAGAAAGTACCTGGTGCATCAGCTAAGATGGGTGACTCTACATGAAACCAGCCTTGCTTCCCCTCTGAAAAAAAGCAGAAGAGAGCTCTGAGGAAGGAAGGAAGGAAGGATTGATCCCTCGGTTCTGTGTTCTTCAAATGGGGAAATGCTAATTCTCAGCTGCTGTGAATATCGGAAAGGAACATACCAGGAAGAGTTCAGGGGAAGAGTTGCTGTTTGGGGAGCTGTCTGGCATTGACCAGACGCAAAGTTGCATGCAGGTTTTCAGGTTTCACAGAACTCTTTCTCAGAAAAGAGTAAGCCTGAGACTTCCCCGCATGCTTGCACCAGACTAGGAACAGGCAGCTGAGGGTCCGATCTGGATCATAACAACTGACCCCCCATTGTACTCTTTATTATTATTATTGTGGTGTCCTTTCGCTCACTTTAAGCAAGTGGATTGGGAGTTCTGGAGGGGGAAATGAATTGAATTTTTTTCCTGGAAATAATCCCAATGCAAATTAGCGTGATTTTCAATGGATAATTTGCATTGGGTAAAAATATTTTATTATTATGGTGTCCATTTGTTCACTTTAAGCAAGTGGAGTGGGTTTTCGGTGGGGGGAATCAATTCATTTCCTATGCAAATTAAAGTGATTTTCAGTAGATAATTTGCACGGGGGGGGGGGGATTCTGGTACCCTAGACCTCATTTTACTTATATTTAGTAACCAAAGCTAAAAAACCTTGAAACTGCCCGGGTTGGATGGCCATCTGTTAGGGATTTTTTGCTGCAATTCCTGCGTTGCAGGGGGTTGGACGAGATGACCTCAAGGGGACTCTGCAATTCGATGAGGCTTGCCTAACATCTATTTGCAACTGGCAGCCCAATGAATTTATGAAACAAAAGATTTTCTGCAGAAAAAATAAGTGTTGGGAAATTTTCTGCTCCGCATCCTTGCTTTGAATGGCGTTTGCTCCTTATCCCCCTCGGGCAAAGAGACTGAAGAGGTTCTTTGTGTGCTCGCGCGAAAGCGTTCAGGGTTTGTTCCCAGTATCTTCAGTGTTGCAAGAAAACGCCGGGTGTTTCTCTACGCCCCACTTGCTTGATTCAAAACATGGCCCCTGTAAAAATAAGCAGTCGTCCAAGGCTCCCCACACACCTTTGCAAATCAACAGGCATTGTTTCAGCTGCTTTGTTGTGTGTTTTGGAGGGGGGAATCCCCTTCTGAACTGAGCAGGGTTGGCAGAGGCACATTCTTGGCAAATATTACTGTCAGGAGGATTAGATGTGGTAGCATTAGGGTGGCATCCACAAGAGGTGGCTGGAAGTGGGCCTCAGACCCCCCACATGCACACACCTGAGCAAACACAGTGCCCTTCGCCCCATAGATCTGCCCAGAGTGGGCACCGTGCCCTTCCTGAAAGAATCCAGCACTTGGATCCTCAGTTGCCTGGGCAGGAGGAGCCCACAATTTGAGTTATTTTATTTATGAATAACTTTTATTGGGTTTTATAAACAAGGATAAAAAGGTAAAGGGACCCCTGACCATTAGGTCCAGTCGTGGCCGACTCTGGGGTTGCAGCGCTCATCTCGCTTTATTGGCCGAGGGAGCTGGCGTACAGCTTCCGGGTCATGTGGCCAGCAGGACTAAGCCGCTTCTGGCGAACCAGAGCAGCACACGGAAACGCCGTTTACCTTCCCGCTGGAGTGTACCTATTTATCTACTTGTAATTTGACATGCTTTAGAACTGCTTTCGACCAAGCAACGGGAGCTCACCTGGTCACAGGGATTTTAACCGCCAACCTTCTGATCAGCAAGTCCTAGGCTCTGTGGTTTAACCCACAGCCCCACCCGTGTCCAAGGATAATGTTGTACAAATAAGTATTCCAAGTTTTCTCATGCCATTTGTATATCACAAAAACAGCATAATAAATGTGGAGTAATATCTATGACAGGGACGTGGGTGGCGCTGTGGGTTAAACCACAGAGCCTAGGGCTTGGTGATCAGAAGGTCGGCGGTTCGAATCCCCACAACGGGGTGAGCTCCTCTTGCTCAGTCCCTGCTCCTGCCAATCTAGCAGTTCAAAAGCACGTCAAAGTGAAAGTAGATAAATAGGTACCGCTCCAGCGGGAAGGTAAACGGCGTTTCCGTGCGCTGCTCTGGTTTTGCCAGAAGCGGCTTCGTCATGCTGGCCACATGACCCGGAAGCTGTACACCGGCTCCCTCGGCCAGTAAAGCGAGATGAGCGCCGCAACCCCAGAGTTGGCCACGACTGGACCTAATGGTCAGGGGTCCCTCTACCTTTACCTCTACCAGGTCACAGTCCAGGCCTCTAACCACTGCACCACACTGGATTTTGCTTCTAGAGGCAGCTGTTGCTCAGAGATATCCCCTCACCACCACCACCCCAAAAAACCCTCCACCCCTTTCAACATGTAATTCTCTTCCTTGTCCTGCCATGTCCTTGCAGGCAGTTAGGGGCTCAGGAAGGAGGTCTGTGTCAAATCAGATCTATCTTGTGGACACTTCTTTTCGTCTCAGTTTGGTGGGATTTTATTGAATGCATTAAAGGAAGGAGGAAATTTGACATTTGTCTCTTCCACAATTTCTCTCTCAATAAACTTGGGGTAACTAACATCTAGTTGGCTGAAAATATTTCATGGTGTAGTATAGAGCCTTTTATTCCTGGTACCCCTTGGGCCTCCGATGGTTTCAGGTTTATGTTTGTGTATATCTTGAAAGTCAGGCACCCCTCACCTCTTTCTTGCTTTCTCATTTCTTACCCTGGTCCCCTCCCCTTACCTGTCTGAATCTTAGTGAAAATATCCAGATAAAGCAGCTTTATCATTTCTTCTTGTGAATACAACATCCCTTACCCACCTTGGGTTTGGTTGCAGTTTAGTTTTTAAGCCATTGCCTCATGAAGCTCTGTTTTGCTATTTGGGTTATATACATAAAATTCAATAATAATACTTCGTTGTAAAAATTAAAAAGAATAGGTTTTGGGGTGAGGGACCCAGAGGGATAAGCCTGTCTCTCAGTGTCTGCAGAAAAGCATCTTGCAGGAATGGCAAGGCGGTGATTTCAGAGAGAAAGAAAAGTTACTTTCAAGATGAAAAAATTCAAGGGAACTCTCCATATCTTGTGATGCCCTGATGCAGTGATGATGGAGTTTTTCTCCAGTGAATTGACAGAGCTACCTGCTTTTTTTGATGGGTTGCTGTTGAACCTTAAGGACAGAATTTCTGCACGGGTCCCTTCTTCAGATGCATGAAATGTTAATCCCGCTAAATGCAGATTCGTCCACCAGAGGGCGGGCTGCTCCTTCCGACAAGAAGGGGATTTCTCGCAAGGTCTCAAGAGAGGAAGCGGAATGAAACATCAGAAAAGTCTTTTCTCTCGATTGAAACAAGTCTTGTCAGTTTCATTATTTGCTAAAGCACAATTAAGCAAATGAAAAGAGAGATCAGTAAAGAAGGAATGATCGGGTGGTCAGATTGCTATGATACCTAAGAAATGAAATTAAACGGCTGGTGTCCAGGAAGGAACAGGAAACAATTAAAGGGCCTTTGCCAACTTAGAGTCAAATTAGAGCTAACACTTTGCAAGATTTTGCCCAGGGGAACCAGCATTGCGAGATTTGCAGAAATAATATATTAAATTCTGTTTTAATCCTGCTGCTGGATGGTTGCAGAAGAGCAAATGACCCGGCAGCAGTAGAAAGGAAACTGGCGTAGAAGCAGCTGGGGTGGTTTTTCAAGTTTTGAGAGCCCACTGCACCCCCAGCCATGCACATGTGAACTCTCCTCCATGAATTTGTCTAATCCTCTTTCAAAGCCATCTAGGTTGGCAGCCATGCCTGTCTCCTGTGGCAGGGAGTTCCGCAGCTGAACTCTGCACTGCATGAAGAAGGACTTCCTTTTATCTGGCCTGGATCTACCAACATTCAGCTGCAATGGCTGTCCATGAGTTCTAGAGCTATGAGAGAGAGAAACTTTTCTCTCCTCACTTTCTCCCTGCCATGCATAATTCCATAAACTTCTATCATGCTGCCTCTTCCTTGCCTTTTCTCTAAACTAAAAATGTTTGAAATATACTCAGAGTCGAGTGTGGACTTCATGCTCTTTATTCAGCTCACAGTGGTGAGGAGGAATGGAAGTTCCCCCAGAATGTTTTCCTTATGTACATTATTTACACAATGGGCCCCACGTGATTGGCTAATTCCGGGATTCTCCTGTAGGCCAATCAGGTTGTGGATTCACTTCCACCTGGAGCTGGATTGGGTGGCTCCTGCGGGCCAATCAGACTGCTGCATTCTGGACCCTATTGTTCTAGGACCAATCAGACTGCTGCATTCTGAATCCTATTGTTCTGGGACCAATCAGACTGCTGCATTCTGGATCCTATTGTTCTAGGACCAATCAGACTGCTGCATTCTGAATCCTTTTGTTCTAGAACCAATCAGACTGCTGCATTCTGAATCCTATTGTTCTGGGACCAATCAGACTGCTGCATTCTGGATCCTATTGTTCTAGGACCAATCAGACTGCTGCATTCTGAATCCTATTGTTCTAGGACCAATCAGACTGCTGCATTCTGAATCCTATTGTTCTAGGACCAATCAGACTGCTGCATTCTGAATCCTATTGTTCTGGGACCAATCAGACTGCTGCATTCTGGATCCTTTTGTTCTAGAACCAATCAGACTGCTGCATTCTGAATCCTATTGTTCTGGGACCAATCAGACTGCTGCGTTCTGAATCCTATTGTTCTAGGACCAATCAGACTGCTGCATTCTGAATCCTAATGTTCTGGGACCAATCAGACTGCTGCGTTCTGAATCCTATTGTTCTGGGACCAATCAGACTGCTGCATTCTGAATCCTATTGTTCTGGGACCAATCAGACTGCTGCATTCTGGATCCTATTGTTCTAGGGCCAATCAGACTGCTGCATTCTGGATCCTATTGTTCTAGGGCCAATCAGACTGCTGCATTCTGAATCCTATTGTTCTGGGACCAATCAGACTGCTGCATTCTGAATCCTAATGTTCTGGGACCAATCAGACTGCTGCATTCTGAATCCTATTGTTCTGGGACCAATCAGACTGCTGCATTCTGAATCCTAATGTTCTGGGACCAATCAGACTGCTGCATTCTGAATCCTATTGTTCTGGGACCAATCAGACTGCTGCATTCTGAATCCTATTGTTCTGGGACCAATCAGACTGCTGCATTCTGAATCCTAATGTTCTGGGACCAATCAGACTGCTGCATTCTGAATCCTATTGTTCTGGGACCAATCAGACTGCTGCATTCTGAATCCTATTGTTCTGGGACCAATCAGACTGCTGCATTCTGAATCCTAATGTTCTGGGACCAATCAGACTGCTGCATTCTGAATCCTATTGTTCTGGGACCAATCAGACTGCTGCATTCTGAATCCTATTGTTCTGGGACCAATCAGACTGCTGCATTCTGAATCCTAATGTTCTGGGACCAATCAGACTGCTGCATTCTGAATCCTATTGTTCTGGGACCAATCAGACTGCTGCATTCTGAATCCTATTGTTCTGGGACCAATCAGACTGCTGCATTTTGGAGCCTTCAACTCAGTACATAGCAATGTTCCACTCCATCCCCTTGATCATTTGGCTTTCCCTTTCCCAAAATAATTTTTTCAGCCAAGCCAAGCCAGTCACCAACTGAGTTCTGCGCCCCAGTTCTCTGTTTCCAAAGCCAGATCAACTTGGCACTTCAGCAAAGAGCTGGTTCTCTACCTGCAAAGTGACAAGTTTCTATTTCTCCAGCCTGCAGTGGCCACTTGTGATGTTTTCGCCACCAATGCAAACATTTCCTACAACCAGCTGCTTCTGGGAACCAGCCAGGGAGTCCCTTCTGTGCTGGAAATCTCCCTTGGTGGCCTCAGCCTGGGTCACAAGTTCTGGCCTTCTCCTTTCAGGAAAATGTTTTTGAAAACAAGTCCTGAAACCAGAACAGAAACTGATAGCAGAACTTGCCAGATGCACTCATGAGCAAGAGATAGGATAGGGAAAGGCTTATCTGGGAGAGTGGGTGGCATTCCTGTGTGCTGCTCACACACAGGAGAACGTTCTTCCCGCTTTCCCAGCAAGGGAGGTCATAGAAAGTCCACTGGATTCATGGCAGGGTGCCCCCAAAAGACAGGAAGAAGTCCTCGAAGGAGACACCATTCAGGAGTCAGGATGCGTGCTTGCTTGCCTTCCTCTGTAAAGCAAGGAGGAATTTCTGGCTATTTGATGGCATCCATTCTGATTTCTTTGCAGGGAGATGACATTGCATCAAGCAATGCTATAATAATAATAATAATAATAATAATAATAATAATAATAATAATAATAATAATAATAATAATAAACAAAATAGAACAGTGAAGCTATTGCCCAGCAAAACTAAAAACAATAATTTATGGCTTTTGAAAAGTTAAAATGGCAATAGACTAAGAACAGATTAAAACTGCTGGCTGTGATCCAGCCTCCTTCTCGCATTCCTTCACTCTGGGTTTCCACCTGCAAAAAGGACTACTAGGCAGCTAGCAGACCATCCAAGGCTCTGGGTGGATTTCTAGCGCAAAGCCGGCAAGGCTTGGGATCCTTCCAAATCCCTTTTGGAGTTTGGCGCTTCCTTCGTTTCTACCTTATTGGATAAACATGGCTGCAGATTTAATGGCTTTGTGCAGACAAACATTTGCTGTTTATTTCTTCCCACAGGGATCCAATATCCCCTCTGACAAGCAGATGGATCATCTCCTGGTGGAGTCCCAAAATGCTGGGCGGCAGCTGCAGAAGCTGAGCAGCAGGAGGAGGGACGGGCGGCAAAACTCTCCCGCTCTGTCCATCGTGAACCTGCAACGTGGTCGCCTTCAGCCCTTGGCACTGGGGAAGCAGGCTGGAGCTTGGAGCACCTGGCTTGCACGCTGGAGATCCCAGGTTCCATCTTTGATGGCATCTCCAGCTAGACAGACCAATGGCCTGAAGAATTCCTGACAGGTGTCCATCCAACCTCAGTTGCAAAACCTCCAGGGGAAGAGAGTCCACCACCTTCCATGGGAGTCCGTTCCACTGTTGAATGGTTCTTACTCTCAGGAAGTTCTCCCTGTTTTGTTTTGTTTTGTTTTGTTTTGTTTTGTTTTGTTTTTTATAATAATTTTTATTAAGTTTTCCATTTTAACAATCCAATAATATCACATTAATTATTCCAAATTATACCAATACATATCATAAAGTCCAAATATTTTGCCAAATTATAAATTTTTGTTGGGGCTTCCCATGCTTCGAGTTCAGTAGGGTCCGATCATCTCATATTTCTGCTGCTTTTAGTATTCACCAGTCCCATCTTTCAATCTTCTTCTTGTTATCCTTTTTCTTCTTAATAGCCTCTGAGTTGTTTCCACAGGCGAGTTAAAGTAAGCAATATTATGCTTCTGTGTGAACTTTGTATGGCTCTCCCTTTTTTTAAAGCTGGTAAGTCTTTTGTTTGCAATAAACCCTCACACGCTGTTATTTATGCCGAATCCATCCAAAAGTCCTCCTTGGGTGGCAGACGCCATCTTTCTCAGTTCTACCTGATGTTTTGCCAGAATCTCCTTTCACGTCATTTGAATCCATTGGGGAGTTGGGTTCTACTCTCTGGAGCAACAGAAAGCAAACTTGCTTCTTTTCTAACTGCCAAGCAAGTAATTTTCCTGGTCTGTTCCCTAATTCAATTTTTTGTTTGTTTGTTTGTTTCATCCATTTGATTTTCTTCTCAATTTCATAATTTAAAAGCGTTAAAATAGAAACAAAAAGAAAAACAAATCGACAAACTTGTCCAAGATGATCAAGTTCTGGGCAAACAAGATGAAATGGTGAACTGTTTTCTAGAATATTTTAGTAAATTATACAAGGCGGGAAAAGAGAATGATCAGGAGAAGACATCGTATCTAGAAGGGAAGGAGATTCCAAAAATATCATAAGAAAAGTTACTACAATTAAATGCACCGATCACAACAATGGAGATCCACCAGGTAATAATAAATTCTAAACTAGGACCAGATGGACTTCCCATTCTACACTATAAGAAAATGGAAGAAGTTTTAGCACTTCCATTTAAAAAACTCTTAAATGAAATACTACAGAAAGGGAAAACTCCGAAGACATGGGAAGAAGTAGAAAGCAAACTTGCTCCATCTTCTGTGGGAATGTTCAGGGAGGCAGGAGAGGATATATTGTTTATTAACATCCTTCCTAACTTGGGCTAGCAAGTTCCTTTACTTAGCAGAGTTTCACATTCCCCTTTTAAAATCACAGGGGGTAGCTGGTTGCAGGCTTGTGTAAGCCTCTCACTATTAGATTCCTGGTAAGTTTCCTTATATCCCTCTTAAAAGAATAAACATGCCACAATCTTGTGGAAAGTATATATAAGAAGTTTACTCACATTCAGTTCACGGTTGAATCCCTGAAGGCAGACTTAGTTACAAAGTATATACATGTGGACCTATCCCATATGGAGATAATCCCAGTGTCCTCTGTTGGCTGAGAGCCAACAAAGCATCTCTAGCTAAAAAGCTGCTCCAACGACGGAGGAAGTCAAAGAGAGAGAGTGCTGTGTGCCTTGTCCTTTTGTTACCTGGACAGGTTAGGTCACGCCCACCTCTAGTCACATGCAAAGGAAGTATGGCCCAGCCAGGAGGAAACAGGAAGTTTTTGATTGGCTGGACCAAACATTCCCCCGCATGTCCACTCTAGGAAAACAAGGAATGTTGTACTTGACTGCTACTTATGTATCACATCTCACAACTTCCACATGACAGCCCATCAGATATTTCAAGATGGCACTGCAAGGAATGTGGAGAAAGCTTTGCAGAGGATTGGACTAGATGACCCCAAGGTCCCTTCCATCTCTGCAATTCTATGATTCTATGATCTCCTCTCAGTGTCCTCTTTCCCACGTTAAGCATCCCTAGCTCCCTCAGTTGTTCCTCCTAAGGCTTGGTTTCGAGATCCATGATCATCTTGCTCACTCATTCCAGCTTGTCAATATCCTTCCCAAGACTCTTATGTCTGGTTCTGGATGCCAAGACAGAATAGAGTGGCCCTCTTACTTCCCTTGATCTGGAAACTAGACTTCTGTTGATGCAGCCTAGGATAGCATTAGCTTTTTTTTGCTGATACGTCACACTGTTGATCCATTGGTTCAGATCCTGCCTTCTGGAGCAGCAGGAAACAAGCTTGCACCATTGTCCATGTGACAGACCTTCAGATATTTGATGATGGCTGTCATACAAGTACAGTGGTACCTCGGTCTAAGAGGAGTCCTGTTAATGAACGATTCAGGCAAGGCACTCCACAAAACCACAGGTAGGTGTTCCGGCTAGCAAACTTTGCCCCGGAAGACGAACAGATGGCGACTGGTGGAAGGGTACCGGTGGCAGGAGGCCTCATTGGGGAAAGCGCTCCTAGGTTTAAGAATGCTTTCGGTGTGAGAACAGACTTTCAGAACAAAGTAAGTTTGCAAACAGAGGTACGACTGTACAGTAGAACCTCGGTTGTCAAACGCTTCGGAAGTCAAACGGCACTTTTTTCCAATGGATTTTGCCGACTGGCAATTGCGCCTCGGTTGTCAAACATTCAGGAAGTGGAACTGTCTTCCAGAACAGGATTATGTTCAACAACTGAGGTTCCGCTCTTGGTGCTTTTACCCCACTCCCCTTGCGGTGCCAAAAGCACATCCCTCCCTGACTTCATCCTTTTTTGTACTTCCCCACATCTGTTCCTTGGCCCCTTCCCAACCTGTCCCGTTTTGACGGATGTTGTAAGCCCCCAAGGCCAAATGTTTTTTCCATTGCTCATCCCTTGAAGATGGAGCCTCTTGCAAGCTTGAGGACCAGAAGGGCCTTGACCTCTGGGCTTCCCGAATGCAGGAGACTCTCTTACTACCAAAGCCCAGTAGCAGCAATTTCCCCATTTCCTACAAGGGCCATCTCAGGCCAAGCAGCCAGCCAGGGTGTTGGGAGGTCACTGCAGCGTGTAAACAGAAGCCAGGCTCTGCGGGAGTTTCCACTGTTCTGATGACAGCAGCTCCGCGCCTCTGGTCAACAGTCTGAGCGGGGCTGCCTGCCATCTCTCACCTGCATTCCTGTTGCCCTGGCACTGTTTTAGCCTGTGCTTAGGAACAAGCTGTGTCCACAGAGGCAAATCCACTATCAGCCAGCATAGTATCCTTTCTCCTCTTGGGAAGGGCCACAGCTCAGAGGTGGAGCATCTGTCCAGCATGCAAAAGGTGCCAGGTTCAATTCCTGACATCCTCTCCAGGGATAGTTGGGAGAAGAGTCCTGCCTAGAATCCTGCAGAGCCATTGCTGTCAGTCAGGGTAGACAATACTTAGCAGGAAGGACCTGCGGTTTGAGTCAGTATAAGGCACCTTCCCAGTTTCCTAACAAAATGTGCAGTTTATCATGATTTTGCACAGGCCAGAGGGCAGTTGACAAGACAGGCAAGGAAGGAAGAAGGCATTGTGATAGGAATTTTGAGGTCTTAGATATACTGTATGTTAAATGTTCATAAGTGTACCAACCAAGCACGTATATAGATCAGCACAGGAAGACCGACCTGGAACCATTTTTGATTCCGAAACTGACCAAATGTTTTCTCTGCAAAGTCAAAGGAAAATGGAAAAGCCTCCCCATTGTCTTTTCCTTCACAAATCCTGTCTTAAGGGTATATCTGTGTATGAATAGGGTGTGCCTGTGACCTGGCTCAGGAACTAAGAATTTATCATTACTAAGTAGTTATCGTTACAGATAGGTAGCTGTGTTGGTCTGCCATAGTCAAAATAAAAAAATTCCTTCCAGTAGCACCTTAAAGACCAACTAAGTTAGTTCTTGGTATGAGCTTTCGTGTGCATGCACACGAAAGCTCATACCAAGAACTAACTTAGTTGGTCTTTAAGGTGCTACTGGAAGGAATTTTTTTATTTTAAGTAGTTATCATTACAAAAGACTGGCCAGGCTCCCCAGGGTATCCAATCAAGTAACCCGTCAGATAGGAGAAAAACAACATTCAAGTATCTGTTTTAGACCGCCTTTTCTGTGATTTAGGTATGATGTATCTGGGGTGGTGGGACACAGGTGGCGCTGTGGGTTAAACCACAGAGCCTAGGACTTGCCGATCAGAAGGTCGGCGGTTTGAATCCCCGCGATGGGGTGAGCTCCCGTTGCTCAGTCCCAGCTCCTGCCAACCAAGCAGTTCGAAAGCACGTCAAAGTCCAAGTAGATAAATAGGTACTGCTCTGGCAGGAAGATAAATGGCATTTCCATGCGCGGCTTTGGTTTCGCCAGAAGTGGCTTAGTCATGCTGGCCACATGACCCGGAAGCTGTACGCCAGCTCCCTCAGCCAATAAAGTGAGATGAGCACCACAACCCCAGAGTCGGTCATGACTGGACCTAATGATCAGGGGTCCCTTTACCTTTATCTGGGGGGTGGTCTTAGGTTACACCCCTTCTGTGATGTATGTATGATGTATGGAGGGGTGGTCTGGAGCTCCAGGGCAGGGAATTTAAAATGTCTATAAAAGGCCTTGTGTGCCATTGTTCTGGGTTCCTCCTCCCTCCTGCGTGTGGGGATTGGGGACCCTGTTGCAACAGATCAATAAAGATCAGGCTTACTAGCTGCTTTGCTTCTCAAAATTCTCTGACTGGCCTCTGTTATTTTCTCCTACCAATAGGGAACCTACGTAAAGACTCTATATGGGCTCTTGGATACCCCATAAGGGGAAAAGGGCAGAGATTTTGTTTACAACAGAATTCAATCCATACAAAACACAATCCACTAAAAGGGCACAAGAACAAATCACAGAAAAACAGTTGCAAAAAGCAGCAGCAGCCTGGTCCGCCTTCCTCCAAATTATTATTTTGTGTGTGCATGCGTATGATGTTGTGGGTATGGAGGGGGGCCAGTCTAGCTGATGCCCTGAGTCCCTTTCAGTTCTTTGGGTCCTGTACCCAGTGAGTGCTGAAAGCTAACAGAGGAGATTGCTGGTCTAACAAGTTCCTTTGTAAAAGCATGACTTTAGCCGGCCGCTTAAGTGTCCTCATCACCATCCCAAAAGGATGAACCAGGTTGCGGGAGCTACAGCTAAGTGATGGGGGCCCCCAGGAGAATGGGTGTAGCTCCCCCCCCCCCAGCTGCTACATAAAAGAACAATAACCAGGGTGGTATCTGTGAGCAGAGCTGGAAGCTGATCACACACAGACACCGGCTTGTTCTGTGCCAGATCCAAAGCTGTGACTAACTGAGAAGCAAGGTCTGCTGGCCTTCCCATTAGCTGTCGTGATTTCATCCAACTCCTGGCCCAGCTTAAAAGAGGCCTGTGTGTTCTCAACAGGGCTCTCCGTTTTGACTGTCATCGTCACATCACCAGCTGTACTTAAAAGGAGGTTGGGCAGTCATCTGTCTGGGATTCTTTCACTGTGCTTCCTGCATTGCTGGGGGCTGGACTGGATGACTCTTGGGGTCCCTTCCAACTCTATACAGTGGTACCTCGGGTTAAGAACTTAATTTGTTCTGGAGGTCCGTTCTTAACCTGAAACTGTTCTTAACCTGAGACACCACTTTAGCTAATGGGGCCTCCCGCTGCCGCCGGAGCACGATTTCTGTTCTCATCCTGAAGCAAAGTTCTTAACCCGAGGTACTATTTCTGGGTAAGCGGAGTCTGTAACCTGAAGCATCTGTAACCTGAAGCGTATGTAACCCGAGGTACCACTGTAGTTGTCATTCCCATGCCACAAACAAGAGTCTGTACGATTTCTTGCAAAGTCATGTTTCTTGCAATAAAAGCAAACTTCCAAGTTCTTACAAACCGTGCTTCCATCTTGCCAACGCAGCAATTCAAAAGCCCTTGAATATCATGAAAGCACCCACAGAAACCAGCAGCTGGCTGCCTCCTTTTCATTCCTGCTTCTGGTTTCGATTATTCAGACAGAAGTAGCAATGCTTTCTTCACTTCCCCGAGTGGGATCTCCTAAGATTTTCTTTAACCCATTAGAAGGATTAAGAGATTGTCAGGCACGGGCTTTGCCCATCTTGGGATTTCGGCAGCATTTGAGCTGAATGTGTTTCTTGGAAGCAGCCCTGCCCAGGCCTGTCGGCTTTCAACAATTGAAATACAAGATTGCAGGATAGAAGCGCTTAAGTGCAGCGAGAACAGAGAGTCAGAAGTGTGTCACATTTTCAGCGGCTTGCAGTTCTTTAAGCTCTGAGAAGGGATAAATATCCTTGCCCAATTTCGAACCCTTCTGTACCAGCCCAAAGGTAGAATTTGCACGCTTGTCAGCACACAGATATTTCGATTTCTAAAAGTCATGGCTGGGAGGTGGCAGGGGCTTAAGGCCAGTGGTGAGGCCAGTTGCCTCTCCCCAGTCACCCCCGGGGGGGGGGGGCGATGATAATAATCCCCTTCTTCACCTGAACTGCATGGATCAGCTGGAGAGAAATGGCTCGGGGCCAGTTTTTCTTATAACACTAGCCATTGTGGCTGGTAGACTTTTCCTCCATGAATTCAATAGAATCGTATTGTAGAGTCAGAAGGGACCACCAAAGGGCATTGGGGCCACCAAAGGGCATCTAGTCCACCCCCTGCAATGCAGGAATCTCAACTGAAGAATGCCTGATGGCTGGCCCTCCAACCTCTGGTGAGAAACCTCCAAGGAAGGGGAGTCCACCCCCTTCTGAGCTGGTCCCTTCCACTGTCAAAACAGCTCTCACCACCAGAAAGTTCTTTCCAATGCTTCTTCTGATTTGTCTATGCCTATTTTGAGGCCAGGTGCTGGTGGAGAGGAGGGAAGGAATGGGAATGAATGAATGAATCTTTAGTTGCATCACCCATCGGCCATAGCAACAAAAGAACAATGTGATATACAAAGAACAGAAATCAAAAAGTCAATTATATAAAACACACTTGAGGGTCCTAAATCAACAGTCAAATAGTGGACCTTATTCTGATTGCCCCAGCTAAAAACCTTGCAACCTTTGTTGTCATCTGCTCGTCTTGATCTGCCAAGAGAAAAGAGACTGTAGCAGTGGCTGGGCAACCCGGAATGGACAATAAAAGAGAGGTGATAATCTTATTCCTCAAGTCTTTATAAAGAGTGCAAGCCAGAAGGGCATGCGCCACCAATTCAATACTGCCATCTCAACAGGGACATGGGCGTTTTTCATGTGGAATCTGTTGGAATCGTCCCTCAAGTACAGCCAAGGGCAGTATGTTCAATCTTTGGAGTTGGAATTGCTAGGTTATGCAGATAAGGTGGAAGGAATGGGATGTGGGTACCAGTTTGCATGTACCCTCCAAGCTGTGACTTCCTGGCAAGGCCTGGGGTCTCTCTTCCCTGGCATGCTTTACTCCTCTGGCAAAGGCTGACAGAAGGTGTTTGCTCCTGCCATTCTAACCTCCTGGCTGCCTTTACCCCAAATAAACAGTGGGGCAGGTGTGGGGTGGGAATCTGCCAGCTCCACTGGGAAACTGTCTTCTCACCTTCGAAATAAGGACACGGGCTTTCCCCGCTGGAAAGCCCCAAGAGAAATTCAGACCGGCAAGGGGGTGGGTGCTGCTTCGCGTGACGCTGCAGGCCGCAGACACAAAGGTCAGCTTATCAGCTGCCACAGGTGTGGCTGTTGTTCCCATGTAGACGTGTCCTTGGAAGCCTAACCTGGCAAGACAGACTCAGATACACCTCTTGATTTCTCCTTTCTCCCTCTTCCTCTTCTTCTTCTTCAGCAGTGAAAGACAGTGCGCCAGCGAGGGATGAGCAAATATGCTGCTTTCGGTTTCTGTCCATTTCTTGTTTTTCCTGTCTTAAGTCTCCTACTCATTTCCCCATCAATTTGTGGGTTAAAAAAAAAGTCTGCATGAAAATTCAGCAGCATTTCCTTTTTAAAACGTTTCCTTTAGCTCATTATATACCATTTCCCAGAAAGCCTATACCTCTTTACAAGTCCACCACATGTGGTAGAAGATACCTTCCCTTTCTTTACATTTCCAGAACTCATTAGTTCTTGCCTAAAAATACTTTTGTTAAAAATACCCAGAAGCCTTTTTATTGGGGATAGTGGGTGAAGAGATACCAAGGCAAGATAAAAGACTGTTTATGTATGCAGCAACTGTGGCAAGAATACTTTAGCCCCAAAATGGAAACAGCAAGAAGTACCAACGAAAGAAGAGCGGCAGATGAAGATGATGGACTTTGCAGAACTGGCGAAGCTGACGGGAAAAATCCGAAACCAGCATGATCAAGTATTCCAAAAGGACTGGAGTAAATTTATACGATATCTGAAAGATTATTGTAAGCAATTAACATCACTAGCAGGGTTGTCTGAAGACTTGTAATGAGAAATTTTCTACCTTTCTATATTTATTTAAATTTTGAGCCATTTTGTAATGAGTGTAATTAGAATGGGAAAATGGAGAAAATGCAGTGTAGAAAAGTTAATTTTGAAAGCCATGAGGCAGGAGGGAAGGAAATTGACAGGCTCTAAGAGCCAAGGCGGTATAGAAGATAAAGATGATGTGAATGTATAATATTAAATGGAATTATAGATAGATAGATAGATAGATAGATAGATAGATAGATAGATAGATAGATAGAAATTTGGCAGCGTTTTTATGAGAAGGCATCCTGTTTGTATGCAGTCCTCTTAGACATACAATGAAGCTGAGCGTTGGAATATTAAGGACAGATAAAATAAAGTCCTTCTTCATGCATAGTTAAACTACGGAACTCACTGCTGCAGGGAACAAAGATGGCCACCAACCTAGTTGGGTTGAAAAGAGGATTAGATGGATTCATGGAGGAGGGGAGCCTATCGAAGGCAATAGTGGCTCTGTCTCTCCAGCTGGAGGCAGCAATGCTTCTGAATGCCTGGCTCTCAGGGCTGGGGCAACACGTGGGGCTGGACCCTGGCAGTGCTATGAGCTGCCCGAGGGAAGAGGCCAGTCGCAGCACCAGCAGCCATGGAGAGGCTACGGAGAAGAAGCGGGGAGTTTTCTTGCAGCCACTGCAGCCACCAGTTGCAATGCTCAGAACAAGCGCCAGCTCACCCTCCTGTCTGTCCTCATCTGCAACAGCACCGGTGGAAGAAATACCGTGGTACCTCAGGTTACAGACGCTTCAGGTTACAGACTCCGCTAACCCAGAAATAGTACCTCGGGTTAAGAACTTTGCTTCAGGATGAGAACAGAAATTGTGCTCTGGCGGCGCGGTGGCAGCGGGAGGCCCCATTAGCTAAAATGGTGCTTCAGGTTAAGAACAGTTTCAGGTTAAGAACAGACCTCCGGAACAAATTAAGTACGTAACCAGAGGTACCACTGTAAGGGCATTTCAGAATCAAATCAGAAGCTGAGGTGGCTTTCATAATTATGGACTGTCCCTGGACATAGTCAAAGGTGACTGTGGGGTTGCAGAACTCATCCACAGACAGCTTTCCGGGACATGTGCTCCTGGTGCAACAGAACATTGTGACAGAAACCAGAGTGCACTGAAACGCTGTTTACCTTCCTGCCACAGTGGTACCTGTTTATCTACTTGCACTGGTGTGCTTTCAAACTGCTAGGTTGGCAGGAGCTGGAACAGAGCAATGGGAGCTCACTCCATCACAGGGATTCAAACTGCCGTCCTTGTGATCGGCAAGCGCAAGAGGCTCAGTGGTTTAGACCACAGCGCCACCCGCATCCCTCCTAGGGTATGGAAGTGGTGACCCACTGAACCCATTTCAGGAAACACAGGTGCCCTGTGGCACTCACTAGGCACCTTCCCTCAAAGAAGTACTCCTAGTTTGGCAAAGTTTTCTGTTTTTCAGGCACTCAAACCACAGCATATTGCACAACTACTTAAAGAAGAAAGGTACTTTCCCCTGGCTTTCAGGGCCGTTGCCATTTGGAATAAGCTCCTTGTGCCAGCTTCACAATGTGCAAGGGATCGGTGGCGATCAGAGTGGCGCTTTGCTTTGCCATAACACTGACAGAGCCCACCCTGAGGGCAGATGTGCCAGGAAGGAGAGGAAAAACACCCGGCTGAGGCAGGGGAGGTGGGACATTCATGCTCAGACACGCACACAGCCCTACATTGCTGATAATTTTTATTTTTCTGCCTTGCTGGACTAGATGCCCTTTGAGTCCCTTCCAACTCTATGATTCTATTATCTTTTTAAAAGTTAAAAGCTGTTAAGGGGAGGAATTTAACACTTTCCCTCAACACGCTTTCTCTAATCTCTTGTTGTAATCAAAATCTGCCTTTCCCCCCTTAAGGGGTATCCAAGAGCCCATATAGAGTCCTTATGTAGCTTCCCTATTGGTAGGAGAAAATAACAGAGGCCAAGCAGAGAATATTGAGAAGCAAAGCGGCTAGTAAGCCTGGTCTTTATTGATCTGTTGCAACAGGGTCCTCCGCTCACCCCACACACAGGAGGGAGGAGGAACCCAGAACAATGGCGTGCAAGGCCTTATATAGATATTTTAAATTCCCTCCCTGGAGTCCAAGACAACCCCCAGAAACATCATACATACATCACAGAAGGGGTGTAGCTCAAGATCACCCCCTCAGATACATCATATCTACATCACAGAAAGGGCTGTCTACAGCAGAAATCTGAGTGCGTTGTTTACCTCCTGTCTGCCAGGTTACCTGTTTAATGGTCACTTGATTGGATTGCCTGGGGAGCCTGGCCAGTCTTTTGCAATGATAAATACTTAGTTCCTCAGCCAGGTCACAGCCACATACCCTATTCATATCTTAAGAAGGATTTGTGAAGGAAAAGACAATGGGGAGGCTTTTCCATTTTCCTTTGACCTTGCAGAGAAAACATTTGCTCAGTTTGGGAATCAAAATGGTTTCAGGTCGGTCTTCCTGTGCTGATCTATGTACGTGCTTGGTTGGTAGACTTACGAACATTTAACATGTATCTAAGACCTCCAAATTCATATCACACTCTCCCCCAGGTTGGCACTTGTCCTGCTGTGCGGTGGGGGACAAGGGTGTGAGAGAAGAGCAGCTAGACGGGGATGTAATTTAGTGGAAACTACAGGAAGGCAGAGGGCTACTCTTGTGCTCAAATCCTGCTTGTGGACTGTGCACAGGCGGCTGGTTGATCACTGCTAGAAGAGGAGGAAGGATCCTACAGGCCACTGAGTGGATTCAGCAGGCTCTTCTCACCTTCTTGTGTTCATGAAGATTCGGTAGGCCTTCTGAAAACCTTCTATTCTATTGGGAATAGTACCAGGAAGTCTAAAGGAAGAGGATGAGACATTATATTTATCCGCAACAGTAGCCGCAAGGCTATTGATTGCAAAAAATTGGAAAAGTGGTATAATACTGACAAAAACAGAGTGGCTTGCCAAATTACTGGAGTATTACAATATATCCAAAACAATGGGAGAAATTGGAAGGATCTCAAAAGAGAAGATAGAGAAGGACCGGAAGGTGTTTAAAGGATATTTGCAAAATCATATTGAAAAATCAGAACTCCTATTAGAATAAATAAGTTCCCTTATGAATACCGAAATACCAAATAAGATGGATAACAATGTGTAACAGAAAAAGAAGTAGAAAGTTGGTTTAAAAGTGTGTGAAGGAAAGTAACAGAAGTGAAAGAAATTGCAATTGAGTAGATTGGAAGTCTAACTGACTGGTGATGGGTTGGTGGTGGGAAAAGGTAGTATCTGTGGGACTGAGTGGGGGTATGTATGAATATTTTTAAGGATTGTATGAAATGTATGTTTGTCTGTATATTCGTAATATGTATGAATTAATGTTGAATTATTTTAATAAAATAAAATGAAAATGAAGATTCAGAAGGGACCATTATGGCCGTTGTGTCTGTCTATTGTGCTGTGGATGCAGAGAATCCTCCGGCCGCCTCTTCCCTCCCAGGTGGCCTCCCAGCCTCTGTTTAGAAATACCGTAGTTTTCCGTGTAGAACACACCCCTGTGTATAAGACGCCTCCTATTTGGGGGGACTCCAAATTAGGAAAATGGGGGGAGATTGCCCAGAGTTGTTGACCTACGCTGCCACTCGCACATGTCGCAAAACCCACCTATCGTCTGTCCCCTCGCCAATCGCCCGCCCAATTGCCGCAGAGCCAGCCAATCAACACCAGCCTTTGCTGCAGCCACCAATAACACGCACAATAGCCGCTGACAATCTCCGGCTTGCAGCAGCAACCAATCCCATGTCCTTGTGATGCACTATCTGTGTATAAGACGACCTCCCCTCCCCTTCTGGCATAATTTTCTAAGGAAAAAACCTCGTCTTATACATGGAAAAGTACAGTATCTGATGAAGGAGAGCCAGCCATCTTCCCAGTCACTTTCTTCCCCTCTCAAGCATCCCCACGTGCTTACTTTTTCCCAAATGAGACACAGTAATGGTCATTCCCTTTTTTTATTTGAGAATTTATAGAGATTGCAAGCAGACACAATGGAAGGAAATTCAAATTACATTTGTATTTAGCATCCGTGAGTATATACTTGTAGGACAACCGCAAAGGGAAGACAGAAAAATAGAGAATAACATGAAACCATGCAAATGGTTTTGAAAACACTACTGATTAATTCATCCACAATTTTTTTAAGAAACACAAGAAATTGGAATAAGATGCCCTCACCAGTTAATCAGGTTTCAAATGAAAACTCCCAATTACTCAACTTTTTCTGAACTTCCCAGTTTTGTCATTCAGATTTCTAATTCAGCATTGAAAATCACATTTTGGATGTGAAGTATTTGCATCTAGCCTTTGTTCATGAATCTTTTGACAGTTTGAATCAGCTGTCAAACCTTCATTATCACTGCAAGTGATATTCAAAGGCAGCCTGGTAAATACATGTCTCTGCTCTGCACTGTCATGGAGATATATTGTGTTCGTTCTAAGCCACACTTCTGGTTCACAATTGGCCTAAATTTAAAGTGAGCCCAGAATCCTTAGCAACGCATAAGGGGTTTTGTAGCAGATGTGCAGGTTCTCTTGGCAGAAGAGACCATTTGTGCCGGAGTGATCCCTGAAGACTGGAAACAGATTCAGATGTCAGTGCTATCAAGCGCCAAGCAGCCCATGTGCTGTCACTCACCAGCTGTAAAGCATTAAACACTGAAGTCCCAATATCATTGGATACCCAATATCAACTAGCTAGAAAACATTCAGCAAATATTCAAGGAATCAGACAACCTCTGGAGAAGATGAACAACAAAATTCACAAAGGAGAAGTTCAAGGAGTGTTTGAGAAGCAAATTCATCCCAGATCTGCCTTAAAGTTCCTGTTTTGTGGTTATGAATGTTGCATCTGTCTCGGATTGGGGCCTTTGTGCCCCATCATGTGCTCTGTCTTTCTCATCCTTGTGTTTCCACTATCTTGACTAGCTGGCCCATTGCATCATTGTGAGTTTTCCTTTCTTTCTCTTGCCAAATCACACAGCCAAGATCCACAGGGTTCCTCGCAGATAGTACGGTAATTTTCTTAGCCTTGAATAACAGGCTATTTGTTTTGGCCGATAAAAGAGAAAAAAACTACCTTTTGGGCACCCAGATTGCATGCATGATTGGTAGCCTGGACTTAATTTCCATTAAGAGACATTTTTAAACATGCACAGAGGCAATTCCAGGCCATGTTTAAAAAAGCCAAGGGTTCTGGCACACCTAACACACCCAAGAATTATTCTACAATATGCCCACATTGCTAAGCTAGTCAGGGGATGATGGGAGCTGTAGTCTAGCAACATCTGCAGGGCCACAGCTGCCCCAAGCCAGGTTTATACCACTGTTTTGCATTCTCCTCCTCTTCTGTGCCCTGTCACCTTCATCTTTTGCAGCCTCATAATCCTCATAATTTGCTTGTTCCTTAACCCACCAAATGCACCATCAGCAGCACAATTTCAAAATTTCAGAATAACAAGGAAACAGCCCAAGCAAAAACGAGCAGCACTGAAGGCGACCTCTCTGTTCCCTGAGGAGCAGTGAATGTGGCCAGATTGTGGCTAGGAAGAAGGCAAAGCAGCCTCTAAGGCCGCTAAAGAATACATGGACCATCGATTCAGACAATGGGAAGTTGTGAACCTCAGGAAACTGGGATTTGTGTATGAAGGTGTATAGCAAACAGCTGGGAGCTTTTGCAACTGGTGGGGTCTGAATCAACTAACTTGAGATGGATATTTGTAAATGCAAGTATGCAGCAGAAAGGCAAAGACCCCCCATTTCCAAGGGGGCAAACTGCTCGAACGGAGGAGCACAAAGAAGGAGCTTGCTGGATTAGATGAGTGGTCCATCTTGGGGAAATGCAGGCATTGGATAAAGCTGATTGAGGTTCCTCCTCTAGGATGCAAGGGGGTCAGCCGGCCGTCTAGAAGGAACGCCAAGATGACCTCTGGGAGAAGAGGGAAAGCCGCGTTAATGGATCCGCCACCCCATCCTGCCAAACTCAGCTGCCACCAAAGCAGCATTTCTTCAGGTGGTTGTCCCACCCAGACAGAAGGGCTCAGAAGGTCAGGTTGTCACAAGGCCCCCCATTGTATACTGACAACCAGGGAAGTCAAAACTGCTTCAATCAGCAAAATTGGCCCTATTATGGGTCCCGCCTAACCCCCATTCCCCAACTGTAATGACTCAATCTTTCAGTGTGGCAGCACCTACGTTTTGGAATTCCCTGTCCATTTAATCCATCGAGTCCAACCCCCTGCCAAGCAGGAAACACCATTAGAGCACTCCTGACATATGGTTGTCAAGCCTCTGCTTAAAGACCTCCAAAGAAGGAGTGTGGTGGAGTCTCCTTCTTTGGAGGTCTTTAAGCAGAGGCTTGACAACCATATGTCAGGAGTGCTCTGATGGTGTTTCCTGCTTGGCAGGGGGTTGGACTCGATGGCCCTTGTGGTCTCTTCCAACTCTAGGATTCTATGATTCTATGATCGCAAGCAGGCACCTTCACGGGGCTCTTTTTGGCACCTGCTAAAAGCATTGTCATTTTGACAAGCCTACCTAGATGTTTGGCAGGCTGTTTCAAGTCTTGGGCCTTGTCCACACATCTTCTTTTCCCGCTGCTTTCACCCGGGGAAAACCACTCTATAGTGTTCAATTGGAACAAACAGCCATTTGGGTTTTCTCTGGATTGACGTTTACTCCGATTTAGCACCAAAGAGTACATTTTCCCTGGGAAAGGGGTGGGGCAAGGGGGAAGCCACTTGGAGCTGGGCTCTCCTGGCATAAGACAAGAAGAAGTGTGAAGGAGCCCTTAATCTGATTTCAGTCTGCTGTCATTTTACATTTTTGAATGTCTTACATTATTGCTCTTAACTGCTCTTAGTGGTGATTTTATTGGTTTCTCTTTTTTTGCAAACTGCTTTGAGGTGTTCTTTTTACAATCAAGCAGTGTATACATTTGATGAAATAAAAATGAACCAACAAGACTTTTCCAGCCCCAGTTTCTTGGCTTTGCTGGGACTAATTTTGCCACCCCTCTCCAGCCCCACATTCACTGATGCCACACAGAAGATGGAGGAAACGTGTTTTCTGCTGCTCCAGAGGAGGGGATCCGACCCAACAGATTCAAATGACCAGAAAGGAGCTTCTGACGAAACATCTAGAAGAACTTTCTGATGGGAAGAGCCAGTTGGCGGTGGAACGGACTTCCTCAAAAATCCTTCCTTGGGGTGATTTTAAGTAGAGGTTGGGTGGCCATCTGACTTGGAAGAGTTAGTTGAGATTCCTGTATTGCTGGGGGTTGGACTAGATGACCCCCGGGTCCCTTCCAACTCTACATTTCTGTGATTCTATGACCATGGGATCCCCTTGCAACTCTATGCCTCTATGACCTCAGAAGTTGGTGGCTTGTGAGAGAGGCTGCCATTTGAATCCATTGGATCGGATCCTACTTGAGACCTCAAATAGATCTCACAGCAGCTTTCATCTGTGGAAAACCACTCTGTAGTGTTCAATTGGAACAAACAGCCATTTCAGTTTCCTCCGGATTGACGTTTACTCCGATTTAGCACCAAAGAGTACATTTTCCCTGGGAAAGGGTGACTGAAAAAGACACCTCACCCTGTTATGGTTTCGGCGGTTCAACGTCTCTTTCAGATGCTTCACCCACGGGGCATGGGGAGGGGCGCAGAGGTTCCTCCCTCTGATGGTGGTGAAACTGGAAACACAAAGAGCAGGAAAAAACATGAGCAGATGACCAGGATGCCTCTGCCATCTTAGATATCCCTCTTGTTAACCCCCTCCTCTCTCGTGAAATATCTGCATTGCATGGTCTAAAGCAGTGGTCTCCCCCCCTCCTCTTTTTTGTATAATTTTTATTAATTTTTTCTGTTTTGCATTTTGGAATATTCATTTAAACAACCTTAAAATATCAAGATTTCCTTTCTTCTCTTTCCATGGTTCATTTTGCATACCACAAATCCCTGCATATTTTACATCCATTATTACATCCATCAAACCTTATTTACACTGCTGAATTTATCTTAATGCTGCCAACGTTTTCAAGTGTACACAATTCCCCCCCCCCCCATATAGTCAATAAACATTTTCCGATCTTCTTTAAACGAATGTTCTTCTTGTACTCTTATTCTATAAGTTAGGTCTGCAAGCTGTGCGTATTCCGTCAGTTTAAGTGGCCATTCTTCTTTATTTGGGACCTCCCTCGTTTTCCATGGAGGTAAAAAGGTAAAGGTACCCCTGCCCGTATGGGCCAGTCGTGTCCGACTCTAGGGTTGTGCGCTCATCTCACTTAAGAGGCTGGGAGCCGGTGCCGTCCGAAGACACTTCCGGGTCACATGGCCAGCATGACAAAGCTGCTCTGGCGAGCCAGCACCAGCGCAGCACACGGAAACGCCGTTTACCTTCCCGCTATAAAGCGGTCCCTATTTATCTACTTGCACTTAAGAGTGCTTTCGAACTGCTAGGCAGGCAGGAGCTGGGACCGAAAGACGGGAGCTCACCCCGCCGCGGGGATTCGAACCGCCAACCATACAATCGGCAAGTCCTAGGCACTGAGGTTTTACCCACAGCGCCACCTGCGTCCATGGAGGTAGTGGCCCCTGAAAGGGTGATGGGATTACCTTGGGGTTGCTAAGAGGCAAGAGGGTGGCAGTGGATCACTAGATCAAGTTCACGCATTTCGTTGAATTAATTAAACCAAGTAGCTTTCATTGGATTTTGAATAGAAGTGCAATTAATTGTTACCGTTTCAAATTTTATTGCATTATTCTCTTCCTTAGTGGGAACCACTATTCTGAATGATGCTTTTCTATGGGGTTGGGTAGGGGGCACTGGGGATAAATTTATGGAACCAAGCAGGTAGGGCCTCCAAAAATTTTGGGCGCCAGAGATCTATAGGCAGCAGTTGCCACATTGCTGCCCCCCCAGGAGGAAAGGTGGGGCCAAATGACCTCTTTCATGCTTTCTGGTTCTGTGGAGCCCTTCATCGCTGAGAATCCATGATTAAGTTGCCAGGGGAAATGGTCCGTGCAACTCAACACTTTTGCCACTTCTTGAAAGCAACCGAAGTTGCCTTGATGGGATCTCGTTCCACCTCATTTGCACAGCCTGGCATCGTGCCAGGGAAGACGCTGTGAACGGGACGTGGTGGCTGAAGTTTGTGCAATGTTCTCTCAGCCTCGCATTTGGCTGCAAGCCACAGACCACAGAAGTCGTTTTATTTGCATGGAAGTTGATCCCATTATATGCCTAGATAGTAGCAGGGGAAGACCGTGTACACCTGAACTTTGCTCTCTTTGTTCGCAGCGGGAGGGCAGAGGAATGGAAATGCAACAGATATTTCCCTCTTGTGGGTTTAACAGAGCATGGAGTGGGTTGTAGTGATGTCAGGTTACAAGAAATGCAGGACTCCAAGAATTGCAGGCTCCGGGACTGCAAGGAGAAGTTTCTGGTTACACCGATTGTCCCAGACAACAGACACTTCTTAAACTAGATGAAAACAGGCATGCTTAACTCCTCTGAACTTTGAATTACAGTATTCCTAAGACAACCCTCCGCCCATCTCAAAGGAGGATTGTGAAGTCTTGATTTAATATAAGACTTACTAAACTTTGTAGGCCTAGAATGAGAAGTCAAATTATAGTAACTGGAAACAACGTTTGTTTGGTACCACTGTACTTCTTCTTAATTGTATTTCAGTTCAACAATTACTTTGATAAAATACATATTTTGTTATGTGCAAATGGCTTTAGATACCTATTAGGTCCATAAATTACCATATAGCATATATTCAACACAAAAAAGCAGCGACCGTTTGTTGTTGACAAAGGACAGCTGGACGTATAAAGGGCCCCATTCCCTTCAGGAGCTGAGGGCCTCATCAAACCTAAATCGGGCCCTGCCTCTGACAGAAGGCCACCCAAGCTCTGCTTAGAAACCTCCCATGAAGAAGAGCCCATCGCTTTCTGAGGGAGTCTGCTCCCCTGTTGAAGGCTCTCACCACCAGAAGATTCTTCCTAATGTTTAGTCAGAATCTCCTTTCATATAATTTGAATTCACTTCACCGGGTCCTACGCCCTAAAAAGGCTTGTGTTGCACCCCCTGTTTTCCTCTCCTCTCTGATTTGCTAGAGGTCTATGCAAGGGCACACAATGATCTATGTACACACCACCCCCTCCCCTTTCAAAAAGCCGACTCCTGGAATGCAAAGTAGGGGCCACAACTTACATCACAGCCCGGACTGGGCAGCCGTCTTGAACATACTGGTCCCGGTAATCTCGGACAACTTTGGCAGGAATGGGCATCGAACTAGTTCTCAAACAGCAGTCCATGACCTGATAATCACCAGAGACTGAGGAAAGGAAAGGAAAAATCAATGTGTAAGGGAGGGGAAACGGAGGGTCTGCCCTTCTCTCGGCTCACTTTGCAGTCCAGGTTAGAGAAAGAGAAGCACCTTGCTCCAAGGCCACCCGTTGCCCCTTCTCTGCCACAGCAGGCACAGCCCAACCAGAGCTGGCAAGGATCCCATCTGGCAAGTGGGCAAGTGGGCAATGGGAAAGGAACAACAGCATCTTCATCCATCAGGTCAGCTTCCTCCAGAAGGTACTGACTGCCAGCATCTACCTGCATAGCCCAAATCTCCAGGGTCCTCTGACTACAAGGCTATAGTAGCAGAAGCAGAGGCCAGTCTTGTGGGACATGGCAGCAAATATAAGGCAGCAAACATGAAAAAGGGTTTGCAGTCAGTCTGAAAAGGGTCTTTCCAAACAAGACATGTGGGCATTAAAATGGCAAATATTTTTTATTTCAGAAAAGGTATACACCACTTGACTGTTTAAAAAAAAGCCTCAAAGAGAGAAAAACCCTAAAATTATCAGTTTTTTAAAAAACCATGAAAACAACTCTGCAAATCATTCGGAACATAAAATCATCAATAAACTAAACATAGATTAAAGTACATTTTACATTATAGATGTCTGGACAGACTTCTCTAATCAAAAATGTTTCAGCAGGTGTTGAAAAGGGTACAGGGAAGGTGCTGGCCTGATGTCAATTGACAGGGAGTTCCAGAGTGTAGGAGATGCCACACTAAAAGACTGATTTCTTACAAATGAGGAAGGGGTGACACCTGCAGCAGTGCCAGTTCCGCTGACTGCAGCGGTCAAGTGGGGCAAGGTGATCTTGCAGGCAAACTGGTCCTCAAGTTGCTAAGGGATTTAAAACCTTGAACTTTGCCCGGAAACAGGTTCGAAACCAGTGCAGATCTCTGAGTGCAAGGCCTCCCTCCTGTCAGCAACTGCGTTGCAGCATTCTGCACCGACTGCAGCTTCCAGAGCAAGCGCTAGTGAAGACCCACCATTTGCAGAGGTGGCTTAACCTCTAGGGGACGCAGCCCAGGTTGAGGGACTTCCCCATCATTTACTGGGAGCCAGAGAGCATTGGCAGGGAAACGCTTGAGTGCCAACTTCAAGGCAGTGGAATTCAGGAAGGGAGAGAGGAAGAGGAAGGATTCCCCTGCCCTGGAGAGGCCCAGCCGAAAGAGCTCCTGAATGTTGGACCCAGCAATGTGGCAGCCCACAAGGGGAGAAGATGTTCTCTCTTACCCTGCTGGGTGCTCCAGATGCAGAGAGCCACCAACGCAAGGATCCAGCCGCCGCTGTGTGCTGCCATGCCTGCTGCCATGCTGTGGGTGCCAAGGATGCTGCAGAGAGGAAGAACGACCCAGCCAGCCCTGGGTAACTGATGATCTAGCGTGGAGCCAGCTCCCACCTCTCCTATTTATTGCGATCCTTTGCTCTCGTTTTCACTTTCTTGGTGTGAGTAACAGAGGAAATCCCAGGGAACCAGAGACAGAGGTGAACAAGAAGAGGCCCAGGCAGGGCTTGTGGCGTGGGCACTGTGCCAGGAATGCCAGCCTGCTGCGGCACCTGAGGGCTTGGTCTCTTTGCTCAAGGGATGTGGCTTGAGTCCTGGAGAATGTGAAGGGGTTCTTGGGCAGAGGGAGGCAGAATCATAGAACTGTAGAGTTGAAAGGGACTCACAAGTGTCACAGAATCTAACCCCCTGCAGTGCAGGAACCACAGCCTAAGAATCCCTGGCAAATGGCCACCCAACCTCTGCTTAAAAACCTCCAGTGCGGTAGAGCCCAACACCTCCCAAGGGAGTCCATTCCACTCTCAAACAGCTCTTACTATCTGGAAATTCTTCCTGATATTTAGTCAGAATAGTCCTACCCTTGCTCCTTCTTCCATGGTGCAGTCCTCCAGATATTTGAAGATGTCTATTATATCTCCTCTCAGTTTCTTCTTTTGCAGGCTGAACATACCCAGCTCCTTCCACCACTACTCATAAGGCTTGGCTTCCAGACCCTTGGTCATCTTGGCTGCCCTCCTCTGCACATGTTCCAGCTTGTCAATATCCTTCTTAAATGGTGGTGTCCAGAACTGGACATAGTATTCCAGGTGTGGTCTGATCAAAGCAGAAGAGAGTGGGACTATGCTTCTGTTGATGCAGCCTAGAATAGAATTAGCTTTTTATGCTGCTGCATCACAGTGTTCTCATGTTCAGTTTGTGGTCCACTAAGACCTTTAGATCCCTTTTGCATGTACTACTGGCAAGGCAGGTGTGCTCCATCCTACATTTATGCAGCTGGTTATTCCTGCCTATGTGCAGAACATTCCTTTTTTTCTTATTGAAATTCATTTTGGTAATTTTGGTCTAATTCTCTAAGACTAGTGCTACAGGGCTGGGTCAAATAAAAAGCTTAAAGGAGCTTGCTAATGGGTGCTGATGTTTCTGTAAAAAGGAGCTATAGTTCAAATGGTGGTGGGATCCTGGAACGATCTGTTTTGCCATTTGCATTGTAGGGTTCCAGTCAATTGCAATTTCGATGTGGGATCCAGTCCTATACCACCAAATTCACACTGTCAAATTATGGTTGATTTGGGGAGGCGTTGCGCAGAAAACTCACTTCCTCCAAAAGGTTGTACTTTTTGCAAGAAGGAAAGTGATGGGGAAAATGCTGGGTAATGGGGAGGGTAATGTTTGCTTTGACACAACATGCAGCGCAAAGTTAAATTAGGGAGGCAGTGATGGCTCCCAGCCTAGATGGCTTTAACAGAGTATTGAACAAATTCATTGAGGAGGAGAGGGATATTGAGAACTACTAGCTGGGATGGTTATGCTCCACAGTCTCCACAGTCAAGGCTGCAATGCTCCTGAATGCCAGTTGCTGCAAAATGCAGGGCAGGATAGGGCTCTTGTGCTCAGCTCCTGCTTGCGGGCTCTTTTTATAGTCTTATGTTCTTCAGGTGCATGTGTGCAAAGAAAGGGAGGCCATTTCACAAACTAGACCACAGCAGCCACTGTCTTGTCATGATGAAGATGGAATTTCAAGGAACATTGTTTTATGTTTTTAACAGTGTCTAACCTCCCCACAATGGGATGCGGGTGGTGCTGTGGGTTAAACCACTGAGCCTCTTGAGCTTGCTGATCAGAAGGTCGGCGGTTCGAATCCCCACAACGGGGTGAGCTCCCATTTTTCGGTCCCTGCTCCTGCCAACCTAGCAGTTCAAAAGCATGTCAAAGTGCAATTAGATAAATAGGTACCACTCTGGTGGGAAGGTAAACGGTGTTTCCGTGCGCTGCTCTGGTTCGCCAGAAGCGGCTAATTATGCTGGCCACGTGACCCGGAAGCTGTACGCCGGCTCTTTCGGCCAGTAAAGCAAGATGAGCACCGCAACCCCAGAGTTGGCCGCGACTGGACCTAATGGACAGGGGTCCCTTTATCTTTATCTTTAACCTCCCTACAAAGAGATGAGAGTGGATGCTCAATAAACACTTTGTCTGGAAGTCCCCGGTGCTGCATCAAATAACTGTTATTCCCCACCCATTTGCAGTGCATTTCCCATCATTTTCCTTATTGCAAAAAGTCTGGTTTGGGGTGCAAGAGCATCTGTTTGTGCAAGTTCTTCCCATCAACTTTAATTGCGCAACCTGCATAGCGACTGTCTGGAAGTGCCCTGGGTTTCTCCCTTCCCTCTCCCTCTCCCCTGCTCAGTTTAGAGACATAATTGTGTGCCTTCATTTACCATTTCCTCCTGGAACATCTGACTGCTTCTGGGGAAAGGGAGCACCAAGGAAACCCAAGTATTGCCCCAGAGAGTGAACAAAGTCCCTTCCCCACACCACTGGGGGCAAACTGACCTCTGGGTGACCAGAAAGCTTACTTGGCCAATGATGGGCTAGATGAGGGCCAATAAACTGGCTTGAATGCTAGCAAGATGGATGTGCTCTGTGGTTCCCATGTCCAGGTCATTGATCAATCGCCTGCTTTTGAATGGGGTCTTACTCCCCCGAAACAGCAGGTTTGTAATCTAGGGTGTTCCTGGATCCATCTTGGTTGCTAAAGACTCAGGTGACCTCAGTGCCTAAGAATGCCTTCTACCATCTTTGGCTGGTAAGACAGCCGTGGCCGTTTGTGCACCAGGATAGCCTGTCCACACTGTTGTCTAATCACCAGTAACCTCCAGGTTGGATTGCTGCAAGGCACTTGATGTGGGGCAGCCCCTTGCTGTTGGTCAGAAGCTGCAGCCAAAGTAGTGACTCACCTGCTCACAGGCGGAGGATATTGCCAGCAAGTTGTCTTACTGTTGGGAGAATTGTGCTGGCTGCCAGTCGGCGACCTTGCTAAGTTCAAGGTGCTGTTTTGGGAGGATAATGCCCTATGCAGCTCAGGATCAGGATACCTCCAATATCGTCTCTGCACTCGGCAGGTGAGTGCATCTTTTCAGGAGGTCCATTCCTTTAATTTGGAGGCACTGGCCCTTTGGAACTGCCTCCCACTTGAATATTAGATGGGCACTCTCCCCATTGACTTACTGCTGCCTACTGGGGCCCTTTCTCTTCTGACGAGCCTTTCATTCTGTGCTGACCACAATGTCTGCAACTGACTTAAGAAATACCCTTTATGGCTCCTATGCAGCCTTCTAAAAGTCATCTGCTGAAGTTTTCAGAGGAAGCTGCTCTTTCTCTCCAGCAGAGACTTCTCCAGGCGCTGGATCCCCCTTTTTACATGCCAGAAATTGAATACAGTATGTGGTCTACCACTAAGCGATAATCCCTCTGCCATGGGAACTACTGATGGTGGGATTAGCTGTGATTCCCACTCTGCTGAGGGTTGCACTAGACAAACCTTTGGGTATCTTCCAACTCTACAAATCTATGATTCTCTGATGAAGGAAAAAATAGAGTTTCCTCCTGGCAGCCTGCAAAACTGTGACCAGGAGGCTCAGAAAATCAGCCCAGTCTGCCTGTTTGGCTCTATCCTGAGACCAGCAACTCATCACAGCAGTTACTATCTCTTTCATTTTTTCTTAATCTGCAGCATTGCACTGCAAACGATTTCTTTTCATAGAATTCTGTACCCTTCCCTTTCCAGAGAAATCACTTTGAATTCCCCACTTCTCCAGATGTTTGGGAGAGGGGGGTTGAAATACTTTGAAAGAAGGTTTCAAAGTGAAATTGAGGTCCCTTCCCCTTTTCAGAAACACACTTCTTTCCATATAGCCCAGCTGCTTGATGGCAAGAGGTTGCCCAAGCACACCCAAACACCGGCACTTAATCTGTAGTCCCTTTGACGTTTCCATGAAATGCTCAATATAGAAAGGAAAGGTAAGAGCCTCTGAAGAGCAGGTGCATGTGCATTTTTTGCAGTCAGAAGCCCACCAGGCAAATCTCACTGTGAGTTTCAAGTGATGCGGGGAGCAAAGGAGGAAATTTACCTCTTCAGTGAGCCAGTGTGGTGTAGTGGTTAAGAGCGGTGGACTCGTAATCTGGGGAACCAGGTTCACTTCCCCGCTCCTCCACATGCAGCTGCTGGGTGACCTTGGGCTAGTCACACTTTTCTGAAGTCTCTCAGCCTCACTCACCTCACAGAGTGTTTGTTGTGGGGGAGAAAGAGAATAATAATAATAATAATAATAATAATTTATTATTTATACACTCTGGGCGGCTTCCAGCAGAACACTAAAATACAATAAGCTATTAAACATTAAACGCTTCCCTACACAGGGCTGCCTTCAGATGTCTTCTAAAAGTTTGGTAGTTATTTTTCTCTTTGACATCTGGTGGGAGGGCGTTCCACAGGGCAGGATCCACTACCGAGAAGGCCCTCTGCCTAGTTCCCTGTAACTTGGCTTCTCACAGTGAGGGAACCGCCAGAAGGCCCTCGGCGCTGGACCTCAGTGTCCGGGTAGAACGATGGGGGTGGAGATGCTCCTTCAGTTATACTGGGCCAAGGCCGTTTAGGGCTTTCAAGGTCAGCACCAACACTTTGAATTGTGCTCGGAAACGTACTGGGAGCCAGTGTAGGTCTTTCAAGACCGGTGTTATATGGTCCCGGCGGCCGCTCCCAGTCCCCAGTCTAGTTTCCGGGTCACCTTCAAAGGTAGCCCCACATAGAGCGCATTGCAGTAGTCCAAGCGAGAGATAACTAGAGCATGCACCACTCTGGTGAGAGGACACAGGGGAAAGTAGAATGTTAGCCGCTTTGAGACTCTTTAGAGTAGTGATAAAGCAGGATATCAAATCCAAACTCCTACTCTTCTTCTTCTTCTTCTTCTTCTTCTTCTTCTTCTTCTTCTTCTTCTTCTTCTTCCTCAACACCAGGCTGGTTAGCCTGTCTGTGGGACATGTTCTGGTAGCAGCAGCACTACACGAGATGCTACCAGAACTCAGGTCAGGTCTTGGGAGATTTACTAGGGGCTGCAGGGTCCATCATCACCACTACCTCTCCCCAGGGCGAGAGGAGGACAGCACAGAATTGCACCACCTAGGCCTTCCAGCGGTTGACAGGGTAACTAGGTTTCGGCAAGGTGTGGGGCACCCATATTTCATCTACATTCTGCAATGGCTTCCACCTGCTTCCTCTGCCCACCCCTCGGGGTGGAGTCCTACCCCCAGCCCAAGGTGGAGGTGCTTTTCTGCCCAGAAGAATAACAGATCCCTGAGTGTCTACAAGAAGCGTGACCTGCTGTCTTCTTTCACTTTTCAGAGCCAAAACAGATGTGATGTTAATTGTGTGAATGAATTTCCCTATGGACACCGGCTGAGCCCTGAAGCTAGATGGAAATGTTGGAAGCCTAATAAAGGAAGCCTTTGCTGAACTGTGTCCAGATGTTTTTGGACACTGTGCAGCTCTAGTCTTGGGAAGGAAGGGTGGTCTGGAAAAAGAGACTCCCAAATCGCTGTCCACGGTGCTGCTCTCACCTCCTGCCAGATCTCAGCCTACCTCTATGATTCTTTTACTTTGTTTTATTGCATTTCTAGCTCACTTCATCCAAAGGTGAGGATAACAACCCTAAAACTCAAGTAAAGACAGATTCACTGAATATCCGCTCAGCAGATGAAAACCAGCTTAGACATACTAAGCTCCAGTCATTGCTGAGAGGCATCTTGAGTTAGCCTGATGGCACCTCGAGAAAATGCTCCTGCTCACACTTTGCTCAATTGATGACAGCAGGAAGGACCAGTTTTGAAGCAGCTACCAAGAAGGCAAAGATATAGAGCAGGGGCAGGCAAACTAAGGCCCAGGGGCCGGATGCAGCTCAATCGCCTTCTAAATCCGGCCCGCGGATGGTCCAGGAATCAGCGTGTTTTTCCATGCATAGAATGTGTCTTTTTATTTAAAATGCATCTCTGGGTTATTTGTGGGGCATAGGAATTTCGTTCATTTCCCCCAAAAAAGTATAGCCCGCCCCGCCCCAAGGTCTGAGGGACAATGGACCGGCCCCCTGCTGAAAAAATTTGCTGACCCCAGATATAGAGTCAATTGGACCCTCAATGCTTCCTGTGAAAACTTATGTGACAGACAAACCGCTTACACTTCAAGCCTAACCATGTTTACTCAGAAGTAGTGGTGGACTCTGTTAGAAGTTTTTAAACAGAAGTTGACTAGTCATCTGCGGGAGATTTTTTGATTCCTGTATTTCAGGAGGTGGGAGTAGATGACTCCAAGGGGGTATCTGAGGTCCAGCTCCGAGGGCCTTCTGGTGGTTCTCTCCCTGCGAGAAGTGAGGTTGCAGGGATTCAGGCAGAGGGCCTTCTCGGTGGTGGCACCTGCTCTGTGGAACGCCCTCCCAGCAGATGTCAAGGAAATATACAACTATCTGACTTTTGGAAGACATCTGAAGGCAGCCCTGCATAAGGAAGTTTTTAATGTTTGATCTTTTATCGTGTTTTTAATATTCTCTTGGGAGCCGCCCAGAGTGGCTGGGGAAACCCAGCCAGATGGGCAGGATATAAATAAATTATTATTATTATTATTATTATTATTATTATTATTATTATTATTCCAACTTGACGATGTTACTTCTACTCAAAGTAGACTCATTGGGTGGTATTCAACTGAGTTTTAGTTCGGGGTTGACCTTAATGAAATTAATGGACCTAACTTAATCATGTTCATTCATTTCAGTGGGTCTTCTCTGAGCAAAACCTAATCAAGTGCCACCCATTGGAATTCATGGATGTGACTAACTTAGGTCTATTCATCTCGGTGTGTGAGCTGTGCGTAGAGTTTAACTGGGTGCAACCCAACATCCCTTTGTTGTCCTTAAAAGTGATGCTGCTTGGAGATTCCCTTTTAGTTTTTTGCAGGCAGGAAATGCTATAACATCCCCAGGCAGGCAGAGCTGATGGAAGAGAAGCAATTTTTTTGGCTCTGCTTGGGGGAATTTGGCAGAGCAGAGAATTCCCCCTCCCTCTGCACCGCCCCCCCCCAACCCCATACACCAAAATGTGTGATAATGGAATGTGAATGGAGCAGTAAAGATTTGCTGATAGCGCTCAGGTTCATGTATCCTTTTATCAGCCTATGTTATCTCAGTAGTTCATGATTAAACAAAGTCCTTGGCACAAGTCAGAATGCTTTATAGCTGCATACGCACAACACACACCCCTGTTAAAAAGCCCCTTCCTTTGTGGGTTAGGCAACAGAAAAAGAGAATGAAAGGCACCATTTGCACAAAGTTTGCACTCAGACCCCTGGAATTGTTCCCTTCACAAACGCCACAGAATATTATTATTATTATTATTATTGTTGTTGTTGTTGTTGTTGTTGTTGTTGTTGTAATATTTCAGATAAATCCACTTCCCTGTAGTTAAAATTTATTTATTTTGTTTCATAAAATCTATACACCATTTGGTTTTGAAAAGAAAAGAACTCCCCCCCCCCAGAAGCTTACAAAAAAAGACAAAACAATAGGGAAATGTAATAATTTAGGACTTTCAAAGAATTAAAATAGCAATGGACCACAAACAGATTAAAACTCGCATCAGCTTTCTAAACATGTGAATCGGCTTCTCTAAACCAAAATGATTTTAGCAGGCAGCGAAAACAGTGCAGTGGTGGCACCTCTGCCTGGTGTCAAGAGGCAGGGAGTTCCAAAGTTTTAGTGCTGCCACACTGAGAGATAGAGCTCTTACAAATGTGGAGCAGGTGTTATGCGTCACCTGCAGCTGTGCCAGTTCCACAGACTGAAGTGTTCAGGTGGGCATATATGGAGGAAGGAGATCTTACAGGTAAACAGGTCCCAAGTTGTGAAGGGCTTTTTAAGTACTAGTAGTAACACCCTGTATGTATGGAAGTGAGAGCTGGACCATCAGGAAGGCTGATCGCCGAAGAATGGATGCTTTTGAATTCTGGTGCTGGAGGAGACTCTTGAGAGCCCCGTGGACTGCAAGAAGATCCAGTCTCTCCATTCCGAAGGAAATCAGCCCTGAGTGCTCACTGGAAGGACAGATTGTGAAGCTGAGGCTCCAAGACTTTGTCCACCTCATGAGAAGAGAAGACTCCCTGGAAAAGACTCTGATGTTGGGAAAGATGGAGGGCACAAGGAGAAGGGGACAACAAGGGACAAGATGGCAGGACAGTGTTCTCAAAGCTACCAGCATGAGTTTGACCAAACTGCGGGAGGCAGTGGAAGACAGGAGGGCCTGGCCTGCTCTGGTCCAGGGGGTCATGAAGAAGCGGACACCACTAAACGACTAAACAACAACAACAAAGTAACACCCTGGACTTGGCATGGTAGCAAATTGACAGCTGGGGCAGAT
The DNA here is from genome assembly GCF_965112155.1 of Podarcis liolepis. Lineage (NCBI taxonomy): Eukaryota > Metazoa > Chordata > Lepidosauria > Squamata > Lacertidae > Podarcis > Podarcis liolepis. The sequence goes on from NC_139565.1 coordinate 64,538,190, forward strand.
CTCTGAGCACAGGAGTCACCATACTTTTTCGTGTATAAGACGAGCTTTTTTTACTCTAAAATAAGCTTTAAAAACTGGGGGCATCTTATACACGGGTAGTGGGTAGGGGTGACGGGTGATTGGTTGCAGCTGTGAGCTGCAGATTGTCATTGGCGATTTTGTGTGTGATTGGTGGCTGTGGCAAGGGCTGTTGTGGATTGGCTGCCGCGGCGGCAATTTTGCTTGCTATTTCCTGCTGCTGTTTGTGATCGGGCAGACGCTTGATGCAGACGCGAGCGACACGAGCGATTGTCAGCGAACTGTGCGAGCAATTTTAACAACAACTTAGGGCCATCCTCCCCCAGAAAAGCTCCACAACTCTGCGTCGTTTTCTTAGATTAAAGGTAAAGCTAAAGGGACCGCTGCCCATTAGGTCCAGTCGTGGCTGACTCTGGGGTTGGGGTAATCATCTCGATTTATTGGCCTAGGGAGCCGGCGTACAGCTTCCGGGTCATGTGGCCAGCAGGACTAAGCCACTTCTGGCGAACCAGAGCAGTGCACGGAAATGCCATTTACCTTCCCGCCGGAGTGGTACCTATTTATCTACTTGCACTTTGACGTGCTTTCGAACTGCTAGGTGGGCAGGAGCAGGGACCGAAGAACGGGAGCTCACCCCTTCGTGGGGATTCGAACCACCGACCTTCTGATCAGCAAGTCCTAGGCTCAGTGGTTTAACCCACAGCGCCACCCGTGTCCCTTTTCTTAGATTGAAGTCTCTCAAAATAGGGGCCGTCTTATACACGGGGGGGGGGGTGTTATACACAGAGAAGTATGGTATATGTTGACAAGATCTCAGTCTCTAACTGCTTCTTTTCCCTGCTCTTTGGGTGGAGAATGTGAAGCGTTTTCCCTGCTTTGCTCTGGGGTCCCTTTATTGGTGGGAATCATTCATTTTCAGCATAAAAAGGACTAGGAAAGGTGGGATCCGAACCCTCCATTGACAGCCTCAACCTCTTCTTGCCATTGGATTATTCTCTTGGGCTGAGAGAGCAAATAAGGAAGGAACCACATGCACATGGTAAGAAGTAAAATGTTTTTAATCAAGCAAACTGCAGTATAAAACAGTGGGGACCGTTACAGAGAGTAGAAGGAGACAGGCTTATATACCAGATTACATGCTTCGCTTATGACGTTGCAAAGATGGGAGCCTGGCCACACCAGTGCCAGCTTTCCCATTCCTAAATGCCCAAAACCATTGCCTATTATATGGGGAGAGGTGACCGATTTCTCTCTGTCCCTCTTTCCCCCAACAAACTAGATTCAGTCATCCGAAGAATTCATCCAAGGCTTTCCCAAGGCTTGCTTGCCAGAAATGCTCAGCCCCATGGCCTTCGAGGCCCCATCATTGTGGGGAAACGGGAAGCTGCCATTGTGAAGGAAGTACCCAGTGTTTAGCTTATCATCATTATTATTTTAATACAATTGTTGAAGAAGGACAGAAAGCCTTGCCCAGATGTGCAAGGCTTATGCTGTGTTTGCTCTGGGGTTAGGGAAATCCACAGCTGAAGACGCCCTGAGATATGTCCATTTTATTCATTCACATGATTCAGGGATGGGGCCTGGCATCAGAGACATAGAATCATAGAACTGTAGAGTTGGGGGGGGGACCCAAAAGGCCATTTAGTCCAACCCGCTGCAATGCAGCAGGACTGAGCCCAGACTAAAGGCCCCTTTCATGGGTGCTTGCTAGTCAGGAGCTCTGAATCTCTCTCTATATTTGTAAGGATTGAATGAATAGCTGCCATGGGCTCCATGTTCTCCACCCTGAAAATTCTGGAGCTGACATTTTCAGTCTAATCTACCAAACAGAGAAGTGGAAGGCGCTTTACAAGGAAGCAACACGAGGCTAGATTAACTGAGAAAGAGGATTTAAAGGGGTCCCGTCCCACCCACCCCCAGGTCCACATTTGCAGAGAAGAAGGTAAGAGCAGAGGCCAGTCTCTTTGTCCATGTTCACGGAAGAGGGATTTCCTTCGTAATTCCAGTCCACGAGGCAGTGATGACGTGTTCTCCTGGAGGGGAAAAGGAGGGTGGTTGGTTGGAGAGATCAAATGAAGCAGGAAAAAGGAAAACGGAAAAGATAGAAGGACACAAGAGCCTGACTGCTGGATCAGAAAAAGACCACAAGAAGAGCCTGTGCTGGATCAGGCCAATGGCCCATCTAGTTCTCTTCTTACCAAATCCCTCTGGGAAACCTGCAATCAGGATCTGAGCTCAAGAGCACCCCCTCTCCCCTCCAACTGGTATTCAGAAGCCTTGCTCCCTCCAGCTGTGGAGGCAGAGCAGAGCCATCCTGGGTGGTAATGATAATAATAATAATAATAATAATAATAATAATAATAATAATAATAATTTTTTATTTATACCCCACCCTTCCTGGTTTAAAAACCAGGCTCAGGGCGGCTAACAACAAATTTAAAACACTTAATTGCAAAAGCAGCATAAAATACAGTATAAAAACATGAATAACAATAAAATTCAAAAATCAATTAGATAATCCCCAGGGCTAGCTGGCTGAGTTGGTCCTACTTGGGCCAACGAGGAGGTCAGGGGAGAATTAGCTGTGGGGTCTCAAAGCAGGTAATCTTCATAAAAGGGAAGAGGGAGGGAAGGAAGGGGAATAAAAGATCAGGCTGAATTCAAATTAAAGGCCAGGCGGAACAGCTCTGTCTTACAGGCCTGACGGAAGGAGGTTAAATCCTGAAGGGCCCTGGTCTCCTGGGACAGAGCATTCCACCAGGTCGGAGCCATCACTGAGAAGGCCCTGGCCCTGGTGGAGGATAGTCTGACTTCCTTAGGGCCCGGGACCTCTAAACTATAGTTATTCATGGACCTTAAGGTCCTCTGTGGGGCAGACCAGGAGAGGCGGTCTCATAAATACAAGGGCCCTAAGTCACAAAGGTAGTAGTTATCAATAGCCTTTTCATCCTCCATGAACTTGTCTCATCCTCTTTCAAAGCCATCCAACTTGGTGGTCCTCGCTGCCTCCTGTGGCAGGGAGTTCCACAGGTTAACTATGCACCGTGTGAAGAAGGACTTTCTTTGATCTGTCCTGAATCTTCCAGCTTCGTGGCCTGCCCATGAGTTCTAGGGCTTCATTCCAGCCTCCCCTCTGTCCTCCCCCCACAGTGTCACCACAGATCCTCACCATGCCTGCCTCCTACACTCTTTGGGAGTTTTGCCGCTTGCGGTTCCTCCTCGAGTTCAGGATCTTCACAATCTGCAGAGCGTTCGCATCATCCGAACGGAAGCACAACCAGCGCCCCTTTTTGGTGAGCAGCCTGAGCCGGGAAAGGAGAATGGAAAAGGATGAGGATGGTGGGGGGGAGGTCTTAATCAGCCCCCCCCCACACACACACACACACACTCTGCAACCTGCACTGCCCCCTTAACAGAAGACACCGTCCCCAAGACAAACAGCCTTGTCCAGGGAACCAGGTTTTATGGTACTTCATTCCGTAAAATGCACACGCCACTTGACTGTAAAACAGCAACCCCCAAAGCAGTTTACAAAAAAAGATAAAACAAGAAAATTATCAGGAAGAAAAATTAACAACAAGGTTTTGAGACATTTGAAAAGTTAAAATAACAACAGTCCAAAATCAGATTAAAACTTGCACCAATTTTCTAAATATCTGGGTGGGCTTGCTGAAACAACAGTGTTTTTAAGAGTGCTGCGAAGGCGCCTTTCTGGTATCAATAGGCGGGGAGTTCCAAAGTTTAAGTGCTGCTGCATTTCATTCAACTACTCAACCCCCTCAGTATTTATTTATTATAGTTTATTTCTCGTATTTATATCCCAGCTTTTTCTCCAAGGAGCTCTAGGTCCTCCCTCTCCTCCTTTAATCCCCCACAGCAAACCCTGTGAGGGAGGTAGGCTAGGCTGAGAGGCAGGGACGGTCCTAAAGGTCATCCCTTCAGCTTCATGGCCAAGTGGGGATTTGAACCCGGACCTCTCCAAGCTCCAAGTCCTCACTGAATCCCCACAACAACCCTGGGAGTTAGGTTAGCTCAAGAGGCAGTGTGATTGGCTCATAGTGAGCTTCATGGCCGAGCGGGTATTTGAACCCTGCTCAATCCAACACTCTAACCACTACACCACACTGCCTTCCCCTGGATCCTAACTTGGGGGATACCTACATGGATGTGTGACTGGAGAGCCCAAGGGAGTTTAAAGCACATTTAAAGTAGACGCCCCCCCGGGCAAGAATTCTGGGAACTGTAGTTTGCTGGGGGTGTGGGGAATTGCAGCTCTGTAGGGGGTGAACTACAGCTCATTTGAGTCTTAGGAGGAAGCTGAGTGCTTTGAATATAGGATGGGGGTGACCATTATCTGGAGCACAGGGTGGTCTCTGCATTCCCAGAAACCCCCTCCCCAATTTGCCAGGTACTCACGCAATGGCCTGGAGAGTGCAGCCCATATGTGGCCCCTGGTTCTCGTAAGACTGTATACGGTGGGCCGTATTAACGGGGAGAGGCTTGGTGCTGAATCCAGAGCAGCAGTCCTGCACGGTGTTCAGTCTTCCTGGATAAGAAAAGAGAGGGAACTTTGGGTGAGGGGGGCCCATTTGTGTGCTCTTCTGAAGCCCAACTACACTCAGGTGTATGTGAAAGCAGGTAGACTGTTTTGAATGCATTGCATGGGGTTGGACTAGAGGACCCTTTGGGGCCCGGTAACTCTACAATTCTATTTTTCTGTGGTTCTATTAACTGTGTTGAGGGACGCAGGTGGCGCTGTGGGTTAAACCACAGAGCCTAGGGCTTGCCGATCAGAAGGTTGGCACTTCAAATCCCCACGACGGGGTGAGCTCCCGTTGCTCAGTCCCTGCTCCTGGCAACTTAGCAGTTTGAAAGCACCTCAAAGTGCAAGTAGATAAATAGGTACCGCTCTGGCGGGAAGGTAAACAGCATTTCCGTGCGCTGCTCTGGTTCGCCAGAAGCGGCTTAATCATGCTGGTCACATGACCCGGAAGCTGTACGCCGGCTCCCTCGGCCATTAAAGCGAGATGAGCGCCGCAATCCCAGAGTCGGCCACGACTGAACCTAATGGTCAGGGGTCCCTTTACCTTTACTATTAACTGTGTTAGTGACTTGTCATGACTTGCTGCTCAATAGACCTGGAGCTCACAGGTCAACTTGCCCCAACTCAGCTTTTAAACCATGTGGGTTTCTAGGGCTAGTGGGCTCTTGGCCTCAGTTCCTTCATCTGTAAAATAGGCACACACATACACAAACACAGAGATTGAGCCCTGCAGGTTTTATGAAATGAATGGATTCTGAATGCCTGTTTCAGTGGCTTGTCCGCCTTAGGCTGCTGGGCCAGACACCTGTTACACGGTGCAGTCCGTAAGCTGTGAGCGCTGCTACCTGCCGCCGAGACCACGTAACGACAGTCTTGAAAGACCTACATTGGCTCCCAGTATCTTTCCGAGCACAATTCAAAGTGTTGGTGCTGACCTTTAAAGCCCTAAGCGGTTTCGGTCCAGTATACCTGAAGTAGCGTCTCCGCCACCATCGTTCAGCCCAGACACTGAGATCCAGTGCCAAGGGCCTTCTGGCAATTCCCTCACTGTGAAAAGTGAGGTTACAGGGAACCAGGCAGAGGGCCTTCTCAGTAGTGGCGCCCGCCCTGTGGAATGCCCTCCCATCAGACATCAAAGAGATAACCATTACCTTCTATGCTGTTACTATTTTTTATTTTTTTTTTACATAAGTAAAAAGTGACCTTTTCCCCATCTGGCATGGTGGTGTGCCTCGAGATTTTTTTCATGAAACAAGTGTGCCTTTGCCCCAAAAAGGTTGGGAAACACTGGCATAAAAGGTGCCTGCAGTCCAGGAGCAGCCGCTGGAAGGGAAGAGGAAGAGAAGCATTTGTTGCTTGCAAGGAAAGAAATGAGCTCTGGGCTGGGACTTCTCTTGCAACCACATAAGCCCTGCAATGCCAGCAGCACACTCCCCTGAAATTGCAGGCAGGGGCTAATGCCTGCTTAAGCATCACAACATCTCTCCAGAAACTAAGTCCCCTTCTCTCTTTCCCCACCACCACATTGTCTCTCTCTCTCACACACAGATGCACATAGTACCTTCGGCTTGGAAGACACACAAAGCTGCAGCCAGAGCCAGGAGGCAGATGCTGGGCAGAGAAGGGAGAGCCATCTCTAGGGCAGAGGTTCACAGCTGGATTCTCAGGAGGCTTGTCAGTCAGGAGGCTGCAAGAGAGATGGACTGCCTGCTGTGTGCTGCCCCCTCTATATACTTCCTCCGTTAAGACTTTCGCTTTCTTTTCGCCTCGCCTCGCCTTGGCATCTGGCCTGCTTTCCTGCCCGGACGTGTGTTGAACTTGGGGAAGGGGTTCAGATGCCATCGGATAGTCCAGCTGAACAGCCGCCAGTCCCTGGAGCAGATTCAAGGCGATGTCACACAGGCTAATAGTATGCATGTGCACATGTTTTGTTTTTGCATTATTTTAAACTGCAGATTACAGTAAGTGGCGTGCATCTTTCCAACTGAGGAAACACCATCCAGATTTCAGGGAACACGATCCTGCTCCTCCTGATGTCTCAATCTCCTCACAAAGCTTTACGGCGGGTCAGGGCTGCCCAAGATGATTCACTGCCTGAGACAAAGGATCCATCCAGGGGTTCCCAAAATGTTTTGGGGTCACACACCCCTTGGCTCCACAAACTCATCCCCAATGCCCTCTACCCTATTAAAAGCAGTTCCCAGAATAGTGGTTCGCATGACCCACTAAGGAAGATCGTAACGCGATAAAATTCAAACAGCAACAATTAATTGCACATTTATTCAAAATCCAGCTCAAACTATTTCATTTAATTGATACAACAAAACTGATTAGCTTTATCCAGTGAGACCAGCTTTTCAAAGTCTGACAGTCATTTAGCAAGAGTCTCAGTTACTACATTCTTTCATGCAATGGGTGGGCTTGATGAAGTGACGCCAGTTTCCCAATGTCTGGTTTAAAGTCAAAATATACAAAAAATTAAAAAATTGTTCAGTAGCACCTTAGAGACCAACTAAGTTTGTTCTTGGTATAAGCTTTTGTGTGCATGCACACTTCTTCAGATACTTCTTCAGATACTTTCAGATGTTTTGAGACTACAATTCCCATCATTCCTGACCACCGGTTCTGCTAGCTAGGGATCATGGGATCAAAAACACCTGGAGGGCCAAGGTTGAGGAAGCCTGTACAGTCATACCTCAGGTTACAGACATTTCAGGTTGCGCGATTTTGGGTTGTGCACCACGCTGAACCCAGAAGTTCCAGGTTTCAGGTTTACTTCCAGGTTTCAGTGCTTCGCATGCGCAGAAGCGCTAAATTGTGCTTTGTGCATATGCAGAAGCACTGAATCGCAACCCGTGCATGCACAGATGTGCAGGTTGCGGGTTGCGAACGTGCCTCCTGCACGGATCACGTTCGCAACCCGAGTGTCCACTGTATTAGAGGGGAAAGGAGGGAGGTTTCTGAAATGATTACTGTTGTCAAGAAACATTTTATCCTTCTCTCATAACACAAGAACCCTGCAGGGCCACCCAATGAAGATGAAGGCTGGATGATTCACGACAGATAAAGTATGTCCATCTTCACTCAGCACATAGTTCTCCCACAGGATGATGCAGCAGGGTTGTAGGAGCAAAAAAACTGCTAATGCTAGGCTGCATCAGCAGAAGTCTAGTGTCCAGGTCAAGGGAAGTAATAGTCCCGCTCTCTTCTGCCTTGGTCAGGCCACACCTGGAATACTGTGTCCAATTCTGGGCACCACAGTTTTAGGAGGATGTTGACAAGCTGGAAGGTGTGCAGAGGAGGGCAACCAGGGTCTGGTTGATTAAGGGTCTGGAAACTAAGCCTGATGAGGAACGGTTGAAGGAGCTGGGTATGTTTAGCCTGGGAAAGAGGAGATGGAGAGGTCAAAGGGCTGCCCCATGGAAGATGGAACAAGGTTGTTTTCTCCTGCTCCAAAGGGTAGCGCTCGAACCAGTGGATTCAAGTCACAAGAAAGGAGATTCTGACCAAACCTCAGGAGGAACTTCCCAATAGTCAGAGCTATTTGACAGTGGAACAGTTTCCCACAGGAGGTTGTAGACTTCCTTTCCTGGAGTTTTTTAAGCCAAGTTTGGATGTCCATTTGTGAGGGATGCATTAGCTAAGATTCCCGCACTAAAGGGCTTAGACTAGATAACCCTCAAGGTACCATCTGACACTACAATTCTATGATTCCATGATTTGGCTCACGTTGAGGCCAACTCTTATTAGATTTTCAGGGACACAGTTTTGAGGAGTCTGAAGATTCAAATAAGTGATCTGCTTTCCCGTGGGTCCTGGCAACAACTTTTGGGAAGGGCCATGAACCCAAAAGTTTCTCTTTCTCGGATTTTCAGGTGCTGCCAGTTATGATTTACATGGAGGGAAGGTTGGCCCAGATCCAGCTGCCTTTGTGGGAACTGTTCTCTGGTTTTGTTTCCCCAGTCAGATCTCATCCTGATTGCTTAAGTCAACAGCCCAGCAAAATAGAAAGTGGACCCCCCCCCCTCTGCTTCTGCCCTGCCCAGCCTTCAGGCAAAGTTCCATTTCCAGAAAAAGAGAGGCAGAAAAGGGTTGAGGAAAGTCAATTCAGGAAGGGGGACTTTCCAATGTAATGATACGCCACACGCAAACACACACTGCAAGTGGGAATTAGCTGTCAAGTGGAAAGCCTTTTGCACAAGATTTTCTGGCCAGTGTTGCTTTGAAGACCCCTAGAGACTTGGAACATGTGGGCTGCCTGTTGCAAACATTCTGGCTTTCAACAACCAAGGCTTCTTTCCTCAGCAACCGCAGCAGCAAAGCACCCTCTCTTCTGGGATCTATTCACTCTCTTGCTAAGCATTCCCCATCCTGTAAGTTGCCTCCAGATTGTCAGGATTTTGTGGGAATGGTTCAAATACACATTGGAAATTCAAGTGGATTGCAGTACTCTGTTGCCCACCCTTTTTTAAAAAATGGACTTTTTGCAGTTAGAAAAATGATGGGAAAGCATGCTGAAAATGATTAAGAGGGAGATAAATAAATGTTGCGCAAGGAGTATCCAACCACCTTTTTGCTTGCTCTAGAGCTTTTCCTATGGAAACCCTCTCTTTAAAGCTCAGTGGAAAACCTGAACTGATGTTTGCTCCAACTGAGTGCTGAAGAGCGGGATTTTGTGGGGAAAACTCTTTCCTCGATAGCCCTATCTTCAATTTGTCCTGTCCTTTGCAGTGAGCGGTTCAAATCCCCGTGACGGGGTGAGCTCCCGTTGCTCAGTCCCTGCTCCTGCCAACCTAGCAGTTCGAAAGCACCTCAAAGTGCAAGTAGATAAATAGGTACCACTCCGGCGGGAAGGTAAACGGCGTTTCCGTGCGCTGCTCTGGTTCGCCAGAAGCGGCTTAGTCATGCTGGCCACATGACCCGGAAGCTGTACGCCGGCTCCCTCGGCCAATAAAGCGAGATGAGCGCCGCAACCCCAGAGTCGGCCACAACTGGACCTGATGGTCAGGGGTCCCTTTACCTTTACCTTTGCAGTGAGCACCAAAGTACTGAAATGAAGATGCCAGCGACAAGCTGGTGTCAGGAAGCTTAGAGTGTTTGCAAACCACTTACAAGTTTCCTTACAATCAAGCGGTGTATACACTTTGTTAAATAAAGATAACGCGAGCCGGCTTTCACAATCTTTGCCAAATCTCCAGTCTCATATTTCATTTTGGAAGGAACTGCAACATGTTTCCAGCACCTCCTGGGACATGTTCCTCAGCCTAGTGACCTAAATTACCTATATAGGGAAGTTTGTGGTTACACCCCCTCCCTCTCTGGGCAACTATGGCATGTTCACACTTGATCCCTCTGCCCCAACTTTGGCTTCTGCCAACCAAGGAGTCACAGGATGTCCTTTGCCCACTCAGTTCTCTGTTGGGACTTATCCTCACTTCCTTTTGCCCCACTGCTTTCCCCTGAAGAAAGCCACTCTTTATCCCTCAATCAGAGCTAACAGAAACCCAGTTCTCCGGATTGCCATTTGCTCTAATTTAGCATTAAAGAACAGGTTTCCCCTGGGTAAAGAGCAGAGCAAGGGGGGAGACTGCTTGGATCCATGGGACAAGTGTGGACGACCCCTTAGTCTCTGCTCATAAAGGGGGGGCTCTTTTTTTCTTTTTAAAGTATGTATGGAAAAGGGACGCGGGTGGCGCTGTGGGTTAAACCACAGAGCCTAGGACTTGCTGATCAGAAGGTCAGCTGTTCGAATCACCATGACGGGGTGAACTCTCGTTGCTCGGTCCCTGCTCCTGCTCACCTAGCAGTTCGAAAGCACGTCAAAGTGCAAGTAGATAAACAGGTACCGCTCTGGCCGGAAGGTAAACGGCGTTTCTGTGTGCTGCTCTGGTTCACCAGAAGCGGCTTAGTCATGATGGCCACATGACCCGGAAGCTGTACGCCGGCTCTCTTGGCCAGTAAAGTGAGATGAGCGCTGCAACCCCAGAGTCGGTTACAACTGGACCTAACGGTCAGGGGTCCCTTTACCTTTATGTATGGAAAGCACCTGTCAGGGAGCTGGGTCAGAGATGGGCAGGAGGGGACAGAAACAGGCCAGGCTGGACAGAGACAGATATGGAGGATATGATGGAGGACATGGAGGTCCCTTCCTGCCACTGGGAGAATGTTGCTATTTTGGGATGGACTCCATCACATGCCAACAAACCCAGGTAGCACAATCATAGCTGATTCAATACTGTTGTGCAACAAACTTCCTCCAAAAGATTGTGGGCTTTTTCCAATCAGCGAAGGGCTGGGGAAATGCTCTGAAAAGGGCAGGATAAGACTCGCTTTGGTGCTGTGGTATCTAATCTCTCTGGAAACAAATAATAGAATTGGAAGGGACCACAAGGGTCATCTAGCCCACCTTCTGCCCAACATGGGGCTTGACCCATGGCCCTGAAATTAAGAGTTGCATGCTGTACCAACTGATCTATCCAATCCTATGTTGGAATGTTCTGGGGTGCAGGAGAGGATATATTGACTAATTATATCCTAATCCAACTTGTGCTAACAAGTTCCCAAAATATTAGCAGAGTTTATAGACATTCCCCTTTAAGTTCGCAACGGTAACGTGTGCACAGGTTCGCTAGAACCTCTATAATAATTACTCTGGTAATTTCCCCTTTGTTCCCTCTTAAAATACAAGACACAACACAGTCTTTATAAAAGTATAAAAGAGTTTACTCACGATCTGTTCACAATATGATCCCAGATGGCAGACAGGCTTAAAAAGGTAAAATACACTTAGAATCTATCTTATAGGAAGATAGGCCTCTCCTCTCTTGGCTGAGAGCCAAGAGGGCATCCTGCTTCTTCGAAAGGTGATGGCAGAGAGAGAGAGATGGCTGCCTGCCCTGTGCTTTTGTCATTTACCTGCACAGGTGAGGCCACACCCACCTCTGGTCACATGCGGAGGAAGTCCGTCCCCAGGAAGTTTACCTGCTTGCTGGACAGACATCCCTCCCCATGTTTCTAACATGTACACTCTAGGAATGTTGTCATTGACTGCTCCTGTTTTTACATCCCACATACCCCTTCTCAGGCAATACAACATATACAAAACATAAACAACTTTATTCAACCACCCAGAGTCCCAGCTTGACACGTAGATTCTGGAAACTCTCTCTTGGTAGGGGTTTTGTCAGGATGTCAGCAGTCATCTCTTGGGTGCTGCAGTAGGATAGCTCCACAAGTCCATCCTGGATCATCTGGCGTATGTAGTGGTATTTAACCCCAATGTGTTTTGTTCTGGCCAGGAACTTCTCACTCTGCGTCAGCTTCAGGCAACTTTGGTTGTCCTCTAGCAAGCTGACAGGCCCTTTTCTCACCAACCCAAAGTCCTTTATGAGTTGATCAAGCCAGGCAATCTCTCTGCAGGCTTCTGTTGCTGCAACGTATTCTGATTCTGTGGAAGATAATGCTACACAGCTCTGTTTATAACTGCCCCATGAAACAGGTCCATCCCCAAACATGAAAACATGACCACTTGTTGATTTATAATCAGCATTATCCCCAGCCCAATCAGCATCTGTATACCCAACCAACTTAGGGTCTTTGACGGCTGGTAACCTTAATTTACAATTCATGGTACCCTTCAAATATCGCACCACCCTCTTTACACCTGCCCAATCATGCTCAGTGGGAGAATTCACTTTTCTGCTAAGAATCCCCACAGCATTAGCTAAGTCAGGTCTACATGTGGTAACTAAATACAAAAGTTTACCAGTCGCCGACCTGTAGTCATTGTTGTCTGGCAACTGCTTCGAATCCTGCTGATTCTTCAGGAAGTCAGTAGCCATCGGTGTAGCAACTGGATGTGCGTCTTGCATCTGCATGTGCTCAACTAGCTCGTGGATCTTCTGTCTTTGGCTGAGAAGAAATGAGCCGTCCTCTTCTCTTTCCACCTGGATCCCGAGGTAATACTGGACATCTCCTAGCTCCTTGACCTCCACCTCCTTGCTAAGGTGTTTTACTATCTGTGTATAGTCTTTCTCACTTGCTGTGGCAATAATCAGGTCATCAACAAATGCTAGGATATATGAGAATTGTCCATTATTTGACTTACTGTACAAGCACTTGTCAGCATCGCCTTGCTTGTACCCAAGTTGCGTCAGCATTTTATGCAACTTCTGGTTCCAGGCTCTGGCAGCCTGTTTAAGTCCATAAAGTCCTTTCTCCAGTTTGCACACTAGATGTGCCTCATGTGGTTTCACAAAACCTTTGGGCTGCTTCATGTAAATTTCCTCTGAAATCTGCCCATGTAGAAAAGCGGTAGCAATGTCAATGTGTTTCACCCTCATTTTCTTGGAGGCTGCAATGCTTAAAAGCATTCTTACGCTGCTGTACCTCACAGTTGGTGCAAAAACTTCATCATAGTCTTCACCAAAACGCTGTGAAAATCCCTGTGCCACAAGTCTAGCTTTGTAGCGCTGCACTTCTCCTTCTGACCCCTTCTTAACCTTGAAAACCCATTTACTGCCAATGGCCTTCTTACCGGGAGGCAGCTCAGTGAGTGTCCAGGTCTTGTTTTGATGCAGTGCATCCATCTCCTCCTGCGCGGCCTTCCTCCAGAGACTGGCTTCTGCAGCTGGCATCTCCTGTATCTCTTCCCAAGTGGAAGGTTCCTGTGGAAACGCTGACCCTGCAAGGTAGGACAACCGTAATGGTGGGACACCTTTGTTGGTTCTGGATGAGATCCTGACCTCTGGTTCTGCGACCGCATCAGCTTCCTCATCCTCCTCCAACGCAGGCATGTCCCCATCTGAGTCCTCATCTTCGTCTCTGGTGCCGCCAGGGTTCTGGTCCTCTGCGTCTTCTGGTGCGTCGCCTGTAGGGGGCGCTGTAACACTTGAAGGCAGATAATTACTTTGTGGGGTCTCAAAAGGGAAATATACAAACTCTTGAGTCCTTTCCGACTCATCTGAAGAATCCACAACAGTGTTCTTAGTGTCTACTTTTCCATATTCATCAAAATAAACCGCATGGTATGCATTTGTCTTACCAGTTTGTAAGTCCATAATTCTGTATCCTTTGCCTCCAGAAGCATATCCCACAAGGATACCTGCTTTTGCCCTGGAGTCAAGCTTGTGTCTGTGTTCCTTGGGCACGTGGAAGTAACACGGACTTCCAAACACACGTATGTGTGTTGGTATTAAAGGGTTAAGAAGCTCTAGTCAAGACGCTCTAATCACTGAGCAGCTGGAGGTCGTTAACCTTCCAGGAATGTGAGTTTGTATAAATAGTCAGCTCACTCCTGTGTTTGCCCCTTCCCCTCTCTTTTGGGGCATGTTTACTGATATGTGTGATTCTTCACCAGGGTTTTTTGTTTTGTGTAAATAAACCTGCTATTTGAGTTCCAAACCGCTTGCTCCAAGATTCCTTTATTGAAAAGATGCTGACTCTCCAGCCCTTCTTGAGCCGCTGTGCGAAATGCTCTGCTGTAATGGGACATTGTGGCATCGGAAGCGCACTGGACATTTGATTAGCATTAAACTAATTAAAGTTTAATGGGACAGGTTATGGGTGTTTGTACGTCAAGAAGGAGATAAGGAGTGCAGTTCAGAGTGATTTATGCAAGGACTGGAGCGAAGACAGAAGCGGTTGCCGACAACGAAAGCCTTCAAAGCAGCTTGAGTCCTGCAACGTGCCTAGGAAAAGTTTTAAAGAGGCACTGCGCAGTTTGTACTCGCTGGAAGACGTCTTATTCCTCGAGGAGCCACCTCAGCAGCTGGGAGACGGTCTACAGGTCTGTGAGTATCGTTCCTAAGCCCCAGGGAGGATGGCAGAGTCCCAGGAAAGTTTTGCTGTCCCATTTACGCGACTCAATGGGAAAAATTGGCAAGATTGGAAGGCTAGAGTAAGGGTTTGGTTGCAAGCAAAAGAGTTGTGGAGTTGTACTGAAGCACCGCCTTTACAGGCAGCTGCAGACGCGTCTGCAGAAGACAAAGCAGCAGCGGCAGCTTCACAGAAACGCGACAGGAAAGCCCAAGGTCTACTAGTTTTGGCAGTGGGACCAGAGTAAATGCCTTATGTTTCTGAGTTAAAGAACACGCATGAGGTCTGGACGGTTCTGCAGCGGCTAAATTCCAGAAACACTGCGGGGGCCAAGATCCATGCTACAAGATGTTTGTTTGATTTACGTCTCCAACCGGGAGCGTGTGTGAAAGAACATATTGCAAAAATGGTGTCTGCCTTTAATCAACTAAGACAGCTGGGCATTCCTTTCTCTATGGAGCAGCAGTCATACATTTTGTTGTCTTCTCTTGATAAAAGCTATGAGACTCTAGCTTTAACTTTGGAAGCTATGCCTTCATCTGAATTAACCCTTGCATACATTTCTTCTCGACTTGCAGATGAACAGGATAAAAGGCAAAGAGAAAGAGGTTTGTCTTCAAAGGGGAGTTATGCTGTGCCTAAGAGTGGGGATGCTGAGTTTGAGAACACAGTAAATGCTTTTGCTGCTAGACACTGTTTTCGCTGTGGTTCCTCTTCCCATTTAATCAGGAATTGTACACGTGAACCTGGTCAAGACAGCACCAAGGCCGTTACCCCTAGTTACCAGACAAGGAGTTCCAGGGGACGTCGAAGAAGAGGAGGTGGTTGTGGCTACTCCCACAGCACACAGCACATGGCTTCAGCAATGGCGTTGATGCAAGGGCGTGGCCAAGGCAGCAATCTACGCTGGTTGATCGACAGTGGTGCATCTCACCACCTGGTGGCGCCATCTAGTGTCCGTTTGCAGAATTGCAGACATTTGCAAACCCTTAAAGTTGTGACAATGGCAGATTCAACTAAACGTTCCTTAGAGACCGTAGGCACAGTGTTTTTGAAGTGTTTGCAAACAGAAATTGATGCCTACGTGCTAAAGGGAATGAAGGGGTGTATTTTGTCTGTGTCAGAACTTGATAGAAATGGGTTTAAAACTGTGTTTGAAAATGGGGTTTGCACTATTTCAAAGAATAACGTATCTCTTTTGCAGGTGGAATGCAGAGATGGGTTATACTATTTTGAGACAAGTCCAGATGAAGTTGAGCAGGTTCATGCTGGTTGTGTGAACTCACCTACCCATAATTCTTGTGTTCATTTATGGCACCGCCGTTTGGGACATATTAATTTTCAGTATGTTAAAAGACAACCTGAATTATCAGAAGGGTGCAAATTGAAAAAAATGTACTAAGTATTTGGATTGTACTGCATGCAAAAGGGCGAAGGTTCATAGATGCAGCTATCCCAGTTCAAATAGGAAATCTGACAAAGTATTCCAACTTGTGCATATGGACCTATGTGGCCCAATGCCTGTTGTTAGCATGGGAGGTTCGAGGTATGCACTGTGTCTCTCAGATGACAAAACAAAGGTTACATGGTTTTTTCCTCTCAAAACAAAAGCAGATACTGCAGAAACAGTTAAAAATTGGGTTCATGCAGTAGAACTTGAATTCGGTACTAGAGTTCTTGCTTTTCAGACAGACAGAGGGTTAGAATTTACCGGGTCTGTGTTGCAGAATTTCTTTAAGAAAAAGGGAATTAAGCATCGTCTGTCTACACCTTATTCCCCCCAAGAAGGAGGCGTGGCCGAACGTAAAAACAGGGTTCTGCAAGAGTTGGCAAACTCTATGCTGTTTGATGCTAAACTTCCTCAAAGTTACTGGGCGGAAGCCTGGAAAACGGCTACTCATGTTCTGAACCGAGTATATAATTCGGTAATTGGTACTACGCCATATTTTGCTTTATATGGGAAAAAGCCCAAAGTTAATTACTTTCGGGTGTTTGGATCTCAAGCCTATGTACTTATCCCAAAAGCGTTAAGGAAAAAGGGAAGTCCAAGGGCTAGGAAACTCATCTTTTGTGGGTACGAACCACATGCCAAATCTTGGAGGTTCGTGAACCCAGATGGGGATACTACAAGAGTGGTCCTCAGTAGGAGCGCTGAATTTTGTGAGCAATCCGGATGGACTCACTTACATGCTAACCCTGACATTTTGAGAGATGATTTAGGCATTTATGCTGAGAAAGAAAGTCCAGAGGGTGATGAGCCAGAAGGGGATGGTGCACATGGTTCAGATGCAGATTCTGACCAGGCACAAGGTTCTTCTCCTAAGGTAGAAAAGCCAGAATCTAAGAGTGTTCCAACATCGCCAGTCATTAGGCCTAGCAGACAGCAAAAGCGAAGCAGGTCGCCTGCAACACCAAGCCCAAGGGAGGTATCTAAACGGAGGTCTTTATCCCTAGAGGCACGTCCAGACATAAAGTCTGAGACAGATTCTGACAGCCAACGGTCAGAGGGGGCACAAGAGGAGCAATTGCGCAGGTCAACACGTGCCACAAAGGGCAAGCCGCCAGAGCGTTTTAAGGTGACAAGTGTATACGTAAATATGGCACAGTGTGAGCCAGATAGCTATGTAGAGGTACAACAGCTTCCAAGCTCAGAAGCCGTAAAGTGGCAGGAAGCAATGGAAAAAGAGATGGCTTCAATGAAGTCTCTCGGTGTGTTTACAAGTACAGAGCTTCCAGAAGGGCAACAAGCTGTAGGTTGTCGATGGGTATATCGTTTAAAGCCCACAACTACTGAGGAGTTGCAATATAAAGCCCGACTAGTTGCAAAAGGG
Organism: Podarcis liolepis; assembly: GCF_965112155.1. Classification (NCBI taxonomy): domain Eukaryota; kingdom Metazoa; phylum Chordata; class Lepidosauria; order Squamata; family Lacertidae; genus Podarcis; species Podarcis liolepis. The sequence goes on from NC_139565.1 coordinate 64,555,398, forward strand.
TTTTCGCAGCGCAAAGGAGTTCACTATTCTCAAATCTATGCCCCTACTTCAAGATCGGAGTCATTAAGAATGCTTCTAGCCTCTTCAGCTAAGAAGGGAAATAAGCTGTTTCATTTTGATGTCAATGTGGCTTATTTAAATGCAGACTTACAGGAGGAAGTCTATATGACGCCACCACCAGGTTTTGAAGGAGACAAGCCAAACCAGGTCTGGCGCCTACACAAATCCATTTATGGGTTGAAACAGTCCGCCCGTAATTGGAATTCCTGCTTAAACGATGCTCTAGAGAGCATGGGGTTCAGAAAGAGCGCAGCAGATGCGTGTCTTTATCTAAAAGGCTCAGGATGTGAACAAGAAGCAGTCTTGATATTTGTTGACGATTTATTATACAGTGGAAAGGACGATAAACTTGCACAACAATTTGCCACAAAGCTTGGAGAAAGGTTTCAGATAAAATCACTAGGCAATGTATCTGTTTATCTAGGAGTTAAAATTCAGCAAGATGAAAATGGGAACTATTGGCTCAGCCAAGAAGCTAAGATCCAGCAGTTGCTGGAAAGGTTTAAAATGGACAACTGTGCTGGTGTTAAAACCCCAATGGAGTTAAGTTACACAAAGGATGCTCAAACTGAGCAACAGACAGAGTTCTGTAATCCCGGGGTTTACCAGTCAGCGATAGGCAGTCTACTCCACATTGCACAGTGGACTCGGCCCGATATAACATATGCTGTCAACATGCTGTGTAGACAAGCTGAAAAACCATCAATGCATGCTTGGCAAGGAGTAAAAAGAGTTTTAAGGTATCTCCAAACTACCAAAAGGTTTCGCTTAAAACTATCAGCAGAGGGCAGCACACAACTTGAATGTTGGGCCGACAGCAGTTGGGCTGATGCTGGACCAGATAGAAAATCAGTGTCAGGAATGGCGATAAAATTTGGAAATGCACTAATTGGTTGGAGATCAAGAAAACAATCACTTATAGCTTTAAGTTCAACTGAATCTGAGTTCAATGCATTATCAGATGTATGTAGAGAACTGGAATTTTATAAGCAACTGGTACAAGAATTGTTTGGAGAATGTTCCCTACCTATCAGAGTGTGGGAAGACAATCAACCTTGTATTAAACTAGCTAAATCAGGTCAATTCAAGGCACACACAAAACACTTGGATATCCGTTATCAAAATGTATGCCAAAGTGTAAAACAAGGTTTAATTGAACTAAAGTATTGTCCAAGCAAAGAAAATCTCGCAGACGGTTTTACAAAAGCTTTGAGTCCGCAATCTCATAAATGTTTCTGTTCAGGTTTAAATTTGAATTAAGGTTGGTACAGCTCAGTGTTACGAGCGAGAGGGGGTGTTGGTATTAAAGGGTTAAGAAGCTCTAGTCAAGACGCTCTAATCACTGAGCAGCTGGAGGTCGTTAACCTTCCAGGAATGTGAGTTTGTATAAATAGTCAGCTCACTCCTGTGTTTGCCCCTTCCCCTCTCTTTTGGGGCATGTTTACTGATATGTGTGATTCTTCACCAGGGTTTTTTGTTTTGTGTAAATAAACCTGCTATTTGAGTTCCAAACCGCTTGCTCCAAGATTCCTTTATTGAAAAGATGCTGACTCTCCAGCCCTTCTTGAGCCGCTGTGCGAAATGCTCTGCTGTAATGGGACATTGTGGCATCGGAAGCGCACTGGACATTTGATTAGCATTAAACTAATTAAAGTTTAATGGGACAATGTGCGACAGATTGGGAGCTTTCCCATGCCAAAGTTCAAATGGTGTGCGCTCTGCTCCTTTAGTTGGCAGTCTATTCTGCAAATAGACTGACGTGTACACTCCTTCGGCCCACAGCTTTTGTGGCAAACGTGCATCCTTTAGCATGCACCTTGTCATGTCCATAATGGACCTAAACTTTCTCTCAGCTATGGCATTCTGCTGTGGTGTGTAAGGAATTGTGGTTACGTGTGCAATTCCTTCATTGGCCAGGAGAGCCTGCATTTCATTTGAGCAGTACTCACCTCCATTGTCGCTCATTAACACAGCTGGAGCTCTCTGGAATTTGTTCTTGACCATGGCAATGTATTCCTGGAGCTTGTCCACTGTCTCACTCTTCTCTTTGAGGAAATATACAACACAAAATCTTGAAAAGTCATCCAGAAATATTAAAATATATCTATTCTTTCCCAGTGAGGGAACATTCATGGGTCCACATATATCAGTGTGCACTATGTCAAGCACTTTGTTGCTTCTTTGCTCTGCACAACGTGGAAATGAAGGTTTTATAGCCTTCTCAGTAATACAGCTTATGCACTTTGCTGGAGCTTTGTTGCTCTGCTTTACCTGCAAACCTCTTACAAGATTTCTTTTCTGTAGATCCAGAATGACGCTGGTGTCCCTGTGTCCTAGCCTTCTGTGCCATAGGTCCAGATCTGCTTCATCCTTCTGGCTGGAATGGGCCACTTTTGCAGACTGGTTCTCTGAAAGATCAAGCTCATATACACCATTTATTAGCTTTGCTTGAGCAAACACTTTGTCATTTCTAGTCACTTTACATTCTCCATTTCCAAATGTGATCTGGAAACCTTTCTTGTCCAAAGTGGACACGCTGATTAAGTTGCAGCTCAGCTCTGGAACATACAAAACTCTAGAGATTGTGTTCTCAATGCATTCATTGTTTATATTGCATTTCAGGCTCATGGAACCTGCACCTTTTGCTTTAACAATGTTGCCATCTGCAATCTCAATTTCAGATCCTTCTTCATCATTTATCTCATTAATCTCATTAAAATAGTCCTTTTTATATGAAAAATGCGAACTGGCACCTGAATCTAAAATCCATTTGTTACGTTTATTTTCACGATTCTGGACAGCTAAATTCCTTTCTTGCAGTAACCATGTGCATTCACATTTCCCCTTCTTTTCCCCTTTTGGCTGAAAGGGGTGGGGTTTCTTCGCTTTAGGAGCTCTGCAGTTCTTTGCAATGTGTCCTTCTTTGTTACAATTGAAGCAAATCACTTTCTTAGGCATCTCTTTGGACTTTGTAAATTGCCTAGATGCATAACTGCTGTCCTTGCTTCTAGCATTTCTCACTGGAGATTCAGCTCTATCTCTGCATTCTTCTTTTAAATAACCAATCAAGTCTTTAAAAGTCAGACCTTGTCTATGAGCCATCAAGCTTACAAATGCGCCAAAGCGTGGTCCAAGTGATGATAACAAAAATGCTATCTTTGTATCCTCATCAAAAGCTTTGGGAGTCAGATCAATTCTTTGAATAATCTCAGTAAACTTGTTGATGTGCTCTGTGAATTCCTCTTTTAAATTCATCCTCAATCTGGTTAATTTACACACCAAGTTTCTGAAGCTGTTTATGCTAGATTCTCCATACACACGCTCAATATCTCTTAAGATTTGAAATGCATCATCTGTACTATTTATTAATGATAGCTGCTCATCACGAAGTCCACTCAAAATTGTGTCTAGCTTCGCTGTTCATGCGTTTCCAAGCACTTATCTTGGCTAAATCTCCCTCAGTTGTCCCTGTAGGCTGAGGCTTTAAAGCTTCCAAAATATGCTTATAATCTAAACACGCTATCAAGCGCTGCTTCCAGTGCATGAAATTGTACTCATTCAGCACAGGCATTCCTAGCTTTGCATCACTATCAAAAGCTGCTCTAGCCATCTTAAAATCCAAAATTTGAAAATTCTTCAAAATTTCAAAATTTCTCAAAATTTTAAAATCAAAATCTCAAAAATCTCAAAATACAAAACAATTCTTCACTGCCTTGGGTCACTGTGAACTCTGAGGGAAGGGGGGGGGTTGCTTAATCCCCACTGCACAATGGAACAAAGGACCATGTGCTTACCAGGAAGTTAACTCAGAAAAATACTACTCAACTCAAAATCACAATCCAATGCAATCCTTCAAAAATACGCAGAAATATGCAATACTGGGGCCACTAACCCTTTGTTGGAATGTTCTGGGGTGCAGGAGAGGATATATTGACTAATTATATCCTAATCCAACTTGTGCTAACAAGTTCCCAAAATATTAGCAGAGTTTATAGACATTCCCCTTTAAGTTCGCAACGGTAACGTGTGCACAGGTTCGCTAGAACCTCTATAATAATTACTCTGGTAATTTCCCCTTTGTTCCCTCTTAAAATACAAGACACAACACAGTCTTTATAAAAGTATAAAAGAGTTTACTCACGATCTGTTCACAATATGATCCCAGATGGCAGACAGGCTTAAAAAGGTAAAATACACTTAGAATCTATCTTATAGGAAGATAGGCCTCTCCTCTCTTGGCTGAGAGCCAAGAGGGCATCCTGCTTCTTCGAAAGGTGATGGCAGAGAGAGAGAGATGGCTGCCTGCCCTGTGCTTTTGTCATTTACCTGCACAGGTGAGGCCACACCCACCTCTGGTCACATGCGGAGGAAGTCCGTCCCCAGGAAGTTTACCTGCTTGCTGGACAGACATCCCTCCCCATGTTTCTAACATGTACACTCTAGGAATGTTGTCATTGACTGCTCCTGTTTTTACATCCCACATCCTACAATCAGGATGAATGGTCAATAAGCAGGTGATAAGAAGCTCAGCCTTCTTGCCTTGATCAGACCCCAACTGGAGTCCCTTGTCCAGTTCTGGGCACCACAATTGGAGAAAGGTATTGACAAGTTGGAAGATGTGCAGAGGAGGGCAACCAAGATGATCAAGGGTCTGGAAACCAAACCTTGTGGGGAAAGGTTGAGGGAGCTGGGTATGTTTAGCATGGCAAAGTGGAGACTGAGAGGAGAAAGGAGAAAGGTAAAGGGACTCCTGACCATTAGGTCCAGTCGTGGCCGACTCTGGGGTAGCGGCGTTCATCTCGCTTTACTGGCTGAGGGAGCCAGCGTACAGCTTCTGGGTCATGTGGCCAGCATGACTAAGCATGACTCATGGCGAACCAGAGCGGCGCACGGAAACTCCGTTTACCTTCCCGCCAGAGCGGTACCTATTTATCTACTTGCACTTTGACGTGCTTTCGAACTGCTAGGTGGGCAGGAGCTGGGACTGAGCAACAGGAGCTCACCCCGTCGTGGGGATTCGAACCGCCGACCTTCTGATCGGCAAGTCCTAGGCTCTGTGGTTTAACCCACAGCGCCACCCGCGTCCCTCAGAAGAAAGGATAGACATCCTCAAATATCTTAAGGGCTGCCACACGGAAGATGGAACATGCTTGTTTTCTCCTGCTCTGGAAGGTAGGACTCGAACCCGTGGCTTCAAGTTACAAGAAAGGAGATTCCGACTCAACATCAAAAAGAACTTTCGGACATTAAGAACAGTGGGATGAACTCCCTTGGGAGCAGGTGAAATCTCCTATATTGGAAGTTTTTAATCAGAGGTTGGGCAGCCATTTGTTAGCTGAGATTTCTCCATTGCAGGGGGTTGGACTCTTGTGTCCCTCCCTACTCCACAATTCTTTCAAACAAAAATCAAATAAAACCAAGCCAACTCAAATGAGAAGAAAGGAGATTCTGACTAAATCTTAGGAAGAACTTTATTTGATTTGAAATTGTAGGATTGCTTTCTTGTAACCCGTCCACGGGACCCTGTGGTGAAATGGGGAGGAGGAGGTTAGAAAAAAACCCAATATATAAATATATGCCTGTTGTCTTTGTACATGGAGTTTTCTTGGCAGGAATACTGGAGTGGCTTGCCGGTTCCTGCTCCTGGTAGTGATGTATGGAAGTGAGAAGGCCGGTCGCTGAAGAATGGATGCTTTTGAATTATGGTGTTGGAGGAGACTCTTGAGAGTCCCATGGACTGCAAGAAGATCAAACCTATATCCATTCTGAACGAAATCAGCCCTGAGTGCTCACTGGAAGGACAGATCCTGAAGCTGAGGCTCCAATCCTTTGGCCACCTCATGAGAAGAGAAGACTCCCTGGAAAAGACCCTGATGTTGGGAAAGATGGAGGGCACAAGGAGAAGGGGACGACAGAGGACGAGATGGTTGGACAATGTTCTCAAAGCTACCAGCATGAGTTTGACCTAACTGCAGGAGGCAGTGGAAGACAGGAGTGCCTGGCGTGCTCTGGTCCAGGGGGTCATGAAGAGTTGGACACGACTAAACGACTAAACAAGAACAACAACATAAACATATAGGTCTCTGCTTTTCCACCTTCATGTTCCATGATCAGCCACCTTCCTCTGTGACCTCATAAGACCAGCCAGTGGCATCAGCCTCCCGGCAACCAGAAGACAACATCCATCTGGTGAGCCACTCCAAGGAGCAGGCTGGGGAAAGAGGCCAAGGGAGGTCCTGTCTTGGGTGGGTCTCTTAACCACCACACCAGAGAAGAGGCCGGCTGCCCCACAGAAACCTTCCCCTTGAGGTGAGTTGCTTGGGATCTCCCAGGTCTTCCCAAAGCCAGCAAACCACAACAGGTGGACATGAGGTGTGACCTGGATTTTAAGGATGGACCACGTAGCGTGTAGAATCTGACAGGTCTCAGGTGCGGTAGGATTCTGTCCGGGAGCTGGGGTGGGGGGAGAGGTGTGCTTTTGTGAAAGACCACCTCCTTCCCTACAGACCCTCTCAGGTGTTGCGATCGGCAGAGGGGGCCCTCTTAGTAGTTCCTCCACCCTCAGAGGCTCAGTGGGTGACTGCTCAGGTGGAGAGGGTCTTCTCTGTGGTGGCCCCTGAACTGTGTAACTCACCACAGACGTACACCTGGCCCCTTCATTGCACAGTTTCTTGAAGATGCTGAAGACACACCTCTTTACCCTGGCTTTTGACACGTGAGGTGTAGGTAACTTATTTTTTATTGTTGGAAGTCACTTTAAATTACTTTTAAATTGTGTCTTAATGTTTTGCCCTTCTCTGGGACTCTATCTCACTTTGAGTCATAAGGTTTCACTAGGAGACTGAAAACCATCACGTAAAAACCAATATTAAAATTAGCCGCTTAAAAACCGCCACCAAATCAGCTTCAGCAATGCACACATCAAACTCAATTAAAAGCATTAAAAAGAAAATCGAGTATTTTCAGTTGCCTCCACTAAGAGAGGGAGTCTGATAGCAAAGCCTGGCCAGGAAAGGAAGTTCCAGAAGTGGGGCACCACAACCAAAAAGGCCTCGTCCCTTGTCCTCATCCAACTGATCTCAGAAAGATGGAGCTATTTTGGAAAGGGTCTCAAAAGCAACATTTCTGCCTTCAAGACAGATGCATGCCAGAGCAGGCTATCTCCAGCTATCTCAGTTCCAGCCCATCTCAGACTTCAAGATCAAAACCAGCTCTTGCAATTCTTCCCTGGAAAGAGTTGGCAGCCACTGTAGTTCTTTAAATGGAGCTAAGATCCTCTCCATCCTATTAAAAACCTTCCACTTGACCCCTGAAAACCTCCCGCCTCTCTCTAAACTTCTCCAGTCGAGTTCCAGGCAAGTTTCAGCTACATCCCCTCTCTTCTTATTCAGTTCTCAGAATGGTTTATGATAGTAACAAAGCAACCATGGGAAAGAATATCAGACAGCCTTTCTCTACCTGTGGGTCCCCAGATGTTGTTGAACTACAACTCCCATCACCCCTAGCTAGCAAGGCCAGAGCTCAGGGGTGATGGGAGTTGTAGTCCCACAACATCTGGGGACCCACAGGCTGAGAACCGCCGAAACAGCCAGCAAAATGGCAGATAAAATGATGGCCCAAGTCCATAAGAAGAGTCTGCTGGATGAGGCCAATGGCCCCTCTGGTCCAGCATCCTGTTCTCACAGTGGCCAAAGAACCCTAAGAACCTAGGAATTGTGATAGACTGCTCCTGCAGCTGGAGGTTCCATAAGAGCAAAAGAAGAGCCTGGCTGCATCAGGCCAAATCCTGCATCCTGTTCTCACAGTGGCCAAGCAGATGCCCCAATGGGAAACTCACAGGCAGGATCCGAGCACAAGACCCCTCTCCCCTCCTGTGTTTTCCAGCAACTGGAATTCAGAAGCATTGTGGCCTCCAATGTGGAGACAGAGCAGAGCCATCCTGGCCTGTAACCACTGATAGCCCTCTCTCCCATGAATTTGTACAATCCTCTTTTCAAGTCATCCAAGTGGGTGGCCATTGCTGCTTCCAGTGGCAGTGAGTTCCACAGTTTTAACTATGCACTGCATAGTGAAGAAGGACTTCCTTTTCTCTTTCGTGAATCTTCCAAGATTCAGCTTTGTCCATGAGCTCAAGCGTCACAAGGGGGAGAGAGAAACTTTTCTCTATCCCTTTTCTCCATGCCATGTATGATTGCAAAAACCTCCACCATGTTGCCTCCTATTCGCCAAATGCTAGGGAAAATAAAACAGAAAATGTGCAATAAAATGAATAGGCAGGGAGGGGTGCCAAAAGACTCAAACCAAGATGAGCGCCTAATGTGAAGTTTCTGTTCCCTCCAAGTTGCCTCACCCCCCCCCCTCAAATGTTTATGAGTTTTTATCTCTGGAGGACTCCCTTCCCGACAGGAGAGAGTCTCGGAAATTTCCCTCTCCTTAGCTGTAAATAACGCAAAGAGCCTCATTTCCTGGCGATCTTCAGCCTTGATCAGAAAGTGATGAATGCACATTCTGCTTGCAGGAAACCATGTTCAGTGTTGTCCTGTATACATTTCTGCAGGACCTCTTCGGTCTAGAACAGGGGTCCGCAAACTAAGGCCAGGGGGGCGGATCAGGCCCAATTGCCTTCAGGATCCGGCCTGCGGACTGTTCATGGATCGGCGTGGGGATTCTGTTCGTTCAGGTTGCGCCATTATTTTTCTGCACCGTTCCATTCCCCCCCCCCACACACACACACACTGTGGCGCCGTCTCCTCCCTCCCTCCCTCCTAGATTCTCCCCACCCTGCCTAGAGGAGGAAGGGGGCTGGGCTGAGCTGGCTGAGACCCATTTTAAGCAGCCCCTCTCCGCAGCCAGCCCTCATCTTCCCTCCGCCATTGCCGCCACCACTGCCCTGGTGCTCCTGTGGGCCAGAGAGTGGAGTGGACAAGCTCCCACAAGGTCTGAGGGACAGTGGACTGGCCTGCAGCTAAAAAAAAAATGCTGACCCCTGGCCTAGAAAGAAGTCTAGGCTGCCTGTGACCTTCCCCTCTCCCCTCCAGCCTGGCTGTTTTGATTTGGGGGAACAGTGGGAGTGACCTGCAGAGAAGGGGGGGCAGCTGCAAAGAAAAGCTGGACTTGTTGTCTCTGTTTATATCAAGCAGTCATGAAACATGAAATTTATTACGTTGTTCTGAATGGGACAATGGCAAGAAAGATTATTGAATCATAATCCAAAGTGTTTGTAACCCAAGGTGTTTGTAACCCAAAGTACCACTGTACTTTTCAGAGGGTGAGTATATTCATAAACGTGACCTTAGGAGGGTACCTAAGCGATGCTGCAGAATTGCCTTAGGGTGGGTGCTGGAGGTGCATGGATTCTGTGGGCAAAGGGAGCCTAAATTTCAGGTGTGGAGAAGCTGGGAAAGTGGGAGGGAGACTCTCCTGCCTCTGGAACACGGGCATTACCTCTGCAGAGGGGAAAGGAGCAAGCCCACCCCCTACAGATGCCAGTGTGGTGTAGTGGTTAAGAGCGGTAGTCACGTAATCTGGGAAACCGGGTTCGTGTCTCCGCTCCTCCACATGCAGCTGCTGGGTGACCTTGGGCCAGTCACACTTCTGTGAAGTCTCTCAGCCCCACTCACCTCACAGAGTGTTTGTTGTGGGGGAGGAAGGGAAAGGAGAATGTTAGCCGCTTTGAGACTCCTGAAGGGGAGTGAAAGGCGGGATATCAAATCCAAACTCTTCTTCTTCTTCTTCTTCTTCTACAGATGCCACACACAGTGGTAGGGCATATGTTGGAGCTGCCCAGGGCGGGCGCGCTCCCAAGGGGGGTGGGGCACGGAGGGTGCCCTCCCAGGCGTGGAATAGCCACTCAGTTGCACAGAATGGTGCGTGTGCCCCATAGCCAGGGGCGCAGCGAGACGCCGATGGCGGACATACAGCGTGCCGCCCACCCGCGACTCCCAAACCTCCTTCCCTCTCCTTCCCCACCAAATGTGATTTGGTGTTGGCCATTTGTTCTGACTTTTATGGTATTTTAATGTTTATTTATTAATAAACTAAACAAACAAAAGATAAAGAGCACAAATAAATACAATGACAGCAGGTTGAAAACAAACACACGTTTGGAGATTATCACTGAACTTGTTGCTCCGAAAATGGCAGGCTCAGGGTAGGCTTGGGAGTCAGGGGCAGGCGGTGCGTCAAATGTCACCCCCCAGCGACGACACCCAGGGTGGTCCGCCCCTGTGCACACCCCTGTTTCCTTCACTTCAGCTAGAAGCCTGAAGCCTCTCCCCACCTTCTGAGAGCCTGAGGAGGGAAACTGGCAGCTAAGAGACCCTTCATTTGTGTGTTGCATCAAATGCTCTTCTCCGAAACATCTTTGATGCAGAGAACGCTGGACCATTCACTCAGCGGAGCAGGTTGGCCCCGAAGAGCACTCCCACACTGCCCTCTGCTGGGGGCAAAGGATTCTTATTTTATTTCACTTTTCTACCTGTGGGTTCTGATTCAGCCAAAGTTTCCAGAGAAGTGGGGAGAGGAGGCCTGGGAAGGGGGAATGAGACCTCAGCAGAAACTTCTTGGTGGCCTCGATGACAAGCCACTAACTCGCCATGGATGGTTTTCATCACTGTGCGGCAGTGACAATTTATGAGGCAGCACTTTGCCAATGGAAAATTATTAGCAGCAGTCTGCCTTTGCCCTGGGGCTTGGGGCTGGGTGCAACTTTGTAAAAGGGCGGGGGACACAAAATGCCATGATGGAGTCTACTCCAGGCAGCTCTGCCCATGCCTTGTGCTCAGAAAGCCATAGAGGCAACCACCATTTTGATATCCTTTCGCCCACAAAAAAACAGTTGTTTAGCCAAGGGTTTTCAGAGAATTAATGTGATTCAGTGTTGGCCATTTGTTCTGTCTTTTATGGTTTGTCAATTATTATTTATTAATAAACTAAACAAACCAAAGATAAAGAGCATAAATAAATACAGTGACAGCAGGTTTGAAAGCAACATAAGTTTGGAGATTATCACTGAACTTGTTGCTCCGAAACATTACAAAAAATATAATTTTTTCCACAAAACCATTAGTCTGGTTTTATATGTATTCCTTTGTGGTGAGTTAGCTTAACCATAGTTCCTGCTGACAAATCACTGATGTTGTGCTTTTTCTCTCTCCATTTTTAGCTATTATGATTGTAGCAGCAGTTATAAGGTTAAACAATATTACCTGATTGTTTTCTGGAACAGCTTATTTTAGATATCCAAGCATAAATATGTCTTCTATGACTTTATGGTGTTTAAAGAATTTTATTGTACACCACCATAATGGGTTATTTTTAAACGAGTTGATGATTTATAAATGCTCTTATAAATAAATTAAATGTTCAAGGCTGGAGATGCCTCGGCGCCTCTTTAGAGTAGACCAGCCTCCCACAAGGCTCCCTCTTTTCTTTCTTTCAGGCCATGGATCAGAGAGGTTCTGCAAGCCCCAGCCTCCCGGGTAAGAAGGGCTGCTTCACACAACCCCTGAAGACACACACACCACATCCTGTAGGGAAGGACAGGGCACAGGTTAACATCAGTGGAGGGAGGCAGGAGAGGCAGGTGGTTCAATGCAAGAATGGGAGGAAGGGGCTGCTTCCCATGGCAATGGGGATGGGAGCTGCTCCAAGGGCCACCTCTCAGCTACATTTAAGGCTGAGTTTGCAGGTAAACATTTGGGAGAACTTTCTGACAGTAGGAGCTGTTTCAGAGTGGAATAGAGTGTCAGGATTCACAGAATGCTGTGTGAGATAGTAAGTCTGCAGGCTTGAGTTTGCTAACCAACACAATTGGCTGTTGCAATCGGCCTGCAATGCTTTCTATGGAGGGGCTGGGTCAGAAAGACTCAGTAGAAAGATGCTGCCATCGATTTAAAAAGCAGTAAAGGTGGTGGTGTAGAGGTGTGTGGTCAGAGAAAGAGAGAATCTTCCTATTTGCCTTAAGGTGCAGCCAGGTACTCTGTTTGACTGTATGAACTGCTCGTGTATTATAGCCTGTAGATATTTGTATATATAGCTCACAATAAATATACTGCACTTCTGCATTTCTGCTAAAGCGCCACAAAGAATTTGCAACAGAAGGTAGTGGCCCCTCCTTCCCTGGAGGTTTCCAAGCAGAGGTTGGGTGGCAATTTGTCAGGGTTTCTTCAGCTATGATCCCTGTGTTGCAGGGGGTCAGACTAGATGGCCCATGGAGCCCCTTCCAACATTACATTGCTATGAATTGTAATAATAATAATAATAATAATAATAATAATAATAATAATAATAATAATAATTTTATTTATATCCCGCCCTCCCCAGCCGAAGCTGGGCTCAGGGTGGCTAACAACAATAAAACAGTACAACAGTACAACACAACACAACACTCTAAAATCATTCATTATAAAATTAATTCAAATCAAACCAATGGCAACCACTGGGCCAGAGCTCCGCAAAGATTGCCGAAGGAGGGAGTCAGGCTGTGCCCTGGCCAAAGGCCTGGTGGAACAGCTCTGTCTTGCAGGCCCTGCGGAATAATGTCAAGTCCCGCAGGGCCCTAGTCTCTTGTGACAGAATGTTTTATCTTGTATTTTATTCTGTGAACCACCCTGAGATCCTTTGATAAAGGGCAGTATATTAATTTAATTAGTAAAATAGCTAGAGAACACTCCTTCAATCTGTTTGGTGCAGAATTTGGTAGATGGGAAGGGTTTCCTGAAGCAGCTGGGGAAGATGGAGTTGCCCGGCCCACCCAAGGCACCAAGTGGACCATCTACCGTATTTCTCGCTCCATAAAACTCACCTGACCATAAGACGCACCTAGTTTTTAGAGGAGGAAAACAAGAAAAAAAATTATTCTGAACCAAACAGTGGATGTGTGATTCTTGTGGTTCATGCTGTGGCCACAGACATGTGATTTGATGTGAGTTTGGGGCAGCCCAATGCAAAAATCCTGAGGATCCATGTGTATCCGTGCTTTGTTACCACTTTTTTGCACTACTGCAGCCCCACGAAACAGTGGGTGCGTGATTTTTTTGGTGCAGGCTGTAGCCATGGACATGCTATGTGATCTGATGGTGAATTTGGGGTGACCCAATGTAAAAGTCCTGAGGATCCATGGGCTTTTACCTCCCCCCTCCCAGGCAGCCTCCTTTATCTCCCTCACCGATTGCTTGCCGATCAGCTGCTTCCTTTCAACACTCCCTTCCCTCTTGTTTCCCTTAGTGTCTTTTCCTTAGCTGGAGCAGTTTTTTGCTCCTCCTTTTCTTCTAATTTTTCTCCTCATTGCTTTAGTCTTCCTGTCTCCTCTGCTTGCAAGTTTGCTGTCTTTACCTCCCCCCTTCCAGGCAGCCTCCTTTATCGCTAGTGTCCCTTATCTCCCTCCTGATTGGCAAACGATCAGCGGCTTTGTTTCAACACCCACTTTCCTCTTTCAAAAAAAAAAAACATGATCTGCTTTTTGTCCCTGGGCAATTTGGCTCCAGGGACCATGCATTCGCTCCATAAGACGCACAGACATTTCCTTTTTAAAAAAAAAATATTTTTTATTGCATTTTTTCCAGATAGGTATAAACAACACAGAAAAACAAAGAAAACAAGAAAAGAAAAGAAAAAAGGCAAATTATTTCCAAAGCTTGTTTCAATCCACTAACGGACTTCCCCACATCTCCCGCACAGTGCATTCTTGATAATAAATTTGTCAGCAAATTATTACCTTGTTTCATGTGTTTCTTTTGTACTTTCAGTTACATTTTAAGTTTAAATTACTTATTGTCCAAATTACTCAATAAACACATATATTATCCTTTTTTAGACATTTAAACATTGGTTCTTTCATTATTATTATCTAACTTCATATATAAACCACTCTCATTGCTGGGGCTATCCTTCCAAATCGTACGAAATCCTATAATTCATATAACTTATAAAGTTTTTGCAAATAGTCCTTATATTTCTTCCAGTCCTCCTCCATTGCTTCTTCTCCCAGATCTCGGATCCTGGCAGTCATCTCGGCCAACTCCATATAATCAATCAATTGCGTTTGCCACTCTTCCAGTGTGGGCAAGTCTTGAGTCTTCCAGTATTTGGCGATAAGAATTCTTGCTGCTGTGGTTGCATACATAAAGAACGTTCTATCCTTCTTTAACACCTTTTGGTCCATAATGCCCAAGAGGAAGGCCTCCGGTTTCTTAGGAAAGGTGTACTTAAACACCCTTTTTAACTCGTTATAGATCATCTCCCAGAAGGCCTTCACTCTTGGACAGGTCCACCAAAGGTGAAAGAATGTTCCTTCAGCCTCCTTACACTTCCAACATTTATTATCAGACAAATGGTATATCTTAGCAAGCTTGACTGGGGTCATGTACCACCTGTATATCATTTTCATAATGTTTTCTTTCAAGGCATTACATGCCGTGAATTTCATACCGGTGGTCCATAACCTTTCCCAGTCTTCAAACATGATATTGTCCCCAATGTCTTGAGCCCACTTTATCATGGCTGATTTAACTGTCTCATCCTGAGTATTCCATTTAAGCAGCAAGTTATACATTCTCGATAGTACCTTGGTCTTTGGTTCTAACAGCTCTGTCTCAAGTTTCGATTTTTCCACCTGGAATCCTGTTTTTTTGTCCAACTTAAAAACCTCATTAATTTGGGCATAATGAAACCAATCTTGCACCTTATCCTTTAATTTTTCAAAGCTCTGCAACCTCCAATTGTCTCCATTTTTTTCTATTAATTCCCAATATTTCGGCCAGCCGGCCTCCATATTGGGTTTTTTCCACGCCTTGGCCTCCACTGGTGATAACCACCTCGGGGTCTTGCTTTGAAGTAAGTCTTTGTATTTTGTCCAGACCATAAATATTGCTTTTCTGACAATATGGTTTTTGAACATTTTATGTGTTTTCACCTTGTCATACCACAAGTACGCATGCCAACCTAGCGAATTATTAAAGCCTTCCAGATCTAGGACATCAGTGTTTTCTAACAAAATCCAATCTTTCATCCATCAGAAGGCTGCAGTTTCGTAATATAACCTTAAGTCCGGCAGGGCAAACCCCCCTCTTTCTTTTGCATCAGTTAATATTTTAAACTTAATTCGGGGCTTTTTGCCCTGCCAAACAAACTTCGAAATGTCCTTCTGCCACTTTCCAAAACATTCCACTCTGTCCACGATCTGCAAGGCTGATCTGCACAGACATTTCCCCTTACTTTTTAGGAAGAAAAAAGTGCGTCTTATGGAGAGAAAATACAGTATATAGTTGATCTGATGCCAGAACCTGCAGGGAAAGAAGGAAGGCTGGTCAATGATTTCTAGACCATGGACAGCTCCAAGCAAACAACTTGGTCCAGCTAAGATTGGAAGGAGCTGGTCAAAGTCTTTGCTGCCTGTTTCCAGACTCCCACCTCCAGGCACCACCCCATCAAAGGACCAACACTCTGGCCTGAAGATGGACACTCCTTCTTTCCATAGGTTTCATGAATCCATGTAGTCCATGCACTGTAACTGGACTATGTGGGGCTGCCCTCAGGTCTGGTTCGGGAGTTCCAGCTGGCGCAGGATGCGGGCATCCATATTGCTGACGGGGTCTTCTGTTTGAGAATGTGTGGCACCATTGTTAAAACAGTTGCACTGACCTCCCACCCACTGCTGAGACATGTTCAAGGTCCTTGTATTAAATTACAAAACCCCGAGCAAGCATGCAATAAAACCATTAAAAGAGTTAAACTCAGGCATCCATTAACCCTTGTGGGAAGATGCCTTCTTAATTGTTTGCAGAGGCCTGGTAGAATAGAAAAGTTTTTGTGGGAATGTTCAGGGAGGCAGGAGTTGTAGCAAGTTCTATAACTTAGCAGAGTTTTAAACATTCCCCTTTAAACGTACAGCAATTTGCTTGTTGCAAGCTCGTTTGAACTTCTAAATATAGGATTCCTGGCAAATCCCCTTTTTTCCCTCTTAAAAAGAATAAATACGACAATCTTATTTAGAATCAGTAAGAGGAATTTACTCACAGTATCATCAGGTCACAATTGGATCCCTGAAGGCAGACTTGGGTTACAAAATATACACACATGGAACTATCCCATAACTATCTTTAGCTGAAGAGCTGTTGCTTCTTCGACGAAAGCAAGATGGAGAAGAGGGAGTGTGCTGCCTACGTTGCCCCTTTTGGTACCTGGGCAGGTAAGGTCACGCCCACCTCTAGTCATATGCAGAGGAAGTCTTGTCCCAGCTCAGGAGGAAACATGAAGTTTTCTCCTGGGTGGTACAAAGCATCCCCTAGCATGTCCACTCTAGGAACGTTGTACTTGACTGCTATGTGTTCCACATCCCACAGTTTTCAGTGGGTGTTTAAAGTTTGCCACAGAAAGCTAAATCTCTATTGGCTCAGTAGTGGATGGGGAGCAGCTGGAGCTTCCAAGCTTATATACATACATACATCTATATATATAATATGTTTTTTAACATATCATTCTCAACAGTAATTAAACATACTTTTGCATCTTATTCAATTATTTTGACTTCCATCAATCCTGTCTGAAAATTTTCCAATCTAATCTCTTAGTATGCATTTCTTATTTTCCCTATTACATTTCAAACTCATAACCAATATCTCTATCTTTTTCTACTTTTTAACACTTCGTATATTTCTCCTTACAAAACTTCTTGTAGTCTACTAGCGTAATTTGTTGATTACAGTTGCTCTTCAAATAATTCATATATTTCTTCCAATCTTCTGTAAATCTCTGGTCCCGCAGGTTTCGAATCCTTCCTGTCTTTTTATCTAATTCTGTGTAGTCCATTAACTTTGTCTGCCGTTCTTCTTTCATCGGAATTTCTTCTTGCTTCCATTTCTGGGCTAACAATACTCTTGCCGCTGTTGTTACATATAAAAACAATAAAACATCTTGCCTATTAATGTCTTGGCCTATAATACCAAGCAAAAATGCTTCTGGGTTTTTTAAAAAATGTATATTTCAACATCTTTTTCATCTCATTATATATCATTTCCCAGAAGTTCTTTACTTTTTTACATTCCCACCACATATGAGAAAATGTTCCTTCTTTTTCTTTACATTTCCAGCATTTATTATTTGTTTTAAACATTTTAGCTAATTTCACTGGTGTAATATACCATCTATACATCATTTTCATCATATTCTCTTTCAAGGCATTACAGGCTGTAAATTTTATCCTTTCATTCCCTAACCTTTCCCATTCTTCAAGCTGTATATTATATCCAAAGTCTTTTGCCCAATGTATCATTACCGATTTCACTTCCTCATCTTTCAAATGCCATTCCAACAGTATTTTAGACATTTTAGACATTATTTTACATTCATTGTTTAATATTTCTATTTCAGCTGGAGCTTCCAAGCTTGACCCACAGGCAGTTAAGGGGGGGGGGCTTCTCCAGGCAGTTTTGGCTAGTGGGCTTCTCCAGGTATTTCAGGCAACATGCCCAGCTGTGCTCACTCATACACCACAAGCATCAGAAATGGGGGAATGGGCACGGGTGCAAACAGGGGCTACCAGCTGCAGAAGCTCTGTGCCTCACCATGCCCACCACTCTGAGGCTATCCGGGGCCAAAAGACCCCCACTCATTTGCCATGTCCTCTCCCCTTCTCTTTCCCCTGCGTAGCTGAGCCTCGATGTTCCATGACCGAGAACACCCTGCATGGAGAAGAGGAACTGGATGAGGAGACAGTGTAAGTGCAGCGCATGGTTGGACTGTGGAACTCCCTGCTACAGGAGGGAGTGTTGGCCTCCAACCTAGATGGCTTTAAAAGGGGGCTAGGCAGATTCATGGAGGAGAGGGCTTTTCTGAGGCTCTTACTTTTGAAGACATCTGAAGGCAGCCCTGTTTAGGGAAGCTTTTAATGTTTAATAGACTATTGTATTTTAATATTCTGTTTGATGCCGTCCAGAGTGGTTGGGGAAATCCAGCCAGATGAACGGGGTATAAATAATAAATAAATTATGATGATGATGATGATGATGATGATGACGACGACAGAGTTGTTCCACCTGGCCTTTTGGCTTGGAATCAATTTTATTCCCTCCCCCTCTTTCCTTTTTCCTTTCTCCTTCTGTGATAGAACTCCTATTTGGGGACTTCCCAGGCTTTTTCTGGCCCACGTAGGACTAGTCTGGATAGTTAGCCTTGGTGAAGACTTGACGTTTTCATCCCCAAAAAGTTTTTGATTGAGTTTCCACTGAAATGAGGCTGCATTTTAATGTTTCAATGTTGTATTTTAATCTTGTTTTTAAGCTGTATTTCAATCAATTGTTTTTATATTTGGTGTTAGCCATCCTGAGCCCGGTCTTGGCTGGGGAGGGCGGGATATAAATAAAATTTATTATTTATATTTTATTTTTATTTTTATTTTTATCAACACTGCTGGGTTGCTTGTCCTTCTCTCAGGAACTTCATTTCAACCTTGTATGAATCTCTGGGGCCTCTTTTGACTGAAGTGACCAAGCTCCAAAACAACCAGGACCCTCCTGCCCACCTGATGGTCGACATGAGGGCCAAGCTGAGGGAGATGGGCTCCACGGTCTCTGATGCCAGGAAGAAGATGATGAGGTACAACATGTACCTGGTGAGTCCCGCCGTCAGCCTGCCCCACCTCCCTAGGGAGGCGGCCCCAGAGCATCAAGCAAGCACACCCTCCCTTCGGGGCAGGCTCTTTCCACAAAACCAACGGTGGTGCCTTTGCCTTCCTCCCCGCAGAAGAGGAGGCTCGCCAAAGCAGTCCACGAGAAGAAGGCCTTGAGGGAGCAGCAACTGAGGCAGCAAGAATGTAATGAGCAGGTAAGGCGTTTCCAACTCTCCCCAGTCCAGCGGAGTGGAGCTGAGGGGTTCCCAAAGTAAAGGAAGGACTGAACTCTGATTAATAAAAATACACACAGAGGCTTGAACCAGCAAGACTCTGGGAAGGATGCGAATAATAATCTCTCTCTCTCTCTCCACCCCTCAGCCCAGGTCGTTTTATTCACAAAGAACTTTTTACAGAGTGTTCGTAAGAACCAATTAGATTTCTTCTGAGCATTTCAACAAACCCCACGTGGGGACAAAGTTAAACTACCAAAACTAATTAAGCATGGGGTAAATAAAACAGAACTACAAAGGAGTGCATTTGGCAACCCCTGAGGTCATAAACAAGCAATATACATGATAAGGAGGATGGCCAGGAGGACAGCGATCATTATCACCTTCATGTGAGACCTGTTTCCTGGCCCTAAGATTAACATATCAGAAAAGATAAAAAAATTCCTTCCAGTAGCACCTTAAAGACCAACTAAGTTAGTTCTTGGTATGAGCTTTCGTGTGCATGCACACTTCTTCAGTGTGTTGTTCAGAGAGCCAGTGTGGTGTAGTGGTTAAGAGCGGTAGTCTCGTAATCTGGGTAACCGGGTTCGCGTCTCCGCTCCTCCACATGCAGCTGCTGGGTGACCTTGGGCCAGTCACACTTCTTTGAAGTCTCTCAGCCCCACTCACCTCACAGAGTGTTTGTTGTGGGGGAGGAAGGGAAAGGAGAATGTTAGCCGCTTTGAGACTCCTGAAGGGGAGTGAAAGGCGGGATATCAAATCCAAACTCTTCTTCTTCTTCTATCTGAAGGAGTGTGCATGCACACGAAAGCTCATACCAAGAACTAACTTAGTCGGTCTTTAAGGTGCTACTGGAAGGAATTTTTTTATTTTGACTATGGCAGACCAACACGGCTACCTATCTATATTAGAAAAGCTACATCAAAGAAGCTTGCCCAGTATCTTTATGGCCCAGGATGCCTGCCTGGCAAAGCAACTGGGCTGTGTACGTGACTTGTCAAGCAAGAGAAATGGACAGTAGAGGAAATGGCCAGAGATGCAGAGGATTGTGGGATTTGATCAGAAATTATTGTCAATACATTAAACCCAGGTAACACAATGCATTCATCGTGGACACAATGGCTTGATGTATATTTTATAATTCCTCATAGTAATCCCACCTGACCCCACACTCTGGATATTTACACTCCTACATGGAGTCACTTAGAATCACAGAAGAGTCAGAAGGGACCCCATGAGTCATCTAGGCCAACCCCCTGGAATGCAGGAATCACAACTAAAAAATCCCCAACAGATGGCCATCCAACCTCTGCTTAATAGCCTCCAATGAAGGAGAGGCCACCAGCAGGAATACCTCCTACTGTCAGAAAGTATTCCTTGATGTTGGCATCCCCTTTCTTGTCACTCAAATCCATGGGTTCTGTTTCTCCCCTCTGAAGCAGCAAAAAACAAGATTGCTCCATCTTTCATAGGATGACCTTTCAAAAATTTGAATGCACGCACTGCATGAACCTTGCCCCTTCTCCCTCCCTCTCTCTCTCTCTTTCTCCAGCTCGGAGCCATGCCCATCGCAGTACAAAGAGGGTACAGAGTGGATTTGGAGCCAGTCAAATCCAGTGCGGCCCAAGATAAGAACCTCCAGGTGAGTGAGGAACATGAGAGATGGAGGAAGGAGGTCCATATGGAGGCCTGGCCACTGGGAGGAACAGAGGCAGTGTGGTGTAGTGGTTAGAGTGTTGGACTAGGACCTGGGAGACCACGGTTCAAATCCCTGCTCAGCCATGAAGCTCACTGGGTCACCCTGGGCCAGTCACTGCCTCTCGGTCCATCCTTCTCCACAGGGTTGCTTTGAGCTTAAAACAAGCTACAGCACCTTGAGCTTCTCAGGAGGAAAAGGTGGTGGTGGTTGTTTAGTCGTTTAGTCATGTCCGACCCTTCGTGACCCCCTGGACCAGAGCACTCCAGGCCCTCCTGTCTTCCACTGCCTCCCGCAGTTTGGTCAAATTCATGCTGGCAGCTTCGAGAACACTGTCCCACCATCTCGTCCTCTGTCGTCCCCTTCTCCTTGGGCCCTCCATCTTTCCCAACATCAGGGTCTTTCCCAGGGAGTCTTCTCTTCTCATGAGGTGGCCAAAGGATTGGAGCCTCAGCTTCAGGATCTGTCCTTCCAGTGAGCACTCAGGGCTGATTTCCTTAGGAATGGAGAGGTTTGATCTTCTTGCAGTCCATGGGACTCTCAAGAGTCTCCTCCAGCACCATAATTCAAAAGCATCCATTCTTCGGCGTTCAGCCTTCTTTATGGTCCAGCTCTCACTACTGGGAAAACCAGAGCTTTAACTATACGGTGGTCTATAAATGTAATAGGTTCCGGTGATGGTGACAGCTATCCTTGCCCACTTGTGAACATGCACACACACTTGTATACAGAGAAGAGATCCTGGCTAGGTCCTGCCCCTTACTGGGCATGTGGATTTTTTCATCAAAAGAAAATCCTTCATCAGGCAGCACAAAGTTAAACTATGGAACTTGCTAACACAGGAAGCACGTTCTGCATGAAACAGCATGAAGTCTGAAGGACGGTCCTTAGAAGGGGCTGGTGCTGAGGGCATCCATGGCAGCAGGTCCAAGGCAGCAACACTGAGCATAAATCTAAATAAATGCATCCTTCAAGTGCTGACCTTCTGGAAGGGAGTAATGTGTTGTGTGGTTACACTTGGATGCTGAGTGCCTCCCTCTTACCTACAAAGCTCACTCCTCTAATTAGAATGCGCATAATGCTGTTAGGGGGTAAATTGCCCATGAATAGCAATTATCCTTCGCAGGCAGGAAACAGCAACCTGTCTCGGCTAGACCTGCCAGGCATATGGAGCTGTTCAAAGTGGTTGTTCCCCTCCCTTTGAAGCCAGGATAGACCTGGACACACACAGGCAGATTTGCAGCGCTCTGCTTGAAACACCACCAATGCAATAAAACATTGAGCAGAAATTCTCTTGATTTGCCAAGTTGCAAAGGGAGGCTATTGCAGAGTTTTGTGCATTATTCAGGCGCCTCACCCCCCTGGAGCTGGTCCATGCATGAAAATCTGGGGTTTTAAATCAGAGGTAGAGGCATTATCCCAGATCTTTTAACGCTGATTTTTAACAGTTTTAAGCCAGAAGCACCTGCTTCATTAGGGTGAAATTTCATTAGGGGTTTTTGTTGGTTTGTTTTTCTACTGATTTCCTAAAAATAAAGTATTGCATTGCAAGCTGTTCTGGGAATATCTGCTTGGAAAGGTGGCATGTCAAGCGCTTTCAATCAATCAACCTCTTCTGACACCCTTCCTTCCGTGTAGGAGATGCCACCACCAGAGCTGCTGAGGAACAAAGCCCAGGAGAGGGCTCACCGGCGGGGTGTCAGCCTGCAAGACCCCCAGTTCGTTCCAGTGGTGGAGGAGGCCTCAGGGCGACTGCGGGTTAGAGACTGGGTTTGGGGGCAAGGGAGTGGGAGCTGAAAGTGACGGGGGGGGGCAGGTTATAATGATGGGAGGCTTGGCAGCCCAGTGTGTGGCGCTGGTGCAAAGACCCTAGGTTTGCGGTATAAACAGCCCACAAAAACTTACTTAACTGCCTGGCATGTACAGCATTTTCTCAGCTTCTCCCAGCCTAAAAAGACAGCTAAGAAGCTGAGGAAAACATTAAGTGGCATGAATGAGGCAAGTTCTATAGGGCATGATTGACGGAAGAACTGGCTCTGTGGCAGGTGCCACAAAATACCCGTTCTGCGTCTGTAAGAACTCAAATGATTAATGTGCACCTGCACTTTGGAACTCCTTGCCTATGGATATCAGGCAGGTGACTTCCCTGTGCCTTTTGGTCCCTGCTAAAAAAAAAAAACCCTCTTCTTTAAACAAGCCCACCCAAACTCTTAGAAAGTGCAAGTTTTCATCTGTTGTTGAAGTCTATTGTTATTTTATGTTTTGTGGAAGTTTTAAATTGTTGTTGTTAAATTTTATTTGTATCTTTTTTGTAAATTGCTTTGAGGTGGTTTGTTTTTTTGTTTTTGTTTACAATCAAGCAGTAAGTAAGTAAAGGGAAAGGGACCCCCTGACCATTAGGTCCAGTCATGGCCGACTCTGGGGTTGCGGCGCTCATCTCGCTTTATTGGCCGAGGGAGCCGGTGTAGAGCTTCCGGGTCGTGTGGCCAGCATGACTAAGCTGCTTCTGGCGAACCAGAGCAGCACACGGAAATGTCGTTTACCTTCCCGCCGGAGCGGTACCTATTTATCCACTTGCACTTTGACGTGCTTTTGAACTGCTAGGTTGGCAGGAGCAGGGACTAAGCAACAGGAGCTCACCCTGTTGTGGGGATTCAAACCGCCAACCTTCTGATCAGCAAGTCCTAAGCTCTGTGGTTTAACCCACAGCGCCACCCATGTCCCTAAGTAAGTGAGTAAGGTCAACCAGCTCACCCCGCCCCCCCCCCCTTCTCCTTTCAGCCTCTCCAGGACATCGCCGATGGAAGCAACCGGGTGTGCATGACCCCACAGGGAGTGCTGCAGAAAAGTGCCTGCAGGCTGGATGGCATGCGTAAGTACAAGGGGTCAGGGTGCCCTGGGATGTGCACACAGACCTCCCCCCCCCCACATGTTTCTTGGCATTTGATGGGAGTAAACCCTTTGCAATGAACAAGTCATGATCCAGCTTCTTACAAGGCCACTCCCGCTTCACAGAGACTCACCCACTGCTTTATGGCACAGAACAATTTATTTCAGGGGTCGCCTGGGCCAGTTCACTCTAGTGGAGATCCCTCTGTGGGCTGGATCCTATGCACCCAGCAGTGATTTCCAGCATCTGTGTCTGCGCAGACACGATTTCTGGCACCTGGGGCTTTTTTGGTCCCAAATGCTTGGAAACCCAAGGCATAGCTTCTGATTGGTGCAGGTGCCCCGGAAACAATAGCCATCAGCCGCATCAGACGTTCAGCTAGTGAAAAATGTTCGGAAACAGGAACACTTAGTTCCAGGTTTTCAGCGTTTGAGAACCACGGTACCACTGTACTTCATTGTGGAGTCTAACTGGGTTGCCCTTCTCTTGCAGCTTCTCGTCCATCCCTTGATAGAGGCCAGATGTGATCGCGGAAGGTGGCAGACAGGTCTCTTGTTGCTTTTCCTTTGGGACCCCATGGGCCAAAGTGAGGCTCAACATGGCTGAGCTGTGTCCCTTGTCACCCAGCTGCACCAATTAAACCTCATTTCTTCCGTGAGTTCCAGGATAGTTGCCTCTTCTT